>NW_027468663.1:5592094-6962094 GCF_046254945.1 Alosa pseudoharengus
TACAGTTTCAGCTTGCACATTTTTTGTGGCCTTTTTATAAATTGTAATTATTTGTTCCATGTCCAAATGCAAACGTCAATTTCAATTATTAAGCACAAATAGACACCGGTCATATTTCATGATAGGCTAGCCTACTACATGTTTGTGATGGGTTGTGGTTTACCACAGGATTTGCGTATAGGCATAATTCACAATTGTGAAACACCAGCAGCTATATCATTGACCTTATTGAGCCCTTATTTTCTAAAGAAATGGTAGGCTATATCAGGTTTTGTATTTACTACACTCTTAAAACAAATGTGTTGTCCCTATCTGTTTTCAACATATATTGTGTAACAGATTAAAAAAAAGGACAAAAACACAAACTGTGTTGTCCCTAGAGATATGTTAAAAACAACGCAAGTTGTGTTGTTTTCAACACATTCGTTTTAAGAGTGTTGGAGGTCTATTTGAAATATTTGAATGCACTTAAACTGTGATTTCTGCAAAAGGGACAGCAAAGTGGGACCAGCCAGTTTCAATGATTATATGAACAGTTAATTATGAAATCTGACCAAGTAATCTCGGGACAAACAAATGTTTGAGAAACGAAACCAGGAGTGAGGGCGGTATGGTTAGGAGGTCCTCAGGTTCAGCACCTGTTGCTGTGTGTACAAAATATCGAAAGCAAACAGTTTGCGATAAACTTCCTCAGGTAAAATATTTGCATAAATAGTGTGAATCAAATTTATAAAACCCAGCATCACCACGCTCCTACTGTGAGCAGACTTTGATACCAATCACGCCGGTAGCTGACATGTTGTCTTTCCGTCTCACCTAGATTCGATTTGATGGGTTCAGCTCACTGTACAGAAATACGAGATTATTAAGAAACTCTTCTTGGATAATGTAGCCTATGGCATCCCCAATGTGATTCGTTGTGCTATCCATATGTGTACAAACCACATTTGTTTAACGAAGTCGTGGAGGGACAAACGAAATATATCGCAATTTCAGTGTAATGTGGAGATAAAATAGTCCAACATTTGTGTCAAGCTATTGTAATTTAATGAATATCTTGGAGTAAAAATGGTGTTAAAACTTACCACCAGATTGGATAACTTGCCATGACATGCGTAATCCCAAAGAGAAACAGGAAACATCCAAGGTATATCATCCTTAAAAAGTTTCGCAAAAGACGCACACACGCGCGCACACACGTTTTCGATGAGAGGGGGCAAAAAAAAGTTCAGCGCTGACCAATACTTCTCGTCTAATTCCCAAGGACAATTCAGACAAATAGTGTGCTGCGACCAGTCATGGCAGAACAGAGCAAGCAAATATTAAAAGTTAAAAGCGGGTAGGTTTTGCGACCCAATCAGCACGTATTGCCAAAGGGGAAATTCTGATGATACTGTTCCTTTGCGCTCTCTTTCCCTGAGTCAGTCAGGCTGATCATAGACACAAGAATGAGCTAATTTTCAGAAGATAGTGTTTTAGTACTCATTGGGACGTGTGGGCATTGGCATGCTCTGTGTGATATATAATGTTGTTTAAAGGAAGGGGGGCGGGGGGGTCAGTTGGGTTTAAATAGACAGCAGAACCCCTGTGGATTGGGTAGCTATAACAACCTCTCCGGATTTCACTCCCTGGTTTGAAGCTGCTAAAATGCAAAAATAAAAATCTGTGAAGTGCTGTGAAATCTGTGAAGAGAATTTCTCAATCTTGCTTGCATCTTCTAGTTTCCCCTTAGTTTGTGATGTTTTCATTAAGAAATTGTAGATTTAAAGCACTCTAAAACGCAATTTCTATTTTGCAGTATCGTTACAGCCACGACCATGTAAATGTCATGTGTCAAAACGATTTAGTAGAGAGTTTCATAGCAAATTATGATGCGTATTTAAATGAATATTCATATTTAAAACGGTTTGGGTTTTATAATAAAAATCATAAGCACAGACTACATTATTGGTGATTGTTTTGTATTTGTTCATAACAGAATTATATATTTTTTTACATTAAAGCTGACTGCTGTGAGTGGCAGCTAAGCTCCACCCTTCCACACGTCAAATTCTTTACCAAATTTTACTCAGTTAATTTTTAAACAGTTAAACAAAAAAAGTAGAAAAAGAATAGCTAGCCTGCATTTGTCAATTTGCCTGTTGAATGGGTGTTTATATTATAGGCTATTATGTTATATAATATAATATAATATAATATAATATAATATAATATAATATAATATAATATAATATAGCCTATACTATTATATTATTGCTTGCATGTAATGTGTAATTATATGGTTTTACAATGGGTTTTGTACATTAGGCTATGCCAAACTCCTGATCGGTCGATGTGTAAAATATTACATGTCCCTTTGATATTTGAGGTGTGTGTAGGTTATGCGTTTTTATTTAGGATATTTGAACTGGAATCGCAGATCTCGTTTACTTGTGGGCTGCTGAAAGGTATAGCGACTTTCTTCGTCATTGTAAACAGCCGAATGACAGGAGGCTCCGTCATATTCCTGAATTTCAAGGGAAACAATATCACCTTTCGCTTCTGTTTAAGGAAAGATTCAGTTTGTTCGGTGTTTCTAATAGTTTTCAGTGTCAAGAGGCTGTTAGGTGAGAAAAGGAAGTGGAGGTGTCTCTGTCATCGATGACACTGATGCATATCTAAGATCTCCTCTTTGAAAGTAGCAGAACAGGTGTATGGTTTCCCAACCAAACGACTCCCGAGTAGCCTAAACCATTTCCTAGATCATTTAGTTGATAATAGATATTATAATGACTGCAAGAAAACAAACAAATAGCCTAGATAGGTGGAACTGGAAGACGATCTAACTGGCGGCGGTGTTGATTAAATTTACAATAGGCCTACGCTCTTTCGTTTTTACTGACGAGATGAGCGTTTCCCAAATTTCTTATTAAAATGTCATGCATAAATGAAATGACATATGGAAATGTGCTGACAATGCAGCCTGCGCCTTAATATGCCATTGACAGCTATATCGCTTCAAATTAAATTTTAGGTTTATGTTGTCAAAACCATCTTTGACTTCAGTAGAAGCATTCTTTCATTTCACTAGCTTTGCCTTTACCCTTCTAAAATGTCCATGGTAGGCCTACACAAAGGACAGAATTATGTCACATATTGTCATAATTAGGAATGCAATTATTTATTTATTTATTCATTCATTCATTCATTCACTCACTCACATTCACATCTTGTGTAAGGTCATCCTTAAGTAGTTTTTGCTTGCACTACCATCTAGTGGTACAAATAACAGTTACATGTATCTATAGAGGTTCTCAACAGTTTTGGGGCTGAGGAACACCAAAGGTCAATCGGGCCAAGGAACACCGACTTATGGTTACTGATTAGGATGAATGTCACACACATTATAGGCTATTACAGTTGGGTGTTCATTCTCATGTTCTGGAGCTGAAAGGCAAGTTATGCCTTTATTCACAGATTGGGAAAGGTGATTTTATTCTGTTGCTTGACAAAGGAAAGGCTGCTACCAAAGTTGTGAGAATCCTAGTTTCTCAAATTGGTCGCTTGATGTGATGTTTCTGTTGCTAGACCAGACAGGTGGAAAACATAGTTAAATCTAGCAATTGCAGCATATCATAACAACCATAGGTAGCGGGCCTAGGCTACTTAGAAGGAGTCGCGAGACGGATCACATCATGAAATCAAACTGAGGATGGTGGCCTACTGGTGCCTACATCTTCTCCAGGCTTACACTGTGAGTTAGTGTCTGTCACGTGGGATACCAGCCACCAAGGTGTCCTGTTATGGAATTAATGGTTGTTATAGTTACCATTCATTGATATGGAACAGTGATTAAATTTGTTTTCCAGATCTACTTTATAGGTGTGCCGTTATTCAGAATTAATAGCCACCCCACCAGCCAAACAGAAAAGATTATTTCTTCTCTCCGGGCGAAAATAATCATCATGTGCTGGAGTCCGTATTTACGAGCATAAGAGCATCAGTTGAGTTTTGCATTTTATTTTCTTGTGAAGAACAACATCCAAGCTACAGTGCAGAGGAGACCATGAATTAATATCACATCAATCAATCAATCAATAAATACTATTACTAGAGGATGAGCGTGCAGAAGGCATAAGTACTTGTCAAGAGGAGAATGTGCTGAAGAAGAAGGTTGTTGAAGAGGGAAGAGCATGATAAGGGAAGAGCCCCACACACACACACTTTTAGTGAGCAGTCCAAGGCACATTTGTGGAATAATGTTTTGAAACCAGCATTGTTCATTGTTTGATATACCATACCTGCCAGATAGAGGACTTATCTGGGCAAAGGTTCCTATGGCGTCAATTTAATGCCTAATGTATCGAGAATCAAAACCCAGAATTTGAGAACAAAAACTTTTTAACCAAGAAATTGTAACCAAGACATACAATTCTGCAAACAAGTGCACTCTTATCTATGTCAAAACCTTATAAAAGTGTTTTACAAACATAATTTAAAATGTGTAACTGTTTTATTTTGTATTTTATAAAGTAAGTCAACCTCTTTCCCTCTTCGAGAAGTCTTTTTTAGGTTTGGTTCTCTTAGTCTGGCTCTCAGTTCTGAAAGATTCCCGCTTTAGTTTTGGAATGAATTTGAAAGCAGGAGGGCGGGGTGTATTGCCGGATGCTGGAGGGTGGGATCTAGTAACTCATTGGCTACTGACCAAGTGATCTGGTAACTCATTGGCTACTGATCAAGTAATCAGACCACCTATTAATCAAGCAATCAGACCACCAGTAATATAAGATTCTCACTAAAACAGATTTTGATAAAGTATGTGAAGAATATTTGAGAGAAATACAACTTTTGTGTACAGAAGAACCGTTACATATTTCGCTTCAATTAATGAAAAAATAAAAGCAAATAAAAGTGTTACATATTTTTAAGTCTGTTTTTTGTCTCCTTTTCTCATGCCCTATTTGCCTTTGGAGATGTTGGCATAGATGTTGGCACTGGAAGATGCTCACATGAGTTGTTCATTTGCAGTAACATATCATCACAGGGCTTCTGTTTACCCCTTCTCACCGAGAGACCTGGAGATGACCATTCCCAACCACCAGCAACTGGATAAGCTCTTAGAGGTGGTCTTGAGGAAATCAAGCTGTTTTTCACAACGAGTCCCATTCACTGCAGTGAATTCACCATGGTTAATGTCCACAGAAATGTTTGCGCTTGGCTTAGAGAAGAAAAGGCTCTCATGCAACATACATTTTATACTTTGAGCAAGTGGGTGGTTGGTCAAAGTGTGATGCATGGCTTTTTTCCACCTGCCGTCACCTTTGGCACTGTATAGCCAAAGTAAGTTAGGTTTTATTCAGTGATGAAAACCATGTGTTAAACAGCAACAGCTAAACAACATTAAGAAAGCCAAGTGTTCTTTTTCAAACAAGCCCGTTGCTGTGAAGGTTAGCTGGCCCTGTGTGGCTCACCTGCCTTCCACAGCAGCAGAGCTAAGCTGCAGGAATGTAATACCTGTAGCCTGCAGGTGTGTGTGCACCCGATGACCCCCGGCGCTACGCGGGACTGCAGCTTCCTGATTAGTCTACGTGACCTCAACTGCAAGGATTTCTGTGGCCTGGAACAACCACCCCTGAAAGAAAAAAATGAATGCAGGTGTGTGTGTGTGTGTGTGTGAGAGAGAGAGAGAGAGAGAGAGAGAGAGAGAGAGAGAGAGAGGTTCATTCTTGAATGGTGGATGGTGATTGCTGAGGAAGGGAGGACTGGGCCAATTTTGTTTTTCCTCATAAGGTCATTCACATGGCAACCATCAGAAACACATTGTGTTTGCACAATTTGCATACCACTGTCTGATATTACATTTAGAATTCCTTCATGATGTCAGAATGCTCATTGTGCTTTTATTTGGCATGTATTACATGACCAATCATGCAGAAAAACGGGAAAGTAATGAAAAAGCAGGAGTCAGGGCTGTGAGCTGTGTTCAATCAAACTCCTAGTTGACTTCTTTCGCCTCCTGTTCCCAAGGCTTTAAATCTTCATTCTTTCAACACAGAGGCTTTTTCCTGTTCGCCATTCACTTTTTCCTGAGGGCAACAGACAGACGTTGTGTCAATATTATGGCGCGTCCATGCGCCCTCTTGCCTATACTGACCTCACCGGGACCATGATGTCACCCGGGCATGATGTAAAGGCATGGCCATATCCAGCCCAGCTTCCTGAGTGAGACCACCCTTCACATCAGCTGCACACCAGCACTAGCACTCTGCAATAAAACCTAAAAATATTACCCTCTTGCACCCAACTGATCCTCTTCATTCCTCCAGTATTCTTGCATGTCGTATAGCTTTTATAACTGTTATAGCATGCAGACACTGGGGTAGTTCTTTTTTTTAATCCATGTCTCTGTTATTCAAAAGGACTGATAATGAGGAACTGTACGAAACAAATGTTAGAAAGAGTGTCAAATAATGAAAATGCCATCGCTAATAGTGTGTTATCTCCAAGCTTGGAAGGACTACAAGGTCATTTAAATTATGTTCAGAATTAAGACTTTTAAAAGTAACACAATGTAGGAAGGAACTCACCTTTTAGTCAGTTTTCAACATACTTGCTTCCAATCGGCAAAGTCAGACACCATTTTCCATATTGTAAATCGGTGTTGCATTGAAAATGAATTTGAATCTGTCATTTTAAGCTGAAAGAACTCCTACTTTGTGTTGTGTTTCTTTAAAGTACTATGTGTTAGTGCTGTGTGGCAAAAAAACTTTATTTTCAGCCACTAGATGTCAGCCTTGTTCTGAATGTTTGTTAAGTGTTTAACAACATGCAGAGGAAGTGACTCAAGGGATGGTGAAGTGCTCTGTGTACTGCAGATTACTCATTACTTATGTGTGCCGGCGATTTTCAAAAGAAGCTTAAATCAATATTTGATTAAATGTGATTGGGTTTAGTGACCTATTGTTGGATCTGCATTGTGAAGTACTGTGACAAACAAAACAGTTCATTTGTCCAGACACAGTGCTTTCCTTTACTCTTTGGTTGGTTTATCAGTGCCTACCCTCAAACTAATGAAAGTTTAGAGTCACAGTTTTCCTCTTGACATATTTTGAATAAGATGACTTTCCATTTTCATGTCTCACGACACTTTATTGTGTTTGCTGAAATGTGGCCAGCATGTTCTTTTTTGATAACTCTCCAGCAACATTATGTGCTGGTAAACAATATTATGTGTGACAAAGGAGCACAACCTGCTGTTTAAACAGTGATATTTCTCCTCTTGCTGTGCCCTGTTTGCCATTGAAAGGTTTCCAAAGGAAAGGGAGGGGAACTTAGTCTTGATAAGTGGTGTAAGCTGAGACACACCCCTTGGAGCACACACCTAGAAATCGACTCATCACTTCCCCGCAAATCTGCCTCACAGCCTGCGCACAGAGCCTGGTGTCATGCTGTCATTTCCAGAGGCTGTGCATTGTCATTAACCTCGTTTGACATCCCCTCTCCACTAAGCTCACATGGCACAGTATATCTGATGAAATAGGGTGGACTGTACGTTTCGGTAAAGCATATCGGGAATGACTAAGGCAATTTGCAGCAGCCCCCCCACCCCCACCTCTCCCTCGTCAATTCACATTATCCATGGAGAGGGAACAGAAGTCAGGAAGGGTGGGATGCTGCCATTCCTCCCATAGATGACCAGGGCTTATCTGAGTCCGGCCTTTGATCAGGACGTTCTTCCTCACAAGGACTTTCCCTAAGCTGTCACTTCTCTGATAAGGTACCGGAGAAAGGCAAGGAGGGGAAGGGAGGAGAGGAGAAGGGGAGGGAGGGGAGGGGGGGGGTAGGGACAGGGCAAAGAGTAGGTCAGAGATGGCACCCTAGGGGGAGGGGGGTGCCCTTGGTGGAGGGTGGAGAGACCACAGGGTATGTCCTCACCACCCACAGACTTTCATCAGTCACACTCCTGACAGAGAGAGCCCAGCCCTCCCCTCCCAGCCCCCCAGTCCGCGTTCTCTCTATTGCTGGGTCAGTCTAGGTCAGCGCTGGCCGCTGTGTGGCACAAGTCATGAGCAATTGATCCCAAGCGTTAAGCATTTTTGTCCATGTTTCCACCGCGGGCTTCCTGTGCAAAAAGCGACCTGTGCTCAGGTGTTTGTGTTCCAGTCACACTGCTGCGATGTGCTATGAGCGAGAGAGAGAGCGAGCGAAGCGCCCTGTTGTTATTGGCAGGTCACTGTGGCATGTCTGCGGTGATGCCGCATGTGTGAAACACAATGTGTGCTTAAATACCTGGGGGAGTTCTTAGACCGAAAGGCAAACACTGGCGGCTGGAGATGTGTCAGTCTGTGTACATCGCCCAACAGTGGGGCTCTCCATCTGGAAACCTGTGAACTGCTCCAATCTTGTGGCTGGAGCACAAAGCCAACATTCATTAACTATTCTGATGAGTTCTGGAAAATTCAAAGAAAAGCGGAAGACAAGGCATACATGGACAGACTTAAGGCATTCCCCTTGCGTTCCATCTACAAGACTAAGACATCATAAACAAGAAACTGACAGTTTAAAGAAGAGCTCCAAATGCTGGGAAAGGACCTTAAACAGAAAGGAAAAAGTTTAGTACTTTTACCAGCAAACCTGTGAGCCATTAAATATTTTTGTATAATATTTAAATATTTAATCTGTAACTTAACAAGAGCTTCAGGGAATCCTTCACAAATCCAATCTTAAACAGCAGCTTATGACAAGGTTAGCTCATTAAGACCTATCACCTTGAGATACATCTCTTTCTTGAGACAACCTACCAACAACCTACCAACCTCCCCTGCTTTATCATCCCTTGAGGCATTTATTTAACCAAAAAATTGGTGCTATTTCCATGGCATACCGACACGGTCATAGTGGGGCAGACGTGTCACAACACGCAAGTGCATATTAGCTGAAGAATTCCTCTGCATTTTCCTGAGAAATGTGCAACAACAATAGCTTACCAGCTTGGTCTGAACTAGTCCTTAGACTCCAAATCCTCTCATTCAGAGCTGTCCCTTCCTCATACCTGGGGTGTTCCCCTTTAAACTATCTATTTAATCCCAAATGAAATGGAATGATATCTGTCAACCAGATATTTCCAATGATCACAATACCTATTTGGAGATGGAATGCATTCCACAAACACCTTTAGAGCATAGAGGCAAGATCAGACATTTGTATCACTTGAAAGCGTGAGCAGCATTGCATTGCAATGATTCTTGCCCCCAAAACCGTGCCTCTTTCACCTCTGCCGTAGAGTCGGAGAGAGCAGTGTGGGTAAACACATGGCCACAGTGGTGGGACCGGTAAAGAGCGTCACTGCAGAAAGGGCTCTCGAAGCGTGGGCTTCTTGGGATGGATCAGTAGCATATAGTCTGAGCCTGAGGAGTGATGCCGCAGGATCCGTGAGAGCCAAGGCCTGAGACAACCCAGTGGTGCAGACGGCCAGACGCACCGTCAGCCTCCAACCTCCAAGCCACAATTGATGTCTGGGGCATCGTGAGCACTCCAGGCAGCCGGGAGCTGCTGAGGGCGGGTGGGGTGGGGTTTAAGGGTGGTGGTGGCAGGGCCAGTCGGTCGGATGTGATTTTCATTCTTCATATGCAGAGGGATGGTATTTGGGGGTGAGGTCAGGCCCTCGGCCAATAGGAGCGGGATAGAACACGCGAGGGATGGATGGGAAACTGGGCAGGAGTGACTCATGTGAGCTGAGAATTTCTAATTACCTTTCGTGCTTCGTTTGTGAAATGTTCTGTGCAACAGCTTTGCCATGCGGCACACATGTGGTTGTGCAATGCCAACAGCAAAGCCAGCATATTCATTATTTTCCAACTGGTGGATAGACCTGGCAAACTCCCTCACTCCTTCACTGAGAACTGTCTCTTGGCCTGAGAATCAAAGTCAAATACACATTTGTCCCGTTCTTCTCTCCATCCATGCAACCATCACAGCATATGAACCAGACATGCAGAACATGGGCTCCCACCCCAATCAGAGCCCAGAGAGGCGCTCCTCATCCCTGATGTCCACACCTGCATGCTGCCTGGCTCAGCTACACTACAGTGGTTACCTCTCGACCTGAGTGACACCTGCATTCCCCAATCCTGAGAGCAGACCTCAGGTATTCCCGATGCTGGGGATCTGACAGCTGGCAAGCACTGTAAATAAAGGAGATCCAGAGTTTACCACATCACAGACATTCATCAGCGTGCTGTCACACAGTCGAATGAGTGTAACATAAGCCTGAGAGATAGTTAGACAGACAGCTCTGAGAGAGGAGCACAGAGGAGACAGACAGAGAGAGAGAGAGAGAGAGAGAGAGAGAGAGAGAGAGAGAGAGAGAGAGAGATACAGTATGTATCTGTAATGAGGGACGGTCAGCAATGCTGCCAAGAAAAAGGTTCAACCTGGCAACATTTTAATTCCTGTTCTCATTTTAACAGCTAATACCAAGTATCCTCTGGAACGGTACTACCCATCAGCTATGGACACATGAATATGATAAATGTGTTGCGGAAAATCAATCATACATTCTTAGCCATGCTAAATTCATTTGAAAATGTAAAGGTGTTTCTCTAAGTTCCCGCATACTAAGGCATGTTGCCAGTTTTTCTTTCTCCCACTCTTTTTAGTCTTTATCTCTCAGTAATGATGTGTGGCCCAGAGAACTGGAACTTCAATAAGCAGAAACTTGGCAACACATTCCTATAGCCCACATGCCAGTGGTACTATGATCTCTCCAATGAACAGATCTTCAATACTGTATTTTTCAGGGATGAATAGGATTCATCCCCTCTTCTGGCACGTCCCTTCCCCAGGTGTAGTGCACAGAGGGCTGGACTTTTCTCAAAAGCAGATCCCTATCTCCCTCCTCAACCCACTGCCAAAACAAAGGTGAGTGTACACCCGGGTAGGAGTGGATGGAGGCAGAGAGTGTTTGGGGGTGTGCAAATGTTTCTGCTTTCGTGCCATTCATCATCTTTAACAGGGATATATCACAACAGCTGAAACACAGTTTCACTCGCACAATATGAATTACACGCCCTGGCCTGATTGTCAGTTAGTGCTGAAGCAATGTAACAAATACTCAGCTAAACTTGAACCATCATAAGCCAAATCACAAGTCCTAACCTGTATCTAAATACTTATTTTCACTGTTTCATATAAAAGAGATTGTATATGGCATGAGTCGCTGGGCCCTTTGTGATCCTTTTACATGTTTGAGTGCAAGGAAGAGACTGATTCCCTAGTTCCCAAATTTTACTTTTTAAAAGTAATTTATACCTGAAATAACATATTTTGCTTGTCGATTGAAGTGCTCCATCTACATTCTTATCTGCTGCCATATTAGCCTGAGGGAAGCAAGCAGCTCCAATTGTACAACAACAAATTGGCTCATGTAAATAGGCAGATTCAGTGCTGTCTCCTGTATGGTATAGACACGCAACCTGAAGCACGTCTCCCCACTTCAAAGACACACATGCACTCTAATCTTTGACTTTTCACTGGACAATGTTTAACTCGGGCGAAGGATGGAGAATGGTAAAAAATGTATTCATATGACTATGCACATTCTGTAAGCCCAGTCTCTCGCAGTTTGACATAAACTAACTAGTAACCAGATTATTCTTTGAGGGGGAGGGAAATGTGTCTGAAAGTTCATCAACTTCTACAAAATGGGTCCAGTGCTTGGTGACGACACCTACACCAACGTCTGTGTCACTGCAGAGTATTCTGTCACTCTCTGGGTAAGTACCTTCTTGCTGGCCATGAAAACTTTGTTGGTCTTTTCCATACAACAACTGTGAATTCAAGCCTGTGCGTCAGTAGACCAGCTGGTGCTGCTCTCAGCTGTAAGCAAGTTTGTGGCCCGCACGGTGACTGACCCTTCATTGGCACAGCACATTGTGGAGTGGTGTGGCTACGTATACATCCTTGTCAAAAATGACAAAACTGACATTTACCTGAAGTCAAATGGGAATCACCTCCTGCCTAAAACATACCAAGATGACACTTGGTCTCAGCTGACTGGAGTTTATATGCTGAATGAGCATCGTTTTGGACCACAACCAAAACAGAGAGTGACCTTGTTGTCAAATCAGATATCAAATACTGCATGGATTTATTCAAGAACATGTAATCGATCATATTCCTCTAAAATCACATCCACTTGACTTCAGAGGGTTGTTGAATTTGATTTGCATTTTACACCACAACAATGGATTTGTCCAGGAAGAGTAAACACTTCATTATTAAACTATGATCAAACACCATGCTAAATTTAAGCTCCTGAAACTACCAAGGGCGCGCGCTCTCTCTCTTTCCCTCTCTTCATCACACACACTCTCTCCCCTTGCACTCTGCTGGATGGGAGGAGCACAGGCATCCTCTCACTGTATAAGAAGTGCCGATCTCACAACAAGGGATTTTACACAGCTACTCAGGAGAAACGAAATGATCTGCCCTAGAGCCGTTGCAAAATGCTGGATGGACACCTACTCCTGGGATGGTTATCATTCACAGTTATAGTGTACCTTTTCAGCTTGCCTGGACCGACTACAGCTTATTTCGGGTAGGCACCTTTTACACTTCAAAAGTTGGCCTCTGTGTCGCTGATAAATTAACGGTAATGAATAATTGCTGGAGATACTAACAGTAAACTTTATAGAGTATACATAACAAATTAGGCACTATTCCAAATGCAACTACCAACACTTGTTTGATTCGTAAACTCTGGGAGTTTATTGCCGTGGATCTAACTTTACTTTTTGATGTGTCATCATAAAAACTGCTGGTGTGTAAGGATGTAGTTGAGGAATGCTAATTCGTGAAGCTGTTTTTTTCTGTCGGCACCGCAGCCGTTGAAGCATAGTTGAGTGGTAAACCATACAGTGACAGCGGGTGGCGGCAGGTTGATTACGAGCTTGAAATCCTCCGTTGCCTTTAAGCCATTAAGCGCAAGCATGTCACTTTGTTTTTTAAACCTTTGTGAACAAACAAACAAACAATAAACCGCAAGCATATTTTCAATAACGTTGGTTAGAGAGGTCATTTCCATACGAATTTGGAATCTGCACCTACATTGGGAAACCGGCAGCGGCTTAATATGAACTCACTTAGCGTAACGACGTTGTGGGCAATAACGGGATATTACCCTTACGGTGCTCAGAGGGGAGTGGGGTGTTTCATGGACTACACTACAGGCTAACAAAAGCAATTTTTAATAGGCATGCATTCTGAAAGGTTGGTAGGCTACCAGCCGTCATGTGATTCTTTTGTCGAAGTACTTGTAACTTAATAATGTAAGTCAGCTTCGAGCGCAGACGTGAAGGAAAAGGTGAGTGGAGGGTACAGTCTCAACAGCTGGTAACAATAAAGCAATGCAGCTCACTGAACTGGTGGCCGAAACGTCTGTTCTGCTCGCAGAGAATATTCACCATCCAGCATAAACAACGGCTTGAGAATTCTGGCATCCGCTGTGCGCTCCCACTAAGTTTAATAACAGTTTAAACAGAAATGAAAGAATGTGTCCAGAATTTACAGTTTCCCCATCTTGTCCATAAATTAGTTCGACTACAATCTCTTTAATTTAAAGTAATGCTGGACTTTCAAGATAGTGCACGCCTTTGCACATGTTAGTGGGGGTAGGTCAGTCTATTAAGTTGAAGACTTTTTTTGAAGATACTATCTGTAGCCTTATAAAATACATCTAATTTAGTAGCTGCATTTGAAGGTTTATGACCATGCTATCACAAAGCCAGCTCCACTTGTTTGAACAAGCAGACACTTAAAAGGATCACAAATCTTTGAGCTCAAGGGAACGCTTACTTTAGCCAAGAGACATCCCTCAAAGCCCACAAAATGAACCCTCACTTATGAGATAAACTCCCTAGCTACTATGCATATTTGGATGATGCTCTGAAATGTAGTTCTGGGGGTTGTCAAGTGCTGTATTGAAGAACTGTAATTATAGAGAGAAGCTTCATTCACTGTCAGTTGAGGTGGGTAGTACTGGTAGCAGTCTTGCCTGTTGTCAGGGAATGTGAAGGTGTTTTCAGAAAAGGAGCTGATCCATAGACCAACCAGGGGAGTGGCTCCCTCGGGACCTGTAGAACATTATGAAGTTATAAACCGGTTTGATGGGCTGTGGGGGTTCTGCATTGGGTCTCACGATTATTTCATTCCCTCTCTGGAAAGGCAGTAAATTTAGAACCATAGCACAACACTGTCATGGACGGGGTATCTCTGAGTAATGAATAATACACTGTTCTTTTTAAAGATGTGAAAGATTAAGACGGTTGCATAGTTGAAAATATTGCCCTGACAAAAGATCATTTTTATGTGCTTTGGCTTTTTGTGGGAATAAGGCACCACAACTGTCTGATATGACTAATTATGTGGTAATAAGAGTATATGTGGTTTTCCCCCCAAATCCTGTGCGTGAGCAATTAAACAAAGAGTTGGTATGACTCCCATCCGGATGATGTTTCGTTGTTACAGTGTTAGCAAAGCACCTCAATTTTGGGCACTTCATGGGGAAATTACCTGCTCTTTCATTTCATCAGGTTAGGAAAACAAACCATGAAAAGCCCATTTGCATCCTGAGGGAAGTGTGTTTTGTCTCTGGAGTCAGGAACTGCCCTCCAGATCGCCACTGCAAACACGTCAGACAGCCTCGGCTCTCCACTCAGAGTGTGGCACATCTGGCCTCAGTGGCCGGCGTAGAGTTATTTGTGCTCGCAGCAGAGGGAAAATAAGTCAGCACCAACACATGGTCTAGACCAGCCCAACTGAGAGAGAGTCTCAGCTACAGTGACATGAGCTCACTCTTATCCAAGCAACCCCCACCCCCATGCCTCCCCATCCCACCCAACTGCAGTTGATTTACCTCTAAACAGAGTGCCAGAGAGACAGCGTGAAATCTAAGCCCCTGACATTTTGATGGGCACAAACACTAACACGACTTGTTCAAATAAATAGCCACTGCCTGCGTGTATGTGTGAGCGAGGCATCCTCAGGGTACTGATTTACTCAAAATAGAGGGTCAATGTTGCATACCCAATTTCCCTTGTGCGGTGGAGCATAAGTGCAACATAAACACAGTCTCTTTTGCCAGTGGCCTGCGTTTCGGAGGGTGGGGTGGGATTCCTCGCGTAGTCAAGCAGCCGCTCAAATTGTCATCCCGGCCACAAGAATGTGAGCGCTCGCTTTTCCCCCCGCTGCTGCCTGTTGTGGCAGGTGCTCGCCCTCGGCTTCGTCCCGTATCGTCGGGGGTTACGTCCCTGGAAGCGAGCGCCGGCTCCTTATGGGAAACGCAGCAGGTTGGGGGAGAAATAGCACATAAAAGGCGTAATTGAGAAATTCCTGGAAGTGCTCAAGGAAGAAATCACGGGCGCTTGCTTTCTGTCTGGCCCGCGGTCCACACACCTCAGATGGCTCGGGGGGGATGGCGGGAACAGATGAGATGTGCTGAGAAAGGCATCACTCTTTAGGCACATGTGGCTGTGGAAGGAGAGGCTCTTTTCTGTGGTGCTTACACTGGCGTGCAGACTGCTCTGAGGCCAGCTTGGGGTCACGCACACATGTAGATCTGCACATGGCAAGTGCACCGCGGTGCGGATGACAGAATCAAGTTGGGAGCTGAGACTAATGGATTTTGTCAGTAATGCTAGTTATTTCTGCTTGAGCGGTGGTAGGCAGTTTTAATATTGGTTGTGGATCACTTGTATGCAGCCTGTTAGCTCAGAGTGCTTGCTGTCAGGTCTGTGACATATCAGACCCTTCATCGTCTCGTTCAAATGAACTTGTTCCAACCCTTTCAACTTTTGCACTGTTATTACTTAGACTTTTAAAACTCTTCCCCGAGACAAGGCAAAGACAGGGCAGACTTGCCTGTTTTCACTTAAAGATTCTTAGTGAGCACTTGAATTGCCCCAAGGACCCACCAACGATCCTCACTCTAACACTTTTCGGATCTCTCAAACAACGCCCTCTCTTCATGTCGATGCTGGTAGCAGGCTGGCGGTTTTGAGAATAATGACTGTGTGATTAACGCGGAGGCAGGGCTGGCGAGGGCTGGCGTTGCCTGCTAGATGGTGGTGGCGAGTGGCTCATTATGAGGTCTTAAGGCGTCATTACTCTCCCTGACACACAGGGCAGGGAGGGGCAGCTGTGACGGACCGAGGGACTTCCCAAACTTAACGCCACAGGATATCCTGCAGCCAGAGCAGCCCCCTGAAAGAGGAGCCCTCAGCCCCATGGCCTCTGATGATAGCGCTCCCTGTAGAAGTGCTGATGCTGGGCTCAGATGGACAGAGTGCAGGTCTCCCACACAGCAGAGTAAGACGCCACAGATGCCAGGCCCGTGTTGACATTCATGTGATGCTGTGTGCGGATCTCAACTTAAGTCTGTAGGTTTTGATCCTCTCCGGGGTTGAGAGTCACTCAGATGTTTGGGAATACATACGTGCAGTGCCCACAGCCTCCACTGGGGGGTGCAGTCACTATTGCCAGCACAGGTTGGTCCTCAATCAGCACTTTCTGGGCCTTTATGTAACCCTAGGAGAGTGGGAAATGAGCAGCAAAAACAGCCATATCCAAAGGCACCGGACACTATGTAAATAGAATACAGTGTAAGAAAAAATTGTTTGGTCTCACGTTAGTTGTGGTCAAGTGCATTTTTGTACAGTATGCTTTTGATTTACTTGCATGTGCGATTATTTTGGCTTTAGCTCAGAGGAAAACCCCATAAAAAGGATCCACAAGAGAGGACTTCTGGATTTAATTCTTAAATTAGACAATGAAGTACACAGAATACCAAAGGGACATATTGTCTCATGAAATGGGATTTTTGGAATTTCATCCTCTCTTTAGATGTATACCAACATGAAAATGGCATTACAGCTGTCCAACAAAACAACCAAAAAAAACCAACCAAAAAAAAATCATAAACCACTCCATATTTCCTGCCTTCAGCTTATTTAAGACATTCACAGATGATTCAAATTTAAGTCATATAATCCCACTGAACTGTACGCTCTTTTGACTCTTGAGCTGCTCTGGAGTGCCCACAGAGGTTAGTTGGTTCCTGGGCTTCACGGCATCACAGTCACACACATACTTTCAAGTATAATAGCAGCCTTTAATTACATGTCTTCATACATATTCCAAAACATCTAACCACATATCTGATTGACTCAAGCTTGTTTACCCCATTTACACAATCACTTTAGACAAACTTGTGTGTGAATGGGCATGCCGTGGAGCTGTATGCTACCCAGCATGATTATATGCTATTATTGCTTGGAGGAATGTCTTTAAAATGTGTTTGGCCCACTCACATCCGAAAGGCTTGAGGTTCTGGTATCGGCAGAGGCCATGGAGACCACAGTTTGGAAATATTGGCTTTTTAAGAGAGGGCGTCGCCGCCGCCGCTGCCTCCACCAGCCCAGCCGTCTGCAGTGGGCTTCAGGGGTGGACGGGGCTCCAGCGCAGGGCCTCAGAAGAACATGCTGAAGGTACAAACACTGATGGGCTTCGCAGATGGGGGACGGACGCTGGACAAGGGCAATTTGCAAAACAGGAAAGCCAATATGGAATCCAAATAGCCTCGGTGGTTAAGGATTGATGAAATGAAGTTAATTAGCGGGGTTTGCCATGTCTTAGGCTTCCCGTCCCTCACCACAGACCAATTTCCTCCCCATTGCGTGTGGGAACACTGGTTGAAATGACTGCTGTCTAAAGCCAAGATTAGAAGTCTGACAAAAGTCTACGCTTTCTTGCAGCTCTTGCTTGGAAATGACGCTCCTTTCTCTTGTAGTGTTGACCCGGGGAGATCCAACGCTATCAGGCCATGAAAGCGAGCACTCTCGGAGGAGACACAGGCTTGCCATTGAGACCAGTAAACCATGTCAAGGCAACGTTCACCTCTTATCTGTTTTCAAATAGTCTGTTCTGCATCAACATCGACCCCTGATGCACAGACGTAAACATATTTGGAATAATTGTACCTCTCGCTTGCTATAGAGACTGAGCAAATTTTGTTTTCCACTAGAATGGTGTATTCCTCAGTCTTAAGTGATTTTAGTGATTCCGTAATCAACAGAAGCATCAGTAAACATCTGCAGACATTAGTCTGTTGTGATAGTTTTAGAAACCTTCACTCAGAGGCTGTGGCTTAAGGGCCAGGTCCGGCACTTACATGGACTTGAAATAACTCCTCTCACATTTCCCAACATTTGCTCAAAGCTAAAGTGATGAACAAAATAACCAAATAAACTCTGGGTCAGCTGTCAAGGGCATATAGTTCTAACATGCATCAGCCGCACCTTAATTGCTACCAGTCCTGTTATTTCATGCCCTGCAGTCGAGCGCACAAGGTGAGCCACAGTGA
The DNA here is from genome assembly GCF_046254945.1 of Alosa pseudoharengus. NCBI lineage: Eukaryota > Metazoa > Chordata > Actinopteri > Clupeiformes > Clupeidae > Alosa > Alosa pseudoharengus. The sequence continues at coordinate 5,610,492 of NW_027468663.1, forward strand.
CAGGTCATGACTTTAATAGGGGCACTTAAGAGTAAACCTTGACATCCTGACTTAATGACTTTATCATCGAACCCCACAAGAAATGGGCATGCATATTTTTCATCATATCTGTAAAACTCCTCAAATGCTCACAGGAAAAGCCCTCGTAATCTCCCAGTAGCGACAGTAAATTACCGTAAATAATATGACTGAACTTGGCCACTTGTGTTTGTTGATGCATTATTGAAAACAGCTCCTGTTCTGTGGGAGGAATTTGACTTTTTACACGGGTGGGTAGCCATGAAAATGCCTTTGATTTTGTCTAAACGTGCATATGAGTATAATTATTTTAATGGGTCTGCGCAGCTATGGCCTCGCTCTGGCTCACTGTTCACTTCTATTAGTGCTGCAGCGCGTTTCCTCAGAGTAGTCAGCGAGGCTTTGGAGTAGAGCTGTGTGTGGGTGTGTGTGTGTTTGTGTGAGTGAGTGCGTGTGTGTGTGGAGCTCCCTGCTCGTACCTGACACAAGCGTGTGCGGGCCCTGGGTTTGGGGCGTTAGTGCGCTGGTACAGGGGTGCTCTGTGCCATGGTGTGAGCTAGGACTGGAGAGTCATGTGGAGAGCGCTGAGCACCCAAACCTGTGCCAGTCACACAGTGACCACTCCTGAGCCTCTGACCCAGTGCAGTGGCGGGAGTGTGTGTGTGTGTGTGTGTGTGTGTGTGTGTGTGTGTGTGTGTGTGTGTGTGTGTGTGTGTGTGTGTGTGTGGGGCGGGAGGAGGGAGGCCTGGGGTTCTCACACTCTAGTTAAACCTCTTACCATGCCCGGCTCCTGTGGCCCCATGCACACACTGGTGCTCCGCTCCCTCTGCATAACCACCTCCACCACCACCTCCACCACCGTTCACCATCTCCACCTCCACCGCCACCACCGTCCACCATCTCCACCTCCACCACCGTCTCTGCTCCCCCAACCCCTGGTCTACTCTCCCAGGGAGAGAGAGAGAGAGAGAGAGAGAGAGAGAGAGCAGACTGAGGGACAGAGAGAGCAGACGCTTACAGAGCCCCACCTCCCGGGACAAAGCACAGAACGAAGCCTTTTACGAGAGCGTTGCACTCAAGCAAGTTGGAGGCTTCACATGGAAAGGCTCAATGTGACGACTCCAAAGGCATGACTCAATAGCATAACTTTCAGCTCTACACGCTGCTTTTTTCTTTGGGTCTGTGTCTCTGAGACTCTTGGTGTCAAGAGTGTAATGGGTGACCTGGGCTATTAGCGTGACTCCCTGGGCTTTGGGGGCCGAGGGGTCAGAGATGACATGACGGTTGGTCACTTCCTGTGTGTGTCACTAGACTCTGGGAGACATGTGACTGGGACTATCTCGCTGTCGTTGTAAAAGAGCAGACGATTCGTCATCTCCTCGCTATTCGGAGGGGTTTGTTGAATGCAAAAGTTTTATTGCTGGAGTTGTCCAAGACATTTCCTGAAAACGCATGGAGTTGAACACTCATTTTTATTCAGCCACGCCAATGATTGTCCTCCTAGAGCCAATATGAATTGGGACATTTTTTTGGCTGTCTCATAAAGTCTATTCATTGTGTCCTAAACCAAACAAATTCTTTTGTGGAGCAAATCAAGGTTAAGAACACATTATTACCTCAATGCATATACACATTGTTTGAGGATATAGTCAAGCCCATGTTCCACAGTGAAGGCCTTATTGAGTTGGTTTAAATATATATCTAACCCAGGTTTTGAAGCACACTGTTATTTGGAGAGGTCACGCCGAAGGCTTCCCTACCACAGTCTCTTGCCCCTGTGTTCAGGTGAGCCGTGCCCACTGCGCCGTAACCGCTGTCCTGGTCAGGCTCCGCGGCCCACGGAGCAGCAGCCCTTGGCTCCTGGGCATGGCCCTCGCTAGTAAAACAAACAGCCTTCCATGGATGCTGGCCGGGCCTGAGGGAGCATACCACACTCACATTCCTACTCGGCCTGGCCCGCAAGACACCACATGGGTATCCAGCACAGTGGTCTGAAGTTCATCCAGCTTTTTAGTGGAGGACATTTTTTTTTTACCTCCGCTTCACTTTCTCCCTCTCTTTCTCTCTCTCTCGCTCTTCCTGCCGACCTTTTTTTCACTCTAGCTTTGTACCTTTCACGCCCTACCTTGCTCGTCATGCTTTCAGAGCCTTTTAGGAACTCAAACCTAGAGACATCACAAGGCAGAGAAGCCTGCAAACAGTTTCACACAGAGAGCAGGTCTAGTCAACACTTAAGCCCTCTCCCCATTTGAATGGGCTATCATTAAGTTTAGAGTGACACAGACTCTGGGCAGAATAGCTGCTAATTGATTCTCACTTTATCCTGCCTATATGTATTGAGGTTTGTATGTGTGTGTGTGTGTGTGTTTGGGGTGGTGGGGGTTGTGGTGGTAATGGGGTGGGGGGATAGTTGTCGAAGGACCTGTGATGGGTTTTGCTTCGCACCAAGGCCGAACCCTGCCGAAACATGAACCAGACGTGGGATGGGGGCTTTGTTGCCCCTCTTGAGCTATTCGTCCCTCTCCTCACATCTGCCATTGTTTTGGGTTTGCTGCAGCAGACAGCTGGGGGGGTTGTCTGAGAAAAGGCTTTGTTTGGGGTCAACAGCTGGGGGGAATGATTGGCATTCGTTTGGAGTAATTGCCCTGCTGGGGAGCCTGACCTGGCAGGCAACAGACCACACAATCAGCAAGTCCAGACGGAGCGAGTGAGCCGTTCTCTCTCTCTCTCACTCGTTTTTACTCGCTCACTTGCTGGCTTGCAGCCTTGGGCTGGGTTCAGACGGGTTGATGAGGAGGAGAGGTGTTGACTTCTAGGTAGTGCAACACACAAAGGCACACACACACACACACACACACACACACACAGGCACAGACACAGATAGAGACACTTGCCTGTACACACACACACACACACACACACACACACAGAGAGAGAGAGAGAGAGAGAGAGAGAGAGAGAGAGAGAGAGAGTTAACACCTGTTGTTTAGAGGTACTGGAATGGACACACTGCTGGGCTTACTTGTCAAACAAACACACACAGGAGAGCCCTTCTCTCATGGCTTCTTCTTCCTCAGCGCCCCTACCCAGAAGAGCCCACATGGCTTCTTCCTCCTCAGCGCCCCTACAAATGAATACTCTCTCTCTGCTGTGCGGTGCACTAATGTCTGAAAGAGAGGCTAGAGAGAAAAGAGAGGCTAATTTGGGCAAAATACAGAGGATCTGGGGATGGTTTTCTCTCTCTCTCTCTCTCTCTCTCTCACTCTCTCTCTCTCTCTCACTGTTAACCAAATACTGCTTGGGTTTTATATTGTCAGCAAGATCAGGGCCGTAGTGCCTCACACATCTGCTTCTGATTAGCTCCAAGAGTGTTTGTCTGTGTGCTGAAGTGTGTCTGTGTGTGTATGTGTCTGTGTGCTGAAGTGTGTCTGTGTGTGTATGTGTCTGTGTGCTGAAGTGTGTCTGTGTGTGTCTGCTCGTATGCGTGTGTGTGCCTGTGTGTCTCTGTGTGTATGTGTCTGTGTGTGTGTGTGCGAGTGTTGGAGTGTGTGTGTGTGCGAGAGAAAGAGAGCAGACATGTGAAATTAGTGTGGGTGTGTGATATACTGGAGAAAGGTTTTATTCTCAGGTAAAATATATGAACTGTATCCTACTCTCCGACACTAAGGTGTTCCGAATGAAACAAATGTGCTTTCGTTCCTTGCAGAGACTTGACACTGAGCGCATGACATTGTTAGAGTTCTGAATAGGAAACGCCTAAATTGGTTACTGCACGGGGAAATATTTTCAATATGCTATCATTTGTGTGAAAAGTTATATATGAAAAAATATATTTCCCCAAAATGAATAGCCTGTCAATTCAATGCATGAGATCGCAGTTGTATGAATGTTTCACACCTTAAACTACATACCACAGTGCATTTTGCAAGGGAAAGATTATTTTGGTAAGTGTTGAAATGACCTCAGCGAAAAGATGAGGTTCCCTGACAGGACAAATCATCACCTGATCATTTGTCATTTGCAATCTTTGCACCTCCATGTTTTTCCATGTGTAATTGCTATACGAGTGCTGTGAAATTGCCCAAAAAGTGAAGGGAAAAAAAAAAAAAACCACGGGAAAAAAACAACCTAAACAATCTCACCAGAGTTACACCAGTCCTTGCTCTGCTTTTCCTATTTATAAACACATTAGAACACGCACTACCTTTCCTATTTATACAAACACATGAGAAAAGCATGCACTGCCACTGCATGGCTTACAGTCAGGGTTGGTGCCCTATGGTGAGGTTATGTGTGATGACACAAAAAAGCAAGATGCATGGTTTCCATTCTGCCCTTGCACAGGGAAATGCATATGATGTCAATGTCATGGCCAATGTGAAGTGTTGACAGTCATAAAAAAGGACCCAAACAGCCATGTGAGGTAGTTAGTGAAAGATGGATGCAAGGCAATGGGCGAGATTAGCCCTGTAAAGCTGCAGCCATGCTTAAGGAGGGAGCGAATGCGAACAAACTGGAAACTGGAAAAAGCCAAGCTGAGCAAACAGTGGCAGGGATCACACCTCACTTATGATAACACTGCGCTTTATACTGTCGTGCAGCAGGTATTATGTTTCATGTGTGTTGCCGTGCCAACACCTCAAAGACCAACAGAAAAACAAATTGGCTGTCTTGGCTTCAAGACATAAATCAGTGTAGAGCATTCCCGCTGTGCAGTGTTGTTTGTTGTGCTTACAGTGTTGTGTGTGATTATTATTATTTGGGTTATGGAGTGCATGTAAAAGTCATATACAATAGATGATCGATGAATTCTAAAGTATCCTCAAAGAATATCTGTTTGTATAACCTGAGTGAATTCCTGATAAGAATGTCAAAGAATACTGGAAGCATACATTTTAGTAGTGTCTGGCTGTGGTGGATGCTGATGAGAAAGAAAGCCATTTAATTTGGCCTCCATAGTGCATGGTTTGTTTCAGGACACTTTCCACACATTTTCAATTCCACCTGTGTTTTGCACATACACTGCATTCTGTAGGATGCTTGTCTTTTTGTTGATACTGACGAATCTCAAGATGTAAAGTGTCAATTGATGCCATCCTCAGCTGGTGTTATTGTGCTATAATGCACACGTACATGCTCACAACCTGAGCCTTTTGCTAAAAATACCAATCTCACTATATATCCTGTGTGCATTATACAGGCTGATGACAAGAGAGACTACATGTACCCGACTGCAAATACACTGCAAGTCCTTGATCTGTCATCCATTACTTCATGTACTGTGCTACACTACTTGCAAACACTACACTTATTTGTAATTATCATAAATAATCATCAGTAACACTAAATTGAAGTATTGAACTAAGGAACAGATTAAGTAACATCAAATAGAATGATGTACTGCACATGAACTAAATAGACGGTTTCACAGTTTTCCTCCTAAGGACATTATTGAAATGGGGATTAATGTGAGCGCACATCTGCGATAGCAGTTAGGTTTTGAGAGTTCAGCCTCTGAGTGGAAAACATGCACAGCGAGTGGGGTATCACAGCTCCATCTCTGGAGACTGGGAGCATTTGACTGCTCAAATCTTGCCTCGAGCCCTTATGGTAACTGGCTAAAAATATTCTGCTGTAAGACAGCAGCAGCAGTCAAAGGATTTAGCAGAGTGATTTGTCTGGCTAGCTTCCAGTTCCATAGTGTCTTTTTTTCTGTCAGATAGACACACGTCACACAGACTGTCCACAAGAGTGACGTGATTCCCGGGTTGTCTTTGAATAACCACAAGCATCTGTTTTGTGCTCATCTGAGATTTCCCATGAGAGCCTTATACTTAAACTTAGCTCTCGTACATGACCACTGCTTAGAAATATGTCTAAATAGATATAGTCAGTATCCTATAGTACTTGGTTATTGAATCCTTAGCTTTCTAAAATGTAACATTTAAAACATAAGGTGAAAAATCAACATGGTGAACAGGAAAATGGTCAACACAACTGGAATTTTCATTTAAATAGTTTTTTTATGCACCTGAGTCTGCATTCTCAACAGCTTTATAGAATCAATATAGCACTTTTTTTGATATGGACATGATTAAAATGCTAGTAGTCTACAGTACCCTCAGCACTGTTTGTGTACACGTGTTCTATCAGCAACACAACACAATACTGCTGCACTCAAAACATGACCAGTATTTTCAAGCAGGGATGTTGTCTTTTTGGATCCATGACAATAAACAGTATACACCCATCTCTTTTTATCTCAAGTATTCACAACCAAAAACAATAACAGTAACAACAAAACAATAACAAATAAATAGGCTATAAATAACTGATGTCTATGTATAAGTTTGGACACATTCTTTACTGTTAGAAACACCGGGAGCTGTCAGGCAAACAGGTTTTTCAAGTCTTGACTTGCCTAGTTTCCACTTGTAAACTCATCCAGTACGTCAAAACAGGTAGGAAAAGCAAACAAGTTTTGGAAAAATGGAAACATTTGGCCTCTTTTGAACACACAAATTCCAAAATCCCAGACTCACATTGCCTGACATCTCTCTCCCTTTAAATGGCTGCTGTGAATTGACTGCGCTTGTCACAAACAACTACACGTGTCTGACATGGCGACCAGACACAGAAGAAAACAGGAAACTGAAACATGTCGAGGGGCAGGAAAAACGTAGGTGTCCGAGAGAGCTCATTTTTTACCCTGGAGATGTTATGACGCAAGTGCTTCAGCTGCATCATCCTTCATGTAGCCGAATAACTATTACTTTACAAGCACATAGAAACCGAACAGTGTCCTTACATTGGTCCCAAAGTTAGACTTGAGGCGTTCCTTGTCTCAGGGTCGTGTACAGCTCGAAAACCTGCAGATCTACTCAGGCAGATCTGGGCAAATCTCTCTGTGTGGTTTTCACATCAGATCTCTGTGGGAGTTTGCAAAGGTGCATTAAAAGCGCAACTGGTATGCAATGCTCATGCCAGTTGCATAAGCATATGAACTTCGCTGAACCTAACGTGTTGCCTGGGATCATGTGGCCTTGTTTGACAGAGAATCGAAAGATTAGCTGAGAGGTCCATGACGGAAAACACTGTTAGTCATTAAACTAGTTTGGGTGTCGGGCAGTGAATACTAATGCAGCTGATTGTCTGTGATCTACCTCATGGCCAGAGATGATGTCATTTGTTGGGCAGAAACTGGACTGTCCCCCATAATTGTCCTCAGGTAGACCTCCCGATGGCTGTGCGCTGGGTAACCATGTTTTTTCTCCACTCAGACATGGTCAGGAGGGTGGAGGCACCATAATTATATAAATAAATATAAATAATTATATTAAGTGCTTCCAGAGGCAGCCACAGGGATATCATAATTGTCATAATTGGATTATCCAAAGGTCTCTCCACTGGAGAAATAGTCAAGCAACCAGGATCCATCTTTCACCGGAGCTGTGTGCTGGTGATCGTGATGACTACCAGATGATGGGTGTAGCTACCTCAGGCTGATCACTCTACACTCCTCCCCACATAGACCACTACTGTACTGCGCAGTCGGCGGGATGAGGAGATACTGCTCCCTCCATTACTGAAGCGTTTACGGAGTCTACAGCATTCCTGGCCTGGATTGTGAGGGAGAGAGAGATGGAGAAGTAGGCCTACAGTAACAGTGCAGGCACTCTAGGTGGGTTTTTATGAAGGCTCAGCCACACACATTGCTAATAGTCTCCAGTAACTGAATGTCAAGGGGGAAACCTTGCTTTTCCTAAAAACAGTGCCCTACCACCTAATCCTCAAGACACTCTGGACCACCAACCCCCCCAACAAAATAAAAACAAAATGAACACACAACCGTGCACCCCTGCACTTTGGATGGAGACATGCTTGAGCTATTGAGTAAACATAAGGTTTTCATGTTTCATGACTTCTTTGCGAAACTGCTCACTCACTCTAAAAGCCAAGGCACCGGTGCCTGAATTGTGGAAATTTGGCAGAGAGTTTGGGGGTTGTTGCCAGCGGCAGGAGACAGGTCTGTTGCTTTCAGCTCTCCTCAGCAAAATTCTATGGAGGTGATCAGAGAGAGAAATGCTCTTGAGCTTCCCTGAAACCTCCAGCGCAGCTGTGAACCTCATGCCCGCTTCTGTGTTGATTTGCGTTGTTGGGGCAACCCCAGGCCATAGTTAATAATAGCCGCTGTCTATATTAGTAGACAAAAGTGGCAGATTTAAAAGCATAAACGTTTCTGTAATGACATGTGTGCTGCAGTAAGCCAGTGTGTTTGTGAGTTCTGTAAAGCCATTTATTCTGCTCCTTCGCTTTGGACGTGTAAAAGGGACCCAGAAATTACACATAATGAGCAACTATCCTGCCAATACTGTCAGTTGGTGTGACCAAAATGGTCGCCGCCTGACCGTCCTGTCCTCCAGCGTGTGTTTGTGAGAGTCGCACTCGGCTCTCACTAGTGCAACCTCAGAATGCCTGGGCAGCTCCGCGCGGCAGTTCTGCGGCCGAGCCTGCTAGCATGTTTTATGCTCTCTTGCCCTCAAAATAAACTGTCAAAAAGATGTCCCCATCTGTCATGCGTCCTGTCCACACCATGTGTAGGCAGGACGGGAGTGATTCTCTGCTTGTCGTGTGCAGTCTGTGTGTGTGTGTGTGTGTGTGCGTGTGGAAGGAAGGCACACATACACTGAACGGCTCTTTGTTCCTCTGCTGTGTTAAGTGAGAAGCCTAATGTTTTATGCAGTGAGTGGATAGGTTCTGCACTTTTGTCTATGCGTCTGGTCCAACATAAACACCAGAGCTCGAGCTTGCTTTGCATGCTGATCTCACTGTTGACCTTAAGCAATACTTGGATTCTCTTGAACATTAACTATTCTGATGGAGTTTGGACACCAAATGTATGTGAACATTAACAACAAGCGAGACAATAGTTCCTGATTGTTGTTGAGCACAACTTGGCCATATGCATATCATTACTTGTAGGAGTGTTCCCCCCTCGACTGCAGGTCATTGTGAGTTGTCTCGACCCAGAAGACTATGCCTATATGTTTAAATGCATACAGTACAGGATGCATTAGTATTCCATGTGTGTGCAAGTGTGGTATCAGTTGCAGTGTTCACACAGTGTTATACTGTATGTCTGCACATGTATGCACTAATCACACACACTTACACACACACAATAGAAAACAGCCCAAACCAGCTAAAGTGAGAGGAAGTATGCAATACCATACATGATCAGTATAGGCACAACATGTGATGCATTTCCTAGCCCATTGTTCTTTTGTTGTCTCTTATTGTTTGTTGTCGCCCCAAGTGTGTGGGCTGACCGTGTGTGACTGACCGTGTGTGTGTGTGTGTGTGTGTGTGTCTCTGCTTGTGTTTCCTGTCCCAGGCTGACAGGTAATGAACCCCTGTCCATCCTGCCGTTGAGCTCGCAGCCGGAGGAGAGGGTGGCCAAGGCCCACTACAAGCTGTGCGACCGGCTCAAGCTGGAGAAGAAGCAGCGCCGCATGTGCCGCCGTGACCCGGGTGTGGCCGAGACGCTGATGGAGGCCATCACCCTGAGTGCCCTGGAGTGCCAGTACCAGTTCCGCTACGAGCGCTGGAACTGCACCCTCGAGGGGCGCTATCGAGCCAACATTCTCAAGAGAGGTGTGTGTGTGTGTGTAGGTGTGTGTGGGTGTGTGTGCGTGTGTGTCTGTGTGTGTTTCTGTGTGTGCATAGCATACCTGAGTGCACCCCGTGTGCTGCCATGGTCCGTTTCTGTGTCACAGATGTGTGTCAGAACATAAGTTGAGTAACCTTCAAAAGAGTTTGAAGTGGGATAGGGGTTTTACTATGTGCCATTGAAATCTAGTCCCTCCCTCCCCCTACATAGGTCACTGCTATTTCTGTCTTGATCATCAGTAATCCATAGATCATCAGCTGCTGATTTATTAGATACTAATCTCTCAATGATACTATCTAACAGATTTATTTACAATTTACAAAATCACATTTGTTTATCTTTATGTCAGCCTTTGTAGGTGCAGCTTGGTAACTGTCTTATGTTCCAATCTCTCTCCCAGGGTTTAAGGAGACGGCCTTTCTGTATGCCATCTCCTCCGCTGGCTTGACCCACGCCATGGCCAAGGCCTGCAGTGCGGGCCGCATGGAGCGCTGTACCTGTGACGAGGCCCCGGACCTGGAGAACCGCAAGGCCTGGCAGTGGGGCGGCTGTGGAGACAACCTCAAGTACAGCAACAAGTTTGTTAAGGACTTCCTGGGCAAAAGGTCCAACAAAGATCTCCGCGCCCGGGTGGACATGCACAACACCAATGTTGGCATGAAGGTAAGCACAGAGCATTTGTTTTTGTTACTGCTTCAGTATAGCAGAGGCTTTGCATCACAGGAGCAGCACAACATGGATAGGATTGCTGCCTATATTTTACGCTCATGGTAGATGCACAACATTAAAAGATGTTAAATTCATATGACCTATTCATTGTATAATATATGTCCATAAGACATATTATGGGACTGTGATTACTGAGGGGTTGGGATCATTGCATTACATTACATTACATTTAGCAGACACTTCTTGACCAAAGTGACTTACATATGTCAGCTATATTACAAGGGATCACATTGTCCCCGGAGCAACTTGGGGTGCCTTGCTCAAGGGCACAACGGTGGAAGCCGGGAATTGAACCGACAACTTTCAGGCTACTGCACGCTAGCCTAGCTCCTTAACCACTACACTACCACCGCCCCAAACACATTATTTGATGTAATTATAACTGAATGTCAATAAAAGAGTTATTTAGTAGTCATTCCAGTGGAGAAGGTAATTCACACAAAGGCCATATTGTTAACTGCTTTCTGTGGTCGCTGTATAAATATTGAGATACAATGCCTTAGCAATCCCTTAGGTCCCATGCAAAAACGACTTGTTTAAAATGCTGTGTTTAATTCATTTTTTAAAACGCTCATTTTTCCTCTACTGGCTTCCTTCTTCAAACGAGTGACCAGTGAGGGCCTTGGGCTGTCCCAAGCATACCTCCACCATTGTTTGTGGTGAGACAGGGAGGAGGGATGAAGTTTGGACGTTGCTTTGACAGCTAAAGCAAAAAGACTCGAGGAAGGTCCGCTAGCATACGGCCAAAACAAATGGCTGCTTTTGGCCCCCATTGAGCATTCAGGTTTCCTCGTATTGTTGCCATTTTCATTTTTGTTTGAATATAAATTATAAGCACAAATGTTAGCAGACGCAGATGTGTCCCCGCGGGCTGCTCGCGGCATGCTCGTCCTCCTCCCGCTGCCCATCCAAGACCATTCTGGATCCTCGATTCGCAATAAAAGATTTACAGCGCTGTTTTGTATTCCCTTTTTTATTTTGCACATCTAGTGAGGTGTACAGAAACTTGGGGTGCAGTCCCATATGCAGCACAAAACCATGGAATGTGCTTGCCTCGCCGTCGCCAGCGATTTAAAGCTGACTTGTCACATTTCGCTGAATTGCCAGTGTGGTGGTGGACACGCACTTTCAAATCCACCACTCCATTTTACAACGAGAAAGCACTGGTGAAGGATCAGGCAATAGGGAATGTTTGTTTTAGTCATTTCACATGACATATAAAATGTATGAAACATCTATTTTTTATGTCCTGTTACTCACTCTATTACTCATAAGATGAATGACCCATCAGTTCATTTGTTGTATTTATTAACCTCCAGAGTCCTCTGCTAAAGAGGTAAGAGGTGAAGCTGTTTCAGACATTTTGCTGAGCTGCTAGGTAGTTAATGTGCTTTGCCAGACTCTTTTACTGAACCAGAAGTAAAACAACATTGGCACAATTATAGGGAGAGACCTTGGCTTTTTGCCTCTTCTCTTACCTCTTAACAACCCCAAGAATGTCGCTTCTCAGATTTTCCCAGGGCCATCTCAATAGATCTTTTATTTAGGAAGTACTTTGGAGAATGCAGTGGTGCACTTATTTCTAATAACCATCATTGACTTAAATCAGGCACTATTACCCCTGTTTATCATTGCAATATTGCCAGGACCTGCCCTCTTCAGGCCTGACCTTAAACCCTGGGGCAGTCAGCTTTATTACAGGGGGTTTGGGGGGGGGGGGGGGGGGTTGTCCTGATAGATGGTAGTTGGTGTCTCTGCTGTGAAGTTATTATGCAACCTTATTGTGCCTCATAAGCTCAGTTCCTGATTACTCCCCTGCAGTGCTGACTGAAGTAATAGCAAAGCTGGACATCAAGGTCCCCAAAAGAAATTGTGATATAAACCTAGTGTAGCGTGACAGTATGATTTTGGAGTAGTTCATGTTGCTTAGTGATGGTATTTTTTTTAATACAAGGACAATGTTTACAGGTAACAAGGAAATAATGTCCAGGATCAAAGGAAGCAGTGCCCTCAGCATATCTCATTCTTATAGAGTTATTGAGAATGATGTTTGGCAAACATTGGAGTTCTCTTGAAGTGAGTTGACTGACACATGCCTCCATGCCCCCTGCCCAGGTGATCAAAGCTGGGGTGGAGACGACCTGCAAGTGCCACGGCGTGTCCGGCTCCTGCACAGTCCAGACGTGCTGGCGGCAGCTCTCGCCGTTCCACGAGATCGGCAAACAGCTCAAGCAGCGCTACGAGACCTCGCTCAAGGTGGGCAGCTCCACCAACGAGGCCACTGGCGAGGGCGACATCTCTCAGAGCCGCGCCCAGCAGCAACAACAGCAGCAGCAGCAGCAGCAGCAGCAGGCGCCCGCAGTGCTGGGTCCACGGGACCAGATCCCCCGGACCATGGACCTGCTGCACATCGAGGACTCGCCCAGCTTCTGCCGGGCCAGCAAGTACTCGGCGGGCACGTCGGCCCGCAAGTGCTACAAGGACAAGAACTGTGACGCCATCTGCTGCGGCCGCGGCCACAACACCCAGAGCCGCGTGGTGACGCGCCCGTGCCAGTGTCAGGTGCGCTGGTGCTGCTACGTGGAATGCAAGCAATGCACGCAGAGAGAGGAGGTGTACACCTGCAAGGGTTAGGGGCGGGGGAGGGGGGCGGGGGGGCACACTCTCTCTCTCTCTCTCTCTCTCTCTGTCTGTTTATCTCTGTCTCTCCATCTTTCCATCTCTCTCATCACCTCTGTGTCATTGTGCTGAAAAGGGTGAAGATGAGAGAGACAGAAAGTGAGTGAGAGAGAAGAGGGTGGGCATGGAGTTTGCAGTGTGTGTGTGTGTGTGTGTGTGTGTTTCTGCATATGTGTGAATGTGGTGTGGAGGTACGTGTGTGTGTGTGTGTGTGTGTGTGTGTGTGTGTGTGTGTGTGTGTGTGTGTGTGTGTGTGTGAATGAGTGAGTGAATGCATAAGTATAAGTACGCACGGTCAGGGTTTCGTTGAGGTGACTCCACTCTTGGAATGGTGGTATCCCCACAACAGCCCCTTTCCTGGCCTGAGTTTGGGGCAGACAACAGGCCAACGCCAGACATGAGCACTTTGGAGTGGTTTCTTTGGGTGGTCTGACAGGCCTCCGAGACCAAGTGCAGATATTCATCAGGCGAACGGGTCCTCTGCTCCAGCCCTGGAAGCCTCGAAGTGAGACATGACATGCCCTGCTCAAAATTCACTCAATTACATACCCTCCATGAAATCATTCAAAAATAACATGACACACAGGTCAGAGAACATGTCATACATGTGAAGCCAATGAGTTTGTGTGTGTGTGTGTGTGTGTGTGTGTGTGTGTGTGTGTGTGTGTGTGTGTATGTGTGTGAGAGAGAGAGAGAGAGAGAGAGAGAGAGAGAGAGGGTGTGTTTGAGAGGGTGTGTGTAGTATGTGTAGGTGTGAAGGGCTGTATTTGTGTGTATGTGAGTTGGGGGATACAGAGCAATTAAACTGATGATGATGAATCCATTTATCAGCTGGATCCATCCACAGAGAGTGACAGGGTGTAAGATGTATTCTACACGCACATGGTTCACACTCACACACAGTTGTGTGTATTTTATGTAAATAACACAAATTGTATTATAAGTCTATTATATACACCACTTATCTGAATATGTAAAATAACCACTAACCACACAAATAAGTTGTTATTTGTGTGCCTTTGTTCCTTTTTTATTCAAATTGACAAGGCCCTTTGGAAAGCAGTGCATTTTTGTCCTTTGTCCCTCTTTCTGTGGATATAATTTATGGAACTTTCCGGATTTGTTCCTTCACAAGGAATGGAAATGAAAAAGCAAAGACTGTTGTCTTTTTTTTTTTTTTTTTGCTCTGTCGTGACAAGTTTTGCCAGTCGGTTAAAGGTTATGTTTGGCCTTGAATGAACTCAGCAGATCAATGTTCAGGGAACAACTGAAACCACTATGCTCAATTGGACCTAGAGTCATGTACACGTGCAAGAGCAGAACACCTCCAGTGGAGGCGGCATTAACGGAGCACCACCTGACAAGCTGAACTGTCCACCCTCACCGAATGCTGCTGACATGTTGCTTTCACAGCAGTCTGCCCAGCTGGACCCCATCATAAGAGCATGGCTTCTTTTTCTGCCGTAACATCATTGTTAGAATGCACAGCTTCGAGTTTGGTTGATTACACTGCTCTTACACAAGTTCACTCGGACCGAGTCTATTGTAAAACCTCAAGTCTTCCGTCCTGAAAGCATGAACGCTTAAAACTGTCACAAGGAAGACCTCAAAACCTGGACACTTAACAAATATATGTAAAGAGGCCTTTGCTTTAATTAATAATTTCAAAAGCATGTTTTGCTCTTATAGCCTAAGTCAGAATGCATTTGGTCTGTGAGGAATCGGATCTCATTGGGCCCAAACTATTGTGAAGCAAGTTTGCAAGAAATGTAACCACTCTTGGTCAACATTCACTTCTTAAGTTCAATCTCAGTCCAACAGAAACATTCTTTTGGGTGAGGATTCACAGTTGACAGAATGCAAAAAACTTTTCTTTCATGCACTTCCATGGACTACAGTGATAAGATGACAATATTGTAGTTGGTAGAGATTTCAATAGTCTGAAGAAAGCTTTATTGCAGACGCCTTCTTTCATCCTATTCTTATGATTTACTTGCATAGACAGTTTCAGGCCAAGCAATGCAAAGGTACATCACCACCTTAGTTCTTTCTTTGAGCAGATTCATGCAGACCAGTTCTGTGTGACATATCTCCACTTTGCAGGATAATATTGAGACAATTTTATTTTTCTCATGATAATGACTGTTGGCAGATTTGCCACATACCTTAACCGCAAGACCTAAACCATCACGAGAAAGCATATGAGTGTGTTAAAAAGACCATTACTAGTATGTGACAAAACAGACTCTGTCGAGTATACTTATATATTCACTGTGTGTGTGTATATATATAAATATATATACACAATATATTGTATAGACCTGAAACATATGACAAAGGTATATAAGTGCATTATATATGGCCTTCTTCTATCATTCTAGGTGAGTGAGATTGAACTACTGAGTGAGGGACCTGATATTGTTAATATGGCACCATTCACGCACTGAAGCTGGAAGCTCTCCCTTTAAATATTTAAAGACCTATATTTATAAATCTATAAAGCAAATGTTTTTGTTAATTGTAAATAACTACGGTTTCTGTTCCTGTGGTATAGAGACAAGGGTGAGGCACATGCTAAAATCTCACAGGCAATTTAATGGAGCATTGAGGGCCGAATGCAGGTTGTAGTACAGTACAGTTAAGGGCTGATGCTTGTGTTTTTATGCATAGGCTTTGAGGGGAGAGGTTCAGATAGGCAAAGTGTGCATTGCTGCTGTAATTGGTTATTGGATTGCAGTCCATTTCTAAATTGTATGTGCCAATATTTGTTAAAAGCGATTTTTCACAGGATGATTATAAGAAAAGTTTTTTTTTCTTTTTAAAAATATGACCATTGGCTTGCTTATTTGCATTCATCCTTGCCTAAAACTTCTGTTAGTTTTTGAAGCACAAATAGTGATACTACAGGAAACAACGTGTATATCTGAGAAGGGATCTTAATTTCAGGCATTCACCATTATGAGTTGAATTCCTGACATTTTGCGATGAAGAGGCATGCCAATTAAAGAACTGTTAGAAACATATACATAGAACTTTGCACGCTACATGGAAACCATAATCGCTATGTGGAGGGCCTCACAAGGCATGCTTGCTTCCCACAGCAGACGTGTGCAGACACCCTCGTAAGGCTTCGGTGGATGTACATAATAGGCCCTCATCTGTCCCAGAACTGTCGCTCTAGACAAATGTAGCTACAGCATAAAATGGTTTAGGTGATAAATAAATGCAGCCAGAGATTATACTCAATATGCACAGTGTGTGTTATATGTTTAACATATACAAAAAACGTTCCAACATTAATGACTAAGAACAGCACATGTCAGCAGTTCTTTTCTTTCTTCTTCTTCAAAAAATATCACAGACTTGGTCCTTTTATCTCATCTTTGGTTCCTCGCCTTTTAGGTTTTCAGTGGATCATGTATAAAAATCTATTTTGTAGAAAAAAAAAATAAAAAATAAAAACAAAGATAAATTATTTAAAAAATATATATGAGCATGTGTTCAATGTACATTTTGTAAAGTCAAAACTGATTTTATATTCTTTATTTTTTACTCTGGATTTCCACCTGGGGGTTGCTTCTTTGGGGTGGATGCTTCAACAGAGGCAATGTATGTTTTTATTCAGCTGAAATTTTTCAAAGTCCTAGAAAGATCTCAAAACTACTTCAAAGCACAGCACAATCACACACAACTTACTCAGTGCTAAATTTATTCTTGGAGTTTTCTACCATTCATTACAGATGTTTTGTCATTCAAAGCTCAGAAAACAATCATGCAGATGAACAGTGTGAATCAATCACCAAATCATGTTCAGTTAACAGTACAAATGGCATTTTTGTCTCTCTGCCTCTTCCCAAAGTGCAGTCTCAGGAGCTTCACGATCCAAATGTCCTCCTCGTTGCTCCAAACAGCAGTAAAAGTATACTTCCATCTGCACTAATATCTGTGCTGGTTATTCTGAGAATTAGCTTGGCGGTCAGCTCCTGACATCTGCTTTTTGTGATGAGCATATCAGGGGTGGTGATGAAAATATTGACTGAATAAAATGTGACCTTATGGAGAATTTGTACAACCTCTGAAGCATGCCAATACGTTTTGCAAGTGCTGTAGACTGCAGAGGGTTGAATTCACTGAGTTGGATTGAGTTTGTGTGTTGTGCTGCTATAGGGAGACATCTGTTGCGCTTTGAGGAGAGTATACATACAGGAGGTTGTCCATGTTCACTTTTTCATGTCTTATGGGAACCTAAATTATTTTCCTCTACCTCATGTGTACAGCTTGTAGGTATGAACTGATCATGAATGACTGGTAAGAATGTATTTAAGTTATTTAACATCTTTGTATAACAAAGGCAAGGAAATCTGAAAATAATAAATGAATTTTTAAAGTATTTCATGGGTTTGGGGTAATTTCTTGAATTATTCTATGGATTGCTTTAATGTCCCTTAGAATCTGGAGTAGCCAACATCAATATAATTCTTAGTTTTCATCTTGTCTACAAGAAGCCTACTAATACGCTGCTGGTAAGTTTTTCATAATAGTTGTCGACTAGCCGTTATGCCGGTAGAGTGCTAGTGCTAACATGCTAGGACTAGCTGTTGGCAGTGGATGTTTTATATTTAGATAGTTATCCATAGCAGGCATGTTTTTATTGTACACAACTCACATGTTACTGTGGAACAGGTCTAATTTTTTGTGAAGTACTTCCATACATAGGAATGGCTAGCCTTTAACCATTTTATCCACAGCTAGTGGATATGACTGCTACCTACAGCCCCCAGCCCCCCCCCCCCCCAATACCCCTAGCCTTGTGGATTTCTTGCTCTCTCTTTCAGTTTTCAGCACTGAATTTCCTTAAAAGTGGATAGCCTTAAACAATAAATATGAAGCTATGCATTAAATCATTTGTTATATTGTCATTCATATTTCTTACATTGATTACTATTCAAAATATATTATATGAAATAGCCTAAAAGTGAATAGACCATCAATAGCACATCAGTGTAGATACAGTATATACTGACTTAATGATACTGACATACTGGACCATTGTTAGTTCATCAGGTGAACATTTAAGCTGGTGTACTGAATGACGATGCTGTGGGGCATACTAAGATACTTATCAGCAAACATTCAGAGGCAAGAGACATGAGGCATAGAGCTGTTTGTCTGTTAGCCTTGCTTTCCTAGAGTGCCTTGTTAAAGGATTTGCCTTGAGTGCTGGACCCAGACCACTATTATCATACAGGATTTAATATATTTGAATAGGCTTCCTATTACCAGCACCATCAAAACAATTGCTTGGTAAAACATCAAACTCACACATTAGTCCAGAGATCTCATTCTGATATGCTTCACATAATATGGGTATATGTTCCAAAATATGACAGAATTCCCCATTGAAAAGAGATTGTTATATCAACAAACAAAATTCCCCTACCAGATGTTTAAAAAGTGTTGGAGGAAATTTCAATTTCAACAGCCTCCGGGGATTTCTCCATCTCCATTACACACTGTAGAAATCGTACGATGGGGAAGAAATCGTATCAATGGGGAAGGCACACACTGACGTTCAAGAAGTCCTGGGATTACATTCTAATCAGTGTTATTGATATGTTCAAATACACACAGGCAGACAGGCTCTCTCTCTCTCTCTCTCTCTTTCTCCATTCTCAATTTAATAAACTTGCTCTGTCCACACAACCATCATTCTTTATATTTACCAACTCTCTTGCCTGTTGAGATAAATCATGGGAAGCATCAAGATAAGAAAGAAAGACGGAGTTCTGAATGTTCTTATACTGTAAAAAGAAAGATAATGCACCGATACACTGTAGTTTCTTCTGAAATCTCAAAACGGTAATGATGGAAACAGAAATTCAAATTGTCTCTCCATACCATACCATCATAAAATTCATTGTACTAACTATGGCCTTGAATCCCTCAGTAGGTATTAGTCTGGGCCAATGGTGTTGCAAATGGATAACGACCAAAGCTGTATTTTCAAAAACGTGTTGTGGCTTGTCACATAATATCATGGAGCCTGTTGTAACACCTAACACAGTAAACTGGAAATATTGGCTAACCTTAGCCAGCAGACACGTCAAATGAACTGATGAGAGTAGAGAGAAAGAAAAATAGCATCATTCCACCAGACCTCAAGCCTGCTTGACCTCTCCCCTCCACAGGCCTGTGGTCTTGCATTGGTCCAGTCAAAGATCTAGCCACTGCTTTTATCCACAAGTTTGTCTTTCCGCCAGATACACACACATCTCAATCCTCAGATGACAACATGCTTGTCAAAAATGGGAAAAGCCACAGTTTGTTCAAATCTGAGGTTGGCTTTCCTAAAACACTTTCACTGATTTGTGATGCTGTGTGTGCACCTTTGCATAGGATAACAGGATCACACTAGATGTTTTTCACTAGAATATGTGGCTCAGGCTGTAATGATTCAGGGGTCTCTATAAACTTTCTTGCCTGCCTGCTCCAATGCATTTCTTATAATAGAGATATAGTCTAGGCGTAGCTTTTACAAAGTCACTGGCTCATGCCATTTCCTTCCGTGACTGCATTACTCTCATACATTCATTTTTAGACAAATATGGTGCCTGCTGATGTCAATTCCTGTACTGGTATTCCTTCCAGTCATCCCCCTGGTGTGGATAACTGAAATATCAGATTGAGTGAGGGACAAAACACTACTTCAGTTCATAATCATATCAGTTACAACAGCTAAAACATCACTTCAGGAGCTGGTGAGATCCCCAACACGTGTAGAAGAATTACCAGCATTAATTTCAGCAGCCCTTCGTGTCAGCCGGCGCTCCCTGGGGTTTCTCTCTCTCTCTCTTGCCCTGAGGAGCGGACTGGCCTGAATATTCCCTGCTTGCCTAACCCCTCCTCTAACTTCCTGCACTGTGCCAGGCTCTAATGTGAGCTGCAGCTCTGCGGTGCGCTGTAATCCGGCAACGTTTTGACAGCTGTTACCATAGAGGAAGTGGGTGCAACTAGAGCAAAGGACTGTAAAAAACACGTCGCCTTTTCCTCTGCCGTTCTCATCCTTCAGTCTACGCGGCCCGCACAATAGGCCAAGGCAGTCAGGCGCGGTGGAAGCGTGAGATAATTTGTTCGCTGAAACCTCTGACTGCTGAAAACAGCAAAAAAGTGAGAATGTTTTCCCTGACATCCCCTCACCCCACAAGAGAGAGGTACTGTATGGAATGGCAATTTTTTTTTTTTTTGCTGAGGTGTGTTGAATCTTGGCTGTGGGGCATTTAGAGTTTAATGCACAGTAGTGGGCCAGTGAGAGAGATGACCACAGACATAGTCATAGACATATTAATAGAGAGCTTTTGCAGAACGCAGAACACCTGGGAGAACACAAACGATGCCATGGTCACTGACTACTCACTCAATGTTTGAAGCTGGAATAATTTGATGGTGATGAATGTTCATGGCGTGGATTTGAGTGTTGATTAGTTTGCAACTGAAGATTTGAATCCATTTACTTCCATGCAGCCACAAATCATCATTCACCAAGGTCCCCCCCCCCCTCCCCCGAGAATCCACCTAACACCACACAGGCAATCTCGCACTAGCTAAACTGTAGGCTACTGCTGTCTGGCAAGGAGACAATTGCTTAGTCATGTTAAACTTACAGTACCATCAATTGCATAGTTTGGATGAATGGGTAGATGTTGAATTCCTTTGGGTTGAATGTTTACAAAACGGTGTATGTGCTCCAAAAATACCCATGCCTGTGGCGCATTGGTCATTATGTGTGGAGTAGTGTGGTTGCTTAGGGGAAAACCAACAGGTTGCTTGGAAAGTCTGATAGGGGTGTGTTACTTGCATGTGTCTTGCTTGCTCACTTCCCTGGCCCAGCCCAAGAACCTGGACTGTTTACCAGTGTTTTTGATTGTTGTTAAGTACCTGTCAAGGTTCCCACTTGTCCCTTGTGCCTGGAAAAACATGTGAGCTCAGGATCTTTCAAAACAGGAGCAAAATAAAATGCCCCAGGTGGAGGAAAGCACTTGGGCTCATATAAACTATCTTTGTTGGAGACAAAGATCACGTTGTTTGACAGCAAATTCCTGTCTGGGTCTTAATGAAAATGCAGCTGAGGCCCTTCTGAACATTTCTTGGTTTAGTATGATAGTTTTTATTTTCTCTGAAATTAAAGACCTACTCTGGCAAGAATCAACTTTTTTCGACTCAATTTTTTTTTCTCATGTCCATTGGGTGTTATGTTTTACAAGACATATCACGGGCAAAATAATCAGTTTACACCATGATGATTTCTGGTTTAGAAGCTAGGGCAGTGCACCAGTTGATGTTTCAGAATAACAAATCAGAACAGCCCGTTTTTGTTGCATGATATGTTACGAAATGGGAAGGCTACAGCTCTGAATTGTCCAGGGGTTATTACAAGAGAAGGAGAAACTAGAAAGAGAGAGCTGCGACACTCTTTGATGTCGAGGCTACGCAATCAAAAAACTTTTACTGAATGGCTGTATCGCAGGAGAGTGGGATGTATTTCCGGATACCGGAGGGTGTAATTTAGTAACTCATTGGCTACTGACCAAGTGATTGGCAGTTTTCAGTTCCAAAACTGTCTCCATAACCCGGAAACTGGTATGGAAAATCACATGATTGCAGGACAGGTGTGCATTTAACGAATTAGCCAGGTAATGACATACAGTAACTGAAGCCCCGTCTGTCAGTCAGTGCTTTCCCTACCATGTGACCTAACCCAGTGGTTCTCCGGGGACTGCGACCCATAGTCAAGGGGTTCACTAAATAATTTGTTTTAAATGATAAAAATTGAGGTTTATCAAGTTAAAAATTCATACCTATAGATGACACCCCTTTTCACAAACAAAACAAGAAAACATTTGTCTATTTGCTCCCACCCACATTAACATTTAACTTGAAAAACTTCAGTGGTCATGAAGGACCTTTCCTACTGCTGTTTGGTTGGCTTATTTGTCAGCTACCCAGATAGCAAAATCAGATTGGCAGATAGCGGACCGCTGGTGGTATGCCGCTAGTGGCGTGCCACTTGTGGTCCGCTGTTGGACAACCATCTCTTTAAATTTAATTTGTCATGAATATTAAGGAAAGTTAATAAAATTATATATGGAGTATAACTGAACAAATGAAAAATATTTTAGCCCAATAGTGGCAAAATATTGGGAAATTTGTCTACAACCCCCCAGCGGACCGCCAGAGAACCGATGAGCAAAATGCCAGCGGACCGCCAGATCTGCCCCCAGTGGGCCGACAGTGGTCTGCCAGCCCCTTGCTATCTGAGTAGCTAGCTGATGAATGTGTAGAAATGTTCGAGTCAGTCCATGTCCAGTCCATTGGGGCAGCTGTGGCCTACTGGTTAGCGCTTCGGACTTGTAAGCGGAGGGTTGCCGGTTCAAACCCCGACCAGTAGGCACGGCTGAAGTGCCCTTGAGCAAGGCACCTAACCCCTCACTGCTCCCCGAGCGCCGCTGTTGTTGCAGGCAGCTCACTGCGCCGGGATTAGTGTGTGCTTCACGTCACTGTGTGTTCACTGTGTGCTGAGTGTGTTTCACTAATTCACGTATTGGGATAAATGCAGAGACCAAATTTCCCTCACAGGATCAAAAGAATATATATACTTACTTACAGGGGCGCCTGCAGGAATTAATGCTATGGTACGCACACCCATCAATTACACATTACACACACACAAGGGAAATGTTCTGTCATTGTTGAGTAGCCTGATGGTACGCACAGTGCGTACGGACGTACACCTGCAGGCGCGCCTGCTTACTTATATGTCGACAAGTGATGCAAAATCCGAAATTGACAAAAGACCAGAAAACACAGGATAGTGGACCTAGAGCTGCCCAGTTAGGGGCTCGTCATAGATATATACACTAGATGTCGCCTTCTGCTTCTCAGCATGCGTCAACACCGCCGCCATCTTTGTACAGGGATCTGAAGCGCTAAACTAGTTATCCTGTATTGTCAGCGTTACCTATTTAGCGACGTTTGGCCATCCCCAGCGATAGAAAACCTTTTTAGCGATTAGCGTCAAATTTGGGAACTTCTCACAATGATGGCAGATCGGCTTCTTTGTTGTTGAAACGTAAGAAAATCACCTTTCTCATGGCTTTGTCATTTATAAATTCAGCTACATCTCGTTTGCCCATGGCACTGACCCATGATTATAAAAGTAACGACTGGCGTAGCCTATGTAGTAGCAGAGGTAAATGTTCTAAAGATCTACAGCAACTTCTGGTGAGATTACAACTTACATGAGTAAACGAGACGAGGGGTATGTGGCCTCAACCAGAGCCTGTCTAGAAGAGCCTGTTTACTTTCATTGTATCGAACCTGGTTGCAGTTTACTCATTGTTCCTCTAGGGGCCGCTGCTAGCTAGTGCAGAATGAATGGGAGTCTATGGGGCTAGACGGGTAAAATGTATCTTTATTATCGTCTTAAGCTTAGTTTTCTCTAGACTCAACCATAAATACATGCCTGTCAGTTGGAACAACCCCAAAAACTAGATAATTGCATGAGATTTTGACGATTTATGGTGATTTTATTTTCGCTAGATCTTTGCCCAGATTGACGCTAATGCATTATAGAGGAGTGGATCACTGAAGCAAGATGGCGTCTCGATTGACGCATTCGTTCCAATGAACAGCAGTAGTCAAGGCGACATCTAGTGTATATAGGGGAGTTCGACTTGCGGCAGATCTGTGCAGATCTGACTTGATGTGATGCATGCTGGGTTGAACACAATGCATACTGGGATGGACGCAATGCATACTGGTTAGAAATTCTGTCCGACTTCTGTCAGCCGGGGAGGGACTTACCACCGTGACACCATGTCACATGGCCTTAAAATATCGCGGGAGTCTTAGCCTGCAGACAGATCTTGCAGTTGCCTTCCACGAGCTGCACGAGCTGAAACACGCCCTCATGACGTCAGTTCAAAGACGTGATAGGGCCATTTGGGAGGAATTTCCTCATGACGATTATGACTAGAGGCTCATGCTGCTTCCTTATGTTGGAATATGCGAAAATAAACAGAAATCGAAGGGATACCTTCTTATACGTGATTTCTGCAACAATGGTAGGCTAGCCTACTGAAAACGTTTGGATATTCTGTTATTTTCTGCTGTTGGCTAAATAGATAGACACACATATAGGGAAAACACTTGATATTGAATGTATGTGCTACAATGCAGGCCTGTTAACTGTATGACAACAGTGGTTTATTTAAACTACATCATAAGAATTTATTTCGTCAGTCATCATGCTCATTTTAATGAGTAAGAGTGAAAGTTCTGCTGTGTTTATTGCAAACAACATTCCGCGATATCTCCCGCGATGTCTCCCGCGAGTCACGTCAGGCAGACTGTAGCCTTTCTGTCAGGGATGAGCTGCCCTCTGTTGTAGCTCCTCCCGGCTAGCCTCTGAAGATCACGTTTACGTAGAAAGCCAGACGAAAGTCAGACTCAGACAAGACAAACAAGCCTTACCTAGCGTTCATGGGCTTCGTAAAAACCTTTCTCCGAGTGAAA
Organism: Alosa pseudoharengus; assembly: GCF_046254945.1. Classification (NCBI taxonomy): domain Eukaryota; kingdom Metazoa; phylum Chordata; class Actinopteri; order Clupeiformes; family Clupeidae; genus Alosa; species Alosa pseudoharengus. The sequence continues at coordinate 5,635,159 of NW_027468663.1, forward strand.
ACATCATCATTCCGCGTCATTCACGTCACTTACCTAGCGTTCATAGACCTCTCCAGAATATATCCCGCCTCCTAACTTCCGTATCCATCCAACTTCCGGGCGTGGATTGTCTATGGGAAATAACATGGCGTTTTGAAAGATCGTACCTGTCACACTCTGTAGGTGACAAAGTAGAAAAAGCTGCTGGGCAGATTGGCCTACACACTTCTGCCATCTAGTTTCCACTGGATTTTTTGATTTTCGGTGCCGTTTAAGTAGTATAGTCTATAGTATACTACTTAAACGGAACCGACAATCAAAAAATCCAGTGGAAACTATATGGCAGAAGTGTGTAGGCCAATCTGCCCACCAGCTTTTTCAACTTCGCTACCTACAGATGTTTTACCGGTATGATATTTCGAAACGCCATGTTATTTCTCATAGACAATTCACGCCCGGAAGTTGGATGGATACGGAAGTTACGGAGGCGGGACTTATTCTGGAGAGGTCAATGGGCTGAGAGGGAGTTAAGTCATTTTCCGACGAATGACCGTCGCAGGAAGTTGCGTCATAACAAAGGGACGCCAGACCCTCTTGTAACAGCTACTCGGTGATACTGCAGACTCGTAAAAGTAGTTAGAAAATATACTGAAAATAAGGCAGAAAAACGACAAGTTTCCTCATGCTGCTTCCTTATGTTGGAATATGCAAAAATGTACAAACAATCAAGAGGATGCTTTCTTGCATGTGATTTCTGCAACAGTGATACTGCAAACGTGTTGATAGCCTATTGTTGAGCATATTTTTATGCTGTAGCCTAGTGTAAAGCATGTCACACTAGACTAGCCTACAGAAAACTAATTGATGTGATATAATGATAACTTGTATGCCTACAATGGTTTATTAAACATCGTAGTCATTTATTTAGTCAGTCATCATGTTCATGTTAATGAATAGGAAGGACATCTAAACGATACCAACATTTAAATAAACCAACATTTCGCGCAATATCTGCCGTGAGTCCCTATGCGTGAGTCACGAGCTCCTCCCAGCTGACTGGCAGATCACGTGGACAGTCAGTCGCGATTGATTATTTAATAAATACATGTGAATTACGAATAATAATAAAAAGATTCTACCTAATGTGACTATTTTTTCCATGAACTGTAAAAGAAAACACCCACTACATTCTCCATAAAGAGTAAAGTAAATGATGTACTTATTTCTGGAATTGACGTCACTTCCTGGACTCGTCTGAGGCTGGTCTAATGGGTCATTCGTCTCTATAAGACTTAACTTCTACTGCATGGGCTTCGTAAAAACCTTTCTCCGAGTGAAAACATCATCATTCCGCGTCATTCACGTCACTTAATGTGTGAGTTAGAGGTCGGAAACTGGGGCTAGATTTTGCTAACAGAGTTGCCCAGTTAGGGGCTCGTCATCACTTTTGTCGTCATGTTGTAGTTCGTTTGTAGTCCACGTGGCCTTTCATGTCCAACAGTTTTAATGTGAACTTGGGAATTTGCCCTTTTTATCACTTGAAAAGCTGCATATCTTTCTTTCACGAGCATCTTACACTATATTTTAAGCAAATACAGTTGTTTGTTTAGGATTAGTGAGTGTATGTTTTAACCTTTGTTGTGGCATCCGTGTTTGTCACACATTCGATGGCAAAGCACTTGAACACTTGCTGTCGGAAAAACAAAGTAGCCATGGGGGCGGTCCTTGTCATTCCGAGGTGCTCTGAATGCACCCTTAATGTGTGAGTCAGAGGTCGGAAACTGGGGCTAGATTTTGCTAACAGAGTTGCCCAGTTAGGGGCTTGTCATCACTTTTGTCGTCACGTTGTAGTTCGTTTGTAGTCCATGTGGCCTTTCATGTCCAACAGTTTTAATGTGAACTTGGGAATTTGCCCTTTTTATCACTTGAAAGCTGCATATCTTTCTTTCACGAGCATCTTACACTATAGTTTAAGCAAATACAGTTGTTTGTTTAGGATTAGTGAGTGTATGTTTTAACCTTTGTTGTGGCATCCGTGTTTGTCACACATTCCGTTGGCAAAGCACATGAACACTTGCTGTCGGAAAAACAAACTAGCCATGGGGGCGGTCCTTGTCATTCCGAGGTGCTCTGAATGCACCCTTAGGCTATCTATCTTTCCCATTAGAATCAATGATGTAACTTGTTTTCCGGGGCGTGATGCAGATTAAATGTAGCCTATTGGTGCATTCAGAGCACCTCGGAATGACAAGGACCGCCCCCATGGCTACTTTGTTTTTCCGACAGCAAGTGTTCAAGTGCTTTGCCATCGAATGTGTGACAAACACGGATGCCACAACAAAGGTTAAAACATACACTCACTAATCCTAAACAAACAACTGTATTTGCTTAAAATATAGTGTAAGATGCTCGTGAAAGAAAGATATGCAGCTTTTCAAGTGATAAAAAGGGCAAATTCCCAAGTTCACATTAAAACTGTTGGACATGAAAGGCCACGTGGACTACAAACGAACTACAACGTGACGACAAAAGTGATGACGAGCCCCTAACTGGGCAACTCTGTTAGCAAAATCTAGCCCCAGTTTCCGACCTCTGACTCACACATTAAGTGACATGAATGACGCGGAATGATGATGTTTTCACTCGGAGAAAGGTTTTTACGAAGCCCATGAACGCTAGGTATCTTTATGATGATGCGCCCAAAGATTGTTAAGGCGGAGCAAGATACTTCGTTGTAGTTCATGTCTATGGGCGCGAAATGGGGATCGAATCCTGTCTGCATAAAGAGGCGTGTCGATGACGTATTGATGAGCGTATGTTGCAACCGGCCAACAGCAGCGGCATAAATAACCAGCGCACACCTGATATAAAGTCAATTTTCTCCAGACTGGAATGCTCAAAAATGCTAAAAATGTACCTGAAATGTTCAGAAGGGTTTGAGGATCATGAAAATGTGCCCAAAATTCACATTCTTAACTCTATAGAACCAAGACCTTAGCATATGTGGTAAAATTCTGAGCTATAAATGGAGCAGTCGCTGCCTCTGCTCTGCATAAAGGGGGATTATGACCCCCCCTTGTGCGATCCGGGTTCCCGAAAGTGGCTCCTGATGAAATATCTTGCTCCGCCTTAACAATCTTTGATGCGCCTTTAGTAGGCTACGTAAAGGCATGCTGCACACACTTGTTTGGGCTTACGAGCCGGCCAAAGAGTAGATTCGTATAATAAACACCAATGCAGTTCTGAACTCCCGGTCAGCTGAATGGTGTTTTAAATTACCGTGGACACCGATGCCGACATGAGTGCGATGCACTCTGCTTTTGACATTCATTTACTGTACATTAGATTCCATTCCTTTCAATACAACTCTGCACACCAGCATCGCACTTTGCTGCCGTGTAAATCACGATTCAGTTATAGTTGGTCGACGCCGCTCCATAAAATCCATTGTTCATCCAGTGTTTGCGTGTTAAAAACTTCGGCGCTGATGTGTGTGGCAAGTTACAGTGCACCATAGACTGTAGGCCTATAAAATGGCAGTGCACTCATGTCGAAAAGTTCCTTATTTTCAACTTAACTCAAAGATAATGAATACAGTATTTTTTGTATGTTATGCTCTTTATTAGCTATATTTCTGAAGAATATATTGTGTTGCCTCAGGTCTGCTGCACATCTTTTGAAATTTGATTTGAAATAATCAAATAGACCTACGTGTTAAAGTTAAGTTAATGAAGTAACTTGCTTTGCTTTCATTTGAATCCTAATCAAGATACACAATAATTGCTTTATATTGTTAACATGGACTCCTGGAAAGTTCAGAAATGCAAAATAATAGAATTTTAATCATGCGATAAAATATGTGATTAATCGTGATTAACTATAGGAATTCAGTGATTAATCGTGATTCAATTTTTTAATAGTTTGACAGCACTCATTTTTATGCATCAACTTAAGGCAACCTTTGCTGAATTGCTCAAATATTAGAACTAGCAATACTGTAAATCAAAGGTTATAGTTAGAGAGTCATATGGGGTTCCGTGTCTCAACCAGGATGTTTGAACAGTGTCAGGATTGGGGTGAATTAGCTCCCCACATCAGAGATGAGGCAGAGGGCGTGGAGATGCATACAAGCCATTTGAATGACCAAGAACTCAAAAAGCTTAAAAATAACTTTAAAAATATGTACCTTTGATGAACCAAGATTAGTTTTTAGGTGTTCATCAATGGAGTGCATCTTTACGTTGATTTTCTATTCCATTTGGGTGTAGTTCCACCAATTTGCATCATAACCTTCTGTAAAAAATAAAATAGTATATCATCATATGCATTGTCACTAGCTTGTTCTTAAAATAACCTTTCAATGCTCAAAATACAAGATTTAGGTCTATTTCCAATTTGACAAAACTTTATAACACAGAGTGACAAATAATGGTAACCTCCTTGATCATCAAGACAGCATTGTATATCATTGGGGACTTCCTAGCCTGCAGAAAACCGCATAGAAACCAAAATGGTTTAACCAGAGATTTCACAGTGTTCAACTCAAAAGCATTTGTAAAAAAGGGCTATTTTATGGCACATATTTTATTATTCTCTTACAGAAATTGAAAACATGATTCAACACAGAGCATAAATCCTCTTATATTCAAATGGCCTAAGTCAACATTTTCCTTCAGGAGAGGCATAATGATAATAAATAAACAAATTAATCTATAAATAATAATAGTAGCATGTGTTTTTTTCATTAGCGAACATACTTGCGTGATGAGGAAAGCCCTGGAGATCCTATTGCTGGATTTCTTTGGGAGATGGGATAAACATAAAGTAGATCGAGGCTGAGGTCTCCGCGTCTGGCACATCAGCTGCGCCTGTGACTGCAGTGGGGGGAACGAGTAGGCTTGCCAGAAGAGGTGCAGGGTTAGCAACATTTTATTTTAAAAGGAAATTCCTTCTATTACTCCATTATTCATTAGGACCTCGGAGGAATTGGATGCTCTGAAGAGTTTAGCAGAGGCTCGCTGGAACGAAACAGCTCATCTTCGAGTACGTACACGAAATCTCCACACAAAGCCAGGCTGAATTGTATAGGGTTCCAATGTTGTATTTAGTCATTAGATATATTCTTTACCGCCAGTACAAAAAAGAATGATGTGTGTATGTGCATACACACAGAAAAGAATGGTGTGTAGTTACCATGTGGCTGCCCAAATGAAACAAATATATGAAGCTTATAGTGAGCAGAAAAATAATGGTGGATTGACCTGTCTGTGTTTGTTAAGTATAAAGTCTCATGAAACTATATATACTGTAGTGTTTACTCTTGCTCTCCATTCATCAATAACTATGTAGCTATGTAATACTTGCCTTACTACCTGGACCCCCCCCCCCCCACACACACACACACACATATGCAACAGGGGCCCAAAAGTTCATAATCCATCCATGTGGACTGTGAGATCTAAGATGATATACATGACCATGATACCTGTTGGAGCTGCCTGGGTCTTGATCACAACCTTTAGGAAACTATCAGACTTCAGCCCTACAGATCGATCTCCTTTTCTCAACATGTGCCCTTTCTCCATTTGACCTGATTGATGCATTGAATTAGACCTCAATTGGTGTAATGTAAGATGTAAGACATCAATTGGTTGCTGGATTATTTGCCATGTTGCTATGGGCCACAATCTTGTCATTGTCATATTTCAACTATGACATTCCAGTAAAGCGAACAAATATTTTATGTTGCATCTTACAAATAAAAAAAGGTAATTCCACCGGGCTTCTGATTAACAATACAGTGCTTCACGGGAGAGGACTGATCATACAGTGAAGCGGAGCACACAAATGTTGAAGTTGAAATGTTTTTTTTTTAACGGTGCCGTGCAACACAAGACTAACGTTGATGAAGATGTAAACCATCGAAGCGTTAGTCTTGTTTGTGCTGCACCGTTCATAAATATGTTATGTTATTAGATACGGTACATAGAACACATCACATTCTATTGTGTACCAATTCCATCTGAAAGTCCTTACTCACATGACATGGAAGACATGAAAGAAAGAAGTCAATGTCAAGACTATATTTCAAATCCAAGGACAAAGATAGGACGAGAATAAAATATTTTTGACATTGAATAGTGCCCCATGGACTCTACCTGCTACACGCATCAGGATAGCTCTGAGTGCCTCTGACTTGTGGAGAGACAAAGCCCCCTGGCCATCCACAGGTGGTTACCTTATGTAACCGACTGGATCAGCCAGGCCTGGGATTCTGAACACTGGTTGTGTTAAATGATATATCGCCCACATCATAACGGCTGTTACCACCTTCCAACCCCTGATTTCCATTCCCCCCATTATCCCAAATGAAGAATACCGCAAATGCAGTGAAGGTTCAACGTTCACTGCTAACTCTGTAAGATATTTCAGACATGTTTTTTCCACACTATCTGTACTAAGGGGTAATCCAAAGAACAGATCAACTTCAAGTAAAAAAATGGTCCAGTCTCAGCAGGAGTGAAACCAATAATCTAACAAAAAAAACATGTAAATAATCTTTCATGATTTAAATTTTTACCATTTAATTTGAAAAACTGTATTAGCATAGTTCACCTGTTTTTCTTTTTGACCTGAAGTTAGAGAAATAATTATTCTGAATGGAAGAAATGAATCAACATTCAAGCACAACTCAGTTTCTGGTGCAGGTTTTTTTTGTTTTAGCTTTCAGATAAAATACCTAGGAATAGATAGGGTTAGCAATGTGACCACGTATAACATTAATTTGTCATACTACACTGTCGTTTGTTGAACTCTGGTGAAGATTGTATGGAGGTTGTGAAAGAAGTATGTCTTGAGGTCAAAGGTCAGGAGGTTTGGGGTAACAGGAAGCGGAGCAGTATAGCAGTCGGCTGCAATTGCAAATGTTTTATAACTTGATGACTATCATAGCCTCTGTGGAGTTCCTCAGCTTCGGCACTTAGGATATTTAAAGATGTACGCATTTGGAAGAACTTGCCAGGGACATGATTCCTGCCTGGCCAGGAAAAAATCATGATGAAAGATGCCTTCTCAATCTATTAAGCAGTTGTCGTTTTACTGTTTCTGCAGTCAAAATGGCATGTTTACTGGATACTTGTGATTTCCAATAGAATCACAGAAGACTTGTACTAGAGGTGACCTTACATCATAACCCCAACGTTTATGCACTGATGTGCACATGCCATAGGGGAGACCTTTCCTGGAGAAAGGAAGCAGATCTCCTGTTCTGAAGACAGTACTCAGATACGATTGTTCAATTTCACAGGACATATTCTCCAAACTAAATGACACAGCTTCAGCACATATAAACACAGATGATCTGAGATAACAAGGAGAAATATATGCATCAAATGGTGATTTGTGGACAGCTGTGATATCCATAAGAGCTGTGATATCCTAAAAATGCCGACTGTCAATCTGAAACAAGCAAAGTATCAAATTCTTTTAGATATTTAGCCAAACTCCCACAGTGAATCAATAACCCTAAATGTCCCATTGCTTTTGTCATAACAAACAAGTGTGCCTGCATGTGGCTGTGGGACTGGCAGCAAGCTGAATTGGATATAAAAGAGCAGGTCATTGTTCTTCATGGCCTACAGCTGCCAAAAACCCACTGGCCATAAGCCTACATGAATGATTATTCAACTGATTATTATGGTTTGGTTCAATATCACTGCATAACAAGAAGCCTTAAACAATAAGCACTGTTTAATTCAGCTATGATTACCCAGTGACAGTTGCTTTGTAGCTGTTTGTGTAAAGGTGCAGTGTGTGTGTACATTGAGTTGATTTAATGCCACTCTCACATACATTTACTAAGTTTCAGTGAAGTTATATTTTATATGTCTCGTTAATGAATGTCAGATGGCCATGGTGCCAAAACTAACAGCATGAAGGGCCCTCCAAAACCGGGGCTCTGGTTTTACAGGAATACCTCGGGTCTCCTGTGATGCTGACTGCGAATCAGAGACAAGGGAGCTTGAATAACAATCCATATCATGCACAATTTGTGCTGTAAGGATTCCCCAGCTGTCCGTGGATTAGGAGCAGTGATTATGTGATTAGGACACATGGCACCGTGGCTAGAGCCGGCGCCTCCACTGAAGCGCTCTTGATGCCAGGGCAGAAGAGGGTGCTGTGTGGTCCACAGGACTCTGTGATCCAGGCGTGAGTAATGTGCGGGGGTGTGTGGGATGGTGTCTGTGTGTGTGTGTGTGTGTGTGTGTGAAGGGGTGGGGAGGGGGGTAGAGATCTTTCAAACTAGAACAATACAGAGGATGAGAACAATGGCACCAGTGGTTGACTGGTTCATTAACAGCATATTGGGAAGACATTGAGTGAGTATGACCAGGTCATCAGGATCATAATACAGAAATGACTGATGCACAAAAACAAAAACAAAACAAAATGTAGTGAACTAGGCTCCATGTGTCCGATGTTGACCTGAGGCCAACACCGCAATCTAACTCACTGACCACATGATGAGGGTTACTTTTCTGCCGAGCGACTCTTCGAAAGCCTTCAAGCCCAAGCCTGGGAAACTTTAACATGGGAAACACTGACGTTAACAGGAAGAACCCTGGTTTCCCTTGTATCCCCTTACGAAAATGTGTTCATGTTGGCTTGGGAAAGCAGTACATGACTGACGTGTGGAATGACAAACAGTGTGACACTATAGTCTGCATGCAGCTTCAGTCCAGAGCCCTGCACGCAGCTGTGAGAAGTGTGTGTGTGTGCATGTGTGTGTGTGTGTGTGTGTGTGTGTGTATGTGTGTGTGTGTGTATGTTGGGGCTCCAGGCCTAGTGGCAAAGAGTCAGTGTTGAGAACATGACCTCACAACTGTCATGTCTAAGCCAGTAAAGGACAATATCAAACCTATCAGTGGGTGCTCTATAACATACTGCCATTATGAACTGGGTTTATGTTAGAATGTCATAAAATGTCTGGGTGTAATATCTAGAACATCACTTTTTGGGATCTGAAGTTGAGTGTTGCTCTAATCTTTCATCATACAGATAAAGTCATAAAGATTTCATCATAAAAAAAAACTTGTGAGCAAATGACACACAGAATTCAAGCAATAAGGGGAGTAACTTTGCGAGAAAGATGGCCTTGAACCATTTTAGCCCTAATCCCATCCACAAATGCATGATGGTTAGTTTTCACAAAATGTCCAACCACTTTGGTTTTGTACACAATGTTTGCCAACCACACTGAATCCTTTGGGATAGGGGGTCGTGTTCAACAGAAAAGCACTTACGGATCTGTCACTAAGAACCCAAGAACTGCGGCTTGTGGACTGCATTGAAAATTCTTAAGCAAGAGGAACCATTCTAAAAAGAACAGTGTGTGTGGAGCTTCACTTTGCAGGCTGAGGTATGCCCTATAAGATTAGGGCAGCATTCTTAATCTATTGATATTGCTGTGTAAAACTCTGGCAGACGTCCAAGTCTGAAAGTGAGAGTGGGGGATTCTTGGGGAAGGTGGTGGCTGGTGGGAAAGTTGATATGGCTCTTGACAAAGGGAAGGAATTCCAAGATCAGTCAGAAGCCTGTTGCTTGTCTGTTGTAAGTTTTGAATAGCAACTTTCACGCTGTACTGGTGTCAGTGTGTGGCATCAAGTGTTCTGAAAAAACATTTGAACATCTCAGGCCTGTTTCTTCTCAAAACATACCTAATACCTCCATACACTGCCGTAATAAAAAACACATCAGGCTATGTCATTGTTAGTATCAAACACACCTTAAAGATCATTTGGGTTTGGCGAGATGAAGGAACAAGGGTGGCATTGTTAGGCACACCAACAGATGCGAACGGTCTTGCAACATGTCAAAACAGTGAGGCTCACATGTAGCGGACTAAGACTTTCATGCATTCCTCATGTCAGTGACTTATGTTTTCCTTCTAAATGATTCCGATCACCTTTGCTGAGCTGTTGAGAGAAACATTTTTCTAAATAAGAAAAATAAAAAGCTATATGTATGGAAGAGGCTCCGTCGTGCTGCGCTCATTGCGATATTAAATGATTAGGAGCGTTGACAGGTCATAAAAGCAGACCCAGAGTGAGCATTCTTGCTACTCATCAGGCCTCCACATCTGTCATTGCTCTTTGCTGTGGGCCATGGCAGACGGGACAAATGCAAATTACTCAGACATAACAGACCCAATGTTTGCCTGCCTGCTGGCCTGCCCGAAGGGTCTCTCAGAGATATTTGCTGAATGAAAGTCTCAAGAAGTTAGAATGCAGCGAGGCAATGGGCCACAGCAGTAACTCTATCGGGCCAAATCAGGAAGTTTTTCCAGCAGGTTTCAATTTGGTTTTATTCTTTCTAAATTCTAATTGTTTCTGAACCTGCAAAAGGGATCTTATAGGTTGTGCGAACATACAGTATTGTCTGGCTAAATTAGGGCAAAATTGATAGGTAGGAAAGATGCAGTCACGCTTTATGGAGTACTGTTTTGACAGTATTGCGGAAGGATTGCTGATATCCATGTCCTTGGTTTGTTGTGTGTGAAAAAGGCAGAACAATCAAACCCTCTGAAGGTCAGAAGACTTGTGAAACAAATACAAAGCTGTTTTGTGTTGCTGTTTTCTTCGTATCAGTACTCTCACAAATCAGTATCATTCCACATATACTGTATAAGTGTACATCATACAAGAAAAGACTTTAGACACTCTGTAGATATCAAATATTATTCCTCTACTAACTAACTATTAATGCATACAGCATGGACTTTGTGTAAGCTTTAGCTGTGTCAGGTTAGCGTAATATGAAATGTCTTATTGCTTTTGCTGCTTTTCTCCTTATCTAAGTATTCATCATGTGGATTATACTTTTTGAATGTGTCAGGTGTTTGTACATGCATTGCCCCCAACTCTAATTTTGTTGTGACCACTTTCCATGTCTAACGGTGACCCATAACTAATTCCATATAATGGTAAAACAGTCTTAGCAGGCAATGAAAGGCCAGTTCAATGCCTTGTAGTGGGTGAGCGTTTCAAGCGCTGGGTTTAACTGTAGGAAACAATGACGTTGCTCTGCTGGAGCAGCCGGGGCTGACTGCTGAGAACCAGTCCCGTGGACGACCTCCAGAAAAGCACTTGTGAACGAAAACACGGAGGTGTTTAACTGTGGCCAAGAGCGGGCACACCTGCCAAGATGGCAGTGAGAGGTACGGTGTAGCTGGCACCTCAGGTACCCCTCCGCCCTCCCCAACCCCCCCTGCCGTGTCCAGCAATGTGAGGCTGGAGCACATGCCCCTTGCCCCCTACTCTCCACTAGCCCCCCCACTCCGTCCAGCGTGGGCCAAGATGCTGGTCCCAGCAGGGAAGGAAAGGTGTGGCAGCACCAAGGGCCATGCTGTCATGCTAAACAGCCATATCCGGCATGTAGCTATTGGAGATTAATGTGCCGCAGGTGTTAGGCGTCTAGACGAATGGAGAGAGGGGTAATGCGTGTGCAGTAATCAAATGTGCAGGTGCATCTTGGGGCTTTGCCAGCATGCCAGATCCGCTGAGATATTTCTTCTTCTTCTTCTTTTTTTAAAATAGCTTGACATCTAACAAAGCTCTCAACTATTACATAAAGTGTCTTGAAGTTGTGTTTCAAAATAAAAGTCAGTTTGCCAGTGTGCCAGTTTGACTTATAAAAAGATCTGCCAAGTCATTAGAAACATTTGTTTTCCAGGTACATTGAATTAATACTAATACATTCCTATAGCCTCGTTTTTGGTATGTTGACTTGGCACTTTGTCTGGAATAGGACCCTCAACAGATTTATCCATTTAATCATAAAACGGACTGAAAGGTTCAGCTTCCTGCACTGACATAAAGGCCGTGGGAGCCAAGGTAAACAATCAAATCCCCACAAGCACAGCTCCGAGGCAAACGTCACACAATACTCCCGACTAAGCATGGACCCCATCCACAGGCATGTTGCCATGGCTGTGAGCATCAGCAAAATACAGCAATATTGAAAACCAGTTTGTCATAACACTGAAATGCAGAAAGAAAACTTTATTTGGGGTCATGCTTTCAAGGGTTAATGCAAAGGACCAATTTGCAGACTATTACCTCTAAATAATCAGACTTGGCCAGAACCTGATAGGCTTGTTTGTTTGATTTATATGGAAAGCAGGTAAAATGAGAATAAATGCCATTGCACTGCCTTCTCCCCTCTCAACCCAACACCATAATGAACTCACTGGCATCTTATTAATGAGATGTGTAATCTAGTTCTTTTTCTTTCTTTTTTTTAAAAAGAAAAATGACTAAACTATTAAATTTGCACTGCAATGCTCAATGCTCTTCAAAACACAACTCCATGAATCGTGGAGCGGGAGAGCGTTCCCGTCTTGCTGGGCTCATTACGGCTGAGTGCAGTGATATAAGTGTATCCAGCCTCCCCTGGCTCTCAGCCCTTTCTACCTATCAGTCTCAGGGCTAAGAGGATAATGTGTTAGCTGATATCTCAACCTGGCGTAGGGCTGAAATAGGAAAAGGGCTGGTGTGGGGTGAGGGTGGGGGGAGTGGGGTGAGGGTGGGGGGAGTGGGGTTGGAGGGAGAGTGGTGGGCGCATGGTGGGGGGAGTGGGGGGGGAGGCACCGGTAATGATGGACCACTTAGATTTCTCATCAGAGAAAGGAATTCAGACCCACCCTTAGGGTCGGACGGTAAACTTCAACCTGCACTGGTCAAACACACCATGGGAGGACATGGCACGTCCGTATGTGTGCTAGATGGATGTGGTATATTTTGGTGTAACTTCAATAGTGAAAAGGAATGAAAAGGAGTACACAGAAAAGAAGAAGCAGGAAAAGGAAGGGAAATGAAAAGTTGGTTGAGAATGAAACATTAAGCAAAAACTATTATATGATTATTATTTCAAGTCCAGTGTTATGTATTGTTTTCTTAGGATCAAAGAACAAATCCTAACAACTGCAGTAGAAATGCAGGATACCAACACATCGAAACCGATCCATCTGCTTTTTTTTACCAGGGAACAGAAAAAAGCAGGCTTAAGTTCACAGAGTTAAGCCACTCCTGGCTAGTCTTGTGACCTTGTTTTCGGGGCAGACGGTAAAAATGGTATGGTTGACTGAATGTACCATCATTTCAGCACTCTGTGCGCTGGGGTCTTAACGGGTGCTGTGACTGGTAGAACAGTGCCAACCTAGTTCCCCTTTCTCCCCTAATGCTGGGGCTCCCACGTCATGGATCACAGCCCTGGAGAAGAAGCTAATAGCCCCTTTTGAGCTGGGCCTGTGGTAAATTCTCCCTCAACTAAAATTATTCCTCTGGGGAATCAATGGGCCCATTCTTTTGTGAGCTGTAGTTTGCCTGGACGGACCCTACCTCTATGTGAAACAGTAGACAGTAATGGGGAAACATAAAACATAATACTTGTGTGACCAGCTTGTCATTGGCTCTTCGGTGACTGTGTTAAGAATTTGCCCAAGATAGAAGATTTGGAGGGAGATTAGGGGGTGGCAGCCCTCGACATTGCAGTCGGATCACAGACACCAAATCATTCCAATGCTGAGGTAATGTCGTACGCGTGAGATATGTCCAGACGTGAAACAGGGTGGGACTCAGAATAACGTGACACACAATGTTGTGGCTTTCTCCTGTGCCTAAAAAAAGACCTTTTTCCTTTATCGAAGGCAGCCCACAGGTGGTGGTGAATGCCCACCTGAGAAGAAATCTCTGACGTTAGATGCAGTGAACATGAACAAGAAGACTTGTGAAATGGCAAGAAAAAAACTGTAATTGGTTCTGGACTTTGCGTCTTGGCCACATTCACTAGACAAAATGGTTTCTTTGGTTCGCGGGAACAAAGTTAATACAGTCTCGTGTAATTTTATAATTGAATCATGTTCATATTCCTCGTTTTTCGTATTGTGGTTGGGCCTGTATCCTGGAACAGAGGATCAAAGATGAACCACAAAAGATCGAAAATGAACCACAGGCCTTCCCCTCATCCCTCCTGATTGGGCTCCACAAAAATGCTCAACATCTAAAACAGATCGTGCTCATTTTGAAAAATAAACATGTCTGGTTAGACGTTGAATATACACTCCATTTGCTACAAAGCCTTTCAAATCATGCACTGATCATTTCCTCGGGAACACAGAGGGAGCTGCCGGTCACCCGAGCAGCCCAGCCTAGTCCTCCACCGCACTATCTCCGCTGTCTCGCCACGAGATCCTGCTACGACATCCAAGCCTTTCCAGAATTCCTTGGGCCAAGAAAACCCCACGATTACAGTACCCAGAAAAATATATCTGATGAAGTGATGAAAATTCGATGCCTGGGAGTGTGCCTACAGCAAGAAGAACTCAGTGGGGTATGCATACTGTAAAGTCCCTATTAAATATAAAGAAATCCTGACAGTGATGTAACAGCAAAAATCAGGCGTTTATATTGTCACAAAGTCTTGCGCCGAGTGGCACAGTACAAATTAGTGCAGATTTATCCTCAAGTGCTCATGGCAGAGCAGCAGTTTAAAGTACCCAAATCAGCTTAATGTGGCTAAGCCTAAATATTTACAAATCGGACATAATGGGCTACTCCCCTGGCAGTACCATCTCTCCTGGTGTCAGTGCAGAATGTAATCTGACACACCGTGCTGTACCAGGGCTGCCGGCCATACACTGTCAGCATGACTCTTATTCTCAAACACCTCGATTGCATTCTTAGGCTTGAGATTGAGTTATTGTGTATGCAGCTAAAGCCTTAACTTCCGACTGTATGATATTTCAGTCAAAATCCTTTGCATATTGCACTACTGTAGCCTACGTTAGCTTCACGTTTTGTTGTTGTTTCCTCTAACTCCTGTGAGAGTGAACGGCACTCTCAGAAATGAGCCGTGATTTGCACAGCACAACAACCCTTTTCCTGTGGTTTCCATGAGCCAAATGACTCAAATAAAAACTGGATGCCGGATTGGAATAGACTCCAGTGGCATCTGGAAGAGGTTGACAAGTCTTCAAACTCCTATCGTCATTCATATTACCATTTGTCATGCTTTCTAATCACTGTGAAATATGTTTATTCATACACCAGCCAATTAATTCAATCATCTCATTATGACTCTGACTCTGGACTCCTGAGGTTTTGTATTGTACGAACATCATGTCAGGTAGATGCTGTACAGCATACCTCATTGGAAACTATTGGGTGGCCCATTCGAACAGTCAAGACACAGCCTGACTGCAGGCTAGTGAAACACGTGTAATGCTGTATTGCACTGTATTCCAGTGCCATGCCCCTTTTGGTGGGCTCTTGTTCAGGGCTTGTCCATCTTCTTTGGTTACTAGTACTGAGCTTTTGTTTGGACTTTAAGGGAAGCTGATATGAGACGTAAGAGGAGCCTGTTGGTACAAGAGTCTCTTGAAAGGTCAAACACCATGGTTTGTTTTCTGTAAGCTCCCCCAGGGAAACTGTGTGAAGGCATTCTACCTGCAGGCAATAAGAGGCAATAGCACCACTGCCAATCGTTCAATTAGAAAAACAAAGTGGCCTTTATGACTCTGCCAGTCCTTAAATACATCAACAAGGAATGATTCACGTCGTGAAATATAGGACAAAAGAACTGTAATGCAATAGTGGCAAAGATTTGTTGCATTTCACAATGTTAAATAAGAATTTTGGAGCTGCCTCAACAAACTGATCGACCCCAGAACCATGGACAGGTGTTGAGAATCATTACGTTTCTGAGGGGTAGCTTACAAGCTATAAAGAATCATCCAGAAAATATGCATACCATTACATCTCAGACTCCAAGTCAGATGACTTTCATACCATGACATTTAAATAATTAACAAGGATTCTCTCACCATAAATTGAATGTCAAAGTGTCCTTATAACTTTGTCGATAATTTGTCATTTCTGTTCTTGTACATGATATGATGCAATAACCTCAGGAAGGTCCTAAGAACGGAAAACCTAAATCAGACACAAAATGATAGCGTCTATAAATCAGACACACATTACAGCTTCTATAGAAGGAACCCTGATAAGGACTCAAGTGGCTCTTTAACACAAAAGAATGGTAAAGAATAGACCTGAACCTGAAACCTAAACCTGAACCTGTGTCAATTGCTCCTTTATATTTGGTAGGTGTGGTGGCAAAAATTGTTGCCAGGGTGAAAAAAATGCTGACCTAAGTAGGCCTCCCATATGCCTATGACATCATGAAGCGAGAACTTATCTCAGACGTATATAATGGCAGTTTTCCAAGGCTTCTGACAGGTTTGTTTTTATAGCTTGTGCTGATATTTGAACAAGCGCAGGGTACTTGGGAGTAGTTTAGCCCTCTCTGTCTGGAACATACTATATGAGAAGGCCACGGTCAAGTGTGCAGAACTCACCCCATTTAATGCATCAGAACATCAATGAATTCATCAAGGTTCGGTGGGGTTGTAAAAATCCGTGACCCGTGACGCCATGTTGAGGCAGTACATGTTGTCACATACTGGAAAGAATTTGTCACAGTGCAACATTTCAAGCATAAAAAAGCATATCCCCCCAGGGTGGTGTAAAAGGACTTAAAAGAACAAAATGGGGAGGTCTTTCATGATGTGCCACCATTCCCATTTCACCCTGTTGAAGTTCACCATTCATCATCAACGCTATAGCCCCGTACAAGAACATGACTGATTTGATCCTAAATGCTTCCGTAAATACTCCAGGCCTCGCGAGGATGGCAGTATTTAATGAAATGCTAAACTATGTTAAACTATACGAAGGAAATCATTCATCAACCGCAGGTGGTCTGCAAAGCTGCAAGCCACCAGGACAGTCGCCGATAGTAATCAATCACGATCACAAAAACAAAGTCATGACTGAGTGTGGAGCCTGAAGCCCATGATGCCAGCCATCTCAGATTTCTCTGTTTAAACTCATATTTCTTCTAATAGAGTCAAAACGCAGCCAGCCTATTTTCTGACTGGTTTTGCTCCAAAGCAGCGCGTCTCTCTCGGGAGGCCGAAAGTAATTAATCCATCAAACACACAGCTGGCCCCATGGGGTGTAAGCTAAAGTTATTTGCACATTAGTTATCCTAATTGTAATCTGAAAAATGTGCGCCTCATTAGTGACTTTTGTTGCTGTCCATTATACAGCATATTGCATCACGCCGCATGGACTAAAGGTCCATTTTCCATAGTTTACCGCTTGTTCATGGGTGAAAAATGGAGTGGCCACTGGAGCTGGTCCTAGGGAAACACTGAAATATAAATCCCACCAGCTTGTCTATGGCAACAGGAAATACACATACTCTAACAGAATTAGGAATGTTTTGGAGTGCTAGGGAGAGAGTGCTAACCCAGGAGCCAACCAGGGGTCACACCACAGGTCAGAACCCAGCACTATTCTTTTGTCCATTTTACATTGATGTGGCATTTTGGCCAGAAAGGATGGTTTCTGATGCCAGGTCCGTGTATGGAGTCTTTGTTTATTTGAGAAGCGCTTAGCATAAATAGCATGAAGCTACATATCTGAAAGAAATCTCCAGATGTTTACTTCAGGATGTACAGTGTGGCTGCAGTGGAAGGTGTATAGTAGGCTACCAAATGAATTGCCTACAACTTGAAAATGGAATCTTGCTTCACTACTTCATTTGTGAACCAGACTCTAGTTCATATACTGCATGCTACACTATAGGTGCTAATAGTAAGATAGTATGTTGTGCCAAATTGTTGTTGGTAAAAGTAGGTTAAGTGCACCCACATGGAGTTGATAAAATCCGCTTATATAAGGTAACTATAAGGTAACTCTATATATGTATACTTTACCAACAAGACCAAGAGTGCCATTTTGAGACATGTCGTCCAGAGGCTGGTGAAATCTGAAGATTTATTTTATCAGCACTTCAGTAGCCAAACAGCAAAGGACATTAGAAAAAGTCAAATGGCAAGAACGAGACATGCCTTTCACTAAGCGCAGCTGACTTGTGGAAGTGTTTTACGTTATAATGACATTGTCTGCATATGTGACTGCTCTGTAATTACAGAGCATTGTTATTGGAAAGCCTGACCGCATGGCTGAGGATGAAATCCATAGATATGACAACAGTCTGCCCAGGCATACCACACAACCACAGGGCCATTGTTTAGACATCAGTCAGTGGCCAGAGCGCGAGTGCTTGTTGGAGGGAGCCAGGGCCGTATTGGCGCCTGTAGAAGACTGCTATAAATCCGGGCTGCTTTGAGAGTAATTAGCTGGGGGATCAGAGACAGTGGGGCTGCCTCCTGGCTGGCGCTGAAGAGGAGACAGGTGCCACCAGTGGCCTAAGCCCATAAGAACCCCACAACACTGGAGCAGCTCTCTCTCTCTCTCTCTCTCCCTCTCCCTCCCTCACTACCCCTGTCTTTCTCTCTCTGTCTCTCCATCTCCACCCCTGCCTTTCTCTCTCTCTCCCTCTCCCTTTCACTCGCACTCTCAGCATGAATCTGCTGCAGTCTGGGAAACGGCATGCCAGCCTTGACAATGAACTGAGCCCCCGCTGATCCTGCACTTTCCTTCCCCACTTCAACCCCCTTAACCCGCCCACCCGCCCCTCAGCCTCTACCCCCACCGCCCTCCCTTCTCTTCTCCCCTCTCATGCCCCGGCGTGTGTGCGTGTGAGGGTGGTGGTGCAGACCCATGAGCATGTGCAGGAGGCTGGGCCGAGGCGAAAGTAAAAGAGGCCTGTCCAAGCCGTGACCTTGGACTTGCGGCGTGAACTCCAGCTGGGATAAAAGCAAACAGGGTGCTCACCTCTGGTGAACCCTGGAAGAAATACGCACCATAGGTATGCAGAGGGGAAAAGGATGTATGGGCAGGGGAGGGGTGTGTGTGTGTGTGTGTGTGTGTGTGTGTGTGTGTGTGTGTGTGTGTGTGTGTGTGTGTGTGTGTGTTGAGGGGGCTTGGTGTTTGGGGGTGGGAAGTGAAGTTATAATTCGCAAAAGTCCAACTCCCACGACATCTGAGCCTGTGGAGCTGTCAGCTTAAGGGGCAACCCTAAAGACAAGCCCAGCAGAGTCTGATCTGCCCTCGGATAGAGGAGGATGAAGCAACAGCTTAAAGGAGCATTTGAATAAATAGAAAAATAGGTAATCACTTATTTCATTTTATGACAAAGAACACAAATAGACAATATCTTCTAGTTCTCAAAAGAGTATGTACATTCTCTAAGGCTTACACCTGTTATTACGTAATAAGGCGAAGCCTGGAAATCCTGTGCATCTATGTGATGGTCTGAGGGCCGTGTCAACAGTTCAGGCAGATAAAGTCAACAATGGAGTAACTGTTGCCTACGGAACCCTGGAGGGGTCATTGCAAGATATTTTTTTGGTATCCAGAAAACTGGCACTTAT
This sequence comes from Alosa pseudoharengus, assembly GCF_046254945.1. Classification (NCBI taxonomy): domain Eukaryota; kingdom Metazoa; phylum Chordata; class Actinopteri; order Clupeiformes; family Clupeidae; genus Alosa; species Alosa pseudoharengus. Next base: position 5,654,540 of record NW_027468663.1, read on the forward strand.
TTTACTAAATTGTGTGCTCATTTTACTAAATCATGCACCCGTTTTACTAAATAGTGTGCTCATTTTACTAAATTGTTCTCTCATTTTAATTGTTGTAAATTGAGGCCACAATTTAGTTAAATGAGCGCACTATTTAGTAAAACGTGCACACAATTTAGTTAAATGAGCGCACTATTTAGTAAAACGTGCACACAATTTAGTTAAATGAGCGCACTATTTAGTAAAACGTGCACACAATCTAGTAAAATGAGACCACAATTTAATAAAATGAGTGCACAATTTACCAAAATGAGTGCACATTCTATCAAAATACAATAATATCTTGCAATGCCACCTCCTGGGCTATGTAGCTGCCTCTAATTTTCTAAACTATCCTGCAAGTTGGTTAAAGCACTTCTTTTTTCACTCTGGCTTTGCAAAAAACTATACAGGTAACTAACAAAATCAGTTAAGAACTTTTTGCAGGATCTTATTATTATTATCTAATTGCCTGGGATTTCCCACTGAGAAAATTATGGATTATCTTCTCTTGCACAGACCAGAGGGACAAGAGAGGAAGAAAAAGAGGCAGTGGTGCGCCCCCTGCAGCAGTGGTGTGGCCAGGCCGCCACTGCACCGTTTCAAAGCCTTCAGAAAAATGTGTGGGAACTTGCAAGCGTCGGGTCAGCCTGCAGACACGGCGAGGGGAGAAGGTCAGGGCTTTTGCATCGGATCAATCAGCCGAGAAAATAAGTTTTCCTTCTCTCTCTCGAAAAGACCCAGCCAGCCTGTACGGCAGGAATTAGGAAGTGAATGGATGTCGTCATGTGTTCCCCTTTAATTAACCTTTTGAGTTGAAACATTTTTAATTTGCTTCATGAGTCACACAAGCGCTAAATATATTTTTGACACACATTGCAACATTTTTATCAAATAATAGTTTCATTTCTCTGGAGGGAACTTATTATTCTGGCTCTCTCCAGGCCCTTAATTATTACGATATTTGGAACCGTCATTTTCAGATGTTTGAAAGAATAACATGCTAAGTCAATTCCAAATCAGTTAGTGTAATTCTTTATAAAGATAGAGGTTTTTTTTTGTTGCTGGAAACACACTTGAAACAACGGACAAAAGGAATATCAATGAACTACAGATTCATATCAGTAATCTGGTAAGGGCAAGACATTTTTCTCACTGGAAGCTGGCTGTAGACTTTTGGAAATCCTTTTTTCTATCACACCTTGGTTGCAGCTGGAGGGGACTGTGAATTGTTTGGGGAAAATACCATAATTTTCCACTTGTCGAATATGTGGTTTCCTAGTAGCAGGGGCTAGAAGAAGAGAGAGAGGGAGCGACTGAGAGAGAGAAAACAGGATGCTGTGCATGTTGGCGAGTGTATGTTCATGAAGGGCCCATGGGAATCCCCAGCCGTGTGTCCACCACACCCCTCCCCCCTGTCCTGTGTAATCCCCACCACCACACACACACACACACACCATATCACACACACACACACACACACACACACACACACACACACACACACACACACACACACACACACACACACACACACACACACACACACATACACACACAGAGCCCTCCAGGCTTCTCTGCTTATAGCTGGGGGCCAGACCTGGAAGTCCCATTCCAGACTTGACTCATGGTGTCCAGTGTTGGAGAACTAGACAGATGAGATGTTCCCATGTCATACATTTTATTGTGCTTGGCACTGCTGAGCATGACTCTGTCTCCACTCCACTGGGGAGGTGTCGCCGCAGCACGGACGTCAATGTGCTGCCACCCCTCACTCACTCTCTCTCTCTCTCTCTCTCTCTCTCTCACACACACACACACACACTGTTTATCTCTCTCTCTGTCTCTCTCTTTTATTTTCTCTCTCTCTGTCACTCTGTGTGTTTCTTGCTCTCTCCACATTCTCTCCGTCTCTTCCTTTCTATCTTCTTATCTAATGTTTCAGGGGTCTCAGCTTGTGAAACTCAGTACCTCACAGACAGACAGTTTTTGTTGGGTGGTTTGAGAATGCAGAACCCACTCTCTGTCAAAGCTATTTGACAAATGTTATATATATCAAGTGGAATGCCAACATGCATTGTAGTTGCAGTCCAACTCATCTTAGTCTCTTATTTGCATATTTCTCATCAACCTATGAATTTTGAAGGGCCTTTAATAAATACATACATTTATGAATGCGGACAATTGGCATATATGCTACACACTGTAAGGCAGCCTATAATAAATGTGATTTACAATTTCAATGTTTTCACATACTGTTATGTAGAGTTGTCTATTTACAGTGCATGTACAGTTACATGTTAAATCAACTTCAACACCAACATCAACTTAAAAACTGTTTTTGAAACAAATGAGCTGCTGGTTTTGTTTTTTCGTGAGATTTCCCATGACAGACTCTGGTAGCGGGGCTGTGTGATGTGGAGTCGCTCTGGAGTGCATTGCAGCCGAATAGTCCAATATTTCCAGCACGGTTGCATGTGCCCACGGTCTGTGAGCGACTCCCAGCTGGCAGATGTTCCAGCATGTCTGGCGTTTGGTGCCATGAGAGAGAACAATTGGACTGGTGATGCTTATCCGTAGTGTATTACTCACATGTGGGCATGTGATCTGTGGAAGGCCCACTACGACTAGTCACAAGGTCACGTCTATTACTGTAAATGTAGAGTTTAGAAGAAAAAAAAACCCAGAAGGGTTTTGAAAGCATCGGAAAATAAAACTGGAGAAAGGCCATGCCAAGTGGTAATTCCTTATCCACATATCTTCAGAGAAAGAAAGAGAGAGAATTTAAAGTAGAATTCAAAGAAAACAACAACTGTCTCATCGCCACAGCGCTAACAACACTCATTATCAATTAACAAGAGCCAGAGCCAGAGAGCGAGGAGGCCAAATGACTTCCATTATCACGCTCCCATCTCATTTGTTTTCTAGTGACAGCATGGAGAAGAGGGTGTGGACGTCTTAGCTGAGAATGAGGGTGGGCCTCAGGCCAAAGGTGTCATTGGTGGTGGTGATGGGTCCATGGAATGTCTGATGAGTGCCAACGCGTCTCTCATTGTTCGCATGCTTCACCCCTGCGCTCACGGTGCTTGACCCTTGATGAGGTGGCGCGGGGCAGCGCGGGGCAGCACAGAGCGGGAGTGCAGGGCCGGGTCCCCGTCTCCCAAAAGAGGCCGGCAGGCGACTCACCCGCTGGCAGGCTCCTCCGGCTTGGCACACAACGCGCGGATCGAACAGATGCGCTGGCCTAATGTGCTCGAGTCACATCAGACAACTGTCCTGTAGCGCCTCGACGTGCTGTTCATATATTTATTTTTTCGTGCTACACTCATAAAAATTTCCTGGCTGAGACGGCAAGTATTAATCATGTTATTTATGAGGGCCGGGATAAAGGATGGGCTCGCTGAGTACTGCAGCGATTCTGACATGGGAGAGAGTCCTGATGAATTAATAGAGGCAACAGGGGGACGTCGTGGAGGGGTAGGATTTTGGAAATTTATGATAAACACATAATCTGCAATAATTCTCTCTGCTGTTCTATGTATGAGAGTACAACACACCTTGTACATCCTCACATCCTTTGTGGGCTCTGGCTCTCTTATTATGTATGAGAAGTGAATGGGATGATTTTATGAATATCTGACAGTTACGAAAAATTGTTATCCAGATAAAAATTCAGAGAGCTACAGTAGAGGGACTGTGGGATCGTTGCAATGAATCACCACAGACAGAGCCGAGCATCGGCCCTGGATGTGATCGATCTGATTTCGAATCAAGAGTCTGGACATTCTTCTTGACCGCCGCCTAGCCAATTCTCTTGGCGGCAGCAAAAACGGGGCAAACACAGGCAATACCTCAGACTCCCCATCTCCATAACAAAAGTGCTGGAAATGTTAGAGGAAGAAAACTACACATTAAATGTCCACCTCATAAATCCAAACCTCTCTGAAGGCTTTTTCTCACAGCAACCCAAAAGATCTCCCATCTAATTTGCACAAAGTGTCCCACGTTTAAAGTGGTGATTTGGCCCTGTGTACTTTGGACGAAAGCCATCGTTCCATGTGTGGAGAGCTTGGATATCTGCAGTGGCAGCTCTTCAATGGTTTCCTTTGGTGGCTAAGAGGAATAAGATGGAGAAGGATGGAGTTTATGTGTATCCACTGACATCAGCCAATGACCAGTGCTGCGCAGCAGACACCCAAACATGCACTTAGGCAAACTGCACACTCCCAGTTACCACATCCCATCCCAGAAACCCTTTATGTTGTCCACACAATGGAAATCCAAACACACAAGAAAGATTTTTCCATGCAAATGTGAAAACTTTACTGGCGAGAGAGAAAATATGCAAGATGCACCATTTCAAGATCACCATTCACCCCTCCATAAAAGGTTTGTACGCCACATGTCCATCTTTCCCCAGAGTGCTGTCTTGTTGACATTACTAGTCTATGACATTTTAAACTGTTCATTTGTGTAATCTATACCAAATACATTACAAAATCCTAACCTACAGAGAATTGGGCTGTCCAATGGTGATGCATGATCAGCATTAGACAAGATGTTCTGCAGTGAAGTACAATAATGATGATTTGCTGGACATAATTGGTGGATTGAGTTGTCCTTGTAATGTGCAAACAGTTGATCACAGTCATACTCATTTGGACTAAGTGGGTGGTACAGAATAAGCAATTATTTTCAATTACTGGGTGGGTGACTGTTTGGTTTAACTTTGTTCTTGAAAGATAAATATTCAAATTATTCAGTCTTCAGAGGATGTTTTGCAATCTGAATACACAAAACAAATCAGCTTTTGTCATGGTACGTGTGATGCAATTGTCTCAGGTAAATGTCTCCGCGTTCGACACTAAGCAGCCGACGTGCAGCCGTGTGGATGACGGCACTGAGGCTCCGTGGCTGATGAGGTAAATGGCTGGTCAGAGATAGCATCAGCGCCGGCCCATGTCCCTCTGCGTCAGTGGTAGGCTGTGGGAAAGTATATGAAAGTGGCACCGCGGCAGTGATGTCTCTGCCGATGGGACTGTAATTGTTGCTCCCAGAGCGTCTCCTCCCTGTCCTCTCTTGCAGAGTCACAAGTCTGACAGGTCAAGCAGGCGGTGGGCAGACCCTTGGCTGTTGCCCGTTAAAATGTCCACCATAGGACACTTCGCAATCCAACTGATCTCCAGACTTTCACTTGTGCAAGAATACATGGTCATTATTGATTTCATGTCAGTTCCATTTTTGTAACAGTACCTTTTTACAACATAATAATGTTCAGTTTAAAGGTTGATTTTTCAATAAGCATACCTTAAATGAGTGCCATTTTATGTGTGTAAGAAAAAGGCCCTTGGGTGTGTTCAGTGCGTTTTGATATGGCTATGTGCTGATAAAGCCCATGCTGGAGGAAAGTCAGGTTCCAGCTACTTGCCTTTGTGAACAATGACACATTACAGAGTTGACTGCAAGTGTTTTTTACTCTACATTTCTGGTTTTTGGTGTGTTTGCAGCGCTTTGATCCATTCTCTCTAAGGAACTTTTAACACAATTGAAACCAACTGACAAATGGGTAAATTTGCCCTGACATTTAAGTAGCTGGCCAAGTCACATTGAGTCTATTTCACCCATAACCCATCAAATGGGAACAGTCTCGTACCATATAACTCTTATTCGCTGGACCCTGAACAAATACAGAGTTCCTTGATAATCTGACTATGACCACTGACTACACTCAATGTCTCATTGAATGGAGTTTCATTTTTACAACTTAAAACTGAACAACTAGTAATGACCAAAGCATTTGCCTCTATGTGAAAGCTGCTTTTTATATAAACGCAATAAATCGAAGCAGATTTTTTTTTGCAGAGGCAATCACGGTTCATAAAAAATTCTGATGTGGCTCTGTGCGTGAAGGAGCCACACTATTTTGTGCAAGCGCAGCAGACATTAAAAAGGGGAAAGGAAATAGCGAGGACCTCGGAGGACAGATATAGATGTCGACAGATTTTGTGGCCCTACATTTCTGAGAGCCGGCTCCATCAGCTAACAGTAGCGTATGCATAAGGGTGCCCCCACTAAATATATAATACTTAATTGGCATGGTAATAAAATAAAAAAAATGGAGACCCACTGGCAGGAGCTCTTTTGACAGAGTGTAAATTGGTCGACTTGGCCTTGAAGTACCCACCATGTTTCTTAGGAGAGTGAGTCACTGAGCCACTTGCTCCATCTGCCAAAGACATCGACATGCTCGACCGCCGTGCCAAAAACAACTTATAGATCATTGGAAGTGTTGCACATCAATACGAGCCCCCTCATTCAGATTCCATCATGGCTGTTTTTGTTTTGGGAAAAGCATGCTTAACGAACATAATTAATAAAAGGTGTGTGCTGAATGCGTAATGCCTGTGGGAGAGCTCGCTCCACCTTGCCTTTTTCACGTCACATTTGAGCACAGCTTGAATTCTGCTTACCCCCCTGCTACGGCTAGACTGAACTCCTGTACAACTTGGCTGGGCTCTCTAGACCTTACATGGTCCTATTATGTTTGCATGCAACACCTCCACCACTTTGTTTGTAACACCAAGATCCATCCATCATAACTCATTGCCCAATACACAACAAGTCTTTAAATAATACTGCCGTCTTTACTTTCCTAAACACATGGCACACAGGCTCAGCACTGACTTTAAATCCTTCAGACTTAATGGTAAAGGTGAGTCCGTCATTGTCTAGTTTATGGAGGGGTAGAATACCCTCTGTGATGCATTATCATCCCATGCTTGCACACGCCACATATTTCTTCCCTGTTTAAGGTTATTTATGTACATTGCTGGAAATACAGCTGATGTGAATTCCAGTATCCATGGGGAGGAGAACAGGCCAATCTCTCCACCAACAAACCATAGATTTAAAAATGTGGCTTTAGACTTGGCACCGAGGTTGAAGACAGTCACGAACTGAATGTGGGCAATAAACAACTAGTCACGCAAATGCACTCTGCGCTTCACATGCAGCAGTGTTTGTGTCTTCCATCTGCTTTCACTGGACAGATCTGCCACTCAGGCAGCACTCTCGCAGGGCCCACACAGAACCATGCTCTCAGATCTTAGAGACTGTGACATGTCAGGATAACAGAGCCTAAAATAAAATCATCCTAACCCCCACCCCCCCAACCTAAAAAAAATCTTTTCTGCAACTTCTCTACTGTTTTGCATTAAGAATCTTTCTTCAGTCACCGGAGTGGGTAGACTATTCTGTGTGAGATAAAGCTGAAAGCCAAGAGCAAAACAACAGTTGAAAGGTTCAGGACATTATGTAATTGTCCGATACCTAATCAGCACAGGCCTTCCTTCTGTCCCTAGATCTATTTAATTATTGGCTGATGGCTGGCATGAACATTCCAGATGAATGGAAAAAAATGTTTATCATTTTGCACGAACTAGGTTAATCAGTCCATGTGTCGTTTTTCAACATGACAGTGATAGGAATCGGATATGGGAAGGGGAATATGAAGAAACAATGGGGGAGCACTTGTGAAGGGTGAACCTGCATGCTAGCACTAAGGGGAAATAATGAATTAAGCTGAAAGCACCTGGCCTGTCGGCCACGGGCGCTTGGAGCTCCGCTTGTGTAATAAATCAACGTCTGAGCCACTTAAGGCTCATGCCATGAACTAAAGGCCCAACATCTAAACAACGCAGAGCTGCATCTAGAGCAAATAAACTTCCAGACTGAGAAACACACCAGGTCAGGAGAGAGAACATTGTAGGAGAAGACTGTGTGTGGAAGTAAATGCAAAAAAATCCTCTATTCACAACTCAGTAACTGTTACATACATAACTATTAAGGGAGGGATTTCTATGTTCTAACACTTTCCAATTAAGTATCATACACATGAACAAATGTTTAATTTTGTGTCATTGATTATTATTAATGGCAACACCCATTAAAAAGGAGACCCCTTGTCAACATGCCATCATTTCTGTACAATCCCACACATCACAAAATGGATTGGACAAGGCATGAGTCCATGTATCACTGTTGTTAGCAACAGTTTAGTATGTACAGTTGCTATGTTAGATAATGCATCTGTAATGTATGCATAAGGTGATTAGTATTCAAAGCAATACAATAACTTCAATTAAGTGTCTCTGGGTCTGGAGTACATTATGAACCTGCAATAATGTGATGGAAAGGGAAACAAATGACAGAGAAATCCAACTGCATTTGTTTTCATTGCAATAACAGAAAAAAACAGGAATGCAGGGATTCTATTCCCTGATTGCGTCACCATTTGTACTTAATCAAAACAATATATCATGACCAGAAAATTTGTGCTCTTGCCATTTATGACCAAAGAACTTTTAGTGACTCACACACTTCCCTGTCCTCTCCTGATTCTGGGTTTCCCACTCCGAAATAATGAACAGACAAACAATGTCCCTCTGGGCACTCATCAGCGCTCCACCGTTGAAGGCCATCATCATGACTGGCTGGGGCGTAAACGCGTGGACTCCAACAGTCAGGACGCACTCAGGGGCGAAGCATAGGCTCCCCTCGCGCTGGCCGTCGGAAATGACGGCTTGCCATGCTAATTCAATTGATGTTAGTAATGGCTTGTGATAAACAATGGGATGTATCTCTAAGGCACTGTCATTGTTTCTCCCAGCAGTCAGAGGCAGCTTTTACTTTGGTCCAGATCTGTTTCTGAATGAGATGATGGCAGTGGAATATAGGAAACGTTCAGCCGTGTCCCAGGACTCCTGTAAATCATGTCTACGGCTTTTAGAAAACGCAAAACTTCCTCTTAGTAATTACGCTCGAGACCGCCTCCAACGCCATAGGACTGCTCCGTCCACAAAAACAATGTACGCCTTCAATTTGATGCTATTTGATTGTTGTTTGAAATGTAGCAGTAAAATCTTGGGGAGAAACACCCAAATGCAGTACACATCACAAGTGATGCCGGATTATTTTGAAAAGGGATTTCCAGATGAGGGCAGTGACATTACGGATAGTAGCCTCGTCTAGAGATCACTTTTGGGGTGTGACTCCTGAAGTTTTGGGTTTCAAAGCTCCTGGGCTGATCATGGGTCAGGTTATCCATTGATGTCATCCTTTGTTGACCCTGTGTGTCCTCGCTCCTTCACTCACACTGGATTGTCGCATGCGATAAGTGATGTAAGCCATGATCTTATGATTCTCAGACCATATCAATCCACTTGCTTTTGTCTGTGTGGCGTGTGAGACTGACATACAATCTGCTTTCAATAAATGACTTTAACATGGCACGGCTTGAAAATTAGTCTAAACTTACTCTGCCTTGGGAATACCTTACATTTCATATCTCTCCTCTCACATGAATGTAAAAAGTATCATCTGAGGATAGACAGTCTGTGTCTCTAGAATAAACATTTGGCTAAATGTTTGCATTCATGATACAGTAATTCTTGCAAAACGTCTATCACAAAATAGTTCAGTTACATTTGTCATGTGGAGAAATAGTGATTTAGAGCAACAACATTTAGTGCAAGCTGCAATAACTGAAAGTACTTGGGAGCTGCAAGGCTCGACATTCATTTCTCAGTGTTTGTGTCAATATCAGTCAGGGCCGTAGTCACCATAGACATTGAGGGGGACGTGTCCCCCCCAATATTCAAATATGACCAAAATGTCCCCCCCAATATTCGGACATAGAAAAATAAAGAAAGAATAAAGCGTATACTAGGCCTACAGGAACCCAACACGTACTGTATCTGAAATGTAATCAAACGTAAATAACGCACAAATTAGTGACCTATGGTTCCAGAGTAGCCTACACCCCTGAGTGGTTTGTCCTGGTGATTTTCCGTTTTTCGTTAATGGAGTGCGCTATCAAAAGCTTCCATTTACTGCACCCTACTGCGGTGAGGTAGGGCTGTTAACAATATCGCAAAAGCTACTGGTACAATTTTCACAAAACTTCTTGAAAAGGTGTAGCACATGCTAAGGAAATCCCATACATGTTTGGAGCCGATCAGACTGAAAGGGAACATTTTCCATATTGTAGCCTATTCTCGCAATGATAGCGAAAGTGAAACGTTTTATTTTAAATGATGAATTTGTGCAAGCCTGTGTCATTTCTTTCACGTCTTTCAACATAAATAATGCATTCATATGCTAGTAGTAATTACCGTTTATAAGCCTCTTAGAAATGATTGTTGCATCTTGCATATTATTTAGATGCGCACTCAATCGCGCATCCATGCAGGCAAAACATCAAATGTGGCGACTTACAATAGGCCTACGTGATAGCCTAGTTAATGTGAATCGCGGACAATAACCAAAGAAAGGAATTTGCACCTACATTCACCAATTAAAGGCTGTAGTAGGCCTAGTGTTTCTACATGTTGGCACAAAACGTAATTTCTGTCAGAAGCCAGTCTATAATGCATGGGTAACATGAGGTGGGTCAGACAGAAGAGGGGCCTGTGTTAGTAGCCTATTCCTGAATCCTGTCCCTTTCAAACTATGTTAATTAGTTAATTATGTGATTAGCCGCCAGCATAATAAAATCTAAATTAAAAGACAAAATCTTATTAGGCTCCAAACCTATGAGTCTAAGCCTTAGTTTAAAAAAATCTTCAGGTGTAAGTAATAAGTCAAAGAACCACATTCTGTGTAATATAGAGGTTATCACAAGATACTCTAGTTTGTAATTTCTTTTAAGTATAGTATACATTTTGAACACAAATGGAGTCACAGGTCCAGGGATGAACCAGTGAAGTTGCTTCTTCTCCACCCTTCTCTTTTCACAAAACTCACCAGAAGGGGGGGGGGGGGCATCTGTGTCCAGGGGTTCATAATCCATCCATGCCATGCCTATGTCCGTCTTGTTTGGAATAACCTAATTGACTGACCTAACGACTTGTTTGTGATTTTTAATAATATTTTTGCATGGTAGGAAATGTATTGAAATTCTGTTTGGGGGTCCCTCAGACCCGACCAGAGATTTGGTCCCCCCCAATGTTGACATCATGACTACGGCCTTGATATCAGTGAACCAGAGCAGACCCCTGCACTGCTGTGGCAGGTACAATAGGCTGTAATGGCCTTTACGTTTAGCCCCATCTCAAAGCTATTCAGACCGACCATTAGCAGCTGTTGTAGCTGCTAATGTCACACAATTTTCACAGTTTCAGCAGACGCCCCTGCACTGAAAACATAACCTTGGTACCCCCCACCCCATCCAGTTCCTAGTGCGCTGGGGGATCCTGTGGTTTTCTCAGGCCCAGGGCCCCATGAAGCAGAGCGATCCGTCCCTGGCAACACGCATTGATTTCCAAAACACCACAGTGCGTGGCCCGCACGGCTCATATATCAAGCGTGCTGCAGGTACGGCGCAGAGTTACTGGAGACGGCGTGACCCACAGGCGTTTGGTGCGGAGAGAGATCACTCACAGGCCACATCTGGTCCTGGTCGGGCTGTTACTCCTGCAGGTGACTGACTGAAGATGAACCAGATAGCATGCCTACGAGCTGCAGAGCTGTTGAAGGCCATCTTGCGTGGCTGATGCCTTTCATGTGTTTTTTTTTTTAGGGGGGGGGGTGAAGAGTGGGAGGTGTGTGTGTGTGTGGGGGGGGGGGGGGGACATTTTCTGCTGTATTGATTTCCGGGCTGGCAGGAAATCTGTGGTCAATCAGAGCATGTATTGTGGCTCGAAGAGAGACACATGGAATGTAAGGCCAAATCTGAGTAATACATTCTTTTAAAAACCCCTTTCTCCTTTTTTCTTAGCATTCAAACAAAGACAAATTGAAACACAGGGGCCCGGCCCCTTACTGTCATTAGAACTCTCTCCACTCTCAGAGACTCACCAGTAAACACAAAAGGAGAATCACAGAACAACATGTGTGATTTTTATCAGGTATTTAGAGTTGTGCGGCTTGCGGTTGATAAGCACTTTTTGGTTGAATGGATGGGTCAAGCCATTGGGATCAGTGGTTGACAGTAGACAGTCCACTGGCCCACCGAGATCAAATGAGTGCTGTCATGCCCTGACTCTTTTCAAGCTCTCGGTGATAACATGAGCACAGTGAGTCTGTCCAGACCATCCCCGCTGTCCTGCAGCAGATAAATCGCTTCCTCTTCTGAAAGACCCCGTGCATGCGGATAAGCAGCACAATCAGCAAAACTCCTCAGTTCCATTCCGCTCGCTCATTAACAAACACTAGTCTTGCAGCAGCCGCTTTAGTCAGGAGCCGGTTGGTCAGTGAACCTATGCCATCGCAAATCTCCAAACATCTATACTTATATACTTACATATATACTCCCTGAGCAGATCCAGGTTTTCAGGTACATACCTGTTCTCTGTTTGTCTCTTACTCCCAGAATCGCATACACATACAGTATAGGCACACACACACACACACACACACACACACACACACACACACACATACACACACACACACACACACACAATAACCCCCTCCACACACTTCTTTCTGTCTTTGAACTAATCTCTGTTTTTTGTCTATAGATTACACAGCCAGAAATTTATATTTTCTGATAAGACTTATAGCAACACTCCAACCATTCTGACTTCTTATTCTCATACGTCGGACACACAGTTGGTTAACTAAATGTGCACAAAACCCCTCTAATGGCAGCATACTTGCTAGAGCACACACATACAGTATAGCTGCCTGATTACATTTTGTACAGGAAAAGCAACAGTGACAAATAGTAATCACCAACATTTCTGTTATAACAGTGTAACAAGTGTTGTAATTACTTATCCTTTAGGAGACATTCAACATCCTAAATCTCTATGATGTATTTTTATACAGCATGACATTATCTAATAACACTGTCGGCTATCGTAGACTCAATGGGATTTCATGCTGGTGAAGGGCTGCTGTCAGTCAAAATGATTTGCAAATGATTATGTACTGTAGAGTTGCTTTTGAAGTGGACATGAGAACATTTTTATCTCGTTTGGCAAAGTTTTGGTTAGAAGTTTGCCTGATGCACAGTTTGATGAAATGATAAATGTCACAGGAGTGTGTGTTGTGATCACTGGATATCAATATTGAACAGTCAGAAAAATGTTACTACTGTATGTGTCAGTTATATTTGGTTGGAATTGATTTTTTATTTCTTTCAGATTTTCAAATAAGTGCACATTATTTTCAAAAGAAGATGTGTGATATTGATTTGAGATTAAGCGAGGATTTTCATCTTCAGAAGAATACATTCAAGCCAGATCTGTCTTGTGAAGAATAGAGACCTTCATGCTTCAATGAGAATGTTTTATTCAAACAATTTTGAAGAGGCCTATTGGAGGAGGATTTTCATTTTTTTAAAAGGACATGCATCAGACATTAAAAGTCATTGGCGACACCAAAGTGGAGGGAAATAAAATATAGCTATTGGAAGCAGATGGCCACAGAATGCTTCAAATGACTAAAAATACAGCAAAGCTTTGATTTGGAAAGTACTGTAGGTTATGAGCTGGGCAACTCAAAGATAGGCTAGATATTGAATGCATAGTATCAACTGATAACAATGACATGCTTAAGTTCCATATTTACAATTTCTTGAATTTCCCCTGGGGATCAATAAAGTATCTATCTATCTATCTATTATTATAATGAGTTAAAGTAGCACAATGTAGGAATTACCTTTTTCATCAATTTCTGACATACGGGGTAACAATTAAGAGTCTTAGGTGTTTTGTATCAGCATATTATCAATGTCAGAGACTCCATTCTCCATTTAATAAGTCAGTGTAGCATCAAAATGACTTTGAAGCTGTCCTTTTAAGGTAAAGGACCTACATTGTGTATTCCGGCACACACGTCTTCAATAACCTTTCATATTATCAGATGCCCTCAGAGCTACAGGACAGGCCAGATGCCCTTCGATAACATTGATATGACATCCAGTAAACTCTTTCCATGTTGCCATTAATTGTATGCAAACTTTAATAAAGGAGAGTGAAAGAATCCAGAGGCCCTTTCTCCATTCAAAGCAGGGGTGAAACAAAGCGGTTTCTCTCAGCCACATGCTAATGGTCATTACGGAGCGTTATTAAACACACATTCCATGTCCATATTTAATTTAGAGAGGATAAGGATTTTTCCCACTAAAATAAATCATTTAGTAGTGTCAAAATTGCAAGGCACCCAGAATAAGGTCTCCCGCTGTTTTTAATATACAGTTGTCCAGAGTAACAGAAGAAATAGTCACAGATGGTTGCGTTTAAACTGGTGCAGTTCAAAGCTGTTTTTAGATTCTTCTCTTGTTACAGAACCATGTGTTCTTGAGGTGAACATATTCTGCTGTTGTTCTCTTGAGAAAAGTCACAGATCCATTGTGCTCGCACACGATTGGTTAAAGTTCTCACCCAGCCAGGGCTATCCAGCGCTGAGAAGTGGCCTCTGCAGAGGCCATTTAAATGCTGTTCTCATGCCTCATCTCACGGCACAGCCTCTCCAGGTCCTAAAGTGGGGCCCTCTGTGCATATTCTGTGATTCATATGGAGTATATATGGTGCAAAGACAAATGAACGGTGACTTCAGTTTGAACAGAATTGTTTTAGAACAGGCACACTTTACATATATATAGCCTTTCTTCCAGTACTTCTCAGTAGTTCTGAAAGTTGGGGCCGTGACCTCCTGATGGGCTTCCCTCTGACCAAATTTTGTCCATTTCAGTATAAATGGACTGAGTAGGACTGTAATAAGTATACAAATGCAAATAAGATACAAATAATTCTACATGCCATGTGCTATTATATACAGTGTGTGCCATGTGCCATTACATATCTCTTTGTCTTACCATTAGTAGATAGAGACTATGCTTAGTAGTCCAGGATTAAACAGGCTGTTCTTGAAAAGGGCCACTTATCATGAATCATGAATCTCAATAATAATAATAATAATAACAATAACAATAATAATAATAATAATAATAATAATAATAAACTTTTCCTTTAATACTAAAGAAAAAAGTCAAGTGCCCTCTCCGTGACATCAGCACAATAACAACTTTATAGTTAACATAATTCTTATGACTGTGCCGCTTAACACAGTTTTTGTTTATCTTGATCAGCCAATCATGTCTGCTAGTGGCCACAGGTCCAACATATTTGAACTGAAAGATAAATGTGTTTGCTTTGGGCAACATTGTTATTAATGTGAAGTGACATCATCGCGTGGTCTGCTAAACAGCAATCAGGCCCGTCTCTGCAGAACTGCAATGCAGTCCAGATGTGCATTTGATTAAAGGTTTAAACAAGATCGGAGAGGGTGGTGCACTTGAAGGTGGTGGATGGGGTGGGGACTGTACCCCAGGTCAGCCTCTGGATTCTGGAAGCAGAGAGTTTTATAAATCTCTTTTAAAACAAAGGCAGATGGAGGGAGTTTACCCCAACCATGTTTCCCCTTCCCAGATTCTCTCTTTGTTCTTCCTCTGTTGTGTCTGGGTTGGAGGCAGTTGATAATCTACATGAAAGTTCAGCCTGTAATTGGTTCCACTGGTTCTCCGTCTGTCTGCCTGTCTGACTGGGCCGCTGAGATGCCGGGAGTAAATCACTCGCGTGTGTCGCGTGCGGCCTGCAAAACCAGCGCCGCTTTTCCATGACCACTTTTGGCCACAGCGTGCATCGGTGCGCCGCACCGCACGGCTCTAACTTGCATTTCCATAAGAAGTTTGACTGTGCCAAACTGCTCCCAAAAAGAGCCAAACTGTGCCTAGGTGCACAGAATATGCTAAATCTATTAGGATTGGCTAGCTGTAAAATAACTAAACTTAACTGCCTTATAAGCAAGGCGGGGAACGCAAGTATGAATTGTTCTTGTGAATTGTTCAATGAAAAAGTTATCCCATGCCAAGCCCCACATTTCATATGGAAAAAAGCTCAAAATGATTCACACTCAACTCATCAGACTTGACGAATACAATTATAGTGTTCTGACCTATGATTTGACAAACTAATTCAATTTATTTGACTTATTAAAAAAAACCTCAACGTTGGAGCAGATGCCAACAACACAAAGTTCATGGGTTTAACAATGAACACACACTCACTGATTTATTAGTATGCCGCACTGAGGCACAAGTTGTTTTGGATGAACTTGAAAACCTGCAAGGTTTAGCAAAATGTGTCAAAGCGAGCCCTTCCCCTACCGGATGTGGCACTGAGCCGCTGTCGTCGCTGGCAACCGGACGAGCCCACCTGCCCGGTGCTGTCCACAACCTGAGCTACACCAGCAGCAGCAGCAGCACATGACTCACCTGACATGCTGGGTGCAGCCACGCCGCGCCGCGCCGCCTCACTTTTTCCCCTCGGCATCACTGACAGGCCCGAGAAGAAACCGAGAGAGAGAGAGAGAGAGAGAGAGAGAGAGAGAGAGAGAGAGAGAGACGAACAACAACAGGCCTGCCCACAGCCCACAGCCCACAGCCCCAGCCGACATCCGTGTGTGTCTTTTTCTGCCAGACGATGGGAGTCTCTTCATTTTCCACACCTCCTTGCCCTCACACTAAGTGTGTCCTGACTGAGTCCTGGGGCACTGAGAGAGCGCAGTCAGCCTACGGAGTCTGCAGAGCTTTCTGGAAAGCCCCTTCAAGACGCTTTTTTCTTTTGAGCCTGTCACTCGCCCGAGCCACCGGCCAAAAGCGAGCGGCACTTGAGGAAATTAATCACTCAGTGGTTCCGTTGCGGTCAGACTTGCCACTGCACTGATGCTATCTGTTGGTGTAAGCTGGACAGCTACCACACACAGAGGTCACAGCTTCCTCGCAGGAGAGAGAGCACCATACAGGGCTCACAGACATACCCGTCTTGGGTGCATTCAGGGTGGGGTTGGAGGTGGCAGAAGCAGGTGAGGGATGACGGGCTCAAGTGGTGACACAAGGCAAACAAGATGTGTGAGGTCCATTCATGGACTTGTTTATGTTTATTTAGTCAACAAATTTGTTATTTGTTTCTTTTTCTCTGGTTGCCGGTGCAGACCTATGACACGAGGCTCCTGGGTGTAGGGCGCGGCACATGAGCCTTTCACAGGTGTTTCCCTCAATAATGAATATTAGATTTAATGCACAGGTCAGACATGGGAGGATTCATAAAATGTAGAGGGAAAAAAGAAAAATTGGTTTATTTCAGGCATTAACCTTCAGTATGTTTGAATGCTTTATGGCAGAAAAGCTCTTTCTCACACATCAAAATTAGATCACACCTTCCTGATATTTACCTGATTTAATGGTAAGTATGTGTTTTTACTGTGTAATAATTTCATTTGGTAATGAAAATGTGGTGTATCTTCAAATGTGGTTCGCTGCAGTCATTATGCCAGAGTCAATTACATGAGGTTGGAAACACAAGTGTTGCTACATTTATTTCTAAAACTGAATTAGGAACTACTTGGGTGGCTCAGAGTTTTGCTGATTTTGCTGTTCCTCTATGCTGTCATGAATCATGATCATTTAGGATATTCTTTTTAAATTCATTTTGTGGGCTTTTGCCTTTATGTTGATAGGACAGTTGAAGGTGACAGGAAGCAAGTGGGAGAGAGAGATGGGCTGGGATTGGGACTGTGGGCACTTGCATCCAAGTGTGGTATGTATGAGTGCTGCTTGCTCCCCCAGTCATTATCCTTTATACTCTCCAGTGTTAAATAGTTCATGAAGCAGCCACAGCAGCCACATCAGTCCACACTGAAGGGGTGAGAACGGTGCATTATTTGGTCTTATTTAGTAATGATTTGGCACCACCTCAACGTGAGTCTTATTTGGAAACATTGGATACTCAGAGGACAAATGTACCTTCCTTACTCTTAAGACTCAAAAGTCAGGATGGTGTCTTTTGTGTTTCTAAAGACTTTAAGGCTAAATGTCAACTTTTAAAATCCCTTATTCATACATTATTGGTTTATACTTTTGATATGTTAGTTTGTTTGTTATTTTATGCCAAATTGTTTAAGTGCCAGTTGTAATTACACACACTAAAGTACTGTACAGTGTACTGCATACAAAATAGTCTGAAGAGTATTGTCAGACACATTATTTGGTTGAGGCATATTGTTTATGTAGGAAGCCTGGGAAAGACTGCACTTGTCTTTTTTTGAAAACAACAGCAAATTTACCATGATAAATATTTATACTGCCACAGCGATTTTGAAAGGATTAACATTTCCACTGCTTAATCTCAAGCTGCAAATAACAACAAATATCTCCCTCTCAGTTTGCACTTATCAAAATGGCATCTTATCAGGAGCAATTACTCCTCCAAGTGCTCAGTTCCCCCACGAACCCCAGGCTTAGTCATTATCCAGACCCCAATGTCAATGCCTCGTTTGAAGTTTATCTTACAACCGCATGGGCATATTTCCCTGGATAGTCACAGTAATGGTTGTCTCTTGGCACAAATGATCCCACCCACTGTATGTGATTATGAAATTAAATCAGTCTTGAGCAAATGCTGTTTTTTGCCTTTGGGGGGTCATTGAGGTTGATCAGTCAATTAGGTCATAGTTGCATTGTCACATAAACCACGCCTGATGTACTGAACAGAAGTGAAGAGAAGTTTAATAGATGTTGCAGAGAACTGATACTAAGTGAAAACATAACAAATAATGTTGTAATGGTTAGATTTAAATGAATTAAAGCAGACCATGCTGAGAGTTTAGCCATAAGGTGTACAAGGCTTTGAAAGCTTAGCTCTTATATGGATCATGTATCATTACTAATGCATAGCTTACTAGCCATAGTTATTTTGAGAAAAAAACTGGAGAAGGCTCGCTGACAAAGGTTTGAATGTTTACAGGTTACACATACTGTACACACACCTACACACCCACACACACACACACACACACACACACGCACATTTATGTTATGTTATATAGATAGATATAAGTGTACATCAGTGAATAAATATGATGAAGTTCTACAGGGGAGATAAAAGTGATGCTTCACAGATGGAGGAGTTGGAGGGTATTACTTTGAAGTGGACTTGGTCTTTTGTGTTTATTAATGTGAGGCTGGAGGGGCTCCACAATGAAAGACATGGGGTCTGTCAAACTGTTTCCGTTTTAGCACATGCATATGAGCTCCTTTTAGAACCAGAACAAAAGGACAAAAATGACAAAAAAATGTACATTTGTTTTCACAACTACATTAATTTTTTTCCATCAACAGGTGATCACAAACGTGCATATTCTAAGTATTATATGTTTCATTCTATGCATATTCTACACAACCAATCAAGAATAACAACCACAGTAAAGTCCAGATTCATCGGGCAAAATTATGAGATGCTAGTACTCTGATGCTCATCTGAAAATTGAAAATGTGCACACGTTTATCATCACCATAAGATAGCCCATGTTTTAGTCCCCATATTTACACCATGAATTCAAATCTAAATCTATTCTGCAGACTTGCACAGACAAATAAAGTCATAGAAACCTTAGTGTTCTTTCCCAGTTTACCCTGTGCAGCAAGGACTGCAATCTAGGGGATGTGAACATTCCTGTGAAGTTTGTGTCATTCTCTCTCATAATCACATTTAAGGCGTTAATCAGATTAAGAATGCACAATGCAGGCTTATCCCATGTGTGGTCTCCCTATCCCAACCTAAAGCTAAATCCCATTATTCCACATTTTGATTATAGGATAATAACTGTGGGATCCTTTATCATTAATGTTCTGTTATCCATTTGATTGACAGCCCAGATGCATGTTTTTCCCACAAATATTTATTTAATGAAATTCATTTATAACATCCATTCATTTATAATGTCTATTAAAGCTAATAAAATTATATTTGCCTCAAAAGTCATACAGTGCAAGCAAATTTAACACTGGAGATCAAGGTATACTTTTGGACTTGGACAAAAAATCAGCAATGTCAATAGTCTGCGTAGAGATATTTATAAATAGCTTAAATCCACATGACTCGCATGCAGTTATGGCCTTTAAGTCATAAAACCGATAAATATTCATGTCTCCTTCTCTCTCTCTCTCTCTCTCTCTCTGAGTGTGGCCCTGCAGTGAAGGTGTGGAGCCTGAGGACAGTCGCCGCGCTGTTCTCTGCAGTGAAGTCACTTTGACTGCGCCGGGATGGGCTTGACCTCACGGGCGGCCTACAGCAGGTTCCACTGGCCGGCAGGTCATAAATTAGAGCCAGGAAAGGGACGGGATGACAGACAAACAACAAGAACGAGTAGTGGAGTGACCCAACCTGGCACATGGGCCGCTGCGCTGAGGCCCAACTGCTTGTGCCTCTTGACCTGCTGTCCCCATCATCATGACTGTTTGTGGGCTCCCTGCCTGCCCTGCCACTAAGGGCTGGAGGACTCCCGATAGGGCAAGGGGTCGCATTCTATTCCCCAGCGTCCATCAATAACACTAATGAATAAAAATTTCCATAAGATTTCAGTATAAACAGAGACATTACTGATTGCTTACATGAGAGTGTAACAATGTGTGAGTAAAACAATAGTAGAGTAGTGAGTATGTGCTGGATGTTTTCATCAGGATTATAAAAGTGGCCACTAGAGGGATCAATGTGCACTCCGAGTTCGCCAAAGACTCTGTTTCATACAACAGGTTGCAGTCTCTTTTATTTATTTATTTCTGGCAAGTTATTTTGAACTGGTGTGTAATAAGTTCTCCAAATATGGTTCATATGTGGATATGAAAACATTACTAATGACCAGTCATATATTGCCCGCCTTTGGCAAGCATGCATTATTTCAGTCAACATAATTTATGCTAGTTGCCTTGCATGATTATTGTGGATAAGGGTGTCCCTTTGCTGAGCGCTCATCAGTTTGGTGGGTGACCATGTGGTCACCTCTTATCAGCACCCATCCACCATCGTCGTTGTTGCACGGAATGCACCACACTGGTAGAAATTAGAGTCCTGTGCAGGCCCACTAAACTCCAGTCGCAAGCTGCAAGGGCTATTTATTAAAACCAGATGGGGCCACAGTCTCTCTCTCTCTCTCTCTCTCCCTTACAAGCTCACGGCAGAGTCGAAAAACACACTCTGGCTTCTCCCAGGCCTGCTCCGGGGGAGCGGAGAGCTGCTGGTCCACCCATTTCCTTTCCTTGCCCTTCCCAGGCATGTCAGAGAGGAGCCAAGCCAAAACAAATCAGACCTGCAATGGCTTCTGGACAAGCTTGGCCTCCCCCAGTGTGGTAATTCCACATGGCAAGCAGAGGAAGGTGTGTGGTGGTTAGGGGTTGGATTGTGTATGTGTATTTGTGTGTGTGTGTGTGTGTGGAGGGGGTGCAACCAGGAGGATTCCTCCTATGCCAAGGGATTTAAAGGATCCTATAGGTGGAATATAAAGAAAATAAACATGCATATTGCTGAAAGTCAGGTTAACCTATCCTGTTAGGCAATGCTGTGTTTATTTTGAGATTCCCTACAGGAATGTCTGGGTAGTTGTACTGGTTGTCATCCATCTTGTGGTTGTTGTAATGTCTTTATTGTATCTGCCATGGAAGTAATAGATGACACCAGTGGAGCTCAATGTTTTTAGAGCTTTTAACAAATCAGAATCAATATAATTTGTTTAAGTTGTCTTTGTATCTCTCCAAGCATGTTGTTGTGGCAGCTTGTGAAATATGACCTTCACCTGACCACAGTGTACTGACAGCAAGGAGTAATGGTGATATTTAAAAAGTAGTTCCACAAATCACAAGTGGCGAGTTGTCCTTGGTATGAAATACAAAACAGGCTCTTCAGCAGGGAACACTTCATCATGCAGGTTGTGGTGGTGCCAAGGACAACGACCCTGAACAATAAAGCATTGTGCACTATCTCCGAAGAAGACTTTTCTTGGGACGAATCATTTAACTAACATTGACATCTAATTAAACAGACTGTTATACTGCCACGGCTGTTCAGGTGACTTGCCCAGTTGTATAAAGCGCTCCAAAGTCCTCTCTCGCCATGACAGGAAAGCCATGAAGAGCTGCTTATGACTGGGCGAACCCATTAGACATGATCACAATGAGGTGTAAAGGAGCTGAAATGAGCAATAGTGGGTGACATCAGCACAGCCACACACACACGCGCGCGCGCAAGCACACACACCACACCTCCTGGTTGACACAGTGGGGCGGGAGGGATAACCCAGAGTCCTCTAAACCAGTCCAAACCAAAATGACCCTGCAGAGGACTATAACACAACAGCTCCCACGTGCCACTTTCCGATGGATTTAATAGCACTGTGAGGATACATTAGTAATGTTTTTTATGATCTTTCGATCATCATAGAAAATTATGTCCCTCATGGTTATGACATACGACTTATGTGAGAGACTTGTGTGGAGGTCCTTTTGAAATGTTGAAATGTCTTTTACGTTGGATTAATATGTCAGGTGATGGGTCCTTACTCGTTTTCATACCATCCACAAATAGGACACATAATATTCTCTTTAGTTTAGCAATACTTGAAAATGTCATTCACCACCTGGCCATATCCTGCAGGACATCATTACAAAGTGACAGTGTTGTTTACCTTTCACATAATAACTTAAAAAAGTCAGTCTGTATTATCAGTAGGTTTTAAACCTTGACTGTGACCAGCGTTGTAAACAAGAGTTAAAAATACCGTGAGGTGTTACCAAAGATGCATCTGTGGCGTGACTCACAGTCTCCTAGCAGGGCGCTAAGTATGGCCAAATGTTATTTGCTTATTAAATGCCTCACTTGTGATTTTTCACAGAGACCAAAACGCTTAAAAGACATTTCCAAACAGGTGGAGAAATTTATGAGTGCTGGTTGATTTCCCGAGGAGAGGGATAAAGTGCTGCGGAATCTGGACGCGGCACTGCCCAGCTTATTAGGAGGCCCGGCGGGGGCTCCCCTTGTTTGTAGGAAAGCTCTGGAATAATCTAATGTTACACAATTTTGTTTGGGTGGCCTTGCATGTGTGTGTGGAGGAGAAAAAACTCTCTCTCACACACACACACACACACACATCAGCCCATTCATTACTTCTTGGTCGACTTCTTGCCAGTGGCTGACACGGTGTGCCAGGGGCCAAGTTGGGTGTCTCTGAGAAACTGCTGGCTTAATGGAAGGGAAGGCCCAAGCCAGCAAGACCCAACACTTACACCTTCAATTCGTCAAACATTTGGGCCATTTTTTTTTCCCAGGCGCTAATCTCGGGGCTGAAGAGGCAGTGGAGTGTCCGAGCCAAACTACTGTGCTGATTTGGAATATGGTATGCGCTACTGTGGAGGAAAAGTAAAGGCTTCCTCATGCTGGCCCATGCAGACTGCTGAGTGAAGGCAAAAAGGGACCATTAGGGCACTCTTTTAAAAAATGGACTCACTCAGACTAGGCCCATAATTTGTCTATTTGCTGCATTACTTCCCCGCCAATTTGCTCCCTGCTGAGTGATGGTTTGAGGTCAAATCATCTTGGGCTTTGACGCTTCAGTGTGTTATATAATATTGAAAACTGAACTGGAACTTATTAGTGGACAGTAATCAGCAGAGTAATATGATTGTGTGCACTGAACATTAATGTCCTGTGTGTCTGTACTGTGCGTCAATGTGCTTGTGTGCGTCTTTGAGTGCGTAACCTTCAATCTATTTCACATACTTTTGATAATTTGAGTACCCTTCAGTAATTTTGGAAAAAAATGTAGTTTAGTGTGCAAGGGAAGCAGCACTTCCATGATGCAAGTAGTTTGAACCACCATATGATTCTGTGCTGTTATTGGGGTCACCATGCCTCTCTTTAACTGTTTATAATGTTAGCCTTGTATTGCTGTTATCAGTGCTTCCATGTGTTTTGTGCTTTTCAATGCCTTACCCTATCTGCATTTAACTTAGTGTATCTGTCCACTGCCATGGTTGTGTGTGAGGGTAATTAAGCCCCCCATTCAGTTTCAATTTATCTGTGTGTGTTCTGTATCCAATACATGGGCTGGCGCGGTATATGGGATTTATCTTTGACCTGAGATTGTTGTGCCCCACTCCATTTTTCTGGGCTAGCTTGTGTGACATTGGCAAAATGGCAAATGACGTGCGTGTGCGTCGCATGCATGCGTGTGTGTGTTTAGTGCACATGACTGTCTGCATGAATGGGATCATTTAATTGTCCTGAGTCCGAGTTGGTTAAAGCGTTTGAGTCAAACCAGCTGAGAGTCTCTTGATGTGGTGTGGCGTTTCCTCTGCGCTAGCCAGCTACAGACAGTGGGGGTGTGAGGGATGTGGGAAAAAAACAGCAGGCGAGGGACGAGAGGAAGTGAGTATTTATCTCCACTGGTGGGGCTACTATTCCTGCTTTGATCTGCGGCACTCTTAGCTGCCTCCGTGGCCCACGGTGGAACTGGCTCCGGCTCACTTCATTCTCTTCCACAATCAGTTGTCAGTCCGGCGTATGCCACGTATGCCACATATGCCACGCCTGCCACGTATGCCACGCCTGCAAGTGCAACATATAGATTTGGTTTGGGTGCTCCCAGGAATATGAAGTGGTCTCTCAAAAATAGGGTAATGTCACTCTTGTCTGTGAACATTTCTGAAAAGGGATTTGCATCCAAGTTGCAAAGCTAATAATACAAAGATGTTAATAAGAGCTTCACTGTTTTCCGCCTCCACATGCTAGACGTTGAAGTTCCTTAGTGAAACAACTCTTTACCATCAGAGGAACTCACATCCCATGTATGTTTTGCAGGGTATTGCCTGTAAGTTGACATGTAGGTTGGGCTGCCAAAGGTTTAGGATACCATCATCACATGCTCTTTGATTAAGGGACAAAAAGGCCATCTCCATTCACTGAGGATGGGCGCCTTATCAGGGAAGTAGGTGACACTTAATAACTTGAAGCATCAGGGAAGTGTAATAACCATGCCATCACCTGTGTTTACATTTTCAGGGTTTTGTCACCAAATATGCACCAGAGATACCATGAAAAATCAGGATGTACCGTAATTTACCAACTGAGGTTTACATTGATTTTGCAAAATTTCTTCAGCTAATACACGGGGGAATTAATATGCTATTAATATGGTTTTGTTTTTTTAACTTGCATAAAACACTGTCCTGCGGTTTATACACAATGCGGCTAATATACAGGAAATTACTATACATAATAACTTACAATGGCAAGGACCCCGAGACTGACTGTACTCAGGGATCGTTGTAGTGTTTTTGGTATATTGCACAACTTCCACTCGAGCCGAAGAGTGCAATCTGGTCGTGTGCATGTGGTTGTGGGTTTGAGCCCAAGGAAGGAGACTCTCATGTCAGCAGTGTCATTAGTACACATTATTTACAGCTTTGTGCTTCCCATGTCACAGCTGAAAATGATTTGCAGACAAAACTTCTAAAACAATTATTAATGGAGGCCTGTCCCTTTATCAAATCAACCTGGTGCAATATTTCTAACTTTGTGAAATATGTGATGCATTTGTTATCGATTTACTGCTTGATTGCATCAACTATAAAAGTGTTTGGCTTTTAGAGCACTGGCTAAGTCTAAAGACTAAGGATTTCAACCTATTACTATTAAACTAAAGCACATGCGGGACACCTAAAGCATATGTGTGACACAATCAAGGCAGCCATCATGATGTATTTATGCCTTTCCCATCTGATTCACCTTTATTTGTGTTCATGCATGAGGTCAGATCTTTAGCCCTATCTCTAACATCTTTCTCCACTATAGCAATATCAGCAGGATACTGCTGTCTCAAAGCAACTGTTGTCTTGTGAAATCTATTATCATAAATAACCACAAGAATATCACTTGGCTTAAGAAATACTATCAGCAGAAACAGAGAAAACTTGTCTAAAAATTTCAAAACCCCTGACACTATCGGAAGATGAAGTGCCTGTTTTTCACAGCCAGTTGCCGTTACATTTGCACAGATTTTGGAGAGAGACCAATAGTTTTTGGAAAAATAAACGCAGTGAAGATTTTCTTGAAACCACTATTCATCACCATAATGAAGTACTGCTTTAGTCCAGGAGAGCAAAAGTCCTTCATTATAGGTTCAATGCTAATCCCTCTCATCCTCTGGCCTGCTTGTTCACCTTTAAATTCACTGAGACAGAAGTTAGAATATAGGTCGCAAAAAAAAACATAAAAAAAAAAGATTTGTGTGTTCATGCTATGAAATTACCATCGAACAAAGAAATTATTTCCAATAATTTTAAAATAGTTGAGGTCATATGTTGATTAGTTCCATACATTATTTGACGCGACAAGTAAATTTCATGTGTTAAAGTCTAATAACTCTCAGAAGAGCCTTCTGGAAGGGCTTGCAAATCTATGAAATCATGGGGTTTGGTCTCCCTCTTAACCATGTTTATTGAGATGTTTCCATCCATCCCACATCTTACTCATTGTGCAAACAATACTGTATTCCTTCTGCTCATTTATAAGGGGGGAGAGGTTGATTAAATGATTACTTTCCATTGTCTGAACACTGGAATATTCAATTACGAGGCCTATGTCAACACCTCCAGAGCATGCGGCATGACATAAGCAGCTCTGTCTCGCCGCAGGTCCCGGTGTCTTTGGATGGACTCTCTCACTACATGTGTTTGTGGTGATGCACCGACATCGTCTCTCCTGCAGGAAACAGGGGGTCTCCCTGTATCCAGTCTGATCGCATGTCAGAGGCCTCCCCCTAGCCCATGACCTGGTCCTGCCTGGCTCAGGATTTCCAGCTGTGGGCACCCCTGGCCCCCACCCTGCCCTTGTAATGTGTCCAGAGGAAGTCGGTCAATGAAAGTGCAAGTGGCACAGTGGCCGGGGGAACAGATTAGCTGCTCCTCTGGCTATCTGGTGCTGACAGTTCACACAGGCAGTTTTTCCACTGCCCTTGGGCGTATCAACACACAGCGTTTCCCTTCACAGACAGCCTCAGTCTCCAGGCGATGGCTCTGTTGTCCAGGGGCGATGACCTCTGTGCACTGTCAAGGTGTAGTTCACATGAAAACCCAAATCTGGGCTTTCTTTTAGCTTTGGTTCCCTTTTTTAGTGTGTGTGTGTGTGTGTGTGCGTTCCCAAAAAAAAAACTTCAGTTGGTAGAGCATATGCTTGGGCTGATATTTACTCTGCACTCAAAGCTATTGCATGCGAAGACTTTGAAGCAAATCTGTCTCTGACATCATTAGGTGGGCTCGCCCTCCGTCTACATCAAAGCCTCGTGAGCCAGCGTCTGAGGCAGGGAAACTCCACCAGGCCCTGGCACCAGCCCTGCGCTCATGATGCTATTGTCTCCAAGTCCACAGACGAGCCGGCTCGCCCATGAGTTAGACAAATAGTAACTCCACCTTCTCCTCTGCCTACGACCCTCTCTGGGCCAGCTGCTATTGGCGTTAGAAACACCACCACGGCCACAAAAAGAAGCAATTTAGACAAACACACAAATAAATATCAATACGCATATGGCTGCCAAAGCATCTGGATGTTATTGGAAAGTCTTGTATTTTCTAGAGAGTCAAGGAGAGATATTTTGGCATGTCCAGATAATTTGGGATGTTTCATAGTATCTGAACTAACCAGAGTCTATTCATTTGGCTGAATTTATCTCTGTGTAATGCTGTTGACCTCTGCTTAAACTACAGCTGTTTTTTCATGAGAATTTAAGGAACAGAGGATGCAGTGACCAATACAGTCAAGGCAATTACTGGGATAACTTGCTCCAAACAGAACTCTAGGAACTCTCGGATTTAGTCTTTATCATATATTAACGAGTATAATCATGACATCATGCAGATGGTTCTGCTAATAAGTTAGGCTTCACACAGACACAGAACGTGCTTGATGACATGTTGTCCTCACTGGTGAAAAATAGTCAAACCATGAAAAGGCCAAACTAGTAATCATGGCAATTTATTCAACTCATTCAATAACATCAACGACCAGAAGACTGTTCTGCATTAGGCCTATACATTACTGCTTAAATCAAGCATACGGTACTATATACCGGTACATGTATTTATCAAAGTCATATAAAGGTCATTACTTTGTTACTTTTACAAGAACTCAAGTGCAGCAAATGTGCCTTCATAAGATCATTGCTTCATGAGTTGCACTGCGCATCTCCACCCTCTGGCACAAGTTCCACTACCAAACGACTTAAGCAGCACACCTTCCTCACTGCATAGATCCTCTTTCCCACCAAGGCCACCCAACTTTCTGCGAAACCCACCCCCACTGATTTCTCGACGAACGTGTTCCAAAAGACAGATGAGGGGAGCCATCTGTTTCATTATCTTTATTAATGATGGTCGTTTTGCCGTGTCACGTCAGCAGTTTTGTTTTTGCTCCCTACCACCGCTGGCCTAACCAGGCCCGATCGGCCGTCCAGCCGTCCGGCGGCGTTGTTTATGACGGCTCAAAGTGTGCCGCTGTGTCTGGGGAGCCTCACGCGAGACACGCTGACAGGCCACAGAGGTCGCTCCCGCTCCAGTGAGCTCTCAGCGCCGGCCGGAGCTCAGCGCTTGGGCTCCATGGCACTGAAAAGTAAATGGATCTCCCCCGGGCGGACGGCAGTGTTTACGAGGGTGGGATTATGAATGACTAAATAGCCCTATCTCAACGCGCATACCCGAGATAACAGCAGAGGAACACTGAGGGACGTTGCCCTGCCTGTCACATTAATGAATAAAACACACACAAAATGGAGAAGAGACCGCTCTCAGACCCAAATCGTTGCAATCAGTCAGAGTAAAGTGATGAGTGAGAGAGGAAGGGTTCTGTCTTGATTTGTCATGTCAAAGATTGGCTTGAGTTGCATGGCTTTGAACAAACACAAAACCAAACACACTGAAATGAAGTGTGCACTAAACTGGAATATGGTTGGGAGAAAAACAGAAAGGTAGGTCTACCACATAAACTGGTGTGTTGGTTCTGTGCAGTATTGACTGCACAAAGCCAATAAAAGTAAACTTTACTAAGAAAACCAATTTATTCAGTATTGATATGTTGAAAACCAATGTATTCATAAGCATAGCATATACCATTGAAAATAAGAAAAAATGGGAAATGGAATGGGAAAATGAAGTAATGACTCCATATTTCATTATGTACAATAGTCATTAATCTCTGGAAACTAGTCATGTATGACTGTATGACTTTTGGAAGAGTGTTATATTAACAAAACCAAGTTTTAAAGCAGTGATTTGTGCACAACAGATTTTTAGCCTGGGAGGCTGACCAATGCTGTTTTTTCTCACTATGAATGATTTGTGTAATGGAGGGGATGGAAAACTTATCAGTCCATTTTTTTTTTTGAATGATGGCACCCTTATTAGACCATGGTCCTACTCCTCCGTGGAACGCAATATGTTTCCATGTTTAAGCTCATCTGCTCATTCAACAGTCTTGCGGAGTGGCACACACACACACACACACATTTGTTACTGATTAGCATAAACAAATGAGAGATGAATGGCAGCACTGGGAGCCGTGGCAGAGGCCGAGAGCAGCGCGAGATCCCTGTGCAGTCACGCACACTAATGTCATCCCCACCCCTCCCGCCCCCGTCCCCTAAATTAACTGGCCAAGAACATACTGCTGTTAAGGAGCACCGTATTAGCCACCTGACATCACACACACACACACACACACAACTCTCCAAGTCCAAGTCTCTTCAGAGGGAGTGAGTAAATATGCGATGAGGTGTGCATGGTTGAAACAGGGTCCTTCGTACCGGCAGGCAGGGTGTGGTGCTCTGGGCAAGGGGGCCATTAAGCTTTCATCACTCTATTTCTAAAGGTGGGCCTACTTAGCCAGCCAGACCACCCCACCAAACACAGTGTCGGCTCTAATGACTTCTAAGATTATTTTCACCCCAAACTCCTTTGAGTGCGCAGACCCCTACTGGAGGACCCTACACAGTGGCATTAGTGAAACATGCACAGGACATAGCGAGAAAATGTAATTGATTCCCAGTGCAGGACTGATATAAACAGTAATATGTACCTGTCTTTGAGTTAAATGAAGAACAAATGTAATACAGCATTAATTGTGCTAATTAAGCGGGATAATTAGAAATAATTAAAGAGCTGTGTTGTACTTCCTGACCATTTTCATCTTTATGTACAGATTAGTTACCATGGCAGCAAGCTGTTTATAGTAATGACTGTCGAAAAAGCTTATCCAACCCCAAGGGTTTATTTGAAATAGTATCCCATTCCAATTTCAGCCGAAACTTGGCCCCATTAATAAAAAAAAATATTTCTAACAACATCAATAACTTCAAATGGAGCCTTCAAATGTTATTGGCTGAAAATAAACAGACAAAATATTTTTTGACCCCAAACTCAGAAAACTGTCAGAAAATGTTAGGGTCGGGTAATACACAGTGTATTTCAGTAAAGGAAAATGCCATTTCTCTAAAGATCAGACTTAAAAAAAAACTTGACCCCATGACCTTAACCCATAAACTAAAAAATGCCATGTGTTGCCGTCTCTTAGATACAGTAGTGCCACCTTGTGTCAACATGATAGGTCTCACACAAACCATCTATCATGGCAAATTTCTTCCACAGGTAGGGAAGTAATTCAAACTTATGCAGTGATCAAATGTCTATCATTATGATACATTTACTTAAACCATCAAACACATTATGGCCAAGATATTAATTACACTGTTCATAATCTGTAAATATAAACTCCTTCCAGAGTGCTCCACCATTGCTGAATCATTACTAATCAGTGTAGACTGGTATCAGTGGGATGGCCTGGGCAAAAGCTTTCTCCCCCTGGCCAGCCTCTCGTCACTGTGTTTATTTGAGCAGAGAGAGCCAGCTTGCCCTGGGTCCTCACTCAGCACGGCGAGGCCATCCACATCCCCATCCACACGCGGCTCTATCGTAAAGCGTCTGGCATAAATAGAACCTGCTGTGCATGGCTGGCCAATGACATCATGCGGGAAAGCACGGCTTCCCCAGCGAAACACACCAGCTGTTTGGACCTCGAGTTGGTCCTGATCAATGGGGAGCTCTTTACCTCACTCCCCCCCCCACACACACACTCCTCAACACACACACACACACACACACGCCCCCATCCCGTCCATAGACTGTATAAGAATGTGCTGTGTTTTCGGCAGAGAGAGGTGTGTAAGTGTGCGTTGGGGGGTTGGTGGTGTAGAGGAGACGCTGCCAGGCCCGAGCAGATGTCATGCTTTTCTCTTGGAGCTGAGAAGCAATCAGGGCCTCACATCGCACTCAAGGTCAGGCAGGAAATATGGTTTTCTCGTCGCAGACAAAATCACTGGGGTTTCGAAATCCCTTCGTTATCGTTACTAGATGTATCTCATTTCATTTACTTGTCTCCTCCTATCTATCCATCAACACATCTACCTATCTGTCTGTCTATCTATCTATCTATCTATCTCACTGACTGACGATCGGTCTGTGGTTTTATTTATCAATCTATCTATGCATTCATTACTAAAGACATGTTTCCTTAAAAGTCTGCAGTTACCCAAATGCTTACCAAATCTAAGGCATATTTAATGACCAGTTTTCGTTACCTGCTGTGCTGTTTCGTTTATGCACTCTTGTTCAGATGACGCACGCAACCCGATATTAAGCACACTCCCTTCAACACATTGTTTTCCCATCTAAAGTGTTTCTGCCTGCAGTACATTGGGTTCGGATGTTTTTGCTGGGAAAAGTCACAAAGAACTCAAGTCGTCTCTCGTTTTATGTGTAAGTGCAGAGGTTATTTCAACACAGTTTCACTTCGGCTATGAGAATTACAAACTTGTGTATCAGTCTCAAGATGAAAGCATGTCTGCAATGGCTTGTGTATTTGCAGAAAAAAGTCTTTTGCACCCAGAGATTGTATTTTATGCTCCATGTAAAGTGGCTGAATTGGCTCAAGTGACTCAATTTTGGTGTTCATTGTAATTATTACCATCAGAACAAGTATCATGGAATGGATATATTTTAAGATGCCCTCTATGACCTTTCATTATGTAACAGCACCATATGTGCATTGCTTTTCTAACATCCATGTCTTTGCAGAGCAGACATCATGTGATATATATGACGGGGTAAAAAAAGCAGTATGAACTTTGCAATAAAGGGCAAGAAAGAACATTCTAGATGCACCAAAGAGAAACTGAGGATTGACCTTAAGGCCTCTCGCCTGCGCTCTAGTCTCTAAACTTGAGGTCACTCTCTTTGCCTGCTGGAGCAGGGACACACAGCCCGTGGGTTGGCTTGCCAGATGCTTTTTGGGTGAATTGTTCCGACACGTCCTGTGGGTTTGCATTGGAAATGTGGCCCGCCAGAGCCCTGACATATTTTATTCACCGCTGATACTCGGAAAAGGCACTGAAACAAGGTGGAGTCATTTAGATTGATTTTGCACATGCCAATTTTGTGGCTTTCTGACGTAAACTGGCACTGTGGCAATCGTCCAGGTTTTTTTTTCTTCTTCAGTTTTTATGCTTGAATAATGCATGAGGCATGTGCGTAAATGATGCCATGAACGCATGCACAAACAGACAGGATGCACAAACAGGGGGGGGGGGGGTTGAAGACATTGATGATTGTGGCAAGGGCCTAACTTCATCAGCAGTCGAACAGACCATCACACAGACCATCAACTAAACCTATATAAAGCAACAACAACTGTAAAAACATAGATCAATGCAAAAGGCTTCTTGACACATTTCCAGGTCTAGCCTTGATCCAGGAAAAACATGCCTTTACCCAAATTCCCATGCTTCTAGCGTGACAAAAATGAGCTAGTAATATGGGTCCATATATTTGGAAGGGGTGTTAGAGCAGAATTTAGCATCCTGAACTGCACTCTTCTCATTTGTCCTTCACTGAGCTGTTAAAACAGTTTTAATAACTTGAGCTATACGCCATTATAGAATGATAGTATAATTAGTCTATTGATGGTACAAACTATGCCTTAAGGGAAATTTAATGCTGCATTATTGTTCAAATGTTATATTTATTTTCACTTTCTGATGCTCTCAATGATGTCCACAATTTTTAGTCATTTGGATATACGTAGGCATATCATGGCCAGGGAAAGCAATGGAGCAGTTGTGGAGCACACAACCAAATCTCTAATGTACAGATAATTGCTCCCATTGTGAATAAGAGAAGAACTCATGGCAGGTCCAGGTAGTTGAGCTACAGGCCTCAGATCCACTGTGTCTATGCAGGTGTGGTGGTGTTTTACGCAAGGCCTTGTCTCTGGGGAGACCTGTTTTACTTCACCCACTGGAGGAGAACTCTGTGAACTCCACTTACTCAAATTTATATGTAAAATAAACCTGCCCAGTTAGAGAGAAAGCACTGTGATATCCCCAAACATTCTGCTTCCTTGTTCAACTGTGCTGTGTAGAACAACGCTAGAGAGTTAGGGGTGTGTAAGGTTTTATAATTTCATCAAGTACCTCTCACAGTATATGAAGATTAAAACCGTCAACTGAGGGTTCCATATCACAATTCCATTTGGTCTGCATGTCAAATACACACACTGTAAGATGCTCAGTTAGCAAAAACACTATAGCTGACCTTCCACTGCCTCAACTTTTGAGTGAAAATGGACGCATTTGACAATCTGCTCCTTTACGTTTATGCTCAACTGGAATCGCAAAAGGTGATGGCAAACAGGTTTCGTAATAGTCTCAGGTCGGATCTGGAGAAAGCCTGAACCTGAGCGTCTATGCACTGGCTGCAGATGTCGTGTGTCCGGCGTGATTCATGGGGAGGAAATGCTTAGTTTTTCCTGAAGGATGGGCCAGTTGTATGCTCTTCCCCTCCTCCCTGGCCCTTAGCTGCCTGTGTGAGCTACGGTGTGGTCCAGTCCAGTGAGACCACTGCCTCCTCCAAAAGTCAGTCGCAAGTCATAAATTATCGACACCATTCGCTACACAGACAGATTCCCAGATGTGTGTTCAGAAAAAAAGAAGAGGGAAAAAAAAACATACTGAGTCAACCTCTAGGAGGTTCTCTCTAGAAATCGCCAATACTCCCCCTGGAAGCTTTTTTGTGCTTTTATTTCATTTATGAGTTTGAATGAACTCCCAAAGCAATTGTAGCAGTGCTGGGAGATTAGTCATGGGGTGGGGGGGGGTGCTCTCCCTCGATGGATACTTACAGCAGGCATTGCGGCAAGCGCCAATGCTGCAGAAGTGTGATGCTTCGGGCAAATGCCCTGTCTGAGGAGTGGGGGATGTTTAGTCAGAGTACCTTTGTGGAGAGCTTGGGGACTTGTGCAACAGCTGGACATTTTTATCATGGCCTCAACCTGCCTGCATTTTGTTTCTTTCCTGTCTGAACGTAAGTGGGAACACATTATAAATCATTAACAATGAGATATTTTGACAATTCTGCAAATGTAGTGGACCTTTGCTGACCTTAGGTCTGCTTTGGGACTGCAACCTGCGTAAGCCCATTCAAAGTCATGTTGCAAACGTGAAATGGAAAGCATTTCATGGTTAACCATTGCAAAATGATTTCAATAGTTATTTTAGTATATTTGTAAAGATAAATCTGTTGCACATTTAAAATTACATTAAATGTTACATTATGCCTTTACAGTCATATCCAAACCAGGTGGTATTGATTATGCCATCTGCCTGGGCATGTATAACCGAAAGAAATTATGAAGTGCAAGGTAGGATTCAATGAACTCCTAAAGCCCAGTATAACCACTGATCGTTCTGATAATCCTGCTTAAAATGTATGGAGCAATCAGTAGAATTAACAACAGAAAGACCATTTGAGAGGCATTATACTATTTTCCTGTTTTCAGTAATGAACTAAGTGATGTATTAGGCAATATGGTGGAGGCTAATAGATTATTGCCTTTTTCTTTCTCTCTATGACTTTTGAGTCATGCCACATTAATTCCCAGGCAGCTGATGAATCATACTATGGTTGTTTGGGGAAGCTTAATTAGGGTTCAAAGAAGACCTATCTATTACAGCACTGGTTACATAGTGGAACCACTAATAGATATTGATGTTATATCTCACATAACATTGTCTACGTATTCAGTCTCGATGCTCTGAGGACAAAGATCACTGCATGACATGAGGAAATAATAAACCTCCATTCACAAGCAGCAGTGGCTGGGATCTGGCCCTGGGCTAGTCACCAGATATTTTGCACAAAGGAATTACACTGCAGTTACCAAGCCATGAACTCATCTGAAATTACATGGGCACATGCAAGGGGGGAGGGGGTCACCCGGGCCCATTGTTTGTTCCCCTTTCCCATGGGAGAGGCTCATGAGACATGTACTCCCTCACACTGTTTTTCCCACTAAACAAGACCGCGATGTTACACCTGCAACCTGCTGGAACTGATTGGTTCCGGTTGATTTCAAAAGTTTCAGCTCTTTCTTCCCATAATGCATTGCATGTCATGCTGCTGAGTGCAAGAGTAGGGTGAGTGTGAATGTATGCGTTATATGTGTTTTATAGGTTCTACCCTCACCATTTAGGCTATTTCTTATTTCCTAATTGGCTATGTACTACAGTTGATGCTATTATACTGTTTCTTGTTCTTATTTGGTTGTTTTAGCCTACTATAATTAAAGGAGTGATAGAATGCAAAACCGAGTTTACCTTGGCATAGCTGAATAACGGCAGTTCGGTATGTAAAATAAACATACAGGAAATCTTGAAACTGCTGCTGTAAAACGGTTGAATCGCAACGAAGCTAATAGATGGCGACAACTAATTGGCTCAGGTCTGTACCTTTGTAACGCCACTGAAATTTACATACACACCAGCCCACTTCCAGCTTCATGCAGCAGGTTCTTCACCCGAAGTTCGATGACACTGGACTTTATTTGCAGGTAAACATCATTTGTTTGGCTTCTTAAAGGTGCTCTAAGCGATGTCACGTGGTTTCTAAGCTAAAACATTTTTTGTCACATACAGCAAACATCAACTCACCATCCGCTAGCTGCCTCTGCCCTGAATACACTGTCAAAAAAAGCCACGGCCTCTGTGGACAGCCCAGACATCAATAACAACTTGGTTCAATCTAAACCATAAAAACATAATAAACTGTTCCAGCCAATCACCGACGAGATGCGCATTTAGGAGAGTTTCAATTGCAGGGAGGGAGGCTCTCTGTTTTGTTTGAATGTCAACAGAAGTCACATTATCCAACATTGCTTAGAGTATCTTTAATGTTTGGATTTTGTTCGTGAGAAATAGACACTGTACATTCTAAAAAAGCCTTTATTGTAAAACATGTCTGAAATGTTGTGTAAGCTATTTGACATAGGCAAGTTAGCAAGCTGGCAAGCTAGCAAGTTAACTACACTCCACTGTTTTGAACGGACAAGCCTTGTGAATCCAAACATCTTTATGATAACTAAAGAGTAGCAATGCATTCCAAATAAAACTGTTTTAGCAATCGAGTTCCCTGTGAATTTTACACCCTGTGCAGTGGGTAGGGAGTAGGCTAGGGAATACAGCATAAGGACCCTTGTGATCGAAAACCTTAGCTAACATGCC
Organism: Alosa pseudoharengus; assembly: GCF_046254945.1. Taxonomy (NCBI): domain Eukaryota; kingdom Metazoa; phylum Chordata; class Actinopteri; order Clupeiformes; family Clupeidae; genus Alosa; species Alosa pseudoharengus. Next base: position 5,691,050 of record NW_027468663.1, read on the forward strand.
CATTGATACTGCCTGGGGTTAAAGGAACATGCCAACATTTTGGGAAATTAGCTTATTCACCATCTCTCTTAGATGTAGGGTAAGATGATACTGTACATACCCTTCTCGTTTCTGTGTGTGCAGTAACTTAGTCTGAAGCCACCATTAGCATAGCTTAGCATAGCTCCCAAAAGTGACAAAATAACTCAAACACTGTTCTATTTACTCTGTTGTGACTGGTATAATTACAATGTGTACAAATTCCGATGTTAAATGCAACACAGCGATTTCTAAGCATTACATGCTTGGAACTACATTCTCATTCAGGAAAAGCACAACTACTGCAGTTTTTTACGTGCTGCATGCAAATCACTCCGCCCAAGTAGCAGTGCTTTTCCTGAATGAGAACATAGTTTCAAGTTTGTATAGAAAATCACCTATTTGATTAGCCTAGAAATCTAGACACACCCTAGTGGCAGTAAATGTAATTTGCAGCCAGGATAGTCTAGCAACTCTCCGTTGGCTTGCGAGCTGGAAAAAACAAACTCTAGCCAGGCTAATCACATCGTGTACAGAGTCGGTGGACGGGCTTATGACGACAGAGTCGTGACAGTTCCGCATGAATTCCCTGCTACTTAAAAACAAAGAAGATGGATGCTGCTGGCGAACAGCTGTCTTTGAATTGGCTTTGCTGCGACTCGAGTAAAGCTTTTTTTAAGTTGCCAAAAGTTTGATCAACTCCAACTAGCTCCACTGGCGGGAAAATGCATGTGACTCATGGGTTGTAGCGCTATCCTATTGCGTGCAGAGGGAATTTGAAAGACAACAAACCTGGCTCCACCGGAAACAAGTGAGGCGTACGTGCAAAGAGCCCATAGACCTCTGAAGTTCGCCTACAAAAAAGATCCAAAACGGCCATCTTTGCCCATATAAGGAGATCCGGTTGTTAATTGAAGCTAACTACCTATGGCAAATTGCATTGCAAGTTAGCTCTGGAGTAGCAAAAATCTAAGTGTGCCGCCTTCAATTACCGGAGATCACAGTATCCACTCGAAGGCAGAGGACAAAAGTGTGTTCAGGAAAACGTCTGCATTTCAGACTTTTTCATCCCCACGAGACTTTAACAGGTGCGATTATTCAAAATCCCCATGTTATTTTCCCATAGGAAAAATCGCCAGATACCGGATGTCAAAGATGGCAGCTTTTTTGTAGGCGAACTTCAGAGGTCTATTATGACCGCCACGCAGAGCTCAACAGTCCTGCCCCTCCTCCGAGAGCACTTAGTTTCCCGAAGTAAGTTTCTCTTTAATTTCTCCAATTGATGTCTGGGAAAATCTGTATATAAAGAGTTTTAGACCATGTTTTAGGCTGACCAGCTATGCGTGACTCACGTAATCATACAACATCTCATCGGATGACTACATATCGCTTCTGACTGTCTGGCATCCATCTTCAGCAAGAAGCCATGTTAGTAAAGGCGGGAGTTAAGGCATAAACATTTCCATGGCCACGATGATCTCTACCAATCAAATCGTGTGTCCATGCTGATGGCTTGTGACAACCTGTAACTTGTGAAATAATGTCACTTCCTCGTAAGACCGAGCTATATGCGTTCTGGCATTTACGCTCATCACAACACTATGGGCCCCATCATCGTGGTCTAAAGCGCATGGTCACTAATCAAAAGCTTATTTAAATTTAGTAGGATGTCCAGTCCATATTGGGAGTGTTGGGAGTGTTATCAAACGTCGGGCGGATGGCAACAAGGCGTTCCTAGATTTCTTAATCAGTCATGGGTGTGTTTTGGGCGTAACATCATTTAAACCAATGAGAATGACATCTGTCTTTCCCTAGCGAGCAGTGCAACTTTAAACAGCGCATCGGTATTTTCATAGTCAGCTGTGCATTTGAAGGAATCTGCTTGCATGCGAGACCGTATGGAACAGTTATTCCACACCATGCTTTACTAGTAGAGTAAAGCCTACATGCATTTGCACTTGTCTATTATTTGAACTCATTGGCAAAGTGAAACTAACTTCACCGTAGTGTCAATCAACAACAAAACAGTTATACACAGTTAATCACTTTCACTATTCACTATTATAGACTCCCTGTGCCCCCTTCAGGTCCTGGCCTGTCAGTGCACGGGCAGGGCTGGGCCTGGTTAGGCTAATAACATTATTAGGTGCACCTGTATTGGGTGGGGCTATAAAAGGGGTTCTCTCTCTCTCTCTCTGTAGGCACTTTTTCCTCCTTTCTTGCAGGCACTTTGATAGTCCTCGACACTGGCACGTTAGTCTTTCTCTCCTCTTTATTTCTATTTTCCCACTTTGCCTTTCACTTATTCATCTTACATAGGCTTGGGTATCGAATATCGAGTATTGGTTGGAACCGGGACTATCTTTGCGATTTTCCCGGAATCGTTCAAAAGTTTAAATTTCGATTGCTAGTTTCGATTCCCAGTCCGCTGACCAAACGGCTAAACACCAACGAAGAAGCGCATAGTTCATAGAATTAGAATTAAAATTCATAGAGAAGGTCAGACTATTTCATTCAGAAAGCAGGGTTCCCGCGGAACCTTAAAGTCTTAAATACAACAGAATTTTCGAAAGAGAGGTATTAAATGTGCGTATGGGACCGCCAGCGAGTGCAAGAGAGCGAGTGATGTCTCCATCCAGTTTCGTGTATTTAAAACGCAATTGTATAAGTGAATAGGTGTGAAAACGGTAATAATACACTAGGCCTATGTACAAAATAATATGCCTGACGTTTTCGTGGTGTAGCTGAGGCCTGAGAGATAGACAGGTAGCCTAGGTGGAATGAGGAAGCCTACGGTAGAATGAGCGGGAGAAAGAGTTGGTAAGCCAGTTAGCGATAGGTTGGCCATACGTTCGAATTTAGGCCGGACATATTGATTTTAAAAGCCCTGTCCGGCGTCCGGCGCAACCTCAAGCCGGACGCTCATTTTTTCTCCTTTTTGGAGTTGCGCTGGGCATCTAAAATCTTTGCTCGGACGCAGCATCGTTTCACAAACTATGGACGCGAAGACTGCTGGTCAAATTATGTGCAGTGCTTCGTAATCAGTAGGAAATACTGTATATGTTAAGTTGATCTGTTTGCATCTTTCCAGCGTGTGTTGCTGGCCTAGCCTAGGAAAGAAAATATCTCTAAGTTATAATAACCTACCTGTAATACCTGCCAGCAGCTTGCTTGCTTTTTGAATGTCGGCGATTGGCTACATAAAAAAAAAAAAAACGTGCGTTCATAATACGTGCGTGCTTGAGATGAAACCAGCAGTTTTCAGCAGGATCATGCGAGGAGGACCTGTCTCTTAATTAATTTAAAACAAGTCAATGGTTTTACAGTGTTTCAGTCAAGCTTTGGTTGGTTTAGATACAACTGGTATGCAACATGTAAAGTAGTGGATTAACTTTAATTTGCTGTGCTGCATATTGGACAATAGATGCAAATAGTAAATTATATAAAGGAGGCTTATTAAAATATGTAAATACAAAACTTTTAAAAAATATTGAAGAGAATCCAGTCCAGTGCACATGTCTCTGGCAAGTAGCCTACAGACACAGGTGAAGAACAGTAAGCAAAACCAAATATGTACAGCCAGCTTCAAAAGCAAGCAGCCCAGACCCTAAAATTGGGCATTTATAGCTTTGAAGGTAATTCACACACAATTATTTTTCTTTCGCCAAAATATATTTGGTAACTTCTGTAGACATCCAAAATGGGGTGGGGGTTAAAATTAATAGGAAAAAAAAACTATTGCATAAACAGTCATGTATATATTTTTGCCGTGGTAAAGTCTTTAAGTTTCATTTAGATGTCTTGAAAAGGTCTTAAAAGTCTTTAAATTTGCACTTGGAAAATGTGCAGATACCCTGAGAAAGACCATTGGTTAGCTAGCTCATTTAAAATATCCTAAACTGTTTTTGATCTTGCCTCTTAAAAAAAATCGGAATCGAAATAAGAAATCGGAATTGGAATCGGAATCGTTCAAATTCAAACGATACCCAACACTCATTTCCCTAGACACTATAATTTGTTAATGTTGCGATCAATGTTAATAATTAGTTACATTTGAAAACTGTTGTCTCTCTTTATGTTGCGGTCTGTTCACGAGCTGGCCGTAACACTATTGACTAACAATTAGGTTACCATCGAAAACATAGCCTGGAAAAAGCAACACTTACCCGAATAATGTTTGAATGACAATCATTTTTTTATATCCTGCAGAGGAGTTGCTTAAGGCTCCCACACACAGCTGTGTGCATCGCGTTGCTGGAGACGCATCCCATTCACTTTACATGGACTCACGTGATCCGTTGCCGAACTGAATTGTGGGTCCGTTGCGTCGCGTTTCTCCCGCCGCTCGCGTTGAGTTCAGCTGTTGCTGCACCGACAGACAGCACCGGCCAATCAAGCCAATCTACGGACGGCACCAACCAATCACATTACGGTTTTACTTCAAGTCATTTGCATAGCTACCGTCGGGAACACCCACTGGCATGCGTTGACAGAACGCAGCTGTGTGTGGGAGCCTTCACTGTTGTGTATAAAAAGGACATTGGACAAGAGGTTTATGCACGCAAGTCACTTTACTTTCAACAAACCAAAACTGACAATTTCAGACAAAAACAGCTGCATACTCAATATGCAGCAAGGCGTTACCAAGCGAACACAGATGAACGGACATAACACTTACATATCGTGACAGTGCGTCTTCAGCTGTGCTTCATATTTGCCTCTCCCGTCATTACCAATTTGCTGATGATGATAGTGAATTACTACTCATTGTGAGATGTATTTCGTAATATCTTTATTCTAATTATGTTTTCCATTGTTATCATGCAATTTGTAATGTTTAGCATGTGCGCTGATGCGCATTCATGGATGAGAGAAGCATGGTGCATTTTGCACCTGCCCATATCACTGTTGATAATGCGCTCTTAAAATAACATAAACAACTCGCCATGGACTTCTGACCAGGTTTGTCTTGGTCAGTGGCATAATGCGTTGTAGGTAGTGTACAATAGCGATTTTTAGACATCGCACCAGACTCCTCCTTAGGTCATTAATTGCCACACCCCTTGGCGCATTACTCCCGCGTTACTAAAAAAAAAAAGATACGTGCAAGATAAGAATAAACGTTGCGCTGGGATAATCCGCTTTCCGCCAGGCGCCCGGTCGGAAAATAGGGCCCAATGAGTAAGAGAGCATGGTATTTACCTCAAGTAACATAGCGTGGTCTAGCGTTTGTTTTTAGCATCACAGCAACATTGCTAGCCACTTTTACCAACACCAACAGATAAACAACACATTCCACGAACAAGACAACATAACACATACATAATGTTAACGCATTGAGGCATTGGAATTCACATTTGCTAAGCAGTAAAAAGAAGAGTAAAATAACCTATTAACACAAACACAGGGCACAACCATCTTTGTTTTCAAGTTCTAAGAACTCTTTGCCAAACTTGGGGATCCTCTGGTTTGAACAAGATCGCTGTCACGGTTGCTGGGGAGAGCTGGACCGAAGTGCAAGGCAAGTTGAAGAGAGGCACGCTGGGAGAAATACAGGAATCTGTAATATGAACTTTATTAAACCACATGCACGACTAATAACCGACAAAGACTGAGGGGAGACAGAGGGTTTAAATACACAGGGGTAACAGGGCACAGGTGGACAAGGAACAAGAGACAGGTGAAAACCATAATTAAACTAACAGACTAATAAGGATCAGGTGAGAGGGGCGGAGACAAGGAAAATCAGGAACAAGAAGCACATGACAGACCTAGGAAGTAAACACAGGAGCACATGGCACAGGAGGTAAACAATGGAGACACAATGGAATACAAAACACTAGACAGGGAAACCAAACAAGAACAGATCCTTACAATTGCTTCTCGATAGACAACATGAAATGGTCGTTTCGTTGCGTGATTTTGCGTAACTTCCATTTTTTCGGACAACTTACTACTCGGATCACCTTGATTCAATTTGAAGACCGTTTACAGGCATTTGAATTTAATTCACAGTAAGTCAATAGAGTAGCACAGCAAGTAACTTCAGGTAACATCTAGCGCGTCAGCCTAGCCACTACCCGCGTCAGTGACACCTCAGTAGTTCCGTATCAGAACAGAACTCTTATAATATTAGTCAAAACCCTGCGATGGTAATTAGTTGGCACGTCGGAGTCTTCTGCCCTTGTGGATTTAGGAGCATGAAGAGCTTTCGTTGTGGATTATTCGTCTGAATTCGTGGGCAATGACAAGGAGTTTCGTTTGATGGGGAAACGAATACTCCAGAGCATCCAACAACCAGCTGATGACTGCAGGCGCCCGATGAAAGAGGTATTGTAGCACTCTTAAAGGGACACCAGGCAACGTTTTCGTGTTAATTTATCATCTTCGTATATGGTTAAATGACTCATTACGGGGCAAATGAAGGCTCTCTCGCCCACTTGCAAGTTCGGTGTATCCTACCCGCCGACCAAAGCAGGAACAGTTTACAGCACAGAGGCAGGCTAACGAAACGCTAGAGATTTTTGCAAACGTGTGTATAATGGCAGAGCCGGCGAAGAAGTAGCGAAAACCCTTGACAGAAGACGCAAAGAAAAGGAAAAGAGCTTCAGACCGAGCGAGGGGGAGTTTCGTAGAGAAAAAGCATCAGGCTTGCCTGGTGTCCCTTTAATGACCATTTGAATCTTTTATTTTGTGTGCACACAGTACCCGGGTACCAATACAACACGTGTATTAAATGCTGGCAGATACTTGACTTTGGGATTTGTGCTTCGTTTGGACTGATTGACTTTGCGTGACTTGCGTTCAGGGTTCTAAATTAACTTTTTTGATCACCAGCCAATGTGGCTGGTAACTTTCTAAAGTTACTAGCCAATCAGAATTTCTATTAGCCAATTTTTTTCCAGTGAAAATAAGAGAATTATGAGTTTATGAGATGAGTGTCACTGAATGCATTTGATCATTGTATTAACATTGTTGGCATGAATACGTACCACAAAATATACACAGAAAGTGCACTTCACTTCATTTCATGTTTGGGATCTCTATCTATCTATTTCTCTGTCGATATCCTCATCCCCTGCTTCATTCCTATTCTCGCCCCCATAAGTCTGTCCCAACCACTGCCGCATTTAGTTTAATCTTAACTTAAAAAAAAGGAGATATCAATTATCATCAACAATGACAAGCCAGCTAGAACCTGCCACTCGTTTTCTCTCCCTCTCCTGCACACTCAGACGCGTTCTCAATTAAATGGAGTAGCATAGGGCCTATATTCAAGTTGGATCTGTATAGAGAGGACCCGAAAAGTATCATCTTTATGTAACATGCTGTTGGTGCATGTTGACATTGTATACTTTCTCTAACAAGAGTGAAAAACAGTTTGCAGTACAGCTACTATTTGTTGGCTAAATGTTGGTCCCTCCTCTGTCTCTTCGTGCCCTACGCACAGTGCGTGATGCGTGTGGTGGTGGTGATAACTGATCAGGCTACCTTTTTAAAACTGAACATTTTCGGTAGACTTTCTGGTAGACGCTCCGTTCGTTTCCATGGTCTCTCGCGCTGGTTTCACTGCAAACTGCGTGCAGCCGACGTAGCATTACGGCACAGTGGTCATGGGAAATGTAGGAAGTACTGCCGGGGGATATATGACCGAAAACAGAGCCTTATGTATCATGCATGTAATGCCTCATGCATCACCGGCCAAACTGGCTAGTAAGTTTTTATTAACACCCGACAAAATTAATTTTAACCCGCATTTGGCGGGATGGCGGGTGTTGATTTAGAACCCTGCTTGCGTTACTGATTTTGATTTTACGCCGACTTTTTTGTACTTCGAACTGTCGTCTTTTTTCATCGAACTCTCGCTACAATGGATGCGCATGATAAACAACAAGCAGCTGCTAGTAAACCTAGTAGTGTTGTTAGTGGCGTCGATCAGCAAAGCAAGCGTGCAAACGCTCTTGCTGATAAGCTTACATCTTTACAGACGGACAGAAAATTTTAATTGGACAATGCAAGTGCTATTAGGAAATCAATAGACGGTTTAAAGCATGACATTCCTCAGTTAAAAAATGCTCTGAAATGTTTGGTGGAAAATTGTAATGATGCTAAACGCATTCATGAATCTCTAAGCGCTTTCAGATATAACCTCCGGAGTACATGCGGAGGTTTGTCAAACGGAGGTCCTACCCTTCGGATGATTCAGATATGATGCTAACCTGCGGACCTAATACTGACCTTATACGGACGTATGTGTGAACGACATACACGCACATTACAGAATCTCCGTGTGGTTGTCGAGTGAGGGGTGGGGGCTTAGAGTTCACAAGATGCGAGATATATGACGCAGAATATATGCGGCCGCTGCCTGTCACTGCTGCTTTTTGTTTACAAAGTGTAGCCTATGTATTATAGGCTAAAGAAGAGAAATCTATTGTGTGTAGGCTAATACTTGAAGTAGGATAGTCACGTAAGTGCGCACATACAGAATTTGTATGTGTGCTTCGAGTAAACACATTTATCTGTTTTCAACGTAATGCAGGCGCACGGGAACATATTTTTGACCATGGGTGCTGAATAACAAAATAATGGATGTCCCACGATTTCTCCCCTAGCATGATATGATTTGAATTTAGACAGCTACGCCATTTCAACGCGGTGTATGAGTAGGCCTAAGAGCGAGAAGTTTAATAATGCCCTTGCCACTCCGACTCATCAATAAAAACTGCGTGCACACACACCAGACCAGCACTTGACTTTACATCATTAAACTATTTCAGTATATTGCTTTTCTGATTGTCAAAACCACACCTAACTTATGGCGTCTCCACTCCACAGCAAAAGTGTCCTAACCATGTTACAGCTGTTTCTATCTGAGCGACTCCAATAGTGAGAGGATTTCAGTGTCATATTTCGGTGGCACTAGCTGTCGTGGAACTCGAGATGACATGTCTACTGATAGGCAACAGGTCTCACCAACACGAAATTCTAATTGCAAAATATGCATCCTACCTCATCTGTTGTACTGTAGTTATTCGAAATTGGGCTTTTCACAATCCAACGATATATCCAAAGTGCGAACTAGTTGGTGATGGTTTATGAAAACTGCCAGTATGCATGCTACACGGAGTTCTGACAGGGCTGTGCATGGCCTAATAAACAGGCAAGATATAACCCACGATCGCCATGGTTTCGTTGTCAATTCGTGTTTGTGGTAATAATGACAGCAACAATAAAACCATCTGTATCTTACGATCTTCATCATTCTTGACAGATCACCAGCCTCCTCTGGATGGTCATATGCATAATAAGCCTATAGCCTACCTTTAGTTTTCATTTAATTTTAAACACGAATCTACTGTCTTTACTGCCGGGAGAGAAAAAATATATTGTATTATTTTCTGTAGCCTAATTCTGCCTAAGGCTATCAATGAACAGAAAACCGTGTTGGCTAACAATTTATTAAATACTCCTGTTATTGTCGTCAACGACGTCGCTGTAGGCTACTGCCTTTTCAGCGCCTTCTGCTTATGATGATTCAGTCTTTTGAATTCGTTTGGCCTTGCCATGCAGTTGTAGGCTACAACGTGCCATTCCCTTCATGTGTTTTATCAAAATGTTGTATGCCCTCATGGACAGTAGCTCCGTGATGTCTGCATCTTTCCATGTCGGAGATTTTCTGGACAGCACTATGCCACTCCATCATAACACTGGCATTTAAGTCAGATTTAACCACATGGACGCACGAAAGAAACGTCACCAACACGCCCTCTCACTAGGTGTGAATTTTAACCGCATGTTCTACGCCTCGTTCAGACACAGCACATTTACATAATGTCCGGAGGAAATACTAGGTCGGGGGTAGTATAAACACCGGGTGAATTCGGACTTCCATATGACCGGTTATGTCGTTCAGATATACGGCCCCACCGTTTAACATCGGCAGAACCTCCGGTCTTACACGTATGTCTGAAAGCGCTTATTGTTGAGTTTATTACCTGTTGAAGAAAAAGAAAGGCATGACGTTTGGTTTAAAGCAGGGATGTCAAAGTCAAATACATTAGAGGGCCAAAAAACCAAATTTGCTACAAGCCGAGGGCCGGACTGGTTCAATGTTTATTAAAACATATTAAAATGACTGCAGGTAACCTATTGAACCAAGACGTCTACTGTATTTTATTTAATGATTAAATTAATAATGACTGTGACTGAAGTGCGGGCAAAGTTTGCACAGAAATGTAAGATTTTTCCCATCCTCACCGACCTTGTCATAAAACTTGTTTAAATGATCATACGATGCCTCCTTGCTGCTTTGTCGTCTACATCAGCCTTTCTCAAACTTCTTTGACCTAAGGGCCAAGTCAAGGCATACTTTGGGGTCATAGGGCCCACCTACATGAACCCACCCCCTCCTCCCACCCCCCATCAAATTATCATAATGATATCACAATTATTATTATTTTTAGTCTATACTATATTGCTATGCACTTCAAAACAGTCAATGTTTAAAGTGCTAAGATTGTTCACAAAAGTTTGTGAAAACATGCACATCAGAGTACTGCTTTACTAATGTAAAATATAATTAGGCCTACAATAGTTTCATTGTTTTTGCATTGTTGCATGATGCTTGCATGAGAAATACTTCTCAAAACAACAGCAATTATATGGGTGCCGTTGTTTTGGGATGTTTCCCTCATGCAAGCATCATACACTGATAGAATATATATAAGCTATTTAATTACATTTAATTTGAATGCCTGAATGTAAGGATTCAGGAAACACAATACCAGCTTTTGTGTATGGTAAATGGCGGATCAGATCATGCGTAAATCACTATTCTAGAGATCTTTAACTATCTTTAACTAAGACTAATTAATAGCTTTTGGCTGACTTTAATACTTAATGCCAAACAGTGTTTTATATAGTCTGTGCTCTGTTTTTTTATGGAAGTTGCATAAATCCACGTCGTTCTATTAAATGTCGTTTTATCATTAAATAGCCTTCCAATAGGTTGAAGCTTAGCTTTGCTACCAACGTGCACACGCATGCATTGAATAAACGCTCATACCACGACTTAATTCTATGCCTCTATGTTTGATGACACCAAATAAGTATTTCCTAATTGCAGAAATGTTTGTTTTCTTTTTCTGTCCGCGCGCGGCTCCTTGATCAATTGCGCAGCAAATTATCAGACGATGGCCCGGGAATAATTTCACTCTGCAGACCATTGTCCACATTGCGGACCGTGGCCCATAGTTTGACAAATGGTGACTTGCATGCTGCCATATTAAGGCCTTTTTACGGTGTATTTTAGCCGGGTTTTCGCGTGGAAGGCTCTGTAGAAATCTAGCACCATATTCAACGAAGTTAAACTGAAAGAGCGTGCCGTTCACAGACACCAGAATGAACGAGTTTACAGTAACGTCCATCAGGCAATACAGTACGTTCAGTTCACGTTCGCTCAAAATATGAACGAGTTCATGAACTTTCGTTCAATGAACGCGTTCAGGCACAACACTGTGGAGGGGGGTAGCTGAAAGTTGACATCTGCCCTGACTGAATACTGATGAATAATGAAGCCGAGGCCACTTGCGGCGCCGCAGTGAATTCGTGCGGGCTACCGTTGCATTGTGGGGAATGGAGTATTGGTGCGTGCAAAACAGCAGCCGGCGGCTGTGGCCTGTGGGCCGGTTCTAATACTAATCAAATATCATCCCGGGGGCCGTAGATAATTCATTCGCGGGCTGGATCCGGCCCGCAGGCCTTGACTTTGACATGTCTGGTTTATAGCAAAAATGATTTCAAACAATGATGTTATTTGTGGAACTAAGGTTTTTCTGACAATGGGTTCTGAAAATGTTCACACTGGTTTGCCTACTGTTTTAAATGCTGATGCTGATGCAGGGGTTTATGTGAATGTTAATTTTTTTTTTTTTTTTTTTTTTTTTTTTTTTTTTTTACATTTGGCTGACGCATTTTTAACCAAAGCGACTAACAACATGGTAAACAGTTTAAGTTTTAGAGCAATTCACAACAATTTTAGGACAATTTAAAAAACATAAGAATAAGTACAGTAAGAATAAGTGCATCAGTGAGTGCTGTTGTTAACAGTTACGTGTCCGTTTAAGACGGCTGGTGAGTGCTAGGATCAGCAAGACTTGTTGTAAGTGTTGCTATGAGAGGAGATGTTCTCTAAAGAGCTGGGTCTTCAGGAGTTTTTTGAAAATGGAGAGGGATGTCCCTGCCCTTGTAGGAACTGGCAGTGTGTTCCACCAACGAGGAACAACAGATGAGAAAAGTTTGGATTGGCCTGAGCGTACCGGAGGTAGAGCTAGACGTCGTTCGTCTGAGGAGCGCAGCGGTCTGGAGGTAGCGTATGTCTGTATGAAGGCATTCAAGTAGGTGGGAGCAGAACCGGAGACTACTTTGTAGGCAAGCGTTAGAGCCTTGAATTTGATGCGGGCCGCCATAGGTAGCCAATGTAGCTGGATGAGTAGCGGGGTAACATGTGCCCTCTTGGGTTGGTTGTAGTGTAGTGTAGTGTAATGATGACGTTAAGGCTGTACATGAAAATGTTGAAGGTGGCACTGGTATTAACCCTTTCGTGCCCGTGCCGAACATTCCATTTTTGGTGCTGGATGACCTCCTCACACAAAAAACCTTATTTCTTGAGTATAATACATACCATCAATGGGATATACATACCATTGTAATCAGAAGGATCAGTTCTATGAAATTATGTAAAATACATATGGTAATGTTGATATAGTAATGAACAGTATTTGAAAATCCTCTCCAAATGTATATCCGGAATTTGTCAAAATTTAATTTCATTCACATAAAAATGAATTTTCATCATATTTCTCTACAAGATAGAGAAAAATATAGAGTGTATGAAATGTTCAGCAAGTTGTGGGCTATTTAACACAAAAAACTGTATTGGAATATCATTAACCTTTCAAAAGTTATGATATTTTTAGTGATCAGTGTAAAAAAATGCAGGAAACGGGATTTAGAATGTTGACAGAATTCACATTCACTTTCTCACCAACAACATAAAAGTATGCATAAAAACTAATAATCAAGTCAGAAACAATGGTTTAGATGTATTTGGTCTATAAGAATAAACCATTTATTTGTATTTAAGCAAATGCTACAGTCAATAAAATGACATTTAAAAAAAACATACTGTACCTTACCAGTAATACAGGAAGTAAGTATACTGTATTCATTGAAGACCATTTCGGAAAAGAGACATAAAATACATTTGATTCAACAAATACAACTTCCTTATATAAATCAGTATAATATGAAAATGATATACATATATAAAATGTATTATTATTCATGAAAAGCTAGGAATACAATCAACATCACTCAAAACTCAATGTGTTCTAAACATTTGAAAGTGGATTACATACTTAGAACAAGCCTGTGGAGAATAAACACATACACACATATACACACACACTTACAGAGGAGGATAGGGAAAGGTGGGGTGGGGAACCTGAAGGTTGAACACAGAAGAGCTATGACTCATTACTAAACGCATCCCTTTTTGCAGAATGCCAAATCTGACAGCAATTTGTTTATAAATAAAACAAATTCGCCTACCGTTACACTCCAGGGCCATACAAGCTACTTTAGTTTTATTATGTACGTTGTTTTATAACAAGCTCCTGCTGTACAGGAATATGTACTTGATGGGAAGACGACAGAGTAGTAGTTGGAGCAGCTGAAGGTGAGGCTGAAATTTCAACGGAAATGCCTACCAGCTGTTGTGATAGATTTCCTCCAAATTCTTTCTGGTTGTAGCTACCAAACCTAGGTTCAACACCAGATTCTGCATTGCATTGTCAAACTTGAAATAACAAGAAGCTACTGACAACGGCAATGTCAATGGAGAAAAAGTGCTTTCTGGTATTCTGCGTTTTTTGGAGTACACAATATGTATTCATCATTTGGTCAATGTCCCCTGATCCCTGCCAAGACTTGGTTCCCCAGTAGCAATGGATATTAGGGAGGGAAGTGAACCCCATGTAAATGATCAATCCCAGAAACCTGTGAAACTCTTCTGGGGTCTTTGTCCCATGCCCCTGCACTGTTTGCATATGATGGCCTACTAAGCACAAGCTCCCATTCCCTCCGGTAAAACCACATATGCCTGGGACAACAATGTGAGTAAAAAAGAACATAACAAGTCTATTTCACACAGTTTTTTAGTCTGCACCATCCTACACATGGCACATAAATCTATACCTTCTTCCTCCATCCCCTCATGGTCTTCAGCATTGTGAGCGCAAGCTCATGAGCAGTCAGCTACCTCTTCAGGCTTGCGAGAAGGTCTGTGTAGGTCTTGTCATCCTCCATCTGAAACAAGAGCGAAATCATACAAATACCTTTTATTAATGTAAAAAATAAAATGACAAAACTACAGATTTGTGCATGTATGCACACAAAAGAAGAGGTAGCCTAAACTATTGAAGCATCCCCAGAATATACTCGAAATATTTCTAAGTAGGCCTATGAAAAGTCATTGTATTACACATGGGTTTAGCTACCCTAAATCTGATTGCCTGGCTGGCATCAAGATAAAGACAGATTACATTTCACCTAGTAACAAACTGCTGAAATGCAATAATGACATTTCTGACAGAATATGTGATTTCACATCATGTTTTCTATAACTAAATATTGAGGAGTTGTGCTTCATCTATTTCAAGTCATGCCATCTTAGAAAATGTTGAGACAAGCACGTCTGATGTTTGTCATTTAGAAGTTAGCAAGCTAAAATAGTTCACTACAGACTGCACTACAGATAACAACCGGAGGAAAGGCAATAAGTTAATTACATTTCTGACAGAATATGTGATTTTACATCTTATTTTCTACAACTAACGTTACATATTGAGAGGAGTAAAAATATCGCTCAACTTATTTCATGTAAGAGAACGCAACTTAGAAACGCGGCGCCCATTGATTTATTCAGCTTTGGTTTGCTATACTGTCTTGCCAATATAAGGCTTACCTAACAAGCAAATTGGTACTAGATAACAAACTTACCTACAGGTTATATACTAACAGGTTTTTAAATGAAACTGTCAAATGAAAATAACTGACATCAAAAGCAAACGATAATATTGCAAGCAGTTCAGAATTATACAGTTAGCTAAAGTTACGTGACGATGCACTAGCCCCCCGCTAAGCCATAATGTTGACGCTGATGAGAAAGCATATTACTGTCAAATAACATGATTTAAGGACTTCAAATTAAGATAAACCATAACTAGAACCGATGTAAAAACAATATTACCTCAGTTTATCCAGCTTTGTGGTTTCCAGTCGAGGCAAACTCCAACTTAAGTGCAGGTGGCATCCGGCTGTCCACGTGAAATGCACTGACTCAAGTGAAAATATTTTTTCAAGACTCATCTTCAAGTATCCAAAACATTTCGCGCCATAAACCCCTTAACCAATCATATCAAATTGAAGCTTATGTTGTCAGCATTACGGGGAAGATTTCAGAAATAAAATCAGTCATTGGACAGCTGAGATATTAGATGATTGGTCATCGTTAAAATTTTAACGAAATTAGAATGGTCGGGCTTGTAAGGGTTAACCCAAATGACAGCGTTTCTAATGTGGGTAGCAAAAGGTCACATAGAAGCGGTAGTAGTGGCAAGTCAAGCACACACTTAGCCAGGATGCTGGCCCAGGCAGACAGAGCGGCGCTGGTTGCTCGCCAAGCTGCTTTAAAGGAGAAACATGCCATTGAGGAGCAGGAGCAACAGCTGAGGAGGAGAAAGGAGCAGCTTGATCTGGACGCAGAGTTGGCTGCAACAGAAGCTAAATTAGCCATGCTGCAGGCCTCAGACAGAAGGAGTCACTCAGCAGCGCACTCAGATGGCATGAACTGTATAAGGAGAAAGTGAAAGTGGTTAACCTTAACCCCAATGCAATGGAGTACAAACCTGGTCTTCCACAGCAAACGCAACATGTGTCTACCAAAAGCCCACTACCACCTAACAACATACTGTCAACAGAAGCATGCAGAAAACAAACTGAGCAGTGGTGCAACGATGTTCTGAAACACACTATGCCTCAGCTACAACATGGAACATCACAAGGAGCACATCGACAGCATGCAAGGGCTGTACAACCACCTCCTACCAGTAATGCCTCACACAACACAACACACTCACCTGACCTACTGGAAATAATGCAAAGGCAAAATGACATCACAGCCACTCTGGTTCATAAACAGCGCATCTCATCTCTACCATCAAGAGAGATACCAGTGTTCGATGGTGACCCTCTCCAGTTTCAGCCATTCATGAAGGCTTTCGAACAGGGCGTGGAGAGTAAGGCTGAAAAGGGAGACTGCCTTTACTATCTAGAACAGTTCACTAGAGGTCAACCCCAGGAATTGGTGCGCAGCTGCCAGCATATGGTGCCCGAGAGTGGGTATGTAGTGGCAAAGGGCCTCCTCACTGAACACTTTGGCAACCCATACAAGTTGGCAACAGCCTACATGAAGAAGGCTTTGGCCTGGCAAGCTGTTAAAGCAGAGGATATGAAGGCACTGCAGGCCTACTCTTTGTTTTTACGTGGCTGTTGTAATGTTATGCAGGAATTGAGTTATGTACAGGAACTGGACATGCCTGTAAACATGAGGACCATTCTCTCTAAGCTGCCATTTAAATTGAGAGAACAGTGGCGCACTACAACACATGACATCATGGGGAAAACTCATGATAGAGCCCACATCTTTGACCTGGTGCGGTTCATTGAACGGCGTGTCAAAATTCTGTCCGACCCCTTGTTCGGCGATATTCAGGATCCACCCTCCGCCTCATCTACTACAAGGCCACCGTCAACGTTCAAGTCACAGCACAGGGCCTATGTAAGGGGAAACATTGTTGCTGCAACGGATGTGGCTGATGATGGCAAGGAACAGACTCAAGATGTGGAGGAAGTGATGTGCCTGTGCTGTGATCGTCGCCATCTGGTGGAGGAATGCAGGCAGTTCAAAGAAAAGAAACACAAAGACAAAATTCTTCTCTTGAGGCAAAAAGGCGTTTGCTTCTCCTGTTTACGTCCTGGACACACAAGCAAAGACTGGGAGGAGCGCTCAACATGTCAAACATGTGGAAAGCCTCATCCAACTGTGCTTCATATTAAACAGCAACAGACCCCAGAACAGTCAAAGGTTTCTGCTGACACTCAGCAGTCCTCCAGTGAAACATGTGGGCATACAGGGGCCGGTAGAGACCAATGTGTATTGTCCATTCTGCCTGTGAAGCTGAAGTCTGCAAAGGGAAGCCGCATTATAACATATGCCTTTCTAGACCCTGGTAGTTCGGCTACATTTTGCTCTGAACATCTCATGCAAAAACTGAAGATCACAGGCAAGAAAACCAGCTTCCTGTTGAGGACAATGGGACAAGAAAAGGTCGTTCCAGCATATGCCCTGTCTGGTCTAGAGGTGTCTGAGGTGGACAGTAACAACTTCTATCCCTTGCCTGAAGTCTTCACACAGAAGGAAATGCCTGTCACTGTGGAGAACATGATTACATCTAAGGATCTGGCCAGGTGGCCCTACCTATCGAAGGTGCGCATCCCAAGTGTAAAGGCAAACGTTGACTTGTTGATTGGCACCAATGCACCCAGGGTATTAGAGCCCTAGGAGGTCATCAGTAGCCGTGACCACGGGCCCTATGCCATCAGGACCGTGCTAGGATGGGTAGTCAATGGCCCACTGAGTGGAAGCAGTGGCGCGCCAGCACCCTCCGCCACAGTGAACCGCATCTCGCTTCAAACACTTAAACAAATGCTGGTTAGTCAACACAACCACGACTTCACTGAAAGGGCTTCGGAGGAAAAGGAAATGTCCAGAGATGACATGAGGTTTATGGAAACCATGGATCAATCAGCAAAGCTGCAGGATGGAAAGTACTGCCTGAAGTTGCCCTTCAAGAGAAATGAGGTTTCTCTGCCCAACAATATCGCCGTGGTGAACCAGAGGATGCAGGGCCTGAGGAGAAGGTTCCTCAATAACCAAGGCTTGCACAAGGAGTATGCTGAGTTTGTGAATGGCCTTATCAGCAACGTCTATGCAGAACCCGTGCTACTGCCAAAGCTTCAAGGCGAACCTGATAGAGTATGGTACATCCCCCATCACTCAGTCCACCACCCAAGGAAAGGTACCCTTCGGGTGGTGTTTGACTGTGGTGTCACCTACCAAGGAGCTTGTTTAAACAAAGAGCTGCTTCAAGGGCCTAACCTCACAAGCTCATTACTGGGAGTCCTGCTGCGCTTCAGAGAGGAACCTGTGGCGTTTATGGGTGATATACAGGCGATGTTCCATCAAGTAAAGGTCGCAGAGAAAGACAGAGACCTTCTCCAGTTTCTGTGGTGGCCGAATGGAGACATCACTCAGGAGCTGAGGCAATATAGGATGACCGTGCACTTGTTTGGTGCAGTATCCTCGCCAAGCTGTGCTAGCTACGCACTGAGAAAAAATGCTGAGGACCACCAGTCGGAGTTCCCTGCTACTGTATGTCAGTCTGTCAAGGAAAACTTTTAGGTCGACGACTACTTGAAAAGCTCTGCCACAGAAGCAGATGCCATTCAGACAATCAAGGACCTGTCTGCACTGTGCCAGAAGGGAGGCTTCACCCTGGAGAAGTTTGTCAGCAACAGTCGTGGTGTCTTGCAAGCCATTTCATCAGAAAGAAGGGCTAAGGATTTAAAGGAACTTGATCTGGACCGTGACAAGCTGCCAGTAGAAAGAGCTCTAGGTCTACTCTGGTGCGTGGAAACAGACTCATTCCGATTCAAGGTCGAATTGAAGCAACAGACACTTACCAGACGTGGTATGTTGTCCACCATCAGCTCAGTGTACGACCCTGTGGGTTTTCTGGCCCCAGTCACGCTGCCTGCAAAGATCATGCTACAGGAGCTATGCAGAAAAGGATGCGGATGGGACGATTCCTTGCCACCTGACATCTTATGTCAGTGGAACTCATGGCTGGAGGACTTGGACCTGCTCAACACCTTCAAAATATCCAGGTGTGTCAAACCAGCGACGTATGGCAAGGTTGCTCGAGCCCAACTACATCACTTTGCCGACGCCAGCGAAGCTGGTTATGGGACCGTGACATACCTGAGGATGTTGAATGAGCAAAGTAAAGTACAGGTCTCCTTTCTCCTTGGCAAAGCCAGAGTTACACCACTGAAAGCAGTCACTATTCCCCGGCTTGAACTGACTGTAGCAGTTCTCGCTGTGCGGATGGACTCGATGCTGAAGGAAGAACTGAAGTGGACATTTGAGGATTCTGTCTTCTGGACAGACAGTACTTCGGTCCTCAAATACATCAAGAATAAGGATCAAAGATTTCACACATTCATGGCCAACAGGATCTCCACTGTCAGAGAGTCATCGTAACCATGGCAATGGAGACATGTCGGTTCCAAAGACAATCCAGCGGACGACGCGTCAAGTGGATTGAAGGTGGCAGGCTTCCTGAAGACCAGTAGGTGGTGGGAAGGGCCTGCATTTCTTTGGAGACATGAGGAGGACTGGCCTAACAATGCCTTTGATGTTTCCCTGAGTGCTGATGACAAGGAGGTAAAGAGAGAGGCAGCCACGAATGCAATCAATGTGTGCAATGCTGTTACACCAACTGACCAGCTCATTAGTTATTTCTCTGACTGGAAGAGGCTCAAGAAAGCAGCGGCTTGGTTTCTCCTTTTGAAGGCCGTTCTATTGGAGAAGGCTCGCTGGAGAAAACGGCTGAAGGGGCCTGTGACAATCCAGTCAAGTGCAGCTGATGGCCAAAGTTTCACTGCAACACCCAGGTAGCATCCTGACGGTAGACGATCTGCTGGAGGCAGAGAATGCAGTCGTTCGCTATTGCCAGAAGCAGCAGTTCAAGGAGGAGATTGCTGCACTGTCCTCCACAAAGGCAGCAGTGAGTCGCCAAAGTTCTCTATATAAGCTTGACCCAGTCTTGGTCGATGGCCTAGTAAGAGTTGGAGGAAGGCTGAGTAGAGCAGCAATGCCTGATGAGTCCAAACACCCCGTTATCCTCAGCAAAGAGCAGCACCTCGCAGCACTCATCCTCAAACATGTTCACCAGAGCCTAGGTCATGCTGGTCGCACACACACTTTGTCTTCCGTAAGGAAGAAATTCTGGATTACCAAGGCAAATGCAGCTCAAATGCAGTCAGGAAAGTAATTTCAGAATGCAGCTTCTGTCAATGCTACAACGGACGTCTCCTGGAACAAAAGATGGCGGATCTTCCAGAAGTGCGGATTCAGCCAGACTTACCCCCCTTTACCAACACTGGGGTAGACTACTTCGGTCCTGTGGAAGTAAGGAAAGGAAGAGGAACTTACAAGCGGTATGGAGCCATATTTACCTGCTTAGCCAGCAGAGCGGTCCATCTGGAGGTGGCAGTTTCCCTGGAGACAGATGCCTGCATCAACGCTCTGAGGCGCTTCATAAGCAGGAGAGGGCAAGTGACTCACCTGATCTCAGATAACGGTACCAACTTCGTTGAAGCAGACAGGGAGCTGAGAGAAGCAATAGCTGCGCTCAACCATCAGCGCATTGCAGTAGTCCTCTCACAAGTTGGAATACGCTGGAGTTTCAACCCACCAGCAGGCTCACATCATGGTGGTGTCTGGGAGAGGATGATCCGCATGGTGAGAAGGATCCTAAGTTCAGTAGTACGTCGGCAGACACTGGATGATGACTCTTTGCATACAGTGTTTTGTGAGGCGGAAGCTATCTCGAACGACAGACCTCTTACCAATCTCTCCGATGACCCAACCGATCTGGAACCGCTCACGCCCAACCACCTGCTCTTGCTGAAAGGAAAGCCCGCTATGCCACCAGGAGTCTTCGAGCCTCATGACCTGTATGTCAGACGAAGATGGAGGCAAGTGCAATATATTGCGGATTTGTTCTGGAAGAGATGGGTTCGAGAATATCTGCCTTTGCTCCAAGAACGACAGAGATGGAATGAGAAGAAGAGGAGTTTGAAAGCTGGAGACATAGTTGTCATCATGGATGCCTCTGCCCCCCGTGGATCTTGGCCACTTGTCAGGGTGCTTGAGGTATTTCCTGATAGGCAGGGCCTGGTACGATCTGTCAGGTTGCAGACAAAATCTATCATTGAAAGACCTGTGACCAAACTCTGCTTAGTATATGGGGTATAATTCTGAATGTGTTATTGCATTGTACATTGGTGTTTTGCTACATTTTGGTTCCTTTTTTGTTTTCATTTATTTGAATTGTTGTGTCTGCCTGCCATTAACAATTAGGGGCCGGTGTGTAGGAGCCAAAATGTATGGTGTCTTTTTTGAGTGCAATGTTTTTGTTTTCCACTGGGTGGCGCATATTCCATACAAATTTGTCAGGTATATAAGTAGGAATAACGTGTTGCGGGTTAGGTGTCCGACCCGGAAGAGCAAAGGGTTTTGACCACTAACGCTGCACTAAGGAGTGAAACGCTATGCTTGCTCACTCCGGTTGACTGTTTGGTGAATACTTTGCCTTACCTATTGTAATGGACTCTTGTGGAATAAATGGATCACCTTGATTCAATTTGAAGACCGTTTACAGGCATTTGAATTTAATTCAAAGTAAGTCAATAGAGTAGCACAGCAAGTAACTTCAGGTAACATCTAGTGCGTCAGCCTAGCCACTACCCGCGTCAGTGACACCTCAGTAGTTCCGTATCAGAACAGAACTCCTATAATATATACATTAAAACAAACACACACTATGCACACATTCATTTACATACACAAAAGTAGAGGATGGAGTAGGAGATGGAGACAAATTGACAAGCGTGATTTATTTTTGTGGAGAGAATGTGCAGGACGGTCATATTTTGTGCGTTCTGCATCTAGTTATAGGGTTGTAACTGGGCTTGTGAAATAACATCTGAGCATTTCTTTAACTGACCTTTGCAGACCTTCTGTGTTAACATCACAGAACAAGGAAAAATGATCTACTCATCCATTCTATCACCCCTTTAATGCTCTTAAAAGGTTTAAGGTACTCTAAGTGATGTTGGGTAACGTCACTTCTGTTGACGTTCAAACAAAACAGAGAGCTAGCTCGCTACTCCCTCTCCCTCCCTCCCGTGCAACTGAAACTCTTCTAAACGCGCATCTCGTCTGTGATTGACTGGAACAGTTTGTTATGTTTTTATGGTCCAGGACTGCGTTTTTTACAGTGTATTCCAGCTAGAGGATGGTGACAGCTATTCCACCTGCTCTATACCACAAATAATTGAACACCTTTTCTGTGTATGTCTGAAACAACCATAACCATACCAACATGGAACGCAAGGCTCTATGAAGATGGACTCCCGACTGTGTTGTGCGGTGAAATATAGCAGCAATTATTGACAATATGAGTGATGTTTGAGTGATAGACAGAAATGTGGCCTCATTTTTATTGTGATTATGTCCATAATCTACCTAACTGACTGATATTTAACGGATAAAATAACATCACTCCCAGAGGAAAGGACGTGATGACTTAGGATAAAATGATTTATTTCTGTTCTCTTAAAACACGTCATGTCATAAATGTGTCATATATGAGAACATGTTTCCCTTTGGTCGTAAAGAATCCCATACAAACTAGCAAGCGGCTAATCTTTCTTTCCGATTCCCTTTTCCATCCAGAGAGGAATGGCCTCCATTTTCTGCTTACATGTCTGGAATATTTGCCTAATGACTCCACTCTCTAATTTGGAGATTAAAGGCCACCACAAATCCCAGAAAACACAGAAAGCAAACTGCAGGACACAGGATAAACTTGTCAAGGTCAGAAGCCCAGGGGCAGAGGCGGAGGAGGGAGAGTGACGCACAGTGTCACATATAACTCCACTTCTTTAGCTTTGCTTCCACCAAATGAAAGGAATGATTTACGTCATGGGATTCCCTCTTAAATATAAAAATATATTTTTCTGTGGCAGAAATTCCTCTTAAGCTATACTGCAGTAACACAGTGTTGCTGTATGACTATCATAGAGGACAGTCGAATTCAGGTGTTTTAATTTAATGTTCTTCCAGATGCATGGCCTAATTTTTACTTGATTGTAGTATGTGATGTATTTCAGTGATTTGTGATGGGATCTTTGACATGTTGTACTTGACCATGTCATTGTGATCAACCCAGCACACCCACATTCCATTAACGGGAAACATCCAAGTATCTCTCCATCTTTCCAAACCTATCCAAGAGACCTGCCAGCCTGTTTTAGATCAATTGAACTCCTCCTTGTTGAACCCATACACAAATATGCAATGTTCCTGACTTTGTCAAAACACTGGTCAACCACAGGTGCAAGTTTTCCATACCAATTAGCAAGAGCCCCACCTACAAACGTTCCGTCCAAATAAACTTGAGTGCACATAAAAATGCACATTAAAAGAGGAGGGGATTGTCTTGGATATTCTACACCCTAATTGAAACCAGCCAGCGGTATTACAGAGCAGTGTTTTGACGGCACCATGGTTTACCTCAGTTGAAGGGGATTCCTGTGTGATATCCTGAGGAACACTCCATTTCCTCAACAGGGAGAGAGCGCCATGGACCACGTCATTGTTTTCCACTCATTATAGGCAATGGTCATGAAACAATCGCCTGTTTTTCCTTTTTTCCTCTCAGCCTCACGAGACACATGAGTTTGAGGGTTCATAACCTTTTTTCTTTCTTTCCCTCATTCTCTCTCTCTCCTTTGTAGTGACATATGGTAATGAGTCTAATTAGTGGCACTTTTCCCAGCAACAGCTGATTTGAGGGTCCTCGCCACACACAGTGCATCTCAGCCAGCTTCCCTCGCCACCTCTTTCATAAACACATGGGAGTACAGGAGGAGTTTCCACTAAATAGGTGTTGCCTGAAAATTCCAAGCATTTACTGAAATAAAACCATACGGCCTGACTGTGTCAGTATCTCTCTCTCTCTCTCTCTCTCTCTCAAAGGGTGTGGGTGGGTGTACCACCTATTATGCATTTTGTTCATGGGGTCTAGTTTCATTAGGAATCACAGAGTGTCCTCGGTTCATAATATTTTTATATTGGTGCCTTCAGGGCAGATGGTTCGATATCAACCACAGTCATACTATTTCAGTGTTGAAGGTTTCTGGCAAGCATTCACTTTTTCTGTTGAAAAAGGCCTTTCCAAATAAAAACCCTTACCCATTAATATATATGTTTCAAAGCATACTACAGCAATGGTATACATGAGAATACCTACAACATAACCCTATACATTGAAGTAGAGGGCCAAGCTAACCAACATGATATTTAACTGACAGCACAGTATAAAAACAGGACATTTTATTGAAGACGGATTTCCATTTCAATTAAGAACCTATTTAAGTGAGTCAAAAGTTCATCTGTAAAATATTTTGAGTATAATATTTTAAAAAACACTTTTGGGGAAGATTTTTGCATAGATGACCCATGATCTATATCTTCCAAACAGGCCCACTCCATTCCTGGATAGTTTACAGATCTACATTTAGAAAGCCCTCACCAAAACCTCTTTTGTTTTCCCTGGCCATAGCTGTCCACTCCAACCTTTTAACAGACAGAGTTAGCAACTAATCAGCTAAAGCTAACTCCAAATAGCACTCAGGAACAGGAATGGAACACCAAGACACTGACTAGCTTGTGTGTCATAATACTGATCTCCTCCATCCTGTGGGGTTGTACCTGGTCGCTGTGCTCTGGAATGCTCCCTCCAGGGCTGGGGCTTGGAGAGGTATCTGAGCAGTGACTTCACTCAGGTCACCTGGTGGGAGCTTTGCTTACCCTACTGGCGGTGGGCCGGGGACCTTCCAGGCTTCAAGAATTTTCCCAAGTCTCACCCAAGCGCTGCGTGCACCGTCATCCTGCTGAAATGTAAACTCCGCCGTCAGCTGTGTTTGGAGACGTACGCCCGTACCAGTCTCAACTAATGCACAATGCTAACAAAGCGCAGCTACAATAGTTGACTATTTCGTTTTGGAAGGGTCGACTGCTTTTTGACAGGTCTAATTTAGCCCTTCTATTTCCCATGGGCAGGGAAAGGCTATTCTAGGCCTTCCCCAAAGCTACGGGTGCAAAGACTGCAGTCGAGCTGATAAACAATGCCAATGCCAGATGTGGACCCCCAGCTGTACACATACACACACGCACACATACACATACACTTATGCACATAAAAGATGCACATCAAAGTAATCAATATATCAATAAACATTTGTCCTTGTACTTATGGGCCATATGGCTACTACCATTATCATATACTCCTCAGCAAAATATTGAATATAAATATGATAGTTCATCTTGAATGACAGACATTAGCACGTCAATGTATAAGAAACCTGGAAAGGCTCTTTTAACAGCAATTTTGAAGGTGCATGTCTCACAGCTAAATCAAGCTAGATAGATAGATACAGTAGATATATAGAGATAGAAGGTCGGAATTGTGGAGCTATAGGCTACATGGTCCTCGCTGTACATTGGGGGGCTGCAAAATTTACTACAAATAGGTAAGAAAGGTCTTATAAGCGTAGTTATCCACCTCTTTGTCTTATACACCATTAACAAGCATTAACAAGCTGCTTGTTAACACTTACAACTATTAACAAATATGCCTGTAAGTAACTTAAAAGGCTGCTTATTAACACTTACAAGCTGCATGTTAACAGTTAGTTAATGTTATTAAAGGATAACAACAGTTAACTAACTGTTAGTAATGTATTGTTAACTGCTTATTATGCACTGTTAATACCTAATAAGCACATGTTATTCTAAAGCGTTACCCAAACTTCTAATGACATATTTATTTTTATTATCTTAAATGCTATGTCTAGTCCTGTACAAAGCTCTGTAAACCTACTAAGTTGCATGTTTTCCTATCATAGAGAAATACCTAGTAAAGAAGGTTATCTGGCTATTCTTTAAACAGCTTTGATGATCAAGGGCCCTACAACAAAGCAATAATAAAAGAATGGCATGCATGTTATCATCTGATAACATGACATGGTAATACGCTTGCCACTTGTAGCAATGTACATTGTACACACCTTTTGACCCAACCAGTCAATGACCACTAGATTGCATCTTGTAAAACTGGCTGAAAACTGCTCAATTGCCGCTAAACACTGTCACTGACATGGTCATTGTTATCCTTGAATGACCCTAAAGTCCAGCCCAAAGGCCACATAACTGATCCTTATGCTGTTCTCCATGAGGTGGACGGCTTGTAGCGTGACACCAACCCTAACAGCATGGTCACAGCATTGCTTCTTTCTCTTGGCAAACACAGTGACTGGGTCACTGTGATGACGTCCACTGTTAACCGCTCTGACACAGTTGTGTCCTCCACCCCTTCCACTCAAACAAGACCTTCAGAATCCTGTAATCTTATCTCCATCCTGGCAATGAATACCCCCCCCCACACACACACACACACACACACACATACACACTCCAGAGTGTCTTTAGGGCTCAGGCAGTGGCAGAACCTGAGGGGCCAGAGGAGTATGGCATCACTCGGTGAGTAATTTATTGTGGGAGCTAAGTGTTTCCATTTGCACGAGGGCCACTAAAAACAGTCTCGCTGAAGGTTTCTGGGGGGCCCACTCGTAAAAATACTGATGCGGTGGGAGCTGGCTCATCGCCTGACAACCTGTTTGGGGAGCTGTATAGATGTGATTTTAATGAATACATAATCCAGTCATTACACAAAGGGGAGAGAGAGAGAGAGAGAGAAGGAGCCCATGCACTTGCCAAAGGTCCACTCCTGACCATTATGTTTTCATTTACAGAGCATGAAGAAGCAGAAGACGTCTCTGTGAAGAAAAAAAAAATCAATATAGGTCCGACACAAAGAATAGGTTTCCATTACCATGTCTTCCGTGAATTTCCATGTGTAAGAATAGAGAGCAGAAAGGTCCAAAATCAGCCCCTCTTTAAATTTAGATTATAACCCAGACAGAAAAATAAACCCGAGAATGGAATAAAATGGAGGAACAATAGTGATGGCCTAATGGAGTGATGCGAGTCTAATGGCTCTGAGATTTGCCAGATAAATTGCTTCCACCCTTCAACCTGTTCGCTTCATACATCTCCACTCTCTTGGGCCAGCTCATCGCCAGAGAGATTGCGCGTGGACAGTAGGGTGGGGCAATCAGCATTGATTACCACTACTGTAAAATTTGCACTGTGGATAACAAAGATCTCTGTCTAAATGTTGAGTGACATAGCTTACTATTTCAGGTTGGAAAAGAAAAAAAAAAGAGACCCAAATGCACTTGTAACTGAGGTGTGTAGGTATCGATTGCCAGTGTTAGTTTGATGTAGTCACTGAGGTGTGTAGGTATCGATTGCCAGTGTTAGTTTGATGTAGTCACTGAGGTGTGTAGGTATCGATTGCCAGTGTTAGTTTGATGTAGTCACTGAGGTGTGTAGGTATCGATTGCCAGTGTTAGTTTGATGTAGTCACTGCTGCCCCCTACTGTGCCACCGGGGGCCTTGCGTTCACAGCTATGCAGTCAGGGTGAAACCCGGGGTATCTATCTACATTCACTGTGCTGAGAGTTGTTGGCGGCCAGCCACTATTTCATTATATGTCAACAGCTCTATGTTAAGTAATGTCCCGGACCACACAGGGCTAACCCATCGAGGGCGGTCCTAAACGGAGCGCATGCGTTCTTTTCCGTCTGAAAACGCCTGCAGTGTGTTTGCACACGTGCATGAGTGAAACCCGCAGAACTCGGCCCAATCTTTAGTCATGCGTGTCTATACCGCATAATCATTAAAATGCACGAACATAGATACTGTATCTGAGAGCTTGAACTGTGCCCCCTTGTTTTCGGCGAACGTGAGAGGGACAGCTCTTTTGGGGGAGAGTTTGTCTTGGCCGGGGCCGTGTGCAGCGCCGCCTCCCTCAAGCTGAGATGAAAAGAGGGCCTCTCTTGAATAAATTGAAACAAAACAACACAGGCACATTTAGTACTGAAGAAAAGGCAACAATAATATGTGCAGGAGGCTGATGATATCATGTTCATCTCCATTCGGTTTCCCAGCAGCAGGAAAAGCACCCAGAACACTCTCCGGTATGGCGAGAGCAGCGTTGCCACAACACAAAGAAGACGTACTAGCTCGGATGGTTAAGCTTGACCAGACCTAAAAAAAATCCTAACGATTTCCCAAAGACAAGAACAAATGGAAGGACGTGAACAAATCTTTTTTATATATTTTATTTGTCAAGCCACAGCATGAGGCAATACTCATAAGCATCTCTTTTTGGAAGTCTCATAAGAACAGAGGCAATTAGTAGAGAAGTGCCTTATCTTACCGTAAAGTGCAGTGTGGCCCCCAGGTTGCCATGTGGACTCCACCCTCCAGACCCTTGTTTTGTCCCCATCCCTCCTTCCCTCCCACCCAGCTCCAGCATTAACCAACAAGCCCTATTTCCTGAAACTCAACCCTCCCACAGAAAAGGGGAGAGGAAGCAGCACCTGCAGTTGAGAGAGGCCAGCCAGGACATGACTCAAAGGCCCAAGCTCTTGCATTGAGACATGTTCTAATGGTGCTGAAATAATGGACGAGCTGTGCTTTTTCTCTGGCCTTGGGAAAAGAACAAGGAAAAGAGGCCCGTTCACAAGAACTGTTTGCGTTTCCATGTGCTTCCAATGTCTCCTCTTATCACGAGAGCATCTCACCTGCTAACTCACACAGTTAGGGAAGAAAAGTTCTGTGCTTTTTTTTTTTTACCAAAATATGAATTGGCAAGGTAAAGCTTTTACGGTCGGTGTCATAAAAATACATACTCTGAGACACAGAGGTCACCTGACATTCTACTGTTCTGAACCAAAGTTCAACCTCCACGCACAACAACCCTAGCAGAAATTTTCCCAGGACAGTTGATTGATTTACCATCAATGGAGACGTCTCTTGTAAGGCAGGAGCCGCTCACCACAGGGCCATGGTGTAAACAGACTTGTAAGTCAAGGCCAGTGAAATCCCTGGTGTCTCTGCACCATCCGCTGGAAAGGCAACGCCGGATCTCATGTATCTGTGGTCAGACGAGACCGCCGCCACTTCCTCTTATTGCATGGCTGCTCCTAACCACGCCAGTTATGTGTTCACTCCGTCCTGCCCCTGTTTTTAGGCAGCGGAATTCTCCTCACCATGAGGTGCATTTCTCCATGCTGCAGTAAGAGACATTCTTTCCAGCAGCCAAAAGAGAACAGCCCTGACGCTAATGGCTCTTCCATCCTCACCACCTGAAACAGGCAATGTCACAAGGAGTCGGTAGAGGTGGTTTAATTCATTTGTTTGTGGTATTTATTTGTTCTTCATAACAGGAATACCTAGTTCAGGTGACGAGTGTCTCCAAAGACCAAGATGGACAATGGAGGAACGTCTGTCATGTGAAAAGCTTGGAAAAGAGCAGGCTCTGTAAACAGATAGACTTAGTTACCATATATAGTTAGTAACAGCGTGGTAGACAATGTGAATTCCTGCTGTACTTTGCGGCCAGAGCACAAGCTCCTACTCCACTGTGAGCGCTATGAGCGCACCTCCGTCGCAGCTGCCCCATCCAACATCAACATAACCTTACAGTGGCCTCTCCAACACCAGTCCACTTCCCTTGCTCTTTGTGAAGACAAAACACCCAAAAAAGCCCGGAGACTATTAATCATATGACGTTCCAGTTCAAAGGGATCGTCGTGTCCAAACACTAGCCCCTGCACCTCTGTTGTAATCCCAAATTAGTGCTCCTAGGATTTACCGAGGGCCTGTTGTGAGCACAGGAGAGACGCTGGGCTGGGGAGGGCCGGCGTATTGCCTCTGAACTCATTTCAAGAGGGTTTCCTCCACGGCGGTGATCGCGGGGCGCTCCGGCGGGCCCTGCCAAGTGAAACTCAATCTGCCCCGGCTGGCGCACGGTGGTCCCGCTCGTGAAAGTCGCACGCCAGGGTGGCGAACAGATGCGAAGCCCCCGGTGCCAACAGGATGTTATAATGACAGGGTTCCTGTGGAAGTATGCAGGCCTGTTTACAAAAGCCAACCCCGGTCTCATTCAGCGGCGCTTGCCGCCATCGCGACAGTAAATAGCTTCCGACTCCAGCTCAGCAGTGTTTTGACATTCTCTTTGCCACTTCATAACAAGTTTTCTCATTTATTGTGGGTAGTGTCTGGGCCTGTCTTCTATCATCTGGAGAGTCATGTGACAGTCAAGTTACAGACACAGAGAGCTGCTGAAAAGAGAGGTCTAGTGACTGGGTCATCTAAACACAGAGAGCCAAGAGCAGCTTTCATCTGCACATTGGAGTTTATTGAACTTGTTCACAATGATAACCATTACAACACACGACAGACAAAATTACATCACAGGACTTTCCCAGCCACTTAACAAATATACAGTATAGATTAATATTAACAGTTGTATGGGGCTGGAGAGAGGTACAGATGTGCATTCATAGTTAGGGTCGATATGATTTAATTAAAAACAACCAGAATTCGTAGGGATATATAACTTATCTTGTTTTGTTCCTCTTTGCTCCCTTTTGGGAGTGTTCGGACTTACTACAAGGGACTCATCTTAGACATGCAGTATGTAGAGCTGGGAGATCATTTTGGGCCACTGGAGAGGGTCTTTTATTACTGTACTTACACTTACAAAGGTGTATTATGAAGTGCAGGTACATGAGGCAATCAACAGTTATGTACTGAAAGCTTCTTTTTGTACTGATAACTCATGAAACATACAGTCAATTATAGACTTTACCAGTGTTTCTGTGTATGGCCACCTGTTAATTTACATTTCATGGGATGTCAGAGGAAGAAGTCACAGTAGCTTTCTCATGCGGCGAGTGTGTTTGTCAATGGCCATGGTGGTGCGATCGGTGGTGGACACCAAGGTGTCCAGAGCCTCGTCCTGCCTCTCCAGCTCAGTTTCTGCCTCGAGAGCCAGACTCTTCAGCTGCAGCAGCATCTGTCCCATGCAACACACACACACACGTGCAAACGCACACACACAAATACAAATACAGAAATTTAAGACCAATAGTCCCACAGAAACATTACGTGAATGATTCATTTTCATAGTTGATGTCATTGATTCTTTATGATTCATTTTCATAGTTGATGTCATTGATTCTTTATATCTACAGAATGCCTTTAAAAAGCAACCCAGACCCCTTTCCTTATGCCATGTTAGGTTTGTGTTGCCATAACAACGCTCCCTTACTCACTCTGGTGTACTCTCTCAGACCATGCTGAGCCAGCTTTGCCTTACTGCTACAGGTGTGTCAGTGTTCCACACACCTCCTCCATACTCACTTGGCACATAGCGCCAGTCCAAATATAGTAGTTTACAGCATCAGTGTGTGTGTGTGTGTGTGTGTGTGTATGTGCGTGTGTGTGTGTGTGTAAATTTGCTCATGTCCAGTGAACAACACAACCCCATCTGCTGAGCTCCAAAAACGGCCAGTGTATGTTATGGTCAATGGAACAACTCAAATAAACCCTGATGTGCCAAGTAAAATCTAATAAACACTCACTCCAAACCCTACCACTGTGGTTTCTGAACTAATAGTATGCTGTCCAACACACACACAAACCCAATGACATTATGACAGCTTTCACCAATCAGCATTCATGGACAAACCAACAAGACACACAGACACACAGGACTGTGCCAGACGGCCATGGAGAGTGATGCTATTTCCTCACAGGTTTGGTGACAACAGCATATATTGGGCTCTGTTTGCTTAGGTGCATATAAGACACTGCATATGGGTAAATGTGTCTCATACACACGATATGTGTAAATGATATAATTGTGTTCAAGTACTGGTTTATGTTGTGCTAAGCCTTCTTCTAATGACCATACATATCTGCTGATGGAGGCCAGAGAAACATACACATTCTGAAGTTTAATACACTCTTAAAATCAACGTGTTGTCCCTATCTGGACACAGAGATGTGTTAAAAAAACAATGCAAGTTGTGTTGTTTTCAACGCAAGTTGTGTTATTTTCAACACATATTGTGTAACATAAACAAGATTACACAAAAACTACTGGACCAATCAGGAAACGTGGTGGTAGATGTAGCATGGACCGAGGAAGAATGTTCTTCTACCTTTTTGGAGCAAGATTTGCTTAATATTGGGGGACATACTATTACATTAGTATTGCACTTAAGGAGACTGTTGGGTCTTGGATGAGGTACTGAGTGCTCTATGGGTGGTAGCAAGTTGGAAGTAAAAAAATGTTTTATAATCTTAGGAAGTATACAGAAAAAACATGTTTAATGTTTCAACTGTCTATTAAGGCATGCAAAGTGTTTTTTTTACAAAGTGAAGGAATTACTTTAGGTTAAACAAATCTCTCAGCAGATGACAGTGTTTTAGCCAAAAAAGAAAAAGAGCAAAAAGCTTTTGCACAAAGCTTGTGTTTTTTTCCTGCCTGTCCAAGTGTCTAATAAAATGTTAAGTTAACGTTTTTAATTGATCAAAGACTTTATTTCAATTCTGATTATTGGGAAGAAAATCAGTTATCAATCAGTTATCAGTTATCTAATGGCCAATCATTTTGCTTTGACCTCTGGACAAATTTCTCCTTGTATTTAAACAAAGGCCATTTTTATTTTATTTTATTTATTTTTGGATTGACAGACAACATAATCCAAAGGATAACATGTTAAAGTGAGAACACTTATTTTCAACATGGTCCTCAAACAGTGGTGGAGCCCTCTTGGATATGAAGATGAGTGATTTGTTCACTGATTTTAAAAATGTGATTTTTAAATTAATAAGTATAAGTATGAATGAGCAGACACTCTTTAACTAGAACAAGGAGTCTATTGTGAAGAGGACATGAGGAACAGAAATGGAGAACATAGGTATAAACAGCTCATTATTCAATAATGACGCTCTGACGTTGCTAGACTGCATATTATCACAAGATTATCTAGAATAAAGAAGGAAATTATATTGAAGGCTTTCATGTACTTCTCAGTGATATCCCCTCTAGTTATTGACAAATGGGAGTGTTCTAAACTGTAATCAACTGAAAGCATCACCTTTTGAAGTTTAAAAGACCATTATTACGACTTATCAGTAAAACGAATGACCAAAGATTTCACAGTGGCTTTCTATTCTTCTATTCTATTCTAACTTTCGAAAAATGTCAAGGTTATGATGAATTTGTTTGATTATTGATAGCAAGACAAAGGGCATTTGCATCATAAAACAATCTTTTGAGAGGCATCCTATCATTTTAATGGTTTGCTTAAAGCATTAATTCCACCACAGTACACTCTTAAAGTAAGCTAGTTTCTTTGAACTTGACTTTCTAAATGGCCTCTCTATGTACCAATATTTTGTGAACTTACTTTCTCAAAGAAATTACATAACTTACAATATTTACCTTGAATGTGATCTATATGGCACACTAGCGAGGTGTTTTATAGACTGCAGGGTATTAGGAAGACCATAGCATTCACAAAGTCTGCATCAGTGCACCATTGAGTTTGTGCCATTACTTGACATAAAATAAAATCTAATCTGTATGTTCAAAAACAAATGAATATGCTGTTGCAAGTATTTATTATACTCCTTTAGTTTTATATATAAAGGAAATATAGTTGGAACGTGGTGAAAATATGGGTAAAATGTGCTGAAATGGTTTTATAAGTGATGGGCCAAGACTATGAAACCAGTCATGTTGTCTAAACACATTTAGCTGCCTGAGAGACGCCGCATCCCATGAGAAACCAGAATGTTTGCTTAAAAACAAGATCATATGATGTTTAAAAACGCAGCCCTTGGAACTTACTTTCTCTCCTTCTCATCACATTTTCGCATATTACGGCTTCTTGTATTTCCAAACCCCAACACATCCTGAACTGAAAATGATACCTGTAATGGTTCACCAACCATAAATTATCTTTGGTAGCAGCAATAATATTGTGTTTTGAAATGGTTTCAACATACAGAGCAACATTCTGTTGCAACCCATAATAACGTGTTAAAGGGAGAATGATGGAGCGATTATGCGTCACTGTTTATGTCTGGCTGCCATGGACCATGCAGCTCCCAGTAAGACCCTCCTTAGCAGATGCTTACTGCACCGAATGCTTAGTGGGCAAAGACATGATGACATTAATGGGTGTGTGTGTGCATGTGGACGAAGGGAAAACTCTTTTACAAGTTGCTCCTGCAATCGACACGAACACAGAGGCTACAGTCTACAGACCACAACTGCCCAATGACGCCTAACCCAAGAGGTCACAAAATATGTGGAGTATACCTACATTTAGATCTCTAATGATTTTTCGGGGGGTAAAAAAATAATTGGGATCTATTGTATATTATCCCTGTTGTACACTTCTATCAGTGTCTTCAGACATTCAAACGAAGAAGAAACTGGAGCAGATTGTCACCAAAGCTGCCAATATAATTAGCTATGATCATTCCACACTTTGTACACCGAATGCATCTTTACTGTGAAAATTAAATAATCAAGGACATCTCTCACCCAACCCCTCTTCTTCCAGCTTCTCCCATCCAGAAGGTGCTACAGGTTCATATCATCAAAAACAATGTGTTTCAATAAAACATTTTTCCCTTTATCTAATAGATTACTCAACACATCTGCTGACCTGCCATGAAACAAGAACCACTTGGACTTGGAATTTTCCATGGACTGAGCAACCTCGCACACAATTAACACCAACATTGTTGCGTAGAAATAAAAATATCTGTGTTTGCTGTGATTTTGCAACACACATCAAATGGAATTCTAAATTCCAGTCAACTGCTCTAAATTACACTCAATTCACAGTTTTTGACCATCCTTTGTATATTCAGATTTTTTTGTATTACTGGTTACTGCATCCTTTCCAAGTCAGTCAAAGTGAATTTTGCAGGCATTGTGAAGGAGCAATTGCTTCGATGCAAGTCCATGTCACAACAGCGTCTGCTAAATACCAGTCAACTTTAAATTTATCTTTAACATTAAATACAATTCGCTAATGGACTTTCAGGGTTAGCCTATGTACTTCCGCTCAATTTTCATTTCCCTTCAGTATGTCGTCTGGGATTATATTAGCAGGTTTTCTCAGGCCAAATTTTACCTGTCCAATCAACGAACAGAGGGGGTGGCTGAGAACGATGACGTTGAGGTCGTGTGCTAGTTTGAGCATGACATAAGTCACGACCAAACGTTAGAGATTGGTTATGACAGATCCAATAGTTTTAAACTTCAACAGAGTACTCGCCTTCAAGGAAGTTAACGCTTGGCAATGGAAAGTGGCCAGACTCTGTACATTATGAAATGGGTAGGACCAGGCTATTTCAGGGTGGCAAGGTGCACATGGGACCAACCTCATGCTTTCACAGATCAGGTCTCAACAACTGACTGGTGGCCTATAGCCATTCACAGGCCTCAATCATTGTTTGTTATCGCTTGTTGTCAGCTTTAAGGGTAAAAACCATGAACAAGGATGCGATTTACACTTCTCAACACAGAAGTTGATCAGCTGTCCCTTACTTTACATAGACTATAATGTTATATATATATATATATATATATATATATATATATGTTATGTCATAATAATTCACAAGGTAAACCGAACACACTGACTGCAAACTACTCACAGATAATTAAATCAATACATGTACATCCTTAACAAGCTAACCAATTTCCACAAAAGTACATCAACAGTCAGCCACTTTATTACTGGAGATAAATCATGTATGTTTTAAAAACTATTCTCTTGTAAAAAGGCCTGAAAAACCAACTGACATCCCTCTCCACCCTCTTTATTTCATCTCAACTCCCTTGATAAATAAATAACACACACATGTTCAGCAGAGACCCTGCAAACACTGTGGCCGTCCAGGAACAGCCTTGATTACACTGGCCCTAAATACTCCGCCCTACCCATCTCAAGTGTGGCTGCTGTACTCGCTGGTATAATCTACTGGAGGTGAAGTGTAAACTATGCTTGCTGAGAGACTTACAGAGAGCACATCGAGCTGCCGCAACTGAGGCGGGAAAAGTGGGCCTGTATGGGGTACTCATGAGAGATTACTTGAACACTTGCTGCTGATTGTGATCTTCAGTATGTTAAAACATGACAAGAACACCTTGGTGATGTGAAGCTTGTCAAGTAGCTAGTAATTGATAATAGTTGCGGAATGCACCGTATATTCTTTTTTGAAAAGTAACTATGAGTTATGAGAAGTAATCCTGAACAATGCTGTTAAAGAAACACTGCTATCTGACAGCCTTATTGGAGTTCCCATTCTCTTTGTGCACCATCATTTCAAACAACAGGGACAATCAAAACTAAATAAAAAAAAGGATTCAATCAGATAAGGACACATGATGAGAAAAGTGTCCCTTTCCCGCACTTGAAATGGCTTTGTGCAACAAGCCTGTTACTGGGCATTTTGAACTCTCTGTGCACTGGTATCTTGGAGGTAGGGCCATCATCCATTGCCAGCTTTAGCAGGAAGCACTGGAGTCATTGTTGGCAAGCAGAAATTTCAACAGCAATGAAACTTTGTCAAAGGAAGAAAAATCGGCACATTTTGAGTGACCCTTCGGGGTAGTGAGAAAGGCAGGCAAGCGGACAGGGCGGACATACCTGCTTCAGTTCCTGGGCCTCGGCATCGGTGACGGTGGGCTGAAGGACCTGCACTTGGACCTGAGTAAGTTCACCAGCAGGGATCTCCACAGGAACCTCTGTCTCCTGGCCGAGCTGGAACTGCCCTGCAGCTGAAGGAAAATACTGCTGAGTCGAAAGGGGCTTTTCTTAACACTCACAGTGATTTGTTTTGGCAGACTAGCACATTTAAGCAGATTCATAGAAGCCTGAACATAAGAGATATGATGGGTGAATGAGA
Organism: Alosa pseudoharengus; assembly: GCF_046254945.1. NCBI lineage: Eukaryota > Metazoa > Chordata > Actinopteri > Clupeiformes > Clupeidae > Alosa > Alosa pseudoharengus. The sequence goes on from NW_027468663.1 coordinate 5,728,023, forward strand.
CTTAATTTCAGATTAAAATATAATCCAGTAAAATATACATGGATGCATCAAACTGTTCAAAACTATCTGCTGAAATAGATATGGTTTGTTAATGGAATAGAATCATTTTTGCATTGGTGCCTGAACATATCTTCACAGTACATAACTGCCACCATGTGGCAAAGAGTATGTAATACACTGAAAGCAGCATTTCATGTCTTGCCATGTGGAATGTGTTCGCTCATGTAACTAGCTGGGGACTTTGTCTTTTGTGGTATTACATTCTCCAAGAAAGACTATTTGTAAATTAATAAAGAATAATTTCTATTACATCTATAACATCCCAAAGGATTTAGTTTTTATTTCTGCTTTCACGCTTATTTTGTAATTCACATGAGTCAAGTTATCATGAGGATGGCTAGGCACCTTGCCAGACATTTTCAGCTGTCCAAATAGCTCTTGTTCTGTTCTGCAGGCCTATTCAATATTTGGGAACTGAACTGAAAAGGCCAGATGCTGGAATTACACTTCCCCTAAAACCACCCACATATTTTTTTTCAAAAACTTAAGCCCTAAAAGATAATACAATCACATAACTCTCACACATTATATAAGACTGACAATTGTGATGCAGGGATAATATGAAACCGCCAACCTCCACCAGCAGTCCATATTGATCCGTCCTCCTGTATGGCACCTGGAGTTGTAGCAGGGCTGGCCCGAAAGGCTGCAAAGTCACTGGTGAACTCCACTTTTTTCTTGTACTGCATCTCCAGCACAGACAGGGCATCTGTCATCTTCACCGAGAGGAGGCGGTAGCAGATATCAGGTTTACCAATGAACCGCTGCCGTACGCTGATTTCGTACGGACTGTGGATCCTTATGTCATCCACCTCATCCCTTTCAAAGTGGTGCAGCAGATGTGAATTTGCATCCCTGATCTCCAGTGAGGATACCAGCACCACCAGACACCCAGGTTTCCAGTCTGATTCTGCGCCTTTAGAGATGAGAGTAGGTATGCTTGTGATCACCCTTGGGCCCTTCCCGGATCCTTTAGAGGAAGCGGCCATCGCTGCTTGCATGCTCTTGGTGTCCTGCTGGCTCTTCCATGGTAGCTTTCCAAAGGGCCACCAGGGGGGCGACTCCAATTCTGACAATAGCCTACATTAAATTGAAAATAAAAGTATACCATTAAAGGGAGCCTCTTTGTCCTGTGGGTGTGTTAATCATGCAAGTTAATTTTGATTCTGACTTTGATATTGATTCTAATTCAGTCAAACCCAAATTGAAGCTGGCACAAACTCATGCGTCTGAATGCTATGACCCTGAGCTATGTACACTATTACCCAGTGTGAAATACAGGCAACATTTGGAACAGAAGCAACATACAAACTCAGCAGTCAAAGGCTGACAAATTGTCTAGGGTCTACAGTCCATACAGAAATGCTATATGAGGTCAACATAGATCACCAACAGTAATCAATCTTCTTCTGTAATTCTTCATGTAATTCTCCAGGCATACCTTAGTAGGTGTACCATATGTACTTGCATATGGAATAATTACTAAAAACTAAGCAACATAGCAAATTCCCTGTGGTTTATTTCTATCATAGAGTGAAAAAAAATAATTTACTTGTCTGCAACACCCAAATTTGAGTCAATCTTGCCCAGATCTTGCATCACATTATCAAACTGCTCCCCTTGGTGGTTGAGCACTTTCCCTGCATCCTCCAGTCTGCGCTGGGCCCCAGAAACCAAGTTGATGAGCTCCCTGCCTTTGCTGAGTGGGGCCTCTGCCCCACGGCTCTGTGAGGGAGACAGCAGGCGTTCCCTCCAGAAGTGCTCCAGCACATTGTAGACCACCACCCGGTTGGGGCGCAGTGACCCAAACCAGTGTTTAATGTTGCCTTCCTCTAGCACAGTGAGAGTACTAAAGATGAAGCTTGAGGACTCCATCTTGATCTCCATGATGCGGGAGAGACGAACGCTGGCCAGGCTGTCTTTGCTCTGCTCTGTGGTGAAGCGAAGGGTGGTTCTGCTCAGCGACAGTGTGCCACTGACCCATCTTTTCTCACTATTAATGTAGTAGGACCCAGGCCAACTATGAATGGAAGAGTCACGACTCATCTTTGGGGTGTCCAGGCGGCTTCAAAAGAACACTCCACTAGAGGCACAACACATTAATTATAAAACAATTAGAGAATTCAGTTAATTTATTCAATATAATATTTCAAATAATTATAATAATAATTTAAAAACAGTATATGGCAAGCATGGCTACTGGACTGGCCACAGCTCCTCAAACAAAGCAGAACTGTCAGCATACTGTACTGCCTAAAAAGGCATTGAATTTACTGAAAACAAGTTGCTGATTCACAGTACCTTTGTAGACATGAGATGTATCTAACTGACGATGGCTCGTCAATGACGTAGGTATGTAAAAATAATGAATTACTGTGTCTGTATTTGTGGCGTATATCTTTTAAAAAACGCATTTCAGTGTTTATCAAATCATTAACAGTCCAATCGTCAAAGAAAGTCCAGTGAACGTATTTGATTAAGCAACCTCATTTGCCAGCCAGCACCACGGCCTTTAGAAGAATATAAACACTGCTGCGATTTACTGCGAAACCGGAAGTTGCCCTAAGCTGGAACACTCATATTTACAGTCCGTACTGAAAGTTTCTGTTAGCAGTCTTCAATGTACCACGATTTATATCAAGGTGGCTGAGAGGATTTGTTGGGAAATAAAATAAAATAAAGGGTACTTCAGGGCGTTTTAAAAAGTCAAAGAGTCATCGTGTATGTCATTGGCTTGATGAAAATGAACAAGGTCACAATATTATTACAGCAAGTTTGCTCTGTGGGCTACCCGGCGCACAGTGTCGGTCGGCATCAGTACCGCCCACAAGATTCTGTAATTGAAGTAAACATGTAGAACATGACACTGCGCCTATGCCATTTCTTATGCCTAGCCGATCATTTATATATCCACATAGAGGGACATGAGGGAAAAAACTAATGGATGAAACAAAATCGATATAGTTTGCACAGATTTGCTATTGTTATCGCCTGCCAGTAGGCAACGCATTTTGCACGTACGATCTGCTACTTATCGTGCACTGCACCGCTGGGTTATTCTTGTACTTGGCTTAACGACGTTTAGGTGTATCTATGCATTCATGGGCCTTGTACCGTGAAATATCATGCTCGCCTAATGAAGTGCAGCATGCATTTACCACAAAGCAGTTGAATTGAAATATGGTGAACTGGGCTGGATGAACAAACCTCTGTCTTTAGTGACTGGACAAATCCGAATCTGAAACCTTCTGGATTGTGCTTGTGTCAAATTGTTCATCAATATGGACAGGGAAACATTACATACCTCCTCCGGTCTTATCAAAATACCTAGACAAACGCATCAGCGGTGTTCTTCTCATTTTGTCGACTACATCGAAAAGAACATGAGCTATTCCAGATTCTTTAAAAACTACTTGATTCCAAACCACCCCTGTGTTTTTTCAAAGAAGTTTACAGAAGAGTGGAACTGCAGGAAACACTGGGTCACAGAGGAGGGGAAGCCTAATTTCTCTAGGCTTCTGCAACAGTTTGGTATGTCAATAAAAACAGACACAGAGACACACACACAACACATCACACAGACTACTGCAGATTTTTTTTTGTGTGAAATTGTGCTGTTTCCATGTCATCCCAACAGAAGAAACACCAGTGCCTGTGGCAAACTGTAATGTTAAGGAATATAATGCAAATCCCAAGCAAATAATCCCATTTAAAGAATTCATCCAGTATTGGAGAGAATATATTCAAAATGGACACTCCTCACCCAAAGGATGTCTTTATCTGAAAGACTGGCATATGCACAGGTATGGGGGTATATTTATATCAATACAATTGTATTTTGTAAATTACTGTGTGGTTAATTACTGCACATGTCCGTAAATGTACCTGTATTTAAGGACATATGATATACACAGGTTGGTATTGTGTGTGTTCTATGTTCATCTCAGGAGCTTTCCTGAGCACAACAGCTACAGAACACCCATATACTTTTCTTCAGACTGGCTCAATGAATACTGGGATTCAATTGAAGTGGATGACTATCGCTTTGTCTACATGGGTCCTAAAGGCTCCTGGTACACATGGATAAGTATGAATTAAGTATTTTATAACAGTTGTTTATTTGTGATACTCACATGAAGCACTTCTTGCCTTTCCGGAGCCAGGACTCCCTTCCATGCAGATGTGTTCCGCTCCTACAGCTGGTCAGCTAACATTTGTGGGAGGAAGAAGTGGCTCCTCTATCCCCCCGGCCAAGAGGAGTTTTTAAGAGATCGCCATGGCACTCTGGCTTATGATGTTACAGCGCCAATGCTTCAAGATAAAGGGCAGTACCCACACATAGACAAAGCATGCCAGCCTCTGGAGATCATTCAGGAAGCAGGGGAAATTATTTTTGTGCCAAGTGGCTGGCATCATCAAGTTTACAATCTGGTGAGAACTAATTCAGTGGTCAAGTCTAGGGAAAGTGAATAATACCAAGTGCAGAAATAACTAGAACAGAAGAAAGAAAATATAATTCAAACAATGGCCTCTTTTGCAGGAGGATACCATTTCTATTAACCATAACTGGTTAAATGGTTCTAATCTGGACATCATGTGGCAATTCTTACAAGATGAACTTGCCTCTGTCCAAAGAGAAATTGAAGAATGGAGGGAAACCATGGACACTTGGCATCAACATTGCCAGGTATGAAACAAATATCAGTGACATTAAAGCAACACCAAAGAGTTTTTTGTACCTTAAAATAATGTTTCCAAAATCGTTTCAGTGGTTCATCAACTCGTAACAGGGTGAACGGCACTTTCTGCATTTGCTTCGCGGCCCTCTATCGGCTATTACCGCACTATGTAAGTTTGCTGCATCGGGTAGCGGATCTGTAGTTCGATGGAATGAGACATGAGAAACTACAAATTTGACTGGCATCTGATGTCGCAATACATCGTACTTTCATAAAACCATGCAACTTATTCTACCTTGTCTGTGGACATTGTTATTTGCAAAGCCGGTGCTCGATAAACAAATAGTGCGTGCGACAGATGAAAAGTTCTTTGGTGTTGCTTTAAGTTTTGGTTATGACAGTCGTGATTGAAACATGTTTCTGACTTTTTGCAGGTAATCATGAAGTCATGCACTGGAATTGACTATGGAGAGTTTGCCACATTTTTAAAGATAATTGCAAACAGTCGCATATCTTTTTTGAACTCTTATCCAGCGAGCAGCTCTCTTCAGTCAAGACATCTTGCTGAAGCCCTTGAATGTTTGGGTCCTCATCATGCAACATTTGACCTTCAAAGAGTCACTTATATTCTTGAAAGTATGCTTAACAATGAAGACTTCAAGAGACTTGACCCATCAATTTTAAAGTTCCAGCCAGAGGCACTACTTCAAGAAATACGAGAGGCTACAAGGTCTACTGTATGACAGTCAAACCCTAAACAAAACATTTCTCACCAGAAAACATACACATTTTGCTTTAAAATGTTTATTCAACAAACAAAATAAATAAATAATTTCTTTGTTGTGTTCTATTGTTGTGTGTGAATGATCATATTTCAAGTTTCAGAACCTAAATAAATAAAATCTAATATCTTATGTTATATCAATGCAGTGTAGAACTAGTTAAAAAGCTACCACATAATTTTCATTAAGGGCCACACTTTGATGTGATCCTGATGTGTTTTAACAGAATGTTGTGCAATTTCGCCTTTGGCTCACTTGGCTTCTTTAGGCCACCATTCAGGCATGGAGGCCTGTAGAGTCACAGTGTTGTCATCCCCAGATGCCTTCAGTGCTAGTGGCTCTTTGGCGTGTGCCAAGCGGATGAGACTCAGTCCGAGTTCTCCTTTCCCAGCTCTGTACTTCCCTGCTGGTTTCCCAGAGTTTGTCTGCAGTGCCACTCCCTCCTCCAGTCCGTCGACTGGCGTGGATAGACACACGGGCATCAAGCGCTTGCGCACAACACCCGTGTGGTGGGTTCGGGCTGTGAGTTCCTGGCCAATATAACAGCCTTTACTGAAACTGATTCCATTCATGTACACCAGGTTGGATTCCAGTGGCAAAGCAACACCAGGAGGAAGATCGCTCACACCCTCTGGCAAGCCTACAATCAGACATAGGTAAATATAACAATATTCAAATACTGGGAAGTTGGACAGTACATTAACAATAGACCTGAGTCTAACACACACGACACAAAGTACCAACTACTGCAACAACAACAAAAAAAACACATCTTAGTCCATAATACCACTTCACATTCCCAAACCAACTTCATATGGATGGAATATGAGATACAGTAGCATTCAGGTAGCATTACACCTAAAATAAGAGGATACCACAAATAAATTAGATTAACATACCAATTTTATAACGGTGCCTGTGATACTCTTCTGCGTCTCCCACTTGAGCAGAAGCAATGATGTCCTTTGGATTAACTTCATGGCTCACAATCAGTCTCCACCCCATAAGCTCAGTTCTTGGGTCCCTCTCAAGCACAATATTGTCTTTGTTGGCAGTCACTTCTGGTTTGCCTGATGAACTGTTCTTGTCCACAGGTAACAGGGCCCATATGGCAAGTTCCGGACAAGGGGCGATGCAAACCTTACGGCGGATTTTGTACACCTTCAGATGCTTTAGGATTGCGTCTTTCACTGTGCTGTCACACTCCAGTAAAAGACTGTCTTCTGTGGAATTTCCTCTCAAACTAAAAAAAATAAAATAATAATAATAATTCAACAACAAGGGGATTGATTTGGCACTTGACCATATTAACAATAGCCATATTACTATCTAGGGTATACTACTTCCTAAAAAGTGATACCCAGCCTCACACATTTTCTAATTCATAGTTCAGAGGCCTGGCTTGATGAGATGGACTTGTTTCACACATTCAAACGCATAAGCCTCTCATTAATGCTAAGCACACCTAGGATTTATGGTTTTTCTGAATCCCTCTCCTGGAACTAGTCTAATATGAAAACAGGTCAAACAAACATGAACATGAATCCTACAACTAGCCCAGTCACCACCATAGGCCAGATATCTGTTACAACCAGACCTCCCTCCCCCTTAATTTGTGTTGTTATCAGTAGACACACAACTTCAACTGAAACTGATAAGTGTGAAACAATGCAGACATATTACTAATGCTTCATTCCAACTGTTCGGTTTCAGGACACCAGTTAGCTTATTGGACAAATAATTCACACTAAATAGTAACTACTGTGTAACACTCACACAGCCTACCTGTAAAAGATAAGGTCATAGAGCGTCCTCCCCTGCACATTCAGCATGTGTGAATACATGCATCTTTCGTCCTCCAGTAAGTCCATGTCATTTGTAACAAGTCCTTGAAGAAATGAATTAGTCTCATGGCCATTGATTTTAACTAAAGTCCTGTGCGGCAAACTGTAATAAACAAAGTTAGCCGATCCACTTTTCGCCTGATCTTGACTGTAAGTCCTGAGTTGTGATTTTTTGTTTGTCCAAACTAAGGTCCTTACTGATGACAGAGTGAGGAACGTTTTTACAGCCTGCGTTCTCATAGCAGTGTTGACGACGCCTGGCAAGAACCCTAAATTGAGCATTGTGTACCCGGAATACTCACAGATTCGGTTATATGCTACTAGACGCTTATATTTCTATAGACACTCAATTAGAAGGACATCGAGGCATACATCGTATCGTTTTAGTAGCCTAACTGACGAGGATCACCATTTTACTTCCCACAATGCATTGCTCTATTGCGCAATCTTAGCGCGTGTATCCCAAAACTAGCTCTTTCGAGTGCGGTTGCTGGGTGAGTGACTGAACGTGGTTACGAAGGAAAAACATGTTTAATAAAAGTTTAACATAGTAGCTAAATTATTTGATACCAACACAGGCCTATTGAAGAGAGAGAAGTGTGCCTGTCTCAAAAAAGCCTAACCAGAGCCCGTCTACGGAGAGCCTTGCCACTCTGTATTAAGTCCCATTGTACCGAATTTTGGATGCAGTTCCACCAGAGTTCCAATGGGGGCGATCGCCATGAGTGCAGAATGAATGGGAGTCAATGGAGCTAGACGGCTAAATTTGTCTCTTTCACCTGATCGTCGTTGACAAATCTCAGATTTGATTGTAGTTTGTATAACTTCAACATGGGTTATAGGTCAAAAGTTGAATGAACGAGTACTTATGTCCTTTTGATTTCTTACAGGTTGGGTCGTTGTTGCACATAACACGCTAGCATTGTGCTAATGAATGACGTCATTGACACATTTGAAAGGCTTTTTAGAACAATTAAGTGACTTTAAAAAATATAATACTCAACCAAGTGTATTTTCTTTCCCTCCCCTTTAGAATACAATACTCAAATTACTTCAAAAAAAATTATATCCCGAGAAAAGTGGATTTTGAGGGGTACAGCTCCATAGACCTCCATGCATTCTGCACTCGTGGACGAGCGCCCTCATCTGGAACCACAGAAGGAACTGCAACCAGTTCAGAAACCGGAAGTTTTCCGAGAGTGGCAGTTCTCCCCTTATTAGACATTCTCTGGCCTAACAATACTGTGTTAGGCCTATCACTGTAGCCTAGAAGCTTGATCTATAATATAATATATATATATATTCTTCTTAGCATACACAGACGAGTCGAGTACTAATTATAGACTGACTTAGTCTTGAAATGGTCCCAATTAAGTCTAAACTTGTTTATCCAGTGTTAGGCTACTTCCTGAGTGTAGCCTACAATGTGCCTTGGGTCATCTGTACTCTTATCTGCTTTTTTGCCATTGCCTTAAGCTGTTTAATTCTGTCTGGCTGAAGACAGGTCTATTTCATATTTTACAGAAAACATGTCTGATCTCTTCCAAACAAGCCATAATCCATTAGCTTGCCATAACCTTGAGACACAAGGGTGCTCCCAGCTTGTTTTGTCAGACATGCCTTGAATGCATGCTAATCACATGACAAAGACGACAAATTATTGTCCACACAAAGTAACGCCAAGGCCAGAGGCCAGTTATGTTCTAAAAGTCGCTGGGTGTATGTGTGACAAACGGCCTGAAGAGGGCAAGCAGAGCAAATAAAATGGCTGAGTATGCACTAGGCAGCGTTCATGACCTCCACTGACTAGCAGGCCACAAGGTTGTCCTCAGTTTTCCTCTCCTCATAGGCAGTCGCTGATAGGGCTATAATAAAAAAAATGGCTGAAAAGCGTGTAGGCCTTGTTAGAATTATGACCACTTTGATGGCTCAGGTTCATATTTTTTTGACAAGATAAATGTAATCATGTTCCTTAAATTTGGGTCCTCAATGTATCCTAAATGTATTGATTAATGAGCGTAGCTAATGTGGTTATCTGCCATCCAAATATGAGAACCATAAACCCTTGTATCAAGAACACTTAAAATAAAATGACATTACAGGCAAAGTGCAAAATCACACTAAGAACAGTGAGCTAACCCACCGATGTGTGTGCTTTTATCTTGCTCATGGTATTAAATAAGGAAATAGATGACCTACCTTTAGTTAGACTTTAGCCTTTGTTCTTTGCCCACTATTTAAATAGTAATTAATTAAATTAGGGCTCTCATTTATGCACGCCAATAAATAAATAAAATTATGAAGAAGATATAATGATCTGGGACATCTCCACATAGACAATATAGCATAATACAGTAGCCTAATATAACCTTAGTTTTTCAAATGCCGTAATTATTGCAATTAAGTATTCTTTATCCCAATGGACTGTGAATTCATAACATTTCAGTGCTTGTAGTGAGAAATTATTGGAAACCATTATCATGACAAAATTCACCAATCAGTGAACATTTGGAAAGTTGTTTTCATAGCAGTGAATACTATTTGTATGAACATTTCATATCAATGCATAACCAATTACCAAGGATGGCGAAGTTCAAAAGGTCGCTTAGAATTCTATACTGTATAGCAGTTATCAACTGAAAGGTTAGGGCCTACATACTTATATACTGTATGGTTATAAATGGTCTGATGAACATACTTCAGTCCTTTATTTTAAGGGTTACTCTTTCTTATTATAATCTAAAAGGGGCCTTGGACATGTGTCATTAGAATTCTGATGGATTTTGTCATAAAACAATACATTTTATGCATTCAGAATTATTGTAGGTATAAAAGCATTTTTCTATTCAACAAAATAAAACCTTTAATAAAATAGTGTAATGTATTGCAGTACACTGCATCATGTATTCCTCTGAATGAAGATGCCTGTGAATAATACTAAAAGAACAACATAGTATTAAGTTAATCCCAATATTTATTTCCACATTTGCATGAATAACCACACAAACAGTCTTTATTTTTAAGGCACAGACATTTAAAATAGTTTCTAAAAGGTGCTTTCCCATGCCTACGCTGGGGCAGTCCATGTCTTGTTTTACAATAATAATAATAATAATAATAATAATAATAATAATAATAATAATAATAATAACAGTAACAATAGTAGTACTAGTAGTAAATCAGTAGCAGTATCAAATGAGCTTTTTCCCTAATTTATTGTAACCTTGGTAAAGTGTTCAGCCTGTCACATACTAGTTCATGGTTCCTCTAGGCCAAAGTAAGAGCTTGTGTATGTTTAAACTTTAAGTCAAATAAATTTAAATTCCATATGAATTTTAAAGCGATGCAGATCACACTTTCAAATCTAAATCCATCAGTGGAAGAACATTCTGACTGGACTTATATTTCTTGTTTTTGCTAAAAACGTAATCCAGAACCACAAAAGGAACAGCCTTGTCCCCAAGACTAAGCCACTTCAGCGTAAAACATGCAACCAACACAACACCTGCTGTGGTCAGGACCTGCAATGTTTAAATTTGCTCAGCTGATGTGCAATGGGCCATCCTTGCAAATATCTGACGATGCATGTAACTAAATCCACATTCTCCCATGTCTCTATAATAGACTTGTTGTGAGGTATTTGGCTTCACAACATACAACCAACACAACACGTGCTGTGGTCAGGACCAGCAATGTTTAAATTTGCTCAGCTGATGTGCAATGGGCCATCCTTGCAAATATCTGACAATGCATGTGATGTATTTGGCTTCAGTAAACAGGTTGTAATATTTTGACTGGTTCATGGTTACATAATGTAGGATGCTTGCATTGTAATAAAAGAGAAGACAATGCAGGTTGTTTGCTTGAATAAATTGTTGGTTGAAATTGAAAATGCACATATTCTTTATGCACCTCAAACGTAGTTCACCAAGTAGCATATGTTTTGATGTCTCAAAACAGTATACAGTTGATGCATATGGTCAGACAATCAGAATAATGCTGACTACATAGCCTACCATAAATATTTGCATGTTGTTTGTCTATGCAATACGCCTACACTTTCACAGGCCTACAGATTAATATCTGTATTTGAAAAGGTATTTTAATGGGCAATATATCAGTCAGATCAGAAATTCCAGTGTATTATCATGAGTCAGTGACATTATTAGTCTCATACGCTCACACTGGTGCAAAGAAACACCCAGAAAAAGCTTCTGGATTGAAAGGGAATTTTGTTCTTTCATACACTGTAGCTAACAATCACCAGGACACAAAACTGCATGCGTAATATGCTGTTGAACACACTCTGCTTCCACTCGAGTGAACCTGTCACTGGTAAGTACTTCTGGGTACATCGCAATGAATATTCCCAAATAAAATATATTCAAAAACAATAATGCAAGATAACTATTTTGTATTTTTAAACATGAATGATGAAGGGACAAAAATGTCATTTTTATGGTCGGCAGTTCCATGTAGCTCAATTATTGTGCTTAATGTAAATCTCATTTTGCATTACTCATATGTAATGTAAAAAAACTGTATAATGCCCATATTGAAATATAATACCTTTAAAAACCCAAACCCATCAATAATCCTTATCCATAATTGTGCACATTTTTAAACAAAACTAAGAATATTATTATCGCAAAATAAAGACGTAACTCAGTATATAAATGGATGAAGTTAAAACAATCCAGCGAACTGTAAAAAAAAAAATTAAACAATAATGGTCACTCTGTTGTAAACACCTTTTAAAAATAAATATTCTGATGTATATGTCAGTCATCCATCTCGAAAATAAGTGTTAACCAAAAGCTGCACACTTCATTTATCAAGTCCATGTGACGGGACTACTGATATTCATGCTAAAGAGCACACCTTATGATAACCTTTCTGAGAGATATCACTACGTGTAACATACAGTATCCTACTCACACAGTTGATGTAAGACATCATGAGGAAGTACTGTAAACTGATATCAGACTGTTGAATACAGTATATATAAGGAGACTCATATCTAATATGATTCAGACATGCTAAAATTAGACCAGTAAGATACATGAAAAGTACAGAATGCCGAGGCTAGCACAAGGGAAAAACACATCTCAAATAATGTATGGAATATGGTAGACTTACATTTCCTCCCACAGTGTTCATGATAACTTTTGACACTCTTACAGTAACACTGGTATGTAAGATCAGGCACATTGTGCTGGATCATGTGGTGTTAGTTCATTTTTTTAGTCAGTAAATCTTCCCATACAGTACTGAATACTTGCATGGTCCCACTAATGCCCAGTCATTTGACACATCTACTGTACACTGTTGCAGTGACTTTAGATCCATACAGATGTCTTGCCATTTTTGACTATTGTTCCAGCTTTCTCAGTGGCAGCTTTGGGCCTCGCCCCCTGCTTTTCCTGGGCCGTGTTGACCCGGTTCTGTTCGGCCATGGTGCCCCCTGAGACTGGGCTGCTGGTTCTGGAGGTCTGAGGGTTGTTTTTGGTGTTGTAAGTCTGAAAGGCCATATCCAACTGCTCCTGGGCCACCCGTAGGTGGCGATGTAGACTGGCCAAGTCAGTCGGGATGTTCTCATCAGGGCTTATGCAGTGCTGCTCTTGGGCCACATTCGCCATGTTCTGCTCGTGCGATATGAGACTGTTGGGCATCTTGGCAGGTTTGTCGGACTTAATGACCAGGTTGTATCCCGGGGGCGATGCTGGGATGTTCCTCGAGTAAGAGTAACTGTAGGCAGGCTGCCGACCTTTGTTCCTCCGTCTGCGGAGATTGTCTCTGAAGGCGCCAATGCCCAGGTGAAACATCTCGCAAACGTTGAGCACCAGGCACAGGCAACTGACCACATACATGATGAGCAGGAAGATGGTCTTCTCCGTGGGCCGCGAGATAAAGCAGTCCACCCTGTGGGGACACGGAATCTTATTGCACACGTAGGACGGATTGACTCGGAAGCCGTACAGGAGGTACTGGCCCACGAGGAAGCCGATCTCGAAGATGGCGCGGGACAAGAGCTGGATCACGTAGATCTTCATCAGGCCCTCCTGCACGATCCTCCGCCGTCCGTCGTGCTTCTGCAGATCCCTACTGGGAACGTTGGTCACGTCAGGCTTTGCCTCCTGCACTTCCAAAGCATCTTCGTAGATCATCGGCTCTGCATCGTCATCCTCTTCCTCTTCAAGCACCTGTTCTAGTGGGTGGCTGTCTCGCCAGCGACTGTTGTGGTTCTTCCTTTGGTACCTGTGGAACTTTCGCCGCTCATCCTCTGAAGAGCGAGCGATTTTGTGGATGGCGTAGCCTAGGTACATGACAGAGGGTGTAGATATCATGATGATCTGAAAGACCCAGAACCGGACGTGTGAGAGAGGTGCGAATGAGTCATAGCACACGTTGTCGCAGCCAGGCTGCTTGGTGTTGCAGGTGAATTTGGTTTGCTCGTCCGAGTAGATGGACTCGCCTCCAACGGCGGTCAGCACAATGCGGAAGATGATGAGAACAGTCAGCCACACTTTCCCCACAAAGGTGGAGTGGTTGTGGATCTCTTCCAGAAGACGTGTGAGGAAGCTCCAACTCATGGTGCTCAGCAAGTTGTTTCAACTACAGTCTGTAAAAACACAACAACTCAAAGCATTAGAAAGAGCAATTATTCACTTTGAAGCAGAAGCGCAAAGCAATGTGTCCCCCCTTATCACTCTTTCAGACTGAGGTATTGTAAAATGAAAGAATGTCAAAAGATTGTTTTATTTGATAGTTGCTTAGCTCAGCTTGAGTTTGATAATACTCCAGTAAGACTGTTTACGGCTCTCTGTTTTTCAAGGTGCGCAAATCAATTATTTTGGCGATTTGGCAGACAAGTGTGACATTTGGCCTGGGGTAGAAAACAGTGTGAGGGTTCACTTAGGGAGCGCAGGTGCTGCGGTGTTGTGGATCTGACTACATTCCATGCCTCCCACACTGTTTGCATTTGCTGTGTAGTTGAAGCCCTGTTTACAGCCATAAGATGAACGGAGATGAACTAGGTCACACACGCCCCAGGGAGGTATGTAAGGTTAGTCCTCAGTTTGTCCTCATTTGACCTCAGACACCCATAGAAGGAACACAGTTACCTAGTAACTGATTTCTGTAAATGTGTAAATGTTTGTTTTTCTGTTATTGTACTTCAGTCTCTTTCATTCTCAGTGAATCAGCCAGAGGTCTTTTATGTTTGAGTGTTGGCTTAAGATAACAGTACTAATTCAAAACAACAAACCAAAGCCGAAAACACATATATGGGTAGCATACAAAGTGGCTCTTGGTTGCGTGTCAACAGCAAGCAGTTGCTCTACATGCCTGCATAGATTTTGCTGTCATGACTTAACCATGGCATTCTGCTGATGCGCGAGATGCTACCTCCCCTGCCATCTGAAGAGGAAGGAATGCCCGATGCCAGGCGTGAAGCTCAGCGTCTGCACCGAGGGGAGAAAACTGCATGGGCACAGATGGCACAGTGGTGGGCAATTCCTAGTTGCGTGAGTTCTTGGGGACATGAGGTGTGTTTGCTTCACTGGAGCCACTTCTAAGAAAACTGTGAGAGCTTTGTTTGTGGACAGGCTGATGACATGGAAAGGGCAGTGGCTCAAAGCTTACACAATAAAGATGCTTAGGTTAAAGGTTAGCTCAGCACTCTGGGTCAGCTGTGACACTACCCATAATCAAAACAATTTCCAACGACCTTTTTCCAGATAAATTTAATGACTAAACCGAGTAATACACACTATTTAAACAAAGAGAGTAAACATTGACTGCAATGTATCAAGTGCTAATCATTTTGAAAAATGTATTTATAGGTACATGTTACACTTATAAGTAAAAGATAAATAATTTACATTATATATTTACGTTGCAGTATTTTTCCTCACCAAAATGTATGTCCTCACACCATAAAGAATCAGTAAAATTCATGTGAAATGTAATACTACATTTTGAACTACTATGAATTGTTATAGAAACAGTCATAGACACAACCGTCTGAAAAACTGTACCAAGACTATACCAATTTTTTGTAAGTTTGTAATTACTGAACAGTAACAGCACAGCTAAAAAGGCAATACCGGCATCTAAAACTGATAAATCACCTTTTCACATCACACAACTCCCAACACACAGAATTTGATACTAGTGAGAGCAATTGAACAAAGAAGTAGAATGTCTAAAAAGCCCTCTCCAATTGGTCACTTGCACTGACACTACTCATCAGGTTTCCAGGACTTGGGAGACGTTAAGAAGAATCTGACAACAACACCCACCTTGAGGAGTTGCACCCGTACAGCCAGTCCAGCCTTAACTTTCCCTGCATAGTTGCAGTGCTTTCTAAGTATCACCGCCCGAATGTCCTCCCTTACGCGGCCCATGGTCCATGGTGATGCGCTCGCCTCCCCGCACCCTAGCCACTGGTCGTGTGC
This sequence comes from Alosa pseudoharengus, assembly GCF_046254945.1. Classification (NCBI taxonomy): domain Eukaryota; kingdom Metazoa; phylum Chordata; class Actinopteri; order Clupeiformes; family Clupeidae; genus Alosa; species Alosa pseudoharengus. The sequence continues at coordinate 5,743,847 of NW_027468663.1, forward strand.
ATGGCGAAAGGCCAGGCGGCGGTGGCGGTGTGTGTGTGTGTGTATGTGTGTGAGAGCGAGGACGCGGCTACTCGCTCAGCCCCTTCCTCAGAGGAACTGAGCCACTTTCCCTCTCGTGAATGCCTCACGTTCTGCATCAAGTCTGGTTTGTATTACGCCAGCCTTCTGCCCAAGTAGGAAGCGTGGAAAGAAAAGACGGGGGTGGGGGGTGGGGGGGGGTGCAAGAGAGCCAGGGGGATTTCGCCTCTGGCTTGCAACCCTGAATCTAGGGGTCAAGCATGAGGACGTTTGACACTGGAGAAGAAATGAGCACCCAGCTGGGTGAGCTCATTAGCAGTGGTCCATTCAGGAGTTGGGGTCTGTTTGTTTATTTATTTATTTTGGCATATAGACCGCTCTCCCACTCAAGCATCATGCATGCATGCTGCTGTGGACCTCTGCAGAAAGAGAATCGCTGTGACAGATGTTGTGGGCTTGAGTTGCTCTCTCTCTTTCTCTCTCTCTCTCTTTTCTTTCTTTTTGAACATGCAAACAAAACACATGCACACCCAAATGCAAGAAAATGTGCACACACAGAGCTTACATTTCAAACACACACACACACACACCAATGAACACATTAGACAGCGAACCTATGATTTCGAAAAGAGCATCGGCCTCAGTGGATGGCAGAAAATGACCACGGTGATTGAGACTGCCATAGCAGGTCCATTCACAGAGATGGAAGACACTGTCACACAGTGCAGATCTGCTGGAGTGTGCCCCACTGGTACGCTCAGTCATATCCAGTGTCATAATATTTAGACGTTCCATCTAAGCAAGTTGTGCTTTGCGTTGCGCTGTGCCTTTCTGACATATGGCTCGTGTGTTTACACTGACGACTCTTTGTTAAGCGGGATGAGCACTGTAACACACGATATCACAAGTGTATGTGGCAAGCCTGTCTCTTAAAAATAACTCTGCTCTATTCGTAAACAGTACATAGCATATGGATACAGCCTGCCCATTAGCGTTAAGTACTGTTTTTAAGAGACAGAGAACGGTGCCCAGACTGCTGTGGCATCAGGAGCAGATCTGGTCAGACCAGGAACACATCTGGACCAGCTCCGCTCTAGGGCTCTCGACTGTAGAGGGCATATAATACCTAGGTCACTTGGGCACAGTATGATCTTTTGCAAAAAACAGAGTTGGTACAAACAAATGCCAAAGCTTAAATGACTTTCACTTCCTCATCAAAACAAACTCTCCTGCTCTGGAATCCCTCTGTCTAATACAGAGACAGTTTTCAAATAATGTGTTCCCTTTTTGAGTAACTTAAGATAAAATTTGGCAAGTGACGAGAACTTTTCATGTCATCTAAGTGATTAAAACACCTTTTATGTTTTCTTCTAGGAAAGAAAATGTACCTGGTTTATGTTGAGAGAAGATATCTGTTTTTCGTCTTGGCAGATCTGTAAGACTGCCACAACACATCTACCTCTGCTTCTATAAAGCTTGGAGTTTCAAATAACCTATATGCAATATACTCAAAATAAAAAGTCTGGTGTGGCATATGAGAACAATAGTCACAAAAAGTCCTACAAGTTTAAAAGCCTTTTACCAATCTGCATTGAGAACTCCCACCCCACCCCCATCTATCAGATAACATATTTACTTCTGGAACTTTCAGATATTTTACAGAATGGCCATTAACACATAGCTTCCGAGCTTCATGCTAAACAGTGTCACTTGACTTGAGATAATCTACAACAGCCTGAAACGTATGCAAGTGATCCTTTTGTAAATGTTATAGTTCCTCTGTGACAGGCCTGGTAGTCTCACATTAGTATGTTTCTATAATATTTCCTCATGGATTTCTCTCTGTCTCTCTTTGTTTAGCATTTATCTTAACAGAGGACAAGAATGTATATAAACAAAAAAACAGAACATTCAGAAATTTTCCGGTCAAGGTTTGACAGAGATATGTGTAAGTTCAAACCAGCCCCAGTTCCTTATGTAATGCTTATATTTTCCGCCAACATCAGGGAAAGAGACATGCCCTCATTGACTGGAGGGGTCATCCACACTCACAGCAGGAGCAGGCATGAGAGACTGTTGTATGCTCAGCGAACATGAGGCAATAAGTTGGCTACAAAGGATCCCTGCCTTTTGCATTGACAACTGAGCAGGCTCCACCCCTCTTGCCTTGTGGTGTGCAGGATCCGAAGGCCTTGCCTTTATGTCAGCATGTCCAACAGAATACATTCAGCATGGCGTGGCCCCCTGGTGCGCCCGCGGAGCAAGAGGGGCGCGGGAAGCAATGGAGCATTTGAGCGTCTGCTGCCCAACCATGTGCTCTTCCTTAAGGGTGTGACAGAGTCAGGCTAGCACGTGTTGCCCAAGTGGGATCATGCACATCTCTCCCAAATCTCTCAGCCACCCAAAGAGGCAGATGGCCGGTCCCATGACAAGCTCTGTTTACTCCAAGTGTGTTGGGATTTGAGAGGAAATGTCTATAGATGCCTCTGATGGCCTACATTTTTCTTATGGTGGACCAATTGTCAACAACCCTTAAGCAATCTCAGTTAAATGTTAAATATCCAAATATAATCATTTAGAGGTGAGCACATTTTTAGTATTTTAGTAACAAATTAGTTTTAGCATCATCAAACAGAGTAGACATGGAATAAACATGGCACACATTTTGTCCCAGTTAATTTTAATATCCAAAATCTATTTAATTTGATTTTACTATGAAAATCACATTCATCGTTTCGGATCAAATTAAATATCCAAATATAATCATTTAGAGGTGAGGACATTTTTAGTATTTTAGTAACAAATTAGTTTTAGCATCATCAAACAGAGTAGACATGGAATAAACATGGCACACATTTTGTCCCAGTTAATTGTAATATCCAAAATCTATTTAATTTGATTTTACTATAAAAATCACATTTATCGTTTCAGATCAATTAACGAGAATGCTGATAATAGTATTAGTTGAATGCTGAATGTTGAAATGCTTTGAAATGGACTCTGATGCAAGAAGGTTTCAAAGTGAAATGAGCATCCACCAGCCTGTCTGTACCCTCCCCAATGTCATCTTTGGAGTTGTTCTTGGGAAATAAAGTTGATGAAAGTGGACGAGGGCCATTGAGGGCCTTGTTTACGTAACAGATCAGGCTATGCCACGTGACTAACATGAGCCCTGGAGTAAGAGTGACACAAGGCACCGGCAAAACTACCATGCCATCCCAAAACCCTCATCCTTAGAGCCACACAAACACACACGCGCACTCACACACACTTGCAAACGCACTCAGACAAGCAATGGAGCCATCATATCAAAAGAGGGGCTATCCACTGGGCAGCCTCAGAGAAGTGGCAGTCTCATTTGTGCATGTCTCTTCTGGATCAGCCAGGCCTTTGGCAGCCTGGGGTCAGCGGCCCCTCAGCCGGCTCTGACGGATACTGGCGTCCACTGAAGCGACTTGGAACGGGAGCCCAGAGGTGAATGCCAACATTGCCCTGGAAGCATCCCCCAGCCAGGCCTGAGTCTCCGAGTCAACTAACACTTGCATTACAGTGCATGATGATCTGCAAACACCAGAACTTCACTTCGCATTGGAGATCAAATGCAATAAAGTATGTCTGATTTGGAGTCCAAATGGTGTGAGCTCAACTCACATCACCCCAAACTGAGAGCTCACAAGCTGAGAGGTCACGTTCACAGCACATGTTTTTTATTTTGCCATAGACAGTGGGAGATGACAAATATCCAACATTTTCCAAATCTAAATTAAATATCTAAACAGTATCTAAACATCTTTGTTAAGCACAGAAAGGAGATATACAGCCATTTAAACTAAATAGAGAAAATATCTATTTATTTATATGATTTTAAAACAAAATACGGAAACTGGTATATAAAAGACTTTCCATTTAATAATGTCTAGAAGCTTCTTTGTGACAGATTTCTCAGAAAGGCAGGAGACAAGTTCAGTGCAATCATGGCCTCTGGGCTTGCCATCATAGAAACACATGATTTTCTCACTGTAAGTGGATATAAAGTAAATGTTGGCAGAGATGGTGCAGTCATGCCATGTGTTTCTACTACAACTGTTTGAAGATGGAAAAGAACACTAGCAAACAGTCTCACTGTCAGTGACATCAGCTTGGCCCTCTGCCGATACGACAATGGCCTTGACTCAGTCAGCAGGCACTCGTTCCTGTAGAGTGGCCAGACACTTATAATCAGCCCTCAGTGATCTGCAGGGCAGCATTTTTGCTTCTGGGCATCACATGAAACATCTAATTATAGCAAGTGTGATTACAGCAACTTAATTAGCCTGAACCCAGTAATGGTATATGATGTATACATTTCAGTGAAGTCACTGAATAGTTTTTAAAAGTGGCCAATCTACTGTATCTTCAGACACAGAGGTCACAGATTATAACACTGGCCATCTGATGTGCTCTACCCTTTAATCTTAAACTAATCAAAAATCTGTATTTGGCTGTCCAAGTCAAAAGCAGAGGGAAAGCCTAAGGAAATGCCCTTGTGTTCAAGATCACTTGTTTGTTCAGAGTAGAGCATTAAGTGTTAAGGCCACCACCTGGAATCGCCCTGCCAAAGGCTCACTGCTGAGACAAGATTTTGACTTTTATTATGCTATCATGGATGGCTTACATATTAATAATTTAATGGATAAAACATTGACAGCAAAATGTATTACTCTGCTATTTCATATTTTGCATCCCCAGGGCTGTAGCATGACTGTTGGTACAAGACCCAATAATAAGAACAAGTGGATCAGTGTAATAAAAAGAGAAGCACAGTTACGTTAAAGGAGGGGAGGGGGCACAACTGGCCAGGGCACCTGTACCATCCTTGGGTCCAAGTCCGACCCGGCTCATTTCCTGATCCCACCCCATCTCTCTCTCTCCCACTCGCTTCCTGTCAGTCTCTGCACTGTCCTATCTTATAAAGGCAAATAAACTAAATAAACTATAAAGGCAAATAAACTAAAAATAATAATAATAATAATAATAATAATAATAAAGAAGTAATGCCTTTGACATTTTATTCAATAAAATAGGCCAATAAATAAAAATTAAAAAAAAAGATTGGTGAACTCTTGAGGAAAGACTTTTTTTTATTGTTTTACAAAAAGGTATAAACCATGCTTTGTTCAATTTCTTGAACCACTAGATGGCAGTCATTGGAATGACAATGGCTTCTTGCATAATGCTGAATGAGACAAAGTTTCTACTGTCAAAACAGAATTACGGTACAGACTGTATTACTACAGCATGTGAAGCAGTGTAACAGAGACAAATGTTTTTTTTTTTTTTTTTTTTAAAACAAGCAAATAATAACAACAACAACAGATTAGTTGGCTACACAGCTGCCAATACAATGACCTGAGTTCTAGGGCAACAGAGTTAACCCTTAAAACCCTTTTATTAGCATTAGCATTTTTTGTAGTTTTTTACATTACTATGTTATAAAGACTTTACAGAGGTCTCATGGGCAATACTGACTATCTTATATCCTTTTTTTCAGCACAACCTAAGCAATATGATTAAAGCAATGGCATTTCCTTTTTAACCAATTATACACAAACATGAGCAAAAAACATAAGAGAATATTTAAAATCTGACTGATTTATTATCAAATAAATTATTGGCAAAAACACAAATACATAGATTAAACGTTTTTCACTTATTCTGAAAAACATATTGTGGTTGCAGTAATGTTGGTTCTACTTTATGGATCCGAAAATCGATCAATAGACACCAGCTGGACTTCAATTAAAGTGTTAGTCAGTTCAAATCAGTCAGTTGCCAAGGTTGCGTAAGTGGCACGTGGCCGCGCTGGCTGAGTTGTAAGGGTTACTCCTGGGCAATGCGTACATGTACTGCACTTTCAACAGGGTCAATGGTCAAAGACAGGGAAATGGAACAGAACTGTTCCGTGACATTGCCTCATTGACGAGTCACTAATCATCAACAGTATCGACAGACCAATCTCCAGATCATTACCATTGGCTGGTGAGTTGTATTTGCGATTGCCACAAAGTTTTAGAAGTCATGGTCATCATATGTGGGTGGAATTAATTACGTCCTTGACATAGATTTTCACGTTTCACTAAATGTGTACACAGTAAAAATCACTAGATTAGGTATGCCAAAGTCCAAGGACTTTCTAGTATGCATGCTGTTATTTGAGGATGAGTGACATCCTTCTGCCATATCAAAATATATGCTGAGTGTTCAGTCCATCAACCCTGTAGAGGTTGAAATACCACCTCTGCCAGAGGAGCCATGCTGTATCACCTCTATCTTACAGTGATATCTAATAACATAAACTGTAAGCACAGAACACAAATTCATAGAATGTCTAAAATGGAAAGAGCAGTGTTTTACTCTCACGTGTTTTACTCTCACGTTCTTGTATATTATGCATGTATCTTGGGATATACTTTTTTCAAATTATATATATTTTTTCTGCTGCAGACATGTTGTTTGAGAGGAAGGCATCAGGTGCTCTGCCTGAGGTTTGGCCACACATACTCCCTGTGCATCCATCCAGCTCAGTCAGTTTTTGAAGTGCAGGGCAAAAGCAAGCTAAGGGAAATTATATGAAGGGCAAGAAGTGATGTCTCTTTGGATTGTATGCAGCATGAAACTGGCTTTATTCATGCTTAGTATGCAACTTTATTATGAAATCATATGCCCGTGGTCTATCTTTTAAAAAATGTGATAGTCTGTGATAGCCATATATGGCAATTTACTCTCACCATTGCATGGAAAAACACCAGTATGAATTTTGAAAAATGATTCAATGTGACAAATTCATGTCTCACAGTAAAGTGGTCGGTACGCTGTGGTAGGTTGGCAGTAAGGGGATGGAAGTGATATCCATTATTTCAAACCACACAGATCATCTGTGCTGAAAAAATATGAATTCTCATATAAATTATACTTTATGTAAGGAAATGGTTCTCACCATTACCTTTCACATTATTCTAAATAGTAAAAAATAGTATAATTGCACTATAAGACGGATATGTGTTGTGCCATAATGAGTAATTACAGTGCATGAAAATGCACTGTACTGTTCTTCCTAGGCAACAACTTCTTATTATTATTATTCCGCTTACCACTTTTTCCGTACGCTATTTCTCTTGAACAGTTTAACTTAGAAACTTCATTCAAACTTTGTAACGTAGGTATTCAAACGGACAAAGCTGCTATGTCTTTTCAACTTTGAAACTTTTATACTTTTTAAACTATTAAAGAAAAACTTTTTAAAAATCCCCATAGACTTAACATTGCCGATTGTGACATCATAATACGGCCGTTAAGCAATTAGAATCCTATGGCAGGTGTTCAGGCCACCTGCAGCCTCAGGCTTTGAGCATACAATCTGGGTCAATTAAGACTACACATCCTATTCAACTGTTTCCTCTGCCCAAAACTGTTTCAAAATAAAAGTCCTCACTACAATAATCCACTGTTAAACAATGTAACCCATTAAACTACTGAACTTTTTACATTCAACTTTTAAACGGTCTACTTTTAAACTATCATTAAACTATCTATCTATTAAACTAGCTATCTATCAACAACTTTTAATCTATCTACATTCAACTTTTAAACTTTTAAACTATATACATTCACTAGCTGTCTATCAACAACTTTTAACTTGTCATCAACTATGTCAACACTTTTCATCAACTATGACTCCTACCCACTGTAGCTAGTTAGCATGTTAGCATTGTTAGCATTTTTAACAAAACTGCTAAAAATGATTAGCTAGGTTAGCTAAGTAACATGGTTAGCATGCTAGCATGTTAGCATGCTAGTTCACATTTTTAGCAAAACTGTTAAAAATGATTAGCTAGGTTAGCTAAGTAACATGGTTAGCATAGTTAGCAGCATGCTAGCATGTTAGCATGCTAGTTAGCATAACTGCTAAAAATGATTAGCTAAGTTAGCTAAGTAACATGGTTAGCATAGTTAGCATGTTAGTTAACATTTTTAGCAAAACTGCTAAAAATGATTAGCTAGGTTATCTAAGTAACATGGTTAGCATAGTTACCATGCTAGTTAGCATAGTTAGCATAACTGCTAAAAATGATTAGCTAAGTTAGCTAAGTAACATGGTTAACATAGTTAGCATGCTAACATTGTTAGCATGTTAATTAGCATAGTTAGCATAACTACTAAAATGATAAGCTTGGTTAGCTAAGTCACATGGTTAACATAGTTAGCATGTTAGCATTGCTAACATAGTTAGCATGTTTAACAAAACTGCTAGAAAATGTTAGTTAAGTTAGCATTGTTAGCATGTTAACATTGCTAGCACTGCTATAAAACATTAGCTAAGTAGCATGGTTAGCAGAATTAAAAATCTTAGCATAACTGCTAGCAAACATTAGAGCCATTCTAACTTTCAGTTATCGTCAAATATCTACCTATACACAGCCATTAAACTATTTGAATATCAACATTCATTCAACTTTCTGTCTGTCAACAACTTTTAAACTATTTACCTTCAACTTTTAAACAGTCTACTTTTAAACTATCATTAAACTATCTATTAAACTAGCTGTCTATCAACAACTTTTAAACTATCTACTGTCTATCAACAACTTTTAAACTATCTACATTCAGCTTTTAAACAGTCTACTTTTAAACTATCAACTTTTATTAAGCTATGCAACCACCATGTCTATCCTAGCATCACCGTAGTAACCATCTCTGTATTATCTGTTTTAACTATACATGATATTTTACATCACAACTTTAGCATTTTCATGCACTGGTAATTCCTTGGAATTGCATTTCTAGTTAAGTATTAATATCATTCATTGGTATTGCTGATGTTGTAAGGATTGAATGCCTCACGTCAGTTAAACAATCTGGCATAGAGCATAGCTGACCACAAGAGAAATGATGGACCTGTGAACCTGATGTGAACTACACCTTCTGCCAAAGCTGTCTGAAATATTTGACGTCATGATAGCAGACCTAAGACAGACCATGACTAACACAAGAACAAAGACATCATGTTCACCCTACAGTAGTGTTTGTTCAAAGGTAAATGACCTATGAGGAAATGACCTCAGATAAAAAGAGATTCCGGGAAAGCAGCATAATTAATCCCTCAAGAAATTATCGCAATTTGTATGAACTTTGTACTTTGCACAATAATTATTTTTCAGTGTGTATAGAAACAAGAAAACGATTATGTAAGCAGTGAAACCATTTGTCTGCAGTATAAACAGAATTCTGTGGGTTGGGGGCAGCTCTCTTATGGAGAGCCCAACTGCCTCGGGTGATGCAAATGCACTTAAGATCAGGCAAATCTATACTGTATGTTCATAAAAAAAAATAAGCCAGAAACATCGCAAGACATCTTCATTACCACAAAGCAAAGCACAGCAGAATGCCTCTATTTTCTAACATAGATGAACCACGTGTATACATGAAGTCAACTATTTATTTATATTCAACACTGCAAATGAGAATATTTGACACGAGCAACATGGTGTCCAATATGTTCAAATTAAGATTCAGATGCAGACAAAATCTGTAAGACAAACCAAAATATGTGCAAAACACTTCTTTAGTCATCTAACCTCTCACTAATAGCCATCTCCTCCACAATCAACAGTTTAAGACAGGTCTGCATTCGTCCCAATGTCACAAATAGTGATGCTGTTCCCATAATTATGTCAGAGTCTCATGCACAGGAAGGAGCTTGAAGCATCTGATGGACCCACGGAAACTGAAACACATACCTCTCCATGGTGGGTGTTGGGGGGCCGAAGAAAGCTTTCCCAATGTGCCAGCACACAACATCCAGGGATGACTTTCAGGCTGCTGTCCACAACTAAGGCTCCATGGCAGGATGAAGACTGAGACAATGGGTCATTTTTCTTCAAAACCCCTCACCACCAAGTACAGGGAGGGACACTCAGGGATCCGACCTCTGGCCAATGGCCCCATTGTTCAGTGGGCTGTTGCATCTGTGAATGAGACTCTCCTGATGGCATTTCATCAGTCAGGACTTTCATATGCAGTTCTAAACCCATTCTTGCAAAAGCTCTGAATCCACCAAGCCTTGGTGCCTCCTGCACACACCAAAATGTGTATGAGGTTAGTGTACAGTGTACCACACCTCTTGAGGCACATCACTGCACATGAATTCTCATGAGTCTAGCAGGCAAGCATGCCTGCCCTCAATTTCATCCATCACATACAAGGAAACATTTCAGCTAAATAAAAACATGTATTCCCGTATGTAATCAAAAAAAGAAAGAAATACATTGTATTATTTACATTTCATGTTTAATATAATATTTAAATTTTACAGTACTAATGTGTGACTAAAGTGGCATGAATATATTTTATTGCATAGTTGTTGTGTTAGTGTGTCATACTTGTTTACACAACCTTAATCCAACACAACAAAATAACAAATAGTCATATAGATTTGAAATATACATATAGACACAACACAATAGGGTATAGTCTGCAATGTTGTGTGTCCTGTATGCTCCACATGCAGCACACAAGCCTCACACGCCTCACACGCATCCTGGTTGTGTATTTTGGTGTCATGGTGAACTGCGCAGAAATAATGAAATGCCTGATGCAATACGACTACTCAGTCTAACCATATTACTTGCCTGTTTTTGGCTCTCAGAAGCCATCAGAAAGTCCTCTTTTCTAAAGCACATGGTTTCCCCTGGACAATGCTCAGAAATGTTTTTCCCCCTCTAGGACCTCTACCTCTATGTCTTCTACATATCAGCCTCTCCAAGAGAGCAGGTTTAAACTTCCACAAAACCACAACACATTCAGTGGCACGTCTGGTCATGTTCTTACAACCTGTTCAATTCCTTGCTATGTCATTTTGTTTCTCTGCATACTTTTCATAATGTATTTGCCCTAACATGTGGGACTTTGAATTCATTCATTCAAATTCTCAACAAATCTAAGTTCTTACAACCTTTTGAACATTGGACAGTTAAATTGGATTGAAATGTACTGAAATCATTTTCCTTCTCCCTAGTGTTTAATTCTTCCTTTTGCCTTTGCTGCTGGATTTGTAAATGTACAAGTTCCAACAGATAAATTAGTCGGGGAGCCAAAATCTCAAAAATGGGTTGAACCTGACATGGTCTGCCATACTTTTTATTTGTGTTTTTTCTGTTAACTTTGACCCTAAGAACCAATAATTGGAGGGTCTGCTCTGCCGGAAATATCGCAAAAAAATGTGGCCATTTTAGTGTATGCACCCTTTAATTTGACCAGAAAACTGCATGTGAAAAATATTTTTTTTCCCTAAAATCCTCAGTGGGTTGGGTAGGCTGTCAATACATGCATTCCAGATACACAGAACACATGTGCTGACAATATCCACTGAAAAAATAACTCTTAAAATACATTTCTACATGATTTTACATCAATTTAATGCAAAGAAATTAGACGTTTTCTCACTTTTTTGCCGATATTTTCATCTTAAGGGCAATTCCATGGAAACTAGAAAATGCAATTCCAGGGAATTACCATTGCATGTAAATGCAAAAAAAGCTGCTGTGTATAACATTATATTACTTACAGTATGATTATTCAGATTACATAGTCTTACATTATTCTTGAAAACCACTTACTTGGTTAGATGTTAGCTTAGAGTATATAACAGTCAGTAAAAATAAATTGTCAATTCAATATTGATCAACATTCTTTGTTTTAATACAGCAGAATGATACTCAGAACACACTAATGAACACTTACCAATGTAAGCTTGAAGTGAAAATCACAGTTGTGTATATTATAGAACTTGATAATGACAATCATATTATCCTAAGACAGATCTATTTATCAGTGGTAACTCTGAACTGGCAGCAACAGCTAAAGGCCTCAGTTAATGGTATTAGGTCAAATTTGATGGTGATATATACACTGAAGAATAAAAGAGTCAGCCCTTCAGATGATCAGTTTTAGACAGAACTTAGGTTATAATCTTTTTTTTCACACAGCACAGCTCAGGTCAAAAAAGAGAGGTCTAACAGCACAGCTATGTTTCACAGATGTTACAGCACAGGTATGATTAAAGGTATGAATGGTTGACAAATATGATTCACAGGTATACATGTTCCATATAGTTAGTGAGTATAGTCCTCACACAACAATATATTTCTCAGAATGTCTCAGTGTAGATCTCAGATAAGTCTCAGTATGGTTAAATGGTATGTGCAGATATGTTGAGATATGGTCACATGTTTGTAAGAATGTATGTTAGTAGGTATGTTGCTAGCAACATTGTCAGAGATGTATGGTTGACAGGTGTGCACACAGACAGGCACACACGTAATGTCATACACGGTCATCACCACTGGTCTGGAACCTAAAAGGCAAAAGCAAACAAGTTAAACAGTTATACCAAAACAAGGAATGTCTGCAATTGTACAATTGTTCAATACAACTAAGGTATTTAAGTGAAGTTGTTACATTATATTAGGCTGACACATTATAACCTAACGACTAACATGGTAAACAGTTTAAGCTTTTTAAACAATTCTCTCAACAATTCTAGGACAATTAAAAAAAAAGGTAGAGTAGGCCTACAATACAATTGTTGCACCATCAAGTTACTGGTAGTTAAATACTAGCCTATAATATTAAATTGCAAATAAAGCAGAATTCTGTGTTTTATTGTTTTCAGTTTTAGTATAGGTGATAGCTAATCATATTTTTTTTAAATATAAAACGTAAACAGCTTAGAAAACTTTGCAGGCAAAGGGTCTGTTGTTGCTGTTGATAATCATATGAGTAAGGACGGATCATTCTAATACTAAGTATCTTGATAACCAACTGCTATAACTTAAACAGCTTGCTAGGTCTGTCAGCCACATTTTTTCCTACAGATTACAATGTACTACAACTGGAAAGTTTGATTCACGTGCCAGGCTACACTTTAATTTATAGACCAGAACAATGCAGAAATGAGTAGGCCAAGTAAACATTGTAGCCTATGTTGACAACACAAACATTATAGCTCAACTTCTGTTGTGAGTTTTAACAAGACTTTAGTCGTATTGTCCATTTCCTAGCAGTAGCCTATTCATGGCTTTCATACGGTCCCTTTCCACAGGAGTATTAATAAAGCACCATAATCTAGGTGCTTGATTGTCTGTTGAAAGGGACCTGATGAAACCCATCAATAGACGAATAGTATACCGCAGTGTTTCTCAAACTTTTTTTCTGGGGACCCACTTTTTAAAAATGACAGACTATCGCGACCCAACTCGTGACTGTGGTAGTTAACAAACTAGATTAGTGGTTCTCAAACTTTTTCTTTTATTTCCCACTTTGATCAAGGGGGCATTCTCGAGCCCCACCTGTCCCTCATCGCTCTAAGAAAGTGGAAGGGTCAAGCTTAAAATTGTGAAATTTATTGAAATATCGACAAGTTCTAAATATATCCTCTTCAACAGAGTTAAAATCAGCTGGTGCTGCAGATATAATAATAAATAAATACATAACACACATATTTCTGTTTTCCAGCAACATATTAGGAAGCATAGGCCATTTTACAGCATTGTATAATATATTCAATGAAATACCAACATGCTGCATCAGTGTTTCCCATACATTGACTAATCTGTGGCGGGGCGCCACGAAATAAAAATCGGCCGCCACAGATGAATATTCTATGTTTAATTTAATTTAATTTAAATATAAGGTCAAATCCTTGCATTGCCATTGAGCTGCTCTTTTTAGGCACGCAGCCTTTCCTTGCCCCGCTCTCTCTCATAGCCCACTGCCCCACTCCTCTGCATGTGCATTTAACAAAATATTCACGATTGTTGAAGGATTACTGTTGCCACATAGAAGCATTGCATAGATGTTTGGCTAAATTGCTATTAAATCCGCTTAGCATCGTGACCATGCTACGCAAATTTGTTCAAAACTGCTGCATTGAAGAGACTAAACTAAGTTAAGTTATGAAATCAAGCAGTATCTCAAAGCTAAAGTTAGAATACTGTTTGGATGTCGAATTTAGTATGCTTAGCCTACTTCTAAGCTGCTTGTCAATTTCGTTGAAGGGCTCATTTTATTGACTCTGACACTGAATGTTTGCAAAATCCCGATGTAAATGGAAAAGTGATTTCCAAAATTCAAAAGTGCTTGTCCCAAGGAGAAGTACAAACCTTTATTTTAACTATGTAGAAAACGTTATGAATTGCATCCACACATCAGCAGCCTTTCAACTGTGTTACAAGCCCCCCCCCCCCCCCCTTGTCAAAGTCAGCTACCGCCACAAATTGAATCCAATTCTGTGGGAAACACTGCTGCATTAAATGGATCCATAATCCAGTCATATTGAACACTGCTGGTTGGGAAATATTTTTGAAATAAACTTTGCAGGGATGTGATGTAGGCCTACTGTTTAATACATGGGATCACAAAAGTGCCTCCCAATCAGACGTTTCAGCGATTTCGCTCAGAAATCTCAATGGCATAATACTGTCGCGATCGAGGTGCTTGTCCCATACTCAAGTTTTTTTGGTGAATGCAGTAATCTTATTTGCTAGGTGAGGTAGGTGCTTGTCTTTGCCTTGTAACTGGACATTTAACTTAAATGTATCGCTAAGATATATCAAATATATCGCTAAGATTGGCCAGCTTCGTCAAGAAATGTTCATTAGTGAACGTGCTTGCAGATTCAAACATGCACTCTTCCTCCAAAGAAGAGGCGACTCGGAGCTCAAACACGCGCGACAGCACTTTACTTCGGGAAAGCCACCTTGCCTCGCTGTGAAACAGTACAGCCTTTTGGTCAGCTACCATCTCTTCGCAAAGTGCGGAGAATAGACGCGCTTTTAAGGGCCGGGTTTTGATGAAACTCACCACTCTCACAACAACGTTCAAAATCTCATGTAGGTCAGTCGGGACTAACTAAGCTGCCTTGACACGAGCGCTTCTGAATAACACAGTGCGTCCATTGCGCATTGGATGCTACCTGGGCCCAGGCTACAGATAAAAAAATAAATAAAAAAACCTCCTGTTTTTCACGTCAGTTCGTGCCCCACCTGGCATGTCTCCGCGACCCACAGTTTGAGAAACGCTGGTATACCGTGATAGTGTTTACTTAGGATAAGTAAGAATCAGGAGTGTAGAATGAAACGTAGCCTGGCCTATGTACACAAACAAGCGGTGTACAACGTTAAACATTTGTTAAAATAAAAACAGGACCATATATTTGTTAACTTTAACTAAAATGTGAACGGTAGAAGCTATAACGTTATTATGACCATCAACAAGTAACGTTAGCTAACGTTATTCATGCCATGAATGAAACCCATGATGGGTTTCATCAGGTCCCTTCACACAGCCTAGCCCTAGGCTATAATCAAGCACCACGAAGTCTGCATTCATAATCTATTCTAGGTGCTTGATTCTATACACCTGTGGAAAGTGACCTGATGTTGAATAGAACCAGAGCCTAGTATCTGTAGGCCTACTTCTCTGGTTTACGTTAACGTTCTAGTTAAAACGCTCCTGGTAGGTAGGCCTAATGAACAAATGTAACGTTAGTGCATTACGTTTGATTGTCGTTACTTTAGCTATCGAAACCTACAGCTAATCGGTCACTGTAAAGTTGACGACATATTAACGTTGATTAACAGTGGGTTTCCTTACATAATACATATCAACGTAGCAAGGTGCTAACGTCAACTATTTCACAAACGTTAACGTTACCTAACGTTAGTTTAGTTATTTGTGACCCATCATTTCATACATGCTAACGTTACATAATGTTTGATGACATAAATGACTCAAATACCAAAAACCGGAACACTTACCTTGTCTGTAATTAGAGAAATGTGCCTCTGAAGAAGAGTTTTACGAGCAAATAAAGTGACCAAGGCACAGCAGGCGAAGACGTTCAGAAGATTCACAGCTCCAGGGCCAGCGGTAGCTCACATTCAACTGTTGATTGCTTTCAGCTGGAGGTCACGTCATAATGCTAAAAGTTGCCGCCACGGCAGTCAATGTTAAGTCAATGGGAATTTATTGCTCTTTTATCGTAAATATCTCAAAAAGTATAAAGTTCACAAATGTGAAAAATACATTGGACAAATCTCCGTTACAAGACCTTTGTAGGAGTGTTTGAATGACGTCAAACGGTTCAGTGGTTTTAGAGCCTTTGAACGTCAAAGTTGGTCGGAAGAAGAATAATAACTAGAAAAGCATTTCCTGAAGGAAATACAGTGCATGAAAATGCAAAAATATGATGAGTTCATATGGTTAAATTATTTGCTTGGTAAATAAGGTTTAATATAGTTGGAATGACTGAACAGTTAAATAGGTTGATAATTGAAATGGTTAAATTATTTAGGCAGATAGTTGACGATAACTAACAGTTGGAATGGCTCCAATGTTTGCTAGCAGTTATGCTAACTATGTTAACAAAGATAATAATGCTAACCAAGTTACTATGCTAACTAGCATGCTAACAATGTTAAAATGTTAACTATGCTAACCATATGACTTAGCTAACCTAGCTAATCATTTAGTAGTTATGCTAACTATGCTAATTAGCATGCTAACATGCTAATTATGCTAACCATGTGACTTAGCTAACTTCGCTAATAATTTTTAACAGTTATGCTAACTATGCTAACTAGCATGTTAACATGTTAGCATGCTAACTATGCTCACCATGTGACTTAGCTAACTTCGCTAATTATTTTTAGTAGGTATGCTAACTATGCTAATTAGTATGTTAACATGCTAGCATGATAACTATGTTAACCATGTTACTTAGCTAATCATTTTTAGCAGTTTTGCTAAAAATGCTAACTAGCATGCTAACATGCTAACTATGTTAACCATGTTACTTAGCTAACCATGCTAACTAGCTACAGTGGGTAGGAGTCATAGTTGATGACAAGTAACAGTTACAATGGCTGAACAGTTAAAAAGTTCAGTAGTTTAAAGGGTTAAATTGTTTAACAGTGAAATATTGTAGTGTGGACTTTTATTTTTAAACAGTTTTTGGCAGAGGAAGCAGTTGAATAGGGTGTGTAGTCTTAATTCGCTCCGTGCACAGCGTCTTAATCGAACGTTCGATCTGACAGGAGGGTGGCACTTCTACTTCCGGTGTGATTTGTTGTCATCGGTTGTCAAGCTACAATATGAGTGCAGTACAGAAAAACAAGTCATCTTTTAGGAATTCCTTAAAAATTTATGAGAAGGGCAAGTGGTTCAAATGACCACTGCTGTGTGCCACAGTTTTCGGCATCTAGTTGGTACAACAGCGAACTTAGTTTTCACAAGTTAACACTCAACACTTCGGGCGCAGTGGGTCCATAAAATCAGAAGATCAGCATTTACCGTCACACCGCACACAAAAGTATGCAGCCGTCATTTCGAAAGTCACCAAATCATGAAAACGGATACGAACAGACGAGTTTTAGTGTCAGGCTCTGTCCCATCTCTGTTTGAATGGAACAACTACAGCACCGTTCAAACCCGGCCCGGTGTTTGGGAGCGCTGCACTCGATCAACAAGTCCGCTGCCACCTGAACCTGTCCCGACAGATGAGAACCTCCCTGAAGAGCTAGAGCAACCTGTCACGGTCCTGATGGTTGTGGAGCATGATTACGGAGCCAGCCCTACACTGTGTGTGAACCGGGAGGTGTATGAGGATATGGTGAGGGAGCTTGAGGCGCTAAGGGAGCAACTGCAGTCATGTCATCTGCAGTCATTTGGACTCCAGCGTTTTTCTTCATCGCCAGAGGATATCCGATATTACACCAGGTACGAACTCTACATTTAGCCTACACATTTTAATTTGAAGAGTTTTTAACTAGTCACTCCTAAGAGGCTTCAAAGCTTGTCTTCTTTGCCTGTTTACTTGGCTTGTTTTGTGGCTGTCAAAAATGAAAGTGTGCATGGTGACCTGGGCTGAGGCTAGACTGACCAGGGTTCGCCATGCATTGATTGTGTGTGATAAACAAACAGACTGGCAGGCAGGCAGACAGACAGACAGGTGGGTAGGTAGGTATATAGATAGATAGATAGATAGTTTAGATAGATAGATAGATAGATAGCGAAGAAATAAAGGTGTCCAGTAGCATGTAGCCTACACATACATACAAGGAAACCAGACATATGACATCCAGACAAACATAGGCCTACATACTACCCAAATGGGGTATAAAGGGAGACATTCATGTGCCTGCTTAATACCAGTCTTACAAAATTGCTGTCTGCCCTCCTTGATCATGTAAGACAGGACACCTAATTCCAGTTTCCTTACTGTATTTTAGATTCCCTTCTTACCAGCATTTGATGGCATTCTGGGATCTGATTGAAGCAGCAACAACCAAAATGGTTAGAGTAACAAGGGCAAGGAAAAACTATGTTGCCAGCACAATAACTGAGAGCCCATTAACCAGACCAACGGTTCCCCCAGTCAATATACTGTAGACACATAAGCACATAAGATATAAGATAAGAAACAAATATGTTTTAGGTTATGCTTTTTCTATGTTGTAAAACATAATCTCCCTTGAATCCTTAAACTAAATCCTTATGCGTTTCTCCCCCAGAAGCTGCTGCCAATAGATGAACTCTTTCTGTTCTTAACGAGCCTTTCCACCGGCTGTACACAGAGGGAGCTGGGTCACAGGTTTAACATCCATCGAACAACAGTTAGCCGAATTATCGTTACCTGGGCAAACTTTCTCTACAGCCTTCTCGGGTCTATCTGCATCTGGATGTCTCCTACAGCTGTTAAGGCCAGTCTTCCTCAAGCATTTGATGGTAACTACAGTGACACAAACATCATCCTTGACTGCACTGAACTACGGTGTCAGTCTCCCTCATCTCTGCTCCTCCAGAGTGAAGTTTTCTCCTCGTACAAGTCCCACTGTACTTTTAAGGCGATGGTAGGTGTGTCCCCCCATGGAGCCCTGACATTTGTGTCAACGCTCTTTGAAGGGTCCATGAGTGACCGGCAAGTCTTCCGTCAGTCGGGCATCACAACTATATTAGATCCTAACACTGCAATAATGGTCGAAAAAGGTTTTCTTGTAGACGACCTTGTGCCAGGGACTGTGTATCGCCCTGCCTTTGTCTCTCAGAGGGCTCAGATGCCAGAAAGGGATGTATTGCAGACCCAGTCCATCGCAAGACTAAGGGTGCACGTGGAGAGGATGATTAGAAGAGTGAAAGAAAACAAACTCTTTGACACTACCATCCCTCTCTCCATATCAGGAAGTATTAACCAGTTGTTCACAGTTGCTTGTTTGCTCTCGAATTATCAGAATGGACCTCTGGTGAAGGCATGGACATTTGAAATGTAAACTAAAGCCTTTGTAAATATGTCCATGTACCCCTATGCCTATGTCAATGTAAATATGTATGTCCATGTACCCCCCCCCCCCCCCCAACCACCCCAAGTTTGAAGTCCACAAATCAGTTTTTTTGTCATTTTTTAAACTAGCAAAATTATATGGCTAATAATACAAAACATTGGTTTTAAATCTGATATCAAAGCTCTTTATTTGTCAAATCTCATGTTTAATTCATCCTCCCTTAGACATACACACACCAGTATAGTTATTTACAATTATTTACAGTTATTTACACAAAGAATATTATTTTAGATTTCAATTTGACATATTTAAACAACTTGCTGACATGCCGGCATGTAAACATTAAAGTAGAACCTGTCTACTTTATGTCTAATTACATCCAAAACATCAGTGTCTCTATAGATTCTTTGGATGAAGACATCATCTTCAGCTGACACGACAAAATCACACCAGTTCATGCCTGTTACTAACATCTGCCCCTGCACTTGCCAGTAATATGCATGTGATTATTTAAGCTCTAACTGGCCTAATCTCATTTGGAGGTATGGACAATCAACATAGCTTTTGACATTAGGGCACTTCATTTCTATTAGACCAAACTCACAGGATTCAGAAGGGTCAAAAATTAAGCCATCTGGAGACGCCCCCAGCCAAGGGGCATCTGGGTGAATGACTAATCCACAGGGATAGTGGTTTACCTGCTTTATTCGGCAATATTCCCAAATAGCATCCGCCTCTAACTCGATTCCCCTCTTCATAGCGACTGTTTGTCGGGTTCCCTGAAGTATCCGTTTAGCCAGACTGTCTTCGGCACATTCTTTAACCTGGCAGATCTCCCTGAACTGTGATGCAGTCACTCTTGGCTTCCTGAGCTCATGCCATTCTGCACATTTACTTTGCACTCTTGTTGCACATTCAAATTTATGCACCATGTCCCAGTTTACCTCTAGACTTTTTAGATGTAACTGCTCAGACTCGGTACACACAAACATGCAAGTGGATGGCGGCAGGTGATAATTATCAAGTGGCAGAGATGGACGTGGTGGTGCAGAGTGGAAGGACAAGTCTCTCCTGGCTCTAGCTGGTTGTTGATAAAGGACTTCCAGCCTGAACCATGCCAAGGGCGGATTCGACCAAAGGGATCTCACAGGTGATGCCCATGCTGCAGATCATCGCCACCTCAGCTGCAGGGAAATCTTTGTACACTTCAGTCACCTAAAAGTGCAACAATGTTACTGGTTAGCAACATGTCTAAAAGATGCAATGAGTCATCTACATATTTGAATCCATATATTAGTGTGACATACTGCAATGAAACAGCAATACTCTGATTTTACCTTACACCTTCATTTGTTGCTCTCTCCTTTGGTTTAGCAGACAGTACTGTCATCCTATACACTGGGCCTGGCTTAACACCCTATTGTGATATGCAATTTGTTGTAGTTCAAACATATTGCCAACTAGTGGTGTAAAATTATAGATGTTAGTGGTGTAAAACGGTAGATGTTAGCTGTCTAAACATACAACCAAAACATGCAGTAGTATACATTCAGTGGGCAAGAAGTACTATAGGCTCATACTGCAACATAACAATAAACAACAATAGACAATATAAGGCACTTATCAACACTAGGGCTGAACGATTTATTGCATTTGCGATAATATCGCGATATGATGAAACACGATTTTCAAACCGCAAAGGCTGCGATTTGTAATATGTGACGTCACCAAAACGCATTTATACTTGCGCTTGCCGACGCGCCACCGACTCTTCTCACCGACCACTGAAGAAGCAAAAAAATGTAAACAAGAGGACCAGCTAACAGTGTCAATAAAGGTCTGATCAGTAGAGCTACTTTGGTTAAAAATAAACCTCTTCATTACCTTTTGCTCGAACCTACCATGTCTAGTTCATAATTCCCCTGTGCTGCTACTCTGCCTGGTAACTTCGTTCACTTGTCCAGCTGACGATTAAAACTCCACGACTGTTTAGACTGCACTGGGGACTTTGTTTACTGGAGTACAGTGACAGTGGGGGCATTTGCGATATCCAAGGGGGTTGGCGGCACAAACATTTCATCTCACAGGTAATGAATTGATGCATAATGTTATCCGCAAGTAGTTGACACAGCTAACCACCAAAAACCCAGCTGTTCTAACATTAGCTTACCAGCTAAGGCTCTAGGCTACATACATGCTGCTAACTGCTGATAACTTTGCCTGTTTAAAGAGTTTTGTCTCCGCGATTGGCTTTGTTGTGATATGAACAAACTAGTTAATTTGCATGCATGCGTATTGCGCTGCGGTGTTGATGATGCTAACCTTTAGTTAATACCGAGCCGAACGGTCATTCGACCGCATTTATTTGCGCTACAACAATCTACAGTAGTTTGTTCCGATTCACGTGCAAGTAGCCTACAGAGGAGAGGAGCGGGTCTGTTTGTGTGTGTGTGTGTGTGTGTGTGTGTGCGTGCGCGTGTATGGAGAGCACAGGACAAGGAGAAGCCGTGTCAGTAGTGCCACTACATGTAGACCTATTTGTTAACCAACGAAAGAAGGTCATATCTACATGAAATAGAAACGAATCAGAATCATTAAATGTTTACAAGGCTGGAAGTTCAACAAATATAGGTCTACTAATGTGATTAAAGTAGTTAAATAAAAAATATTTCATTCAACAATCTTATTCAATGACCTAATGGCATCATAACATAGGCCTGGGCTCCAGGAAAGAACAGTTCATGTTTAACTTATCTAATTTTGTGTTGGTCATACTATAGAATAATATATTGCTTGTCTTTGTTGAATAAGACAGAAGATAAAGAGCTTAAAAATAATCGCATATCGCATCGCAATCGCAATATTGGTGAGAAAAATCGCAATTAGATTTTTTTCCAAAATCGTTCACCCCTATTATATACAAATAATAATCTATACAAGATTCTGTGCAATAAAGAAAAAAAGAGTATAAAGGATAAAATCAATAGTAGTGTAACAGATGTGCAGGAAAAATATATTAGTACTATTGGTGTAAAATCATAGTGTATCATGCTCTACCTTCTTTTTAACTTACCAAAGTTCTAGGCTTGTGCCATTGCTGTTCTCCCTCAGTACAGCTTAACACAGGAGGTACCACAGACAAATTCAGCTGGCTGTAATGTGCAGATTGGAACAACAAAGCAACACAG
The DNA here is from genome assembly GCF_046254945.1 of Alosa pseudoharengus. NCBI lineage: Eukaryota > Metazoa > Chordata > Actinopteri > Clupeiformes > Clupeidae > Alosa > Alosa pseudoharengus. Next base: position 5,766,429 of record NW_027468663.1, read on the forward strand.
TGGTTGCATAGGGCTGCTCCTGCAATGCATGAGCATCTGTGATGCATCAGCTCCACAGGGTTTGAATCCTTCAGGACCACCTGCAAAACCAGAATGTCTTAGTACATACTTATAAATACTTGTTTATCTTGGCTTGATCATTGTACACTCATTCTTTAAGGATGCAAATTATACCTACAAAACAAATATTGTATACATTAAACAAACATGTAACACAACACAAATATTGTATACATTAAAATATACAATATTATGATTACAGTGCATTGTCTTATAAAACTTTACCAACTGAAATCAACATCCTGAATTTAATTCAATGGCAATGTGATGACCTATTTTACCTCTGGACTGCAGCTTAACGCATGAACAAACATGAACAAGAAAGCAAGAGTGCAAGAAAGCAAATAACCCAGGGGGAGCCCAGTTAAGTAAACTTACCAGTCCTGTCTACTTTTATTACTGATTCCATTAAAGTTTTGTTATTTGATGAAGTTGTTGCATGTTTTTGCAAAATACTGCACTTCTGCAGTAGTGCAGTATAGCCTAGTGTATGGCGTTTTCCATGTGTAAATAACATTTTTTTCTGCATAGGAAATGCAGTAAAACTGCATGGCATAGAACGTGTTTGTTTTTAATTGGTATGGGCCTTAGCTGAACCCCCCAGAAACAACAGTAACACTGGGTTAAAATAGCTTAATGATAGTGTTAGCGCAAGAAGGTGAATGTTTCAAAAACAATCAACAAAAATGCAGTCAGAAACAAAGTTAAAACCCAGTGGGGACCAGCAAGGTAAACTCAAGCTATTCTTACTTTATGAACAGGGTTAAACTGAACTTGTACCCTTGCTAAATCCCCGTGAACGTGAACGCTGGGTTGCGAAAGCCATGTAACAGAAACTGTCTTAACATTAGCTAACTTATCCCTAGCTTCACCATACACTCAAACTGTGGGGTTTCTCCGACTTCTTCATCGACCTATGGCACAGTGCCCTGATGATAACCTCGCCTGTACCCTGATCTTTATTAGAGACTGTGGACAGAATTAATTACTTTATTTTAGCACCACAAAGACAAGACAACAAAATATAATAAATACAATATAATACAAATATAATAAATACAAAGCAAACCCTGGCTAACATGCTAATATTGAAAATAGCATAGCGTGGATAACTTACCTTCATAGTTGTGAATGTAAGATGAAATGTAGAGCTTGAAACCCTTGTTCCTCTTAGACGCCGGGGTAGTTGAACATGAATCAACGATGCGGTGAATGTCATTAACAGTAAGACGTGGAAGGTCCTGCAGACATCTAGTAAAAATAGCTGAAGCCATTTCTCAAACTCGGTGACTGACAGTAGACAAGCTTAAAGCCTGTGGTGCAGGTTTTTTTTTTTTGTCTTTTCTGGCAATTTTCTAGTTGGTAATAAACATTTAAACAATTATAAATTGTATTTGATGTTGTAAAGTATCACAAAAAAGAAATATAATAAGGAAAAGTAGGTGATATTTAGCAGTTAGCAACAGGTTTGCGAAGATTCTTATTTCTCCCACAATGCATTCCATGACGTCACATGAGGTACTCGTTTTGGGACGACATAGGAAAGGCCGCCTTGATACCATTGAGAGAGACGACGATTAGTGAGAGTAGCAGCTAGTGAGAGAGTAACAGTGTCAGATATATAAGTAAATATAAAGATAGAGATAGCCTAGATAGATATATATATATATATAGAGATAGATAGATAGATAGATAGATAGTGAGAGAGAGAGAGATAGCATAGATAGATAGTAGTGAGAGATAGCATAGCATAACATAACATAGATAGCTGATGGAGAGAGGGAGAGAGTAGATATATAAATAAATAGATAAAATGGTTTACTACTGTGTTTGTGCCGGGTGCAAGAACTCCAGCAAAACTGGACTTAGGGTCCATTGCTTCCCCAAGGACAAAGGGATCTTCCGAAGCTAGGTGCAATTTGTCAAGGTTAGGTGGGCAGATTTTTCAGCTAGCTCCGTCACCGCCTTCTCGAGAATATGCAGCGCGCATTTCAAGGAGGAGGATTACCACTCAGGGGATGCCAAGATGGTCTCACTTGGTTTAAAGAGTGAGAGGATGGCGAAGTTAATTCCTACCGCTTTGCCGTCTGTGCATGCAAACCTCTCTGCCTGCCCTGTCCCGAGGTCCAGAGACACCGTCTGCCGCAAGCGAGATATTGCCACGGTAAGCATCATGCTAATGTTTACAAGCTGCACGTTAGCTAGCTCTGTGTGTATTTTGCATACCGTGTTCCCTTTGACACAGCCTCCACTACAATCATGATCAGTCTGACATTAGAGGATATTTCGTGATTAACGAATATGAGCCAAAACAAAATTGCCCTGAAGTAAATGTCCATATCGTCATGAAAGCATCATGGCTAGCGTTGGGATCAGTGGTGGTGATCATCAAGCAGCCTTCACAACTAAACAGTGTGTTTGCGTTTTGTGTTAGACTGCTACGGTTCTCTTTCACATATATTTGGCCATGACCGTGTCACCAGGGCTGTAGTGGAGGCTAACGCAAGTAAACACAGTTTACCCACCTCTGACATTTCAGAAACAGAGTTTATCCACTTCTCACTTCAGAGTTTAGCTACCTCCCAATACAGTAAATGCACTACCTCATAGAGTTTATGCACCACATGCACTCTAGACATTTATTACCACTAGTATTGATGTAAACATTTAACAGTAACCTTCAACATCATCAAATATGTTCTGAATGTCTTTCATGTATTTTTTAATACATCGAGTAGCGCATATCAGGGTCCACTGTACTGTAATCTTTTTTTCTCTTGTGTACCCTCTTCGCTGACCTTTTTTATATTTGTTTTCACAAGATGTTGACAGACGCCTCACAGCAGGAGACCATGGACAGTGTGATACTGGGGATCAGCCCTTGCCCACCTCCACTTCTGATGCTGGGACACAGGTGTACCAGGCTGGCTTTAGTCTGTTGGTTTGTGATGTCATCATATTTGAGTGTTATACTGTATTGGTTATGTAAGTGGTAATAATTGTCGCTGTACCCCATTCAAGGGGTGCTGCATGTCTGCTCCTCTGTCTGTGTGCTTGGATTTTCTTTTTTGTTGTTATTTGCATGACATCTCTTGTATGTAATTCAAAATAATTTACCAATCATTTTACCTGTGCCTTGTCAACCTCTGTGTGCGGTGTTGTCTGGGCTCAGTGTGTGTCTGCTTGATGTGCTTTTGCATGTGTCACTGCATGTATGCATGCATGAAATATCATGGGTTTGTGTGTGAGAAAGAGAACCATCAGCTGACCCTCAGGTAAGACCACACTATTGCAGGCCAAAGAAACAAGGTGCAAACGTTTCACGTCTAGCCCTTCATCAGTGTTCCTTGTATGTGTACCCCCCCCACCCCACCCCCATCCCCAATACACACACACAAAACACACACACTTACATCATCACTGTCATCACCTCACATACATACAGCACACTGCTTGCTACAGTAAGCCTCCTCTACATACTTGCTGCACACTGCCCCCCCCCCCCCCCCCCCCCCTACATACACAGCACATTGTCTTCAGGATCTTCTCCAACACACATCCTCTACATACTTACAGCACACTGCCCCCACCTACCCACACACACACACACAGTCACTGCTCCACTCCCCTCCCGCCCACACACACATCTTCACTGTCATCACTCACATACATCATACATACAGTACTCTGCTTGCAATAGTAAGTCCCTTCACCATACTTGCAGTACACTGCTCCCCACCCCCCCTACATACACAGCACATTATCTCATCAGGAAGCTTCTCCAACACACATCCCCAACATACTTACAGCACACTGCCCCCACCCCCCCCCATACACAGCACATTGTCTCATGAGGAAGCTTCTCCAACACACATATTGCACACTGCCCTCTCCCCACATACACAGTACACTATCCCATCTCCCCTGTCATCCCCCCAACACACACACCAAGACCCCTGGCAGTTGGGTTAGCCCTTTGAGCCGTGGATCTGCCCAAGGTTTCTTTGTTGGTAAGGGAGTTTTCCCTTGCCCCTGTTGCTTATGGGTGCTCCTTGGTGCCCCCCCACCCCCAATTCCAATCCTCCCCCACCTTTCTTATGCAGCCCTTGCCATTTAATCTACTAAACCCCTCTTCTACTGCACTTTTTACCCCCCCCCCCCCCCATTAATGCACAAATAGGCTGACACCAGACATAATTTCACTGCATTTCTTACTTCCAGTAACTATATGCATGTGACAATAAACTTCCTTGTATCCTTGTATGTTTTGTGCCTAACCATTTTTTTTTTTATAGATTTGTTTACTTCCAACCTGTCTTTGTCCTTGTTCAGTAAATGTTTAAATGTTCAGTAACCATTACAACTAATGCCAATAAACTGTTTGTTTTTAATCAAAATTCATGTGTTCTGTGTACTTTATAACATTTTAAGGGCAATGGAGCGATCACAACAGAATAAGCATAACAATTATTTTTATTCATTTTCATCTAAACGAGGCCATTAAAAGCCCTGATAGGTCTGGTTACCACTTTGGAATTGTTGTCTGATGGTGAAACCACACAAGAGGGTAGAGGCTTCCTTTATACTCCTGCCTAAAACCCCATAAGCCCAGCGTATAGCCTGCCTGTACACAGTGTACCGGTATTGCATAGGGATAAGTTGGAAAGATTGTTCAGTTTAAAACTCTGTAAGTAGGTTGGAGACGTCATTTTAAGCCTGTGTCTTATGCATGTTTATTGTGTATGCAACACATCTCCTCTCTCCTATAACTGTTGGTTCAAAGAACTCAGTGTAAAAAGATTGGTAAAGTAAACATAAACCATGAACATACTCGTGCGTGCTGGCTTGAAGGGGACCATGATCTTGCCTGGAGTGTGAGTGCTATGTGTAGCACAAACGGATTCAGGCAGCATGCCTCAAATCCAGGACGCTGTGTTAGGCACGTTATTTGCTGGCCGCGGGGTGAGCTCCTCAGCGACCAAAACGCGCTCACCTCCCTACAACACAAGCTCTCCACCACAGTTTCCATGGGACGACACCGCCCACACAGACACAATTTGCCAAACACAGCGACACAGACACGCTTATTACTCTCTCCCGGTAAGCGGTACCCTGACGGTGTCAATGACAATGTCAATCACGGGGAAAACTAGCACTATAATCACACTGAAGACACGACCAGCCTACTCGGCGTCGGCTACGTTTGCAAACAACATTTTCACCGGAGAAAGAGGTAGCCTGAAAGCTGAGAAATAAACATAGGGGTTCACAGGTGGGTCAAGCTACATAGCTAGCATAATATGCCTTCTATTTCTAGATCTTCTGACTAAGTTTAGGGTACTTATCTGAGCCAACGACATAATCACTGTCACTAGATATAAAGAAAACGTTGACTTTCACTCGACAGTAAAAAAAGTTGTTATTGTAGGCTACACTGCTATTCATAGACTAGCTCCAGCGCTCGTTGCTGCGCTAGCAACTCACCAGGACACTTCACCAACTCTCCAGTGATTCTCCTCTGACCATGCATTTATTTCTCTTTGATGGCCATCAGCTCTCTGTATTTCCCCATTCGCCCTCTCACGTCTAACCGGTTCAAAATTATATGGCTGTGGGCCATCATAAATGTTAACTGTGGGTCTTGCCACCTCTTCCTCATCCCAGTTAGACGCCAGTGCTAGTTCTAGTAGCTGCTATAAGGCTGAGGCTACTTCCTCCAAAGATCTTTTTTATATTTATAGTATAGTATATTTTTTGGGCTTTTTGCCTTTATTTGTATAGGACAGTGAATAGTGAGACGTGTAAGTGGGAGAGAGAGATGGGGTGGGACAGGGATATGACCGCAGGTCGGATTCCTTCTTATCTCTGCTTCCACCCATAGACTGTAAAAGATAGCTTCCACCATGTCTACCTCATATGACGTCATCGCCGAATTGCGTAAAAAATAACCGTTACTAACAAAAAATTACAAAAACTGGACTTTAACACCATTTTGGAGACATATCTAACTTTATATACATATCTTGAGTGCTTAATGTACCCATTAATTGAAAGTGTTGTTTAACCTGCACCACAGGCTTTAACTGGACGTTAACGCCAGACCGGAATCGGCAGTGCCGACCTCCTGTTACAATCGAACGTTGCCTGCCACGCTGTGCACGTAGGCTATAGGGCCAGTTTGTATGCTTAAAGGAACACGCCACCCAATGTCAGTAGTAATATATGTTCTTACCTTAACTTTCACGAGTTGAGTCATACCTCTCCCGTGTCCGTACGTGCACTCAAACGCTCTGGTGCGCGGCTGGACTGTGTTAGCATGTTGCTATGCTAGCGGGCTTTGACGGCAACTAAGCGTAGAAGTAATCAAAATCATCCACGTTTTACCGACTTAAATACAGTTGCACGAGTAGTTGATAGAAATGCTACGGCCACGCAACGTGAAACGTGGCGATTTTCCAAGCGAATAAACCGGAGAACTACAATGTGTGGCGCAATAGCACTTGGGAGTACTTCGACCTAGCGTAGTAGTATTGTTAACACCTAATTGTAGATCCTATCCACCACAGAGTTTAGAATCCATGCTGGATCGACCCTCAGCCTCTCCCTCCCCTCTGAGCGAGAGAGAGGCACACACACTAGAGATGCGCTGATGGGCTATTATTTCAACCATAACTGCATAGCAAAACTTATCATCCATCAGCCATCCATCAGCACCAAAGTTTGTTGACCAATTTTCGAAACGGCACCCGCCGACCATCCGCTGGTTGTTTTAATGTAGGCTATATGGGCGATACAGCGCTGCTGACGTGAGGCTAGAAAGCCCTTGCCTGTTCTAGGAAGACTGATCCAATGCAGCAAATATATTAAAAGACTAAAGTCGTACATTGGCTATGTTGTAGCCTATCCCCAGAATATCAGCAGCAAACTCAGTCTCTGTCTCGCAAAACAGTCTCCAAATAAAACGCACATCGGCCTGTTGCCTTTTCTGCCAGCTTGTGAAAATATATCGTCCAAAATGCTTGATTGCATTGCATTCTCCACATTTTTAGCTACATTTTCATGTACCACATCAGCATTTTTGTTCAGTGAATCTTTTGTAAATTGCTTTAAAATGAATTGCGCTGTCTGTCTGAAAAAGACGCGCTCGTGCAGTCAAAATGAATGGGAGTCTTCAGAACAGGCTTTCAGTCACCCTGACATAACAGTGTGTAAAGTAGCCTATAATGTGAATTACTTGTTATTTTATTAAGGATTTCTTTCTTTTTGCAAAAAATAAAGTACAATAGGCATTAATTAGTAGGCCAGGAGCATGTTGAAATTATGTGGCAAATTGCGTTTTTTATTACAATGATAAAATTGTAAAAGGACGTGACCGAAGCTGAGGCAAGCCAGGCAATAGGCCTATAGGCCCGACGGTAATTGTAAAGCAATTTACAAAAGATTCACTGAACAAAAATGCTGATGTGGTACATGAAAATGTAGCTAAAAATGTGGAGAATGCAATGCAATCAAGCATTTTGGACGATATATTTTCACAAGCTGGCAGAAAAGGCAACAGGCCGATGTGCGTTTTATTTGGAGACTGTTTTGCGAGACAGAGACTGAGTTTGCTGCTGATATTCTGGGGATAGGCTACAACATAGCCAATGTACGACTTTAGCCTTTTAATATATTTGCTGCATTGGATCAGTCTTCCTAGAACAGGCAAGGGCTTTCTAGCCTCACGTCAGCAGCGCTGTATCACCCATATAGCCTACATTAAAACAACCAGCGGATGGTCGGCGGGTGCCGTTTCGAAAATTGGTCAACAAACTTTGGTGCTGATGGATGATAAGTTTTGCTATGCAGTTATGGTTGAAATAATAGCCCATCAGCGCATCTCTAGTGTGTGTGCCTCTCTCTCGCTCAGAGGGGAGGGAGAGGCTGAGGGTCGATCCAGCATGGATTCTAAACTCTGTGGTGGATAGGATCGATCTACAATTAGGTGTTAACAATACTACTACGCTAGGTCGAAGTACTCCCAAGTGCTATTGCGCCACACATTGTAGTTCTCCGGTTTATTCGCTTGGAAAATCGCCACGTTTCACGTTGCGTGGCCGTAGCATTTCTATCAACTACTCGTGCAACTGTATTTAAGTCGGTAAAACGTGGATGTTTTTGATTACTTCTACGCTTAGTTGCCGTCAAAGCCCGCTAGCATAGCAACATGCTAACACAGTCCAGCCGCGCACCAGAGCGTTTGAGTGCACGTACGGACACGGGAGAGGTATGACTCAACTCGTGAAAGTTAAGGTAAGAACATATATTACTACTGACATTGGGTGGCGTGTTCCTTTAAAGCCTGAGAATGGCAGTTGGGACAGGTGGCCTGAACACCTGCCATAGGATTCTAATTGCTGTGATGTCATAAAGGCCCAATGTTAAGTCAATGGGGAAATTTTGAATAGTTTTTAATTAATAGTTTAAAAAGTAAAGAAAAATACAAAGCCCACATGTCATAAGTAAGACCTACGTAACATAGTTTGAATGAAGTTTCTACGTTAAACGGTTGAAGCTGCATTAAGTGCGTTAGAAGAAGAAGAATAAGAAGAAGCCTAGGAAGAACAGTACAGTGCATTTTCATGCACTATAATAAGAAGCCTAGGAAGAACAGTACAGTGCATTTTCATGCACTGTAACTAGAAAATGCAATTCCAGGGAATTACCATTGCATGTAAATGCAAAAAAGCTGTGTATAACATTATATTACTTACAGTATGATTATTCAGATTACACAGTCTTACAGTATTCTTGAAAACCACTTACTTGGTTAGATGTTAGCTTAGAGTATATGACAGTCAGTAAAAATAAATGGTCAATTCAATATTGATCAACATTCTTTGTTTTAATACAGTACTGCAGAAACAGCAGAGTGATACTCAGAACACACTAATGAACACTTAACAACCAATGCAAGCTTCAAGTCAAAAAAATCAAAGTTGTTGAAACCAATTTTAAAGTTAACCAATAATGATATGGGAGAAAACAGATGTCTACTGAATTTGCATTCTTACAGAACTTGAATGGTGATATACTGAAGAATAAAAGAGTCAGCCCTTCGGATGATCAGTTTTAGACAGAACTTAGTTAGAATCTTAATTTTCACACAGCACAGCTCAGGTCTAAAAACGGTTACATGCTGCTATTCCGACATGCCGCTACTTAGACATTGGCGTCTAATTGTCGAAGTGGCGGCATTAACATTAATTTTCAGTTGTGCTGTCAGTTAAACACGTTATTAACGGCGTTAACGTAAACCTATTTTAACGGCGTCAATTTTTTTAACGCGATTAACGTTCTTTTTGGTTAAACAAACTTTGTAGTTTTTTCACATGCTGTTGCAACAACTAGTAACGTTAGAACAACTACAACACCACACTGGATTTAGCTAGACCGGAAACTAAACAATACACACTGACAAATGAAATGGAACGTTGTATGTGCTGCATGTACACGCCCCCTTTTAGGGAAAAGATGACTGATGTAATGGAAACCTATGCTGCATCAAAGTGGGGAGCGAAAAGGGCTTATACTTACTAAAGTATAACATAACATCAACTTACTAAACATGTCACACATTCATTCTATCACTTGTAATATGAAGGTAGCCTATTTCCTACAACTACAGTAGGTGAGATAATTGGCTATGTTATACTGAAGTTCCACAGTTAGCTAGCTAGCAAGCTAACCGTTTTGCATGGGATATGGTAAGTGTACGCTAAATTTGTTCTCAACATGGGGTATTGCAAACGAATTAGGCTGGTAATGTACATAGTTTCGACATGAGTAAGTTACATAAACATAATTCTTCATAACTGCCGTGTTAGTAAAATGATTGAATGTCCTGTGAATTAAAAATAGATGTAACGTCAACGTGTGATTACTAGCTGTCTATCAATGATATAATGTTAACTTGTTTTCCTCTAAAATGGGACGTGATGCAGATTAAATGTATCTTTATGATGATGCGCCGTTAGTAGGCTACGTAAAGGCATGCTGCACACACTTGTTTGGGCTTACGCAAGGGGGCAGGCGAATTCCCGGAAGTAGAAGCATCGATGTAGCGGTGGTTATCAACTCTCTGCTAACCCCATAGAACGCCCATCCATTTAGGATTTTTTTGAACTCCCATAACTTCATATAACATATATCATGTGCCGATATTTTAGCTTCTGTGTTATCTACATAAACAATAAAAGGCAAAACAAGACTCGACTACCTCGTACGTAACGTTAGGTTCCCGTAAGAAGAATGTTTAGCATGTCCGATTGAAGGGAAGCTAACGCACTGAAGGGAGATAACCGTATTGTTTGGATAAGAAGCGTAGTCCAGCCAGCACGGAAACTCGTGAACAAAGCTATGTAGCCTACAATAGCATTGTAGCCTATGTTAAGGTAAAGCATAGAGGCAAGTAAACCTAATGGAAAAACAGTAGTTTTACCGTAAGGTAGTCTAACGTTAATCATTTCAGAGGTTTTCGATGGATTGACGTAGGTCAGAAAAGTGGAAAGAAGATTAGCCTCAAGGCTATAACTTTTTTGTTTTGTTTTACCATGACTGTTTTCGAAGATGATCACGTGTGGTAGTTTCAACATTAACATGACTTGATATCACTTGTGAGGATGATATTAATAATAATACATAAATACATTTTTAACTTTGATGACTTTGAAGGCGAAGGAAGTGTGAGAAGAATTTCTGTGTAGCCTATCTATCATACGAGTTACAAGATTCAGTTCGATGGCTAACGTCACGAAGTTAAGTGCGAGTCTGCGCAGTACTGGGGGGACCAACTGAAAAATGACTCAGTACCCTCCCATTGAGAACGACGGAGTCTGTTCGTCCATTTCTTTTACTGTCTATGGGCTTACGAGCCGGCCAAAGAGTAGCCTAGCCTAGGCTGACGCATTAAATGTGTGCCGCCAAAGATTCTTTCACCTACTTGTTCTGTTATCAACATTCCTCTTTGGCTGCTACTATTTGCGATGCACTCTGCTTTTGACATTCATTTACATTAGATTCCGCACACCAGCATCGCACTTTGGCGCCGTGTAAATCACGATTCAGTTATATTTGGTCGACGCTGCTCCATAAAATCCATTGTTCATCCAGTGTTTGCCTGTTAAAAACTTCGGCGCTGATGTGTGTGGCAAGTGACAGACTGTATAAAATGGCAATGCACTCATGTTGAAAACTTCCTTATTTTCAACTGAATTCAAAGATAATGAATATAGTATGAATATAATGTTTTCTGTTTGTTATGCCCTTTATAATGTGTAGGCCTACATTTTGTGCACGCACTTCTGCGGTAGCATTTATTTCAGTTTATATCAGCTAAATTTCTGAAGAATATTGTGTTGCCTCGGTCTGCTGCACATCTTTTGAAATTTGATTTGAAATAATCAAAGACCTACGTCTTAAAGTTCAGTTAATAAAGTAACTTGCTTTGCTTTCATTTGAATCCCAATCAAGATACACAATAATTGCTTTATTGTTAATATGGACTCCTGGAAAGTTCAGAAATGCAAAATAATAGAATTTTAACCATATGATAAAATATGTGATTAATTGTGATTAACTATAGGAATTCAGTGATTAAAATTTGTAATCGTTTGACAGCACTAATTTTCAGGCGTCCCACTACTGACATTTTTTTTTTCATTGTTGGAGTAGCGGCACTTGACCTTTTTTCAAACGTCCTGTCATTCCAACACGAGGTCATTAACAGTGCCATAGCCAGGATTTTTCAACGGAGTGGACTTTTGCGAAGTAGGCCTAGGGTGGGCCTTTATTTTTTTTTTATTCCAATATGGGCAGCATGGGCGTAGATTTAGGGTGGGACGCTCATGACTAGTCCTAACCAATATTTTAAGATTACAAAATTGTCCCCACCAATATTTTAGCGAACTCATTTGTGCTGCTGATCATTCCGACAGCCAGCACGACAGTACAAGAAACGTCGTCATTTCATTGGCTGAAAAACCGAGGGGGAGGGGGAAGGGTTATCTGACACGCATGCTGCACACATATACCATAGACTGTATATACAGTCTATGATATATACAGTCTATGCTGCACACACATTGCATTATTCTTGCACTGGTAGTCAAGCGAGCGGGTGTGTCAACGACAACGGTAAGTTACCAGGGCTGTCTGTCAATACATAGGCCTACCCCATAAAAGGCCAGAGTGAAACATTTTGATATTCCCTTTTCCCTTCAGCATACATACAAACCCCTTTTTGTGGTGTGTAGATCAGCTATGCCACCCAAGAAGAAGAAAGGGGACATACGAAGCTTTTTCATAAAGCAGAGTGTAAGTAAGCAAAATAAGAAAAGATAAGACAACAAATTAAATGTGACCCTGCAAGGCGAAACCAGTCGTTTTGGTAAAATTTACAAAATTAAGTTATTGTAGCCTACTCATACGAACGGCCATAAACTAAACTTTAATATGCATATCCGAGGGTATTGCAAATAGTATTGGATAGTCGCCGACCCTCATTAGATGTGGATATTTGGAGGTTAGGATAGCCTTAAAGAAACAAGGTTATCGCAGTTGCGAGACATACGGCCCTTCTCCAGTCTCTCTCAAAATCAAAACACACCCAATTCACGCTTGGACTTTTCGATTATGTTTCTAAATGTTGGGACTGATGGACACATTTCGTTTGGTCCCCGGGGGCCACTCCCCCTCCGCGCTGGTTATTTGAACGTTCGTTGTGAAGTGGTTTACTGTAAAAGGAGCGTCGGATATCCCGCCTGTCTTTGCAGAATTATAGGGCCATGATAATGCGCTAGAGTCGAGAGAAAGAAGACTAAATAAATATGCAGACATGTTATGTGCAATTCAACAACTGCACGCATGACATATAAAAGATATATTCCTAGCCTACATTATTGTGTAGTAAATTGAATTTATCCAACCTGCTGGCAAGCCAAAATGCGTTGCACATGGCTTTATAATTGTCCTCTATAATGCAATATAAGCAACTTGAATATATCGCACACCCAGTTTGAACACCCTGATGGACACTGAACTCTGGGGGTTATTTGAACGTTCACTGAAGTGCAGGCTACTGGAGCAAGAATTCCGCCCGTCTTTGCGCAACTGGCCATTGATTGACGGCCATTAATTAATTAATATAGGTGGCCTGCACGCACAGAATTTGTTTGATGCATGGAGTTTCCGACCGTTTTCCCCTGAGAGCTTAGAGAATAAAATGAGGAGAGCTACCTGTGTTTTACATATAATGTGTAACATTTATTCACATGGCCAGTTCAAAATCACCTAAGGTTTTGACTGAAATGTGTGCCGAAAAACATTGTTTGGATGGCGGGTGGATTGTTGATGTAGCTGCAAGTGCAGATGACATGACTCATCCATGCATCTAGGATGTTGGAATTTGATAGGATACAGGAACTGAGATAAATTGAAAATGAGGATTGGTAATGTCGGAATAGTGGTACTAAATAAAGTCGGAGTAGGGGCATGTCGTAATAAAAGTATGTCGTAATAGAGGGTTGTCGTAATAACGGGATGTCGTAATAAAGAGTGAACCCCCCTTTTTCCCTTTGAGTAAATACTGGATGAACATTTTTGAGCAGGTTTACTTTCCTTTTTTCATATTACCCACATAACAAATTAACAGGAAAACACCTAAGATGTATACCAACACTTAAGATTATGGTTTCTAAACCACAAGGCCTGCAATAAAGTATTCTGGTCAAATCAGTTCCTATCACGGTTAATCTGAGTACCCAGAAGTTCGCATCATATTGCGGGTGACTTTGTAGTTTAGAGCCCTTCTACTAGCCCTGCTGTCTGTACCACGTCCATTACGGACACTATCATCACGATTACCACTGCAACCTCCAAGCTATGTTGGGCAGAGGGTCGAAATAAGCATGGTATGCTTAGTGGACACCGTCGTATACACGCAGACGCACCTCCATTCAATAGACGATCGATCATAATCTCCAAAAGGATATTCTCCTTCAGATTTAAAATAGGTGAATAACATAGCCTACCTAAGACTTCATCATACGTAAACGTTTTTCAACATTTGGAGTAGGCTTATTTCTGCTTAATTTCTGCTTCAATTTATGCAACACTATGGCCTGCATCGCTTCCGCGTCATTACAAATGCACGTCTTTGTGTTTCTCGCGTGTAATACAAGTATTTCCTGGAAACTTTGCGCAGCGATTTTGGGTTTGAATGAAGCTCTGGATGTTTAGCACATAGTGGAGCAGAGTACAAATGAGATTTGTCACCGTACTTGGAACTATCGTCTATTTTAATCAGTATCGTTGTTTGTCGCAATTAAAAAGTCTCAAGGGCCGGATTACATTATTATTTTGACATACGTCGCGGTCCGGAATTGGGCCGGACGCGGGCCGGATTTGGCCCGCGGGCCGGGTGTTTGAGACCCCTGCCCTAGAGGTTGTAGGAGTGCGGTATCTGAGTCAGATGCATTGTGTGGGCATGTAGAGAATTGACTGCTGATTGCCGCCACTTGAGGCAAGGGTATCCGCAGTAAGGCTGGATGGAGGAGGAGGCAGCTGAGGGTTGAGTAGCATTTTGAAGGTTGAGAAAAGTTTTCGAGTGTCTGTAGCACTGTTGATTTTGTCATTGTAGAAAATCGTCTTAGCAGCAGTGATGCTGGCTGAGAAGGAGGTCAGGAGTGTCTGGTAGTTTTTGAGGTCATCAGTTAGTTTGGATTTGTGCCATTTCCTCTCTGCGGCTCTGAGTTTGGTGCGCTGCGATCGGAGGGTATCATTTAGCCATGGATGAGTGTTTGGATCGAGCTGGCCTTGTGGTAAGAGGACACAGCTCGTCTAGACACGAGCTCAGTGTGGAGCAGAGCGAGTCTGTGGCCTCATTAACCTCCAGAGAGGAGAAGGTGTTGAGTGAAGGTAGACCGGTGGCAACCACAGAGGAAAAGTGCGTTGGAGACAGGTTCAGGATGTTGCGGCGGAACATGACCGTCGGCTGAGGAGCCGGAGGAAGTTCTGTCAGGCTGACGTTGAACTGGATGAAGAAGTGGTCAGAAAGATGGAGAGGCATCACCATGAGGGTGTCTGTGCTGCAGTTCCGAGTGCGGATCAAGTCAAGCTCTGCCAGCTTTGTGAGTAGGTGGGCTTTGAACCAGTTTGAGGTCAAATGAGTGGATCAGGGCCGAAAAGTCCGCTGAGTCTGGGGCGTCTAAGTGGATGTTCATATCGCCGAGGACAAGAAGCGGACAGTCATGCTCAGGGATGGAGGACAGCAGAGTGTCAAGTTCGTCCATAAAGTCGCCTAGTTGGCCTGGTGGGTGGTAGATGACCAGCTCGTAGAGTTTTGCTGGGGCGATCACTGTGATGGCATGAAATTCGAATAAGACATAATGGAACGTTGTGTTTTTAAGCGCCAGCCAAAGCCATACCCGAAAACCGCCACAGGCCAATCGTTATCATGTCATGACAATGCTACCTTTTCATATTTTATAGTCTATGGTTTCCATGCACACCATATTCCGGTTTTATTCGGAATATTCAGATATTCAGATTGCACATGAGTCAATAAATATAGGCTAGTTGTCAGACAAGTTTTTTTATTGTTGTAGGCTATTATTGAATGATTTCACAAATAAAGCCGTGAAAAAATGGTATGCACAGTGCGTACAGGATTACGCCTGCCGGCGCCACTGCACCCACCAATATGGCTGTTGACAATGCGCTCTTAAAATAACATACAACTCGCACTATTGGTTCAGCTAGCTGTCATTCACATCAGACCTCCGTGCTAATTTTAAGGAGCTTTATTCCATTTATAAACTATTTGCTAAATGTATTTGTTCGCGAAACAAAACAGATTGTCTGCCTACTACCATATGGTTATTATGACCGCCGCTAGCGAAGCGGTCATATAGGGATTGTCAACGTTTTTTTTTTTTTTTTTTTTCCCGTCATCTACTTCCTGAAATTTTGGTCAACGATACCCGGGGCACCGAAACACCAGGGCACATGAAATTTGGTGGGTATGTAGCCCCACTAGACTTTTACGGAAAAATTTCGTTTGGTCCCCGGGGGCCACTCCCCCTCCGCGCTGGGCCCCCCGAAACCCAAAAAATGCAGTTTTTCCTAAATAACTACCTGAACCGTGGCACCGAGGATGAAGAAATTTTTATGGTATGTTGGTCTCAAGGGCCCACATCAACCTAGCCCATAATCACTCATTTGTGATTTGCACCCCCCCGGTAAAAAATGAAAATGCAATATCATTCTGCTTTAATCGCCCCTCTCTTCAGTAAAGACGTTCAGAACTGCACCAAATTTTATGTGTATGATTAACCTGACATTCTCTGGGGGTATGCCAAGTTTCGTAGAATTTCATCCATGGGGGGGGTCTAAAAAATTAAGTTATGTGTACATTTAGTGACTGTACACTCATTGGCCTGTAGATGGTGGTGCACACATATACACATGCACACACACACACACAGGCACCCACATACTATCGGTATTAGAACGGCCGATACATAATTACAAATTCAGTAGGATTAAAAGAAAGCCAAAATAAATATTCATCATCATCATGGCTGCATTTCCAGTATTGGCGATAAGTAGTCGTTTGTCCACTAGACGGCGCATCGTTGCAGTGAGACGTAATTTTGTTGGAAGTTAATCTAAAGTGGGTTGGAAAGACACTACGCTTCCTACAAGGACAAGACTGTAGGCTACAGTAGTTTACCGCAGAGAACGTCTAAGGGTAGGATGATTTCTGCAAGACATGTAATTCCCATTTCCTCTTGAAGCCAAAATAAATCTGAGAATTTTTATCGGACATGCTTGTTTTTTTCCTGCAGGTAGGCTACGTTAATCCTATCAATAGCAGAACGTAGGTAAAATAATGTTACCGTTAGCATGGTTGAGTGATGGAGGCCAATTTGATTATTGATGTATTTGTAGAAAACCATAAATGCGTTTATAGGCTACCAAGCAAATCGATAACAGCACTAATTGTATCTTTCGACTGTCATCTCATTTGCTTATGACCATAACCTAGGCTACTAACAGGAGCTAAGTGAGTTAGCCACAACACGTTCGCTACGTGATGGTTTTTTAATGGAAAATATATAGGCTACCTGAAAGATAACCTGTCTATGATGCACCCTAAACAGGGCTGGGACATTTCTGCTCAAGTTCTCAAAAAGCATCTGAGTCAACGTTCATTCCCAAACACCCATAGGCTACTTCAATCCTCTATTTTCAAAGGTGATTCAAGTAAGGAAGAGCATGGCTCAAAGTAAAGTAACTGAAACTACATAAATTCGTCAAAGTGAATAATTTGTGTCAACTCGCTGCAATGTAGATTTATTAACGCACCTGTGATGATCTAGCCTACATCTCCATTTAAACCAGATGTTTTAGAGCGCACGTTGAGATGTATTCAGGGCAGGGCTGTACCTACACATATTTGTTGCACGTGCTACAAAAATCATTCTTTGCGATGGATGATTTAGTACCAACGTTACACCGGTCAGATACAGTTTTGCCTATGGCTATTCCGTGAGACTGAGGCGCTTTTTGTTTGTTCGAAGTGCGTGTTTAGGGTGTGAGAGGGGAGTCGATGTGCTTTGATTCCAGCTTGGTAGTTGTAGTCTATGCGATTAAAAAACACGTGTGTGTGAAGTATCCAAACAATGATAACGCTTTCATTATGGCTGCTTTAGCCACAGACCTTGAGCTACTGTACAGTGGGTTGGGTTCCATTTAGAAGTGTCCACTTCATTCGCCCTTTCCGTGATTCACAGCTACGTGAAATGTATTACTACTGATATGCAAAACTATTAACTTTTCGCCAAGAGGTGGCAGCTTGATACTGTAAGGTGTAAGCCATTGGTTCCAAAGGAGATTTTATTTGGGTCGCCAGCATAGCCTAGTGACAATTTGTGTTGTGTAATAGGCCTAGCATAGGGCCTACCTTATATAGCTTATAGTTTGTTAACAGTCACGGTTTTGTCATAACTCCCTCTATGCATTTTTGCATTTAGAATAGCTCTAAAACCGGGGGGCGAACACGTCGCAGGGGGGGCGCCAGTGCGTGGATATCTCAATCGCAAAATTAAACAATATTTCTATCGGGCGCCTGGACTAGGCTGGGTGAAAATCAAAAGATTGCGTCAAAAGATTGAGCTTAACCATGGACCTCATGGTTGCAAAATGCAAGGGAACATGAATCAGCATATTATTTGCACAAACAATAACGGACAGTAGCTCTTCAACTTTGCCCGTTAAAATGTGTATGAACAGTCTCAGTATCATTTGAACTAGATGACTAAACTTATGCATATGTAGAAGAAGAAACATTCACAAAAATCCATGACATGACCTCTCTTCTTGATAGCTGTTGAAAACTGCATGGAACTGACAGGGATTGTTTTGTTTAATAATAAATAAATACATTATGCTGCTACCTTCTGCTTTTCCCAAATACAATGTAGCCAGGTGTACCTTTCATCAGTCCAGTTGCAATGGATGGACTGTGATGAACTGCCCTACTTGTGATTGTTTAGAGATTTTAAAGGTTTTATAACAATGTTACAGATTTTTTGGCCCAGAAACAAATCTATTCACCTTTGCAGCGCCAGTAGGCTACTTTGTGTGCGGAATTTGTGCAAACACACATTCCAAACACAAAAGTTTCAAGAGTGGGGGATGGAGTAGAAGATGGAGACAAATTCATTAATATGATTTAATGGATGTGCAGGACTGAGCGGCGGTCATATTTTGTACATCTAGTTATGACCGCCGCGCAGCGAAGCAGCGGTCATATAGGTTTAGTCAGATTTTTTTTTCTTTTTTTTTCGCATGCCCAAATTTCCGTCAATGATTCCCGGGACACTGAAAGACCGGGGTACACAAAACTTGGTGGGCATGTACCCCCACATGGATAGCATGGAACCGTCATTTTTCGTTTTGATCTGTAGCCCCCCCGCTGGACTGGACCCCCCGAAAGGAGGGTAGGGCAGACACAGTTCTCTGTGAATATCTTGAGAACTGTAGGGCCTAGGATGACCATTTTTTTCCGTATGTTTGCCTCCAGGGGTCATGTTAACCCATTTCATGTGCACACATGTGCACAAACAGATACACACACACACACATACATTCACAGTAATGTTCATTCATACGTATGACACATACTCACACAGTAGACATATGTACGCTTGCATGCACAGGCACATACGCAGGCACACACACAAGCACGCACACACACACACACACACCCACACACACATAACATAAACATAACACAAACAATCAAGAATTTCTCAGAATTATGAACAGGCAAGATGGAGGTGGGGTTGTATAAAATTAATTTTACATGTGAAATCTATGAACTAATCATGTTTTGGTACTTGTTGTCTAGCAGATATAGTGAATAGTGAGTGAGAATAGTGAGACAGTTAGAATCATATAGGCCTTTCAGCGTGATTTCTTTTTGTGGAAAAAATGTGCTGGACTGGGCGGCGGTCATATTTTGTACCGCTCTGCGGTACATCTAGTTTTAATTGTGATAGCCTTATAATTATTAACATAGGCCTAGGTACTCATTGTTTGCTTATTTTATTGATAGACGTTTGATGAATAGCCTACTGTAGTTGATTGGAAGTGGAGGGGCAAGTTTTCGAAGGTATTTTCAACTATAATATTAAGGTATATCATACTATGTGCATCTTTGCAGTGGCAAGCGCTTTCTTAATGATGTTGCGTGCCGAGACAAGGAAGCACACGTAAATTTGCATACGTAAATTTGCATTCAGTTGGTCTACCAAGCCTACTTCTGCTGTTTTACAGAAATAGCCATGATTCCCCATTCCAAAAAGGATAACTTTACTTCATTGTTAGTGTATATCAAAAGCGGTTGTTCACTTTGTGTGAATGACGCTATTTTCCACGTCTTTTTTATTCCAACCGTGGGCACGAGAACGCGCACACATCCTGAATTACTTACACCTGGCTTGACATAGTCGCTCCTACTCATCCTGGATTGGCATTAGTGAAACGAGTTGAGCTAGGATGACCAGTCAACGCTATGTCAAACCTCGCTTTATCACTTATCTTGGATGTCTTAATTCTGCCTTTGTGAAATACACCTCTGGTGTACAATAGCGATTTTTAGACAATGCGCTAAGACTCCCTAAGTGTCTGTACGTGCACTCAAACGCTCGGGCTTGCGGCGCGAATGTGTTAGCATGTTGCTATGCTAGCGGGCCCAGACGTAGCCGTAGAGGGAGGAAGATAGCATTAAACAAACACATCCACGTTTCCCTACTTAAATACAGTTGCACGAGTAGTTGATAAAAATGTGTAAGGTCACACAACATGAAACACGGCGATTTTCCAAGCGAATAAACAGAAGAACTACAATGTGTGGCGCATTAGCACCTGGGAGTACTTGACCTAGCGTAGTAATATTAATTAACACCTAATTGTAGATCCTATCCACCACAGAGTTTAGAATCCATGCTTGATCGACCCCTCAGCCTCCCCCTCCCCTCTGAGCGAGAGAGAGAGAGGCACACACACTATAGATGCGCTGATGGGCTATTATTTTTTTGACCAATTTTCAAAACCGCACCCGCCCGCCATCCGCTGGTTGTTTTAATGTAGGCTATATGGGTGATGTGGCGCTGCTGACGTGAGGCTAGAAAGCTCTTGCCTGTTATAGAAAAGACTGATCCAATGCAGCAAATATATTAAAAGGCTAAAGTCCTACATTGGCTATGTTGTAGCCTATCCCCAGAATATCAGCAGCAAACTCTCTGTCTTTGTCTCGCAAAACAGTCTCCAAATAAAACGCACATCGGCCTGTTGCCTATTCTGCCAGCTTGTGCCAATATATCGTCCAAAATGCTTGATTGCATTGCATTCTCCACATTGTTAGCTACATTTTCATGTACCACATCAGCATTTTTGTTCAGTGAATCTTTTGTAAATTGCTTTACAATAGCATCGGGCCCTTGTCAGCAGCCTTCGGCTTGCCTCTTGCCACTATTCACTCCTTCGTCTTCAACATTCCCTTCTCAATATTTTTGGCCTCAATGTGTCCAGTTACATAGTCTGTCTGTTCGTAGTCTTGGATTTTGTGAAATAAATGTCTAAATATCACCTGCTTGTTGCAGATTCCTTTTAAATCTGTTTCTCTCTCGAGCATTTAATATGCTGCCTGCTTGTCTCTCCACATCGTCCAAAATGCTTGATTGCATTGCATTCTCCAATTTTAAGCTACATTTTCATGTACCACATCAGCATTTTTGTTCAGTGAATCTCTTGTAAATTGCTTTACAATGACCGTCGGGCCAATAGGCCTATTGCCTGGCTTGCCTCAGCTTCGGTCACGTACTTTTACAATTTTATCATTGTAATAAAAAACGCAATTTGGCACATAACATGCTGCTGGCCTACTAATTATGCTAATGCCTATATTGTACTTTATTTTTTGCAAAAAGAAAGAAATCCTTGATAAAATAACAAGTCATTCACATTATAGGTTACTTTAAGCACTGTCATGTCAGGGTGACACTATGACAAGCCTGTTCTGAAGACTCCCATTCATTTTGACTGCATGGGAAGAGAGCGCATCTTTTTCAGACAGACAGCGCAATTCATTTTATACCAGCAGCAGGGTTGCCAACTTTGGGTGATTGGCTGGAGTGAGATTTTGTGAAGTCATAGTGCGTGTGCGTTAAATTTTTCCCCAAACCTAATTTTAAAAATGTCTGTCCCCTGACTTTTTTGCTATGTACAGTATAATCCCTGATTTAAGTTTCTTCAAAATGTACAATTAAATTATTGATTGCACTTGAAAACAAGACCAGTGTTTTAACCCCGTGGCATGGAAGGATTATGAGCCACTGGGCCCCTGGGCACAGACATGGAAAGGGCCCCCCTGCCCACCTGAAAAAGGTAGTAGCTCAGTAGAAAAAAATGAAAAATAACCCCTTAAATGATTACTTCTGGCGAGTTTTGTGGAAAGAAATGGACAGATTGAGACTTATGAATGTGTGTATGAGTGTACGTATGTATCAGGGATGGAAATAGCCTAAAATATTTTTTTCCACCTACCATTGTGGATGGTGGATTCCAAAGTCTACCAGCCACTAGAGATACATTATGAACATTTGATGAAAAATCATGACCAAAATGATTACGGTTATTGGTATTGCAATATGATTAAAATGTGCTCACTTTTCTTCTAAACCTACCATCAATGTTGGACAGAACTCATAATTAGCCCGCCCTTCATGCCCAGTAGCAGTGATGCCAGTAACGCGTTACTTTTCTTAAAAGCGTTACTAGTCTATTTTGACCACTTTTTTCGGTAACGAGTAATCTAACGCGCTACTATTTACAAACCAGTAATCAGATTAAAGTTACTCATCTAAGTTACTGTGCGTTACTATTTTTGTCATTTTCCTTAGTAAAAAGATATATTCTTTGCTTTCTTCTTGTCTTGGGGATTAATGTCATGTAGGCTATGCTCACGTTTTCAGCATGAACACAATTCACGTGTAAAACCACGCAGCGACACAAACAATGGAGGGATAGAGAGAGATGCACATTTCATCAGTCATTACTTTGAGTTTGTGTCAGCTAAACATGACAACATTAAGGTACATTGTAGGCTACATTCTGTGCTGGCGACAAAGTGCTGTCTAGCTAGACATCCCAAGTCTCCGGAAGTTTTGGGAGTCTCCCACATATAGCGGCTTCCTCATGCCCGCAAATTACATAAAATCTCCCGGAACCTAGAGCGAACAAGAGCACGCAAGCCAGACCGGACTTCAAATCGCGTGTGCATATGAGTTTAACGCGCACACAACAGGGAGAGAGAGAGGAGTGGTGCGTTTGTGCCTGAAGCGCATCCAAGACAGAGAGCATCCTGGTCTGTTTTGCTAAATCAACCAATCAGTTTTCAGTGTAAGTGTGCTTATATCTCTTCTCCCAAACTTAATTAATCAGTTCAGTCAGTGTATCTAGGAACAGGAGCGTCATGGCAGCGTCAGTGCCCCTCAAAAAGGAAGATTTAAGACCCATTTCACATCAGACTACACAAAAGTGTACCCAATTGTCTCATAAGATTAAAACATAATGATAGTCTTGCACACTGCACTGTTTGTAACAGCGACTTTAGCATTTCTCACAGCGGGTTAAATGATTGCAAAAGACTTGTTGAGGTGAGTTTAACAAGTGTAATTTCATTTGCATATTACTCAGGCCTATACCAGATGGCTAGTTGCCAAGGCTACATGAAAAAAAAACCTACAAAAAAATCTACATATTTTACTATAACAATTTCTATCAATAGGCCTTCCTTATTTTGGTGTTGGTATTATTGTACAAACATCTGAATTTCAGTATCTAAGTAGGTTAGGTTGGGATATCTGCTATACATGGCTGACATTACTGTTAAAATGCACTTCCAGTATAGTGAGTATTGGCAAAACCGGTTATCATTTTTATCTTGAGGCGGTGGGGGTGTTGTCGGAAGCTGCTGAAAGTAACTAATAAAGTAACTTGTAATCTAACTTAGTTACTTTTAAAATCAAGTAATCAGTAAAGTAACTAAGTTACTGGTGTGAGTTCTGGAGCCATCCAACTTCTAACTCTATACTATCCTACATCATCTGATTTTAATATTATGTCTAGGCTACACTATATTTAACATTTATTTTCTATTTGGCCTGTTATGAAATTATGCATTGACCAATATAAGCACACTTTTTTAAGACACTTAAATACATGCATGCTTAGCATTTTGTGAAAACAAATCATTATGGCTACATCGACAAACTCTTAGCCATGAGCTATATATCCTCTGATTTTAATATTTACACATATGTAGGTATTTAAGCACAGCTCAGTTTTAAGACACTTAAAGCCCAAAATTGGAGACCATATAGAAATTTGCTACCATTTCAAAACCGGATTACTCTGGAACGGCTTATTGTACAGGGGATTGCATTACACCTTTGTGTTCGGTAAGGTCTGCTGTTTATTCTGGTTTACGGTTTGTCATGTGTGGAACGAAAAGTTTGTGAGATATCCCTCCTATAGGAATTGAAATGAGCGCAGAGCTATAGTAGCCTAATATGATTATTTCTTGAAAGTTAATTTAATTTTTCTCGCGAACCGTTTATTGCAGCAAATAGCGACTATAGCACCTTATAAAAGATGAGAAAAAGTTATTTAATGTGATGTCTGTGAGGCTACTTCGCGAGTAGTTCCTAGAGAAGAATGGGCGGCCACACTTTATGTCGGTCTGCCTTATGTCTAAATAGCAGCGTGTTCCGTGAAGGTGTCGCGGACCGGATTAAAATACCCTAGTCAGCGAATCAACAACCAGAGAAAACTGCGCTGAGAACGTTGTAGGCGGATATTAGACCTACCTGCTGTTGGTCTAGACATATTCATGCCTTAAACTCATATCCTGTCATTTAGAAACAATGCTGTGGGCTAGTCTAGTCATCAACAAAAAATGAACGGATTGCAAAAAAAAAAAGAATGGATTTGGCGTGACATTTCTTGAGTGTGCGTGAGAGCATGAGATTGGTGCTGAAAGCGTGGGTGGCACGCCAGATGCGTGAGAGTTGGCAACCCTGCCAGCAGGCCGATCGGACAAACTACCCAGTAAACAACATAAAGTCCTGGCGACGTCCCCTAAAGGTCCCCTGGCGAACGTCACCTCCTCGACATTGTGTAGGGTTCCCTTTACGTCCCACGGACCTCTGTTCAGGAGGTCTAAAAGACGTCCACGAGACTTTAAGAGGACGTCCTGTAATGGTCACCGCGATGTTATGCGTGCGACGTTTATAATTCTGCGATGGTAAAAAAAAAAAAAAACACGAAGCGCGATTTGGTATGGTATTACATCCTGTAAGTCTCAGCGTTGCTAGGAGAGAGTAGACGGAACATGAACACGAATTAATGACTTGTTCTACAACTACACAATCAACTTCACTCACCTCTTATTTTCACGCATGTATGAAATCACGTCCTCCGAATGCATTAGGCTACACTAATGATGAGTAGACATGGACATTTATACCGGGCTAGGATGTGCTGCTTTCACATCTACGGTGTCATTTTCTTAATAAACTAATACGACGTTTTAATGGGCATATCCCGTAGCATATTGTTCAAAACATCATCAGAGTAGGCCTAGCCTAGCCTAAGATAAATTGTTCAAACCATATTGTTTCAAAATATTAAAAACTAATAATAGCCAAAAATACTAAAAATACGCAATGCATGCTGGGAAGCAAAACTCAACATGAAATAAAGTAGGCTATATGAAACATAACTAGAATGCATTGACGTTATATCCACTCATTTTCTTGGACCTGTGATCAAACAGGGACAGCCTATAGGCTAAATGTAATCTTCCTGGAACATTGCAGATAAAGAAAAATGTATCGTTTTCTCTAGGCTATGAATGCTCTTTGTAGCCAACTTTAAGATTAAAAAAATAGATTCCAGATGTTTCTATTCTATATCATTGTTTTATTAATAAACAGTAAGGCTCTGGTGAGGCAGAGAGCTTGCTCCTCGTCAGAAATCTCATCGGATGTGCACTCTTTGCTGTTTCCACAAGGAGCTGCTGTAACATCGGGGACAGCTATGCGTGACACTTTTAAACGCGAGCATGCGTCAAATAAATTACAATGACATTTAAACAAGTCATGAAGAAGCAGTATCCTTAATTCTTCTGCAATGTAGAGCTAGATCGTTTTGCTTTACAAATTAAGTAGTCACTTCTGTTGCTAGACAACCCTAAACAAATGCTACGTGGTCTGTTTTTAAAATTTCTCTAGTTTTGCATCGTATTCAGCTCCAAAAGTCGGTTCAGTCCCAATTCGGCCGTGTGTGTGTTTCTGAAAATAAAACAGATAATAAGTACGTGACTACGTTAAATAAACCACTGCTTATTTAGAGCATGTTACATGCATCACGTAATGACAGTTATCTGAAGAAATGCGCATTGTAGACTAAGCTACAAGCTAAGAACAGCGACTTTGCTAACATTACACCAAGCATCACATCAGCAAACATGAATTTGATAAAATCCCTTCCCTAGTTTGTACCGTTATACATTAATGTTAAACTCAAAATGTATGTGCCATGCTGAATTATGTAGCACATACATTTTGAGTTTAACGTTAACAACCCTTTTCCCAGTTTATGAAGTTGTGCGTCTATGAGCAAAGTTTGATGTGGTACATGAAAATGTAGCTAAAAATGTGGAGAATGCAATGCAATCAAGCATTTTGGACGATATATCGCAGGGCTCTCAAGTTTTGAGGACAGGCAAGAGTGACATTCCCCGTCGACAATCACACACCCCCCCCCCCACGTCAACACACACTGGCATGGAAGTCAAGCGCTCTAACCACTGAGCTAAAAGCCCAGGCTTCCAACTCAGTGGTTAGAAGCGTTCTTAAGGTTAGGGGTGTGAGGATTTACACGCGCAACTAGCATCACCATCTAGCATACACCCCAGGTCAGTTACCAGTTGATCCAATATTAGTTGTGCAGAAATATAGCCCGTCTTATACACACCAATTGAATTGAAATAGAAATTGTAAAGATTTGTATTTTTTGTAATTATTCCATATTTAGTGTAGTCATATCAAAACCTGAAGTAGCCTACAATCCAAATGCAAGCATGAAACTTCAGAGTATTACCTTTCATTTGAGGCCAATATATGCTTATGTGGGGTTCATACATGTATGCAGTAACCATTTGATTGCCAGTATACATTTTGGATAACCCAAAGTCCTATGGGGAGTTTTCATAGGGCATTTTACCAAATGCATGAGCATACCTTGGCAAATAATGGTCTAAAGTACTCATGTTGTCATTCTATATTGATCTACTTTTGCACACAGCATGACAAGACCTAATGCTAGGACTCAAGTCATATCAAGTCAAGACCTAGAGGGCTGAAATGTGGTCAGTTCAAAGATGCTTGTTATCCGGTAGAAAAATAAAAGAATAATCTAGCCTTTGTAACTTTGTGACAGTACATCACACAGTTATTCTAATTGTTTTCCAACAGTGTCTCAGCTTTCCAAAAGAGAGCAGACATTTGATTATTGCTAAAGTATGTAGGAGCAATGCCCTCCTAAGTCAAAATGGGGCAAAAGTATAATTTATAATTGCTCAGATTTGCAAAAGAAATGATTTGACACATGGCACTGACAATTCAATAATGGGCCTTTTCACCACCTCTGAGCATCCACTAACCTGGACCTTTTAGGGGCTTTCCTCTAGGGGTGAATGAGAGGATGCTTAATTGCTTTTTACCCGACATTTTTGAATACAGATGCAATGATTAATGCATCCATGGCCAGGATATAATTATATAATATGACGTGATTTTAAAAGTGACCTATAACAATAGGCTATGCAATACACTTTAATTTGTTTAGTGCTAATAAAAAGATTAAGCCTATTTGGAGAGAGAGATGTTTAGAATGTGACAATATGTCAGTCATCGTGTGAACGAAAGTATGACTAGGCATAGGCTACTTGTTCTGAACAAGTGTTGTCAATGAACAGGCTGTGAAACTGTTGGCTAAGTTACAGACAGTCATGAACAACTGATGCTAATTATCTGGGAAACATTCTCTATAGCAGCAGTCACGTTGTCATTGTTTGTGTCAAACAAGTTGTGGATTTGTTGTAACATTAAAAGATGACTTACTCTGTGCTGAAACCATGAACTGATGCTCGAAGCTCCAAGGTGAACGAAACTTGGAAGAAGTAGGTAACAGGTTCACGTTCAATAGGCTAATTCACGTTCAACAATTCCAGGATACGCGTTTTTCATTGGTTGTTGCGTTAAATCTTACCCAGATACAATACAGTTATTTTCTGATTGGCTATTGTGTAGCCCCTCTCGTTATTTTTGATTGGCTGATAAGTGGCAGGCTCAACTCCAGGGGAGACGCGCTTGATTCCTGCCGGTTCCATAGTGAGAGCGGCGCGGCCAGAGACATTTTGGGCGCTGCCGCAGTATATTAAATATAGAAATAGTTTTTCTGCGTGAGAAACACAATGTGTGGCGGGAGAGTGTGACAAAAGACTGAAATGAGTGACTGTCACGCTCAATGCGTGACACTTGAGAGCCCTGATATCGGCACAAGCTGGCAGAATAGGCAACAGGCCGATGTGCGTTTTATTTGGAGACTGTTTTGCGAGACAGAGACTGAGTTTGCTGCTGATATTCTGGGGATAGGCTACAACATAGTCAATGTAGGACTTTTTAGCCTTTTAATATATTTGCTGCATTGGATCAGTCTTTCTAGAACAGGCAAGAGCTTTCTAGCCTCACGTCAGCAGCGCCGCATCACCCATGTAGCCTACATTAAAACAACTAGCGGATGGCGGGCGGGTACGGTTTTGAAAATTGGTCTAAAAACTTTGGTGGGATGGATGGCGGATTGATGATAAGTTTTGCTATGCAGTTATGGTTGAAATAATAGCCCATCAGTGCATCTCTAGTGTGTGTGCCTCTCTCTCGCTCAGAGGGGAGGGGGAGGCTGAGGGGTCGATCAAGCATGGATTCTAAACTCTGTGGTGGATAGGATCTACAATTAGGTGTTAATTAATATTACTACGCTAGGTCAAGTACTCCTAGTGCTATTGCGCCACACATTGTAGTTCTCCTGTTTATTTGCTTGGAAAATCGCCACGTTTCATGTTGTGTGACCTTACACATTTTTATCAACTTCTCGTTCAACTGTATTTAAGTAGGGAAAACGTGGATGTGTTTGATTAATGTTATCTTCCTCCCTCTACGGCTATGTCTGGGCCCGCTAGCATAGCAACATGCTAACACATTCGCGCCGCAAGCCAGAGCGTTTGAGTGCACGTACCGACACCGGAGAGGCCATAGCTGCCAACTCTCACGCATTGGCCGTGAGACATACGCATTTGATTAGTTTCACACACTCACATGCCACACCCCCGATTTCTCACGCTGAAGTGACAACCCGGTCGGTCAGATGCCTGAAAAATGAGTTTAGCCTATCTATAGATCTACCTGTTGAGCCACGGTTATGCTTTCAGAGACGGTAAGAGGGTTCAAGAGCACCCCCTGTCTGTGGAATTTTTTAAATTTTCTCTCATTTGCGACAAGTACCGATCTGCAAGCTGCAGCCAGGGGCTTCTCATTTCCGTCTCCATAGACCTCTGAAGTTCGCCTACAAAAAAGCTGCCATCTTTGACATCCGGTATCTGGCGATTTTTCCTATGGGAAAATAACATGGGGATTTTGAATAATCTCACCTGTTAAAGTCTTGTGGGGATGAAAAAGTCTGAAATGCAGACGTTTTCCTGAACACACTTTTGTCCTCTGCCTTCGAGTGGATACTGTGATCTCCGGTAAGTAAGGCGGCACACTTAGATTTTTGCTACTCCAGAGCTAACTTGCAATGCAATTTGCCATAGGTAGTTAGCTTCAATTAACAACCGGATCTCCTTATATGGGCAAAGATGGCCGTTTTGGATCTTTTTTGTAGGCGAACTTCAGAGGTCTATGGCCGAGCCACCTTCCTCTGTGTGATGAGTCACTTGTGCTGTTTACAACAACCAAGTAGCCTAGTTAGTGTCTAGCACTCCAAATAAATATGCTTCATTTGGCCCTATCGGTAGGCTGTCTACACTCAGTTATCATTGTCATTCAAAAAACTAGCAGCATTTGTGCCATCACGTTTTCAACAGCCTATGCAGGACAGGCACAAGGAACAATGGAAAGACAGTGTCACCAAGGCTGCTAAATTTTGCAATTGACAAATACTGTATCTCGCTAACTTACACCACACATGCTAGAACAGAAGACGGGCCAATCTTTAGTATTTCTATCCATCCCAAACTTCATCAAGATGTGTTTAGCACATTTAGGGTCTAGGCCGTGGTGCGCTCATGTGCACTATGGTAGGCTACCATGCATACACCATCCGTTTCAACACATCCCCTAACATAAACTGGTTCCAACAGACAGGTTGTTGTTGCCTCATTATCGAATGACGAAGAATGAGTTGCATTGTCTATTTGTCTAGACGTCTCCTACCATAACTACCACATATTTTCAAGGAATAGCTCTGTTGGTTCCCTTGTGGTAAGATCTTTTGATTGTTTTGGTTGGTTGACCCACAGCAGTGCTAACTAATGCAATTGATGTTGGTCTATGCAACTGCAGTCACAAAGCCAACGTTAGTTGAGTAGGCTGCCAGGCTGCATAGACAGCATTATATCATATTATATAATTTATATGAATCAAGATGAATGACAGACTGTATGAATTACAGATTCATATGAATGAAGGCACATGGCTAAATACCCATTTATTTTTTTGCCCGTTGTCACAAACACCTTGGTTCAAAGGGTAAGGACATAGGGAAGACTGACACCGTCGGGCAACTTTTAAATGATAATCTTAATTTATTTACAAATATATTTACAAAAGTCAGTAGGTGAGAGGCAACACAAGATAAAATAAAGTGTCATGCACGTCAGCAAAGTGTATGTGTAGTGCATAAAGAAAAGGCAATCGGGAATCGCTGCAGCCAGCCCTCCACAGCGTCAGGCCAGAGCAGAACCGAGAGCGCAAGTGAGACCTCAGGACACCGGCTTTATTCCGACGGCCATTAACACGGAGCCACGCCCCTCATTAGCCACGGGACCTCTCCAGCTCCTCCTGCAGGTCAAAATGCAATGATACAGCAACATGCCTAGTGCTCAAGAGCACCATACAGGCAGAGGGAGGAAGAGGCGTAACGCTTCACGGCATGGCAAAGCCAGGGCGTCACATCACTCACCCCCCAAAAGACAGGAGCCCATTACATTGGATTCTGGGAAAACATCTCTAAAATCCCAATCACTACAATCTATTCCATAACTATTAAACACAAACATACCACATTCTACACACATTAAAGGCCTTAGTGAACATCCACACACCATACATTCATTCACACTGAAATATCAGTCAAACAGTCCACACCAGTGTCACTCATGACCTTATTACAATCCCCACCCTCCCATATATCCGGCGCCTGGACACACGGGACACCTGAAACAGAACAAGACATGAGACAGACATAGGCATTCATTCCAACCCCTCCGAGGATCGATAAAGGGCATAATTTCCCCGGCCAACATTTTCAGGACATTGACGTCTATAATGACCTGGCTTATGGCACTTATGGCACGTATCATCAAAATGACCATCTCTCGTGGTGCCCTCAGACACAGCATTAGAACTCACGAGAGGACCCGCATCAATACGACCAACGCGCGGCTGATACTTGTGTGTTAAAGCATATCCATCAGCGAGGGAACTGGCCTCAGAGACCGTCTTTACATTATGTTCATTAACATAAGTGGCCACCCTTGCAGGCAAGATGTTTTTGAACTGCTCAACAATCATCAGATTGCACAATGAGTCGAAATCCTCAACAGCCTCAGCTGTAAGCCAATGGAGGAACAGACTGGACAGCTCCCTGGCTACCTCGGCATATGTTTGTCTATCAGACTGCTGATAATTGCGAAACCGCTGTCGGTAAGCTTCTGGGACAAGCTCATATGCTCTTAGTACCGCATCTTTTACCGTTTTGTATTCTTTACGATCAGTAGCAGACAGAGCGACAAAAGCTTCTTGTGCCTTCCCATATAAAACAGACTGTAACAATAAAACTTTGTCCTCACTAGTCCACTTCAAATCACTAGCTACACTTTCGAACAAAGAAAAGAAAACATCTGGGTCCCGTTCATTGAACTTTGGTAGAAATTTGACCATATTCGCTAAACCTGATGGCTGATTGGAACCGTATTTCCCCTCGGCCATCAGGTCTAGACGAGTGCGCTCTAACTGTATTCTTTCCTGTTCCAATAAACATTCCTTGTCCCGTTCAACAGCTTCCAATCGCTTCTGTTCCATTTGCATTTGCAAAATCTCTTTTTGCTGTTCAAAAGTTAACGTACTAAGGGCCATTGTGGACGCCGAAGCATCTGATTTTTGACCAGTCTGATCTGAAGCCGGATCCATAACCGGAGATCAAAAAAATGGCAACACCTGTTTTGCCTTTAAATTATCGCGAATAAAACCCACCAACTGCTCCTTCCTTGCAGATTTAAGCAGCGCAATATCAATAGAATACCGCTCAGCGACTTCTATTAACTGCTTAATGGTCAGCGTAAACAACGAGCTCTCCGATGGAGCATCAAAAAACTTATCCACTACGCTCATTACCAGTACAACACCAACAGGGTTTCCCGACCAATGAATGCAAAATCAAATGCAGACACCCCTGTTCACGGCCAACAGTGCATTACAACCAAACTCGATCTCCCAACCAACAACAAATTCAATCAAACAAATAGGCCTAAGCAAGGTGCAAACGCGGCGATCACAGCAGGGCAAACCAATCACGGAGCAACCTCCTAAACATTTACCCCCCCAACTAAACTGATCTAGCTTCTGACGGAGTCCAAGAACCGGGATCAGTGAACAAAAGAAACGTACACTCACCAATACCGTCAGATGCCAGCCCTCCCGACCGAAGTCGATGCAGCCTTACTCAGCGGCGGTGCCCGCCAGTCCAGACTTCCGTCGCCGGAACCTAAAACCCAGCGCTCGGCGCTCTAAATGGGGAGAGCGTTTGCTCTTGTAACAAGCTGCCCTTTTATGAAAGCCACGAGTACACCTACCAAAACAAAACCGATTGAATATTTGTTTCCCCAAAACTTGCCTTGAATTAACGTCGCCACTTAAGACGGTACAGATCTCCCCAAACAACCAGGCAAGTCCCCAGCAGGCCCAAACCACGCCTACTACAACTCCATTCACAAAAACCCTCGCCTGTTACCACTAGACCTACTCACCTCACGTCACAACTGACCGTAGGATAGTCTAGACCAAATTCACCACACGTCGCTATCACAGCCAACATGGGCCTTACACTGCTTAAAGCAGACAAACACCGGATCTGAAAAAATTGGATCGAGCCCCCATATGTCACAAACACCTTGGCTCAAAGGGTAAGGACATAGGGAAGACTGACACCGTCGGGCAACTTTTAAATAATAATCTTAATTTATTTACAAATATATTTACAAAAGTCAGTAGGTGAGAGGCAACACAAGATAAAATAAAGTGTCATGCACGTCAGCAAAGTGTATGTGTAGTGCATAAAGAAAAGGCAATCGGGAATCGCTGCAGCCAGCCCTCCACAGCGTCAGGCCAGAGCAGAACCGAGAGCGCAAGTGAGACCTCAGGACACCGGCTTTATTCCGACGGCCATTAACACGGAGCCACGCCCCTCATTAGCCACGGGACCTCTCCAGCTCCTCCTGCAGGTCAAAATGCAATGATACAGCAACATGCCTAGTGCTCAAGAGCACCATACAGGCAGAGGGAGGAAGAGGCGTAACGCTTCACGGCATGGCAAAGCCAGGGCGTCACACCGTTGCTTACACACTAACATCGAATGCTTAGACCAAAGCCTCATTACCTAAACTTCTTGTAGCATACTTTAAACACTGGGTAACCATAGCTTAAAGACATTTTCTGCTTTGAACATTGTTTGCATTTCTGCAACACACTTATGTGAAACACTACACACAATTTCTTACTTTAGACACTTTGTTCAAAAGTGAAAACACGTCTATTCAAAATACAACCACATCTGGTAATTGGTAAAATCCACACACAGACCTGAAAACACTTACAGAGAAAACTGGTAAACCTATTCAAGTGTGTACCTTACATTGAGTACCTGTGTACAGTTCTGTATTTGCCCCTTTACTCCCCATTTCTAAAACCTATCGAAGAATTATTTTTTTAGTGTGCCAATGAAAAGTATATGACCACCAACCACATACCTACATGCCTCTTTTGCAAGCAATGGAAGTTGAATGCAGAGACACTGAGGTGGGGTCAGTTCAAGGGTGCATATGGCACACAAGGTGATATTTTCCCCGTTTTTTTTCTCTCCATGTCACTTGGGGGCTCCGTAGATAAAATGTCAGTTACCGTTTTTTCTGATTGCTTAAGCACTTTTTTGTAACTATGGCTATTTACACGGTGCATGTGTTCATGGTTTTGTTGCAATAATTACATTTTTAGAAAGGATTGTTGAGTTTTGATTGCAGTGTTTCATTTTGGCATAGATGTGAGTTGTTTATCCCCAAGTGCTATGTCTTATATGGATGTGTGTAGAATTTTGACATAATGAGCCAAATTCTGCAAAACGTGTGTAAGCAATAGGCAAAAACTGCAATAATAATTAATCAGTAATGATCATTTTTGTAAAATCCGACTGACTTTGAATGTGATAATTTCATTGGCATAGTACTGTAGCCCTAGGCACGCTGATGGTTGGTTGGCTGGCGAGAGGGGGGCGGAATTCCCAGGTATGTGCTGTTAGTCATAGACTACTACACCAAATAGCCAGAGGCTTATGCCCTCCCTGAGGCAGAGACTGGCTGAGGCCCTACTGGAGGGCATGGTCTGCCGTTTTGGGACGCCCCAAACAGCGACCAGGGAAACTTTGAGTCACGAGTATTTGTGGACCTGTGTCATAGACTGGGCATAATCAAAACTCGCACCACCCCCCTACACCCACAGAGTAATGGCTTAGAACTCTTCAACAGGACCCTGGTGCAACAACTGGCCATCATCACCGCTAAACATCAACGTGACTGTGGATTCACATGCATTAACTCTTCGACATGTATGTCTGGTGCATGGTCTTATTACTATTTTATTTTGTTGTCATGTGATTGTATACATATTTTCTTTTGTTCTGTTGTATAAGTCCAGTGGATTACAGTTTTTTCTGATTGCTTAAGCACATTTTTTGACTTTTTTTGCAAAACTTACACACAAATAGGAAAACCTTTTACCCAATCAGCAAAACATTGTAGTTCTCTTAAAAAAGCTAACACATCATTTCGTAAAAATGATGTTTTCGTATAAAACAGTAAACACAAGCCATCACAATAATAAGCACACAATGTGCCAACTACACACTGATGGTCTGAATAAAAAACACATCTGGCTTTTGCTCAGGGGCGTGCAGAGACCTTTGAAGGTGCAGGGGCTCAAATTTTAAAAAAGGGAACATGGAACAAATTTTTCAGAAAACTTCAACTTTTAAAACTTTATTTAAAACTTAATTTTGATAACAACCCAATAGAGAATACATAGGCTACATGCAAATTATATCAAAATAAAACATCTTCCATCTTATTGATTAAATTCAAAGCTAATTTTAATAGCCTAGAATCTAGATGCACCCTAGCGGCAGCAAATATGTTATTGCCTAGTCTGGCTTGTCAGGCTATAATTTTAAAGTATATTTTTTGTTTTGTTTTTATGCCTTTAATCAGATAGGACAGTGGAGATTGACAGGAAGTGAGTGGGAGAGAGAGTTGGGGTGGGATCCGGAAAGGACCACGGGGCGGGAATCGAACCCGGGTCGCCGGCGTACGGTGCAGGTGCCTCAGCCAGTCGCGCCACTGCTAGGGCCGTCAGGCTATAATTTTAATGTTTATGACAGTGAACTACCACCATTAGCAAGTTGGTGTCTTACAGATTCACGTGCTGTGTGTGTGGCCACTGAGTGAAATGAGGCGTAATGTAGCCTACTGTAAACAGAGAACGACGTGTGGAATTGGGTTAGGGTGCATTCAGGGCACTTCGGAATGACAAGGACCTGGCTACTTTGTTTTTCCGACAGCAAGTGTTCAAGTGCTTTGCCATCGAATGTGTGACAAACACGGATGCCAAAACAAAGGTTAAAACATACACTCACTAATCCTAAACAAACAACTGTATTTGCTTAAAATATAGTGTAAGATGCTCGTGAAAGAAAGATATGCAGCTTTTCAAGTGATAAAAAGGGCAAATTCCCAAGTTCACATTCAAACTGTTGGACATGAAAGGCCACATGGACTACAAATGAACGTCACGTGACGACAAAAGTGATGACGAGCCCCTAACTGGGCAACTCTGTTAGCAAAATCTAGCCCCAGTTTCCGACCTCTGACTCACACATTACGTGACGTGAATGACGCGTAATGATGATGTTTTCACTCGGAGAAAGGTTTTTCCGAAGCCCATGAACGCTAGGTTAGTTAATAACCTATGTCATTGGCTTATGACGATTTAGAAAAGATTTGCCTACTCTCTTTTATGAACTAGGTCTACTAACCTAAGCTACTATAATATAGTAACCTAAACAGAATATGTTATGAACGTTCAGCCTTAGATTTTCGAAGCTGCCAGGTTATTGAAATGGATGGACCATGACCAGGGACGGATCATGGCTTGTGCCAAGTGTGCACGTGCACAGGGGCCCTCAGCCAATGGGGGCCCTCGGATTTTAAAACAAATTGCCATGAATTTAGGCTAGATTATGCCTGGTGCTTCTGTCTGTTAATTTGCGGCACAACTGAATGGTGTTATGGAACTGCGGACCGAAAGAAAAATAAACTATATGTTTTCCTGATCAATAAATACTTCTTAATTCATAAAATATAGAGGCATAACATTAGGTGGAAGTGGTAGGCTATGAGTGCTCATTCAATGTGTATGCGTGTTTGCGAAAGTGAAACTGACCCACTCGTGAATGAAGTGGATTCCTGCAATGTTCATGAAAACAGCATAGCGATTGGATAGCCTAATAAATCGCGACTTGTTGTAGGCCTAACAGTAGCTTATATCGTAGCAAATAGCCTATGGCGATGCCGATGACAGATAGGCCTACACTTATTTCACTCGTCTCGCTGGAGTGAGCGCATAATGTGGGCTGTTGCGCAAAGAAATTAATTAGGGAGATGATCTGCATCTCCATTTACCAAACGCTATAGTTTTGCTAACATCTCCACTGTTAACGTGAAATATGTCTCCATGCAAGGTAGTGTCAAGCAGCAGTGAAGTGAAAACCTCATCATGCAGGTAGCCAATGTTCACGTCACCTGAGTCAGACAGAAAACGGGCCCTGCTTGCTCTGTTAAAGTTTGTATGCCCCTTCCAAACTGCGTTAAAAGGATATATTTAACAGCCAGAATTTCGAAAATTTCCAGGGGGAGACACCCCCGAACCCCCCGTAATATGATCAGCACCACCTCTCACAAAATACTATCAACTTCCCTGCTACCGGTCCGTCAGATATGACAACTGTGTCCGGTCCGTTTAGTGAAAAATGTTGCTGTAGACTGTTTGGACAGCAAAGGGAGATTACAGCCTAATAATAAAAACAGCTGCTGGAATTCATTTCTGTGTGGGCCTGAGTTATAATATATGACATAATGTACTACATTTTCATTGTGTGCAATTGTGCACCAGCCTGCACAGCGACAGCAAAGAGAGAAGCGCTGGCTGCACGCACATGCGCAAACGCGCCCGCGCGCGTCGCGGTCAGGGGGAGGGGGGGCCTTTTTTGATATTGTGCACAGGGGCCCATATTTGTTTAATCCGTCCCTGACCATGACATGGTTAAAACGGGTTTGATAGCCTACTTCATTAAACATGAAACAACTTTAAACATTTTGTTCTCTATCTCTAAGTTGACTACTATTGCATGTTCAGATGTTCAGATAGGCTAACTGCCAAGTGACCTTACCGTGCTCCCAAACGTCTCCTGCAGCACTGTGCCTGCGTGCACCTTCTGAGAGTTCACTGAATGTATGACGCCACGGATTGGTGGCCGCAAGGCATTTCAATTAACACAGAAAATTGTTATTTTTGTAAATTTCTAATTTCACAAACTATTAATGAGACATTTTAGCGAATATTCACGTTGGAACTAGCGGAAGTATTACAAATTTTAAAAAGTAAAAAACGGGTCTTGTCAAAAGGGCACTTGGACATCAAAGGGGCAAAAGGGCAGGTGCTAGAGCCCCTGTAGCCCCCCTTCTCTGCACGTGCCTGCTTTTGCTTTCTCTGTGCACAAGGTAGACTATGTCAGTTTGAGGTCATACTTTTGTCATAGTTCTGTAAACATACAGGGATCCAAGCTTCAAGTATTGGTGTTTATTTACACACATCAAAACAAACACAAGTGTGTTTTTCCAAGTCAAAACACAAAATAGCAATTTTACTGAGACAAAACAAATCAGTCTACATCGGTCGTCTCTCTCAAAATTCTGTCTACATCACAACATGCAATGTCCTAGTCCAAGGCACCGGGAAAAATATATTCTGGAATGACGTATCCAGGCCTGACATGACAATATCCCCACATGTAGACTGTTTTTTTTTTTGGCTGTAAAAGGGCTATTTCTTTCTCTTTTCACTCTTCCTGTTCCCTCCATTGTACCCATTGTACATTACCTGTGGCTGATTTATAGTGCTTAGGCTGATTGCAAAGTGAACTAATTATCTAAAACAGTTTTCACATGAGAAAGTGTGCCAGAGAGTTGGCAAAATAATGTAAGTGCAGTGAATTGTGCCTACAGTTGTGCAAAGTGTGTATTACAAAATTGCAAACTGAGTGCAAAGCAGTGTTTGTGCTTTTAGTTTTGCGAACTCAGTGAGTGGTTTTGCTATAAGTATTATAGTTTTAGAAATTGTGCTATAAGAATCACAGTTGTGTTTAAGCATTCAGAAAAAACTGTAATTACAATGAGCAAGCATATCACTCTTGTCACTCAATTAAAAATAAACTCCCTTTTTAATTTT
This sequence comes from Alosa pseudoharengus, assembly GCF_046254945.1. Lineage (NCBI taxonomy): Eukaryota > Metazoa > Chordata > Actinopteri > Clupeiformes > Clupeidae > Alosa > Alosa pseudoharengus. Next base: position 5,805,269 of record NW_027468663.1, read on the forward strand.
AATTTTCTTTCTGACACAGCCTTTTTCAGTTACTGAATTACCAGAAATGTCCAGAAATTGCATCATAGGTTGTGAATTTAAATGGTTGTGAAATTTGCTACAGCTGCAGAAAATATAATTTCGGTCATTTCAAAACAACTGGAGAAAGTAAAAGTAGGCTACATGTTTATGTATTACAGTAATTCATGAAAAACAAAAAACAGAAAGATTCATTCAGACAAAGATATATAATATACAATTTGTTGGATTCAGATCTTAAAAGAGACAAAATTAATATTATTGTGTTACAAGGTTTCTGACAACAACTGATTATAAGAAGCACAACTCAGAATTTCAGCCTGTATCTGAAGGGAATGTCTCGGGTGGGCTGCATTGATCCAAAGCCCCAGCGCCTTACATCAATATCAGGCATCTTCTCATCAGGGTCTTTCAGCTCAAAGTCAAAATATGAGAGCATGAGGAAGATAAACTGCTTCAGCTCATTGGTGGCAAAAAAGCGCCCTGGACACATGGTGACACCAGCTCCCCAGGGCATGGTGTAGTATTTCACCTTTCTGCCATTTTTGTAGAAGTCTGTCTTTCTCACACCATCTGAAGTAAGGAAACGGTCATATTTGAAAGTAGCTGGATCAGGGTGAACCTCTGGATCCATATGCACAGCAGTATAGGGGAAAAGAGCCACTCTGTCTCCCTCCCGGACGCTATACTCACGACCATCAGCCATCTTCAAGGCCATGTCTTGCAGTACAGCGCGGGTGAGGACAGGTGCAGCTGTTAAACGCAAGGTCTCCTCCACTGTGCTGTCTAGGACCGGCGTCTTCAGGAGCATGTCCCTGGTCAGGTCAATGAGGGGTCCTCCACGCTTCACTTCCTGTCCTGTCTCCCGCAGTACCTGCTCCACCTCAGCTCGCACCGCCTTCATGGCTTCAGGATGCTTCATGAGAAAGAGGAGCAGCCAGAAGGCAGAGGGGCCAGTGTTTCCCTGTGACGCCCAAAGGAGCAGGAACATAAATCGGTCTTGCATGCTTTCTTCCATTCCACGTTCAGCTCTTACTTGCTGCTGGTCCAGGACCCAACCACTGATATTGTCTCTGGTACTCACTTTCTGTACTGACAGCATATTCCAGAATAGTCTCTTCAAACGCTCTGCCTCCATCTTCTCATTTGGGCCAAGGACGCCATATGCCAGATTAGGGAACAGTTGGTCATACTTACGGAACTCATAGAACAGTTCATCTGATTCAAGACGATCTGCCTCCTTGGCTTTCTCCAGCCCCTCTGGCTGTGTGGGTGTCTTATTACCAAACAATGCCAGATATCCAGCTCGAAAAACAATGTTGTAGCTGTATTTGAAAAGTCCATCATCCTGCCAGCCATTTTGATCATCTCCTGAACCAAAACTGTGCAGCATGAGATTCTGAAGGTTGCTCATCATGGCCTGGGTCATCACAACTAGCCCGTCACCCATAAGATGCTTGTTGCTGTACATTTGAAGGAACTTGTGATCACCTTCAAGGGAATAATATCCAAAAACTCTTTGGACAAGATGTTTGGCAAACTTATTGAAATCCAGTTTGGCTCTGGCCTCCTTCACCACTGATCCAAATGACAAAGGGTCCATGATGAATGTGAAATAAAACCCACCAAGCAGCACTGTAAAGATATCTCCATGTTTTCCTTTCATGCGCTTTAAAAACTTTGCAGTATCTCTCCTGAATTCAAGAACATGTCCCAGCCATGGCAGAGGGCCTTTATCGAGGGGAGGCTCACCGGGACGATGTCGGCGGAAAGCTCCCAGGATGTATAATCCACCTAGAACAGAGAGTAGCAGAGCAAGCAAAACTGGCAGAATCAAGCCCATGGCTGTTCTCTTGCTTAGTCTCTGAGCTACACTGAACTCTTGTTATCCTTTGTGCAAACAGTAGACCATATGCTCCTCCCCTTTGGGAGATAAACACCAATGTTACAACAACATCAAGAGTGTCTGCACACTCGGTTCCGGTGACATGGCGCCAGCTTGAATTACGCTCCCTCACCAATCCCTGAAAAAAATGATAGATGCCCGGTTTTTTAAACACACCTAAAGTAAGAGATGATCTTTTGGAATAGTAACCTAAGTAATGAATCTCCGTTCAGCGGGTGCTCTCACTGAATTAAATGAACTTAAATTTAAGAAGAAAACTAAGAAGGGGAAAACAGTGGAAGACACCAAGAACACACTCTAAAAAATGCTGGGTTCTTTTTTCAACCCAAACGCTGGGTTGAGGCTGTTGGGTCGTTTTGTTTGGTTGTTTTTACTCATATTGGGTCATTTCTGTAACCCAGCTTGCTGGGTTGATAGTTTATCACTGCTGGGTTGATAGTTTAGGGCTGTGCTCCCCCCTGTCCCCCACCTGACGTGGAGTACACTACCCAGCACCAGGGTGACTTCAACACAGCTGCATAGTTATTTGAAGGTTGAGAGAAAAAAATCGGCAGGCAGGCATATTCTTTCAACCGTCCAGTCCAGCAGCTGTCAACATGCAATGGAAATCAGGTGATTTCGGAAGGTATGTATCTGCTTTTATTTATTTATTTTTATCCAGACGGATTTTAAAAGTCCACCCAGAGACATACCCTTCGTGATACCCATTTCGTTCAGCTTCAAGCAGGTGTTATTCATTCCAGCTAATATTAGCTACTGTTAATGTTAAATCTACACAAAGACAGACTCATAAAACATATTTCTGTATTCACTGGGTAGGAACTGCTGAACAGAAACAAAACAAACTTTTACAACGAACTACAATTAGCATACCAGCAGCTGGTAGGTAACGTTAGCAGACTTGGAAACTTTATGCTAATTAAATATGCTTCGTGGCTAACGTTTGTCAACTAGCTAACACAGTCGAAGTAGTCTCTTCACAACACACGTAACTTACGATAATAATCATGCCAAACAACATCTTATTAAATCATTCAGGGTAGCCTCATATTATAGCCATGTAACTTACTGGGTGGTTCTTGGTGGTAACATTAACTTGGATTCACTAAGAATGTGTTAACATAGCTAGCTAACGTTAGCACTCCTGACTGTCAGCCTAATGTTAGGCTAACGTTAATGGTAATGTTACCTGCTAGTGTTATCAAGCTCATCTGACATAAACGCACGTTTTGTATTACCGGTATTATGTTTAAAACAACTCCATAATATAAGGTGGTCATGGTTTCCGAGTGTGTTGCACTAATAATTTGTCTCCTGGTGGATTTTTATGTCTGTCAACATCATTCACTGGTAATGGTTCATGCACGTCTTGATATAAAGTTTTGTAGGCTAACCGTGATTAAAATGCACTCTTTTTTTCTTTGATTGACAGGACTGACCCCCAAAACGGACTTTGGAATCTGCCTGCCTTCATGGAAGTATCACATGCATTTTATAGTAGGCTATATATTCAAAAATAAAGAAAACTATCAAATAAATAATTATGTTTAACTGTTTTATTTCATTGCATGGCTTTTGATGGACATTTAATATAGACTGTCTATATCAGGCCTAAAGCTGTTAACAGAAGGTGTGACTTTCAAGTAAGTAAATACAAACTTTGAAATATAGCCGCAAGCGGCAATGGCGGGCCCGAGCACCTGCGGGCCGCAACCCGTGACATGTCGGAATCCAACAAAGCACCGACGTGGTGCGTTTGTGAAATGTACATATTTGATGCGTGTGCTATTTGCTTTTGTATTTTATTTTCTGCCACATTTACTCGCTTGGCCAGGTGGGGGCGCAATGCAAGGCAGGCCCATTGGGTGTCATCATAATCATGATATATATATCAACCTGAGAAATTTCAGACCATTCATTTTAAGCAAAGAACATTTCTGATACACTTTTTGGCCAGATGGTGGCACTATATTAGGCATTTGAATTACACATGTGAATATCATCACAATAATGATATCCAATATTTTGCAAAGTTTCAGATCAACCAATATAGGCATTACCAATTTCTGGCACATTTTCCTGCTTGGCCAGATGGTGGCGCTATGACAGGCAAGCCCATAGGGTCTCTGGATATCATTATAATTATAATATCTATTAACCTGAGAAGTTTCAAAACTGTCATTCAAAGCATAGAGCATTTCTGGCATATTTCCTGTTTGGCCAGATGGTGGCGCTATGCTAGGCATATGAATTATATGTGTGAATATCATCACAATAATGATATCCAATATTTTATAAAGTTTCAGATCGATCAATCACTTAAGGCATTGTCCATTTCTGGCACATTTCCTGCTTGGCCAGGTGGTGGCGCTATGCCAGGCAGGCCCATTGGGTGTCTGGATATCATCATAATCATGATATCTATTAACCTGAGAAGTTTCAGACCATTCATTCAATGCACTGTGATTTATGACACATTTCCTGTTTATGTGGTGAGATATTAAAATCATATCAAATATATTACAACATTCCAAAATCCATTCACAATTTAACATCAGCGACATCTTGGCATAATGTTTGCCAAATTTCAAATGAATCTGACAAACCGTCTAGGAGGAGTATGTTCAAATTGATCATGTGACATCAGTATAATTGTCATTCTTTCTGTTGCCAGTTGGTGGCGCTATGCCAAACATGCATTATGGGCATGTGAATATCATCATTAACATGGTCTTCAATGACCTGTGAAATTTAAAGCATTTCAAGCCATGCATGGTGAATTATGACACATTTATTGTTTATGTGGAAGGGTATTAAAATTAATAATTTCGCCATTTCGTCAAATTACAACATATCAAAAAAAAACTTCACAATTTATAATCAGGAACATCTCGGCATCATGTATACCAACTTTGCCATGAATCGGATCAACCGTCTAGGAGGAGTACGTTAAAATTGATCATGTCCATAACGCACAAAATCTCAATTACCTCACTTCCTGTGGGCGTGGCTAATGGCATGTTAATACAAAAGTTGTTTGTTTTTGGGAGTTACATACACCCACCAAATTTGGTGTGTGTATCTAAAACTGTATGCCAACCACAAGTCACTGTGACGTAAGGGGGCGCTATGGAGTTCCTGGGCAACGCCCGGTGCCAAGCTTTTATCCCTGTCTATTCACTGTACCACTTGATGTGTGTGTTAAATTTCATGCGTTTTCGACTATGTTAACCACCTCAAAATATTTGCCAACCACGAGATCAGTCACCTAAGGAGGCGCTAGCGAGTCCCTGGGCCACGCCCGGGGTCAAGCTCTTGTACCTAACTGCGATGCATGACACCTGACATGTGTGCCAAATTTCAAGAGGTTTCGACCATGTTAACCACCTCAAAAACAGGAAAGCAAAAAAGTGAAATAACAATAATAATAATAATAATAATCCTTACAAAAACAATAGGGCCTTGCGCCCTTCGGGTGCTCGGGCCCTAATAATAATAATAATAATAATAATAATAATCCTTACAAAAACAATAGGGCCTTGCGCCCTTCGGTGCTCGGGCCCTAATAATCCTTACAAAAACAATAGGGCCTTGCGCCCTTCGGTGCTCGGGCCCTAATAATAATCCTTACAAAAACAATAGGGCCTTGCGCCCTTCGGTGCTCGGGCCCTAAATATAGCCGCAAGCGGCAATGGCGGGCCCGAGCACCTGCGGGCCGCAACCCGTGACATGTCGGAATCCAACAAAGCACCGACGTGGTGCGTTTGTGAAATGTACATATTTATAGCGTGTGCTAGTTGTTTTTGTATTTTATTTTCTGCCACATTTACTCGCTTGGCCAGGTGGGGGCGTAATGCAAGGCAGGCCCATTGGGTGTCATCATAATCATAATATATATTAACCTGAGAAATTTCAGACCATTCATTTTAAGCAAAGAACATTTCTGATACACTTTTTGGTTGGCCAGATGGTGGCGCTATGTTAGGCATGAAAATTACACATGTGAATATCATCACAATAATGATATCCAAAATGTTTGTAAACTTTCAGATCAATCACTTAAGGCATTGTCCATTTCTGGCACATTTACTGCTTGACCAGGTGGTGGCGCTATGCCAGGCAGGCCCATTGGGTGTCTGGATATCATCATAATCATAATATCTATTAACCTGAAAAGTTTCAGACCATTTATTCAAAGCCTAGAGCATTTCTGGCACATTTCCTGCTTGGCCAGAAGGTGGTGCTATGCTAGGCCTGTGAATTACACATGTGAATATCATCACAATAATGATATCCAATATTTTATAAAGTTTCAGATCAATCACTTAAGGCATTGTCCATTTCTGGCACATTTCCTGCTTGGCCAGGTGGTGGCGCTATGCCAGGCAGGCCCATTGGGTGTCTGGATATCATCATAATCATGATATCTATTAACCTGAGAAGTTTCAGACCATTCATTCAATGCACTGTGATTTATGACACATTTCCTGTTTATGTGGTGAGATATTAAAATCATATCAAATATATTACAACATTCAAAAATTCATTCACAATTTAACATCAGCGACATCTTGGCATAATGTTTGCCAAATTTCAAATTAATCTGACAAACCGTCTAGGAGGAGTATGTTCAAATTGATCATGTGACATCAGTATAATTGTCATTCTTTCTGTTGCCAGTTGGTGGCGCTATGCCAAACATGCATTATGGGCATGTGAATATTATCATTAACATGGTCTTCAATGACCTGTGAAATTTAAAACATTTCAAACCATGCATGGTGAATTATGACACATTTATTGTTTATGTGGAAAGGTATTAAAATTAATAATTTCGCCATTTCGTCAAATTACAACATATAAAAAAAAAACTTCACAATTTATAATCAGGAACATCTCGGCATCATGTATACCAACTTTGACATGAATCGGATCAACCGTCTAGGAGGAGTACGTTAAAATTGATCATGTCCACAACGCACAAAATCTCAATTACCTCACTTCCTGTGGGCGTGGCTAATGGCATGTTAATACAAAAGTTGGTTGTTTTTGGGAGTTACATACACCCACCAAATTTGGTGTGTGTATCTAAAACTATATGCCAACCACAAGTCACTGTGACGTAAGGGGGCGCTATGGAGTTCCTGGGCAACGCCCGGTGCCAAGCTTTTATCCCTGTCTATTCACTGTACCACTTGATGTGTGTGCTAAATTTCATGCGTTTTCGACCATGTTAACCACCTCAAAATATATGCCAACCACGGGATCAGTCACCTAAGGGGGCGCTAGCGAGTCTCTGGGCCACACCCGAGGTCAAGCTCTTGTACCTAACTGCGTTGCGTGACACCTGACGTGTGTGCCAAATTTCAAGAATTTTCGACCATGTTAACTCCCTCAAAAACAGGAAAGCAAAAAAGTAGAATAACAATAATAAATAATAAATATAGCCGCAAGCGGCAATGGCGGGCCCGAGCACCTGCGGGCCGCAACCCGTGATATGTCGGAATCCAACAAAGCACCGACGTGGTGTGTTTGTGAAATGTACATATTTGATGCGTGTGCTATTTGTTTTTGTATTTTATTTTCATCATAATCATAATATATATTAACCTGAGAAATTTCAGACCATTCATTTTAAGCAAAGAACATTTCTGATACACTTTTTGGTTGGCCAGATGGTGGTGCTATGTTAGGCATTGAAATTACAAATGTGAATATCATCACAATAATGATATCCGAAATGTTTGTACACTTTCAGATCATTCATTTAAGGCATTGTCTATTTCTGGCACATTTCCTGCTTCACCAGGTGGTGGCGCTATACCAGGCAGGCCCATTGGGTGTCTGGATATCATCATAATTATAATATTTATTAACATGAGAAGTTTCAGACCATTTATTCAAAGCATAGAGCATTTCTGGCACATTTCCTGCTTGGCCAGATGGTGGCGCTATGCTAGGCCTGTGAATTACGAATGTGAATATCATCACAATAATGATGTCTGATATTTTATAAAGTTTCAGATCAATCACTTAAGGCATTGTCCATTTCTGGCACATTTCCTGCTTGGCCAGGTGGTGGCGCTATGTCAGGCAGGCCCATTGGGTGTCTGGATATCATCATAATCATGATATCTATTAACCTGAAGTTTCAGACCATTCATTCAATGCACTGTGAGTTATGACACATTTCCTGTTTATGTGGTGAGATATTAAAATCATATCAAATATATAAGTTATCAAAAATCCCTTCACAATTTAACATCAGCGACATCTTGGCATAATATTTGCCAAATTTCAAATGAATCTGACAAACCGTCTAGGAGGAGTATGTTCAAATTGATCATATGAAATCAGTAATTGTCATTCTTTCTGTTGCCAGGTGGTGGCGCTATGCCAAACATGCATTATGGGCATGTGAATATTATCATTAACATGGTCTTTAATGACCTGTGAAATTTAAAACATTTCAAGCCATGCATGGTGAATTATGACACATTTATTGTTCATGTGGAAGGGTATTAAAATAATTTCGCCATTTTGTCAAATTACAACATATCAAAAAAACGCTTCACAATTTATCATCAGGAACATCTCGCGTCATGTATACCAACTTTGACATGAATTGGATCAACCGTCTAGGAGGAGTACGTTAAAATTGATCATGTCCACAACGCACAAAATCTCAATTACCTCACTTCCTGTGGGCGTGGCTAATGGCATGTTAATACAAAAGTTGTTTGTTTTTGGGAGTTACATACACCTACCCAATTTGGTGTGTGTATCTAAAACTATATGCCAACCACAAGTCACAGTGACATAAGGGGGCGCTATGGAGTTGCTGGGCAACTCCCAGTGCCAAGCTTTTATCCCTGTCTATTCACTGTATCACTAGATGTGTGTGCCAAATTTCAAGACTTCTCGATTATGTTAACCACCTCAAAATATTTGCCAACCACGGGATCAGTCACCTAAGGGGGCGCTAGCGAGTCCCTGGGCCACGCCCGGGGTCAAGCTCTTGTACCTAACTGCGATGTGTGACACCTGACGTGTGTGCCAAATTTCAAGAGTTTTCCACCATGTTAACCACCTCAAAAACAGGAAAGCAAAAAAGTAGAATAACAATAATACTCAATAAATATAGCTGCAAGCAGCAATGTGGGGGCCAAGCAGTTGAGCAGGAGTTGTCATGGCAACCCAATGTTGCTACATTATACACACACCCAATTAACCACCCGTCCCACACACACACACCTACAGATAAACTTCCTCTCCCACACACCCCAATAACCCCCCACACATATGCATACCTCAAACATCACTAAATGTATTGTGCATAGTCAGGTTGTAGTCACGAGTCCACATACCAAGTTTGGTGTCGATACGAGAAAGTGTTGATAATTATAGCACCCCTAGTGGTCAAAAGTCACCAAATTTATTGTGCGTCCTCAGGTTGTAGTCACAAGTCCACATACCAAGTTTGGTGTCGATACGAGAAGGTGTTGATAATTATAGTGCCTCTAGTGGTCAAATGTCACTAAATATATTGAGCGTCTTCAGGATGTGGTCCCGAGTCCTTGTACCAAGTTTGGTGTCGATACGAGAAAGTGTCGCAAATTATAGCACCCCTAGTGGTCAAAGGTCGCAAAATTGATTGTGCATCCTCAGGTTGTAGTCACGAGTCCACATACCAAGTTTGGTGTTGATACGAGAAAGTTTTGCAAATTATAGCACCCCTACTGGTCAAAGGTTGCTAAAATTATTGTCTATCCACAGGATGAGGTCCCAAGTCCATATATTAAGTTTGGTTTCAATATGTGAAAGCATTGCTGAAATATGAGCCCACTTCTTGTGATTATAGCGCCACCTATTGGTCAAAAGTCATCAAATTTATTGAGCCTCCTCCTAATTGGGTCCTGAGACCCTGTACTGATTTTGGTGTTGATACGCGAAAGCCTTGCTGAGATCACTTCACTTCCTGTTTGGCGGCTTCGCCGCCAAACGTGATTGGTCGTCACAGGCAACCGGTTTTGAATATGTCTCCAAAAAGCAATGCGTTTATGATTCATGGTCTGACGATCAATTGCATCAAGTTTCATGACAATCGGAGAAACTTTGTGACCTTTGATGCCTTTTAAATGTTTTTGGTGAAATCCAATATGGCGGTCGAATCAATTATGTTGACGTCACATGTTGGCATGTGTCGGCCTAAAGACCTCTCAAGGTATTAACAGATATCACTAATATGCTTTAATTCCAAACACATGACCCGTTACAGGCTAAAAACATAATTTTGGTAATTATAGCGCCACCTATAGGTCAAAAGTCATCAAATTTATTGAGCCTCCTCCTAATTGGGTACTGAGACCCTGTACTGAGTTTGGTGTTGATACGCGAAAGCCTTGCTGAGATCACTTCACTTCCTGTTTGGCGGCTTCGCCGCCAAACTTGATTGGTCACGACGGGCGATGGGTTTTGAATATGGCTCCAAAAAGCAATGCATTTGTGAGTCATGGTCTGAAGATCATCTGCGTCAAGTTTCGTGAAAATCGGACACACTTTGTAACCTTTGATGACTTTTAAGTGTTTTTGATGAAATACAATATGGCGGAAGATCCAACTAAGCGGAAATTGACGTCATGGGGTGCGTCGAGTTATAAGGTATATAATATACCTTAATGTTCAAAATGTGATGTACGGTAAATGCATAGATGCAATTCAACATTTGAAACGTTGGTGGCGCTAGAGCACTCAAAGTGCAGACTTGAAACTTTGATAAATTAAAGATATGACTGAACCTAATCAATGTGCCGAATATCCCAACTTTTTACTGTATGGTTTAATGGCAAATGAGCGTTTCGTTATAATAATAATAAATATAGCCGCAAGCGGCAATGGCGGGCCCGAGCACCTGCGGGCCGCAACCCATGACATTTCAGAATCCAACAAAGCACCGACGTGGTGCATTTGTAAAATGTACATATTTGATATGTGTGTTATTTGTTTTTGCATGTTATTTTCTGGCACATTTACTTGCTTGGCCAGGTGGGGCAATATGCAAGGCAGGCCCATTGTGTGTCATCATAATCATAATATATATTAACCTGAGAAATTTCAGATTATTCATTTTAAGCAAAGAACATTTTTGATACACTTTTTGGCCAGATGGTGGCGCTATATTAGGCATGTGAATTACACATGTGAATATCATCACAATAATGATATCCAATATTTTGTAAAGTTTCAGATCAACCAATAAAGGCATTACCAATTTCTGGCACATTTTCCTGCTTGGCCAGGTGGTGGCGCTATGCCAGGCAGGCCCATAGGGTGTCTGGATATCATCATAATTATAATATCTATTAACCTGAGAAGTTTCAGACCATTCATTCAAAGCATAGAGCATTTCTGGCATATTTCCTGTTTGGCCAGATGGTGGCGCTATGCTAGGCATGTGAATTATATGTGTGAATATCATCACAATAATGATATCCAATATTTTATAAAGTTTCAGATCAATCACTTAAGGCATTGTCCATTTCTGGCACATTTCCTACTTGGCCAGGGGGTGGCGCTATGTCAGGCAGGCCCATTGGGTGTCTGGATATCATCATAATCATAATATCTATTAACCTGAGAAGTTTCAGACCATTCATTCAATGCACTGTGATTATATGACACATTTCCAGTTTATATGGTGAGATATTAAAATCATGACATATTACAACATATCAAAAATCCCTTCGCAATTTAACATCAGCAACATCTTGGCATAATGTTAGCCAAATTTCACATGAATCCGGCAAACCGTCTAGGAGGAGTATGTTAAAATTGATCATGTAACATCAATGTAATTGCCATTCTTTCTGTTGCCAGGTGGTGGCGCTATGCCAAATATACATTATGGGCATGTGAATATCATCACTACCATGGTATTCAAAGACCTGTGAAATTTAAAACATTTCAAGCCATGCATGGTGAATTAAGACACATTTATTGTTAACGTGGAAGGGTATTAAAATTCATAGTTTCGCCATTTCGTCAAATTACAACATATCAAAAAAAGCTTCACAATTTAGAATCAGAAGCATATTGGCATCATGTATACCAACTTTCACATGAATCGGATCAATCGTCTAGGAGGAGTACATTAAAATTGATCATGTCCACAATGCACAAAATCCCAATTACCTCACTTCCTGTGGGCGTGGCTAATGGCATGTTAATACAAAAGTCGATTGTTTTTGGGAGTTACACACACCCACCAAATTTGGTGTGTGTATCTAAAACTATATTCCAACCACAAGTCACAGTGACATAAGGGGGCGCTATGGAGTTCCTGGGCCAAGCCCAGTGCCAAGGCTTTTCCCCTGTGTATTCATGGTACCTCTTGACGTGTGTGCCAAATTTCATGCGTTTTCACCGATGGGAAGAACGTCTTCTGGCATCACAATTCATCACATTTTAGTCCGCACAAAATCCCAAATACCTCACTTCCTGTTGGGCGTGGCTAATGCATTGTACATACGAAAGTTGTTCATCTTGGGGAGATACACATACCTACCGAATTTGATGCGTCTAGCTGAAAGTATGTGCCAACCACTGCCTCAATCACCTAAGGGGGCGCTACTGAGTCCCTGGGCCACGCCCAGGGCCAAGCTCTTGTACCTAACTGCTTTGCGTGACACCTGATATGTGTGCCAAATTTCAAGCGTTTTCGACCATGTTAACCACCTCAAAAAAGGAAAACGCTCTGAGACAAAGTTAATATAATAATAAATATAGCCGCAAGCGGCAATGGCGGGCCCGAGCACCTGCGGGCCGCAACCCGTGACATGTCGGAATCCAACAAAGCACCGACGTGGTGCGTTTGTGAAATGTACATATTTGATGCGTGTGCTATTTGTTTTTGTATTGTATTTTCTGCCACATGTACTTGCTTGGCCAGGTGGGGGCGCAATGCAAGGCAGGCCCATTGGGTGTCATCATAATCATAATATATATTAACCTGAGAAATTTCAGACCATTCATTTTAAGCAAAGAACATTTCTGATACACTTTTTGGTTGGCCAGATGGTGGCGCTATGTTAGGCATGGAAATTACACATGTGAATATCATCACAATAATGATATCCAAATTTTTTGTAAACGTTCAGATCAATCACTTAAGGCATTGTCCATTTCCTGGCACATTTCCTGCTTGACCAGGTGGTGGCGCTATACCAGGCAGGCCCATTGGGTGTCTGGATATCATCATAATTATAATTTTTACTAACATGAGAAGTTTCAGACCATTTATTCAAAGCATAGGGCATTTCTGGCACATTTCCTGCTTGGCCAGATGGTGGCGCTATGCTAGGCCTGTGAATTACGAATGTGAATTTCATCACAATAATGATTTCTGATATTTTATAAAGTTTCAGATCAATCACTTAAGGCATTGTCCATTTCTGGCACATTTCCTGCTTGGCCAGGTGGTGGCGCTATGCCAGGCAGGCCCATTGGGTGTCTGGATATCATCATAGTCATGATATCTATTAACCTGAGAAGTTTCAGACCATTCATTCAATGCACTGTGATTTGTGACACATATCCTGTTTATGTGGTGAGATATTAAAATCATATCAAATATATTACAACATTCAAAAATCCCTTCACAATTTAACATCAGCGACATCTTGGCATAATGTTTGCCAAATTTCAAATGAATCTGACAAACCGTCTAGGAGGAGTATGTTCAAATTGATCATGTGAAATCAGTATAATTGTCATTCTTTCTGTTGCCAGGTGGTGGCGCTATGCCAAACATGCATTATGGGCATGTGAATATTATCATTAACATGGTCTTTAATGACCTGTGAAATTTAAAACATTTCAAGCCATGCATGGTGAATTATGACACATTTATTGTTCATGTGGAAGGGTATTAAAATTAATAATTTCGCCATTTTGTCAAATTACAACATATCAAAAAAAGGCTTCACAATTTATAATCAGGAACATCTCGGCCTCATGTATACCAACTTTGACATGAATCGGATCAACCGTCTAGGAGGAGTACGTTAAAATTGATCATGTCCACAACGCACAAAATCTCAATTACCTCACTTCCTGTGGGCCTGGCTAATGGCATGTTAATACAAAAGTTGTTTGTTTTTGGGAGTTACATACACCCACCAAATTTGGTGTGTGTATCTAAAACTATATGCCAACCACAAGTCACAGTGACATAAGGGGGCGCTATGGAGTTCCTGGGCAACGCCCGGTGCCAAGCTTTTATCCCTGTCTATTCACTGTATCACTTGATGTGTGTGCCAAATTTGATGCGTTTTCACCCATGGGAAGCACCTCTTTTGGCATCATGATTCATCACATATTTCATCACATATTAGTCTGCACAAAATCCCAAATACCTCACTTCCTGTTGGGCGTGGCTAATGCATTGTACATACGAAAGTCGTTCATCTTGGGGAGATACAGACACCTACCAAATTTGGTTTGTGTAGCTGAAAGTATATGCCCACCACGGGATCAGTCATGTAAGGGGGCGTAAGGGGGCGCTAGCGAGTCTCTGGGCCATACCCAGGGCCAAGCTTTTTTACCTAGCTGCTTTGTGTGACACCTGATGTGTGTGTCAAATTTCAAGACTTTTCAACCATGTTAACCACCTCAAAATATATGTCAACCACGGGATCAGTCACCTAAGGGGGCGCTAGCGAGTCCCTGGGCCACGCCCACCTCAAAAACAGGAAATCAAAAAAGTAGAATAACAATAATAATAATAAATATAGCCGCAAGCGGCAATGGCGGGCCCGAGCACCTGTGGGCCGCAACCCGTGACATTTCAGAATCCAACAAAGCACCGACGTGGTGCATTTGTAAAATGTACATATTTGATGTGTGTGCTATTTGTTTTTGCATGTTATTTTCTGGCACATTTACTTGCCTGGCCAGGTGGGGGCGCAATGCAAGGCAGGTCCATTGTGTGTCATCATAATCATAATATAAATTAACCTGAGAAATTTCAGATTATTCATTTTAAGCAAAGAACATTTCTGATACACTTTTTGGCCAGATGGTGGCGCTATATTAGGCATTTGAATTAGACATGTGAATATCCTCACAATAATGATATCCAATATTTTGCAAAGTTTCAGATCAACCAATATAGGCATTACCAATTTCTGGCACATTTTCCTGCTTGGCCAGGTGGTGGAGCTATGCCAGGCAGGCCCATTGGGTGTCTGAATATCATCATAATCATAATATCTATTAACCTGAGAAGTTTCAGACCATTCATTCAATGCACTGTGACTTTATGACACATTTCCTGTTTATATGGTGAGATATTAAAATCATGACATATTACAACATATCAAAAATCCCTTCACAATTTAACATCAGCAACATCTTGGCATCATATTTGCCAAATTTCAAATGAATCTGACAAACCGTCTACGAGGAGTATGTTCAAATTGATCATATGACATCAGTATAATTGTCATTCTTTCTGTTGCCAGTTGGTGGCGCTATGCCAAACATGCATTATGGGCCTGTGAATATTATCATTGACATGGTCTTCAATGACCTGTGAAATTTAAAACATTTCAAGCCATGCATGGTGAATTATGACACATTTATTGTTTATGTGGAAGGGTATTAAAATTAATAATTTCGCCATTTCGTCAAATTACAACATATCAAAAAAAAACTTCACAATTTATAATCAGGAACATCTCGGCGTCATGTATACCAACTTTGACATGAATCGGATCAACCGTCTAGGAGGAGTACGTTAAAATTGATCATGTCCACAACACACAAAATCTCAATTACCTCACTTCCTGTGGGCGTGGCTAATGGCATGTTAATACAAAAGTTGTTTGTTTTTGGGAGTTACATACACCCACCAAATTTGGTGTGTGTATCTAAAACTATATGCCAACCACAAGTCACAGTGACATAAGGGGGCGCTATGGAGTGCCTGGGCAACACCCGGTGCCAAGGCTTTTCCCCTGTATATATTTACGGTACCTCTTGACCTGTGTGCCAAATTTCATGCGTTTTCGCCGATGGGAAGCACCTCTTTTGGCATCACAATTCATCACATTTTAGTCCGCACAAAATCCCAAATACCTCACTTCCTGTTGGACGTGGCTAATGCATTGTACATACGAAAGTTGTTCATCTTGGGGAGATACACACACCTACCAAATTTGATGTGTCTAGCTGAAAGTATGTGCCAACCACTGCATCAATCACCTAAGGGGGCGCTACTGAGTCCCTGGGCCACGCCCGGGGCCAAGCTCTTGTACCTAACTGCTTTGCGTGACACCTGATGTGTGTGCCAAATTTCAAGACTTTTCACCCATCTTAACCACCTCAAAAAAGGAAAACGCTCTGAGACAAAGTTAAAATAATAATAATAAATATAGCCGCAAGCGGCAATGGCGGGCCCGAGCACCTGCGGGCCGCAACCCGTGACATGTCGGAATCCAACAAAGCACCGACGTGGTGCGTTTGTGAAATGTACATATTTGATGCGTGTGCTATTTGTTTTTGTATTTTATTTTCTGCCACATGTACTTGCTTGGCCAGGTGGGGGCGCAATGCAAGGCAGGCCCATTGGGTGTCATCATAATCATAATATATATTAACCTGAGAAATTTCAGACCATTCATTTTAAGCAAAGAACATTTCTGATACACTTTTTGGTTGGCCAGATGGTGGCGCTATGTTAGGCATGGAAATTACACATGTGAATATCATCACAATAATGATATCCACATTTTTTGTAAACTTTCAGATCAATCACTTAAGTCATTGTCCATTTTCTGGCACATTTCCTGCTTGACCAGGTGGTGGCGCTATGCCAGGCAGGCCCATTGGGTGTCTGGATATCATCATAATATTAATATCTATTAACCTGAAAAGTTTCAGACCATTTATTCAAAGCATAGAGCATTTCTGGCACATTTCCTGCTTGGCCAGAAGGTGGCGCTATGCTAGGCCTGTGAATTTACGCATGTGAATATCATCACAATAATGATATCCGATATTTTATAAAGTTTCAGATCAATCACTTAAGGCATTGTCCATTTCTGGCACATTTCCTGCTTGGCCAGGTGGTGGCGCTATGCCAGGCAGGCCCATTGGGTGTCTGGATATCATCATAATCATGATATCTATTAACCTGAGAAGTTTCAGACCATTCATTCAATGCACTGTGATTTATGACACATTTCCTGTTTATGTGGTGAGATATTAAAATCATATCAAATATATTACAACATTCAAAAATCCATTCACAATTTAACATCAGCGACATCTTGGCATAATGTTTGCCAAATTTGAAATAAATCTGACAAAACGTCTAGGAGGAGTATGTTCAAATTGATCATGTGAAATCAGCATAATTGCCATTCTTTCTGTTGCCAGTTGGTGGCGCTATGGCAAACATGCATTATGGGCATGTGAATATTATCATTAACATGGTCTTTAATGACCTGTGAAATGTAAAACATTTCAAGCCATGCATGGTGAATTATGACACATTTATTGTTTGTGTGGAACTGTATTAAAATTAACAATTTCGCCATTTTGTCAAATTACAACATATCAAAAAAAGGCTTCACAATTAAGAATCAGGAACATCTCTGCGTCATGTATACCAACTTTGACATGAATCGGATCAACCGTCTAGGAGGAGTACGTTAAAATTGATCATGTCCACAATGCACAAAATCTCAATTACCTCACTTCCTGTGGGCGTGGCTAATGGCATGTTAATACAAAAGTTGTTTGTTTTTGGGGGTTACATACACCCACCAAATTTGGTGTGTGTATCTAAAACTATATGCCAACCACAAGTCACAGTGACATAAGGGGGCGCTATGGAGTTCCTGGGCAACGCCCAGTGCCAAGCTTTTATCCCTGTCTATTCACTGTATCACTTGATGTGTGTGCCAAATTTCATGCATTTTCACCCATGGGAAGCACCTCCTTTGGCATCATGATTCATCACATATTTCATCACATATTACTCTGCACAAAATCCCAAATACCTCACTTCCTGTTGGGCGTGGCTAATGCATTGTACATACGAAAGTTGTTCATCTTGGGAGATACAGACACCTACCAAATTTGGTGTGTGTAGCTGAAAGTATATGCCCACCACGGGATCAGTCATCTAAGGAGGCGTAAGGGGGCGCTAGCGAGTCTCTGGGCCATACCCGGGGCCAAGCTTTTTTACCTAGCTGCTTTGTGTGACACCTGATGTGTGTGCCAAATTTCAAGACTTTTCGATTATGTTAACCACCTCAAAATATTTGCCAACCACGGGATCAGTCACCTAAGGGGGCGCTAGCGAGTCCCTGGGCCACGCCCGGGGTCACGCTCTTGTACCTAACTGCGTTGCGTGACACCTGACGTGTGTGCCAAATTTCAAGAGTTTTCGACCATGTTAACCACCTCAAAAACAGGAAAGCAAAAAAGTAGAATAACAATAATAATACTCAATAATAATAATAATAAATATAGCCGCAAGCGGCAATGGCGGGCCCGAGCACCTGCGGGCCGCAAGCCGTGACATGTCGGAATCCAACAAAGCACCGACGTGGTTCATTTGTGAAATGTACATATTTGATGCATGTGCTATTTGTTTTTGTATTTTATTTTCTGCCACATGTACTTGCTTGGCCAGGTGGGGGCGCAATGCAAGGCAGGCCCATTGGGTGTCATCATAATCATAATATATATTAAACTGAGAAATTTCAGACCATTCATTTTAAGCAAAGAACATTTCTGATACACTTTTTGGTTGGCCAGATGGTGGCGCTATGTTAGACATGGAAATTAGACATGTGAATATCATCACAATAATGATATCCAAAATGTTTGTAAACTTTCAGATCAATCACTTAAGGCATTGTCCATTTCTGGCACATTTCCTGCTTGACCAGGTGGTGGCGCTATGCCAGGCAGGCCCATTAGGTGTCTGGATATCATCATAATCATAATATCTATTAACCTGAGAAGTTTCAGACCATTTATTCAAAGCATAGAGCATTACTGACACATTTCCTGCTTGGCCAGGTGGTGGCGCTATGCCAGGCAGGCCCATTGGGTGTCTGAATATCATCATAATCATGATATCTATTAACCTGAGAAGTTTCAGACCATTCATTCAATGAACTGTGATTTATGACACATTTCCTCTTCATGTGGTGAGATATTAAAATCATATCAAATATATAACATATCAAAAATCCCTTCACAATTTAACATCAGCGACATCTTGGCATAATGTTTGCCAAATTTCACATGAATCTGACAAACCGTCTAGGAGCAGTATGTTAAAATTGATCATGTGACATCAGTGTAATTGTCATTCTTTCTGTTGCCAGTTGGTGGCGCTATGCTAAACATGAATTATGGGCATGTAAATATTATCATTAAAATGGTCTTCAATGACCTGTGAAATTTAAAACATTTCAAGCCATGCATGGTGAATTATGACACATTTATTGCTTATGTGGAAGGGTATTAAAATTAATAATTTCGCCATTTCGTCAAATTACAACATATCAAAAAAAGGCTTCACAATTTATAATCAGGAACATCTCGGCGTCATGTATACCAACTTTGACATGAATCGGATCAACCGTCTAGGAGGAGTACGTTAAAATTGATCATGTCCACAATGCACAAAATCTCAATTACCTCACTTCCTGTGGGCGTGGCTAATGGCATGTTAATGCAAAAGTTGTTTGTTTTTGGGAGTTACATACACCCACCAAATTTGGTGTGTGTATCTAAAACTATATGCCAACCACAAGTCACTGTGACGTAAGGGGGCGCTATGGAGTTCCTGGGCAACGCCCGGTGCCAAGATTTTATCCCTGTCTATTCACTGTACCACTTGATGTGTGTGTCAAATTTCAAGACTTTTCAACCATGTTAACCACCTCAAAATATATGTCAACCACGGGATCAGTCACCTAAGGGGGCGCTAGCGAGTCCCTGGGCCACGCCCGGGGTCAAGCTCTTGTACCTAACTGCGATGCGTGACACCTGACGCGTGTGCCAAATTTCAAGAGTTTTTGACCATGTTAACTACCTCAAAAACAGGAAAGCAAAAAAGTAGAATAACAATAATAAATAATAATAATAATAATAATCCTTACAAAAACAATAGGGCCTTGCGCCCTTTCGGTGCTCGGGCCCTAATAATCCTTACAAAAACAATAGGGCCTTGCGCCCTTCGGTGCTCGGGCCCTAATAATAATCCTTACAAAAACAATAGGGCCTTGCGCCCTTCGGTGCTCGGGCCCTAATAATCCTTACAAAAACAATAGGGCCTTGCGCCCTTCGGTGCTCGGGCCCTAATAATAATCCTTACAAAAACAATAGGGCCTTGCGCCCTTCGGTGCTCGGGCCCTAAATATAGCCGCAAGCGGCAATGGCGGGCCCGAGCACCTGCGGGCCGCAACCCGTGACATGTCGGAATCCAACAAAGCACCGACGTGGTGCGTTTGTGAAATGTACATATTTATAGCGTGTGCTAGTTGTTTTTGTATTTTATTTTCTGCCACATTTACTCGCTTGGCCAGGTGGGGGCGTAATGCAAGGCAGGCCCATTGGGTGTCATCATAATCATAATATATATTAACCTGAGAAATTTCAGACCATTCATTTTAAGCAAAGAACATTTCTGATACACTTTTTGGTTGGCCAGATGGTGGCGCTATGTTAGGCATGAAAATTACACATGTGAATATCATCACAATAATGATATCCAAAATGTTTGTAAACTTTCAGATCAATCACTTAAGGCATTGTCCATTTCTGGCACATTTACTGCTTGACCAGGTGGTGGCGCTATGCCAGGCAGGCCCATTGGGTGTCTGGATATCATCATAATCATAATATCTATTAACCTGAAAAGTTTCAGACCATTTATTCAAAGCCTAGAGCATTTCTGGCACATTTCCTGCTTGGCCAGAAGGTGGTGCTATGCTAGGCCTGTGAATTACACATGTGAATATCATCACAATAATGATATCCAATATTTTATAAAGTTTCAGATCAATCACTTAAGGCATTGTCCATTTCTGGCACATTTCCTGCTTGGCCAGGTGGTGGCGCTATGCCAGGCAGGCCCATTGGGTGTCTGGATATCATCATAATCATGATATCTATTAACCTGAGAAGTTTCAGACCATTCATTCAATGCACTGTGATTTATGACACATTTCCTGTTTATGTGGTGAGATATTAAAATCATATCAAATATATTACAACATTCAAAAATTCATTCACAATTTAACATCAGCGACATCTTGTCATAATGTTTGCCAAATTTCAAATTAATCTGACAAACCGTCTAGGAGGAGTATGTTCAAATTGATCATGTGACATCAGTATAATTGTCATTCTTTCTGTTGCCAGTTGGTGGCGCTATGCCAAACATGCATTATGGGCATGTGAATATTATCATTAACATGGTCTTCAATGACCTGTGAAATTTAAAACATTTCAAACCATGCATGGTGAATTATGACACATTTATTGTTTATGTGGAAAGGTATTAAAATTAATAATTTCGCCATTTCGTCAAATTACAACATATCAAAAAAAAACTTCACAATTTATAATCAGGAACATCTCGGCATCATGTATACCAACTTTGACATGAATCGGATCAACCGTCTAGGAGGAGTACGTTAAAATTGATCATGTCCACAACGCACAAAATCTCAATTACCTCACTTCCTGTGGGCGTGGCTAATGGCATGTTAATACAAAAGTTGGTTGTTTTTGGGAGTTACATACACCCACCAAATTTGGTGTGTGTATCTAAAACTATATGCCAACCACAAGTCACTGTGACGTAAGGGGGCGCTATGGAGTTCCTGGGCAACGCCCGGTGCCAAGCTTTTATCCCTGTCTATTCACTGTACCACTTGATGTGTGTGCTAAATTTCATGCGTTTTCGACCATGTTAACCACCTCAAAATATATGCCAACCACGGGATCAGTCACCTAAGGGGGCGCTAGCGAGTCTCTGGGCCACACCCGAGGTCAAGCTCTTGTACCTAACTGCGTTGCGTGACACCTGACGTGTGTGCCAAATTTCAAGAATTTTCGACCATGTTAACCACCTCAAAAACAGGAAAGCAAAAAAGTGGAATAACAATAATAATAATAAATATAGCCGCAAGCGGCAATGGCGGGCCCGAGCACCTGCGGGCCGCAACCCGTGACATTTCAGAATCCAACAAAGCACCGACGTGGTGCATTTGTAAAATGTACATATTTGATGCGTGGGCTATTTGTTTTTGCATGTTATTTTCTGGCACATTTACTTGCTTGGCCAGGTGGGGGCGCAATGCAAGGCAGGCCCATTGTGTGTCATCATAATCATAATATAAATTAACCTGAGAAATTTCAGATTTTTCATTTTAAGCAAAGAACATTTGTGATACACTTTTTGGCCAGATGGTGGCGCTATATTAGGCATTTGAATTACACATGTGAATATCATCACAATAATGATATCCAATATTTTGCAAAGTTTCAGATAAACCAATATTGGCATTACCAATTTCTGGCACATTTTCCTGCTTAGCCAGGTGGTGGCGCTATGCCAGGCAGGCCCATAGGGTCTCTGGATATCATCATAATTATAATATCTATTAACCTGAGAAGTTTCAGACCATTCATTCAAAGCATAGAGCATTTCTGGCATATTTCCTGTTTGGCCAGATGGTGGCGCTATGCTAGGCATGTGAATTATATGTGTGAATATCATCACAATAATGATATCCAATATTTTATAAAGTTTCAGATCAATCACTTAAGGCATTGTCCATTTCTGGCACATTTCCTACTTGGCCAGGTGGTGGCGCTATGCCAGGCAGGCCCAGTGGGTGTCTGAATATCATCATAATCATAATATCTATTAACCTGAGAAGTTTCAGACCATTCATTCAATGCACTGTGACTTTATGACACATTTCCTGTTTATGTGGTGAGATATTAAAATCATATCAAATATATAAGTTATCAAAAATCCCTTCACAATTTAACATCAGCGACATCTTGGCATAATATTCGCCAAATTTCAAATGAATCTAACAAACCGTCTAGGAGGAGTATGTTCAAATTGATCATGTGAAATCAGTATAATTGTCATTCTTTCTGTTGCCAGGTGGTGGCGCTATGCCAAACATGCTTTATGGGCATGTGAATATTATCATTAACATGGTCTTTAATGACCTGTGAAATTTAAAACATTTCAAGCCATGCATGGTGAATTATGACACATTTATTGTTCATGTGGAAGGGTATTAAAATTAATAATTTCGCCATTTCGTCAAATTACAACATATCAAAAAAAGGCTTCACAATTTATAATCAGGAACATCTCGGCGTCATGTATACCAACTTTAACATGAATCGGATCAACCGTCTAGGAGGAGTATGTTAAAATTGATCATGTCCACAACGCACAAAATCTCAATTACCTCACTTCCTGTGGGCGTGGCTAATGACATGGTAATACAAAAGTTGTTTGGTTTTGGGAGTTACATACACCCACAAAATTTGGTGTGTGTATCTAAAACTATATGCCAACCACAAGTCACAGTGACATAAGGGGGCGCTATGGAGTTCCTGGCCAACGCCCGGTGCCAAGCTTTTATCCATGTCTATTCACTGTATCACTTGATGTGTGTGCCAATTTTCATGCGTTTTCACCCATGGGAAGCACCTCTTTTGGGATCACAATTCAGCACATATTTCATCACATTAGTCTGCACAAAATCCCAAATATCTCACTTCCTGTTGGGCGTGGCTAATGCATTGTACATAGGAAAGTTGTTCATCTTGGAGAGATACAGACACCTACCAAATTTGGTGTGTGTAGCTGAAATTATATGCCAACCACGGGATCAGTCACCTAAGGAGGCGTAAGGGGGCGCTAGCGAGTCCCTGGGCCATGCCCGGGGCCAAGCTTTTGTACCTAGCTGCTTTGTGTGACACCTGATGTGTGTCTCAAATTTCAAGACTTTTCGTTTATGTTAACCACCTCAAAATATATGCCAACCACGAGATCAGTCACCTAAGGGGGCGCTAGCGAGACCCTGGGCCACGCCCGGAGTCAAACTCTTGTACATAACTGCGATGTGAGACACTTGACGTGTGTGCCACATTTCAAGAGTTTTCGACAATGTTAACCACTTGAAAAACAGGAAAGCAAAAAAGTAGAATAATGAATAATAATAATAAATATAGCCGCAAGCGGCAATGGCGGGCCCGAGCACCTGCGGGCTGCAACCCGTGACATGTCGGAATCCAACAAAGCACCGACGTGGTGAGTTTGTGAAATGTACATATTTGATGCGTGTGCTATTTGTTTTTGTATTTTATTTTCTGCCACATGTACTTGCTTGGCCAGGTGGGGGCGCAATGCAAGGCAGGCCCATTGGTTGTCATCATAATCATAATATATATTAACCTGAGAAATTTCAGACCATTCATTTTAAGCAAAGAACATTTCTGATACACTTTTTGGATGGCCAGATGGTGGCGCTATGTTAGGCATGCAAATTACACATGTGAATATCATCACAATAATGATATCCAATTTTTTTGTAAACTTTCAGATCAATCACTTAAGGCATTGTCCATTTCTGGCACATTTCCTGCTTGACCAGGTGGTGGCGCTATGCCAGGCAGGCCCATTGGGTGTCTGGATATCATCATAATCATAATATCTATTAACCTGAGAAGTTTCAGACCATTCATTCAAAGCATAAAGCATTTCTGGCATATTTCCTGTTTGGCCAGATGGTGGCGCTATGCTAGGCCTGTGAATTACGCACGTGAATATCATCACAATAATGATATCCAATATTTTATAACGTTTCAGATCAATCACTTAAGGCATTGTCCATTTCTGGCAAATTTCCTGCTTGGCCAGGTGGTGGCGCTATGCCAGGCAGGCCCATTGGGTGTCTGGATATCATCATAATCATGATATCTATTAACCTGAGAAGTTTCAGACCATTCATTCAATGCACTGTGATTTGTGACACATTTCCTGTTTATGTGGTGAGATATTAAAATCATATCAAATATATTACAACATTCAAAAATCCCTTCACAATTTAACATCAGCGACATCTTGGCATAATGTTTGCCAAATTTCAAATGAATCTGACAAACCGTCTAGGAGGAGTATGTTGAAATTGATCATATGACATCAGTATAATTGTCATTCTTTCTGTTGCCAGTTGGTGGCGCTATGCCAAACATGCATTATGGGCATGTGAATATTATCATTAACATGGTCTTCCATGACCTGTGAAATTTAAAACATTTCAAGCCATGCATGGTGAATTATGACACATTTATTGTTTATGTGGAAGGGTATTAAAATTAATAATTTCGCCATTTCGTCAAATTACAACATATCAAAAAAACGCTTCACAATTTATCATCAGGAACATCTCGGCGTCATGTATACCAACTTTGACATGAATCGGATCAACCGTCTAGGAGGAGTACGTTAAAATTGATCATGTCCACAACGCACAAAATCTCAATTACCTCACTTCCTGTGGGCGTGGCTAATGGCATGTTAATACAAAAGTTGTTTGTTTTTGGGAGTTACATACACCCACCAAATTTGGTGTGTGTATCTAAAACTATATGCCAACCACAAGTCACTGTGACGTAAGGGGGCGCTATGGAGTTCCTGGGCAACGCCCGGTGCCAAGCTTTTATCCCTGTCTATTCACTGTACCACTTGATGTGTGTGCTAAATTTCATGCGTTTTCGACTATGTTAACCACCTCAAAATATTTGCCAACCACGAGAGCAGTCACCTAAGGAGGCGCTAGCGAGTCCCTGGGCCACGCCCGGGGTCAAGCTCTTGTACCTAACTGCGATGCATGACACCTGATGTGTGTGCCAAATTTCAAGAGGTTTCGACCATGTTAACCACCTCAAAAACAGGAAAGCAAAAAAGTGAAATAACAATAATAATAATAATAATCCTTACAAAAACAATAGGGCCTTGCGCCCTTCGGGTGCTCGGGCCCTAAATATAGCCGCAAGCGGCAATGGCGGGCCCGAGCACCTGCGGGCCGCAAGCCGTGACATGTCGGAATCCAACAAAGCACCGACGTGGTTCATTTGTGAAATGTACATATTTGATGCATGTGCTATTTGTTTTTGTATTTTATTTTCTACCACATGTACTTGCTTGGCCAGGTGGGGGCGCAATGCAAGGCAGGCCCATTGGGTGTCATCATAATCATAATATATATTAACCTGAGAAATGTCAGACCATTCATTTTAAGTAAAGAACATTTCTGATACACTTTTTGGTTGGCCAGATGGTGGCGCTATGTTAGACATGGAAATTAGACATGTGAATATCATCACAATAATGATATCCAAAATTTGTGTAAACTTTCAGATCAATCACTTAAGGCATTGTCCATTTCTGGCACATTTCCTGCTTGACCAGGTGGTGGCGCTATGCCAGGCAGGCCCATTGGGTGTCTGGATATCATCATAATCATAATATCTATTAACCTGAGAAGTTTCAGACCATTTATTCAAAGCATAGAGCATTTCTGGCACATTTCCTGCTTGGCCAGATGGTGGCGCTATGCTAGGCCTGTGAATTACGCATGTGAATATTCTCACAATAATGATATCCAATATTTAATAAAGTTTCAGATCAATCACTTAAGGCATTTTCCATTTCTGGCACATTTCCTGCTTGGCCAGGTGGTGGCGCTATGCCAGGCAGGCCCATTGGGTGTCTGGATATCATCATAATCATGATATCTATTAACCTGAGAAGTTTCAGACCATTCATTCAATGCACTGTGATTTATGACACATTTCCTGTTTATGTGGTGAGATATTAAAATCATATCAAATATATTACAACATTCAAAAATCCATTCACAATTTAACATCAGCAACATCTTGGCATAATGTTTGCCAAATTTAAAATGAATCTGACAAACCGTCTAGGAGGAGTATGTTCAAATTGATCATGTGAAATCAGCATAATTGCCATTCTTTCTGTTGCCAGTTGGTGGCGCTATGCCAAACATGCATTATGGGCATGTGAATATTATCATTGACATGGTCTTTAATGACCTGTGAAATTTAAAACATTTCAAGCCATGCATGGTGAATTATGACACATTTATTGTTTGTGTGGAACGGTATTAAAATTAACAATTTCGCCATTTTGTCAAATTACAACATATCAAAAAAAGGCTTCACAATTTAGAATCAGGAACATCTCGGCGTCATGTATACCAACTTTGACATGAATCGGATCAACCGTCTAGGAGGAGTACGTTAAAATGAATCATGTCCACAACGCACAAAATCTCAATGACCTCACTTCCTGTGGGCGTGGCTAATGGCATGTTAATACAAAAGTTGTTTGTTTTTGGGAGTTACATACACCCACCAAATTTGGTGTGTGTATCTAAAACTATATGCCAACCACAAGTCACTGTGACGTAAGGGGGCGCTATGGAGTTCCTGGGCAACGCCCGGTGCCAAGCTTTTATCCCTGTCTATTCACTGTACCACTTGATGTGTGTGCTAAATTTCATGTGTTTTCGACCATGTTAACCACCTCAAAATATATGCCAACCACGGAATCAGTCACCTAAGGGGGCGCTAGCGAGTCCCTGGGCCACACCCTGGGTCAAGCTCTTGTACCTAACTGCGATGCGTGACACCTGACGTGTGTGCCAAATTTCAAGAGATTTCGACCATGTTAACCACCTCAAAAACAGGAAAGCAAAAAAGTGGAATAACAATAATAATAATAATAATAATAATAATAATAATAATAATAATAATAATAATCCTTACAAAAACAATAGGGCCTTGCGCCCTTCGGTGCTCGGGCCCTAAATATAGCCGCAAGCGGCAATGGCGGGCCCGAGCACCTGCGGGCCGCAACCCGTGACATGTCGGAATCCAACAAAGCACCGACGTGGTGCGTTTGTGAAATGTACATATTTGATGCGTGTTCTATATGTTTTTGTATTTTATTTTCTGCCACATGTACTTGCTTGGCCAGGTGGGGGCGCAATGCAAGGCAGGCCCATTGGGTGTCATCATCATCATAATATATATTAACCTGAGAAATTTCAGACCATTCATTTTAAGCAAAGAACATTTCTGATACACTTTTTAGCCAGATGGTGGCGCTATATTAGGCATTTGAATTACACATGTGAATATCATCACAATAATGATATCCAATATTTTGCAAAGTTTCAGATCAACCAATATAGGCATTACCAATTTCTGGCACATTTTCCTGCTTGGCCAGGTGGTGGCGCTATGACAGGCAAGCCCATAGGGTCTCTGGATATCATTATAATTATAATATCTATTAACCTGAGAAGTTTCAAAACTGTCATTCAAAGCATAGAGCATTTCTGGCATATTTCCTGTTTGGCCAGATGGTGGCGCTATGCTAGGCATGTGAATTATATGTGTGAATATCATCACAATAATGATATCCAATATTTTATAAAGTTTCAGATCAATCACTTAAGGCATTGTCCATTTCTGGCACATTTCCTACTTGGCCAGGTGGTGGCGCTATGCCAAGCAGGCCCATTGGGTGTCAGAATATCATGATAATCATAATATCTATTAACCTGAGAAGTTTCAGACCATTCATTCAATGCACTGTGACTTTATGACACATTTCCTGTTTATAGGGTGAGATATTAAAATCATGACATATTACAACATATCAAAAATCCGTTCGCAATTTAACATCAGCAACATCTTGGCATCATATTTGCCAAATTTCATATGAATCTGACAAATTGTCTAGGAGGAGTATGTTAAAATTGACCATGTGACATCAGTGTAATTGCCATTCTTTCTGTTGCCAGGTGGTGGCGCTATGCAAAATATGCATTATGGGCATGTGAATATCATCACTCCCATGGTATTCAAAGACCTGTGAAATGTAAAACATTTCAAGCCATGCATGGTGAAATATGACACATTTATTGTTTATGTGGAAGGGTATTAAAATTAATAATTTCGCCATTGCGTCAAATTACAACATATCAAAAAAAAGCTTCACAATTTATAATCAGGAACATCTCAGCGTCATGTATACCAACTTTGACATGAATCGGATCAACCGTCTAGGAGGAGTACGTTAAAATTGATCATGTCCACAACGCACAAAATCTCAATTACCTCACTTCCTGTGGGCGTGGCTAATGGCATGTTAATACAAAAGTTGATTGTTTTTGGGAGTTACATACACCCACCAAATTTGGTGTGTGTATCTAAAACTATATGCCAACCACAAGTCACAGTGACATAAGGGGGCGCTATGGAGTTCCTGGGCAACGCCCGGTGCCAAGGCTTTTCCCCTGTGTATTCACGGTACCTCTTGACGTGTGTGCCAAATTTCATGCGTTTTCAGCGATGGGAAGCACCTCTTTTGGCATCACAATTCATCACATTTTAGTCCGCACAAAATCCCAAATACCTCACTTCCTGTTGGGCGTGGCTAATGCATTGTACATACAAAAGTTGTTCATCTTGGGGAGATACACACACCTACAAAATTTGGTGTGTCTAGCTGAAAGTATGTGCCAACCACTGGATCAATCACCTAAGGGGGCGCTACTGAGTCCCTGGGCCACGCCCGGGGCCAAGCTTTTATGCCTGTGTAGCCATTGTGATACCAGATGTGTGTGCCAAATTCCAAGACTTTTCATCCATGCTAACCACCTCAAAAATAGCAAAAAGGTGAACAAATAATAATAATAATAATAATAATAATAATAATAATCCTTTCAAAAACAATAGGGCTTCGCACCTCTCGGTGCGCAAGGCCGTCCCGGCCTCGCGCACCGTCGGTGCTCGGGCCCTAAATATAGCCGCAAGCGGCAATGGCGGGCCCGAGCACCTGCGGGCCGCAACCCGTGACATGTCGGAATCCAACAAAGCACCGACGTGGTGCGTTTGTGGAATGTACATATTTGATGCGTGTGCTATTTGTTTTTGTATTTTATTTTCTGCCACATTTACTCGCTTGACCAGGTGGGGGCTTAATGCAATGCAGGCCCATTGGGTGTCATCATAATCATAATATATATTAACCTGAGAAATTTCAGACCATTCATTTTAAGCAAAGAACATTTCTGATACACTTTTTGGTTGGCCGGATGGTGGCGCTGTGTTAGGCATTGAAATTACACATGTGAATATCATCACAATAATGATATCCAAAATGTTTGTAAACTTTCAGATCAATCACTTAAGGTATTGTCCATTTCTGGCACATTTCCTGCTTGACCAGGTGGTGGCGCTATGCCAGGCAGGCCCATTGGGTGTCTGGATATCATCATAATCATAATATCTATTAACCTGAGAAGTTTCAGACCATTTATTCAAAGCATAGAGCATTTCTGGCACATTTCCTGCTTGGCCAGATGGTGGTGCTATGCTAGGCCTGTGAATTACGCATGTGAATATCATCACAATAATGATATCCAATATTTTATAAAGTTTCAGATCAATCACTTCAGGCATTTTCCATTTCTGGCACATTTCCTGCTTGGCCAGTTGGTGGCGCTATGCCAGGCAGGCCCATTGGGTGTCTGGATATCATCATAATCATGATATCTATTAACCTGAGAAGTTTCAGACCATTCATTCAATGCACTGTGATTTATGACACATTTCCTGTTTATGTGGTGAGATATTAAAATCATATCAAATATATTACAACATTCAAAAATAACTTCACAATTTAACATCAGCAACATCTTGGCATAATGTTTGCCAAATTTCAAATTAATCTGACAAACCGTCTAGGAGGAGTATGTTCAAATTGATCATATGACATCAGTATAATTGTCATTCTTTCTGTTGCCAGTTGGTGGCGCTATGCCAAACATGCATTATGGGCATGTGAATATTATCATTAACATGGTCTTCCATGACCTGTGAAATTTAAAACATTTCAAGCCATGCATGGTGAATTATGACACATTTATTGTTTATGTGGAAGGGTATTAAAATTAATAATTTCGCCATTTCGTCAAATTACAACATATCAAAAAAACGCTTCACAATTTATCATCAGGAACATCTCGGCGTCATGTATACCAACTTTGACATGAATCGGATCGATCAACCGTCTAGGAGGAGTACGTTAAAATTGATCATGTCCACAACGCACAAAATCTCAATTACTTCACTTCCTGTGGGCGTGGCTAATGGCATGTTAATACAAAAGTTGTTTGTTTTTGGGAGTTACATACACCCACCAAATTTGGTGTGTGTATCTAAAACTATATGCCAACCACAAGTCACAGTGACATAAGGGGGCGCTATGGAGTTGCTGGGCAACGCCCAGTGCCAAGCTTTTATCCCTGTCTATTCACTGTATCACTAGATGTGTGTGCCAAATTTCAAGACTTTTCGATTATGTTAACCACCTCAAAATATTTGCCAACCACGGGATCAGTCACCTAAGGGGGCGCTAGCGAGGCCTTGGGCCACGCCCGGGGTCAAGCTCTTGTACCTAACTGCGATGTGTGACACCAGACGTGTGTGCCAAATTTCAAGAGTTTTCGACCATGTTAACCACCTCAAAAACAGGAAAGCAAAAAAGTAGAATAACAATAATAATATAGAAAAATAATAATAATAATCCTTACAAAAACAATAGGGCCTTGCGCCCTTCGGTGCTCGGGCCCTAAATATAGCCGCAAGCGGCAATGGCGGCCCGAGCACCTGCGGGCCGCAACCCGTGACATGTCGGAATCCAACAAAGCACCGACGTGGTGCGTTTGTGAAATGTACATATTTGATGCGTGTGCTATTTGTTTTTGTATTTGATTTTCTGCCACATGTACTTGCTTAGCCAGGTGGGGGCGCAATGCAAGGCAGACCCATTGGGTGTCATTATAATCATAATATATATTAACCTGAGAAATTTCAGACCATTCATTTTAAGCAAAGAACATTTCTGATACACTTTTTGGTTGGCCAGATGGTGGCGCTATGATAGGCATGGAAATTACACATGTGAATATCATCACAATAATGATATCCACATTTTTTGTAAACTTTCAGATCAATCACTTAAGGCATTGTCCATTTTCTGGCATATTTCCTGCTTGACCAGGTGGTGGCGCTATGCCAGGCAGGCCCATTGGGTGTCTGGATATCATCATAATTATAATATTTATTAACATGAGAAGTTTCAGACCATTTATTCAAAGCATAGAGCATTTCTGGCACATTTCCTGCTTGGCCAGATGGTGGCGCTATGCTAGGCCTGTGAATTACGAATGTGAATATCATCACAATAATGATATCTGATATTTTATAAAGTTTCAGATCAATCACTTAAGGCATTGTCCATTTCTGGCACATTTCCTGCTTGGCCAGGTGGTGGCGCTATGCCAGGCAGGTCCATTGGGTGTCTGAATATCATCATAAACATGATATCTATTAACCTCAGAAGTTTCAGA
The DNA here is from genome assembly GCF_046254945.1 of Alosa pseudoharengus. Lineage (NCBI taxonomy): Eukaryota > Metazoa > Chordata > Actinopteri > Clupeiformes > Clupeidae > Alosa > Alosa pseudoharengus. The sequence continues at coordinate 5,837,771 of NW_027468663.1, forward strand.
CCATTCATTCAATTAACTGTGATTTATGACACATTTCCTCTTTATGTGGTGAGATATTAAAATCATATCAAATATATAACATATCAAAAATCCCTTCACAATTTAACATCAGCGACATCTTGGCATAATGTTTGCCAAATTTCAAATGAATGACAAACCGTCTAGGAGGAGTATGTTCAAATTGATCATGTGAAATCAGCATAATTGCCATTCTTTCTGTTGCCAGTTGGTGGCGCTATGCCAAACATGCATTATGGGCATGTGAATATTATCATTAACATGGTCTTTAATGACCTGTGAAATTTAAAACATTTCAAGCCATGCATGGTTAATTATGACACATTTATTGTTTGTGTGGAACGGTATTAAAATGAACAATTTCGCAATTTTGTCAAATTACAACATATCAAAAAAAGGCTTCACAATTTAGAATCAGGAACATCTCGGCGTCATGTATACCAACTTTGACATGAATCGGATCAACCGTCTAGGAGGAGTATGTTAAAATTGATCATGTCCACAACGCACAAATTCTCAATTACCTCACTTCCTGTGGGCGTGGCTAATGCATTGTACATACGAAAGTTGTTCATCTTGGGGAGATACACACACTTACCAAATTTGGTGTTTGTAACTGAAAGTATATGCCCACCACGGGATCTGTCATCTAAGGGGGCGTAAGGGGGCGCCAGCGAGTCTATGGGCCATACCCGGGGCCAAGCTTTTTCACCTAGCTGCTTTGTGTGACACCTGATGTGTGTGCCAAATTTCAAGACTTTTCGATTATGTTAACCACCTCTAAATATTTGCCAACCACGGGATCAGTCACCTAAGGGGGCGCTAGCGAGTCCCTGGGCCACGCCCGGGGTCAAGCTCTTGTACCTAACTGCGATGCGTGACACCTGACGTGTGTGCCAAATTTCAAGCGTTTCCGACCATGTTAACCACCTCAAAAACAGGAAAGCAAAAAAGTAGAATAACAATAATGAATAATAATAATAATCCTTACAAAAACAATAGGGCCTTGCGCCCTTCGGTGCTCGGGCCCTAAATATAGCCGCAAGCGGCAATGGCGGGCCCGAGCACCTGCGGGCCGCAACCCGTGACATGTCGGAATCCAACAAAGCACCGACGTGGTGCGTTTGTGAAATGTACATATTTCATGCGTGTGCTATTTGTTTTTGTATTTTATTTTCTGCCACATGTACTTGCTTGGCCAGGTGGGGGCGCAATGTACGGCAGGCCCATTGGGTGTCATCATAATCATAATATCTATTAACCTGAGAAGTTTCAGACCATTTATTCAAAGCATAGAGCATTTCTGGCACATTTCCTGCTTGGCCAGATGGTGGCGCTATGCTAGGCCTTTGAATTACGCATGTGAATATCATCACAATAATGATATCCAATATTTTATAAAGTTTCAGATCAATCACTTAAGGCATTTTCCATTTCTGGCACATTTCCTGCTTGGCCAGGTGGTGGCGCTATGCCAGGCAGGCCCATTGGGTGTCTGGATATCATCATAATCATGATATCTATTAATCTGAGAAGTTTCAGACCATTCATTCAATGCACTGTGATTTATGACACATTTCCTGTTTATGTGGTGAGATATTAAAATCATATCAAATAAATTACAACATTCAAAAATCCCTTCACAATTTAACATCAGCGACATCTTGGCATAATGTTTGCCAAATTTCAAATGAATCTGACAAACTGTCTAGGAGGAGTATGTTCAAATTGATCATGTGAAATCAGTATAATTGCCATTCTTTCTGTTGCCAGTTGGTGGTGCTATGCCAAACATGCATTATGGGCATGTGAATATTATCATTAACATGGTCTTTAATGACCTGTGAAATTGAAAACATTTCAAGCCATGCATGGTGAATTATGACACATTTATTGTTTATGTGGAAGGGTATTAAAATTAATAATTTCGCCATTTTGTCAAATTACAACATATCAAAAAAAGGCTTCACAATTTAGAATCAGGAACATCTCGACGTCATGTATACCAACTTTGACATGAATCGGATCAACCGTCTAGGAGGGGTACGTTAAAATTGATCATGTCCACAACGCACAAATTCTCAATTACCTCACTTCCTGTGGGCGTGGCTAATGGCATGTTAATACAAAAGTTGTTTGTTTTTGGGAGTTACATACACCCACCAAATTTGGTGTGTGTATCTAAAACTATATGCCAACCACAAGTCACTGTGACGTAAGGGGGCGCTATGGAGTTTCTGGGCAACGCCCGGTGCCAAGCTTTTATCCCTGTCTATTCACTGTACCACTTGATGTGTGTGCTAAATTTCATGCGTTTTCGATTATGTTAACCACCTCAAAATATTTGCCAACCACGGGATCAGTCACCTAAGGGGGCGCTAGCGAGTCCCTGGGCCACGCCCGGGGTCAAGCTCTTGTACCTAACTGCGATGCATGACACCTGACGTGTGTGCCAAATTTCAAGAGGTTTCGACCATGTTAACCACCTCAAAAACAGGAAAGCAAAAAAGTGGAATAACAATAATAAATATAGCCGCAAGCGGCAATGGCGGGCCCGAGCACCTGCGGGCCGCAACCCGTGACATGTCGGAATCCAACAAAGCACCGACGTGGTGCGTTTGTGAAATGTACATATTTAATGCGTGTGCTAGTTGTTTTTGTATTTTATTTTCTGCCACATTTACTCGCTTGGCCAGGTGGGGGCGTAATGGAAGGCAGGCCCATTGGGTGTCATCATAATCATAATATATATTAACCTGAGAAATTTCAGACCATTCATTTTAAGCAAAGAACATTTCTGATACACTTTTTGGTTGGCCAGATGGTGGCGCTATGTTAGGCATGAAAATTACACATGTGAATATCATCACAATAATGATATCCAAAATGTTTGTAAACTTTCAGATCAATCACTTAAGGCATTGTCCATTTCTGGCACATTTACTGCTTGACCAGGTGGTGGCGCTATGCCAGGCAGGCCCATTGGGTGTCTGGATATCATCATAATCATAATATCTATTAACCTGAAAAGTTTCAGACCATTTATTCAAAGCATAGAGCATTTCTGGCACATTTCCTGCTTGGCCAGAAGGTGGCGCTATGCTAGGCCTGTGAATTACGCATGTGAATATCATCACAATAATGATATCCAATATTTTATAAAGTTTCAGATCAATCACTTAAGGCATTGTCCATTTCTGGCACATTTCCTGCTTGGCCAGGTGGTGGCGCTATGCCAGGCAGGCCCATTGGGTGTCTGGATATCATCATAATCATGATATCTATTAAACTGAGAAGTTTCAGACCATTCATTCAATGCACTGTGATTTATGACACATTTCCTGTTTATGTGGTGAGATATTAAAATCTTATCAAATATATTACAACATTCAAAAATCCATTCACAATTTAACATCAGCGACATCTTGGCATAATGTTTGCCAAATTTCAAATGAATCTGACAAACCGTCTAGGAGGAGTATGTTCAAATTGATCATGTGAAATCAGCATAATTGCCATTCTTTCTGTTGCCAGTTGGTGGCGCTATGCCAAACATGCATTATGGGCATGTGAATATTATCATTAACATGGTCTTTAATGACCTGTGAAATGTAAAACATTTCAAGCCATGCATGGTGAATTATGACACATTTATTGTTTGTGTGGAACGGTATTAAAATTAACAATTTCGCCATTTTGTCAAATTACAACATATCAAAAAAAGGCTTCACAATTTAGAATCAGTAACATCTCGGCGTCATGTATACCAACTTTGACATGAATCGGATCAACCGTCTAGGAGGAGTACGTTAAAATTGATCATATCCACAACGCACAAATTCTCAATTACCTCACTTCCTGTGGGCGTGGCTAATGGCATGTTAATACAAAAGTTGTTTGTTTTTGGGAGTTACATACACCCCCCAAATTTGGTGTGTGTATCTAAAACTATATGCCAACCACAAGTCACTGTGACATAAGGGGGCGCTATGGAGTTCCTGGACAACGCCCGGTGCCAAGCTTTTGTCCCTGTCTATGCACTGTACCACTTGATGTCTGTGCCAAATTTCATGCGTTTTCACCCATGGGAAGCATCTTTTTTGGGATCACAATTCAGCACATATTTCATGACATATTAGTCTGCACAAAATCCCAAATACCTCAATTCCTGTTGGGCATGGCTAATGCATTGTGCATAGGAAAGTTGTTCATACAGACACCTACCAAATTTGGTGTGTGTAGCTGAAAGTATATGCCCACCACGGGATCAGTTATCTAAGGGGGCATAAGGGGGCGCTAGCGAGTCTCTGGGCCATACCTGGGGCCAAGCTTTTTTACCTAGCTGCTTTGTGTGACACCTGATGTGTGTGCCAAATTTCAAGACTTTTCGATTATGTTAACCACCGCAAAATATTTGCCAACCACGGGATCAGTCACCTAAGGGGGCGCTAGCGAGTCCCTGGGCCACGCCCAGGGTCAAGCTCTTGTACCTAACTGTGATGCGTGACACCTGACGTGTGTGCCAAATTTCAAGAGTTTTCGACCATGTTAACCACCTCAAAAACAGGAAAGCAAAAAAGTGGAATAACAATAATAATAATAAATATAGCCGCAAGCGGCAATGGCGGGCCCGAGCACCTGCGGGCCGCAACCCGTGACATGTCGGAATCCAACAAAGCACCGACGTGGTGCATCTGTGAAATGTACATATTTTATGCGTGTGCTATTTGTTTTCGTATTTTATTTTCTGGCACATATCCTGCTTGACCAGGTGGTGGCGCTATGCCAGGCAGGCCCATTGGGTGTCTGGATATCATCATAATCATAATATCTATTAACCTGAGAAGTTTCAGACCATTTATTCAAAGCATTGAGCATTTCTGGCACATTTCCTGCTTGGCCAGATGGTGGCGCTATGCTAGGCCTGTGAATTACGCTTGTGAATATCATCACAATAATGCTATCCAATATTTTATAAAGTTTCAGATCAATCACTTAAGGCATTTTCCATTTCTGGCACATATCTTGCTTGGCCAGGTGGTGGCGCTATGCCAGGCAGGCCCATTGGGTGTCTGGATATCATCATAATCATGATATCTATTAACCTGAAAAGTTTCAGACCATTCATTCAATGCACTGTGATTTATGACACATTTCCTGTTTATGTGGTGAGATATTAAAATCATATCAAATATATTACAACATTCAAAAATCCCTTCACAATTTAACATCAGCGACATCTTGGCATAATGTTTGCCAAATTTCAAATGAATCTGACAAACCGTCTAGGAGGAGTATGTTCAAATTGATCATGTGAAATCAGTATAATTGTCATTCTTTCTGTTGCCAGGTGGTGGCGCTATGCCAAACATGCATTATGGGCATGTGAATATTATCATTAACATGGTCTTTAATGACCTGTGAAATTTAAAACATTTCAAGCCATGCATGGTGAATGATGACACATTTATTGTTCATGTGGAATGGTATTAAAATTAATAATTTCGCCATTTCGTCAAATTACAACATATCAAAAAAAGGCTTCACAATTTATGATCAGGAACATCTCAGCGTCATGTATACCAACTTTGACATGAATCGGATCAACCGTCTAGGAGGAGTATGTTAAAATTGATCATGCCCACAACGCACAAAATCTCAATTACCTCACTTCCTGTGGGCGTGGCTAATGGCATGTTAATACAAAAGTTGATTGTTTTTGGGAGTTACACACACCCATCAAATTTGGTGTGTGTATCTAAAACTATATGCCAACCACAAGTCACTGTGACGTAAGGGGGCGCTATGGAGTTCCTGGGCAACGCCCGGTGCCAAGCTTTTATCCCTGTCTATTCACTGTACCACTTGATATGTGTGCTAAATTTCATGCGTTTTCGACTATGTTAACCACCTCAAAATATTTGCCAACCACGGGATCAGTCACCTAAGGGGGCGCTAGCGAGTCCCTGGGCCACGCCCGGGGTCAAGCTCTTGTACCTAACTGCGATGCATGATACCTGACGTGTGTGCCAAATTTCAATAGGTTTCGACCATGTTAACCACCTCAAAAACAGGAAAGCAAAAAAGTGGAATAACAATAATAATAAATAATAATAATCCTTACAAAAACAATAGGGCCTTGCGCCCTTCGGTGCTCGGGCCCTAATAATAATAGTGAAAAATAATAATCCTTACAAAAACAATAGGGCCTTGCGCCCTTCGGTGCTCGGGCCCTAATAATAATCCTTACAAAAACAATAGGGCCTTGCGCCCTTCGGTGCTCGGGCCCTAATAATAATAATAATCCTTACAAAAACAATAGGGCCTTGCGCCCTTCGGTGCTCAGGCCCTAATAATCCTTACAAAAACAATAGGGCCTTGCGCCCTTCGGTGCTCGGGCCCTAATAATAAATATAACCGCAAGCGGTGATTTACGGGGTCCGAGCAAAACGAACATGATGGCATAGCTTTTTAGTTTTACATATGCTTTGATTGTTTGGGCACAATTGTTCAAAAGAAACGTGATCGGATTTCGGTTATCGGATTTCAGTTACCGGATTTCAGCTATCGGATTGGATCAAATCTTGAAAATGGGTTGTTCAAAGGGAAACAAGGATCCTGAAATTGGATTAGATCACATAATCTATTCTTGGTTTTGATCTGGATAAAACCTTCACTTTGTGTCGTTCAAAACTTTTGAGTTGGATTGGAATAAATTTGATGCATAAAATTAGGATTACCCTGTGCTGTAACATTATAGTGTGCTAACCTCCACAACCCAACAGTATTCTAACAATACTTGATTCTACAGGACTATTTATTTGTTGTGGATAAGATGAAGGGTTTGATAATGGAAGGCAGTGTTTCCCACAGAATTGAATTGTATTTGTGGTGGTGGGTTCTGTGTCGGAGTCAATAAGATAAACAGCGTATAATTATACAGTTATACTTGCCTTGCACTACAAGTCCATATTGACAAGTAGCTGTAATGCTGTAATGTTATAGTGTGCTAACCTCCACAACCCAACAGCATTCTATTCTAGTATGCTAACCTCCACAACCCAACAGTATTTTAACACTAATGCTTCAGGTGGGATTTGAACACTCAACATAAGGATGACCAGTACAAGGCATTATCCCACTAAGCCACTGTCAATCCTACATCTTTGCCAGTCACATTCACATGGTGAAAATGTGTATTGGTAAACACACAAGAAAAACTCCAAGTATACATTTGACAATAAAATGAAGGGCTTTCCTGAAAGAGAACACCTGAAAACGTTTGGAAATTCTGGGACAATTAGACATTTGTAGAGAAGAACAGTAATGGATGAAATATAAATATGATAGACTTAATGATGAAGGAAAAATAGTAAACAAAGAAGTACCCCTATATGTCTTCGAGTGTGTCGGCATTCTGATTCTTGGCAACTAATGAGTGTGAATGTTGATTGCCTGATGTCATTCAGGTGCTGTTCAATGGTGTGACTCTTCAATAACCAATAGCATGTGCATCTTGAGCCTAAAGCTCTAGCAGGATTCGAACTCTCAACCTAACAAACACCAGCACTAGGCATTATCCCTCTGAGCCACTAACAATCCGACATATTAGGCAGTCACATTCACATGGTGAAAATGTGTGTTGGTAAACACACAAGAAAAACTCCAAGTATACATTTGACAATAAAATGAAGGGCTTTCCTGAAAGAGTACACCTGAAAACTTTTGGATATTCTGGGCCAATAGACATTTATAGAGAAGAACAGTAATGGATGAAATATAAATATGATAGACTTAATGATGAAGGAAAAATAGTAAACAAAGAAGTTCCCCTATATGTCATAGAGTGTGTCGGCATTCTGATTCTTGGCAACTAATGAGTGTGAATGTTAATTGCCTGATGTCATTCAGGTGCTGTTCAATGGTGTCAATCTTCAATAACCAATAGCATGTGCATCTTGAGCTTCAAGCTCTAGCAGGATTCGAACTCTCAACCTAACAAACACCAGCAGTGTGTAATGAGTGTGAATGTTAATTGCCTGATGTCATTCAGGTGCTGTTCAATGGTGTGACTCAGAAGGCTCAATGGTATGGAGTGATGACACGGAGATGGCAGGTTTCGGTGCAACACAAGTGAACTTTATTTGAGTTTCAATTCATCTGTTCTTTTGTTCTTTACTTGTATGTGTGCTGCATCAAAGAGGAAACAAACAGAAAATGGAGTAATCAGTGAAATGGGGTAAATCAGTACAGATCCCAACTCACAAACAAACCAATTGACATTTGAACAATAAACTGAAATCATATGGCTATATAAGGTACAACTAAACAATACTTGACATCCCAAGTCAACCAACATCACCTAATCATCTCTCACATGGGACTCCAACACACCAAACCAACAAACAAAGACCTTAACTTTACACATGATGGCAGAGCTACTCTACAAACTGATAAACATCACAAAAGTCATAGTGAGGGTGATTAAAGTGATGACTTACGTTAACTCAAAGACGCACACAGAGCAGGACACACTGGAGTGCTGGGTTAAGATGAACAAAAGAGCGAACTGAGGGCGAGCAAACAATTTATCCTGGTCTGAGCCCCTGCTCCGGAGCTACAGGGTTTCCCAGCGGGTAAACTTTGGAAAGATTTGCAAAGATTTGGAAAAGATTTTTGAAAGACTACAGTCTCAGACCCTCTCACATCTAAAGACAAGTAGTAGAGTTTTAAGTCACAGACTATGATTTTGCAATGACTAGGGATCTTGCAGGGTCACTATTTACAAGACTGCAACATGATTCCTTTAAATTATTACCCATTGTGCAATAGATAAACAGGAACTGAAAATTATAGCCTACTAAACTCAAAGTCGTATTTTCATGTTTCTGCAGCATTGTTTCATGCGTGACATCCTTAACCGATATAGAGTTGTTCTGTCAAGTGGAAGAGCCGACTAAATATGTATAAGAAATGACAAATATTATAAGAATAACAAATAATTATAGGCTACAGCTTATAATTATACAGTAATACTTGCCTTGCACTACAAGTCCATATTGACAAGTAGCTGTAATGTTATAGTGTGTTATCCTCCACAACCCAACAGCATTCTATTGTAGTATGCTAACATCCACAACTCACTAATGCTTCAAGTGGGATTTGAACTCTCAACCTAAGGATCACCAGTACAAGGCATTATCCCACTGAGCCACTGTCAATCCTACATGTTGGCCAGTCACATTCACATGGTGAAAATGTGTATTGGTAAACACACAAGAAAAACTCCAAGCACTGAGGGGCGATTAGACATTTGTAGAGATGAACACTAATAGATTAAATATAAATATGATAGACTTAATGATGAAGGAAAAATAGTAAACAAAGAAGTTCCCCTGAATGTCATAGAGTGTCTCGGCATTCTGATTCTTGGCAACTGATGAGTGTGAATGTTGATTGCCTGATGTCATTCAGGTGCTGTTCAATGGTGTGAATCTTGACGTGTTGCCAGGACACCGACCGTATGGACCACAGAGCGGTAGCACAAAACCAATACGTCTTACAAGGCGAAAACGCAAAAAGGCTAGATTCAGCGCTAGCTATCAAGGTAACCTCTATGACCTAGAAAATATGATTAGACAAATTAGGAAAGAAACTGACCAGGAATTGAATCGTAATGTTAAACCAATTACTTTGCAACCTACTCTTGAATTAAGATCACCTGAAAGCGTGGAAGTGAATGAATGTGTTGAAGCAGATGTTGAACAATGTGCAGGATTACTAAACCAGATCACCCTGACCTCAGAAATACTTGATGATTATTGAATATGAATAAAAGAATGGAAAATGAACCATAACTGCAAACAATGACCTCATAATAAATAATAAAGTGCGATGAATGAAATGTATCATTACAAGTATTTTAGTAGCCTGACTTTGTAAAGTCTAGAGAGTTATGTATGTCTCAAAACTGTGAAATGAGTAAAATGCCTTAAACTGTTTAAATGAATGTATTCAGATTGCATTGTGTGAAGGTTAATGCCATAAGTGTTTGTAACCTGTAAGAATGTAATCGATCTCTTGATGACTGTAAAAGTGTATGTTGCTAAATGTAATGTGTCACATGGATAATAGCCATTGAATGTAAACTGTTTGTGTAACCTCTGGAAACTATCTGTAAACCTGAATGTGATGTATCGTCTCCGAAATGTAACCCGGAGAAGTATGTTAATGCGTGTCATCTTATATTGTTGGTTAAGATCAGTGACTTCTAGAATGTATTAGCTATGGTGAGAATATTCCCAGCTATATTCCCAGTTACCGTGAGAATATTCCCAGCTATATTCCCAGCTAACGTGAGAATATTCCCAGCCCTCGTGGGAACTTGATTTGTCTCAGGAATGTGTGGGGGAGGCCAAGTCCACCTAGTATAAATAGGGGCTGAACTAAACGATCGGGGCTGCTTCTTCTTTTTTCCTTCCTTCAACTCGCTGGGTTTTTGCTTTATGATGTCGCGTGTGGTTGTTAGAATTCGTCCTCCGAAATTCGTTGAGAAGCAAAGTGTTGGACGTCGTGCCAGGCTGAGTCGCGGACCGAAACTCTGTGGAACCTGTTGCAGATATCAGACCTGCTACTCCGACAGAGAGTGACTGCAGAAGACAATCAGCTGACTTTTTCCCTTTTTTGAGGACTTACTTTTTTTCCGTATATTCTCTTTTTCTCCATTTGTGGATTTACTATTTTTATTGTAATCTCTTCTCCATTTGTGGATTTACTATTTTCCTATTTTGTGGATTTACTCTTTTTATATTTTCTACGACATTGTAACCTGCAAGTGGATATTACGCCGCATTTTGTTATCATCACCAAAGTGCTGAAAAGTAAAGAACTTATTTAACCTTGGCATCTAATTCTTCAAGCAGTATTTTTGTCTTTTCTTGGTCTTTCTACGAATTCCAGCAGGAGGGTAAGATAACTTGTCTCTTCTGTGGTTATTCATCTGTCTTTTCTAAGACTTGGGTCAGCGTGACTTTATACTGAAGGACGGTAAGAAGGTCTCCACTCTTATAAAACCTGAGCAAGAAGTAGCCTATAACCTGTGTCTCTAGATAAACTCTAGGGTCAAACATCTTCGCACGTTAGCCAACTGTTCGAGACCTAGGCGTAGTCGCTCCTTATTTCATAAACATCTCAATAAATCCACCACGGAAGCCTGATCAACTTCCAAGGGGGATATTTAAAAATAGGAGCTTTAGGTTATCTGCACCGCAGAGGGAAGTCGTGCGACTGCACTCGACAGTAGGTCCCTGCTATCTACAATTACCTCCAGGGAGGTATCGTAGGTTTTAACTGCTTAGGCCTGGGGTTACGTCTGAGAAACGGCTGACGTTGACTAGGTTCTGGGGGTTACCTGCAGGGGGCAACACAATCTTCAATAACCAATAGTATTCGAGCTAGAGCCTAAAGCACTACCGGGGATTCGAACCCTCAACCTAACAAACACCAGCACTAGGCATTATCCCACTGAGCCACTGACAATCCTACATATTGGGTAGTCACATTCACATGTGTGAATCTTCAATAACCAATAGCATAGCCTAAAGCTCTAGCAGGATTCGAACTCTCAACCTAACAAACACCAGCACTAGGCATTATCCCACTCTGCCACTGACAATCATACACATTCAGCAGTCACATTCAAATGGTGAAAATGTGTGTTGGTAAACACACATCAAGAAAATTCCTAGCATACATTTGACAATAGAATTAAGGGCTTTATAAAAAAGAGTACATATCTGAAAATGTGCACTGTTAATGGTATCCACCTAATGATGGTTGTATGGTTGTTATCCAAGAAAAAAAAATTACTCATATAGGAATATAGGTGATATAGGAGAAATGGGCTGAGTGGTCGAACTTTATTGGCCTATATCTCTGAAATGGAACAACGTATCCAAATTCTTTTGATAACTTTTGTGAGGCTTGGTCTAAACATTGTCTGTGAGAATTTTGGTGAAGATTCGATTATTTTTGAAGAGTGTGAAACTTTTTATAATGTTTGGCTTTTCCATGAAATTGTGGAAAAAGTAAACATTTGTAGACCATAAGACCAGGGCCAAAAAGATGCATCTGAGTTTAGAGATTAATATGATGAAAGAATTTTGAGTCTAGGTGAATCTGGTAAGGAGAAATAAGCATAATTAACTTTTTTTTTTCAATAGCGCCACCTTTGGGTGCAGTACCCCAAATTTTGGGTTATGGGTAGAGGGGGGTACTGGTAACCATACCTGAAAATTTCAAGAGTTTTGGAGTTACGGTTTAGGCTGCAGTATGACTTTTACAGAATTTTGGCCAAAAAATGAACGGTACAGAAACAATAGGGTTCCTGCAGCTACGCTGCTCGGACCCCTAATAATAATAATCCTTACAAAAACAATAGGGCCTTGCGCCCTTCGGTGCTCGGGCCCTAATTATTACAAGTTTGTAGAAGCAGAGTATTTTAAAAATCAACCAGTAGTTTTGGGGGGATTTGGTTACATAACCCAAACGTTACGTAACTTTAACTAAACAGTTGTGTCAACATAACCCAACATATTGGTTAAATGTCAACCCAGTTGTTGGGTTAAATTTAGTAACCCAATTTGCTTGGTTAAGATAACCCAATGCTGTGTTGGACCACATTTTACTCAGCGGCTGGGTTGAAAACAACCCAGTTTGGGTTGTTTTCAACCCAGCATTTTTTAGAGTGCATGGCAGAGAAACACGAGATTCAGCAATTGTTTGGTGAGCTGAAAGAGTCTTTGATGAAAGAACTTAAAGAGCTTAAAAATGAATTGAAAGAGTTCCGCCAAGATAACGAACGAGATATCAAAGCACTGATGCAGAAGACAACAGAGATGCGTGAAAACATGGAGGTGATGGTGGTGAATCGGATTGATAATCTGGAGGCAAGAGTGAGTAACCTGGACGACGCAGAAGTGAAGAACGAGAAAACAACCGAGGCAATGCTATCCCGAGTGGACAAATTGGTTGAACAGGTGGACTATTTGGAAAATAAATCGAGGCAAAATAATGTCTGCATTTACAATGTTGTTGAAAAAAGCGAAGGCTCGGATATGACGGCCTTCCTGAGAGAACTCTTTGCGGATACCCTCGGAGTTCAAGGGGATTTAAATATTGTGCGAGCCCACCGCACCTCAAAAGAGAGACAGAACTTTGCACGACCCATTATTGTTGCCTTTCTCAGCTTTGATACGAAAAGAGAGGTCCTGAAAGCAGCATGGCGAAAGAACGAAATTATTTGTAATGGAGCGCGGATCTTCTTTGACCACGATTTCACGTACCAAGTAAGGCAACAGAGACAGCTGTATAAACCCATCAGACAACAATTAAAAGCACAACAAATCAAGAGCCATATCCTGGCACCAGCAAAGCTGCAAATCTTTAACAGCGACGGAACAACTACAATCTTCTCAAATGCCGACATAGCAGCTAAAAACTTAAATGAGAGAGGACTATACAGAACAGTCAGGACACTGAACTATGCAGAAGGTTGTTGATTTTGACTGACTTTTTCAAAAGAAGAGATGGACTACGTAGTTTACACTATAACTTTTTGTTGCTACTGTTAATGTCTGCTCGCTCTCTCGCTCTTCCTCTCTCGCTCGTTCTGCTGTTGTCTCTCTCTCCCTCCATCCCCCTCTCTTTCTTTATCTCTCTCTCTCTTTTTTTTTTTTCTCAGATTCAGTTTAACATGACTAGTGTTACACAACATTGTCAAATGCTGTGTGTGTGCGTGGGCAGGGGTGTCGCTAGCTATTTAAAACATTCGGGGCTAGAGCCCAGAAGTTAGAGTCCTTTTTGTCCGGGGTTTCTCCCCCGAGAGATTTTGAAAATCGGGCTGATGAACATTGTGAGATTGAGGTTTGCCCACCCCTCTCTCATATCAGGATGACCGCAAGAAGAACGACTAGGCAACTCAAAGCTAAAGTGAAGCGGGTGCGAGTTTTATTTACAGTGCAGTAGCAGTGATTAACCAAAGAGAAAACAAAAAAACTGAGAATAAACGGAAAACAAAACCGGCCTCAATCAGGCAACACAAATATAACTACAACAAAAGATTGTTTACAGAACGATCACGATCACACTTTCTCTTGCACTTACTTCTGCACAGCTTCACAGCAAGCGTGCTTTCCCCTGGCTCTCTCTCCCCCCAAATGAAAACCCCTGCCCTTTTGAAGGGCTCACAATCTACCCGAGAGCAGTGATTGGACAGACAATAAACCAATCAGAAAATAGCATTACAAAAACCTTTAAAAACATACATTTGGAAGTAAATACAAATTACCACAATATCCCCAGAAAATAGCTTTTAAAAAGTAGAAAACATACATCCCACATTTACTCAGTATACTGTATGCATGAAATAAAGCTACAAAACAATTACTCACATATTACGTCATCAAAGTTCGCGCCACTGAACCGGACAGTGGTTAAGAACATTGGTTCCGCAAGGGCTCCGGTTTCCCCACGGACCATTCCGATGGAACACCCATTGGCAGCGGTGAGTGAGAAATGTTTGTTTGTAGTGCGGTGAACTATTGTGTTGTGAGTGGAATATGGGACGAGACAACTGGTACCTGCGTTGCTCGCAACGATGGTAAGTAAATGTTTTAACTGAGAAATGTGTGCGTTTGTGACGTGTGCACAGTGCCGGCCCGAGCCTTTTGGGGGCCCTAAGCAGAATTTGATTTGGGGGCCCCCTCCCACAACGCAGTCACCTGTGCTTGGCGATAATTGACAACTTCACACTATAATGTCATATTATAAATTAATACAGTGAGGTTATGTATTAATACAGCGACTGATTATGAACTACTGTCCCCCTGGACACAGATGCATAAGGACCCTCTCCCCCTACCCTGTTTGTGCAAATGTGGGTACAAACGGGTGTGTGTGTGTGTGTGTGTGTGGGGGGGGGGGGGGGGGTTAGATGTGATTTCCTGTATTCTGGTGCATTTTTGGGATGGTCAGCTGGAGAAGGGCAGTACCTAAATTTGTTCAGATTCATAGCCTTTTGCTTTTTGACTTATATAGGTAGTGAATTCACACAACTACTTGGGGTTCAGGGTCCCTTGACCTCTTGGGCTCGGTAGGCTCATTCAGTAATCCATCCTTGCTCACATGCCAAAAATGTTTTGGGGCTCCAATCTAGACTTCTGGCCCCATGTGCTTGGTAAACCAATGTATTAATATAGTTGTTATTTACACCAACCCTGTCACCTTTTAATCTTAGAGGGTACTAAAATCACAGATTTATTTGAAACATTCATATTCAAAGTGAAGCACTAAGGGTGGTTTACTGAAGTTGAATTGACAAATGACAAAATACAACAGCATTTGTATTTGTTGTAAACAAGTACATCAGTTTAATGACTTGTTTTTCAACAGATTTGCTGAACAAATCCGCAAATGTGCATTAAATGAGCAATTTTCAACTACAAAATAAAAACAAAATAGACAAACATTAATAATCAAAAATAAAATGTCCCAAAAAATAGATAATTATTCCTACTTCGTTCCTGGTTTTTAGGCATCTGCAACTCTGCAGTGGACGAACCTGCAATGATTAAATAAATACATAAATAAATTAAAAACAACTGTTAAATGTGTCATGTCATATTAACAGGCTATGTAACCATTTGCCATCAAGAAAACCTCACCTTCTGTGTCATCAGCCATGGAGGCAGACACTTGATAAGGTAGAGTTAGGTAGAGATAGAGATGTGCTCCAAAGGACTTCAACAGTGTCTCTGAAAAAAAAAAAAATATTGCATAAGTGCATAGTTGATCGAGCAGAATGAGTTTATTTTGCTATCATTACTTACACTCAAATAACAAGCAATTCCACATGTAACAATTAATATTCCATTGGCAAATGAGGCATAATCAAAAGAGTATATACTTAATTGCAGTATGGTGAACGCTTAACATGGTGATCTACTGCAGCCTAAATATTAGGGTAGCACCGCTACATCACTTGCCACTATCTTAATCAAATGTAAGTTTATTTTCATCACAGAAGTCTCCCCACCCAACATGGTAGGCTATTTTCTCAAACACTAACGTTACCATCTCTCTCCAAAGATCTTAGAGCAGAGCGCACGTACTGTTCCATTTTGCCTATGAAGCTGGAACGTTACCGATGCCCAGAGTCGCGCTAGTCAGTGGGTTGGGTTGGGACTGGGAGCCTGGGCTTAGCCTGTTGTTGCTATCAGACTTACCACTATGTCACATATTATAGAACAGTAATAAACTATCAACACTTTCAGGTGCGAAATCAGAAACAATCCCTCTGTGGTAAATTTGCCTTCAGCTACGTTTTCATGTAGCTACTGTAGTGCTAATGTCCACTTCAGTCAGATAGCTAACTTTAATTTACGACATAATAAGCCCACCTAAAGCTAGGTTACATGCTTGATTGAACATCCAAAACAATCCCAATATCCTTGACATCTGAAATACATCTAGATAAATATATATTAATGGGAGACATTTCTCTGTTGATGGCGGAGATTTAGCTCTGGTGATGGCTTATATTAGATCATGACAGCTAGCTAGCTACCTCAAGCACAAAACATACTGTAAATAATCATGCAAACATACCTGTATCTTGCTCGTTTTTCTCCTCCTGTCATTTTCTTCGTTCTGTTTTCGGCACCAGAGGGATATGTCCTTTTTTGTGACTTGTCTTAACATTACCGTCTCTTCCGATTGTTGAACTTGATGCAGTCTATGCACCCGAGGTGTCTAGTTTATGCGCGACTCAAAAGGCTGGCGGACACAGTAGAGGTAGGCAGGTATATTGATCATGAAATCAGAATTTTCTTGTTTTGAATGATTAATTGTTTCATTTATTCATTCATTGATGTCACTTGTTTACGTTATTTATTATGTAAAAAAAAAAAAAAGAAACTCGATTGGGGGCCCCCTGGTGGCCAGGGGGCCCCAAGCAGCCGTTTAGTTCGCTTATGCCTCGGGCCGGCCCTGCGTGTGCATTTTCGCGATAGCCGCGCTACAAGGAAAAAGTTTGAATAAGGTGTGTAGGAGAGGTGTGTGTGAGTGTAGAAAGGATGTGTCGCTGGCGTTTTGGTGAAAAATGTCACTACCACACATTTTTTCACAAACATGAAATTTTAACCTACTTTGAGAATGAAAAGGAAGGCCAATCGTACTCACTTCACGGCATTCCGAATATTTTGATGTTTAAAGACCGTGTAAGGAGAACGTCTCTTCTGACAAAGTGCACCACATACAACACCCAAAATATGACATTAAAATAGCCTGTAGAATAAACATCGTCATGCACCTCTGTCAAGTGCACAGGTGTGAGCGTTCGTCTCGGGATAAACATTTGGACGTCATCACCTTCAATTAATGGGCTATGGGTGCCTTGAAAGCAATGCATTTGGGTTGTGTATCACGAACTTTTGCCCAAAGAAAAAGTTCCATTCTGTCAAATGCTACAGGAGAGGAAGGGCGGAGAGAAAAGGCAGTGTGTAATTTCTCAATCTGTACATCTACTTTCATAATTCCATGGTATTCTGCAACTTTCACATCCAGTCAGCGATGGCTCAAGAGAGGATTATTGTGCAAGTCTAGTCAGTGTTCTCTTAGTCAGGTTTCACTTCACTTAAGAGTAACCCCTTACAAAAAACTATAGAAATATTTTAGTGTTTTGTATTGTATATTATTAATACATGCATGATCACATCATATACTTTCCCAGATATGGGTAGCCTATACTGTCTTGAAAACTATATAGCCTAGTATAACAGATGGCCCTTACATTGAGCTTACTGTAATAGTAAAATTAGGCCTACACTGAAAATGGCCTAGGCCTCAAAGGGTACCTAATTCATTGAAGCCCTTTCAAGGTGTGATTTACAACCCTGGGGGCTAAGCCCCCCCCCTGTCTTTCAATTATAGTGATGTCCCTGTCTCTTACCAAAGACGTTAAATTAAAATATAGGCTACTACTGGACATAGACCTACCCTCTTGAACAAAGCATGACTGCATTTCACCACCACACCACTAGACTATATGAGCAAACTGCATACGATCGATTTGACAGCACTCGCAAGTCCGAAGAACTCACCCTGCTTTGATGCGAGTGTTTTGTCTATTTACATAGGCGTCCATTGGGCTAGCCTACATGGTTTGATACGTGCTGAAAAAGTCCTGTTTGCTGTTGAACTTGCGCTTCGCCTCTTCTATGTTTATTGACAAACCCATAAATTATGACCCATAATACAGCCTACTTCAATGATTGTGTGAATTGATCTGTAGCTATCCTCTGCCTATGGTTCCAGATAGCCTATCTGAGACGGTGGTCTGGTTCAAATGAGTTGCGTTATGAAATTGAGAATGACACTCCGACTAAATCGTTTAGTCTATTTCTTTGTATTGTGAAATTGAAATGAAATATGGACTATTGCAATCAATAATATGTTGAAATGAATTCAAAGGAATCAATTTCTATGAAAATCTGTCAGGTGTGCGTGTGTCAAGTTGTAGCCTAGGCCTACCGTGCGCATACTGCGCAAAAGCACCACTCGCGCCTAGGCTATTTAATTGTATCGCCTCGGGATGTGCCAACTTTTTATGAGATAGAGAGACCCCCTTAACCCATTTACTCCTAATATGCCTGCTAAAAACGCCTATAGAATCCTATGGCATTCTAGACTAAATAACCTTATTTCCTGAGGATTTTCTGAAAAAATACTAAGAATTGTCAACGTCTACCAAAACCTTAATATCTAAGCCTCTGTACACCTAGAAACATGAAATAAAAAGCATGCTGCGCTACGCAGCAACCAGCGGAAGAGTCAATGCTGTGCTATGCAGCAACAGGCGGGAGATTGAATGTTGCGTCGTGCAGCATCCAGCACAAATGGGTTAAAGACAAAAAGATAATTCAACCTTGCAGTAACAATGAATGTCAACATTCTTCTCACCACTGATAATGTGATTTGGACTTGAGACTGTATTTTGCCAGTGTTTCGTTTTCTTTCATTTTGGACACCACATACATTGAGTGACAGAACACCCTGATTCGTCATACTATATTTACATATTTGGTATTGTTGGATTCAGAACAACCCTACCTTTCCCATAAGCCATCATATGTGTTTCTATGATAATCCCTAGTAAAGCAGCTACAAAGTAAATGAAAACATTCTGCATAGATATTAATTTTTTGTATGTCAGCTTATTTTAGGTGTATGTTTACATGTCTCTATTCATTCTATACATCAAGATATTCACGTCCCGTCTTTTCTAGTAGGTAAAGCAACTTCCTGACTATGAACATGCCAAGTTTCAAAGTTCTCAGAGCTTGTGTGATTGATCTGCACTAATTTATATGCCTTAACTCCAATACACACAGGCTATATTTTAGTCCTTTTTTGGTTTTGGGGTGTATAACAATATCTGTTAATTTAACAATCTTAGCAGTAAAATAATTTTAGCCAAGAATCCATTTCATATATGGGAGACCTTAGAGATGAGGAAAAACATTGTTGGGTTTAGTTCTACTTCCGGTAGTGGTATCTCAAAAACTAAAGCCCTTTCTGACCATTTGTCACTAGCCTATGTCTCTTTCTAGTTATTCAAACAAAGTGTCCTTCAAGTTAGTGAGGTGCAGTTGTAGCCTGCTAGCTAGTAACATCAGCATTGATCAACGTTGTCTTTGAGGGCTGCGTTTCACGAACCTGAGCTGATCGAAATGTCCTCCTGGGTTGCGGGAGATGATGACACACTGTGAGTTTCCACTTCTTGTCCCTGCTCTGCCCTTTTTTTTTCTAAAAAACTTCTAATATCCATTTGTCCTTCTGTACATTTATTTCGCTAAGGCTAGTTAGTAGAAGCACGAAACAGCAATGCGATATAGCGTAGAGGAGAAGGTACTTGAAATTGCAACATTTTGCAACAAATGATGTTGTTGTTGTTGACGGCCCATAGATCCGGGGCTATTCCCAGACAATCCAGGGCTATAGCCCCGAATGCCCAGGTCTAACGACCAAGGACGAATCATGGCTTGTGCCAAGTGTGCACGTGCACAGGGGCCCTCAGCCAATGGGGGCCCTCGGATTTTAAAACAAATTGCCATGAATTTAAGCTAGATTATGCCCGGTGCTTCTGTCTGTTAATTTGCGGCACAACTGAATGGTGTTATGGAACCGCGGACCGAAAGAAAAATAAACTATATGTTTTCCTGATCAATAAATACTTCTTAATTCATAAAATATAGAGGCATAACATTAGGTGGAAGTGGTAGGCTATGAGTGCTCATTCAATGTGTATGCGTGTTTGCGAAAGTGAAACTGACCCACTCGTGAATGAAGTGGAGTCCTGCAATGTTCATGAAAACAGCATAGCGATTGGATAGCCTAATAAATCGCGACTTGTTGTAGGCCTAACAGTAGCTTATATCGTCGCAAATAGCCTATGGCGATGCCGATGACAGATAGGCCTACACTTATTTCACTCGTCTCGCTGAAGTAGTGAAGTGAAAACCTTATCATGCAGGTAGCCAATGTTCACGTCACCTGAGTCAGACAGAAAATGGGCCCTGCTTGCTCTGTTAAAGTTTGTATGCCCCTTCCAAACTGCGTTAAAAGGGTATATTTAACAGCCAGAATTTTGAAAATTTCGTGAATAATGTTGCTGTAGACTGTTTGGACAGCAAAGGGAGATTACAGCCTAATAATAAAAACAGCTGCTGGAATTCATTTCTGTGTGGGCCTGAGTTATAATATATGACATAATGTACTACATTTTCATTGTGTGCAATTGTGCACCAGCCTGCACAGCGACAGCAAAGAGAGAAGCGCTGGCTGCACGCGCCCGCGCGCGTCGCGGTCAGGGGGAGGGGGGGGCTTTTTTGATATTGTGCACAGGGGCCCATATTTGTTTAATCCGTCTCCCTGCTAACGACGCGCCTGTGCGTGGGTGACTGTGTGTGGTCTAGTGTGAATGTGTGTGCAGCTTTTTCTCTGTCTCCCTTCCTCTCTCCTCTAGTCTTTCTGGGATGAGATTGGGGGGGGGGGGCGCAAGCAAGGGGACTATAGTTTCTGTGAAATGGTCAGTGTGTGTGATCTGTGTGTGTGAGATTGTGCGAGTGAGAATGTGTATGAATGGATGTGTATCTCTCTCTTTCTTTCTTTCTCTCTTTTCTCTCCTTTCTTTCTTTCTTTCTTTCTTTCATTTCTTTCTTTTTCTCTCTCCTTTCTCTCACCTGGGATGGGAGGGTGGCGGGGGGAACAGGGGAATGCTATAGTTTCGAAGGTAAATGATTATGGCTGTAAATGTTTCTTTTTTTTTCCCTTTACTCTTTTTCCTTTTTTGGGGGTAGCTTAATTCTAAATTGAATATATAAATGGATATTTAGCTCTGCTTTGATTTTTTTGAATAATAACAGTGTGTATGTATAAGTGGGGTGAGGGAAAAAAAAAAAAAAGTTAATTTAAATATAATATATATATATAATAAAAATGTGTGAGAGGCCAAAAGAAAATAGTATGGCACTGTTTGGCTTGGTAAATATTTCGGTTTGATATTACTTTAAATAACTCTATACTTTAACTATGGCTGGATACTGAAATTGTGTCTCTGAGATGTTTGAGCCTTTGTGAGGAGATGGGAAGGAATAAAAAGACAAAAGAACAGTATATCTGGGTAAGCTATATCATTTGTTTTGATAGGCTTTGATTCTATTTAGAAAAGGTTAAATCTGGGTAACCTGCAAAATTAGCCTAATTTGGTGACACTTTAAGGGGGTTGGGGGACCTATACACAAGCTGACATAATAGGGATATGCTGACAATGTTAGCTGATACCCTGATCCCAATGATATCTGCTACAACAATCACCACAAGTTACTGCCTTCCATGGAGGGGTACAGATGGAACCTGATTTTTATATGTAAGTCCTTGTTTATTTGTTTTGTCACAATCTTCCTTTTCCTTTTTTGCTCTATTATTAATGGCTTACTCACATTTACATGCACACTGGCACTTGCTCATCCTTCACATCCTTACACACACACTTGCACACATACACACAGACTCGTATATCAACACCACATTTTAGGGCCTTGTCTGTTATATACTAATAGTGTTAAACAAAGTACTTTGTGTTCCAATTCTAGCTTTTCATTGAGTACAAAAATTGGAAGACAGGGGTAAAAAGTATACTGTAGAGAAAACTGGAAATTGTATTTCAACATCTAAGCTATATCATGTATGATCTGAAAATAGTGTCACTAAATGTGAACGGACTACACAATGTCATTAAGAGGAAGAAGATTTTGTTAGAAATGCAAAAGGAGAATGCAGACATAATCTACTTGCAGGAAACTCATCTGGAAGAAGAGGAACATGAGAAACTAAAGAAAATAACAAATAGTAAACACAAAGCAAAGGGGGGTAGCAATAATAATTAAAGGTCACATAGCCTTTGAAATGGAAGACTGCTTTACGGACTAAGAGGGACGTTATGTTTTAGTAGTGGGGAAAATAGAAGGGATAGAGTTCTCTTTTCTAAATGTATACTATCCCCCAGACATGTGTCAGGACTGTCTCTGGACTCATTGTTTACGTTACCCCCCCTGCTGGCCTGATCGTGCTTTACTCTGTGTTTGTTTTGAATGTGCCATGTGCTCTTGCCTTGACAGCTCTCCCCGCCCC
The DNA here is from genome assembly GCF_046254945.1 of Alosa pseudoharengus. NCBI lineage: Eukaryota > Metazoa > Chordata > Actinopteri > Clupeiformes > Clupeidae > Alosa > Alosa pseudoharengus. The sequence goes on from NW_027468663.1 coordinate 5,860,538, forward strand.
ATTCTTGCCACCTGTTCTGTTTGATTCAATTATTGTTTACCCTGCTGCTCATTGTATTCCTCTGATTACCTGCCCTACTTATACCTTACTCATTTTGTGTTTCTTCATCTGGTTGACTTGAGCCTGCACTTTGACTCTGTAAGTTTGATTCTGAGATTCTTGTTTTTTGGACATTTAACTGAACTCTACTACTGAAAACCTTTGAGGTTGTTTTTTAGTTTATGGACATTTACTGAGCCCTGATTTTGATAGCTCATGATTATTGAATTTTTTCAGTTTTTGAACTTTCTCCTTGAATCTCAGTTTTTGAAGTTTACCTTTTTGGATTACTCAACTGGACTGAACTCTGATTTTTGACACTCTCTTTTGGATGTTTGTAATATCGCCTTATTTTGGGATTGACTTGAACTCGTGTGCTTGTGCTGGTAGCCACTCTAATAAATCATTGGAACTTCACTTTTCTGCATTTGGGTCCTCCTTGTCCCGAGCCTGACAGTACAACCAGATCTACCATGGACCCAGCAGACGCCAATCAAGTGAGGTCCGTCCTGGATTTACATGGAACTATGCTGGGAAAACATCAGGCCATGCTTAACACCATCTCCAACCAAGTGGAGTCAGTGACTGCATCGCTAACTGGATTAGCGGCCCAGAACCAGCAAATTCAACTCTCCATGTCTTCCCAGGGAGGTTCCCAGGCAACTACTGCTGCTCAGGGAGCAGTTTCCAGCGGTTCCACATCTAACCCACCAGCCAGAGAACCCCGCCTGCCGCCTCCGGAGACCTACGCTGGAGATCCTGGGTCTTGTGAGGGTTTCTTGGTCCAATGTGGCCTTGTTTTCTCTCTCCAACCCTCCACCTTCCCTTCGGATGAAGCAAAGGTTGCCTACGTGATCACCCTGCTGTCTGGAAAGGCTCGTGACTGGGGCACTGCCATCTGGACCAACCAACCAGCCCTTCGAACGAATTTCACAGAGTTCTCGAAAGAGATGAAGAAGGTGTTCGACCGGTCCAAGCAGGGCCGAGAGGCTGCCAGAGAGGTCCTACAGCTTCGTCAGGGTCGACAATCTGTATCGGACTATGGCATTCGATTTCGAACTCTGGCGGTTTCAGCGGGCTGGAATTCCGAAGCCATGTACGACGTCTTTTTCAATGGACTAGCAGAAGAGGTCAAGGATGAACTTCTTCCCCACACCCTGCCAGCTGAATTCGATGATCTTGTGGACATGGCCATTCGCGTTGACGTACGGCTGGGGCAGCGGCGTAGGATGCGAAGACCCCTGGTCTTTCCCAAACAAGAGTCTCGCCCCACCGCTCCTGATTCCAGTTCTGTGCTGCCAGACAGAGCCCATGCAAGTGGATCGTGCTCGCCTCTCACCTGCTGAAAAGGAACGACGTCTGAGAGACAAAGCTTGCCTCTACTGTGGCCAACAGGGGCACTTTGTTGATGCCTGTCCGGTAAAAGAAAGCGCTCGCCAGAAGTAAGGGGAGTTCTGGCGGGCGGGCTTTCTAGATCTTCCCCACCACTTCAGACCACCCTGCCAGTCACAGTTTTTTGCAAAGGCCAGCGACTTACCTCCTCTGCTCTTGTGGACTCTGGGGCCGAGGAGAGCTTCATAGACTCTGCCTTGGTGGCACAGTGGGGAGTTCCGACCATCAAGATTCATGTGCCTTTGGCCATCTACTCACTCAGTGGAAGCCAGTTCGCCCAGGTCACCCATCGAACCGAGCCGGTGAGTCTGCTACTTTCTGGCAATCATTTTGAAGAGATTATTTTGTATGTGATTGACTCTCCTCTGAACCCTTTGATTCTTGGCCATAGATGGCTGGCTAAACACAGTCCTCATGTCAATTGGGACAAGAACACAATTTTGGGCTGGAGCCCATTCTGTCTGTCTCACTGTCTGAAGTCTGCCTCTTACCCTTTGTCTGCTCCTGAGGTACGTGATGACTATCCAGATCTCTCCAAGGTCCCTGGGGAATACATCGACCTGAAGCCGGTGTTCAGCAAGTCTAGGGCCACGGCACTACCACCTCACCGCCCATATGACTGCCCCATCGAACTGCTGCCCGGAACTAGTCCGCCGCGGGGGGGTGTGTACTCTCTCTCTGCCCCTGAACGTCTGGCCATGGAAAGGTACATTGAGGACTCTTTAGCCGCAGGGATTATTCGCCCGTCCTCCTCCCCAGCGGGGGCGGGATTCTTCTTTGTCTCCAAGAAGGACGGTTCTTTGAGACCTTGCATTGACTACCGTGGTCTTAATAACATCACGGTCAAGAACAAGTACCTTCTGCCCCTAATGTCAGGGGCCTTTGAGTTGTTGCAGGGGGCGACTGTGTTTTCCAAATTAGACCTGCGCAATGCATATCACCTTGTGCGCATTAGGCATGGGGACGAGTGGAAGACGGCCTTCAACACGCCTAGGGGCCACTATGAGTATTTGGTGATGCCTTTTGATCTAACTAACGCCCCTGCTGTTTTTCAGTGCCTGGTCAACGATGTCCTTCGTGATATGGTCAACAAGTTCGTGTTTGTTTATTTGGACGATATTTTAATTTTTTCCAAATCCTTAACAGAACATGTCCAACACGTGAGATCAGTGCTTCAAAGGCTGCTGGAGAATCAGTTGTTTGTCAAAGCTGAGAAATGTGTTTTTCACCAGGACTCTACTTCTTTCCTAGGCTTTGTTATTTCTCAGAGAGGACTGGAGATGGACTCGTCCAAAGTGAAAGCTGTGGTGGAATGGTCAACCCCACAGTCACGCAAGGACCTGCAAAGATTTCTGGGATTCGCCAATTTTTACAGAAGGTTTGTGCGTAATTACAGTTCTGTGGCAGCACCTTTGACTTGTCTGACTTCATCATCGGTTAGGTTCATCTGGAATGAGGCCGCAGAGAGGGCTTTTCAAGACCTCAAGTCCCGCTTCACTTCTGCTCCAGTCCTGACCACCCCTGACCCCACTCGCCAGTTCATTCTTGAAGTGGACGCCTCTGATATCGGTGTTGGTGCGATTCTGTCCCAGAGGTCCTCTACTGACGGTAAAGTCCATCCATGCGCTTACTACTCTCACAGACTCTCCTCCCCTGAACAGAATTATGATGTCGGTGATCGGGAACTCCTTGCGGTCAAGCTGGCACTCCAAGAATGGCGCCATTGGCTGGAGGGAGCTGAACAACCATTCCTAATCTGGACGGACCACAGAAATCTCGAGTACATGAAGTCTGCCAAACGCCTCAATGCCCGCCAGGCAAGGTGGTCTCTGTTTTTTAACCGTTTTAATTTTACTCTGTCCTATCGTCCAGGTGCCCAGAATGTGAAACCCGATGCCCTTTCCCGCCAGTTTTCTGGAGCCGAGAAGTCCAGAACTGTGGACACTATCTTGCCATCTCGATGTTTCGTAGGTGCTGTTTCCTGGGGAATCGAGAGAAGGGTTCAGGAGGCGTTGCAGAAGGAGCCTAGCCCAGAGGGTTGCCCTTCTAACTGTTTGTTTGTTCCCAGATCTGTCAGATCAGAGGTCCTTTCATGGGGTCATGCATCTAACCTGGCATGCCATGCTGGGGTCAGGAGGACCATGGCCTGCCTCCGACAGCGTTTTTGGTGGCCTAAGATGGTTGCTGATGTCCGAGCCTATATTGCTGCTTGTACTACTTGCGCTAGCAACAAGACCTCCAATCGACCACCTGCAGGCCTCCTTCAGCCCCTTCCGGTTCCCAAGAGGCCCTGGTCCCACATAGCCCTTGACTTCGTGACTGCTCTCCCACCTTCGGATGGTAACACTCTTGTGCTCACAATTGTTGATAGGTTCTCCAAGTCAGTGCATTTTGTTCCTCTGACCAAACTACCCTCTGCCAAGGAAACTGCTATTCTTGTTACTAACCATGTGTTCAAGATCCATGGCCTGCCTTGTGATGTGGTGTCAGACCGGGGCCCTCAGTTTGTCTCGGCTTTCTGGAGGGAGTTTTGCAAATGCCTAGGGGCTTCTGTTAGTCTCTCATCTGGATTCCACCCAGAGTCCAATGGGCAGACGGAGCGTGCTAATCAAGATCTGGGGCGCGTCCTGCGGTGCCTCTCCTCACGCAACCCTTCCTCCTGGAGTCAACATCTGGCGTGGGCTGAGTATGCCCATAACTCCCTCCCAGTAGCAGCTACTGGAATGTCGCCCTTTCAATGCTGTCTTGGTTACCAACCCCCTCTGTTTCCTTCTCAGGAGGCTGATGTCGCTGTGCCTTCTGTCCAGGTGTTCATCCAACGCTGTAGGTCAACCTGGAGAAGAGCTCGGACGGCCCTCCTGCACTCCAGTGCCCAGGTGAAACGGGTGGCAGATCGGCGGAGGGTCAAGGCACCACGTTATCGGAGGGGACAGCGGGTTTGGCTCTCGACTAAAGACCTGCCCCTGAAACTCCAGTCGCGCAAGCTTGCTCCTCGGTTCATCGGCCCTTACCAGATTGAACGGGTTTTCAGCCCGTCTGTGGTTCGACTGAAGCTGCCTTTGCCCCTTCAGCGGATACACCCGACCTTCCACGTATCTCGAATCAAACCAGTCAGCCACTGCTCACTCTCTCCCCCTACTGAAACACCTCCTCCTCCTCGCATTATCGATGGAGCCCCAGCCTTCACTGTCAGAAGGTTATTGGATGCCCGGCGCCGGGGACGTGGCCTCCAGTTCCTGGTCGACTGGGAAGGTTATGGGCCGGAGGAACGGTCCTGGGAACCTTCGGGCCGGGTCCTGGATAAGTCTCTGATCCGGGACTTCCGCCATCAGCACCCCAACCATCCCGCCTTTGCGCCAAGAGGCGCACGTTGAAGGGGGGGTACTGTCAGGACTGTCTCTGGACTCATTGTTTACGTTACCCCCCCTGCTGGCCTGATCGTGCTTTACTCTGTGTTTGTTTTGAATGTGCCATGTGCTCTTGCCTTGACAGCTCTCCCCGCCCCATTCTTGCCACCTGTTCTGTTTGATTCATTTATTGTTTACCCTGCTGCTCATTGTATTCCTCTGATTACCTGCCCTACTTATACCTTACTCATTTTGTGTTTCTTCATCTGGTTGTCTTCAGCCTGCACTTTGACTCTGTAAGTTTGATTCTGAGATTCTTGTTTTTTGGACATTTAACTGAACTCTACTACTGAAAACCTTTGAGGTTGTTTTTTAGTTTATGGACATTTACTGAGCCCTGATTTTGATAGCTCATGATTATTGAATTTTTTCAGTTTTTGAACTTTCTCCTTGAATCTCAGTTTTTGAAGTTTACCTTTTTGGATTACTCAACTGGACTGAACTCTGATTTTTGACACTCTCTTTTGGATGTTTGTAATATCGCCTTATTTTGGGATTGACTTGAACTCGTGTGCTTGTGCTGGTAGCCACTCTAATAAATCATTGGAACTTCACTTTTCTGCATTTGGGTCCTCCTTGTCCCGAGCCTGACAACATGGGTCTTGAATTCATGATCACATTAATATATTTACTAGTTACAAAGACTAAGGGAATTGTAATTTTGGCAGGGGACTTAAACTTAGTTATGAATTCTAAACTAGACTCGACAAGCAACAGGCAACATAAAGCAGAAAAGAATGCTAGTTTATTAAGGAAAGCATGTTCAGAGTTGGGGCTTGTAGATGTTTGGAGAGAGCTCCATCTGAACAAAAAAGAATACACCTGCTACTCGGGAAGACACTCAGTTTACAATAGATTAGATTGTTTTTATACATAAAAAAATTATGTAACTTTAGTTAAATCATGTCAAATTAGCTCCATAAACATGTCAGATCATGCTGCCATTTCCCTGATATTGAAACTACACGCTAATAAAGGTAAGTCTTTGTGGAAATTAAACAACTCACTTTTACAAGAAACAATATTCATAGAAAAAATTAAAAAGGAACTAAAACAATATATGTGGAATTAAATGACACATAGACCCGATCATATTATGGGAAAAGGCAGTAATAAGAGGTATTATCATTTCTTACTCCTCATCAAGAAAAAAGGCAAGAGTTGCACTGGAGAAACAGTTAATTGAAGAAATTAAAATATTAGAGAATAGACACAGTATAACAGATAGTAAGAAGGACAGGTTGGAATTGAAAGAGAAGCGAGTGAAATTAGACAAATTACGTATGTTTGAGATAGAGAAGTTAATGCAGTTTATACAACAAGAAAGATATGATGGTGGGCCAAAGTCTCTGAAAATTTTAGCTTATAAACTGAAGAAACAACAGAAGAGGGCACAACTAAATACAGATCAAACTGGAATGGTAACTGATAAGGATGGGACCGCGGAAGAATTTGCTAAGTATTATGAAAAATGTTATAAATCAGAGACAAATGGGAGATAAAGAATTAATGCAGACTTATTTAAAGAATCTTGAAATACCAAAAGTAACACAAATAAATAATCTTGAATTAATAAACACAATTACAATTGAAGAGATAAATGAGCAAATACAAAGTTTAAAACAAGGAAAGTCTCCAGGAGATGATGGTTTTACAAACGAGTTTTATAAAGCCTTTCAAGACCAAGTCAGCCCTCTACTTGTAAGAGCTTACAATTATGCATTAGCTACTGGAAAATGGGCACAAACGTGGACATCATCCATCATCACCTTGATACCTAAGGAAGGGAAAGACCTCACAAAATGTGCATCCTATAGGCCGATATCATTATTTAATCCAGACCATAAAATAATTACATCAATTTTAGCTAATAGGTTAAAACACACTATTGCAGACATAATAAATACTGATCAGTGCAGTTTTATTCCAGGACGCCTCCTGACAGATAATGTAAGACGAACACTGAACATAATTGATTACGCGAATCAAAAAGAGAATGAAGAACTCTTTCTGATGACTTTAGATGCTGAAAAAGCTTTTGATTTAGTTAGTTGGCCTTTTATGTTTGCTGCAATGAGGAGCTTTGGATTAGATGATGAGTTCTGTCGATGGATAAAAGCAATGTACACCAGCCCTGTTTCTTTAGTAAAAACAAATGGTACACTATCAAGACGGTTCCCAATTCAAAGAGGTACAAGACAAGGAGACCCTCTCTCTCCACTCCTCTTTACTTATTTACTTTATTGAAGTTCTTGCAATAGCCATAAGACAAAATAAAACATTACAGGGATAGCAATAGGGAAGGAAATACATAAATTAGCACTTTACGCAGATGACATAATACTTTACTTGACCTCGCCAGAAAATTCAATACAACATTTGATGGGAGTGATTGGATAGTAAAACCTCAGGATATAGAATAAATAAAAGTAAATGTGAAGCTTTAACTATTGGAATGCAAATGAATCAATGGTTAAAAGATAGCTATAACATTAAATGGGAAACAAAAACCATAAAATATTTAGGTATTTATATAAGTAATGATTTGAATGATTTATATAAAAACAACTATGCTTCTTTGGAATTAAAGATAAGACAAGACCTAAATAGGTGGAAATTAATTCCTGATGGAATATACAGTAGAGTAGAGTTGACAATTAAGATGATGGTACTCCCACAATTACTTTTTTATTTCAAGCACTACTAATCACACTCCCACCAACATTCTTCACTACATGGACTAAGATGATTGCAAATTTCATTTGGAATGATAAAAAACATAGAATCAACTTTAAGCTATTAACACAGCCAAAAGAGAAAGGAGGTTTAGGGACTCCACATATACAAAACTACTTTTTTGCGACACAAATGTTAACAATAAAGAAATGGATGAGCAGTAGCACTGAAACAAGATGGATTAATATCGAGAAAGAGCTGACAAATGGAGTAATTGGAACTCTGCCTTTTCTAGGAAAAGAGACACAAAAACAATACATACAGTCATTCTGCATTGAAAATACCATAAGGAATTGGAAACAAATGAGCAAACGTTTAAAATTTCAAACTGAAAGTATACAACTTAGACAAACAGGGATGGATTACTGCACGGGCCTACCGGGCTCAGGGGCCCAAGGGGTCAGGGGGCCCTGAAGCCCAAGCCTTTGCATGGAATCATTGCCTCAATATCAACACATCAGGATATAGGCTATGAATCTGATTGAATTTAGTATTGGCCATCCCCAAAATGCACCAGAATACAGGAAATCACATCAACAAATACCCACATATACAACAATTAGTGGGGGGCCCTTAATACATCTGGGCCCAGGGGCCCGAAAGTTCATTATCCGCCCATGTAGACAAATGACACAAGATCCAGACTTCATAGCGCATAAAACAGATAACATTTTAGAATCATGGGCCAATAAAGGACTAATATTATTTGCACAGCTTTTTGAAAAAAATACAGTTGACACATTTGAAGCTCTATCGGCAAGATTTAGCTTACAGCAAAAACATTTCATTAAATATTTACAAGTTAGAAGTTATATTAAACAAAATGCAGAAAAGGAAACCAGAAATGAGGTATTAACATAGAATATAAAGCAAAAGAAAAATGGGGAAAAGAGCTAACTGTAAACATATCAGATGAGGCCTGGAGTGACTCTTTAAAAGAAAACTTTAAAATAACTCAGTCAAAACACTGGAAAGAGTTTGCATGGAAAATAAGCCAGAGGTACTTCACTACACCTGACCAATGTGGAAAACACAGTTTAGGAACAGCTTTTTGGAGAGGATGTGGTGAAGGTAAGGCAAATCACACTCACATTTTTTTCTCATGTCCGGTAATAAGGTCCTTTTGGGAAGAGGTAGGAAGAGCCGTTTCACACATCTTTGATTTAAAAGAACCCCTCACATTAGAAAACGTTTCAGGCATTGGCATAAAATCTAAGATTAAAGCAAAGTACTGCAAACTTTTTAATATCCTGAGACTAACGGCACTCACAAGGCTATGGAAACAACCAAAACAACCTGTAATACTTACATGTGTAGGATTCTCTGGTTGTTGCGTTGTGTTTTAGTTCTAATGGTTGTATTGAAGATGGTCAATAAAGCTTGACGGCGGAATCAGGATCGGCGATTAGATGATGATTTATTGTAGATGGTACAATAATGAATAACAGAACACAGGCTAAGTCTCGAACAGTAAAACTGTGCAGAGTCTAACAGTTGTGGTTGTTGTTAGAAGCGGCGGCTGAGCCTTCCGACAGAAGATGCTCCTTGGTCGCTTCCTCGATCCATCTCCGAGTCAAAACCTAAGACAAAGCCTGTTATACTAAAACATACAAACGAAAATCATGCCAACGTGGCAGGTGCCAACCAGTGTACGAAACCCGGCTCTGGCCGGATGGATACCAGCCCTGAATGGCCCATGTTATGTCATGTTCCTCGGATGTTCCCAAACATCGGCCTGTCTGACCTTCCTGCTGGTGCACAGGCCTAAGGCACAGTTATGTACAATAATATGGACCTCTCCCTGTTGTATACTACACACAGAAGTAACATATGAACACATCAGAATACAGTAAGAATACCCCAGAATTCTACAGTCCCCCCTCTTGATCAGTCAAAAAACACAGATGTTTTGTAGATCAAACAATCGTAAACAGAGTCTGATGTGTCCTAACAAAAAATAGAAAAATAATAAAACCAAGCATTACTTCTCAGGCACTTTAAGGAAAAGAAAAGAAGTGCAGGCACCTTGAAAGAAAACTTAAAAACTGATTATGTTGCTGATGATTATCTCACATTCTAAGGGTCAAACCAAAAGGAAAACAACGTTTTTTGGAAGTTCAGGAAACCGGCCGGCAACAGTTCAGTTCAAAGGCAAAGTCTCTGTCCCAGATGTTGTCTGTGGCTCCCGGCAACCTCATAGGCACATGTAAGAGAAAGAGCAGTATCAGTTGAAGGATAGTCATGAGTATATATATAATCATCTATTATAGGGGTGTAGCATCCTCCCAACCCTGGTCCCCCAGTGAGTCCCCGGTTTACCCGTTGCTGCGTGTTCAGCTCCTTTACGGGTGTCCCCAGAATCCCACCTGTAGAACCAGGACTACAGAATTACTCCCCCCTTCTTGATCTAGCTTAATCATTCTCAAAAATCGGCAATTGTAATTGTATCCTCAGATTAAACATTTTTACATATCAGTAATCACACATATTTAATCATAAAAACAATTATAAGACCTGTCCAAGTCTATCACTTTTCATATCATGAGTTTGTGTCAAGAAGAGTCCACTACCACAACACTCGGGCATGCTCGGGTTCTCGAAGAAAGATTCTACTCTCGGATCCCTAACCTTTCATTTCCCCTCTGACTTCATAAATTCCCCGTCAAAATGAAAGTCTCCCATGAATCTTCCCCCCTCTAGTTCACACCTTACCCCTAAATGAAGATCGGCGGAAAATCAGATAGAACTCGTACCCATCATGTTATCGGCAGGTCTACTAGCTTGCAATGGCTCGCATGTATCCACTTTTCTTTGCCCTGGACCTTCACTGCCGACTGTGTTATCAACAAAATCTGATACGGCCCGTCATACTTTGCCTCTAGCGCTAACCTTTGGGGCTTGTGAATCATCACCCATTGTCCTGGCACTAGAGAGTGCCTACCTTCCGGGGGGTCTCCCCAGGCTTCCTTCACTCGGTTAGCCGCTGTCTGGACCGCCTTCGTCAGTTGCACACAGTAAGTCAGCATCGCATCGGATGTCAGGTGGATGTTGGCTTTCCTCAAATCAATCGTTCCTGGTGCCGAGAAAGGCCTGCCAGTCATGATCTCGAATGGGCTGAGTCCAGTGTCTCTGTTGCTTGTAGCTCGCATGCTACACAAGACCGCTGGTAAGGCGTCAACCCAGGGAATGACTTCTTGATGTTTCTTGGCCAGCCGTTCCTTTAAGTTCCGGTTCCTACTCAGTTCAGGGGCCAGTGCACATTCAGCATGCGGGCCACCTCGGCGCAGACTGCTCCAAGTGAAGTGTGTTCCGTTGACCGAGCAGATCTGTTCCGGCAATCCGTATCGGGGAATGATGTCTTTCACAAGGACTTTGGCAGTGTGTAGTGCAGTTCCAGATCGTGCAGGGAATGCCTCAATCCACCTGGAGAACTTGCACAGGACGATCAGAACATCTCGGTAGCCTTTGCATTTGGGAAGAGTGATGTAATCTATTTGGAGAACTCTGAATGGTCCTGGTGGAGCTGGTGTCTTCAGCATGGGCACTTACCCTTCTTGTCGTGATTGTTTTGCCGACAGGTGACACACCGATTGACGACGTCTTTGGCCGTTGCTGTGAACTTCGGAGACCACCAGACCTGTATGAATCTGTTCCTCATCTTCTCCACTCCCATGTGTCCAAGCGAATTAATTTGCGCCGCCAGATATGGCAGAAGACTTTCTGGAGCCACTGTTCGTGTTCCAAACCTCCACAAGTTGTCATCATGGGAAGACAGAGTGGAAGTGGCCAATGAGCTGAAGAGAGCTAAATATACTGAAATAGCAGAGGAGGCAGCTAAGCGAGGTTGGAGTGCACGATTAAGGCCTATTGAAATCGGTGCACGTGGGTTTGTGGCCAGATCTGCTATTGGCTTGCTGTCTGAATTGGGCATTTGTGGTCGAAGTCTAAGGCAGGTGGTTAGTAACATGTCCTTAGCAGCAGAACGGGCAAGCGAATGGTTGTGGGTAAGGAGAAGTTACCCTTCCTGGGGCGCAAGCTAAGGTAAGCTAACTGGCTCATTTGTTTTGGTCGTGGGTAAGGAGAAGTTACCCTTCCTGGGGCGCAAGCTAAGGTAAGCTAACTGGCTCATTTGTTTTGGTGGTGGGTAAGGAGAAGTTACCCTTCCTGGGGCGCAAGCTAAGGTAAGCTAACTGGCTCATTTGTTTTTTGTGTTTGTGATGGACTGTGCCTAGGTTGATGGTACTTGGCTAAGGTTCTTTATGGTTTATGGTTCAGTCCACATCAACGGGACGGACCGACCTAGCCAACTTAAACCATGCCTAGGTTGGTTAAGGGTATTTGGATGCTTGTTGTGGTAATATGGGGCAGCATGGGGCGTAAGCTAACTGCTAACTGCTGGCTAATTTGTTTTGTGTTTGGGATGGGGCCTAAGATAATGGGCTAAGCTAACTGGCTAATTTGTTTTGTGTTTGTGATGGGCTGTGCCTAGGGTGATGGTACTTGGCTAAGGTTCTTTATGGTTTATGGTTCAGTCCACATCAACGGGACGGACCGACCTAGCCAACTTAGACCATGCCTGGGCTGGTTAAGAGTATTTTGAGTATTGGATATTTCAATGTGGTAATATGGTGGTAGCATGGAGGGGAGTGTCTCCAGGACGCTGGTTTCACTGTTAAGCCTTCATGAGGTGTCGTGGGTCTAACTTAACGAAACATCGGTGAATGAGGGTGCCCACTTGATAACCCCAATGACATGCCGCATACTATATAGGCTACTGCTGTTGGATAGGCCATTTGCATTGTGCTTGTGACCATTTGTTGGCGGATTTGTGGGTAGTGTGCTTTTTAAAGTTAAACTTGAGCAGGGGCTTCTGAATGTGTTTTTACCTTGGATTTTGGCACAAAGGATTTTAACATCTAATCCTGTGTATTAATGTAATGGAGCTTCGCCGCATTTTCAATCCAAGTCCACTTTTCCTCTCGGCTCGAGCTGTTCTGCATGTCCATGATGTTGGCCAAACTTTCACGTTTTCCCTCTTCCGATGTTTCCTTGACAGATGTTTCCTTGACCTTCTTTGTCACTCTCATCATGCATTTCTCATCGTCATTTTCAAAAATTTTCCTGTTACCGTTAGATCCGTCCGTGTTTCCATTTCCGTGTCCATTCTCGTTAGTCGTTTCGTTATCCCCTCCCTCTCTTTTTCTTGCGGCTGTTCTTGACGCCGCATCCGCCAATGCATTGCCTCTTGCTTCAATGGTGTCTTGCCTTGTATGTGCCTTTACTTTGATCACTGCCAGTTCCTCTGGCAGCTGCATTGCATCCAACAATTCTGTCACAAGCTGTCCATTCTTGATGGGACTTTGTTTCACACACGGAGGTGGTTTTCCAGTCAGTCTGACAGGTTCCATTTCCAACAGTCCACAGTCATTCTTTCCCTTAGCCCATGCAGGATGTTCCAGGAGATCCTCTCTTTTTAGCCTTCTCAGGTTCCACAACACTTCTCCATCTCCTCCTCCAATGGCTATGGTGACTGGGGCTGTCTGCTTCAGACTGCATTTTTCTCCAGTTGGTACACCAGCTGTCTTGATGACGCCTGACAGAGGTATTTTGTGTTTCTTCAACAGGCTGGATGAAAAGACTAAGTTCAGCACCAGTTTCAATAATGTGTTCTTCAAGCAAGGCAGTAGCATAGAGGGTGTTGTCGGTTCTCGCTGGTTGGTAAAGCACAGACACGCCATTGGCGGTGGCTACTGTGCACACAGGGCATATGAGTGCCTCGTCTGCTGACTCATCCCAGTCCTCCATCGCTGGCCTGGTTGTCTTTGTCTTTGGCCTTGTTACCGGAGCAGTCGCTCCCTGGGCAGCATCGGATGTAGATGCCCCGTCATTCACTGGTGTGGGTGGGGGTTGGGGAGGTGGGGGTGGTTGAGGTAAGGAGTTGACAGGTGGGGGCGGGGCTGGTGGTGTTGGGGTTGGGAAAGAGTTGACAGGTGGGTAAGGTGGGTAAGGGCTTGTAGCCAGTGGCATTGGTAACAACAATGGGGCAGGAGGTAGTACTGAAGCTATGGCTAGTGGCTGTGGATAGCCATACTGGAGTGGAGCAGTTTGATGATGGTTGGTTGCAGACGTTAATCCTTGTCTTTGTGGATTGTAGAAAGCAGTGGCTGCTGATGGGGCCAGAATGATTTGTTTTGTGTCACCTGCTGGCTGTTGGTCAGGCAGGGTGGTGTTGCTTGGCCCATGTGGGGTTCCCATAACAGAAGCATTCTGTCCAATGAAGCTGTCTTTATCAATGTCCACTGCACTTCTAGATGTCTCCACCATGGCATATGGCGCTGTTAAGTCCAAGTCAGGCAGAGTCGGATTGAGGCGGGTGCTTGGTTGCCTGTTACGCCCCCTGCCCACACTAGGTGCCGGTGTGTATGGGAGGAGTTGGCTCCTCCCCATTGAGTGGGCCTCTGAGACTACTCCTCTTCGCCTCATTCCACTCTGTTCTGGCAACACATCCGCTTCCATGAGTTGCTCCTCCAAATCACGACTCTCAGTCTCTGTTCTCCAAATCCTGTCTCGGATCTTTAATTCCAACTTCTCTAATTTCCTTTGTAATTTTTTCTCAAATTTGCCAAATTGTAATTTCACTGCCGTCCAATCTGACACATAGGCCTGCAACTTAGTTTTCCTACCAAGACCCATATCTGGATTGTGCTAATATCAATAAGTATTAGATTTCAAATTGTACTATGTGTTTCGTGCAGTAACGTGATCCTTTTAAATATATTTTTTCTGTGATGTGGTAGTGATATAGTGACAACTTTGCACTTTGAAAATTTGGTTAGTATTTTTGCTCGCCTCTCAATTGTTCACACGTTGTCTCTCTCTTTATTTCACACCCACACACTCTCGCTCTCTTAGTCCCCACAGAAGAAAAGGAAAGACAACCCCCTAGACGTATCTCCTTCGGACCCTTTTCATGCAATTTATTGTACCCACAGCCCGAGGCTGCCACTATAAATTCAACACAGATCAGAAATCTCCAGCTTTGTCTCTCTCCTCCCCCCCACAGCGGAACAACACTCACACTTCGTCCCCACAGAGAAAAGGAAAGACAACCCCCTAGACGTATCTCCTTCGGACCCTTTTCATGCAAATTATTGTACCCACAGCCCGAGGCTGCCACTATAAATTCAACCCAGGTCAGAGATATCTAGCTCTGTCTCTCTCTCCCCTCCACAGCAGAACAACATTCAAACACACGCACCCTTCGTCCCCACAAGAGAAAAGGAAAGACACACCCTAGACGTATCTCCTTCGGACCATTTTCCATGCAATTTATTGTACCCACAGCCCGAGGCTGCCACTATAAATTCAACCCAGGTCAGAGATATCTAGCTCTGTCTCTCTCCTCCCCTCCACAGCAGCGGAACAACGTGCACACTCTCACACACACACATTCACTCTCCCTCAAGGGCAAGGAAACAAGGGCAAAAAAAAACAGACTCTCCCGCTCTCAAACCAGACACCTTACCAGTTATTTTACTGTACCCGCAGCCCGCAGCTGCCACTGTAAAATCAACAAGTGTCAGTTATATCTAGCTTAGTCCCCTTTCTTTTCCCTTTTCCCCTCCCTTTCAGCTGGACAGTGATAAAACAACAATTACATAAACAATTACATAAACCTGTTGACCTAGTCAACCAAAACATAGGTGGTGAGCCTATCCAACTTTCCAATAACTGCAAAACCAAGACACCCAAACTGGTGGTTGTTATTCCGTTTGTTAACACTGTAGCACTAAGTTTAGTCGTCACCAAACAAAGACCGTTGAGAAAACATAAACACCTTCTATTTTCTCATTGGCACACACCCAGCATCATCGCATGAAACAAAAACAACACAGCTTAACATGTATTAATATCACAGCAAAGAAAAGAAGTTCCCCAAGTACTTGTACATTTAATCGATTACTTCTTTTAATTCGTTCACGAATCTGTCATACCATTTTAAGTGAACACTTTTCCTCCTCTACATCCTCTACATGACCTATAGACGTCACAGTCATTGATATAGGCATATCAACACTCTTAATGACACAAACTTCAATACTCTCATTAAAATGCAGCTTTTAATTTCTAATTTATCTAACAAATTTCCAATTTATCTAACAAATTAGCTTAACTTTGGTTCTTTTTCCCGCATAAAGGAGTAAAGACTTTTTGCTTTCACCTGGTCAGAATGTCTTCACTGCATGCAGGGTGCGCAGTGCAGCAGTGTTTCCCCTCTTGGCAGGCTTCCAGCTGGGATTCAGTTGCGTCAATCAGGGTGCCAAAATGGACTCTTCTTACAGATGTTCAAAATCCAAAATCTGCCCCCGAAGTCTCTTTGAACCCGACGTCTCTTTGAACCCGTTGGATGTTCTCGTCTCTCTTCTCCTCTTGCGAGATGGGTCACGGCACCAAATGTAGGATTCTCTGGTTGTTGCGTTGTGTTTTAGTTCTAATGGTTGTATTGAAGATGGTCAATAAAGCTTGACGGCGGAATCAGGATCGGCGATTAGATGATGATTTATTGTAGATGGTACAATAATGAATAACAGAACACAGGCTAAGTCTCGAACAGTAAAACTGTGCAGAGTCTAACAGTTGTGGTTGTTGTTAGAAGTGGCGGCTGAGCCTTCCGACAGAAGATGCTCCTTGGTCGCTTCCTCGATCCGTCTCCGAGTCAAAACCTAAGACAAAGCCTGTTACTAAAACATACAAACGAAAATCATGCCAACGTGGCAGGTGCCAACCAGTGTACGAAACCCGGCTCTGGCCGGATGGATACCAGCCCTGAATGGCCCATGTTATGTCTGATGTTCCTCGGATGTTCCCAAACATCGGCCTGTCTGACCTTCCTGCTGGTGCACAGGCCTAAGGCACAGTTATGTACAATAATATGGACCTCTCCCTGTTGTGTACTACACACAGAAGTAACATATGAACACATCAGAATACAGTAAGAATACCCCAGAATTCTACACATGGTACAATACAATAGAAAAAGTTTTGGAAATGGAGAAAATGATATTAAAAACTAGAAACCGTTCAGAAATACCGAATAAAACTTATCCAGAACTTGTACTTAACAAAATAAATAACTACTTTGAAAATATATGTGTATAACAGACCTGCCTCTACAATGACACTCATACATACTGACACTCTACTATGACACTCATACAGGCGCACACTCATGCACACATTCATACACTTATATACATACATACATGAACACAGGTAAGCCAATTCACTTATGTCTATTATTTAATTACTTATGTCTTGTATTTATGTCTTTGTCATTTGCTGGGGATGTTTGTTTTTGTTGTTGTGATGTTCCTTCTGTTTTTTTTTCTGTCAATGTAATGTCTGTCAATGATTGTCTGTCAATGTTATGTTTTTTGTGTTTTGTTTCTGTTGGTGATTGTTTATTTTTTGAAGGACAAAATGTAAAAATGTTAAATAGTAGTGCAGTAGAAGACCTGTCATAATGATTTGATTGTAAATGAAAGCACTACATTTAAATAAAGTAATAATAAAAAAAAGAGTGTCTGCACAGAGCGAAGTTTCCTGACTGAATTAACCCCTTTAAAGTGCTCAAATGACTCAAGTCCACCTTTATGAGGTGAGTGACACAAACCCAGTAAACAAAATAAAGTCCTGGCGACGTCCCCTAAAGGTCCCCTGGCGAACGTCACCTCCTGTGTAGGGTTCCCTTTACGTCCTGCGGACCTCTGTTCGGGAGGTCTAAAACAGGGGTCCCCAACCTTTTATGTACCATGGACCGGTTTTATTCCTATTTTTTTTTTTCACGGGGGGGGCGGCATGTTCCATGTTCCATATGTGTTGTGCATGCATATTACTTGAAAAGAACTAGCTCCAGTTATGTATGAACAGTGACGATCTCTTAAACATGTGAAAAACGTGAACTTGAAGAAGTGAAAATTTAACAATTTGAAGCTAAATCTATCAAGAGTGAACATGCTTAACAAAATATGGGAACAAAACATGGGAACTAAACGTGCATTACGAATAGGGGAGCCCTGTGCTTGTTTCCCTGCAACAAGAAGGTTCCATCTGGGGGTGATGGAAGACAATGACACCCTCAGTGTGTTTGAAATGTCCAGTCGATTGCGCAATTTGGTTTTATAGTTGTAGTCATTGCCGAAACCCCTGCCTCTAGATACGTGGTGGGAAATGGTAGCAACGTTTTTCGTAATATCTTTATTCTAATTATGCTGATGTGGTACATGAAAATGTAGCTAAAAATGTGGAGAATGCAATGCAATCAAGCATTTTGGACGATATATTGTCACAAGCTGGCAGAATAGGCAACAGGCCGATGTGCGTTTTATTTGGAGACTGTTTTGCGCGACAGAGACGGAGTTTGCTGCTGATATTCTGGGGATAGGCCTAGCCAATGTACGACTTTTGCCTTTTAATATATTTGCTGCATTAGATCAGTCTTTCTAGAACAGGCAAGGGCTTTCTAGCCTCACGTCAGCAGCGCTGCATCACCCATATAGCCTACATTAAAACAACCAGCGGATGGTGGGCAGGTGCAGTTTTGAAAATTGGTCAACAAACTTTGGTGCTGATGGATGGCTGATGGATGATAAGTTTTGCTATGCAGTTATGGTTGAAATAATAGCCCATCAGCGCATCTCTAGTGTGTGTGCCTCTCTCGCTCAGAGGGGAGGGAGAGGCTGAGGGTCGATCCAGCATGGATTCTAAACTCTGTGGTGGATTGGATCTACAATTAGGTGTTAATAATATTACCACGCTAGGTCGAAGTACTCCCAAGTGCTATTGCGCCACACATTGTAGTTCTCATGTTTATTCGCTTGGAAAATCGTCACGTTTCATGTTGTGTGCCCTAACATTTTTCATCAACTACTCGTGCAACTGTATTTAAGTAGGTAAAACGTGGAGGTGTTTGAATACTGCTATGTGCCTCTCTCTACGGCCACGGCAGAGCCCGCTAGCATAGCAACATGCTAACACATTCGCACCGCGCGACAGAGCGTTTGAGTGCACCTACCGACGCGGGAGAGGTACGACTCAACTCGTGAAAGTTACGGTAAGAACATATATCACTACTGATTTTGGGTGGCGTGTTCCTTTAAGTAGTCACTTCTGTTGCTAGACAACTCTAAACAAATGCTACGTGGTCTGTTTTTAACATTTCTTTAGTTTTTGCATCGTATTCAGCCGGTTCAGTCCCAATTCGGCCGGCTGTGTGTTTTTTGAAAATAAAAAAGTTAATAAGTACGTGACTACGTTAAATAAACCACTGCCTATTTAAAGCAGTGTTTCCCAAAGTCTGGGTCGCGACCCACGGGTGGGTCACAGGAGATTTTATTTGGGTCGCCAGCACAATTTATGTTGTGTTATAGGCCTAACTGATACCATTGTCATTTGATACCAGGAAAGCTAACAGTTTTCTATTAGGATGTAGTTTGTTAACTACCACAGTCACGGTTTTGTCATAAAAGCTCATGAAACTGGCGCATGAAACTGGGGGCGAACGCATCGCAGAGGGGGTGCCAGAGCATGGATATCTACCCCTCAAAATGAAACCGTTCTGTGGGGCGCCATGCCATGTACCTCGCAGTTGCAAACTACAAGGGACATGAATCCACCTATTTGCACGAACATTAACAGATACCATCAGATACCACAGATAACTTTACCGATTAAAATCTAGACCATGCTGTCAACTAAAGCAGACATCCATAGACCGGACATAAGGCCATTCAATTTGCATATAGATTCGATTTTAGATGCAATCTTTAAAGTTAGCAACCTCCTCACATTCTTATTTCTGATTTAAAATGCACAACAGTGCATTATATTAGGCTACAATTTAAATGGACATTTTAAGCACTATTCCTCTCGTTTTCTACCTCGCTAACTCCAAAGTAAAGGCCCATTCTTCCGGCTATTGCGCAAAAGCCTCTTGTTCTGATATAACGACTATACAATATAATATAATAGAACAATACAATATAACGACTTGAGTTATTTGCTGTTTACATCGGAATTGACGTCCACAGTGTTATGGACCCATTTGTCTGCAACGCAACGTAGCCTACAACTTTTTTTTTTAGAAATACAGGAACAACTTACTATGCAGACGAATGACGACTGCGCAACATCCGAAATTTCCCCAATCTTTTCAGTAGTCATTTCCAACTTCTCACGCTGATGGTGCTCAAAATGCAACACAACCGTGTTCAAAGCAGGATGTATCTATCTAGATCCTAGGCTATAGCAATGTATGGTTGGGGAAGGCATAGAAAAGTTGGAGAACCTGTGGCCTAAAACAATATTGGTGGTGAAATGGGTCGCGATGGTCTGTCATTTTTAAAAAGTGGGTCCCCAGAAAAAAAGTTTGGGAAACACTGATTTAGAGCATGTTACATGCATCACGTAATGACAGTTATCTGAAGAAATGCGCATTGTAGGCTAAGCTACAAGCTAAGAACAGCGACTTTGCTAACGTTACACCAAGCATCACATCAGCTAACATGAATTTGATGAAATCCCTTCCCTAGTTTGTAAGTTATACATTAACGTTAAACTCAAAACATTTTGAGTTTAACGTAACCCTTTTCCCAGTTTATGAAGTTGTGCGTCTATGAGCAAAGTAGACATATACTTTGCTCATAGACGCACAACTTCATAAACTGTATGATATGTTGCCTTAGACTACGGTAGGCTAATGCAGCTACTGCTAGAGACTAGATAGATAGATACTTTAGATCCCTAGACGTGTAACGTGAAGTCGTGCATGGATGTGATGTCTCCGTCCTGCAGGCAGCCAGCGCTCTCAACTCCGCTGCCATGTGTGAATAAACAAACGTCCCCCCCCCCCCCATGTCCCCGGTATAACGTTATTGTCGGGTCCTAAGGAGGTATTTGAAATGACCAAATGCAAATGTAATCCAAGGGACCTGACGGTGATGTCCCCAGAAAGTCCTGCACCGGACGTCACGCAATAACCAAACGATAACTTGCTCCGGACGTCAATAAGGTCACCGGAACGTCCGCTAGAGAACATGACGTTCGGGACCAATCGGGGACGTTGTGAATGTCGGCATAAGGTCCGGGGGACGTCCCGTGTTTGTCGGGAAATTACTGTGAAAAGATGCTTCTCTGGATGATTAATCACAGAACTTATGATAACTATTTGTCCACAGAACACACTGGCTACTTATCGTCCCCGAGGTGACATGGAGAAAAAAATTCCAAATCTCCAAATCCTGCAAAACTTTCATTTATAGCAGAAACCTCGAAATAGCCTCTTCTGGAGTGTCCTTACAATCTGACTGACTATTTTGAAGGGTACAGTTCACAACATTAGGTTTACTTTAAACAAATGAAACTATGGCGAGCCAAACAAATCAAAAGCCTGGCCAACACAGACACCACCCATTCAGTTGCACTTCGCGCTATTGAGTCAAGCTGCGCTAACCTAAGACCATCGCGCACTGTCCAATGTTACAACTGCGCTATCTAGTTGGCCGACACCACCTATTCAATCTGCACTAACATAACCATAGACCATCGTGCGCTGTCCAACAACTGCGCTATCGAGTTGGCCAACACAGACACCGCCTAGTCAAGTTGCGCTAACAAGAGACCATCGCGCGCTGTCCAACAACTTCGCTATTGAGTTGGCCAACACAGACACCGCCTAATCAAGTTGCGCTATAACCATCTCGCGCTGCCTAAAATATCAATAACAGGATTGCAATGTTTTCAATGTGTGTAGAAAGTCACATGCTACAAAGTACATTCCCATCAAACTGATCTCTCCTGAGACCGAATCCATAGACCTATGTCCTCTGTAGTGGACATAAGTTCTAGATGCATACCCCTTTACCCTATTGAGCTATTCTATCAATTCCTGTGGTCTTTTAAAGAGGGTATCCTGGGCTTTCTAATGATATATCATGTGATTGGCTGGGTTGCTGGGAACCTCCTCTTTCTTGTTCTCCAAAACAAAACAAAAACAAGCACATTTTATGGAAGGAGGAGAGATAAGTCAAATAGTGTCTTCTTATTAAGCATTCATTATGATGGCAATATATGGTATTGTTAATGAAAATGTCAGGAATCATATGATTAATTTTGAAAGAAGTTAAGTTATTTACATTTTGAAATAATAGTGACTTTATGAATGTCCATTATAATGGACACCAGGACCAAAATATTTAGATTTTTTGGGAAATTTAGGATATCATTTGTATAGGATGAATGAGGGGGGGTCAGATTTGGAGCTCTCAGGTGATGAGTGAGTGAAACAGAGATGAGGACAACCTGTGCCTCAAGAAGATAGCGTGGAAGAGTAAGACTAAAAAATTAATTATCGCAGATGAAAGAAAAACATGAAAATGAAATGAACAATCCAGAAAAAAGAAATACAACTGTCCAAAAAGGCAAATAAAGTAGTCTAGAAGGATAAATAACCTTTTCCCTTATATTTGGTTAAGTTTACCCTTAATTTAATACTACTAAAAGCATAATTTGTCAATTTTTGTCTATTTTCATGGCTACCTTTTCATACTAAAACAGTCCTTTTGTCCACCACAGGGGACATGCTATAAAATTTAAAATTAAAAATAAATAAATAAATAAAAAATTGTAAGATGTTTTTTTAATCCTAAATAGAAAGGAAATCACAACAAAAAATAAATTGTTGGACACTTTTTTTTTTTTCTTGGTTCCCAGGAGGTTATTATTATCAATGAAAACAACTCATAAATATAGCTGCAAGCAGCAATGTGGGGGCCAAGCAGTGCGCTATAGCAGGAATGGCGTTGCCATGGCATGAGCAAGCACTCACAGCAAGAAGCCAAATTACACCAATGTCCTTGTGCGTTCTCACAATCAGCTACCATGTCCCTCTACCAAGTTTGGACTTCATACACCAAAGTGTTGCTGAGATGTGAGCTCACTTTCTTTATTACAGCACCCCTAGAGGCCAAATGAGACCACTTTCCTTGCATGTCCTCACAATCAGCTAATATGTCCATGTATCAAGTTTGGACTTCATACAACGAAGCGTTGCTGAGATATAAGCCCACTTCCTGTATTACAGCGCCCCCTATAGAGGCCAAATGATGCCAATTTCCTACTGTGTCCTCACAATCAGGTTCTAAGTCCCTGTACCAAGTTTGGACTTCATACATCAAAGATTTCCTGAGATGTGAGCTCAATTTGTCTATTACAGCACCCCTAGAGGCCAAATGAGACCACTTTCCTTGCATGTCCTCACAATCAGCTAATATGTCCATGTATCAAGTTTGGACTTCATACAACGAAGCGTTGCTGAGATATAAGCCCACTTCCTGTATTACAGCGCCCCCTATAGAGGCCAAATGATGCCAATTTCCTACTGTGTCCTCACAATCAGGTTCTAAGTCCCTGTACCAAGTTTGGACTTCATACATCAAAGCGCTGCTAAGATAGGAGCTCACTTCCTGTATTGCAGCGCCCCCTATAGAGGCCAAATGATTCTAATTCCCTAGTGCGTCATCATAATCAGGTAACAGGTCCTTATACCAAGTTTGGACTTTGTACACCAAAGCGTTGCTGAGATACAAACTCACTTCCTGTATTACAGCGCCCCCTATAGAGGCCACATGATGCCAATTTCCTAGTGCGTCCTCACAATCAGATACCAAGTCCCTGTACCAAGTTTGGACTTCATACATTAAAGCATAGCCGAGATGTTAGCCCACTTCCTGTTTGGTGGCTTCATCGCCATATTTGATTGGCTGTCACGGGCAAACAAAAATGAAATTAAAAGATCTGACAAGTATCGTTTGTGCGGCTCGGTCTGAAGATCATCTCCGACAAGTTCTGTGAAAATCGGATGAAATTTGTAACCGCTGAAACTTTTCGTAGAGTTTGGACTAAATCCAATATGGCGGAGGTCCAATATGGCAGAAAGTGATAGGATAGGGGTCGATGAACTCTGTATGGTCCAAGGATTCAGACACTACCTCAATTGTGAAAATCAGACAAAAGAGTCAAGGATCACGCGCATGAACGCATGTCCAGCATTGAACTGGTGGTGGCGCTAGAGTGTTCAATGTATATGCATATAAATTGCTGTGAGTGATTGGGACAGTGTCCTGACTAATGGTTTCGAGTTTTGTTATGTTAACTCAAAGTGGCACAGAGATGTTAGTCCACTTCCTGTTTGGCGCATCATCGCCATATTTGATTGGCTGTCACAGGCAAACAAAAATGAAATTGAAAAATCTGACAAGTATCGGTTTGTATTTGTGCGGCTCGGGCAGAAGATCATCTCCGCCAAGTTCCGTGAAAATCGGATGAAATTTGTGAACGCTGAAACTTTTCGTAGAGTTTGGACTAAATCCAATATGGCGGAGGTCCAATATGGCGAAAAAAGTGACGTAATAGGGGTCATTGAACTTAGGTCAGTCCAGGCATTCCAACAGTGCCTGATTTGTAAAAATCGGATGCACCGTTCAATGGTCACATGCGTTAATGCAATCCAGTTTTGACCCATTGGTGGCGCTAGAGTGTTGGGCATAGAGTTCTGTAAATTGGTGAGAGTGATCATGGGACAGTGCTGAATCAGTGTACTAGAGGGAGAGCAGCTTCACAGAAGAGAACTTCTGACGGCAAATTTGAGGAAAAGTTGGTAAACCACCCTTCTTACCTAATTTGAGGGAGCTGATTCTGAATATTTTGTTTACCAAGCTCAGAGTTTTAAGCCGCATAATCAGCATTTTAACATAAAATAGCGATTATTTTTGCTTATTTTTCCCTAAATTGGGTTGAAAGTAATCACTAAAACCAAATAAGTGTTCTCTAAATACATGTTTGAGCATTAAAGAAGCCATACTATAGTTTATTAACTTATTTAATGGGAACATGATTACAGTTAACATGTAATAAATAACATGTAAGAAATTCTAATCAAAACACAACCATATTTTTATTGCTAACACATAGTCACTCGTGGTGTTTAAAGCAACACCAAAGAACTTTTCATCTGTCGCACGCACTATTTGTTTATCCAGCACTGGCTTTGCAAATAACAATGTCCACAGACAATCTAGAATAAGTTGCATGATTTTATGAAAGTACGTTGTATTGCGACATCAGATGCAAGTGAAATTTGTAGTTTCTCATGTCTCATTCCAACGAACTACAGATCCGCTACCCGATGCAGCAAACTTACATAGTGCGGTAATAGCCGATAGAGGGCCGCGAAGCGAATGCAGAAAGTGCCGTTCACCCTGTTACGAGTTGATGAACCACTGAAACGATTTTGGAAACATTATTTTAAGGTACAAAAAACTCTTTGGTGTTGCTTTAATGCATTTCATCACAATAACAAATTGCACAGATAACCTTCAACTCAGAATATATCCTACAGTACATATGAACTTAGATAGCGGGAATAAGCCTAATGCAGAACTGCATCTACTGTCAGCAACAACCGACAAGTAAAAAACATTTTACTTCTAGTAACACTGGATTTGGTATGTGTGCTTGCCTCCATACTAGAGCTTGATAATGTGCTCTTCTAATATGCCATTGAGCAGCATCACTTGTGGTAGAGCCTCCGATTCTCGACATCTAGAAAACAGAGTGGCTCTGTCATAGTGTTGTCACCATACCAAAATTATGACTTTGATACAATACCTGCCATCTTGATACTCGATACTGAAACGATATCCAAATCCTAAAATATCTGGAAAAGAAAGGACGCAGGCCTCCTCCAAGTGTATTGAGTCATTTGTGTTAAATTTGTTGCACTTTTGGTCAATTCTGGGTTTTAAACTTCTAAACTTCCTACATAATTATTATTTTTGTAGTCAGTAAAATAGTAGTTTTGTGTGATTAAGTCCTTTATTGTTTGTTATAGCTCATTTATATTGTGTGATGTTTCGGGCAATAAATTACCTTTAAATAGCCAAAGTAGGCTAGATCAAGGTCAGTGTTCAAATTACTGCATGCAAATCACTTAATGCTATGCAGAAGAGCCTAATCTTTAGGCCATCTGATGTAGGATACCCTAGGCCTTCCTGTGTTAATGGGATTTCTTTGACAGTTGCAAAGGGAAAAAAGTGAAGATAGTCTTCTTTGCTCCCAGTGTAATTTTATAAGTACGTTTCAGCTACTCTTTGGGTCTTAATCAGATAGGCCTACACCATTATTACATTACATTACATTACATTACATTTGGCTGACGCATTTTTAACCAAAGCAACTAACAACATGGTAACAGGTAAGTTTTAAAGCAATTCTCTCAACAATTTTAGGACAATTTAAAAATGGTAGAGTACAGTAAGAATACTGTAAGTGCATCAGTGAGTGCTGTTTTTAAACAGTTGAGTGTCAGTTCAAGACGGGTGGTAAGTGCTAGGATCAGCAAGACTTGTTGTAAGTGGTGCTATGAAAGGAGATGTTCTCTAAAGAGCTGGGTCTTCAGTAGTTTTTTGAAAATGGAGAGGGATGACCCTGCCCTTGTAGGAACTGGCAGTGTTCCACCAACGAGGAACAACAGATGAGAAAAGTTTGGATTGGCCTGAGCATATCTGTTGCAATATCTGTGTGCATTCCTACATTAGGTCTATTTCTTTGATAGTCAACATCATTTGCTACCACATAACAAATACCAAATAACAATACAAAAGTTTCTTACAAACTTTCCTGCATACTTCTTAAATGTGCTGCAGTCAGATGGGTGTCCTAAAGACATAACTAGATCTTGAGCATCTATGTGTATGTGCATCACCAGTGTTGAATGAGCAGTTTTTGCAGTGATCGATCACTACTGGACATTCCACATTGCTAGACAGCACTTGAGTGAGGATAGACTTATTTCCACTTCACAAATAACCATCGCTATCTGCAATAGCTACAGTACAGTACATTAATCAGTTCATAGCTGAGGATTTGTCCTAGGTCCACTTACCTTTCAGCATCATATGCAGTAATGATGCACTGGAGATTATTTCAATTTATATTTAAATTTTAGCTTATTTTCATTTGCTACTTGAGGGTCATTTGGGTAATTCATGTCCTGTCCTACAACATATCTGATACATAAAGAATGTATTGTTTGCAATTCCTATGATATCTGATGGCAAAACCAAAAAGTATGTGAATTATGCTAATTAGCAAGCTTAAAACTCAAAATTGAGCTTGGTAAACAAAATATTTGAATTCAGCACCCTCAAATTGTGTGAAATAGCCCCTTTACCGACTTTTCCTCAAATTTGCCAACAGGACTTTTTCTGAACGTTTGTTAGCTATCTGCTCTCCCTCTATACCAAATTTCATAACTTTAGACCCAGCGATTCTATTTTCGGCCAGATTTTGACCTGTTGGTGGCGCTAGATGGCTGGGTTTAGAGGTCCGTAAATAAGTGTGAATGGTCAGTGGAGTGTCCCGAAACTTTCTGCCAAAAAATCTGAACTTTTTAGCCAGGCGTTCTATGGGCTGCCATAGACTCCAATGGCAGATGTCTAATAATAATAAATATAACCGCAAGCGGTGATTTACGGGGTCCGAGCAAAACGAACATGATGGCATAGCTTTTTAGTTTTACATATGCTTTGATTGTTTGGGCACAATTGTTCAAAAGAAACGTGATCGGATTTCGGTTATCGGATTTCAGTTAGCGGATTTCGGCTATCGGATTGGATCAAATCTTGAAAATGGGTTGTTCAAAGGGAAACAAGGATCCTGAAATTGGATTAGATCACATAATCTATTCTTGGTTTTGATCTGGATAAAACTTTCACTTTGTGTTGTTCAAAACTTTTGAGTTGGATTGGAATAAATTTGATGCATAAAATTAGGATTACCCTGTGCTGTAACATTATAGTGTGCTAACCTCCACAACCTAATAGTATTCTAACAATACCCTATTCTAGTGTACTAACCTCCACAACCCAACAGTATTCTAACAGTAGTATTCTAGTGCGCTAATCTCCACAACTCAATAGTATTCTAACAATACTCTATTCTACAGGACTATGCATTTGTCATGGGTAAGATGAAGGGTCTGATAATGGAAGGCAGTGTTTCCCACAGAATGGAATTGTATTGTATTTGTGGTGGTAGGTGAAGGGGGGTGGGGTGGGTTCTGTGTTGGAGTCAATAAGATGAACAGCCTATAATTATACAGTTATACTTGCCTTGCACGACAAGTCCTGACTAGTAGCTGTAACGTTATAGTGTGCTAACCTCCACAACCCAACAGTATTCTTAACAGTATTCTATTCTAGTATGTTAACCTCCACAACCCAACTGAAGGAACTGTAGGGGGCGATGTGGGTCGAGGTAGTGTGAGTGTGGCGAGCAGGCAGAGCCTCGGTCAGAAGGCTCAATGGTATGGAGTGATGACACGGATATGGCAGGTTTCGGTGCAACACAAGTGAACTTTATTTGAGTTTCAATTCATCTGTTCTTTTGTTCTTTACTTGTATGTGTGCTGCATCAAAGAGGAAACAAACAGAAAATGGAGTAATCAGTGAAATGGGGTAAATCAGTACAGATCCCAACTCACAAACCAATTGACATTTGAGCAATAAACTGAAATCATATGGCTATATAAGATACAACTAAACAATACTTGACATCCCAAGTCAACCAACATCACCTAATCATCTCTCACATGGGACTCCAACACACCAAACCAACAAACAAAGACCTTAACTTTACACATGATGGCAGAGCTACTCTACAAACTGATAAACATCACAAAAGTCATAGTGAGGGTCATTAAAGTGATGACTTACGTTAACTCAAAGACGCACACAGAGCAGGACACACTGGAGTGCTGGATTGAGATGAACAAAAGAGTGAACTGAGGGCGAGCAAACAATTTATCCTGGTCTGAGCCCCTGCTCCAGAGCTACAGGGTTTCCCAGCAGGTAAACTGGGCGTGGTTAGGTTGCAGAGCCAAACAATCCTGCAATTTCTCCACAGCACTTTCACCTCAAGGACTTTGTGCAGATTTAAGTGTACATTCGAAAATGAGAATCAATATAATAATAATAATAATATATATATATATAAACTTAGGGAGTCTTTTCACCAACAGTATTCTAACAATACTCTATTGTAGTTTGCTAACCATCACAACCCAACAGTATTCTAACAGTACTCTATTCTAGTGTGCTAATCTCTACAACCCAAAAGTATTCTAACAATACTTGATTCTACAGGCCTATTTATTTGTCGTGGATAAGATGAAGGGTTTGATAATGGAAGGCAGTGTTTCCCACAGAATTGAATTGTATTTGTGGTGGTAGGTGAAGGGGGGGTGGGTTCTGTGTTGGAGTCAATACGATAAACAGCCTATAATTATACAGTTATACTTGCCTTGCACTACAAGTCCATGTTGACAAGTAGCTGTAATGTTATAGTGTGCTAACCTCCACAACCCAACAGCATTCGAACACTAATGCTTCAAATGGGATTTGAACTCTCAACCTAAGGATCACCAGTACAAGGCATTATCCCACTGAGCCACTGAAAATCATACACATTGGGCAGTCACATTCACATGGTGAAAATGTGTGTTGGTAAATACACAAGAAAAACTCCAAGCATACATTTCACAATAAAATGAAGGGCTTTCCTGAAAGAGTACACCTGAAAACTTGGTGAAATTCTGGGGCAATTAGACATTTGTAGAGAAGAACACTAATGGATGAAATATAAATATGATAGACTTAATGATGAAGGAAAAATAGTAAACAAAGAAGTTCCCCTAAATGTCAGAGTGGCTCAGCATTCTGATTCTTGGCAACTAAAGACTGTGTATGTTGATTGCATGATGTCATTCAGGTGCTGTTCAATTGTGTGAATCTTCAATAACCAATAGCATTCGACCATGAGCCTAAAGTTCTACCAGGGATTCGAACTCTCAACCTAACAAACACCAGCACTTGGCATTATCCCACTGAGCCACTGCCAATCCTAAATAATGGGCAGTCACATTCACATGGTGAAAATTAGGGATGGGCAGAACGAGGCTTTGTGAAACAACGAAACGTTCGAAGCAATTGCGCCGGAATGTGTCGAGGTTTCGAAACAATCCGACACCCGTAGCTCCATGTTAGCAAAACTAGCCACTAGATGTCACCATCACATTTTGACCGTGAAGCACAACTGCTTCAGACGAAGAATATAAATAGCCAACATGGAACGCACGATTTCGTCCACAGCTACGTGGTTGAGTGGTTAACACACTTGCATTCGGCCGGAGCGTCCGGTGTTCTATTCCCTGCTGGTGCTTAGAAATTTCAGACTATATGCCTTCAATAACAAGAATTTTTTTATATCTGCCAGTTAGATGTTTTGTTATTTCAGTTTCATAGTACATTATCCTTTGGAATATGCTGGAGAGGAAAATGCTACAATGGTTTTAAAATGTAGGCTATGCTTATGGCCCAGGGTTTTTTTTGGGAACATGTTGTAGGGAAATAAAGGATACATGCGTTAGACTAAACAGGTACAACATGGGAAAAATAAACAACACATTTTTTGTATGTCAACATACATTTTTATTTAGGAATAACAGTTGTTCTGCCGTCTTGGCATTTAATCTGTTTCTTGTTTTTGAATAAACCTCCCCAGCCTTGGAAAAAATTCTTTCACAAGGCACACTTGTTGCTGGCATGAACAAATATTTTTTGGCCATCACAGTTAGGTTTGGATAAACCACTCTCCTCTCCTGCCAGTATTTCAAAGGGTCAGCTGTTCTTGAAATAAAGGCATCAGTCATATATTTTTTTACTTCTGCTACTATCTAAATATTAACGTCACTAGACTATATCTATCTAAACTTTCGCTCACTGTCTGTCTCTAGCCTGTCAACTAATCTATATCACTAACTCTATATGTCTCTATGTCGCTATATCTCTCAAAATCTCTCTCCTCACAAAAAACCCACAAAGATAGGATGTGTTTGAATGACTTTTAAGCATTCTGGGACTTTGTAATTTAGATCAAACAGGTGTTTACTCGGGTAATTGGCTCGCGCGGTAAGGTCCAAACCAAATTGAAACACCACGAAGCCATGGTCACGTGACATGGGCGTTTTGAACCACACTTCGAAACACTTGCGTTTCGGAAGCTCAACACTGTTTCGAAACGTCAGCTTCGAGCGTCACATCCCTAGTGAAAATTTGTGTTGGTAAACACACAAGAAAAACTCCAAGCATACATTTGACAATAAAATGAAGGGCTTTCCTGAAAGAGTACACCTGAAAACTTGTTGAAATTCTGGGGCAATTAGACATTTGTAGAGAAGAACACTAATGAATGAAATATAAATATGATAGACTTAATGATGAAGGAAAAATAGTAAACAAAGAAGTTCCCCTAAATGTCAGAGTGTCTCGGCATTCTGATTCTTGGCAACTAATGACTGTGTATGTTGATTGCCTGATGTCATTCAGGTGCTGTTCAATGGTGTGAATCTTCAATAACCAATAGTATTCGATCTAGAGCCTAAAGCACTACCGGGGATTTGAACTCTCAACCTAACAAACACCAGCACTAGGCATTATCCCACTGAGCCACTGACAATCCTACATATTTTGCCGTCACATTCACATGGTGAAAATGTGTGTTGGCAAACACACAACATCAAGAAAATTCCTAGCATACATTTGACAATAGAATTAAGGGCTTTATAAAAAAGAGTACAGATCTGAAAATGTGCACTGTTAATGGTATCCACCTAATGATGGTTGTATGGTTGTTATCCAAGAAAAAAAAAATTACTCGTATAGGAATATAGGTGATATAGGATAAATGGGCTGAGTGGTCGAACTTTATTGGCCTATATCTCTGAAATGGAACAACATATCCAACTTATTTTGATAACTTTTGTGAGGCTTTGTCTAAACATTGTCTGTGAGAATTTTGGTGAAGATTTGATAATTTTTGAAGCCTGTGAAACTTTTTATGATGTTTGGCTTTTCTCTGAAATTGTGGCAAAAGTAAACATTTTTAGAGCATAAGACCAGGGTAAAAAAGATGCATCTGAATGTAGAGATTAATATGATGAAAGAATTTTGAGTCTAGGTCAATCTGGTAAGGAGAAATTAGCATAATTAACTTTTTTTTCCAATAGCGCCACCTTTGGGTGCAGTACCCCAAATTTTGGGTTATGGGTAGAGGGGGGTACTGGTAACCATACCTGAAAATTTGAAGAGTTTTGGAGTTACGGTTTAGGCTGCAGTATGACTTTTACAGAATTTTGGCAAAAAATGAACGGTACAGAAACAATAGGGGTCCTGCAGCTACGCTGCTCGGACCCCGAATAATAGGAAAAGCTAGTAACTCAATGGGTGCCTTCGCAGCTTCGCTGCTTGGCCCCCAATGAAGTGGGGGAGTTCACAGTTTTTAATCTATAGCCCTATTGTAGGATGTTGTTCGAGTAGGCTAATCTGTTATTGTTTTACCACTTCAGGTCAACTTCCGTACAACTCGTTACCATGGAAGCAGAAATAGAACTTATAGGCTATATATATATATATAGAGGCTGTTAGCTGTCACTCACTGTCACTCACAAAGTTAGTTGGTGAACGTTATTAGGTAATAAGCTATTCATTAGAATATACTGTATATTAGACATGTCAGGGGGGATGGCACGGCGAGTCATTGAGAGTATACTAAACAACAATGACATATTAATGTCATTAGACACAGCCTTATCATCCTCGCCGTCATCTTTTACCCCACCACAACCACCACGATCACCATCAGCAGCAAATTGTACAACTCCTCAGATATGCGTGGACGAAATATGCCAGATCTTCCAGCGACCAGCACCAAGATTTCAATTTGCCAGGAATTTTTCCTGCGAAGCCTCAGCTGGCGCTGTAAACTCCCGTAGAAGGTAAGTCCATTAACATTATTTTCTATGAAGTGACTGCTATGAAGTCTGATAGCCGGCATACATTTTAACGTTAGTGGGACTGTCATATAATAAATGACCTGTAGATGTCAATGTAGGCTTAAGGTTAACGTTAAATATGTAGCAGCAGGCTAGATAGTGTGTAACTAAATGATATTCCGGTGCACAGTAGGCTAAATGTCCTTGTATGTTAATGCTGAAAGTGTTCAATAAACAGTAAATCTTCACTACCTTGTCCGGACATCAGCCTTTTAGTGACATCACATAAGCGTATTGCTCGAGCTAGCTCAAAGTTTTAAATCACACTGAAAAAGACCAGTAGCCAATGTTAACCTGAAGCTAGTACCTGCTAGCGAAGCAGTGACGCTAGTCTAGACAACACATAGGTTATAGATATGAATGATCAGTTGCTATATTTACTTTTTTTGTATCTTTCAACATGTCTACAGAAGACGTGTCAGAAGTGATGGAGCATCAACATTTCTAAGAGAAGTGTGCTTGCTGCCATCACCTGGCCATGGCACAGTGCCAAGGGGACAGCTGAGGCTTCAACTAAGTCAGAATGGCCATATACTCGCCGGGGTCAATTTCAAGAAAGACTGGGATGAGGCACAGGTGTTGGCGCACATTAGAGATGCGCGGATGGGCTATTATTTCAACCGTAACCGCATAGCAAAACTTATCATCCATCCGCCATCCATCCGCACCAACGTTTTTTGACCAATTTTCAAATCCGCACCCGCCCGCCATCCGCTGGTTGTTTTAATGTATATGGGTGATGCGGTGCTGCTGACGTGAGGCTAGAAAGCTCTTGCCTGTTATAGAAAGACTGATCCAATGCAGCAAATATATTAAAATGCTAAAGTCCTACATTGGCTATGTTGTTGCCTATCCCCAGAATATCAGCAGCAAACTCAGTCTCTGTCTCGCAAAAGTCTCCAAATAAAACGCAGCCTGTAGCCTACAATTGTATCATTGTAATAAAAAACGCAATTTAGCACATCATTTCAACATGCTGCTATTTAGCCTACTAATTAATGCCTATTGTAATTTATTTTTTGCAAAAAGAAAGAAATCCATAATAAAAGTCATTCACATTATAAGCTACTTTACGCACTGTAACCCACCGCACAGCAGTGCAACGTGCATGTTTACATTTTTAGTAACAACTTGCTTGCTTGCCTTACACATCTAAGTTTTCCGACTATTTTTCTTACCTTCTTTTTTCCGCTGTGGATGTTACTGAGCTTGTAGAAGTTTTAGCTCTTACGTTCTGAACATCTCGCACTGCCATTGCCCGATGTCAGTTCTGAGTCATATCACACCATAATCTGTCTCCCTTTTAAATGCCTATTCCCTGAATGGTAGGCTAAAATGACTATGTGTTTTATATATAATATCCAAACAAAATAACCCAGTCAGTCTCATCTACGAGATGTTTAGGCCTCCTCCAATACGGGCAGCTGGGCTCATAGGTTGCAGATTTGCTTAGTGGCCTACCAAGGCTCTGCAACGAGACGCGACATGGGAGATGAATCATCGGTCAACTTGCACTGTAGCCTATTCTACTTTCTTATTGCACACTGAGAAAAACATGCTGGTAGGCTACGATAGGCTACTTAATTTAAACTTTGTTACCTTTAGTGTGTGTGTGCGTGCGTGAGGGGTTGCTCAGTGAAACATCGGAATACACCAATTCCGCAACACCGTCTCTGATAGATAAACAAAGCAGCATGCATAGAAGCAACTAGGCCAAACTGCCTGATGAAAATTTGACTATTTCAAAGTGTGCTCGTTTTTTTCGGATGTAGGTAACACAATTTAACAATGTATAGGCTATATTTTTTTCATTTGATTGGTTCAACCGCCACCCGCCCGAATTTAATTAAAATATTATATTTCTTCACGTCATCCGCCCGATCCGCGGTTTAACCGCGGAGTCCGCGGCTGTAACCGCAAACCGCGCATCTCTAGCGCACATCCGACATCTTTTTCGGACAAAAATTACCGAATATACACAGTAAGTTTTTATTTCCATCTCGACTTGGGAAGTAACTCGGTAATGTAACGTCATTGAAAAGTCTACTCTAAGGAAACGGGCAGTTAGTTACTTCTGTTCAACTCTGATCAGAACTTTACTTAACGTCTAATGACCCCACCCCTCGGACACCTCCCCCCAATCACAAACCCATCAAAAATGATTGACACGTTCTTTGACACGGAAGGGAGCGGGAGATACACAAACACTCGCGCACACACATTTACATTCACACACCCGCGCGCTCAGACCGCAAAAAACAGGGGGTCGACTCGCAAGCAGACTTCACAATTACATTCTAAATGGAAGCTGTGTGAACCATAGACTGTATACAGTCTATGGTGTGAACCAGTTCCCAGATCCCCAAAAATGTCATGTGGCGCTCTTGAGTGCCAAATCAGGAGAGAAGAGCAACTCAGCCCACGCTAACATTACCGTTTTTAGCGTGTAGTTGCAACCTGAACCTGGCACTAAACGCAACAGGTACATTTTTAAAAACATAAGCACTTATGTACATTAGAACTTTCCATCCACCCTTATCTTATTTTGTTTTGTTATTTTTTCCAGCTCTTAGGGAAGACAGGTACTTTGTAGCTGGAAGGGCTGTTGCTGTGTGCCTGGTCCATGGTGGACCTCCACCAAATTTCTTGTCAAACACATTGTTTGAAAGCATTGTCAAGGGCCCTGATAGGTGCAAACCTGTGTTGGAGGATATAGCTGATTTTGAGCTACGTGAAAAATTGAAAAGGGTTAGTTTGCACTGTAATTTCTTCATTTATTTGTGTTATTTAACTTATTTAGTTTGGCGCCAACATATCAGCATCTTCTACTTGTAAATGTGTATGTGTGTATATAAGTAAGTAACTCGTTTAACCAAGTCTTTCAGGTTTCAGAGTCCGAAACCCTGAAGGACCTGTAACGTGACTAAAACCGGGCCGAAAAAAAGACCTTCAATCACGCCAGCTTAATTGTGTGTGTGCGTGTGAATGTATACGTGTGTGCGTGTGTGCGTGTATGCAAAAGAAGAGACGAAAGTTCGGCAATTTCTCAACAGTTCATAATCAGTGTATTGAGCAAGGAAAAGCAACAAGGTTCTGTTGGAAATTTAAAGTTTTCTTCTTCAAACAAAAAGCTTCAAACAAAAAGAATAAAGGGCGCAGTCAGAGCCCACAGCGCACAACTCCACAAACGGTGAATGCAACAGACAACAGAATACGTTTCAGTCCAAAAATCAACGAAACAAGGAAAAGAAAATTTCACTGTACTACACGTGTCAACCAGCAAGCGCGCAGCAGCGCATAAACTTTTACGCTTTTAAAGTCAGTCACAAAAGATGAAGAAACGTTATGGAAAAGTTGTGTGTGTGTGTGTGGGTGTGACAGGGAGAAGGGAGATGACTGCGGTTTTCTCAGGTGAAACAGGGAGACCGGGTTTTCAATGAACAATCACAGCAGGCATTTTTGGTCATGACAAGGGGAACTTTCAAACCCGCCAGTTCCTGCGCTGTCTGTTCCTCTCTGGAAGTGATAGATTCCATACAGCTCCTCTTTGGCGAAGTGTCAGGCAACGCGGTCCGGGTAAATCCGTTAGGGGATCTTCAGACGTGAGGACGGGGCTATTCTCTAGACGTGTAATCACTCCAAAACTTTTAAATAAACGAAAACATCTCCCGCGGATCATCCACCGCCATGGACTTCTCTCTCCCCACTACCGCTTGGCCATTCATAAAAAGTACTTCCCTGTGCGCGTCACTGCATAGGTAACCAGAGAGAGGCGGGCGCCAGAAGCGCGCAGTTCTGGGAGATGTATGCATAAGTGACGGCAGGCACGGAGAACAAAGGGAAGTGGTTTTAATTCTTATTGGTTTTGATGGGTTTTTAAATGTTTTTAATTGTTAATTTATAAAATACTGTTTTAATGAAAATGCAGAGAAAAGTAGCTCTGCTACACTCTTCCCCCCCATGGCAAGACAACCCATGGTTGGACCTAATCCACAAAGCCCGGAAAATCTTCGTTGGATTCTCCTAGAAGGATGTCATACACAGCTTGCTTTTCTTGTGCATCAAGTTCAGCAGCAGTGGGAAAACAGGGTTTTATATTATTGACGTGGACCGTGCACTTGCCCCTCACCAGTGTCCTCACGGACAACCTGGAAATCCACTGGGCCCATCTGCTGGAGTACTCTATAGGGGCCTTTCCATTTTGGCGCGAGCTTTGCCGAAAAATGACGTGCAGCAGATGACAGAGGGTAGTTTCGGACCCACACACGATCTTTTGGGTGGTAAGCCACGTCCCTTTTATTTTTGTTGTAGTTTCGTAGCTGCATTTTTTTTAGCTTTCTCGCTGCTAATTTGAGCTTTGTTTTGCAGATCCTTAATATGGCACACTACTTCATAGTGGGGAGAATCCGGAGAGAGATTTCTTCCAAGAAGGAGTTTGTCCATTGGACTCCGCAACTTGCGTCCAATTTGCAGCTGTGCTGGTGTTAAGCCAGTTGTCTCATGCACTGAGGAATTCAGAGCGAAGCGGAACTCAGGTAAGAGCTGATCCCACTTACGATGATTGTCTTCAACGTATGTAGATATCATGCATTTGAGATTCCGGTTTACTCTCTCCATCATGTTAGTCTGTGGATGGTATGCGGTTGTCATTTTGTGCTTCACTGACCAGTTCTTGCAGAGTTCTTGGAACAGACTAGCAACAAACTGTGAACCTCTGTCGGACAAGAGAAAGTCTGGGACACCCCAGCGAGTAATGATTTCCTTGCGGAACAACTTGGCAGCAATGAGGGCAGTGGCTGACCGTATGGGAAACATCTCCACCCAACGGCTGTAATAGTCTACAAAGACTAAGAGGTACTCATTTTGGTATGAGCTGAGTGGAAAAGGTCCCATAAAATCAACGCCAAGCATTTCGTTTGGACCATTGACCTCTGTCTGTTGTAGCTTGCCACATGCCACGAACAACATTTTTGACATCGTCCCACATCTTTGGCCAGAACACAACATCATGGAGGCGTTTATATGTCTTGTACATGCCCTGGTGGCCACACAGGGGAGAATGATGGTACGCCTCTAATATGGTGGAGATAAGGGACCTTGGCACATAAAGGCGGAAGTGATATTTGTTCCCAGAGAGGTGAGTCTTCTTGTACAGCAGGTCCTGAATGATTTCATATTTAGACAGAGTCATCATGTCCTTGCTGTAAGTTTTTGACAATGCTTTGTATTTCCATGTCCTTCTGTTGGGCTTCCCAGAATGTTGACAGAGTCACAGGAAAATCATCAAATCATCTGGTTCCTTCTGCGTGGCAGCCATCACACAGGCAGAGGCCGAGCCAGTGAAACCCACCGGACTCCTCGACAGTGCATCAGGTGCCACATGGAGTTTCCCCTTCCGGTATTCAATGACAAAATTGAATTTTTGAAGACGAAGTGCCCACCTAATGAGGCGACTGGTGGTGTTGGACGTGTTCATCACCCACTGTAATGAGGCATGATCGGTCACCACAGTGAACAGCCTAGGCTCCAGGTAGTGCTGCCATTTCTCCAAAGCCCATATGACCACCAGACACTCCCTGTCTGTGGTGGTATAATTGCGTTCAGCCCTGTTCAATGTACGGCTGGCATAGGCAATGATTTCCTCTTGGGCCATGCCCTTCTTTTGTGCGAGGATAGCACCTAGACCGACATCACTCGCGTCTGTGTAAACCACAAAGGGAAAGCTTTAGTCTGGGTGACCAAGGATTGGGGGTGAAGTAAGAGACTTTTTTAAAGTGTCAAAAGCCTTTTGACAGTCGCCACACACAAAAACTTTTTCTTTTTAAGGCTGTGATGGGCTCTGCCACCTGAGAGAAACCAGGGACGAAACGGTGATACCACCCAGCTAGGCCCATGAACCGTTGGACGTCTTTCAGGTTTTTGGGTACCGGGTAAGCATTTATAGCCTCCACCTTGGCCGGATCTGCTGCAATGCCCTGAGCGGAGATGACATGCCCCAGGTACTTAATCTGCAGAAATGCAGAATTTGCATTTTTTCAAGTTCAGTGTCAGACCTGCAGCACAAAGCTTTGCAAACACTGCTTGGATGTCCAGTAGATGTTGTTCAATGGTGGATGAATATATCACAATGTCGTCCAAATACACTAAGCAAATTTTTCCTCGCAGTTCCGCCAACGCGCACTCCATGAGGCGTTGGAAACTGGCGGGGGCGTTCTTGAGTCCAAAAAGCATAACGCGGAATTGAAAAAGCCCGGAAGGGGTGATGAATGCGGTCTTAGCCTTGCTTCCTTCATCCATCGCCACCTGCCAATAGCCGCTATTCAAGTCAAGCGTTGTAAAGACTTTTGAACCAGCAAGAGACTCAACCAGCTCAGAGATGTTCGGCAAAGGGTAAGCATCAAATTCAGTAACGGCATTGAGTTTCCTGTAATCGACACAGAATCTAAATGTGCCATCTTTTTTAGGCACCGGAACAACAGGTGAAGCCCAGCCTGAGAAGGAACGTTCCACAATGCCGTTATCCCGCATGTCTTTCAATTGCTGTTCAATGATGTCCTGTTTAACAGTGGACAAACGGTAAGGCTTTTGCTTTATAGGCACCTCCGTATTAGCGTAGATGTGATGTTGAAGGATGTTTGTCTTTCCTGGCTTCAAGGTGCAGAGGTCAGGGTGGCTCTCCAAAAGCTGTCTGAGCTTAGGC
Organism: Alosa pseudoharengus; assembly: GCF_046254945.1. Taxonomy (NCBI): domain Eukaryota; kingdom Metazoa; phylum Chordata; class Actinopteri; order Clupeiformes; family Clupeidae; genus Alosa; species Alosa pseudoharengus. Next base: position 5,899,818 of record NW_027468663.1, read on the forward strand.
TTCTCCCATCTTTCCAGGTCACTCTGTTCCACAGCAAGATTGATGTAGTCCTGAGAAGTCAGCGCAGCAGGAGGCACAAGTACCTGAGGCGGAGGAATGGACGACAGGAGGTGTAATTCCCCTTTCTTTGAGCCTTTGGCTGGAGTCTGACGAACCCTTGAGGTTGGCTCATCGTTCCGTAAGAAAAGGTAAATTTCAGGCCTGTTTCTAAAACTGTATTGATAATCAGACAAATTGAGCTGCATACCACTGTGACACATGTAGTCAAGGCCAGGCACCACTCGATATGCTAGGGCTTCAGGAGTGAGTACTGCCACTGACAAGGTAGTGACATTGCAGTTCAACTCAACTGTGACCTCAGCCCAGCCTAAAGGCGTCTCTGTGTTCCCATTGGCTAGATACAGAGGCCCGTTCAGCCAAGGCTTCAAGTCTTCCGGCGGTCTTTTCAGATCTCTCCACACACCCTCATTTATCAGTGTGAAGCTAGCGCCAGTGTCGACCACTGCTTAGCCACTCCAGGGACCAAGTCTGATGGGAACCACCAGCTGCTGAGGGAAGTTCTCACTACCAGGACCTTGCTTGGCTGCAATGGAAACAGAAACAGGCTGTGCCTCCACTTCACTGGCCGCGGACCGGACCGACAGGTTCCTTCCATTCTGGTGTCCAGATTTTTGAGGTCTCTGTTGTCCTCTAGGTGGAGCTGTTGATGACGTCTGGCCCACGTCTGTGGAGGACTGGAACTGGGGACAGGAGCCAGGAGGATGTTGTCCTTTACACCGCCAACAGGTCACTGGAGGTTTTCAACAGGCTTGTTCGGAGACATTTTTTGTTGTTGCATGTTCCTTCTGTAAGCTCTTTGTTGTTCATATTGGGCTTGCTGTTCCAAGTCTTTCTCCAGTTGATGGCCAAGACGCACCAGTTCATCAACGGTGTTGACCCGTCCACGAAGTTGGCTTGTGAGCTGTGGCTTGGTGTTCTTCAAGATCATCTTTACGATGTCAAGTTCAGCCATATTGGGGTTCCAACGCTTACAGAGTGCTCTGTAAGAGAAAGCAAAGTCTCTTATGGGTTCGCTGTCTCCCTGTCTGCGGCTTCTTACTCGATCAGCCAGCTCTTCATAGTCCTCAGACAAAAAAGCTGAAAGAAAGTCACGCTGGAATTCAGCCCAAGTGCCAACCTGTACCCTAGCAATCTCCCACCAATCACGTGCGGTGCCATGAAGAACTGTTCTAAAGGTGGCAAGAATGTCAACATCAGAGAGAGGCTGTACGGCCAAGAAGTCTCGACATTTAGCCAGATACAGAAGAGGATCAGGATCATCCTGAGGCCTGCCATAAGTGGGGAATGCAAGTTTGAGATGATCAGTTTTAACAGTATTAGGCACAGATGTTGGTAACAATGATACAGGAGGACCGTACACAGGTCTTGGAGAAGAGAAAAGCTGCTTAGTGTTAGTAAAACTGTTCTCCATCCTCTGTTCCAAGTCATGAATTTTTGTGTTTAACTCTGTGTTCTTTTGGAGAACAAGTGTCTGTAAATTCTTCACAGAGATGGCCAGCTGGTCTAACTCACTAATGCAATGATCCATCTTCTTTGATAGGTCAACCTGAACGGCTGTGAAGACCTGTTGATGCCCCTGGATCTCCTGTTGGACTTCAAGCTGGAGCTGTTTGATCATGAAGCTGACTTCAGTAGTTCGAACAACATCTTGGTTTTTCAGCTCCTCTGCGAACATAGTTTTCATTCCTTTAAACATATTACTCAATTCAGTGTCCATTTTGTCTGTTTTATTTTTAGTTTCTGAGGCAACTGTGTTTATGTTTGTGAATTCCTGTTGAGTTTGCTCTGCAAAAGATTGAAGTTTTGCCTCCAGATGAAACCGACTCCGCCCCATTTGTCTTTCAAAGTTGACAAGCCTGCCGGTGTGATCATCCATCTTTTCAAACATCAATGTCCAGTTGTCTGTGTGTCCTAGTGATTGTAAAGCCAACCTCCCTAGCGTTCTGCCAGGTGTGGGAAGTGCGGATGGCAGGTCCTGCTGTCCAGAGGTGTCTGAGGCAGAAGCTGACGGAGGGGTGGCCATCACCATAGGCTCCAACTGGCCTACATTTTGGGTCAACCCTGGAAGAATCTGGGTTAGCCTTTTCACAGCTGAAGGTGTAAAATGAAGAGAGGTATCCATAAGGTCAATATTGGCATTTTGTCGAGGTGCAGGTTGAGTTGGTGCAGGAGTGGGGGTACCAAGCTGCAGAGTCACAGGTTGAGATAGAGTAGGAATACCAAGCTGCCAAGTCAGAGGTTGAGTTGAAAGAGGAGTGGCGATATCAGGAGGTGGAGGAGGAGACAGATGAGAGAGGGTAGGCCTAATTCCAGAGTCAGACATTTTAGTGAAAAGAGGGTAAGAATCAATGGAGGGAAATAAAGGGAAAGATAAATGAAATCGAATAGGAAATATGTCACAAATTTCACAATATTTCTCTCAAAAGATCAAGAACATCACAGTAATTAAGAGTTCAAGTTCAACACATTTACAATTTTCTCTTTTTTTTTCACATTTCAAGTTTCACCCTTTTTTTTCACATTTCACTTTCACAAAAAAGGCAGTGTATCAGTTCGATTTCAGCAAATCAATTCAATCAATGTTCATTTCGATCAATGTTCATTTCAATCAGTGTCCATTCAACTCAAAACCCCTTTATCAGGCAAAAAAAATTCCTTTGTCCTTGTACTTTGTCCTTTGTGACACAAGTTCGTTTAAATCAGAAGATTGCTTGAGGGGTAAAGCAAAGTAATTAACGTTGTCCCTTCGTGGTCGCCATTCTGTAACGTGACTAAAACCGGGCCGAAAAAAAGACCTTCAATCACGCCAGCTTAATTGTGTGTGTGCGTGTGAATGTATACGTGTGTGCGTGTGTGCGTGTATGCAAAAGAAGAGACGAAAGTTCGGCAATTTCTCAACAGTTCATAATCAGTGTATTGAGCAAGGAAAAGCAACAAGGTTCTGTTGGAAATTTAAAGTTTTCTTCTTCAAACAAAAAGCTTCAAACAAAAAGAATAAAGGGCACAGCCAGAGCCCACAGCGCACAACTCCACAAACGGTGAATGCAACAGACAACAGAATACGTTTCAGTCCAAAACTCAACGAAACAAGGAAAAGAAAATTTCACTGTACTACACGTGTCAACCAGCAAGCGCGCAGCAGCGCATAAACTTTTACGCTTTTAAAGTCAGTCACAAAAGATGAAGAAACGTTATGGAAAAGTTGTGTGTGTGTGTGTGGGTGTGACAGGGAGAAGGGAGATGACTGCGGTTTTCTCAGGTGAAACAGGGAGACCGGGTTTTCAATGAACAATCACAGCAGGCATTTTTGGTCATGACAAGGGGAACTTTCAAACCCGCCAGTTCCTGCGCTGTCTGTTCCTCTCTGGAAGCGATAGATTCCATACAGCTCCTCTTTGGCGAAGTGTCAGGCAACGAGGTCCGGGTAAATCCGTTAGGGGATCTTCAGACGTGAGGACGGGGCTATTCTCTAGACGTGTAATCACTCCAAAACTTTTAAATAAACGAAAACATCTCCCACGGATCATCCACCGCCATGGACTTCTCTCTCCCCACTACCGCTTGGCCATTCATAAAAAGTACTTCCCTGTGCGCGTCACTGCACAGGTAACCAGAGAGAGGCGGGCGCCAGAAGCGCGCAGTTCTGGGAGATGTATGCATAAGTGACGGCAGGCATGGAGAACAAGGGGAAGTGGTTTTAATTCTTATTGGTTTTGATGGGTTTTTAAATGGTTTTAATTGTTAATTTATAAAATACTGTTTTAATGAAAAAAATGCAGAGAAAAGTAGCTCTGCTACAGACCTCAAAAATGCCACAGGACCCCTACAGGACTATCTTGCCAATGCAGGTTGTCTGAGACAGCTGACAAACATTTCACACAAGGAAAGGCTGGTGGAGGATCTTCTACTCTTCCAAGTCGTAAATAGAGTCCGTGCACCATTTGAAAGGTTTGTTGTGACTATAGGGAAATGTGCAGGGTTTTTTTCTTTGGAAGGACTACTTCTACTGTACTTCAAGTTTCAACATTCTCACAAATCAAGTTATTATTATTTCAACACAGAAAACACTCACTTTACTCCGTTCTTTAGAGTGAGCCTTGCTTGAAGTAATCTAACATGGCTAACTGGATATGAGCCTGTGTGATGATAGTAATGCTCATGTTGAGTGATGTTGGTGAGAAAACATAATCTTTGTATGGTTCTGGTTTTCAGATTCCGAGAAGGACTGAAGACCTTGGGCATACTTTCGAAGATACAAGAACATCCACAAGCATTCCATCCCATCCTTTGCCACCAACCTGTTCATTTAACTGCGGACAAGTTGGATGACTTGTTTGAAATCCAATGGTCAGTGGAAGGAAGCAACAGACGAAATGTAGAGTGTCAAATTGTGACCTTTTGGAGGGATTTCCTACAGGATACTGAAGGTAAACATGTGTTAACTATGTATTCACTATGGCACATGTAGGAAAATATGGGGGATCACAGATAGTTATTTGAATAAAATTGCAATGGTCAATTACAGTTACAATTGTGACGCCCCAGCTCTACCGTGGTACTTTTTTGCACTACACATCCACATGCTGACCTACACGACAGTTTGCTTTGCCTAACATATACTGACTTTGTAAATATCTCATTTAATAAATATAGTTTTGCTTAAAATATACTTTGGTGTGGTCTCCACTTCGTCGTGCTCACCCCGAGCCAAGTGGTTACAACACAATCGGTGAACACCATTTTATCTGTCAAGTCTATAATCTTTGTAACTAGATGTACCGCAGAGCGGTACAAAATATGACCGCCGCCCAGTCCAGCACATTTTTTCCACAAAAATAAATCATGCTGAAAGGCCTATATGATTCTAACTGTCTCACTAAATTGCATTATCCACACTCAATTCTCACTGATATCTGCTAGACAACAAGTACCAAAACATGATTAGTTCATAGATTTCACATGTAAAATTCATTTTATACAACCCCACCCCCATCTTGCCTGTTCATAATTCTGAGAAATTCTTGAATTGTGTGCATGTACATGTTTATGTTATGTGTGTGGGTGTGTGTGTGTGTGTGTGCCTGCGTATGTGCCTGTGCATGCAAGCGTACATATGTCTACTGTGTGAATATGTGTCATACGTATGATTACTGTGAATGTACACTCTTAAAACGAATGTGTTAAAAACAGCGCAACTTGTGTTGTTTTAACACATCTTTGTGTCCAGATAGGGACCACACAAGTTTGTGTTGTTTCCTTTTTTAATTTGTTACACAAAATGTGTTGAAAATAATAACTTGCTGCGTCGAATCAAATTTAACACATCTTTGTGTCCAGATAGGGACAACACATTTGTTTTAAGTGTGTGTGTGTATCTGTTTGTGCACATGTGTGCACATGAAATGGGTTAACATGACCCCTGGAGGCAAACATACGGAAAAAAATGGTCATCCTAGTCCCTACAGTTCTCAAGATATTCACAGAGAACTGTGTCTGCCCTACCCTCCTTTCGGGGGGTCCAGTCCAGCGGGGGGGCTACAGATCAAAACGAAAAACGACAGTTCCATGCTATCCATGTGGGGTTACATGCCCACCAAGTTTTGTGTACCCCGGACTTTCAGTGTCCCGGGAATCCTTGTTGGTGTACGTCACTAAATGTACACATACATTATTTTATTGTAAGGCCCCCCATGAACGAAAGTACACAAAACTTGGCATGCATTCGGAGGGTGTCATAATGATCCTACACTTTTAATTTCGTGCAGTTTTGACCTTGTCAGCCAGACATTTTCATGATCACCACCTAATTTTTTGCTTTTTAATTTTTAACTAGGTGGCGCTATACATGAAATAAGTGGTAATGGGATGGGTTGACATGCCCCCTTAAGACCAACATACATAAAAAAGGTGGACCTCCTAGGCCCTACGGTTCTCGAGATATTCACAGAAAACTGTCTCCGGCCACCTACAGGCCAGTTGGTGTATAGTAACATAAATTAATTTATTGTGTGGCCCCCCATGAACGGAATTCCACGAAACTTGGTGTGCGTACGAGGGTGTCATAATGATCCTACTCTTCCAATTTCGTGCAGTTTAGACTATGTTAGGTCACAGATACCTACGATTACAACACCTCATTTTTACTTTTTTGTGTTTAACTAGGTGGCGCTATACATGAAATGAGTGGTTATGGAATGGGATATTCACAGAAAACTGTGTCTGCCCTACCCTCCTTTTGGGGGGTCCACTCCAGCGGGGGGGCTACAGATCAAAACGAAAAACAATGGTTCCATGCTATCCATGTGGGGTTACATGCCCACCAAGTTTCATGTACCCCGGTCTTTCAGTGTCCCGGGAATCCTTGACGGAAATTTGGGCATGCGAAAAAAAAAATACAAAAAATAATAATAAATAATTACTCTGTGTTATCTTATCTTAAGCATGTGTTTCTAGAGGAAGGACCAAAGAAGTTGGGAGACATCCTTGTTTTTGCTACAGGAAGCAGTGATGTGCCTCCAGTTGGATTTTCTCCCAGTCCTTCTGTAGAATTTCTGCACGAGGGGAATGGGCGGTTCCCTATAGCAAATACTTGCATTAACTGCTTACGACTACCAATTCACAACACATACACTGACTTCAAAACCAACATGGAGTTTGCCTTCAGAAATACACAAGGGTTTGGCATGGAATAAGTGTCGTAATATTTTGTGTCAAATCAGACAATGTTCTTAACTTTGTATTTTGATGATTTTTATATGATGAGTCTGATCTTTGTTTTGGAATCCATTCCAGATTCAAACAGTTCCAGTTTAGTTTTTTTTTTTTTTGCTCTCGATTTGATGCACAGCACCACATTACTCTGTTTAATATGTTAAATGTTTAGTAACTTTTACACTGATGTTCTCCTTCCCCTGTGTTAAATTATTTTCAAGATGGAGTGTAAAATAGTCCCTGCCTTGTTTTATATATTTTGTTGTATTGTGTCGAAAGATAATGGGCTTTCTTAGTTCCAGCTGCATCAGTACGTATCTGTACGTAGCTTTTGCCCTGACCTTGGACACACCTGACAGTGGCAAATAATTCAGTTCATGAATTAAACATATAACAAAACAAACTTAAGTGTCTGATGCTCTCTATTTTGCTTATTTGATGATTCAATTACAGTAAAGGTGCAGTCTCAATCCTAAACAAGTGTGATTTCCTGCACAATCGCTGATGTTAATGCATGACATACAATGTTTTAACTTTAACATTATAGAGTGCTTATTTATGTTACAGATCAACTACTATTTCAGTCACAGTAATCAAAATACAGCATTATCCTTTCATATCCATACTATTTCATTCAAAACGTGAGACTGACAGTTTAACACACTGCAAACAACATGACACAATTTAAACAAATGTATGGTTATTTACTGATGTTGTGTTTGTGATATGCAAATAATGTTCAATCCCATGGTTCCCGTCATCCAAAAGAGGGTTGATATTGGCCTTCAAATATGTTATGTTTAAAGGAATTATCCAGAGTAAAATGCACTTTAGATCGATTTCCGGATGATTGGGGGTACATACGTTGAGTTGACATCAAAATTATGTCATTCGGATGTGTTTTGAGAAAGTTCGATTGTACCGTTTTTAGTCACAACTCGTAGCCTGGAAGTGAGCGGGGCATTTCAATTGCGCCGCTACAAAACGCTATTTTTATACCTCTTCTACAGTTCCAAACAACATAACACTTACATGGTAGTGAGTAGAGGGTCCCTAAAGCCAAACCGAAGTATCCCGAGGTCTTTATGTGGTCGAATAGAGAGTCCAGAATGAATTTCATCAAGCTAGTACCTTTCCGGGAATGTTGCCATCTTTGCCGCCACCTTGAGGGGAAAGTCCGTAGGAGTCTTATTGCTGTGTAACACGCTCTGGAAATTCACAATTTCGTCGCCGTTTAAAAAAAAAAAAACATAGTCCAGTCCATACAACTTCATTTCAATTTCGAAAGAAATACTGGACTATTTTTTATTTATTTTTTAAAACGGCGACGAAATTGTGAATTTCCAGAGCGTGTTACAACACACTCAGCAATAAGACTCCTACGGACTTTCCCCTGAAAGTCTCCATTGATGGGGTCAATGTGGAGTTGATAAACACCTACAAGTATCTGGGCTTACAACTGGACAATAAACTGGACTGGTCAGCCAATACTGAAGCACTCTACAAGAAAGGGCAGAGCAGGATGTTTTACCAGCCTGTTGTTGCCAGTGTCCTCTTCTATGCTGTGGTATGCTGGGGAGGAACAAAGAAGAAGGATGCCGGGCGACTAAATAGGCTGGTAAGGAAAGCTGGCTCTGTTGTGGAAGCCGAACTGGAGTGCATCATTTCAAGATCAGACAAAAGGACCCTGAACAAACTAGGGGTGAGCGATATGGACAAAAAATAATATCTCGATATTTTTTGTGATTTTGACGATATCGATATCCTTTAAAAAATATTTTTTGTTAAAGTCTGAGTTACTTTACAGCTCATTATTTATGAATAGCATCATTACAATAATAACCAATAACCTAACCTGTGACTTTTTAACCAAATCACCTAATGCATTGTCACTCTATGACACATTTCCAATTCTGCCCCCACTTGTGTGTGTGGCAATGACATGGTCTAGCCAGCTACATTAGAGAAGATGAATAGGCCTAACAGTTAGAGAAAGTCTGAAGCTGAAGTTCCTTTCAAACCTTTACATAGGATTCACTGTAAAACTAAGAGCAAACCAACAGAGTAGCCTACATCTCAGTTATTTCCTTCTATGTTTTGTTTTAGAGCAATCACGTAGGCTAGCATTCCAAGTTACAGAATAGAAACTAATGCGTTCGCTTATGGCTAATGTATATGAGAAATCCCATAGAGATGCTAACGGTTAGCATAATCGGTAAACGTAGATATTTAGAGCGAACTTCAGTCCATTTACAAAAGAGTTACATGAGAATAGTTATTTGTTAATGTTTTCTCTCCATATAATACCGTGTAGGAAAAAACTTGACTGTCTCATCAATGTTACTTGAACAGAAGTAGCTGCATAAAATCCCAAGTAGGCTGCACAAAATAAACATTAGGCGTGCGTGGGACAACGTTGTGACCCACTAGTGATCACGTGACACTTGCTCTGCTGCACTTCTCCCGCATAGCCTACCTCCTGGGAATGTATGAGTCTTCAGTGAGTGATTTCGAGTGTTTTTTCCCCATAAGTAACTTAAATACTCGATAATGTCACTTTGCACATCGTTAAAACAACAATCACGATATTATCGCAGACAATATATGGGCAGTTCCAGCGTTATGGATGTGACAATTGGACTCATATTGGTAAACAAAATGCCTTAGAGTGGGGGCAAAATTAGTATCAGTGAATTAATTTGCATAACTTTTAATGCAACCTCTGTCCTCTGAATACCGAGAAATCCTCAAATTTCATATAATCAATTTCATCATAAGAATACAAGGCATTTTATCAGCGTTATGGATGTGACATGAAATGGACACACTTTTGTGAGAGATTACAGGTTTTCTACAAACTCTGTGAATTTTGAAGGAAACTGCCGAAACTATGATATATGTACCATGAAGGAGACTTGAATGAACACAAAAAGTGTGTTTTTGAAACTATGCATCATTTTCGTAATGCATTATGTAGGAAAAACTGGCGTTATGGATGTGACGGTTTCACGTTATGGATGTGACATGTCTGAACCAGTCCTCGACAAACTACATAAAACACATAATTAAGTAGTGAATTTTGATATGAAACAATTGAAATAGTAATCATGAAAAACTAGCGATGAAATTATTGCTTCCTCAGTGCCCACTAAGATCCACAGGAAGAATCAGGACAACAAGTCATTTAAAATATAAAAAATATTCTTTTTTTCTTTTTACTGTCATCAATTTTGGTCAGTGATTCCCGGGTTACTGAAACACCAGGGAACATGAAACTTGGTGGCCACTCCCCTAAATAACTAGCCCTACCTGAACCGTTGCACCCAAGATGACAAAATATTTATGGTATGTTAGTCTCAAGAGCCCGCATGAACCTAACCCATACCCACTCATTTGTGATTTGCACACATAAAGTACATGCACGCGCACGTGCACACACGCACATGCACACACACACACACACACGCACACATACAGACAGGCAAGCACACACACACACACATAAACATATACATACAGGCAAGTACACACACACACACACACACACACATGCACAAACACCCACCCACATGAATGCAGATACATAAACACACACACACAGGCACGCATATGCATGTGGGCATGCAAACACACACGCACACACACACATAAACACACAAACACAGGCACGCATACGCACATGCACACACACAGACACACACACACACACTCTTATAAACAAAAGCAAACTCACATATGCACACATTTACATGCACATGAGTTGCAGGAGTAGGAGATGGAGACAAATTGAGAAGCGTGATTTATTTTTGCGAAGAGAATATGCAGGACTGAGAGGCGGTCATATTTTGTACCGCTATGCGGTACATCTAGTTTATTGCTGCCCTTACTCATGTTACTCTGTGGGTATTAGCTACAGAGGACCTGACACTTCAAATGCTGTCATATCGCGTCACATTTAAAATTGAACTGTGTTAAGCAGACGTGAACGGCAGGCTGAACAGATGCAAACTCCAGCTGCAAAGTCAGCCATCTTCACCAGCTAACACGATAATCCAATTACTGTACAACATTAGTATGACAGTTACAGGAAGATAATCGCTCAGATTTTCGGTATTAGGCCACTTGAAAATAGGCTATGGCTAGGCTAATCACTGGAGGTATTTTAATATTATGTTTGTTTTGATAATGGTTAGGCAAGGGCTCCCTGTGGTTTTGATCAACCTAATAATCTTTGAAATGTCAATTGTAAACACTAAGTTGAAATGTGTTGAAACTGACATGCCACCAGAACAGACGTTTTATCAGCTTTGAGGTATAATAAAGTCCCCAGTCTTGTAAATTCACATTATGTAACACCCATAACGTCACATCCATAACGCACCATTAAAGGTTTTAAAAGTAAGAAAGGGGCACAATTTGGTCATCACACTTTACATCAGTGGCGGCTGGTGGTTAAAAAAATAACGGAGGAAGGAATGTCTGCTTGATTGGCGTTAGTGGCAAATGTGAGGTTGTGATGGCATATGTGAACAATAGAGTATGTAGGCCGCCTACCCAGACACATTTATAGCAGCAGTATGTACTATGGGGGGGGGGGGGGGGGGGGACAATTCGTTCAGGGACAATGGACTTTGTAATATAAATATATAACTCACTTTGGATAATAGTGCTAAATTAATAAATGTAAATGTAAATAAATGTAAATTTAGGTCTGGGAAGTCAGGGAAGATATGTAGGTCTAGTTATGAAATACTGTTTTCCAGATGTGCAAAATTACGGAAAGTCTGGAGGTTTTGCTCAGTGTAATACATTGGCAAAAAAGTCTATAATAATAAAAATAGACACTTGTTTTATAAAACCATGTAACTATTTACCATTAAAAATATACCTTAAATGTGGTTATTTGTAACATGCTATTGTTTTTAAAGCTGTTAATGTGACAGGCCAGCAGTAGGCTATGGCTGATTGTTTTCTGTGCTAACGTTACCAGTTAGCCATGAGTAGCCTACACTGTAAAAAATAACATTACATCTTACTGCAGTAACACAAGTATACTGTACTTACTAAAGGCTGACCTAGTGTTCTTACTAGAGTAACATTAGTAATGTGCCGAACTTGCATCAATGGGGTCTAAAACTTGAGATACACGAGTAAGCTTCACAACTCAGACCTGAGTAAACTGGACTCACGCAGTGCACACGCGCAGTCAGCAGAGGGAGCATTCTGGATTCCACAGCCAACGGTCGAAGTGTTACGGTGTGGCTGACTTTTGGGATGGGAGTGTAACGCAGCTTCACCAGTGACTTGCTCTGTCCGGTAAGTTTACAGTATGTATTAATGTGTCAAATGTTTACAGTATAGGTTGAACTAACAGCATTTGTGCAAAACTGTACATTCGGTTTCATTAACAGCTGGGGTAATGTTAAGTTTAACTTGCGAAGTGGCCGATATATGCGCTAGCTGCTAGCTGCTAACAGTTTGCAGCTAACTGATAGCAGCTAGCTATGCGAGTTAACATTGCCTCAGACCATGCAGAGCAGAAAACAAATATTCTAGGTATTCAAGCCCTTTGATATTTTTTGTTATCGAAGTTATGAGGAAGTGGTGGCGCCTGGGGTCTAGAACTAGCTAGGCTGTATAAATTTGCCAATAGCAGTTGTCTTCATGAGCTCTTAATGAAGTTTAGTTCTAACGTTTCTCATGAGAAACGCTTGCTAGCATGCTAAGTTGATTCAAAACGTGTCAAGATTAAACTGTGTATGGTTTACGTCGATATTCCTACTGTATTGATAAAACAATTAGGATAATTGGACCCATAACCTTACTGACTGAGAAAGCCATGGTCTTTTATCTAAAATCTTTCGTTGTGATTTAGCAAGAGGACTTAGGCAGTGTTGCCAGATGCCAGCAAGGTTTTCCAGCCCAAAGCCTCGTCAAAAACCGCGAGAATGCACAAAAAACCGCCCAAATTTGCGTTTGCTTGTTTCTCATTTAAACACATTGAAATCATTAACAAGCTTTAAAATTACCCATTTTTCGACTTAGCCTATCCAATTTCAGAAACAATATTCAAACAAATGAACGCAAAAGTAGGCTACACGGACCTCAGTCAGACTATTCTTCTATAAGCTTATGTTACGGAAAATAAAGCAATAAACGTAGACTATCAATGAGTCTGTTTGTGTCAATACTGGAACAAAAGCATTCAGTAGGCTAGCCTAACATAAAAACATTGAGTGGATATATGAACATACAAAATAGCCTAACGCACAACATTTCAATTATTTATAATAGCAACATGACATGCATATTCATGTATAACATTAGATTAAAAAAAATCGCATTGGTTACAGAACAGGGGTGTCAACTCTTTGCAGAGGCAGTGCGTTCATAACTGGTGGGCCAACTCTAGGCTACACAAAAAATATTTTCATAGCCCTACCCCAAATAGGCTAAAGGCTTGAGTTAAACTTGAGTCTGACACCTGTGATTTAGAACAATTATGAATAGCCTACATAGGCGCTATCTATTCCCTGAGACAGGCAGTTAGGCCTAGAGTTTTCATGAAAATCGCGCTGAACATAGGCTATTTAAGGACAGTGTCAGTGCGCTCTTTGCAGAAGCAGTGCGTTCATGCATGGCAACTCTATACACGCAAAAAATAATTTCATACGCCAGATATAGGCTAAAGGCAAACTTGAGTTTGATACCTGTAATTTAGAACAATTAGTAGGCCTACCTGACAGGCAGTTAAACCTAGAGTTTTCATGAAGGTCGCGTTGAACGAACAGGGGTGCCAGTGCGCTCTTGCAGAAGCAGAACGTTCATGCATGGCGGGCCATCTCTACACAACAAACATAGGCCTATGGCCTAGGCCCTTCGTGAAATTTGTTTAGAGCAATTGTTATTAGGCCTAAAAATAATTAAAAAGTTCTAGGCTTTGTCAAACTTCCTCAACAACTGTCGGGCTGGACGGAACATGGGCCGTAGTCCTATGTCAAGCGATTCGCGCAAGACCTGTGCACACATCCATCAACCCTGAAAGAAGGGGTAAGTCCATCCTGTCTTGTGTGCACCCTCATGAAGAGATTGACTGTAATGAGAAAATGATCTTTGCCCACTTTGGCATACTGATATTGTCAGTCAGCTAGATAAATTTGAAAACCCCGCGAGCTGTGTTTGAAGGGCGGTCTGCGCCGCAGTAGAGGATAACCGGACTGAAACACTTTTTAATTAAACGTAATTTACAAAGACATCGTAAAACACTGAAAGCTAATATTTTGTCACAGGCAACCTACATCTGTCCTCTGTCAAATACAGTTGCATTTTCAGCTCTGAACAAAACCATTCAGGAGTTATAAGGAGAAATCGAACGTGCGTTTTGTTTCATTCGTCCCTCCTGGTCGGGATAAATGAAACGACATGGGGGGCGAAAGAAACATACAGCTTAAACTTCCCACAACTTCAATATTTGACAACATCATGAATGGTACTTAATATGTGTTATTTTATATAAATTACTGCTGGGCTTTACTGTCTGCTATGAATATCTAACAACTAATTGATCCGAAACCAGCCCAAATTTTGTACACCCGCCCAAACCCATTTTTGCCCGCAAAATAGATTGCAAAACCGCCCAATTGGGCGGGAAACCGCCCAATCTGGCAACCCTGGACTTAGGTTGCAGTGTGTGGAATTTAAACGAATGTGCCGTTATTGAGGTGCAAAATGGCGTCATATAATTCCAACATATGATTGACATTTTAAATTCTATTGTGATAAATGTACTAGGCCTGAAGCAATAGAGAAAATTCAGTTGCCAAATCATAATATTTTTAGCTTAACAGTATTAATTAGGTCTCTGGAGAAATAATATAAATGAACATTTAATGTGATAAACTTAATCAGCTGTTTTAGTTAAACATGGCCAATAGATGCATATTGATAATAATTTTGCCCTCTTTTTCTTTTTGCAGTTGGAAAACTGAAAATGCAGAGCAATGAACTGGACATGTAAGTTGTGCTTGTTTGGATGTGAAGTCAGAGGTCAGTTGCTCAAACACTACAGATTGAAACATGGAGGTTACACCAGAATACGACCGAAAAAAACTGCAGAGGGTGGTGAAAACTGGCCAACGCATCACCGGTTCCTCACTCCCCTCCATCAAGGCCATCCAGGGCAAGTGATGCTTGCGTAAGGCGCGCAGCATCATCAAAGACTGTTCTCACCTCAACCACAGACTGTTCACCCCACTCCCCTCTGGGAGGCGTTACAGGTCTCTCTGCACCCGAACCAGCAGGTTCAGAGGAAGCTTCTTCCCTGCGGCTGTCACCCTACTGAACTCTAGCTCTGCATCCCGGTGACAACCAACCAACTAAGCCCCCGCCCGATGCCTCCTTGCCTGTGCCTGTTGAGGTGTCCACCATGACCATGGAAACCTTGACGGGGGACACCCACCCCCGCGGACAATTGCACTACTCTATCCCACCCATAGTGTTCTATTTATGTACAAATGTACATACTGTAATTACACTTATACATGGCATTTTCTACTGCTCTTCATACTATTCATCCTGCACATACACATATTTTTACTACTGTTATAATGTTACTGTTTCTGCACTACAGTACTGTTACCACACTGCACATAGCTGTATACTGTACATATATGTCTATATGGTTCATACCGAATATCCATATTTATTCTGCTAATACACTGCACATATTTATACCTAATTTATATTACTCTAAACCACCTTCTGTAAACCAACTGTATACTACTGTTTACACCGCATATTTCTTATCCTGTCTATGCACCACCTGTCTTTGTATATTACATTGCATTTTTCTGCTTTTTTTGCACTTCTAGTTAGACGCAAACTGCATTTTGTTGTCTTTGTACTTGTACTCTGCAAAATGACAATAAAGTTATCTAATCTAATAGTGCCAACTATTTGTGTACATTCTGCAAGTAAACTTTACTATCCAACATAAAGTACCCTTTACAACTCAAAGTAAGGGTAACTCATTTAACAGTAGTAAATACAACTTTGTTTTTAAGTAAGCTTTACTCGAGGGCATGAAGTAAACTTTACTAGTTGGAAGTAAGTAACCAGAACTTTAAAGTCTTAAGTAAGGATAACTTCTTCTAAGTAAGCGTTACTTGTAGACATCAAGTAAACATAACTTGGAAGAGAAAAGTTTTGTTTACTTAACTTATTTAAGGCAACGAGTTTCCACCCTTTTTTCAAGTAACCATTACTTATTATTTTTTACAGTGTATTTGTCTGACTATGTAGCATTCAGTAGCCTACACTTACCATCTTGTTTTGGAATATGAATTTTTGGAGCTGGTCTTCCTGCTTTGATAAACATTATCAGTGTATTCGCAGTGTATTTGAATGTATAAAAGATTTGAGATTGTCCTCTGATTCCATTGTACTGTTTATTTCACGAGCAAAAAACAAGCTTTCCGTTCAACATAAGATTCGTAGTTTGACTGCAGATAACATTCTTGAACCGTTGCCGCTAAAAACAGCACCCCCTATCGCAATTGAAAATTACTGTAAGGAGGAGCTTCCTCCCTTGGCCATTGAAAACGACGTGATTCACGAGCCGCTGGGGTCCGAGGCGTTTATAATGGACTTCAATGAGGGGCTTGAGGAGGAAGCTCCTCCATACAGTAATTTTCAATTGCGATAGGGGGTGCTGTTGGCATTTTGATCTAGGGGAACGATTTTGTTCATTCAAAGTGTTAAAATATAACAGTAATTTGTCAGATTAGTAATTCACTTTATATATTTGTTATTTTTCTCTGAAATTTTAGGGAGGGTGTTCCTCCCTTTCCTCAATGAAGGAGCCTCCTCTGCTTTACATTGATATAAATCAGCTTTGCACAGACACTATGGACATTGTCGCATCAACACTGTATGTGTAGCATAAACTTTTCCTAT
The DNA here is from genome assembly GCF_046254945.1 of Alosa pseudoharengus. NCBI lineage: Eukaryota > Metazoa > Chordata > Actinopteri > Clupeiformes > Clupeidae > Alosa > Alosa pseudoharengus. The sequence goes on from NW_027468663.1 coordinate 5,916,543, forward strand.
AAAATGTTATGGATGTGACATGGCCATGGAACTTGCTGACTTAAAAACAAAACCCTTACCAATGTAAGGAGTTGTGCTCTTAAAGGCAAGCTGAGCATAGACATTACTCTACCATTCCATTGTCAATCTGGAATTTGTCAAATGACACAATTTGTTTGAACATTGGGTCCATTTATCCACTTTTGAAATATGTATAATATTACCATGTGAAATATGTTGTTTCTGTATGGTTGCACACCATATTTATGATGTAAAAAGAGTGTCATTCTCCATCAAATTCAATCAGATCAGTTACAAACAATAAAATATAGACTTAAATGAAGATTTTAACAACAGTTCTATTTGCGTATGCACAACTTTTTTTCCATGGTAAGGATGACCTTTGCATGGAATTGCCCATATATTCATTAGCTGGAGACTTTGCTCATGCACAACTGATAGACTGAGGAAGTAATTTGTCCCCATGGCCATTGAACTGTTCAACGCTTCACTTAAGGGTAGATGAGAGATAGACTTCTCTTCATAGTCTGTTTACATGCTATATTAGTACATTTGCACAACCCCTCCCTCCCCCTGCATAGTCTGTTTACATGCTATATTAGCACATTTGCACAACCCCTCCCTCCCCCTGCATAGTCTGTTTGCTATATTAGCACATTTGCACAACCCCTCCCTCCTACAGTCCTCCTGGACTGTGGCCATACTTGATGCTTAATTGACTTATACTCAACACTTGACCAATGGCTGTAACCCTTTTAACTTAACCTATTATTGCACTGACATAGTTTTGTTATATTATCTTGTCTACATTATACAGTATTCTCTTATATGTCCATATTACTATCCCCACCCTTTCAACTGTATATTGCATCTTGCTTGTGTCTGTTGAGGGGTCCACAACCATGGCACCCTTGACAGGGACAACAAGGAAGCGATCATCCTCAGCTGCACTCTGAATTACAGGCTCAGTCCCTGCCCTGTCATGCTGGATCATCCTTAAGCACACTGTTGATATTTTATTTACTTTTTATAGTATATTTAGTATTTTAGTATCATGTTTATCTTCTATTGTACAGTGGAGTTTTCTTATATGTATATTACTTTTTCTGTTGTAAGTACATGTTGTGTGTGATGTCTGTATGCTACTGAGACCTTGAATTTCCCCTTGGGGATCAATAAAGTATCTATCTATCTATTTATCTATATATACTAAGCCTGCTTAGCTTCAGTAATTCAGCACAGTCAGGGTATCTGCTGGTCTGGCTGCTGGCTAAAAACAAAAGGTGAAAGGCATATGATTCTAACTGTCTCACTGAATTGCATTATGCACGCTCAATTCTCACTGTATCTGCTAGACAACAAGTACCTAAACATGATTAGTTCATAGATTTCACATGTAAAATACATTTTATACAACCGCACCCCAATGTTGCCTGTTCCTAATTTTGAGAAATTCTTGAATTGTGTGCATGCAGGGTCGGACTGGGAGCAAAATTCGGCCCTGGCAATTTTCTCCTGGATCGGCCCACCACTGGACCGACGACCCCCCCAAAAAAAAACACTTCATAAACTGAACCCAAACATTTAGATTTGCACTGTAAAAAGTTTAACGTAAAATTTACAGCAACTTGCTGGCAGCAAATAACCAGCAAGTTGCTGTATTTCACTCTACAGTACACCTACTGTATATGAAATCACAGTACCTATGCCTGATACTGTAAATGCAAACTACAGTAGTACTACCAGTGCTGTAATGTATACAGTATTGAATTGTCTACCGTATTTTTAATCACAGTACTTATGGATTATACTGTAACTAAGTACAGTAGTAATACCAGTGCTGTAATATTATATACAGTAATTTTGGGAAATTCATATCCTGCTTTATCTACAGCCAGGATAAATTTGACTAGGCCTAGGTATGGTTTAGGCTACACAAACTTGCACAAATAACCATTGACAACTTGTTATCAGTTTGAAAAGCAAGTACATTTATTCACTTTTTTCCGTTTAGAAATTCTCGTGGGCTGCATCCTAACGTTAGACCAACGGTTGCAGTCAGCCTGATCCACCACCAGTAGCAGAGTGAAGCAGCACCTAGCAGAAATAGAAGAAAAAAAGATAAACAGTGTTAGATAACAATTTTCAACTGAAACTAAAGGCTACTTACAAGTGAAACTTTAGAATAATCATTCATATATATATACTGTATGTTTTTTGAGTTTACTGTCAAAATGCCAGGCTGAAGATGGTGTTAGCATAACTCAGTTTTGCAAGGTATATTTAACGTTAGCCAGCTGGGTGAGCTCATTGATGATGTTTGCTTGCAGCAACAGCCATTCGCGCTGTTCGTCCGGTTAATCACGGTTAATGATAGTCAGATGTGACTTAAAGTTAACTTATATCAATATTGCTAAAGTTAGCCTATTAAACTCACAAAACCAGACATGATTACGAGGAGTTAACGTTACATAAGTTAGCTGGTAGCAGCTAAACCTCCACGTTAACGTTAACCAGCAGCACATCATCTTCAGCTTAACATTGTGACAGTAACATACTAGGCCTAGCACTACTAGCGAATGTTTTATATAAATTATATGAATATAATAAACTGTAACTTACTGAGAACTAAGGTAGGCCTAATATAAATGAGACTGCCAAAACGTTAACGTAACATAAAACATTAACGTTAATGCCACCGTCACAGCAACAGCAACTATGATAGCTAGCCCTATGATAGCTAGCCTAACGTTACTTACTTAGCTAGTTGATCCAACAAGCATGGACGAGTTTCTAAGTTAGACAGTAGAAGCTACAACGTACATAGACTGTACACATGCCCGAATTTAATGTAGTACAATGTCACAATGAAATATTAACGTTACAGAAATAAATGTTTGCTTACCATAGGAACTTGACAGAACTTGGCTGAACACCGTTGGTCTGACTCTGACTGAACTGTTGCTCAAAAATGATCTCCTACCGCCGGACAGTTCAAACGTCGTCGCGCGGTGCACGTTTCAATCACCACGTCAAAATTTCCCAGTAAACCATAAATCCATGACTTTTCAATATCTTTTCAAAATGATGATTTGGATGGAAAATCAACATAATATCAATGTCACCTTGCTATCTGGGAGCTTAACTTTGTATTTATATGCAAAAAGAAAACAGAAAACCCCAACTGATTTTCCGCCATGTTTTTTCAAAATTTTAAAAAAGCTGACAAGTGAGGGAGGAGTCAGATTTATTACTGTGTTATGATTCGCAGCAAATTTTTATTACTGTAGTTTGACCATTTTTGACCATAATTCATAGCGAAAACACAGCAACATACTGTATTCACAAATACAGTACACATTTTTCTCAAAAACAGCAGTGATGCTGTACCCTGGAAATCCAGAGTTCTCGCGAGAGCACAATTTGAATTGTGCCCGCAAGATACTCTGGCCACGAGCAATAATCCAAATTTCTTCTACCTCTCGAGCGAGAGGGACCAATCAAATCGGTGTAGGCGGGACAAAGGCGGGCTGCACTGATGATGACGGTGCTGCGACGTCCGGAATCATCTAGAAAACATTGCAAGATAGCTACCGATGAACACCAGTTGTTTGAAACGGCTTTGGCCGCTACAATAAAGGATTTAGATTTGGCTTTTCAACTAAAAGAGGAGCAGAAAATCGCCCTCAAATCGTTCCTTTGCAAGAACTGGATATGTCAAACCGTGAATTGTTGTGATTGGTCGTAGCGTTATCCAACTGCGTGCAGTGAGAGTTTCAAATGCATGCTTGGTGCCGCCCCTCGAATTGGGCCATTTTCATTGCTCGTGGCCAGACCCTTAATCTGAAAGATTCCAGGGTCTGGTTTACCAGGCTAGTGATGCTGTGAAAATCACAGAATCTTGTTACAGTGTGGACCTATTCCTAATCACAATAATACGGGGGTCCGGGGGTCTCTCTCTTTAAAGTGATTTGAGAGGGACAGGATTCAGGGATAGGCTACTAAAGACAGGCTTATCTTCTGTGTGTCTCACGTCATGTTACCCCATGCATTAAACCAGGGGTTCTCAAACGTGTGCGCTGGAGACCCCTCATGGAGTGGAAAATTCTCCAAGGACCCCTCAAAATCGCAACACATAGAACTTAAGTTAATGATGTAGCTGTATAGCTTTTTTTCCTGTTAGATGCTTATGTTATATGGATTTTAAAAACATAGAGTGCCAATACCACAATAGTCATTTTAGCAAATTTTGACAGTATGTAGGATTTTTTTTTTTAAGTGTACCGGGTAGGACGTAGGCAGTGGGATTTGGGCCTTGATTGGATGCCTTGATTTGAATCAGGTGGTGGCCGCTTGGCGCTACACCTTTAAATCCAGCAAACTGCCGGTGCCTCATTAGTGTGTCTTGCCACCCAGACTCTTGGTTCCTTGGACTCTTGGTTGGTCATAATGTGAGTTCTCATGCTTAAATGTATTTTAGCCTTAAATGTATTTTAGCCATTGTTGCCATGGACCTGGTCTGACTCGGACTATTGCATTGTTTTGTAGCTTGGCCTGGTGTTATGCGGTTAGTGCCGTGGTTGCGTCCAGCTCCTTGTCTCCACAAGCCCTCGCCGGCTACAAATTGTGTCTGCTTGTTTCAATGAAAATGTAAGTTCTCTGCTTTTACATATGAGCAACGTTCAGCCTTTTGTCCTTAGGCACTGACTGTAATGAATTCACATTAATTTGCGTTCTGTTTATATTAGTCACCTGTTTAGAGTGTGACCGCTAACTTGCTGAGTGCTGTTTGTTGTGCTGAGAGTGTAAGTTCACTGGCTTCCTTTCTCCCTCACGTGTGTACATCTGTCACAGAAAGCTTGTTCATATGTATGTAGCAGTGTTGACTCGCCACGTCTGTATTATAGTTTGGCCTGGGTATGCATGTATACCAGACGGCTTAAAGTGATCGCTACGGAATTACATCTTAACAAGCTGACTAGACGCCGCGGCCTGCGTTCATACAGGTTGGTAATGTAGGCTACTTTAGCATCTTGCCCTGTTCCGACTGCTTATACCCAATTGAGGACCTTTGCGGCTTAAGCCCATTGATGCATAGGCTGCAAATTAGGCATAGCTTTGATTTGACCTATATAATTACTTGTGTGATATCGTAGCCATGTTTTCTTTGCAGGAGGGCCGTCGTACGCCACCTTGGCCACTGTTTTTCCTGTGCCCTGTTTTAGTATTCAGTTGTGTGTGTGTGTGCGCGTGTGAGAGAGCGAGCGTGTGTGTGGGAGGGAGGCCCACCGTGCTGCCCATCAGCCTCTTGTATGTGTTGCTGTATGTTTCATGTTTGTCTGTTGTATTCTAGGCCATTGGGTTAGTGCAATATTCGGGAGGGGTAACAATCTTGTTGTGTGGTCACTAGATTGCTGTGTATAGCAAATTAATTGCTGTGTATAGTAAATGAATTGCTGTGTGTGTGACCTGTGACGTGCCCTATATATATTCTGTGTTTGCTGATTGAAACTTGCTGAAATCTTTGAGTGTTACTTATCCAAACACCTTCATTTTGCACATTGTTGTCCCTGTGAGTTTGCTGCCCAGAGGCCTAGTGTCTGTTCTAATGTATGCATCTACGTGGATAATAAAATAAACTGTTTTTTTACTTTTATAATACTCCAGTCCCTCTCTCCATTTATTTCCCTTTATTGGGATAGCCTGCTTGTAAACATCTAAAACTCAGATTGTTGGTTACAAACTGTAACTGGTTTAAAGACCCCCCTAGGGGTCACAAAAGGATTGTTGTTTCTTTGTCAAATGTAGGCCTATTGTATTGAACACATTTTGTATTGAACACATTTTGTTGGCGGTTAATTAATAGTAAAGTGTTTTGACATATAATATTGATGGAATGTATCAGCAGATCAATTGGGCAAATACTGATACTGTAGCATTTTTCGCCATATAAGACAATTTCATATTTTGTAGCAAACTTTGTCAGGGACCCCCTGACAATGTGCTGCGTTCCCCACTTTGAGAACCAATGCATTAAACCACATGTCACTGCTTGACTAAATGAAAAATATAGGCTACTGAACATGGACATCGTCGACAGAAATTACGTTTTGTGCCAACATGTTGTAGAAACACAAACACAGCCTTTATTTGGCGCAAATCTTCTCCTTTACTTTGGTTATAGTCTGCGATTCACATTAACTGTAGGCTATCACCCCAAGTGTATAATAAACCGTTCGTTACTAACCTACCAGTTGTTGATAGCCTACTTTTTACCTGCATCGACTCGCGACTGATTGTGCATCTAATGTAGGCTAACACTCGGTGGAGAGACCACTTTCCAAGTTTCACTTTCACTGTCGTTGTGAGCTAAAAGGCTAGGCCTATATGGGAAATACTTTGAAGTTCCTTTTGAGTAGGATCAGCTCCAAAAATGAATGGGTTTTCTTTAACCTGTGCTACACTTTTCCACCAAGTTGTGCGAAAATTGTAGGCTACCCATAGTTTTTTATGTTGACAGAACCGCACTATAGTAGCCTACACGGTGCAGTAAATGGAAGCTCTTGGTAGCGCGTGCAACTAACGTCTATAAAAACAATATATTTATGGAATAAAACTAGACCTCTGATTGGTGTTTACGGTTAAACTGCGATAATGTGAACACCAACCAGCAGAGGGCACTTACACAGCCTAGGCTACCATGCACTAACTAGCGGCTGCTTGGACAAATCCACTTGAGGGGTGGGGCAGGGGGGCGCGATCGTAACACACACTGAACCTGTCATGAAGAGGCCAAAATTATTGACCTGTCACCCCCCAAGCCAAATGGATGCAACTGCATTTATAGGCTAGGCCTAGGCCTACATGACGTGCCGCAAATAGGCTAAATAACTTTTAAAGTAAAAAAAATAAATCCCGGAGGTCACCGGCCCACATGTGGACCGGCCCAGATTACCAGTCCGAGCCTGTAACGATAACGCTTCTAGGACGTGTCCCTGCCATAGACTGTAAAAAATATGGACAAAGCGTCTGTGACGTCACCCATAGATTTTCTGAAGAACGGTTATGAAGCCGTTTATAGACCTCTCCAGAATATATCCCGCCTCCTAACTTCCGTATCCATCCAACTTCCGGGCGTGGATTGTCTATGGGAAATAACATGGCGTTTTGAAAGATCGTACCTGTCAAACTCTGTAGGTGACAAAGTAGAAAAAGCTGCTGGGCAGATTGGCCTACACAATTCTGCCATCTAGTTTCCACTGGATTTTTTGATTTTCGGTACCGTTTGAGTAGTATAGTCTATAGTATACTACTTAAACGGCACCGACAATCAAAAAATCCAGTGGAAACTATATGGCAGAAGTGTGTAGGCCAATCTGCCCACCAGCTTTTTCAACTTCGCTACCTACAGATGTTTTACCGGTATGATATTTCGAAACGCCATGTTATTCCCCATAGACAATCCACGCCCGGAAGTTGGATAGATACGGAAGTTACGGAGGCGGGTGTCACTCCCCGATGTGAGTCGCTACCCGATGTGAGTCACGCATGCTCAGATTGATTGTTTTACGCCATAACGCCAAGGGATCTGACTGAAATCTATAAAATAATTCACTTTTCTGTTTCAAAAACGTTTTAGCTATCTAAGATTGTTTGATTGCTAACGTTAGCAAACGCCATTCAAGTGACAGCCTTTGTTGTGCTTGATTGCTTACTTACTTGCCAGCAGTTAACAAACTTCGTTATGTAGGTCAATTTTTATTGATATTACAGAAGTCTCTCGCTAGCAGGCTACTTCAGCCTCTAATCTAGAACAGACATTAGAGATCATGCCGTGAAAATGTGATGCCTTACGCTAAATAATACATTACTGCTGTGCAGTGTTGGGTGTAACGCGTTACAAAAGTAATGTAATTACTGTAATATATTGCTGTTTGCGGTAACGTGGTAATGTAAGGCATTACAAAAAAAAATTGGGTAATATTTTACTCGGTACAAACGCGCGTTACAATGCATTTAACCCGAAATTAAGTGGTGTTTTGTTTTGATACATATTCGCAAACACCACGCGAGAACAACAGAGGAGAAAAAATCAGCGCAAAATAGTAGAACGTTATCTCCTGATACTGGTTGAATATGACTGCTGCAGCAGACTCGCAGGCGGACTCTATTTGCGGGATGGACATAAGCCTACGCTCATTATTTTCAGCTTGTCAGAGACAAGGCTATGAAGAACATAATAGTTAGTGCACTTTGTGTGCGAAACCGAAAGATCTCTCTATGCCTCGCGAAATAGCACAAGTAAATTAATGAAACATCTAAAGTAGTGCCACGCTAATCTTTTTGATTCTTGATAAAACACAAACTATGCTGTTGTGCATGTCAGCTTTGTGCTGTGAACTTGAATTGAAGAGAATAACGGGATAGAAATGCAGAAAAAGATTGTGTAGCCTGGCAGTGCCACCGCTCCCACCACGCGCATCACGCACTTTGCGTTGGGCACCAAAGGACAGAGGGGGCACCCAAATGTAACCAATTAATAGTAGCTTTATTGCAAACTGCGTTTCACTCTTCATCAATAACGTTTACAATGTCAAAATGCACTAACACGATGTTACATGCAAGTTTGATACCTTTTGGGTTCTCTCAATCACCATGTAGTACTAGAATTGGTGGGTCTTCAATCATTCGTTTTCCAAGCATTTAGGCTACATGAAGCACATGATATGCTGAGTCGACTGAAACGCATTCCATTCAGATAGCTAGGGGGATACCAGGCTCATAATTCACTTGTATTCGCAAAACGAAATGTAAAGCAACATGTCATTGCATACTTCCATTTCCAAAGCAATGAAGGTTGCTTCAAACAACTTAACATTGTGCATATTATTGTTAATATTGTGCTATCAATGTAACTCAAACAAATAAGGCTTGTAAACAAGAGCTGGCAAATGGGCATTATGACAACGTAAAGATCAATGCTCTTAAAGTGACAGTGCACCATTTATAGGAAAACATAATTTCTTCAGAAATTAATGTTTAAATACACACAGGTGTTTGAGTGTTTGAGTTATCATTTAAATGTCACTCACTCAAAGCCACTCACTTAGGGCACCGAAATGGCCAGCAGGCCACCATCTTGACATGTCTTTATTAAAGGAACCGTATGTAAAAAATGTATTTCAATTAATCATAAAATTGCCCTGATATGTCACTAGACATTAAGATATGTTCATTTCAAATACTTATATCACTGACAACAGTAGTCTGGCCAGGATATTGTCATTTAAAAAGTGAAGTTGCAGCCCTCAACTAATGTTGATGTTGTCATGTTGTGTTTTGGCCTAATGCGTCACCCTCCACCTATCTACTAATCACAAAGTCAGTAGTGTTTCGTCATCCGGTTGCCAACTCTGCCAGTCAGAGGGGAGGGGAAGGGGATACACCGCTCTACAGTAAGTGTATACACAGAAAGTGTATATACAGAAAGTGATTGTAGTACCAGTTTTGGCCACAATCTTACATATGGTTCCTTTAAGCTTTGATTTACAATATAGTAGGCTCTCTATTGATTTTAATGAGTAGGCCTAGGCCTTAAAGTTACAGTATTTCTATCACAATTTAGCAGACTTTGACCTTTTGTCGGTTTTTAACAAAATTCTGACTATGATTGTTCCTTGTATTGCATCATGAGCACTGCGCCTATTGCATTCTACTGTTGTTAGCCTTAAGCCTAGCTCACTCATTATGCTAAACCACATCTCCCTCCATTGGAAGAGCAAGCTGCATTGAGCGTAATAAACTGCATTTAGAATGGCAAATTCATATTTCTAGATATTTTGGTGAAAGTAACTTAAAAGTAATGCAATAGTAGTGTAATGCCTTACAATTCAGAGACAGTAATATTATAATGTAACAAATTACTTTTAAAAGACAGTAATAAGTAATACATAATACATTATGATTTTGAAGTAACTTGCCCAACACTGCTGCTGTGTAGGCTAATGTCATTATTCTGTGGCTAACAGCACAGGTAGTCGCAAAGTAGCAAAGTGACGCATGCGCGACTAGGCCTGTCGCGATATTCAATAAATCAATTAATCGCATGATAATTAAAATTAGCTCGATCATTTTTCTGGCCGCGATAAATGCCATTTGCATGCTTGTTTGTTTTCCTCGTCTCTCTCTCTCCCTCTCTCTCTCGGGTCCTTAGAGTAACGATGAGTGAACCCTCATGTCAGTCACTTATCAGTCGCATGGTGTGTGGGGAGGCGGGACTACTGGCGTAGCCTACCACAGAGTGCAGCTAAAGAGCCGCGTGAGAAGTATACCGGTAGGCATTAGGCAGAGAGAAAGCTAGTTGCGAGTTCGAGTAGGCTACGCCTAATAAAGACAAAAAAGATGGAATTGGTATCTAAGCCAAACGCGACAGCTGCAGTGTGGGAGCATTTCGGATTTAAACCGAATGCCCGTGGTGAACCACTGAACGTGTTCGAGTCGGTGTGTCGCATTTGTTGGAAAACAGTCGCAATTAAAAGCGGCAACACAACAAACATGCATATGCATCTAAAACACAATCATCCGCTGCAGTTTTCCCAGTTGGGGAAAAAAACAACAACAAGTGGGCCGTCTTCCTCTTCCCGAGGAAAATTCTCAGAACGACAATATTATCGCTTATCGCAATAATTTCTGAGACAATTTATCGTCCAGCAAAATTTGTTATCGTGACAGGCCTATGCGCGACTCACATCCGGTAGGGACTCACATCGGGGAGTGACAGCGGGACCAGAGCCCGTGTACGGAGAGCCTCCCCACTCTCTATTAATCCCATACAAACCGAATTTGGCTGCAGTTCACCAGAGTTCACCTAGATGGCGATCGCGGGCGAGTCCAAAATACATGTGGTCCTATAAAGCTACATGGCTACATTTATTGTTTTCACCTATTTGACAACTGAAACCCTCAGATTTTATTTTATTTTTCGCAAAATGGATATGGATTATCAATCAAAAGTGAAATAATCCGGGAGTCATGTCCTTTCGTTTTCTTACAGGTTGGGTCGTTGTTGCCCATAACACGCTAGCATTGATGCTATGCTATGCTATGATCATGCTAATGAATGACGTCATTGACACGTTTGAAAGGCTTTTTAGAACAATTAAGTGACTTTAAAAAATATAATACTCAACCAAGTGTATTGTCTTTGTCTCCCCTTTCGAATACAATATTCAAATTACTTGAAAAAAAATTATATCCCGAGAAAAGTGGATTTTGAGGGGTACAGCTCCATAGACCTCCATTCATTCTGGACTCGCCCGCGAGCGCCCCTAGATGCAGTACCACACCGGAAGAGTTCCGAGAGTGAAGGTTCTCCCCTTATTAGACATTCTCTGGCGGGACTTATTCTGGAGAGGTTGTCACTCCCCGATGTGAGTCGCGCATGCTTCACTTTGCGACTACCAGTGCTGTTAGCCACAGAATAATGACATTAGCCTACACAGCAGTAATGTATTATTTAGCGTAAGGCATCACATTTTCACGGCATGATCTCTAATGTCAGTTCTAGATTAGAGGCTGAAGTAGCCTGCTAGCGAGAGACTTCTGTAATATCAATAAAAATTGACCTACATAACGAAGTTTGTTAACTGCTGGCAATGAAAAACAGTAGTTTTACCGTTAGGTAGTCTAACGATAATCATTTCAAAGGTTTTCGATGGATTGACCGTAGTTCAGAAAAGTGGAAAGAAGATTAGCTTCAAGGCTGGAAGCTATAACTTTTTTGTTTTGTTTTACCATGACTGTTTTTGAAGATGATCATGTGTGGTAGTTTCAACATTAACACGACTTGATATCACTTGTGAGGATGATATTAATAATAATACATAAATAAATGTTTAACTTTGATGACTTGAAGACGAAGGAAGTGTGAGAAGAATTTCTGTGTATCTATCATATGAGTTACAAGATTCAGTTCGATGGCTAACGTCACGAAGTTAGGTGCGAGTCTGCGCAGTACTGGGGGTACCAACTGAAAAATGACTCAGTGCCCTCCCATTGAGAACGACGGAGTCTGTTCGTCCATTTCTTTTACTGTCTATGGGAGTGACAGAGGTCAATGGGGGGTATGGGCGGCGCCATCTTGGAAAACCATAGAAATAAACAGTATCAGGACAGGAAGTAACCTAACCCTAATCCTAACCCTATGAGCCTGTCTCAAATCGCGTACTTCTGCACTTACAATACCTTATTTGAGTGCATGAGGGTGTTCACACTGACAATTCCAACGACACGAAGGGCGCTGCAAGTTCCCGGATGGTGCACTCATAACGGTCAAAAAGCTGAGTGTGCAACGCTGGACACTTTTCGCCCTTAACGGACGCCATCTTGGCCAGATAGCGGAAGGGGAGGGAGCGTTTTCAAACTCGTGGAAATCGCGGTTGAGAAAGCTGAAGCAGCAGCAGTGGAAAACAGACTTTACAGAGGTACAAGCAAGTTATAACATAAACGGTTCATGTTTTGACACAGTATGACCATGTCACTGTCGAGTTGAGGACGCCAATAAAGTTATGTTAAAATGTTTGCGATCGTCATTTCCGTGAAGTGCACGGAGTTAGTGTTTGATATGAGACAATACTATTTTGTTAAAATTTGTGCACTCCGCCAGTAAGCACACAGTGCACATAGTGTACTACACGAAAGTGTACTCACGTAAGTACACCATTTGAGACAGACTCTAACCAGAGAATGTCTAATAAGGGGAGAACTGCCACTCTCGGAAAACTTCCGGTTTCTGAACTGGTTGCAGTTCCTTCTGTGGTTCCACATGAGGGCGCTCGTCCACGAGTGCAGAATGCATGGAGGTCTATGGAGCTGTACCCCTCAAAATCCACTTTTCTCAGGATATAATTTTTTTTCAAGTAATTTGAATATTGTACTCGAAAGGGGAGGCAAAGGAAATACACTTGGTGGAGTATTATATTTTTTAAAGTCACTTAATTGTTCTAAAAAGCCTTTCAAATGTGTCAATGACGTCACTCATTAGCACAATGCTAGCGTGTTATGGGCAACAACGACCCAAACTGTAAGAAATCAAAAGGACATAAGTACTCGTTCATTCAACTTTTGACCTATAACCCATGTTGAAGTTATATAAACTACAATCAAATCTGAGATTTGTCAACGACAATCAGGTGAAAGAGACAAATTTAGCCGTCTAGCTCCATTGACTCCCATTCATTCTGCACTCATGGCGATCGCCCCCAGTGGAAATCTGGTGGAACTGCAACCAAAATTCGGTACAATGGGACTTAATACGGAGTGGCAAGGCTCTCCGTAGACGGGCTCTGCTCTAACCCTTAGCTGTATCCCTTCTAGACACCACCTCCTAACCCCGCCTACCTCCTAGCCAATCCATATATGGGTAAAAGGGCGGGGCTTTGTATGAGACTGAGCAAGCCGGTGAACCCGCCTCGTCGTCAGCTGAGCAGCCTCAGCTAACGTTAGGCCTACAAGATGGACTGGCACAGACGTTGCTGTAACATTGCTGGTAAGTTTGATCTGCTAACTGAAGTTCATGTATGTTTCTTAATGCCATGTTCAGACACTTTTTAATGTTGTATGCTGAAAGGTTATATTCGGGTGAACGGTTGAAAAGTTGAGAATGAAGAGTTGAGTTTGCAGATTAGCTTCTAGGTAAAATAAACTAACGTTAGCTATCCCACCCTTGCTGAAGTTACGGTCAAATAACGTAGAGTAATTTAGCGTTACAGGTTCACCAACTCACGTAGAGTAACTTAGCAGTTTACAGGTTCAGCAACTCATACTGACAAAAATGTATCTTTGTACATTTATTGTTTTGTAATTAACATTATCCATCTCATATCCTCAGTGGCAGCCATCATTGTAACGTTAATTAATTTACGATAACATCAGCCAGCTCGCTGTATTCTGTCAACGTATGGTGTGAATTGATAACAAAATCGTAGGGTATTAGTTAACTTGTACATCATTAATTATTTTTGATTAACTCTTAATATCACGTTTTGAAATCGCTATATTGCTCTAAAGTTGTCAGTGGTAGTTTGGTCTAAGATGACATTGAAATTTCTCATCGGTGGCCATTTCACGATCCAGCGTTCATGTTCGGTTAGCTTGCCTTATTTCCCCTTGTCAGGCTATTATCAAAACGTTAAATCCAGTTAAGTGTCCGGTGTTTGGCATAACAATGCCAATATTAGTGTACTTTGTCACTGAAGACCCATTTCAAATCGCACAATAGTACTACAGCATTGTACAACAACGGTACTTTTGTTGATTACAACAAGTGGTGTTGGTTTGCATTATTGTATTATCCTGTAAGTAGGTATGACTATTAAAATGTTTACCTTTCTGTTTTGGCAGTTCACCATGAGGAGGAGGTGGCAAGGAGGTCCATGGGCTCTTAACCTGGGACTAGAGGTCCAGGTGAAGTGGTTTGGCTGGGGTGTGGTGATATTGAACCCATTGAGACTATACAGTACATTTCACTTTATGTCTATTGATGAATGTTACACCTACCCTTTACTTATGCCAAACCCATTTCTGTTCTTTAAATATCAGAAAGCAAACTTACTGTTGATGGCACTGAACTTGAACTTGGAAATGTTTATGGAACTTTTCTGAACTGTGAATTACATTAAAACTCATGCCAGTATTTAGTTTTGTTAGTTTTTTTTATCTTCAACTGTCTATTGTACAGGAGTTTTGTTATATGTTTATACTTATATTTACCATTTCTGCTGCAAGTGCATGTTGTGTGTGATGTCTGTATGCTACTGAGACCTTGAATTTCCCCTTGGAGATCAATAAAGTATCTATCTATCTATCTAACCAATTTGCCTGTGCTCTCAAACATTTATACAAATCTGTCAGCTTCAGTTAGTAGGTTGAATTGAAGACCCAGATGCATAAGTAAAGGTGATTTTTACTTGTATATCTTGAGCATTACAGGTAACCACTGAATTTGTGAAACTAAAATAACAAAAACTAATATGTACTAAGCTAGTACATAGTCAATACATATTAGATCACTTTAAAGACTGACAGATGCAAATGCTGTAAATAAAGGTAATCAAGGGGTCTGCTGGTGAACAAAGTCTTTGAAGTCAGAAGTCAGAAGCTGCCACTGCTCAATGACTTGTGCCCCATCTGGTAGGATTTCAAAATGTTCCAGATCTGAAAACAGAAATATTGGTATATGTCACATCCTTGAACTTACTGCAAGCTATGAACAAGTGCTCACAAATTAAGCTAAACAATACTCACAATATGTATAATTAACAAACTCACAGAACACTTAGCTGAATGGGGACAGTACAGGCGTATTCAACTATTTGCACATGTCCTGTTTATGCAGGCAATAAGAAAAAACTAATTTGGTGTATTCAAAGTTCTGTAGAACAACCATTTCTTGTATTTTAATGTTTTCAGTGGAACAGTGTAAGCTCATATCTATCTCCCCATTGAGGTAGTTATTAACAGTTAAGCCAAGGCCCAGTCAAACAATAGCCAGTCACTGATGCCATATTCTTTAATTATCCAATCTGTATCCAACCAAAACCTGCTGATTTAAAGGCTACTTTCCATGTGTGACTTAGCAAAAGAGGTCATGATAATTATTGCACAGATGTGCCCCAGACTGCTCACAGTAAAAGGCCACTCTAAATGTCTGAAATGCATTCATGTTTGTTCAGTATGCTAACCATGTCTGGAATAGACAGCTAAGCCTATTGAATCCAGTAGGTTGCTCCATTTAAATGTATGAAAAATGTCAAAGTACCACGGAATCAGTACTGAAGTGATGAGTCGACTGCACAGACGAGAAGTGAAGTTAGGAGTCCAGAGCCCTCTCCAGCACCCAGCCTAGCTGTCTGGATCACCTACAGGGAAACTTTGCATAGACAAGTGTTGTTTCAAATTTGTGTTTAACAAATAAACGGCATCAATAAGAGTTTCAGACGTCAGTTATAACTAACAACAGTTATGGTGACTAGGTAACGTTATCGCTCGTTATCAGCTCCATGTTCAACGTATAATCAATGGTTCATAGTGGTTCACAATTTTACCTCCACTGCTAATGCTTCGGCTGAAGTTATCATCTGAACGAACGCTTTTCTATCTTAAATGTGACAACCCAAAGACTATATAAATTGACAACGGACTAAGCATTCACACAGAGTATTTACAAAAGTTTTTTTGACGAGAACACATGCTTTGTTACCCCAGTATGTTTGTGAACTAACGTTAACGTGCTTAACGTTACAGCTGTCTGATCATTGACTCAAACACCTGGCTAGTATGGCAAACGTTAAGCTAACTCACAACGGGAGCACAATCGGTTTTCACTAACGTTAACTTTATTCAAGTTAACTAAATTTATGTGTGTGCTTCAGTCATTCGGTCATCATTTTCGACATAAACTTATTTGAAATGATTTGACGCTAACGTAGCCTAGCTGCTACAGTGCCCACTAACATGGATGCTATAATGCTAACATCTACGTGAAATAGTAGTGGAATGTCACTTACCTGAAAAACTGGAGCGAAGTCTTCTTAAAGTGTCGGTTAGTAGGCTTCAGTTAATAGCAACCCATTTTATGTCAGATATTTGAATAAACATTTTCAGAAAGGATGTGGTGTGTAGGATCACAGCCAAGACATAATTTCGGAGTTTCCTCCACTCAGCTAGTGATGTCGTCTGCTGCCTCGACACCAGCCGTCAATCAAGTTGACCACGCCCTTAATTATTAATACATTTAATATCTAAATGCGATCTAAACTAACGAGTTAGAAAAAAATTCACCCACCTCACAGTTGTCAGGCACTCGGGAACTACCAACAAATACAATAAAAGTCCATGGGACCAACCTGTAAAAGCATGAATTTATGCTGTGAAAACGGACATTTTAACATGGGGGTCTATGGACATTTGCTCCCTTTTGGGACCTGCCCCTAGCGGATTTTCGATGAATTGCAATTTTTCGCATTTCCGGGTAGGCTTCATAGTTCAAATTAGAATAGACCTCTCCAGAATAAGTCCCGCCTCCGTAACTTCCGTATCCATCCAACTTCCTGGCGTGGATTGTCTATGGGGAATAACATGGCGTTTCGAAATATCATACCGGTAAAACATCTGTAGGTAGCGAAGTTGAAAAAGCTGGTGGGCAGATTGGCCTACATACTTCTGCCATATAGTTTCCACTGGATTTTTTGATTGTCGGTGCCGTTTAAGTAGTATACTATAGACTATACTACTCAAACGGCACCGAAAGGTCTATGTTGCCGCTTGGTTATCAAGGTATATTGGGTGCAAAAGTGGCGAGCACATTTTCTGCAGATTTTGCATGTGCACACTAAAGTCGTAAATGTGTAACAGTAAAGTTGAAGTTGTAAATTTTTTTATATCATGTTAACACAAAATAGGGGCTACGGGTTCACAAATCCTTTTTACAGGTACACAAATCCTATCATGTGAGTCACAACTTTCAAGAGTCATGCACTCGACACTTTTGCTCCAATCGTTGCAGCGCAGTTGGTGCGAAACACATTTGCACATCCGTGTTTCATAATCTGAGAACATGCACAACATTCGTGCATTTGTAAACCCAAATGTGAACTAATGCATCCGAAGTTGTGCATCTGTGAAATAATTTCTCATTAATAAAATTCTACAGATCACTTTGATTTTCTTGCACGACTACAAGTCAACTGATACAAGTGCTCGAATCTGCTTCTACGAGTGACGAGTGACTTTTGCTCCTAGCTAGGTGATATAATAGGAGCAAAAAGATTTGTATGTGTGCACGTCGAGCAATCGATCGAGAAAACAAGGCGGCCGGATCTGGATCCTGGATCGCGCTCAGACTACCATTGCCTGCTCATAAAGTAAGTAACCTCAGCATGTTTCCTTATCAATGAAGGACACACGATTTATAGTTTTTCTTTGCACAAAGCGAGGAAAAAAAATATTTGTTGCGGTGTTAAGTTTTACGACCTTATTATTCATAATGGCTGCACAGCAAACAGTTGCTAACTTGCCTAGCACTATCTGTCTTCATGCAAGATACAAGTCAGCTGTTCGAATATTGCAGAACGATTGTGTCAGATAATGTGTCCTAACGATTTTGGACGGGCAGTGTTATATTTCTGTACTTAGCTAGCTTGATCTGGCACTGGAGGATTTAGCAAGCAGGTAAACTAAGCTAAACATAGCTGTCATGATAATGTAAACCAACAAACAAGATAACTTTCTTCATATTATTATCATGTTACTTACGTTATGAGCAGGCAATGGTAGTCTGAGCGCGATCCAGATCCGGCCGCCTTGTTTTCTCGATCGATTCGCTCGACGTGCACACATACAAATCTTTTTGCTCCTATTATATCACCTAGCCAGGAGCAAAAGTATCGTCACTCGTAGAAGCATATTCGAGCACTTGTATCAATTGACTTGTAGTCGTGCAAGAAAATCAAAGCGATCTGTAGAATTTTATTAATGAGAAATTATTTCTCGGATGCACAACTTCGGATGCATTAGTAGTTCACATTTGGGTTTACAAATGCACGAATGTTGTGCATGTTCTCAGATTATGAAACACGGATGTGCAAATGTGTTTCGCACCAACTGCGCTGCAACGATTGGAGCAAAAGTGTCGAGTGCGTGACTCTTGAAAGTTGTGACTCACAGGATAGGATTTGTGTACCTGTAAAAAGGATTTGTGAACCCGTAGCCCCTATTTTGTGCTAACAAGATATAAAAAAAATATGTACAACTTCAACTTTACTGTTACACATTTACGACTTTAGTGTGCACATGCAAAATCTGCAGTTAAATGTGCTCGCCACTTTTGCACCCAATATACCTTCATACTTGGTCCCTGCATGAGATATAATCAGCAGGATCATGGGTTTGATGACACACCAGCCATGCTCAGTTAATGCCACACTTAGCTTTTGAGAAGGATTTGTCTTTTCCACTCCAACCCATTGAAGAACCCATTAGATCTTGGGGTGGATCTGAGGACCGGCTCAGGGAATTCTTATATGCCCAAATAAGACCAATAACATAATATAATTAGTTTGCATTTTCTGATTGTACTATAGCAACATTGGGCCTTTTCTGACGTTTGGTCTGCTGGCTGAGCACCATGCTGGCCGAGTTATGCTCCTCTAGTTTATCAATAAAACTTTAATTTCTGGAGTAACTTTTAATATATAGAATTATAGACAATTATAGAAGAGATGTGCGTCAGACAAGATCAAGGGAATTCTTGATATATATATATAATATAAAATAATACATGACCAAATAAGGATTTTTTTCCTTTCTTTTTTTGCATTTTCTGATTGTACCGTAGCAACATTGGGCCTTTTCTGACGTTTGCTGGTCTTAGCACCGTCTGTTGGCCGAGTTGTGCTCCTCTAGTTTATCAATAAAACTTTAATTTCTGGAGTAACTCCTAATCTACCGGGTCCAATTGTTGCAACACAGTGTAAAATAATATACAGCAAAGTGACATATGCCAGATTCCGTGTCCTTTAATGTTTGTGTGGCTAAAATGTTATAAATGACCACAAACACCTAACTGAAAAGGTTACATGTGGCAGGGTTAATTACAGTTTTTTTCTGAATGCTTAAACACAACCGTGATTCTTATAGCACAATTTCTAAAGCTATTAATACTTATAGCAAAACCACTCACTGAGTTCGCAAAACTAAAAGCACAAACACTGCTTTGCACTCAGTTTGCAATTTTGTAACACACACTTTGCACAACTGTAGGCACAATTCACTGACAGCACTCTTTTTGCGGAACTGTAAACACAACTCATGCTTTACACTCAATTTCCAAATAATCAACACACTCCTAGCAAATCTATACACATGTATGGCTATAACTCTCTGGCGCACTTTCTCATGTGAAAACTGTTTTAGATAATTAGTTCACTTTGCAATCAGCCTAAGCACTATAAATAAGCCACAGGTAATGTACAATGGGTACAATGGAGGGAGCGGAAGAGTGAGAAGAGTAAGAATTATAGGAGGCCGAAGAATAGGACAAGGAGGTGAAGAAGTAGGAGGAAGAGGACGCAGAGGTGAAGAAGTGAGAGGAAGAGGATGACAAGGACAAGGAGGTGAAGTTAGAGGATAAGGACAAGGAGGAGGACGAGGAGGGGGAAGAGGAAGGGTAAGAAGAGAAAGAAATAGCCCTTTTACAGGCAAAAAAATCAGTCTACATGTGGGGATATTGTCATGTTAGGCCTGGATACGGCATTCCAATATATTTTCCCCGGTGCCTTGGACTAGGGCATTGCATGTGATGTAGATCAAATTTTGAGAGAGACGACCCGATGTAGACTGATTTGTTTTGTCTCAGTGAAATTGCTATTTTGTGTTTTGACTTGGAAAAACACACTTGTGTTTGTTTTGATGTGTGTAAATAAACACCAATGCTTGAAGTTTGGATCCCTGTATGTTTACAGATCTATGACAAAAGTATGACCTCAAACTGACAAAGTCTACCTTGTGCACAGAGAAAGCAAAAGCCAGATGTGTTTTTTATTCATACATCAGTGTGTAGTTGGCACATTGTGTACTTATTGTGATGGCTTGTGTTTACTGTTCACACGAAGGTGTGAAGAATTAAGCAAGGTGTGTTAGCTTTTGCAAGAGAACTACCATGTTTTGCTGATTGGGTGAAAGGTTTTCCTATTTGTGTGTAAAGTTTTGTAAAAAAAGCCATAGTTACAAAAAATGGGCTTAAGCAATCAGAAAAAACTGTAAAACAGTAGAAAACACTCGATTGTGATATAGAGACAGTAAATGTTGTGAAAAAATTACATTTAATTACATTTGTTAATGGCCTGCAATATTCCCAAGACTACAAGCCAACAATTTAGAACTATTTTGCAATAATATGACATACATGACATAGGTTTACCAAAGCCTATTTTTTTGTTCTTTTCAAGCAAAAAAAGACAACAATAACTTTTTTTGTAGCATTTACTTTAATGAATTTTTCATTTGAATGTAACACTGGCATTGATTAAAACAGATATATGTGTATGTGTGTGATTTCAATTACATTATATGAATATATTGTATGAATGTGCTGTAATTCTTGAAGATTCATACATTGTTGTCAAGCAACTTATGACTCTGTATGTCAGAATTTCAGCCTGTATCTGAAGGGAATGTCTCGGGTAGGATGCAGTGACCCAAAGCCAAAACGCCTTATATCAATATCAGGCACCTTCTCATCAGGGTCTTTCAGCTCAAAGTCAAAATATGAGAGCATGAGGAAGATAAACTGCTTCAGCTCATTGGTGGCAAAAAAGCGCCCTGGACACATGGTGACACCAGCTCCCCAGGGCATGGTGTAGTATTTCACCTTTCTGCCATTTTTGTAGAAGTCTGTCTTTCTCACACCATCTGAAGTCAGGAAACGGTCATATTTGAAAGTAGCTGGATCAGGGTGAACCTCTGGATCCATATGCACAGCAGTATAGGGGAAAAGAGCCACTCTGTCTCCCTCCCGGACGCTATACTCACGACCATCAGCCATCTTCAAGGCCATGCCTTGCAGTACAGTGCGGGTGAGGACAGGTGCAGCTGTTAAACGCAAGGTCTCCTCCACAGTGCTGTCTAGGACCGGCGTCTTCAGGAGCATGTCCCTGGTCAGGTCAATGAGGGGTCCTCCACGCTTCACTTCCTGTCCTGTCTCCCGCAGTACCTGCTCCACCTCAGCTCGCACCGCCTTCATGGCTTCAGGATGCTTCATGAGAAAGAGGAGCAGCCAGAAGGCAGAGGGGCCAGTGTTTCCCTGTGACGCCCAAAGGAGCAGGAACATAAATCGGTCTTGCATGCTTTCTTCCATTCCACGTTCAGCTCTTACTTGCTGCTGGTCCAGGACCCAACCACTGATATTGTCTCTGGTACTCACTTTCTGTACTGACAGCATATTCCAGAATAGTCTCTTCAAACGCTCTGCCTCCATCTTCTCACTGGGGCCAAGGACGCCATATGCCAGATTAGGGAACAGTTGGTCATACTTACGGAACTCATAGAACAGTTCATCTGATTCAAGACGATCTGCCTCCTTGGCTTTCTCCAGCCCCTCTGGCTGTGTGGGTGTCTTATTACCAAACAATGCCAGATATCCAGCTCGAAAAACAATGTTGTAGCTGTATTTGAACAGCCCATCTTCCTGCCAGCCATTTTGATGGTCTCCTGAACCAACACTGTGCAGCATGAGATTCTGAAGGTTGCTCATCATGGCCTGGGTCATCACAACTAGCCCGTCACCCATAAGATGCTTGTTGCTGTACACTTGGAAGTCCTTGTGCTCACTTTCAGGGGTATAATATCCAAAAACTCTTTGAACAAGATGTTTGGCAAACTTATTGAAATCCAGCTTGGCTCTGGCCTCCTTCACCACTGATCCAAATGACAAAGGGTCCATGATGAATGTGAAATAAAACCCACCCAGCAGCACTGTAAAGATATCTCCATGTTTTCCTTTCATGCGCTCTAAAAACTTTGCGGTATCTCTTCTGAATTCAAGAACATGTCCCAGCCATGGCAGAGGGCCTTTATCGAGGGGAGGCTCACCGGGACGATGTCGACGGAAAGCTCCCAGGAGGTATAATCCACCTAGAACAGAGAGTAGCAGAGCAAACAAAACTGGCAGAATCAAGCCCATAGCTGTTCTCTTGCTCTTGCTTGCATCTCTGAGCTATATAACCTCTTGTTAAAAACTCCTCTGAACACGCAGCAGAGCATGTGCTCCTCCCCTTTAGAACAGAAACACTAGTGTTACAATCGAATCATCAGATGACTTGCCAGCAGAAATATTTCCATGCTTCATTAACACTTTCAGTTGAAGTTCTCATGTGACATATGACGCAAATCAAAACGGAAAAGAATGCCTTTGGGGTTCAGTCATTCCACCCCTGCCCGCACACACAAGAAGGGGGAGGGGTGCCCTCTTTCAGGTACAAGCAATGGCCCCACAAAAGGTCTTTGCTCATCCCTGGCAGAAACTATACTTTCCACAAGCCCATTTTACAAATATTAAAATGAGAGCACAATTTGACACTTCACTCTGTAATTTTTGACTTTTTTGTCTTTATCATGATAGGACAGTGGAGAGGCAGACAGGAAGCGAGTGATGGGGTAGGATGAGGAAATGACCCGGGGTGTCCCCGTCCCCATGGTCACTTGGACCCACATGTGGTACGGGCGCTGTAGCCAGTTGCACCACAGCGCCCCCATGTGAGATTTATCTTTACTTACAGTTTTTTTCTGATTGCTTAAGCAGATTTTTTGTAACTATTGGCTATTTTTGCAAAACTCTACACACAAATAAGAAAACCTTTCACCAAATCAGCAAAACATTGTAGTTCTCTTGCAAAAGCTAATAAACCTTGCTTAAAATCTTCACACCTTCGTAAAAATGGTATTTTCATAACAAACAGTCAACACAAGCCATCACATTAATAAGCACACTATGCGCCAACTATACACTGATGGTATGAATAAAAAAACACATCTGGCTTTTGCTTTCTCTGTGCACACGGTAGGGTACTGTATGTCAGTTTGAGGTCATACTTTTGTCATAGTTCTGTAAACATATGGATCCAAACATCAAGTATTGGTGTTTATTTACCCACATCAAAACAAACACAGGTGTTTTTTTCCAAGTCGAAACACAAAATAGTAATTTCACTGAGACAAAAAAAAAATCAGTCTACATCGTGTCGTCTTCCTGGGTCCTGCCACAAAATTCCGTGTGCATCAAGGGACCGGGAAAAATATCTTCTGGAATGCCGTATCCAGGCCTGACATGATGCCTGGTCAATATCCCCACATGCCTCCTCTATTGCCTGTAAAAAGGCTATGCGTTGATGGGGATGATGGTCATAGACCTTCCAGCGCCAGGCAGAGAAGAACTCTTCAATTGGATTCAAGAATGGAGAGTATGGGGGAAGGTTTTGTAAGTGAGGAGTGGGTGTTCTGTAAACCAGTTGCGGAACAAAGCAGCCCTATGGAGACTAACATTGTCCCATATGATGATGTATCTGGTCTGCTCTGGTCTCTGAACATTACTGAGCATGTCATGTAAGGTGTCCAGGAATGTAATAATGTGTGCAGTGTTATATGGGCCTAGGGTTGCATGATGGTGAACAACACCATTTTGAATTTATACTGTACTGTAACTGCACACATAGTTATGTTACCACCACGTTGTCCTGGGACATTGATTATGGCACAGTGTCCAGTAATGTTCCTGCCACGTTTCCTTGTTTTAGTGAAGTTACTGTAAAACCTGCCTCATCCACAAAAAGCAGCTCATGACCCATGACATCTGCCTCTAACTCCATCACTCTCTGGACAAGACAAAACAAATGCAGCAAGTCCCAAGTAAATACAGAGAAGGGCAAGTCGAGTCCAAGTCAAAGTCACATCAAAGCCAAGTCGAGTCCAAGTCCCAATCTTTTTCAAGTCCTAAACAAGTCATCAGGTACTCTTCACTTAATAATGCCATTATTAGACTATCGATCATAATTTTAGCCCTTACATCTAATCCACAGTATTTTTTTTATAAATACAGATCAAAACATGTTCAATGTTTCTGTCTTGCAATCTTTTACGACATGTGCATACCTGTGTAATATACACATGTGCATACCTGAGTAATCTGTACAAAACGTATAGCTACATGACACTCAGCACAGCTGCTAATATATAGCCTATATTGTTTTTCCAAATTGCGGAGCCCACTGTAAGGATGAGCACTGTCACTTTAAGCCCATTGTGCCACTGTCCACACCACACGTTCTCATAATGATCTTTTTTTTACCAGCTCCATTCAGCCTATGGCTAGTCCACAAACTCAAACATTGTTTGTGCCACATGTATAGCACAATATTAACAATGATAAGCATGATATTAAGTTGGCACAAACAGCTTTCATTCCTTTGGAAAGAGAAGCATAAATGACATGACGCTTGCTTGACATTTTCTGTTAAATTAAAAGTGAATTAGCCTATGAGCCTGGTAGCCAGTAGCCACCTAGATACAGTAGCTGAGTGGAATGCGTTTCAATCTGCATAGCTCTATGTGCTTCATGTAAATAAATTATAGAATACTTCAAGACTCACCAGTTCCATTACACAAAGGCAAAGACAACTCTTCATATTCTTGTCCACTTTCCAAATCACAGTGAGTGCAGCTAGTATGTCATAGTGACCTGGATCTCATAGTTTATAAAAGTAGGCTAGTGAGAACCGGATAAATTCGCAATCTCCTCTAATCTCGTTTGTTGCCTTCACGATTTCCTTTTATACGTTTTTTATATTTTTAAAAGAAAATATCAATTATCATCAACAATGATCAAGCCAGCTGGAACCTACTCGTTTTCTCTCCCTCTCGTGCATGCTTAGATGCGTTCTCAATTAAATGCAGTAGGCTAGTATAAGTTCAAGTTGGATCTTCATGGAGAGGTCTCGAAAAGTATCATCTTTATGTTCATCTTTATGTAACATGCTGTTGGTGCATTTTAACATTAAACGTTCTCTAACAAGAGTGCAAATCAGTTTGCAGTAAAGCTACTATTTATTATGACCGCCGCGCAGCGAAGCGGCGGTCATATAGGTTTAGTCAGAATTTTTTTTTTTTTTCTTTTTCGCATGCCCAAATTTCCATCAATGAGTCCCGGGACACTGAAAGACCGGGGTACACGAAACTTGGTGGGCATGTAACCCCACATGGATAGCATGGAACCATCGTTTTTCGTTTTGATCTGTAGGCAGACACAGTTTTCTGTGAATATCTCGAAAACCGTAGGGTTTAGTAGGACCATTTTTTTTTGTATGTTGATCTCAAGGGGCCATGTCAACCCATTCCATAACCACTCATTTCATGTATAGCGCCACCTAGTTAAACACAAAAAAGTAAAAATGAGGTGTTGTAATCACAGGTATCTGTGACCTAACATAGTCAAAACTGCACGAAATTGGAAGTGTAGGATCATTATGACACCCTCTGTATGCACGCCAAATTTTGTGGAATTCCGTTCATGGGGGGCCACACAATAAATTAATTTATGTTACTATACACCAACTGGCCTGTAGGTGGCCGGAGACAGTTTTCTGTGAATATCTCGAGAACCGTAGGGCCTAGGAGGTCCACCTTTTTTATGTATGTTGGTCTTAAGGGGGCATGTCAACCCATCCCATTACCACTTATTTCATGTATAGCGCCACCTAGTTAAAAATTAAAAAGCAAAAAATTAGGTGTTTTCATCACAATATCTCTGGCTGACAAGGTCAAAACTGCACGAAATTAAAAGTGTAGGATCATTATGACACCCTCCGAATGCATGCCAAGTTTTGTGTACTTTCGTTCATGGGGGGCCTTACAATAAAATAATTTGTGTGTTCATTTAGTGACGTACACCAACAAGGATTCCCGGGACACTGAAAGACCGGGGTACACAAAACTTGGTGGGCATGTACCCCCACATGGATAGCATGGAACCGTCATTTTTCGTTTTGATCTGTAGCCCCCCCGCTGGACTGGACCCCCTGAAAGGAGGGTAGGGCAGACACAGTTCTCTGTGAATATCTTGAGAAATGTAGGGCCTAGGATGACCATTTTTTCCCGTATGTTTGCCTCCAGGGGTCATGTTAACCCATTTCATGTGCACACATGTGCCAAACAGATACACACACACACACACATACATTCACAGTAATCATACGTATGACACATACTCACACAGTAGACATATGTACGCTTGCATGCACAGGCACATACGCAGGCACACACACAAGCACGCACACACACACACACACACACACCCACACACACACTCAAACACACACACACCCACACACATAACATAAACATAACACAAACAATCAAGAATTTCTCAGAATTATGAACAGGCAAGATGGAGGTGGGGTTGTATAAACTTAATTTTACATGTGAAATCTATGAACTAATCATGTTTTGGTACTTGTTGTCTAGCAGATACCAAGAATTAAGTGAGGATAATGCAATTTAGTGAGACAGTTAGAATCATATAGGCCTTTCAGCGTGATTTCTTTTTGTGGAAAAAATGTGCTGGACTGGGCGGCGGTCATATTTTGTACCGCTCTGCGGTACATCTAGTTGGCTAAATGTTGGTCCTTCCTCGGTCTTGGTGCCCTACACACAGTGCGTAACGTGTGTGGTGGTAGCGGCAGCACTGAACTGTGCTCTGGCCACTTGTCTCCGCTATTTTTATTTTTAAAAAAAATTTTAGTCGCGGAGGGAAAGCGTCTCTGGGGTGACTGGTCCACGATCAGGAAATTTAGTTTTTGATTCGAGACACGTGTCAAGTCATCACAAGTCAAAGAGGCAAAGTCCGAGTCAAGTCTCGAGTGAATAGTATTTAAGTCCAAGTCGAGTCGCAAGTCATGCAGAATTTTATCAAGTCAAGTCTGAAGTCATTAAAACTCATGACTCGAGTCTGACTTGAGTCCAAGTCATGTGACTCGAGTCCACATGTCTGAATGATAGCTTACTATAGCTTACCTGCATATAGTCATATCGCAGTTGTTTTACACATTCACTGTTTCTTTCAAAAGGGACTCTGTAGATTTGTTTCATTCGGATTCTGTTGTGGGCAAGTACACAACATAATACAGAAATGCTCACATTGTGTATGTTTTGGAAGGTGGTGTCATCCTCAATTATGCGCTGCTATATTTCTCGTAGCCTTATGGAATTATTTGCAATTTGTTTATGTATAGTGCTTAGGCTGATTGCAAAGTGAACTAATTATCTAAAACAGTTGGCAAAATAGTGTAAATAATAGCCATACATGTGTATAGTTTTGCTAGGAGTGTGTTGATCATTTGGACATTGAGTGTAAAGCATTGAGTTGTGTTTACAGTTCCGCAAAGATTGCTGTGTGCAGTGAATTGTACTTACAGTTTTGCAAAGTGTGTGTCACAAAATTGCAAACTGAGTGAAAAGCAGTGTTTGTGCTTTTAGTTTTGCAAACTCAGTGAGTAGTTTTGCTATAAGTATTAACAGTTTTAGAAATTGTGCTATAAGAATCACGGTTAGGGTTTAAGCAGTAATCTGTAATTGGTTTGGTGTGGCCATTTATAACCAACAACCACTAATGAAAAGTGAAAATACACTTTCAATCTTTTCTTTGGAAACTATATTGTAGATGCATGCTTAAGTAGTCTACAGTGTAATACAAACTGCCAGTTTTACATGTCAAGCCTTTACAGACCAACTGGTGGGACAGGTGCCATACAGTATGTCTCCCAGTTTCTCATGGTCTGGGGTAACCTTTTCATTCCAAGATTACTTAGGAGCAAACACTGTTTTTACATGATTTAAAAGTGAAAACCATGATTTTGTACAACGTGGCATGACCTTACAGTCTTTTGAAATGCCCATTGGGTTTTTCATGCAGGAAGTCACACCTCTGCAAAAGCTCTTGATAATAAATGCATGAGGTAGTTACAGCTGAGTATATCTTTAATCTAATTTTATTATGCTATTCATTTTTCTATATATAGTCGTATAATAGTTTTATGATTCTATATTTGTTATACAGTAAAGTGTAAGTCTTCCTTGTATCTGTGTGTTTGTTGAGATGAATAAACTGAACTAGTTTCCAACATGCCTAAATATATTGCTACTTTTAGTTAACACTTTTAGTTAGTAGTTAGTGTGTCAGACAAGATCAAGGGAATTCTGACTCTTTATTGCCTATTCCCTGATATACTGGACTATAAAGCCATTAAATGCCAGGCAAATGTAAATCACTATGATATAGAGCATTGTTTCCCAAACTTTTTTTCTAGGGACCCACTTTTTAAAAATGACAGACCATCGCGACCCATTTCACTTCAGATCTAACATGCAACCACCAATATTGTTTTAGGCCACAGGTTCTCAAACTTTTATATGCCCCCCCTAACCATTCTACACTGCCATATGTATATGTAATAGCGCCTAGGTATGGCCTACTAACACTACTATTACAGGGATTGGTGATGCACTGACTCAGTTTCCCACAACTCTGCAATCTCAATTACACATGAAACAATGTTAAAGATAATGCTTTAATGTGCATCCAAGAGTTTGGGGATGTTCTTGCATTCTACGCAATCATCACTCTTCAACATAGTAAGCTGTTCCTGTATATCTGAAGAGAGATGTTGTAGAGATGTTGGCTATGTTGCGTTGCAGACAAATGGATCCATAACAGCGTTAATTCCGATGTAAACATAGCAAATAACTCAAGTCGTTATATTGTAGCCTATTTCTGGAGGTTTCTTTGGAAAGTTGAATCCGCATTGAATCCGCAAGTTAAACGTTTGCTTGTTTGTAGGCCTTATACTAAGGCTGTGTATTGGTGTTGTGACAAGCTATGTTGTTGTAAGAACGTGAAATTAATACATTTCAGAATAAGAGGCTTTTGCGCAATAGCCAAAAGATAATAGAGTTTGCGAGGTGGAAAACAAGAGGAAATAATAGCTTTTAAAATGTCCATTTAAATTGTAGCCTTATATAATGCATTGGTGTGCATTTTAAATCCAAAATAATAAGGAATGTGAGGAGGCTGCTATTAACTCATTGAATGCCAAGCTGTTTTCGGGAGCTTTGTCCTAGAGTGCCAGCAATCTAGACCATTGTTGATGATTTTTGTACAGCCACGGCATATTCTGTGTTATAGCTATGAACACATACAATAGCTCGATTAAAAGGTGAGACTTTAAGCTCTCGGTGGGTGCAAACGCCTCTGTTCCTGAGAAATCCCAAGCTTAACAGTGGCTAGTTTTCATCAAAATCGCTGTTTTTTTTTCTAGAAATGGAGATATAACGTCTTTCATGAAATATGAAGTGTTGCCTGTTACTTACTTGTGTAAATTTTCCGGGAAGTGATCAGCGAGACTGCCACCTAGTGATAGACCTGACGTGCATGTGTCACTAATTCGACCCAAAGCGGTTATGATAAAATGTCCAGATAAAATGTCCAGATTGTGCGTTTTCATGAGTTTTCGATCGTCATATATTTCATTTCCATTCATTACAGAGTTCCCAAAATCACATATAAGGTGTGTTAGAGTGTCTAGTTTGTAATTTAAAAAAAAGCTAAAAACGTAATATTACGTTTTTGGCACTCAACACATGGGAAGGAAAAACGCAATATTACGTTTTTGGCACTCAATGAGTTAAAGGATAATTCCGGTGTGATTTTGACCTAAAGTGTGTTGAAACATGATACCAAGTGTGAACGTATGTCTCATAGCTCACCTCGGCTTGTCCCCTGCACTCAGAAATCTGGCGCTAGTTAGCCAATGCTACCAACAGTGTTTCGTTGTGGTGCCTCGGGCATCGGCCTAGCCATGCAAATAAATCACTGTTTTACACCATTTACGAGGCTCATACTTCATTGGTAGACTTCCGAGGGCCTTGACATTTAAAACGAGACATGGAGAACTTTGAAAAAGCACTGGAAGTTTATTTACAAGACGATTTATACAGACAGTACCTTAAGGAATTTTACCGTTCGACGCCACCTTGAATTTAGTCACGATAAGTCGTGCGACGAGTACGAACAAACAGGTATGATAAGGGATCAGATTCCAAAAATAATTCCGTGGAAATGCGTTGCTGCTACTGGAAGCAACTGAATCCATGCATTTCCACTGAATTATTTTTGGAATCTGATCCCTTATAGCTGTTCGTTTGTACTCGTCGCTCGACTTATTGTGACTAAATTCACGGTAGGTAAATTTAGGTAGAATATGTTGCATGATTTTATGAAAGTACGATGTATTGCGACATCATGCAAGTCAAATTTGTAGTTTCTTATGTCTCGTTCCATCGAACTGCAAACCCGCTACCCGATCTGGCAAACTTACATAGTGCGGTTACAGCTGATAGAGGGCCGCGAAGCGAATGCTGAAGTGCCGTTCACCCTGTTACGAGTTGATGAACCACGGAAACAATTTTGGAAACATTATTTTAAGGTACAAAAAACTCTTTGGTGTTGCTTTAAATGTCAAGACCCTCAGAAGTCTACCAATGAAGTATGGGGCTACTTTGAGCCTCGTAAATGGTGTAAAACAGTGATTTATTTGCATGGCTAGGCCGATGCCCGAGGCACCGCAACGAAACACTGTTGGTAGCATTGGCTAACTAGCGCCAGATTTCTGAGTGCAGGGGACAAGCCGAAGTGAGCTATGAGACATATGTTCACACTCGCTATCATGTTTCAACACACTTCAGGTCAATATCACACCGGAATTCTCCTTTAACTTTAAAGAGTGCATCTACAATTGAAACTATCAGCCTATGACGCAAATTGAATAGCCATGCCCGGTATACAGATGTCTGCTTTAGTTGACAGCATGGTAACTAGATTTTCATCGGTCAACGGAAGCTGTCCGTTAATGTTCATGCTGATTCATGTCCGTTAATGTTCATGCTGATTCATGTCCCTTGCATTTTGCAACTGCGAGGTCCATAGCAGGCACCCCACAGAAATGTTTCCTTTTGCGAGTGAGATGCACGCTGCCCCCTCTGCGACGCGTTCGCCCCCAGTGTCAGAACTGTTAGGGCCGTCACTGTGGTAAACAAACTATATCCTAATAGAAAACTGATAGCTTTCCTGGTTAAATGGCCTGGTAAGCTAGGCCTATTACACAACATAAATTGTGCTGGCGACCCAAATAAAATCTCCTGCGACCCACCTGTGGGTCGCGACCCAGTCTTTGGGAACCAATGATATAGAGGACAAGGTATTTTAAACTACTGTCGTATGAAACAATTTCTCACTGACTGGATACTCATTTAATCATCTCTGTCTAAAACACTCCAGTACATTCTGAGATAACGCTTCTAGGACGTGTCCCTGCATGAGATATAATCAGCAGGATCAAGGGTTTGATGACACACCAGCCATGCATGCTCAGTTAATGTCACACTTAGCTTGTGAGAAGGATTTGTCTTTTCCACTCCAACCCATTAAAGAACCCATTAGATCTTGGGGTGGATCTGAGGACCGGCTCAGGGAATGCTAATATGCCCAAATAAGACCAATAACATAATATAATTTGTTTGCATCTTCTGATTGTACTATAGCAACATTGGGCCTTTTCTGACGTTTGCTGGTCTGCTGGCTGAGCTGAGTTATGCTCCTCTAGTTTATCAATAAAACTTTAATTTCTGGAGTAACTTTTAATATACCGGCTCCAATTGTTGCAACACACTGTAAAATAATATACAGCAAAGTGACATATGCCAGATTCCGTGTCCTTTAATGTTTGTGTGGCTAAAATGTTATAAATGACCACAAACACCTAACTGAAAAGGTTACATGTGGCAGGGTTAAATAAAACAGTAGAAAACTGGATTGTGATATAGAGATAGTAAATGTTGTGAAAAAATTACATAAAATACATTTGTTAATGGCCTGCAATATTCCCAAGACTACAAGCCAACAATTTAGATTTTTTTTACAATGGTATGACACATACCATTGGGGCAGCCATGGCCTACTGGTTAGCGCTTCGGACTTGTAACCGGAGGGTTGCTGGTTCGAACCCCGACCAGTAGGCACGGCTGAAGTGCCCTTGAGCAAGGCACCTAACCCCTCAATCAACCCACCCGAGCGCCGCTGTTGTAGCGGGCAGCTCACTGCGCTGGGATTAGTGTGTGCTTCACCTCACTGTGTGTTCACTGTGTGCTGTCTGTGTTTCACTAATTCACGGACTGGGATAAATGCAAAGACCAAATTTCCCTCACGGGATCAAAAGAGTACACGCATGACAGAGGTTCACCAAAGCCTATTTCTTTGTTCTTTTCAAGCAAAAAAAGACAATAATAACTTTTTTGTAGAATTTGTTTACTTTATTGAATTTTTGAATGTAACACTGGCAATGATTGATACAGATATATGTGTATGTGTGTGTGATTTCAATTACATTATATGAATGCATGTATTGTATAAATGTGCTGTAATTCTTGAAGATCTATACATTGTTGTCAAGCAACTTATGACTCTGTATGTCAGAATTTCAGCCTGTATCTGAAGGGAATGTCTCGGGTGGGATGCAGTGACACAAAGCCAAAACGCCTTACATCAATATCAGGCATCTTCTCATCAGGGTCTTTCAGCTCAAAGTCAAAATATGACAGCATGAGGAAGATAAACTGCTTCAGCTCATTGGTGGCAAAAAAGCGCCCTGGACACATGGTGACACCAGCTCCCCAGGGCATGGTGTAGTATTTCACCTTACTGCCATTTTTGTAGAAGTCTGTCTTTCTCACACCATCTGAAGTCAGGAAACGGTCATATTTGAAAGTAGCTGGATCAGGGTGAACCTCTGGATCCATATGCACAGCAGTATAGGGGAAAAGAGCCACTCTGTCTCCCTCCCGGACGCTATACTCACGACCGTCAGCCATCTTCAAGGCTACTTCTTGCAGTACAGCGCGGTTGAGGAGAGGTGCAGCTGTTAAACGCAAGGTCTCCTCCACAGTGCTGTCTAGGACCGGCGTCTTCAGGAGCATGTCCCTGGTCAGGTCAATGAGGGGTCCTCCACGCTTCACTTCCTGTCCTGTCTCCCGCAGTACCTGCTCCACCTCAGCTCGCACCGCCTTCATGGCTTCAGGATGCTTCATGAGAAAGAGGAGCAGCCAGAAGGCAGAGGGGCCAGTGTTTCCCTGTGACGCCCAAAGGAGCAGGAACATAAATCGGTCTTGCATGCTTTCTTCCATTCCACGTTCAGCTTTTACTTGCTGCTGATCCAGGATCCAACTGCTGATGTTGTCTCTGGTACTCACTTTCTGTACTGACAGCATATTCCAGAATAGTCTCTTCAAACGCTCTGCCTCCATCTTCTCACTGGGGCCAAGGACGCCATATGCCAGATTAGGGAACAGCTGGTCATACTTACGGAACTCATGAAACAGTTCATCTGACTCTAGGCGATCTGCCTCCTTGGCTTTCTCCAGCCCCTCTGGCTGTGTAGGTGTCTTATTACCAAACAATGCCAGATATCCGGCTCGAAAAACAATGTTGTAGCTGTATTTGAACAGCCCATCTTCCTGCCAGCCATTTTGATGCTTTCGTGAACCAATACTGTGCAGCATGAGATTCTGAAGGTTGCTCATCATGGCTTCAGTCATCACAACTAGCCCGTCACCCATAAGATGCTTGTTGTTGTACTTTTGGAAGTCCTTGTGCCCACTTTCAGGGGTATAATATCCAAAAACCCTTTGAACAAGATGTTTGGCAAACTCATTGAAATCCAGTTTGGCTCTGGCCTCCTTCACCACTGATCCAAATGACAAAGGGTCCATGATGAATGTGAAATATAAACCACCGAGCAGCACTGTAAAGATATCTCCATGTTTTCCTTTCATGCGCTCTAAAAACTTTGCGGTATCTCTTCTGAATTCAAGAACATGTCCCAGCCATGGCAGAGGGCCTTTATCGAGGGGAGGCTCACCTGGACGATGTCGACGGAAAGCTCCCAGGAGGTATAATCCACCTAGAACAGAGAGTAGCAGAGCAAACAAAACTGGCACAATCAGGCCCATAGCTGTTCTCTTGCTTAATCTCTGAGCTACAGTATATGACCTCTTGTTAAAAATCCTCTGAACACGCAGCAGAGCATGTGCTCCTCCCCTTTAGAACAGAAACACTAGTGTTACAATCAAATCATCAGATGACTTATAGGCAGAAATATTTCCATGCTGCATTAACCCTTTCAGTTGAAGTTCTTACGTAACATATGACGCAAATCAAAGCGGAAAGGATGCTTTTGGGGTTGAGTCAGTACATGCGTCTTCTTCCAGTAATTGTTATGTAGTCTAACCTCATTGATTGGCCCTAGGCTAATTGCAGTTAACTTTACTTTTAGGATCTTATTGTGGTTATAGTAATACTATACTGTTTATTCTAGGTTATATCTTTTTTGTTTGTTGTTGTTTTAGTGTTAGTTTTTTTCAGGACAGTCTGGGCTACTTAGATCTGGAAAAGTATGATTTGATAATATTTGCATATGTCTTAGGGACCGTTCTTTGTTGAGGGGAGGGTCACCCAACTGTTTTTAGTCTAGAAGGGGGGTCTCCTAACTTTTGTATTCATGAAAACAGCAACATTTCAAAGTGGCTTGCTTTGTGCATATTTTTAGCTCTCAGTCTTCACACTTCAGGCATCCCTCTGCACACCATGTTTATCCTTCATTTCCTTCTTTCTTGCAGGGTAGGGAGTAAAATAAAAGGTTCGAGCTGTGGTTTTTCGAGTGGAGAGACCGAGGGCCAGATGTACTAACTTTTTTGCGCCCACTTTATTGATTCGCAACGTGCACGTAAAAACATTGCAAGGTATGTACAAACAGGCCGCACTGAGGAAAAAGCGCGCGCAGACTGCCTATCGTGGGAGCTGCGAATGGCTATTTGCGCTTTTCCGTGTCATGCATATGCATTCATACTAATCTAAGTAATATATTATTTCTATCATAATTTCAGATAGAAACTAGAAAATGCAATTCCAGGGAATTACCATTGCATGTAAATGCAAAAAAGCTGCTGTGTATAACATTAAATTACTTACAGTATGATTATTCAGATTACATAGACGTGTACAGTATTCTTGAAAACCACTTACTTGATTCGATGTTAGCTTAGAGTATATGACAGTCAGTAAAAATAAATTGTTAATTCAATATTGATCAACATTCTTTGTTTTAATACAGCATAATGATACTCAGAATACACTAATGAACACTTAACAAGCAATGTAAGCTTGAAGTAAAAAAAATCACAGTTGTGTGTGTATATATATATACAGAACTTGATAATGCCAATCATATTATCCTAAGACAGATCTATTTATCAGTGGTAATTCTGAAATGGCAGCAAGAGCTAGAGGTATCAGTTAATTGTAATAAATAGGTCACTTTTGATAGTGATATAGACTGAAGAATAAGATTCAGCCCTTCAGATGATTTTAGACAGAATTTAGGTTAGAATCTTAATTTTCACACAGCACAGCTCAGGTTTAAAAACAGAGGTCTAACAGCACAGCTAAGTTTCACAGATGTCACAGCACAGGTATGATTCAAATGTATGCATGCTTATATAGTTGTCGGCATAGTCCTCCTGCAACAATATAATACTCAGAATGTCTCAGTGTAGATCTCAGATCTACGTCTCAGTATAGTTCAAAGGTATGTGCAGATATGTTGATATATGGTCACATGTTTTTAGGAATTAATGTTAGTGTTAATGTCAGCGATGTATGGTTGGCAGGATGTGCACACAGACAGGCACACACGTAATGTAATACATGGTCATCACCACACTGGTCTGGTTCCTAAAAGACAAAAGCAAACAAGTTATAGAGTTATACCAAAAACAAGGAATGTGTACAATTGTTCAATACAACTTAGATATTTAAGTGAGGTTGTTGCACCATAAATCTGTAATGGTAGTTAAATATACTAGCCTATAGTATTTCACCGCAAACAAAGCAACTTTTTGTGTTTTATTCATTTCTGTTTAAGGATAGTTGATAGCCAAACAGTTTAAAGTAAACAGCTTAAAACACTTTGTAGGCAAAGGGTGTGTTGTTGCTGTTGATAATCATAAACTGAGTCTTAAAGGAATACGCCACCCCTAGGTGAAATTGACCGATCCCAAGCCACGCCCCCTTTTAATATGTCACAATGAGGACTTCGGAGGACCTCGGTCAATTTTGAATTTTCTAGTGTCCATTCTGTATGACAATACCCCGGTTATGCGAATGCTATGCTTCTTTTGTGAGTAGCCTAAGTAACTAAATAACTAAAGAGCTCAAAAAGGTTCAAAGATAAGCCTGGGATACTTGTAGAAGTGACATCCGATATCCTGACTGTGTGAAACGTTAACACACATGGCATAGGCCTAACTTTGCATAACTTTGGATAGCTACTTTTCAGTAAAGAAATCTGAGTGTGTACGAAAATGTTGCCTTTATTTGTGTTCATAACTACACACAAAAACATAACTAAATCTGGTTTCCACTGATGAAACGACAACATAAGCCTGCGCAAAAAATTATACCTACCATGAACTGAACTCGCACATTCATACGAAAGACGTGCAAAAGGCTACACCTTCAATCACGTATCGCCTTACACACAACAAGAATAAGCCTACTTTCAGCTTTGCTACCTTGCCATGTTTAACTTGTAATAGAAGACTGTTCACAGAAATAAGCTAATGATCATTTTTTCAACAAACACAATAATAGCCTACTGCATGGCTGAACGAGAGATAGCCAATGTCTTCTAAAGATCGAATCGTGCAAATTCAAAACTATGCAGTCTCGAAATCGCCAATATTATACCTAGGCTACTACATTGCCTATGTTTAATTAAATTAATTATAGCATAAGCGGGCACTGATGAAGTCTAGTGCAAGACAAATCACGTCTGCAAACTGCAGATATGTCATGCGTGATATGGGTTTGAACCCGGAGTGGTTTCTTTTCAATACACTTGTATCATGTTTATTTGAACTCTTCCTTCTAAAGCAGCCATTCAAAATAATAAGTAGGCTATCGGCCTACCGAAGAGAAGCTATCTCTCCACCCCAACATGAGCTGCTTAACAGGCTAGTCACTCTCCTAAGTTGCGTGGGAACTTGGATCTGCAGCACTTGGTCCCGTCTTCTATTAATCCTCGAAATATGGTTAGATTTTGTTATGGACACGTCGACACCATATTTTTGCACAGACCTATTTATTGAATCAGAGTCACATCTGCAGCAAATACGGTAAACTACCTGCTCGTGATAACGTGCTAGTTGTTTATCCCCAGTTAACATGCATCCCATTAAGATCCACGACACCGGATTGGTTTGTCCTCAATTTGTGGTGTTCCACCTCGTTGATAACAGCGGACATTGTGAATGTGTCCATCTGCATACTGAAGGCTTTTCTGACCTCTGTTTTTTGAATATATCAATATTACTTGACGCCCAGAAATCCAGCATACTGTTGCACTCGGCTAAATGGGGGTGCTGCGTCCCCATGTTGAACACGCGTTCTCGCACACTTTCCTGCAAACTTGTCCGACTTAGCAACAGTAACTATGGGACTGACAATGGGAGGAGGGGCTTGGGATCGGTCAATTGGGTCTCTCCCCGCAGTCCCTAGAGTTGGATGAGTGAGGCAAAGCGTTTTATAGCCGACCCAGCCATTGTCCTAATCTAGAAACGGCCCGTTTAGCTTTAGTTTAGCGTAGTCGCTGTAATCCGGCGCTGCCAGCTAGCATGGCGTTGCAAAAGTGAATCAAATAACTCAAGATTTTTTATAGTTATTTCTCGTAACCTGTACATTCACATCGAGTACAAATATCAATGCAAATTAACACGAAGGGATTTACTAGACCAATTTAGATTTGGAACTATTTTCGGGCATAGCACCGGCAAAGCACCGCTGCCAGGCGCAAAGACATCACGCAGCATCTGTAAACCCTCAACTTCCGGCAATACACCAGCGTGACTACCAAGTTCTCTGCTACTAGGCTGGCTGACACTGACAGGTGGGCTTTCTCTAAGAGTTCTAATGGCGATAAATATGGAAGATTACACGATAGACGTAGATGATGACTTAGACTACCAAGATCCAAGACCCTACCTTTTCGAACCTGAGTTCACTGAAGAGGAGTTGCGTGCTTTGGATCTGGGAAGAGAGGACGTTGCGACTGGTCAAGGCGAGTCGGATGAGCGAACGAGACCAAACACAAACTGGTGGTGTGAGTGTGGAGTGTGCCAACCCATGCCGACTGACAGGTAACGGTAAAAGGTAAAGTCGTCATATTGTCAATAGGGTGAAACGGCAGCCTAATGAAGTTATACAATAAAACTGGAAGCGACAATGTGAGTCGGACTAACGTTTCAGTTATAACGTTAGCAACGTATAACCTAAGGAAGGATAGAAATTATACTTACAGGCATGGATGATGAACACTGTTCTGCCTCTGTACTGAAAATGGATGGGACGGCCGTATCCTTCAGATGTAACAGCATTTTTCTCGTAGCATAGGCCTACTGCATTTTCTCTTCGTAGTCCTCCGGTTTGAAATGCTCCTCGCAAACACGATACTGATTGATTTTATCCACTGGAGTTGTTGCAGGAATGCCGAGGGCAGCAAGCCATAGATTTCTTCGTTCCACTGGGTTTGGAATTCTGTGAAACATTATGTTCGTGTATGTCCTCTGCTTGTTACCGCAGCCCTTCACACAGCAAGTAGCCATTTTTCCCCAGTTGATGTGAAACCAAAGTCCTTCGGTGAAACTAACTTCAAAATACTAACGCTGGTGTATTGCGTGAAGTTGAGGGTTTTCAGATGCTGCGTGATGTCTTTGCGCCTGGCAGCGGTGCTTTGCCGGTGCTATGCCCGAAAATAGTTCCAAATCTAAATTGGTCTAGTAAATCCCTTCATGTTAATTTGCATTGATATTTGTACTCGATGTGAATGTACAGGTTACGAGAAATAATTATAAAAAATCTTGAGTTATTTGATTCACTTTTGCAACGACATGCTAGCTGGCAGCGCCGGATTACAGCGACTACGCTAAGATAAAGCTAACCGGGCCGTTTCTAGATTAGGACAATGGCTGGGTCGGCTATAAAACGCTTTGGCTCACTCATCCAACTCTAGGGACTGCGGGAAAAGACCCAATTTCACCTAGGGGTGGCGTATTCCTTTAAGGATGGACCATTCTGATATTAAGTATCTTGATAACCAACTACACTATAGCTTACAGCTTGCTAGATCTGTCATCCACATTTTTTCTCCAGATTACGATGTAGGCCTACTGTAGGATGTAGCCTACTAAAACTGGGAAGCTTTAATTTATAGGCCAGAATAATGCAGAAATGAGTAGCCTAGGCCAAGTAAACATACTCTGTAGCTATGTTGACAGCACAAACATTATACCTCAACTTCTGTAGTGTGTTTTAACAATACTTTGGTCATATGGTCCGTTTCCAAACAGTAAGGTTTTCATCAGGTCCCTTTCCACAAGAGCCAGATAGTATCCGTACCATATGATAACAATGCTACTTAGCTAACTCAGCTAATGTTTGCTAGCAGTTATGCTAACAATGATAACTATGCTAACAATGTTAGCTATGCTAACCATATTACTTAACTAGGTTGCTAGGCTGTTGCTAGGGTACTTGAGATGGTTGCTAGGCAGTTTCTAGGGTATTTATGGTGATTGCTATGCTGTTGCTAGGGTACTTGAGGTGGTAGCTAGGCTGTTGCTAGGTTTGTTGTGGTGGTTGCTATGCTGGTTGCTAGGTTAAACTCATTGGTTGCTATATTGGTTGCTAGGTTGTTACTGTGGAAGAGGTTGCTAGGCTGTTGCTAGGGTATTTGCCATGGTTGTTAGGCTGTTTCTAGGGTACTTGAGGTGGTTGCTAGGCTGTTGCTAGGTTAGTTGTGGTGGTTGCTATGCTGGTTGCTAGGTTAAACTCATTGGTTGCTATGTTGGTTGCTAGGTTGTAACTGTGGAAGAGTTTGCTAGGCTGTTGCTAGGGTATTTGGCATGGTTACTAGGCTGTTTCTAGGGTACTTGAGGTGGTTGCTAGGCTGTTGCTAGGTTAGTTGTGATGGTTGCTATGCTGGTTGCTAGGTTAAACTCATTGGTTGCTATATTGGTTGCTAGGTTGTAACTGTGGAAGTGGTTGCTAGGCTGTTCCCAGGGTACTTGAGGTGGTTGCTAGGCTGTTGCTAGGGTAGTTATGGTGGTTGCTATGCTGTTTGCTAGGTTAATTTCATTGGTTGCTATATTGGTTGCTAGGTTGTGACATTGGAAGTGGTTACTAGGCTGTTGCTAGGGTAATTATGGTGGTTGCTATGCTGGTTGCTAGGTTAATCATGTCGGTTGCTATGTCGGTTGCTAGGTTTTAACTGTGAAAGTGGTTGCTAGGCTGTTCCTTGGTACTTGAGGTCGTTGCATGGTTGTTGCTAGGGTATCCATGGTGGCTACTATCAGAAATAAAGGAGCTACTATTGTTATTTGCTAGTATAATCATGTTGGTTGATATGGAAAGTGACATAGATGATTTATTTCAATGGTTGCTATGTTGGTTGCTAGGTAGGCCGTGGTTTAATATGTTTGACTGGAGGCAAAGTTGATGTCAAGTGACAGTTGGAATGGCTGAACAGTTAAAAAGTTGAGTAGTTTAAAGGGTTCAATCAAAGATTCTATAGTTAACTAAGATGAATCATAAGACCATTCACCAGTGGAACGAAATGGCACTAGTTCCGGACTCCTAAATAGGCGTGTCAAAACATAAACTTTTCTCTGAATAAGCAATAATAACATATAAATATAATTTTGTATACTATTTTACAGTCATTTCTTTGTGTGTGATGCCAATGAAACACTCTTTCGGACACGGAATGAATAATTTAATTTTGTCCCGTTAACCGAGCTAGCTAGTAAACGGAAAGTGAATGGGAATGTTCGCTAGCTAGCTAGCAGCTTAGGACTTTGGTTAAACTTGTATATTGTTGCAAACAAACCTGAAATAACATACATTCAGCAACGTTGTGGTAGTCTACTAGTTCTAGCAAAAAATATTTTTCCGTTGTAGTCTACTAGATCTAGCAAAAAATAGATTTCCTGCATTAAGTAACTATAAATGATATGCTGTATTCTTTCAGAGAAAAAGGAGAATTTATTCCTTCTTTGGTGCCCACTCTCTATTGTAATATCTTCCACCTTAAATGGTATGGAAAAGTCCCAGTACAATTCCACAACAACAAGCAAATAAGTGGTTTGCTGTCCAAACGATATCCAACCAGTACAGTCAATCTGATAAGCCCCTTTCAAAATCCTTCCTCTTGTTACTTTCCTCAAGAAGGTTATGTTTTCAGGTCTATTGTTTTATAAGCAGGATTGCACAAAACAACTTTTTTTTAAGACCATTTAATTTATCTCCTAAACAGGTTAATGTCTATGTTGCTTGAAATGTAATCTGGAAAGCTGTTAAACTAAAATAACATGGAGGAGATTGATGTACAAATATGTTTTAATGATAAGGTTGCTGTAAATTCCACAAACATTAGTTGTTGTGTTTAATCATTGACTGTGGCATCATTTATCACGTCACTGATCTGTGTCTGTAACATCACAACCTTTATCCTTGCGTGAGTGAGAAGGCCTAACTTACAATGATAAACAAACTCCTCTTAGGCAATCCTGTCCTTTGCCAAAAGGGGAGGAATAAAAGCTGTGATATTTGAGAGAACTTTCACTGATAATTCATTATAATTCAGAAGGAATTGGAGAAGGTGGACAAGAGAACAGCCATGGGCTTGATTCTGCCAGTTTTGCTTGCTCTGCTACTCTCTGTTCTAGGTGGATTATAACTCCTGGGAGCTTTCCGTCGACATCGTCCCGGTGAGCCTCCCCTCGATAAAGGCCCTCTGCCATGGCTGGGACATGTTCTTGAATTCAGAAGAGATACCGCAAAGTTTTTAGAGCGCATGAAAGGAAAACATGGAGATATCTTTACAGTGCTGCTCGGTGGCTTATATTTCACATTCATCATGGACCCTTTGTCATTTGGATCAGTGGTGAAGGAGGCCAGAGCCAAACTGGATTTCAATGAGTTTGCTAAAAAACTGGTTAAAAAAGTCTTTGGATATCACCCCATGGAGAATGACCACAAGTTCCTTCAAATGTACAGCAACAAGCATCTTATGGGGGACGGGCTAGTTGTGATGACCCAGGCCATGATGAGCAACCTTCAGAATCTCATGCTGCACAGTGTTGGTT
Source organism: Alosa pseudoharengus (assembly GCF_046254945.1). Lineage (NCBI taxonomy): Eukaryota > Metazoa > Chordata > Actinopteri > Clupeiformes > Clupeidae > Alosa > Alosa pseudoharengus. The sequence goes on from NW_027468663.1 coordinate 5,959,452, forward strand.
CAGGAGATGATCAAAATGGCTGGCAGGAAGATGGGCTGTTCAAATACAGCTACAACATTGTTTTTCGAGCCGGATATCTGCCATTGTTTGGTAATAAGACACCCACACAGCCAGAGTGCCTAGAGAAAGCAAAGGAGGCAGATCGCCTAGAGTCAGATGAACTGTTTCATGAGTTGACCAGTATGACCAGCTGTTCCCTAATCTGGCATATGGCGTCCTTGGCCCCGGTGAGAAGATGGAGGCAGAGCGTTTGAAGAGACTATTCTGGAATATACTGTCAGTACAGAAAGTGAGTACCAGAGACAATATCAGTGGTTGGGTCCTGGACCAGCAGCAAGTAAGAGCTGAACGTGGAATGGAAGAAAGCATGCAAGACCGATTTATGTTCCTGCTCCTTTGGGCGTCACAGGGAAACACTGGCCCCTCTGCCTTCTGGCTGCTCCTCTTTCTCATGAAGCATCCTGAAGCCATGAAGGCGGTGCGAGCTGAGGTGGAGCAGGTACTGCGGGAGACAGGACAGGAAGTGAAGCGTGGAGGACCCCTCATTGACCTGACCAGGGACATGCTCCTGAAGACGCCGGTCCTAGACAGCACTGTGGAGGAGACCTTGCGTTTAACAGCTGCACCTGTCCTCACCCGCGCTATACTGCAAGACATGGCCTTGAAGATGGCTGATGGTCGTGAGTATAGCGTCCGGGAGGGAGACAGAGTGGCTCTTTTCCCCTATACTGCTGTGCATATGGATCCAGAGGTTCACCCTGATCCAGCTACTTTCAAATATGACCGTTTCCTGACTTCAGATGGTGTGAGAAAGACAGACTTCTACAAAAATGGCAGAAAGGTGAAATACTACACCATGCCCTGGGGAGCTGGTGTCACCATGTGTCCAGGGCGCTTTTTTGCCACCAATGAGCTGAAGCAGTTTATCTTCCTCATGCTCTCATATTTTGACTTTGAGCTGAAAGACCCTGATGAGAAGATGCCTGATATTGATGTAAGGCGCTGGGGCTTTGGATCAATGCAGCCCACCCGAGACATTCCCTTCAGATACAGGCTGAAATTCTGAGTTGTGCTTCTTATAATCATTTGTTGTCAGAAACCTTGTAACACAATAATATTAATTTTGTCTCTTAAGATCTGAATCCAACAAATTGTATATTATATATCTTTGTCTGAATGACATTCCCCAAACATTCCCTTATGATACAGATACAGGCTGAAATTCTGACATCATGAAACTTGAACATGAAAACAATCTATGCAATTTCCAAGAACTAATCTACAGAAAATGTATATACTTTATTCATTGGGTTGAAGGCTCATAAAACCACAAGTATCAATGATACTGGTGGTTGTCATGCATTTGCCAATATCGTTATGAATCATCACCATTGGTTTGATTCAAAAAACAAAGCTAAATAAGTAAATACAATCTGCAATTATTTTTTTCTTGGAAATAAAAATAAATAATAAATGAAATTATATTTTTAAACCTTTACTGTTTCATTTGTAAAACATTTTTCTGGTTAAAGATAAGGGTGGCAAAGTTGGTAAATAAATACCTGCTATGATATGAAGAAGAAAATTATATTTCTAGATAGATAGATAGATACTTTATTGATCCCCAAGGGGAAAATCAAGGTCTCAGTAGTATAGAGACATCACACACACATTCACCAACAGCAGAAAAAAGTAATTAAAAGTATACAATGTAAAAAACACAACTAAGCAATAAGGACAGTAGAAGACAAAGAATATACTAAAATACAAATTATACTAAATAACACTTAATCTAAATCAATTCTAAAACAGTATCCACATAGTGGGTGATTAATCAAGAGGCGCTTGCAACGACTGAGGCATGGACTGAGCCTGTGATTCACTGTGCATAGTAAGGTAAGGTGCTCTGTGTCAGCAATGCAAGGGCCAAACAGAGGAGCAGAGGATAGTTGCTATGACAATTATGCCATTAAAATGTCATCATTTCAAGGTCCTTGACCTTGTCCTTGAATTAGTGTGTGTGTTAGTGTGTCCTTGAGTTAGTGTGTTCTGCTCTATTAATATCTGACTGCAGGTACGCAGGTAACTTCTATATTGCATATTTGCTAAGCATTTGTAATTGCCCCCAATTTCCCCACCCACATTTATTTATTTATTTACCGGTATATATAACATAACACAGAGAGCTTTTAGGTAACACATATTATGGGCAATTTCTAACACCCAAAAGGCTTGTATTGCAAAAACAAAAACATGGTTGGCACTGATAAAAGCTAACTAGCACCATGCTTTGAGGTAATTCTTTAAATGCTGCTTTTTCATTTTTCAGAGGTTTCATCCCAGATAACAAACCTACAATCCCATTAGTCCTTGAGCAAGGTGTACTACCCTAGAATGGAACTAATAGATATCACAATTTTACCACAGCTGAATATTCACATTCAGTCAATAATATTTTCTGTTTTCTGACATTTATACATGTGTAAATGAGCCATCATTACAGAAATATGCAATAATTTGCATACTTTTTTCAGTACAGAAACCGTAACACTCCATTAATCAAGATTGAAAATTCTGTGGTTTTTTTTATTTTAGTGACATTTAAATACTCAGTTCTAGTTTGTAATGAATTTTAGCCAAATCAAAATATTAATCTTCTCAACATCTGCATTTCCCTATAGTCTGACATTTCTACAGCATATTCCAGACATCCCCAGCACATTTGAAGATAAGATCAGATAAACTTTATTGTCCCAGGAGGGAAGTTAGTCTTGTCTGTAAAGTACATCATAGCTGCTTACAATACGACACAAACCAGTGCAACACAACATATAAAACAGATAAAATAGGTAGACAAGCAAGACATAGCAAGAAAACAAATACAGAATATACACAATTCTTTTTACAAAATCTGAGTAAAGACACGCTTAAACAGTTATATTTCACAGTCCCTCATACACAGAATAAATATTAATATTGTACATTTCCCTAGCACATCTAAAATTAGTAAAGGAAACTAGTTGTACCGCAAATCGGTACACATATAACTGCTGCTCAGTCCTGCAGATTCTCACTGCAAAAATAAATCACACTTGTCAATTTGTCTCCATCTCCTACTCCATCCCCTACTCTTGCATTTTTTGTGTATGTAAATGAGTGTGTGCATGTATTATGCGTTTGCTTTTGTGTATGTGTGCTTCTCTGTGTGTGTGTTCGCTTGTGAGTGTGTGTGGGGGGTAATGGTGTGTGTGTGCGTGTCTGCTTGCATGCATGTGTGTGTGTGTGTTTTATGTGTCTCTTTCTGTGTGTGTGTTAATTCGCTTGTGAGTGGGTGTGTGGAAGTAATGGGGTGTGTGTGTGTTTATGTGTGTGTGTCTGCATGCCTGCATTTGTGTGTTTTTATGTGTTTGTGCGTATTTGTGTGTGTGTGTGCGCGTGCATGTGTGGCATGCGTGCATGTACGTGTTTGTGTGTACTTTGAAACCTTTACTGTTTCATTTGTAAAACATTGTTTATGCTAAGGATAAGGGTAGCAAAGTTGGTAAATGCCTGCTATGACATGAAGAAGAAAAGTATATCTCTAATCAGCAATGCAAGGGCCAAACAGAGGAGCAGAGGATAGTTGCTATGACAATTAAATATATTTTGACATGAAAATTATTTCCAAATAAGAAGGATGCTGGGCGACTAGGCTGGTAAGGAAAGCTGGCTCTGTCGTGGGAGCCGAACTGGAGTGCATCACTTCAATATCAGACAAAAGGACCCTGAACAAACTGATCAACATCTTGGACAATGAATGTCATCCACTCCACAGCACTACAAAGCAGAAGAGCTTGATCAGCTGGAGACTTCGCTCACTGTCATGCACAACTGACAGACTGAGGAAGTCATTTTTCCCCAGGGCCATCTAACTGTTCAATGCTTCACTTAAGGGTAGAGGAGAGATAGACTTCTCTGCATAGTCTGTCTGCCTCTCGTCCTTCTCCATGTTTGAGTACGTACTGTCCACTAGCCTACTGTTTTACTGCTACACTGTTTACATCCCAGACAGCAAACGTACTACGAAACGCATCCGCCGGCTCGCGGATCCGATCAGACACCGCAGCGGTCCCATTGCGTATCCGTACATAAATGGATACATCCGCCCCAGTTTCGCTTTGGATCCGCGAATGAGCCACAGATCCGCTCCGGGTCCGTTTTGGACCCGGTCATATGAGAGGCATCCGCCGCGGAATCATTTCGGACCCGCTAATCATCCGTCCCGGATACGTTTAGGATCCGTTCATGAAGCAGTTCATCTGGCCCATATCCCTGGCATATTTCATGGCCAAAAGCTAGCTACTACTACAGAAATATATAGCTTAACCTATCTGGCCAACACCTAGACTGCACTACAAAAAATAGGTTTTAATGTAAAGTATTGTACCAACCAATATGACAAATATAATACAAATGACTTAATACATTCAGTTCAAGACAAGACAAGTCAAAATCTATCATGTGAAGCACGTTGTGATTTTACAGCCAAATGCCTTCATTGTGAAACTAGTCAGGGGTCCTATGTGGTTTCTGTGGGATTGAAATGGTAATTTTTGGAGAGTGGTTGGACTGTCTTTAGAGGTCATTGAACATGGAGAAAAATGATGTCTCTTTTTTTAACCTGTTTTAACCCTATTTTTGTGAAATTGTATATTTCACTATAATTAACACCATAAATATTGCCTAAATCACTGGCTATGTTGAATAAAGTTCACAAAACAGTTATTTTATTATTTTCAACAGTATGATTGTATGTCAGTATTATGATTGTATGTCAAACAATTATAGATAAGATCAATAACCAATCAGTTTCACCAAATACACATACTCCATTGCTGAAAGATAGCAAACTCACTGAATCACAGATGAGACCTCAAACAACATTTAATTCATTTACATATACACAACATATTAGATCTCACCTCCACAATGTCCTCATCAAAATCTACAACTAGTCTACTAAACCCTATTTGTACTCACCTTCTTAAGACTGGTCTCCCCTTCCTGGATAATGTTTTGCTCTAGATTATAAATAATTCTGTCAGGGCATGTGTGGGATAATTTTTACTTTTCTCATTGAATGTTCCAACTAGGATGGGGGGTTGTAAACATTTCACTGTGGGTAACCCTCAGGATGGGGGTTTGTAAACATTTCTTATCTCTGTTAAAATACCAGATGGCTAAGTGATTAATGGAGGGTGACAACTTGTGAGTTTCCATGGGTGTGGGGTAAGGTATAAGAATTGGCTTCACCCACAGATGTGTGGGCTTGTTACTTTGACATTTCATGTGTGTAACATGCTCCCGGCGTCGTGAATAAAGCTGCAGTCTCACACCAGTTGTCTTGGATTAATTTTGACCACACATGTACCACAGTCGTTTAAGACATCTGTTATTAAGCTCTCCCTCAAAAAACCTAGCCTTGTATCTATACTGGTCCTCCTGGACCTCAGCGCTGCCTTTGACAGCATAGACCATGACATACTACTTAGGCTTGAAAATTTGATAGGCATCAAAGACTCAGCACTCGCTTGGTTTAGATCATACCTTCCTAACCGTCAACAATTTGTACAGGTCCATAATAAACCATCTACCCAGATTATGGTAAAATATGGAGTGCCTCAAGGCTCAGTACTGGGGCCCCTGTTGTTTAGCAGATGATACATAACTATAACTCTCCATAAAACCTGATGAATTAACCCCGTTAGCCAAACTTGACACATGTATAAGAGCTATAAATACATGGATGACGAATAATTTCCTGCTTGTGAACTCAGATAAAACAGAAGTCATGGTTTTAGGTTCAAAAAGATGAGGGATATCCTATCCACATCACAGGCTACATATAGTGATCTTACACTGACCTCATCCACAAGTGTTAAAAACCTGGGAGTTATAATTGACCAGGACCTAGCACTAAGTAATCACATAAAACAGATCACCAAAACTTAATTTTACCATTTAAGGAACATTTCAAAGATAAGGAAGTCCTTCTCCTTACCAGATGCCAAGAAATTAATGTTTTGTCATCTCAAGGATAGACTATTGCAATGCTATTGCAATGCTATTATGCTGGTTGTAATAATACCTGTCTAAAGAGCTAACCGTTTATTCAAAATGCAGCTGCTCACACACACAAAAAATATGAACATATTTTCCCCATCCTAGCATCTTTACACTGGCTACCTGTTAAAAGTCATTGATTTCAAAATATTACTTATAGTTCTTGGTTGTTTGCCTGCATTGAAAGAGGACACCTCATGAAGAAGCTCTTTTATCTGCTTCTGACAGAAGAAGCACTTATCTATGCTGGCAGCAGCTGCTGCTGAACAAGTGTACAAAGTCCCTCTAGATGGACTTGATGCAGTTGCAGGTGTTGCTGCAGGTTCAGAAGATGGTCTACCACGTCTTTTTCTGAAGACACTGAGTCTTGCCTGCTTCACATGATTTCTAGTAGCGAATCTTAGCATGCTGCAGATGCTCACTGTTACAGGTGGATTTGTAGCAGTTCCTGTGCCAAACTGCTTTGTTCTCTTGTAAGATAACTGCACTGTAACAATGTAATCGTTGGCTGATCTGTGATCCCCATCTCTATACTCTCTCATGGACAAAAACAAGAAATTTGGCGTATGTCTCTAGTGATGGTTCATTCACCAGTACACACATATCTGCCACTGGATACATAGCCCAAAATCTGTTTCTTTTAGAATATGTGTGCCATCACCTGACTAACAGAAAGACACACCTCAGAATATAACCTAACTAGACTGTGCCACCATGGACTATGAAAATGTGCTTGCTCAAATGTAGAAGGATAGAAGGTCACTAATATCACCAACAATGAAGAACAGAGCACTATGTGCTTCAGGTTATTCTATATTCTAAATTCTATCACTGCCAGCTATCATCAGCCAACTGTCAATGGTAGTCAGGGATGGATTACTGCATGGGCCTACCGGGCCCAAGCCCAGGGGAGACAAGGAGTCAGGGGGCCCAAGCCATTGCATGGAATCATTGCCTCAATATGAACACATCATATCAACATATAGGCTATGAATCTGATTGAATTAAAGTATTGGCCATCCCCAAAATGCACCAGAATATAGGAAATCACATCAAATACATTTTTTAAAATGTCCCCCGCAACAATTAGTGGGTGGCCCTTAATACATCTGGGCCCAGGGGCCTGAAAGTTCATAATACATCCATGCTGGTAGTGTCTCACTTTCTCTTTCTCTCTCTTACACACACACACACACACACACACCTGTCTGTTTGTCTATCTGATCCTTTACCCTTTCTTTTCATCACACTTACATAAGCTACGGAAGGCCTTACAGACTTCAGCTGGTACTATGTAAAAGTCTATTAAGTCTATTAAACTTGATTTAACAGATATCTCTGCACTTTGTGCTCTGAATGGGTGTAGACAAGAACTGACAGAGCAGGCTAGGCCTACACTCAAGAACACTAAGAGGCATGAATTGATTGTATTGATATTGAATTATTATTTTTTTAGCGGACAATTTCGAGAATTTTAGGCACAATTTCTTGTTAAATAGATCATCAGCCTAAAAATGTTTTATAGTGTTGTATTGTTTATGTGGCCCACTTTTGCACACCTTGTAGGCACCAAACCCTATGCTATAATACCAGCAATGTGAGGTTTATGGACAAAACACCATATTTGACCTTTTCTGAATTTGACCTTTGATTTGGGTCCTTCAAAACCTTCAAAAAAAATGGAGACATGTTTTTTTTTACTCTTAAGAACACCTAGAACAAAGATATAATAGTCTCCAAAAATTAACATGCGAATCCCACAGGCCCCCAAATTAGACACATAGGCCCCCCTACTAAACAGCAAGTATGAAAATAGGGGTTTTGCAGTAGGCTACATCAATTCAGCTCTGCTACACTACAATAGCCTAAAAGTTATCCATCAGTTACAAACTGTAAATCCTTTATGCAATTGCTAACTGTCCAATTGTGGAAACTTGTCTCAATGCTCCTCACCGCACCTCAGTGCTCAATGAAAGAGGTCATCGTAGACACTAAATACATTGAACAGGTATTAGAGGTAAAATGAAATGCAACCATAGTCAAGTGTCAAAATGCAACCATAGTAAGTGTCAAACTTTTTTTTATTATTTAATGAATATTAAGAACATGTTCCAAAACACAGATAACCTTCATACCAGACCACTGTTTTTCTTAGTGGGAAATAACAGTAGCCTGATTTTTTTGGGTAGAGTTGCTGACAGTTAAGACTCCGCCTTGAGCTTTTCCTGTTTGTTGGCTGGTTGAACCACTGACTCTCTCACAGCATCTGTAATCATAGAAGCATAACAAAATGAGTTGTTATACATAACTACCTACTTTAAACGGAATGTCTGCTACATGAATATAAAGCTACCGCCGCCAGCAGGCTGCTATCGGCTCTGTCTAACTGTGACAAAATCTACCACCTGTAAGGCCTGGGCTACACCGAGTCCGCAAGTGAAGCACTCGGTTCGCAGAGCGTAAAAATAATTTTAGAAGACTAATCCAATGTTTTTAAACATACTGTACGCCATCACGTCTGGTGTAACCAGTTCCATTGACTACAGTGGAAGCCAATTGTTGCAACAGATGCTCTGCAAACTGAATGCTTCAGTTACGTGCGCAGTGTAGCCTTTCTGTAAGTGTGATGAGGAGTTATGGAATTGACCACATTTTGGCAAAGACCTGTTCCCTTAAAATACAAAAAAGGCATCAGAAAAGCAGTTCCCAGACACAACTACTTGTTAGTTACACAGTCCAGCATTTGGGGGTATTAGAAATGAGGTATTGATAAAAGCATTTTATATGTTGAGATTTACCTGCAATTCATCCTGAACCGGTATCAGCAGTTGCAGAGGTCTGTAGTTATTTCTCTTCTAAAATAAAAATATGTGCATTTCATTAGAAAGCTTTTGAAGTAGGTGGATTTTATTACAGAAGACAAGCATATTTTTGTATGTTGAGATTTACATTCAATTCATTCTGAACCAAGGCCGTAGCCATGATGTCAACATTGGGGGGGACCAAATCTGTGGTGCGGTGTGAATTTCAATAACAGAATTTCAATTCACATTTCCTGCCATGCAAAAATATTATTACAATCACAACCAAGTCATTAGTTAAGTCAGTCAATTAGGATATACCAAACTTTTGACGGACATAGGGACGGATGGATTATGAACCTCTGGGCAGATGCAAAAAAAACCCTCCCCTGTTAAGATAGGGGCGCCCGGGGGCATACTTCCCCGGAAGACTTAAAAAAAATGACCCTTTATATTATGACGACTTGTGAGTTTTGTGGAAATAGAAGAGAAGGGCAGAGAAGCAACTTCACACAGTCTTAGGCTTCAGGGCCCCCTGAGCTCTTGGCCCCAGTAGGTCCATTCAATATCATCCCTGGATATAGACCTGTGGTATGACTCCATTTGTCTCCAAAATGTATATTTTAAAAGAAAATACAAACTAGAGTATCTTTGATAACCTCTATATTACACTGAATGCTTACTCATAGGTTTGGACCTATAGCCCAATCATATTTTGTATTTTGATTGTATTATTCTGGCAGCTAATCACACAATTTTAAGGTAGTTTGAAAGGGATGGGATTCAAGATAGGCTAGCCTAAGTCAGGTCCCTCTTCTGTCTGACTCACCTCAAGTTACCCTGCATTATAGGCTGGTTTCTGAATTACGTTTTGTGTTAACAAAATGTAGAATCACAGCCTTTATTTGGTGAATGGAGGTGGAAATTCCTTTCTTTGGTTATTGTCCGCGATTCACATTAACTGTAGGCTATCACCGCTATTGTAAAAGTTTTTTCAACTTTTGTGCCGTCGCCACATTTGAGTGCTACGTTTTGCCTGCATGGATGTGCGATTGAGCGTGCATCTAAATGTAACATGCAAGATGCAACAACCATTTCTAAGAGGCTTATAAACCGGTTCATTTCTGACATTACTACTAGCATATGAATGCATTATTTATGTTGTAAGACAAGTGAAAGAAATGAATGACACAGGCACGCACAAATTCAAATAAAAGGACACTTTCGCTTTTTCACTTTCGCTATCATTGCGAGAAAATAGGCTACAATATGGAATTGCTTCAAAGTTCCCTTTGAGTCTGATCAGCTTCAAAAATGAATGGGGTTTCCTTAGACAGTGCTACACCTTTCCAACAAGTTTTGTGAGAATTATACCGGTATCTTTTGCGATATTGTTGACAGCCTGCACCGCAGCAGGGTGCAGGAAGCTTTTGATAGCGCACGCCTCAAACGATAAACGCAAAACCTCCAGGACAAACCACTCACAATGTAGGCTACTCTCTCTGAAACCATCAACAGGTCACTAATTTCTGCGTTATTTACGTTTGATTGCATTTCAGATGGCGGGACTTGTTGGTTTCCTGTAGCCTATAGCGTTTTTTTCCTTATTTATTTTTCTATGTCCGAATATTGGGTGGGACATTTTGGTCACGTCTGAATATTGGGGGGGACACGTCCCCCCCAAAGTCTATGGTGACTACGGCCCTGTTCTGAACTGATAAAGGCAGTTACAAAAGCATGTGGTTATTTTATTATTATTATTATTATTTTTTTTTTTTTAAGTGTGGACCAAAAGTCAAATGAATCAAATGTAAAACTGTATAGCTTACTTTACTTGGCTGGCAAGCCAGGATGAGAAAGGGTAGACCCCCAAACCAGACTGGAGCCACTGGTGAATGACCTGTAACACAGATGTAGAACATAAATATACATTACTTTTATCAGAACGAAACTGCCAAATATTTAACATTACCAATCTTACACTCCATTTAAAAATGAGCTTTATATTTCGGGATCCAGAAAGTGTGATGCTGATCATTTTAGCTCATAGTTCCGTTGAAAATCGTCTGGTCTGTGAGTGACAAGGCAATGATACTTGACCGGTAGAAAGACCTCCGCTCCATAATGAAGCATGTAAAGATGTGAAAAAGTAGTTATAAGGTATAAGTTATGAGGCAAAAGTCAAATACTGCCCCTTCTCATTAAATCTTACTCGAAGAAACATTCATCATCATCATCATCATTATCATTATCATCATCATCATAATCAGTGGCGTAACAAGCCAATGATGGGCCCAGGTGCGAGAGCGCTACGCGGGCCCCATTCCAACAAGCTTTGACCCAGGATGAATTAACTCTGATACATGCAATACACATTAAGGGTGACTTCAATTGTTTATGCAAAGGGCCTGAGGCACCGAAGTAGTTTAGTAGTAGTAACACACGACTACATAGTAGTAACACACGACTACATAGGATCCATTACATGTGAAAACATTAAAAATAATTTGATTAACGGCCTGCAGGCCAGGGTAATCTAATATTACTGCATTAACATCAACTCGCATGGAATTGTGGGAACACTCAATGCGCTCAATGCGCCTATTCAATCCTCTGCTGAAACTGCAAGCTTAGGTTGCTTGCTTATAAACTCACACTGAGCAGAAACAAAACTTAATGTAGCCTAACTTATTTAACCGCGCAGAAACCAAATAAAATCATTCATATGCATACAATCAGCTCAGCTGTTGCCACAGTCACAGCCGATGTCAGAAACAACATGAGAGCAGTACACACTTCCCCGAATGTGGATGTTACACTGTCATAATCTACCACCAGCATTTTGGCAAGTGGAAAAATAGATGACTTCTGTGAAATCTCTGCTTTAAAGCAAGACCTGAATGAGCGGAGTTGTGTTGGGAATGTCGGTGCAATGTCCCTGCTATAATGGTCTGACAAACGTCTTGCCTTTTCAAGCAGTTCATCATCACCTGCGAGTTGAAGGGTCATAGGACGTAAAGACTCCAACACATGACAAGTTTCCCGCATACTTGCAAATCTTTGGGAGAGCTGACTGATTGTGATGTCCAGAGTTAAATATATACCTGCACTTTGAAGTATCTCACTGCATCGGTTAAGCGCTCATCTTCCGATAGTTCGTCAAAGTGACGCTTCACTCTCCGTGCTCTAACATTTTCAAATGTACTCTGAACCCCCCATTTATTTGCGAGCGTCTGCGCTGTAGCCTTGGCCTGGTCAAAGGCACGCCGGTAGTCAGAAAGGACCTGTATAATTTTCCAGCAATTGCATTGCGGGGGTAGCGACGGGCCTCGGGAGGTCACGGGCCCTGGTGCGACTGCACTTGCTGCACCTACTATAGTTACGCCACTGACTCCACGTGGGTCTCGAACCACCACTAAATTTAACTGCTTGCGTGATAGCCTGACACCAACTTGCTTGCGCCACTAACCAGTTGACACTTTCCAGTGAAATTGGTGATATGTACTAGGCCTACAAGTAAATGAGGTCAACTAGTATGTTATTGTGTTTAGCAGGTTAACACAGCGGATTATGGTGACTGGCTACTGTGTTATCTTGCAATGTTGCCCAAAGTAGTCTATCGGTTCAGTTTACAAACGTTTCACTGATTGCTGCCAGGCTGTGGCTGCCTATAGGCCTACGTGAAGTGTCTTATTATGAATGCCAGCAAATAAATAAAAAAGATTCTAACTCGAATGACAAAACTAGAACTATAATCTGCATATTAACCTGATGCATATCACAACGAACGTGAAACACGCATTGAAACCTATGATTGAAACGCACAATGTGCAGGAGAAGTCTAATGTGTCTTCATTTTACACAAAATCTTACATATCACAAAAGAGATGTAGCCTAATATCAAATATCACAAGATACACGTAGGCCTAGGGTATTTACGTTCGTGTTTTGACATGTTAACATAGGTTTGAGGTGTAGGCTATTGGATTTATATATATAGGCTATATTTTAATAGTTTATTTCTCACCAAGTGATAAGATGTATGTGGCGCAACAGGTTGATGCGTTGATTAGGCTCTTTTTAGTCTAGCCTACGGGTTCAATCCTCGCCATTCACAGTTTTTTAAATTTATACATTTTTAGACAAGCAATGCTTCCTCAATTTAGGCTGAAGATAGACTAGGTGGCCGCGGGCAGCCTGACCAGCAGTCAGTGAAACGTAAAAACCATTAAGCCTAGGCTATACTTTGAAGGTCTAAATGGCTTGGGCAATGCAGCAAGATAACACAGTAGCCAGTTACCATGATCCACTGTGTTAACCTGCTACAAACACAATAACATACTAGGTGACCTCTTTTACTTGTAGGCCTAGTAAATAAGTATGGCCAATTTCGCTGGGAAGTGTCATCCTGGTTAGTGGCGCAAGCAGGTTAATATCAGGTTATCATGCAAGTAGTTTAATTTAGTAGTGGTTCGAGACCCACGTGGAGTTTATTTAGTTTTATTTATTTGGTGGCATATTCATGGTCCAGCGCATGTAGCCTATAGCCTACTACAGACAACCTGACACTTCCAACGCCAACACATCGTGTTGTAAAGCTTTATTAAACAACAAAGTGCAGCATCACAAACATGTCTATTTGAACTTCAGTTAAACAGACGAATCTGCGGCCAGGTATCGGAGGCTAAATCATCAGCTGAACACACCTGGGGCCTGTACTACGAAGGGAGCTTAACCTACCCAGATGTAACCCAGGGTTACTTTGTTAAACCGGGGTTGACAAAACCTGGTTATCTCCATGTTATCTTTAGTGGTGTTAATCGGTACTACGACGCTGATTATGAAGTTGATTTGTTGAGCCGGGGTTAACCTCATTGGAGTTTGTGCGCGTTCACATAAAAGGGGCGGGTTGCAGCGCAAATCACCACTTTCAGTGATGACGCGTTCACCTTATTTTACAGATGAGGAATGCACAATTATTATGACAAGTTATGAGGAATTAAAACCCACTCTACGACAAAAATCAAATACAGTGAACAAAGCAAGGCAAGGCTGTTGGCAACGTATTGCAGATCGGGTAGCCTAAATGCCTAAAAGTAAAGTTTTATGTCCACATGTTCTTCAAATACGGAGGATTAATAGCTTTCGGAATGTATTTAATGAGTTTAAATAATTAAATTGCTTATTTATTTTGAGTTCATAGAAATGCCAACAGATGCAACACAATTTAGAAGTGGGCATATAGATTACAGTAATAAGGATAATTGAATGTTAAAGTAGCCCCATTGACTGATTTAGTGTATGCCTAATCCTGTGAACATTTCAGATGCAACACCATTGCCAAATGCACATGGCAGCAGGTGAAAATGAAACACAAACAAACACATTATTCAGAATAGTGGTTTATATAGTCATAGCTTGCATTAATATTTCTTAATTATGAAAACATGTAGGCCTATGCTTATAGCCTTCACTTGGCCTCTGTTTTACAATTAACAAGAAAAAGGTGTCTTTGAACACTACTGTAAGGCACCAGAGTGTTTTACAGTAGCAGAGGAGTTGGCCATCGCAAATAATAGTGGAAGGCCGATTATGGAGGGGGTTGAGGGAGGCATTCGGTCGGATTCTGGTGCTGTGGAAATGTGTAGCCTTTATGTGCAGGGTACAGTAATATGACATTCAATTCAATACGTTTGTAAAAATGGTGATTTTAATTTATTAGGCCTACTATATGTCCGATTTATTCTTGCTCAGGTGTTCAGCATACTGTAGGCCTATGTCCGATTTTTTTTTGGACATACAGTAGGCTATTCTTGCTTAGATGTTCAGCATCACCAATGGAATACATGAATGTCCACGTACGGGCATTGCTATGAGACGTCTTCCTATATCATCTGACAAAGATAACGAATTCCCTCGGATGACAATCTATATCTTCATAGAGAATATCGTCCGGGTAGGCTTATATATATTTTCTGGCGGTCTCTAAAACCCCTCGCCCTGCGAAGAGAGTCCCTCACGATTTGCGCTCCAATGTCGTATGGATCATCCAGGTATATGCCGACATGTCTCGGGAGAAATTGTTAGTGGAGGGGTGGTACTTATAAAGGGTGTGGTTAACAGAAACCTCGGGTTAACCAAGAACATAACCTGGTCGGAGCAGGTTTGAGATGCAGCGTAAATTGCCATGGCAGCATACCTCGGTTAAAACCTATCCACCTTTCGTAGTACGGGTTAATCGGGAAGTTACGCCACACGTGATCAAGTTACTCTCGAAGTTACCCAGATAAACCAGAAACCCCGCTTCGTAGTACAGGCAAAGATTGTTAAGGCGGAGCAAGATACTTCGTCGTAGTTCATGTCTATGGGCGCGAAATGGGGATCGAATCCTGTCAGTAGGAGTTAAAATGACTTAACTCCCTCTCAATCCTGTCTGCATAAAGAGGCGTGTTGATGACGTATTGATGAGCGTACGTTGCAACCCGCCAACAGCAGCGGCATAAATAACCGGCGCACACCTGATATAAAGTCGATTTTCTCCAGACTGGAATGCTCAAAAATGCTAAAAATGTACCTGAAATGTTCACAAGGGTTTGAGGATCATGAAAACGTGCCCGAAATTCACATTCCTAACTCTATAGAACTAAGACCTTAGCATATGTGGTAAAATTCTGAGCTATGCCCATAGACTTCAATGGAGCAGTCGCTGCCTCTGCTCTGCATAAAGGGGTATTTTTGACCCCCCCTCGTGCGATCCGGGTTCCCGGAAGTGGCTCCTGATGAAGTATCTTGCTCCGCCTTAACAATCTTTGGTACAGGCCCCTGCAAGAGAAGGGGGCGGTTACGTTAACTCCAGAGGCAAAGTAAACAGTCAGCCAGTTAACATGAAAGCCAGTTACCGTATAACACCGGTCAAAGTTTTTTTTTTTTTTTTTTTTTTTTTTTTTTTTTTTTTATTAAACTTTAGACAAACAAACAAGGCACTGTATAACTTGACAGGACACAACACAACAAAAACAAAATAAAATTAAGACAAGGGGCTTAATTAACAACTAAATTGAAGACAGACAAAAGAGACACTAGGTGCAGGGCTTTTACATCCTTCACAAACATTAAAGATCTATACAAGGAGTTAAACTCATTCTTCCAATGGACTAAGCATGGGATAGTTTTAAAGAAACGACATTTATGGATAAAAAACTTTGTAACTAAAATCAAAACATTCAAAACAAAAGATACATTCCGCTCATCACATATACCAAATCGGATTACTTTCCAAGTTAATGGAGGGGTCTCAAACTTCGATTGAAGCCAGCACCACATATCTTTCCACAAAGTCTGCACAGGATTACATAGGAAAAACAGATGTTCCAAATTTTCTGTTTCTTTTTCACAAAAAGCACAACCGTTCACATCAAAGTTAAATTTTGATCTTAAAAATTCATTTGTTGGGTAGTACTCGTTTATCATTTTAAAGTGCACTTCTTTCATTTTAGGAGGGAGAGGAAATGCAATGTAATGTTTTCTAAACACCTTAACCTCCTCAACCTTTAAGTCTTTCATAATATACTGTCTTTTAACAACATTAGGGTAAAATTCTTTCAATAATATATTTCTTATAATTCTGTTTGTGCATGTACAATCGAATATATCTCTTTCTGCTATATGGAGTTGTCTCATCTCAGGTGATGTCTTAGAATAAAAGCGATCTTCTTTAATCAAAGATTTCAAAGAAACTGGTATAGCTCTAAGGATGTTATTGTACTTCTTTGCTGTACAGTTAATGCTAAATCTCATACAGAAATCTTTATGCTTTAAGACATTTCCACAATCATCCATGAAATGGACAACAGCCCATACCCCTTTTGCTCGCCATTCATCCATATACACAGATTTTTTACAGAGCCTGATATATCTATTATTCCATACCGGTGTGTTGTGTGGTGTAAAGTTATGCTTGTACATTAACTTCCAATAGAGAAGGACCTGCTGGTGGAAAGCAGAAAGTTTGACTGGTAAAGAGCTACATTCAAAATCGCAACGTAACAAAAAATCTATCCCCCCCATTTTCTCAAAGATCCCATTGGGAAGAATAAACCAAAAGGAATCTCTATTATTAACAAAGGATTTTAACCATTTCAGTTTCAAAACACCATTCATCACATCAAAATCAATCACATTGGCTCCCCCCTCTTCATAGGATTTAACCATATCACATTTTCTTATATAATGACACTTATTTCTCCATATAAACTTATAATTAATATTGTTAATAGCTTTGATCATTTTCTGTGAGATGGGTAAGGAAAATGCTGAATATATTAGTCTGGATAGACTGTCCATCTTTGTTAACAAAATTCTTCCAAAGATAGAGATATCCCTTTGGAGCCATCTATTTAGAATTGATTTACATTTATCAATGTTATCTCCTACATTCTTATTGTCAGATATTGTTCTATCTTTACAGATAACAATGCCTAAGTATTTCACTTCACTTTTGATCGCTATATTACATACTGACTGCAGGGGGCACCCATGTAGTGGCATTATTTCACATTTATTTAAGTTTAGCTTTAGGCCAGATGCTTTGGAAAATTGACTGATCATTTGTAAGGCTAACGGAAACTGACTTTCATTTTTCAAAAATAAAGTTGTGTCGTCCGCTAACTGACTTATTACTAACTGTTTACCCATTACCATTAATCCCTCAATATAGCTGTTCTTTATGTAAATAGCTAACAACTCTGCAACCATAATAAACAGCAATGGTGAGCAACTGCAACCCTGACGTATACCTCTGTTAACTTCAAATCTAGAACAAGTGCCCTGTCCTAAAGACACAGAGCTATTGATCTTGTTGTACAACATCTCCACAGTATTTATAAACTTTTCTCCAAACCCAAAGCATTTTAAAGTCTTCAGTATGAAATTATGCTCAACTGAATCAAACGCTTTATAAAAATCTAAAAATAAAATATACCCACTCTCTTGAAGCATGTCATTGTAGTCTAGGAGATCCAAAACTAGCCTAACATTATTATGAATTGATCTTCCCTTCAAAAAACCTGATTGAGTCTCACTAATTATATTAGACACGCCTTTCTTTAACCTCGCAGCAATAACCCCTGATAGAATCTTGTAATCTGTATTCAATAAAGTTATTGGTCTTAAATTATCTAAAATTCTTTTATCTTTGCCTGACTTTGGAATAAGTGTAATCAACCCTTGTTTCATGCTTGCCATCAGTTCTTTACTCTCTATACATTCTTTTAAAGCGTTAAACAGTAAACATCTTAGATCTTTCCAAAAGAACTTATAAAAATTAGCAGTGAGCCCATCCGTTCCTGGAGATTTATTTGCAGCCATCTTCATAATAACTGTATCCAATTCCTCAATTCTAACCTCTGCTTCACACAAATCTTTGAAGGAATCCTCAATACATGGGATATGATTCCGGATTTTATCTAAGAAATCATCAGCACCTTCTATTGAATACTCTGATGAGTATAACTTCGAATAAAATGTGAAAACTTCATTTTCTATCCTCTTTACATCTTTGCATTCAATCCCATTTAACATAAGACTTGTTATTGTATTCCTCTGTTGTCTACTTTTCTCCAAGTTACTAAAATATGAGGAATTCTTCTCTCCTGCCTCAATCCATTTGGCTCGTGACCTTATAAAAGCACCTTGGGCTCTCTCAAGATATAAATCATCTAATTTGGTTTGTAACTCCATCAGTTTGTTTTTCTCCTGGCTATTTAGCTCACTCTTGCTACAACACTGAGTAATCTCTTGAAGCAGCTTACATTCATATTCCCTCTTTTTTTTGTTTAAGTCCTTGGAAAAGTTTACCGTAAATTCTCTGATTTTAAATTTAGTAAATTCCCATCTGCATATATTACCTACAATATAATCATTATTTTCAGTTTCTCTTATTATTCCTCTTATCTTATCACAGTAATCTTCATTTTTTAACAAATGGGCATTAAACTTCCAATATCCTTTGTTTCTAAATTCCTTCCTTGTGGGTTCTAATATCAGATCTATAAAGCAATGATCGGTCAGGGGCGCTATGGAGATTTTAGATTGAGAAGTGCACTTCAGGATATTATCGCTCACCATCCAGTAATCTATTCTCGATTTGCATCCGCCATTAGGCTTAAACCATGAATAACTCTCAGCTCTGGGATTAAATACCCGCCAAGCATCCATTAAATTGTTATCTGTCACAAAGCTATTAACCATGTCATTACACTGTAACCTTCCTAAGCGAGGAGGCCACCTATCAACCCATTCATCTGGTGTCATATTCCAGTCACCTCCTACTAAAATATGATCAGTGGGATACAACATTTTCAGTTCTGCTATCACGTTAGTGATGTTCTGCAATAATCTTTTGTTCTGACCATCATTATTGTACCCATACACATTCGTGACAATAAGCAGCAAGCTTTCACTTTTCAACACCACTGTTAACCAGTGCCCCTCTACATCAGCTCTATGTGTTAAAATTTCCCCTGGACATCTGTTAAAGCATATAGCCACACCTCCAGAACGATTAGATCCGTGACTAAAAAGAATCTTATCACCCCATTGATTAGACCAAAAGGGTGCATCAGCAACGGAAGAATGAGTCTCTTGTAGAAACAAACAGTGAGATTTCTGCCCCTTACAGAATAGAAAAAGTGCCTTTCTCTTAACAATGTCTTTCAAACCCCTAACATTTAAAGAACCAAATGAAATTTTAACATTCACCATGAATAGTAACACTAACAGACAAACCAACAATTAGACAAAACTTGTCAATCAACCCACTCACTAGCTAAGTAGCCTAAACGGTAACTTTTCATAAGAGCTCCATCCCTTTAAAATGTCCACTGTTCAACATATTGTTGTTAAGCACATTAGCATTCACCTTTTGAGTTCATCCGACTTCCTCCAACCGCTTTCCATCAATATATCCATGGGGCCCTCGGAAGAAGGCTCGTTTACCCTCACGCCGAGCTTGTTCAATTCGGGGCCAAAGCCTTTCTCTCTCTTCCCAATCCTCTCGTGGAAGCACTTCAGCAAAACGAATGCCATATTCCTTGCAGACCGCCGCATCTTTGCTCAGACGCCAAATCTCTTCTTTCACTCGCCTTTGGGTAAATAGAACTATGACGTGCCTGTTCTTCTTTTCTATCCTTTGCCCCAGCCTGTGCACAACATCCACAGCATCCTCCAACTTAGCCTCCATACATGGGGCGATAGCGCCAAGGATTTGGATAATTTGAGCTCTGATATCTTCACCTGGCTGCTCTTTCAATCCCTTGATCCTTAAACACCATCTCATTCTGTATCGCTCCTGTTCTCTCACCCGCTCCCTGAGATCGCTGTTGTCTTTGCAAAGTTGTTCATTGCGTCTTTCCAGCTTCCTAACTTTCTCTTTGCATTCTTCCATCTCTTCTGCATTAAACTGTACAGCCTTAGCTAGGTTAGCAAGCGTAATGCTATTTTGCTTTGACTGCATAGTCAAATCAGCCAGCTGTTCATCTACTCTTTTTTCAAGTTTCAGTATCGCCTCCAGTATTGTGGTGTTAGATACCTCAGTGGTCTCACAATCATCTAAGGATTTGGATTTTTTCTCTGCAGGTTTCAAATTCTTACTTGGCGTTGAAGGTGTGGAGTCCTCTCCGCGCTCCCTCTTACTTTGCACAGTTACCTCCATGGCATAGCCATGCTCAAACACATGGCTACTATCTTTTCTTTCCCCATTCGACATAGATCCTAGTTTTTTGGGGTCAGTTTTTGGCTTGACGCTTTTGTTTAATTTTTGTGCAATCATTTTGACAATATTTAGTGGATTTTCACAGATAATAAACTAAATGGGATGATAGAGAAGAGCTCTGTAAAAAAGCAACTGCTCAGTCCGCCATCTTGCGCCACCTCAACACCGGTCAAAGTGACTGGCAGAGGTTTCGTTTTCCGGACATTTTGATGATATGCCGGTCAAATATCATATTATCGCTTCTTAATTAGTCAAGTTGAGGAAAACTGGAGACAAACAAACCGGTTCGCAAGCAGGTAAAAGTGTGGCCTGAGGGAGCCTCTGATGCTCTTCAAGACTGCTTTGACACAACAGACTGGGAAATGTTTAACCCATTTAGGCCGGGAAAGCATTGCCGCATTTCTACCATTAAAGCCGGGAGCGCTGTTGCACAATTCATTGAGGCCGGGAAAGCGTATACGTCAATTTCCGCGTGTAAGGTTTTTTTTGCACCAATTATCGGCCTCTGGGCCAATGAAATGCATCAGAATAGACACGAGGGAGTGTCATCATGTTCCTCGTGACATTGTTTTGAAATTTCTTCGAGCAAGCGTGGAGGACTTTGATAGCGAGGAGATTTCGGAAGGTATGATTTTGAGGAGATTCTCGGCTTCGATGACATTATTGCTGATGACTTTGAACGCGCCCTCCCCTCCCTAATGTTGCCTGCTTTTGACATAGCCCTGGTAGGCTACAAAACTTGTACCCTACTGATTCTGTTTGTCTAATTGATGGATTTAACCCCGATTCGGATTAGGCTACATCAGGAACATCACTGCAAAACGTGCGCTGTATTATGTAGCACTCTGCGTCTTTTTATGTGCACATTCACATTAAATCCATTTCACTAACGTTATCAAGAGAATACCGTAAAGTTTTATTTTGAGCACTTTCTAGGTCTCACTCATTGGATCAAAATAACAGAAATAGCAAACTCCAAGTTATGGTAGGGTAAGTTAAGATATAAGCACATAGCCCGTTAAACATGACCAAGGAAAAAGTCAATGGGACAACACACAATGCCACGGTAACCTACCTATGCTATGGAATTTTGTTCGTTTAGGCCTACTTTTGGGTTTAATGCCAATTCCGAAATAAGCTACAAAACCTATTGGCAAACTTTTACATCTTGAAAGAGTTCCTTCTAGGTAACTATTCTGTTAGTTTGCGCGTCATGTCTTATCATTAGTGCTCACCAAAATCATAGAAATTAACATTACAAGACACTTATCTCTTCTATGATCTCAAAAATATTTTCTTTGGCTTGTTAGTTTTTCGAACATTTATGTTATCTAATGACAGAGAAAATAATAATGAAAACATATCCTGGGACTGAGCGATTAAAGTTTATTTATAAACCTTGAGAATGAAAGCTAATTACTTTCACGTTTTTTCTTAAAGTGACAGGCACTCAGTTAGACCTACATATCACCACTGTAATGTCATTAAAGACAAGTGCAATAGTTTAAAAATCAATATGTATTCAAATTACTGAATATTTTTAGCTTTAAGTAATTATGCAGATCATAAAATATATAAAGTTTATGAATTCAAAATATGAAATAGAAACATGACAAGCCATAATTTTGTGTGTGTATGGAGGGTTGAGCAGAGACTAGGATCACCACTACTGTGAATAATCACACAGTATTCATTATTACTGATAAGTGTCAAGGTGGTGGTGGCCCCAATTTGCCTATGTTTTTGTAATATAATAAACACAGTTACACTTTTTGAAACTATTTCAGCTTGTGTAGGCCTATCAGTAATTTCTGAACATACCAATAATACATATAACCAGGCAGTAGATGTCAACCAGAATGACAAGCTGTGGAAAGTGCACTGGTTTCTGATAAAATAGTGCTGTTCCTGCACTGACACATTACATGTTTTATTTTTGTGAAGGTGTAACTAAATAAACCCAATTTCGTAGCAAAGCCACAGGTATAAGCTCTCAAATACTTTTTCAATTTTGTTCCTATCTGCTACAGAGGCTGAGAAATCAATCATTCAGTAGGCATTGACACAATTGCTGAATTTCCAGAAAAACTTCAGGTTTTAGGGGGGTTTTCTGAAATCACCCTTAGGTTTTACAGGCATTTTTTCCAGGCGTTTTAGGCCTAAATGGGTTAAGCAGGCAGCCAATTACAACAACCAGACAGACATAGAGGAGTATACAGACACTGTAACCTCTTACATCACCAAGTGCATTGATGATGTGACCCACACAAAAGACATCATCACTCGGGCTAACTGGAAGCCATGGCTGACAGGGGATGTCCTCAGGCTGCTGAGGGCCAGAGACAAAGCCTACAGAGCTGGGGATGAAGCTGGCATGAGAACAGCGAGAGCCAACCTGTCCGGTGGCATCAAGGAAGCAAAAAAGGAATACACTCACAAGATAAACACGCACTTCAAAGACAGCAGGAACGCACAAAGCCTATGGCAGGGCATTCAGGCCATCACGGACTACAAGCCTGCGCCACAGAGCTGTGAGAGCAACATCCCTCTGCTCAACAATCTGAACCGCTTCTTTGCTCGCTTTGAAGCACAAAACAGCACTTGCCCACAGAAGACCCCTCCCCCTCCACACGAGCAGCCCCTGTGCCTCTCTGCCGACAGCGTGAAGTGGACACTTGCTGCTATCAACACCCGCCCAGACAACATCCCAGGTCGTGCGCTGAAGGACTGCGCTGAGGAGCTTAAGGATGTCTTCACAGACATCTTTAACACTTACCTGAAGCAAGCCATCGTCCCATCATGTTTCAAAGCTGCCACCATCATACCTGTGCCGAAGAAAACTGCTCCATCCTGCTTCAATGACTACCGCCCCGTGGCACTGACACCCATCATCATGAAGTGCTTGGAGCGGCTTGTCATGTCACACATCAAATCCATTCTCCCCCCTACCCTGGACCCCTTCCAGTTTGCATACCGAGCCAAACGGTCCACAGAGGATGCAATCTGCTCTGCCCTCCACCCAGCCCTCACCCACCTGGAAAAAAGAGACTCATATGTGAGATTGCTGTTTATAGACTTCAGTTCTGCATTCAACACCATAATACCACAACAACTCATCTGCAAACTTGACAAACTGGGACTCAGTACCTACCTCTGCAACTGGCTACTGGACTTCCTCTGTCAGAGGCCTCAAGTAGTACGTGTTGGCAATAATATCTCAAGCAGCATCACACTGAGCACGGCGGCCCCTCAAGGCTGCGTGCTCAGTCCGCTGCTTTTCACCCTGCTGAAGCATGACGGCACTGCAACCTACAGCAACAACCACATAGTGAAATTTGCTGATGACACAACTCTGGTGGGTCTCATCACCAAGGGCGACGAGACTCAATACAGGTTGGAGGTCGACCTTCTGACCACGTGGTGCAGGGACAACAACCTCCTGCTGAACGTCAGCAAGACCAAGGAGATTGTTGTTGACTTCCGAGAGGTCACACCCAACACCTGCCACTGACCATCGACGGTGCTGTGGTGGAGAGAGTGAGCAGCACCAAATTCCTGGGGGTGCACATCAGTGAAGACCTCTCCTGGACCACCAACACTGCATCACTGGCGAAGAAAGCTCAGCGCCGCCTGTACTTTCTGCGGAAACTCAGGCGAGCAAGTGCTCCACCAGCCATCATGACCACATTCTACGAGGCACCATTGACAGCATCCTCTCCAGCTGTATCGCTGTGTGGGGCGGAAGCTGCACTGAACAGGAAAGCCCTGCAGCGCATAATGAACACAGCTGGAAGGATTATTGGTGCTTCACTCCCCTCCCTGAAGGACATTTACACATCCCACCTCACCCGCAAGGCAACCACAATTGTGAGTGATGCAAGTCACCCCGCTCACAATTTGTTTGATCAACTGCCCTCTGGGAAGAGGTACAGAAGCCTGCGCTCCCGCACCACCAGACTCACCAACAGCTTCATACACCAGGCTGTTAGGATGCTGAACTCTCTTCCCTCTCCCCCCCCCCTTCCACCCTCAGCTACATAACATCCTGGACTTTGGACCCACAATGGCTGCCTTGCACTACTCCACTTGCACTACTCCACTTGTACACTTGCACACTTTGCAACTTGTTGTTGTTGTCCTGTTGTCCTGAAAACACTTCTGAACACACTTCTGCTGCTCTTAAATAACTTGCACCACTATGCCACTTGCATACTTAGGTCAAACAGAACTACCTCAGCCATTTATTGGCCTGCCTTTTGCACTATTATATTGACTGTCTACTGTATGCACAATTGCACATTTTCAACTCAAATTTTGCTGCTCTTATTTTCTTCATTGTATGTGCCTTCTTATTTTTACTTTTTATATTGTTTACTTGAATGTTATGTTTGTCTGTGGACCTAATTGGTAAAATATGTCTTGTCTCCACCGTGGGATAGTGGGAAACGTAATTTCGATCTCTTTGTATGTCTTGACATGTGAAGAAATTGACAATAAAGCAGACTTTGACTTTGACTTTGAGACAGGTTATGTAGCTTAAAGAATGACTGTATAGAATACAAGGCTGAATAGAATGCAACATGTTCATTAGCCTAACTTATGTAAACATGCCTAACAAGATCTAGCCAGTAAGCTATCTATGTTTTCATTAACAGCAAGAGTCCGCTTCGTTCATTGTTTTAAAAAGGCTACAGTACGTTGTTTGTTGCTGCTACCCACGTTATCTCCAGTGGTTCCACTGTTTGGACTAGCTGCAGCATGTGAAGCAAATGAGGATGCTCTCTGAGGTCGATGTGAGCAATGCCTTTAGGAGGGTTAATTGTAGAAAAGCTACTGGACCGGATGGAATTTCTAACAGGGTTTTGAAATCCTGCGCTGCTCAGTTAGCTCCTGTGTTCACTTATATCTTTAACACATCATTGGCTCAAGAGACAGTTCCTACTTGCCTCAAGCAGTCTGTTATTGTTCCAGTACCGAAAAACAAAAGTCCATCATGTCTGAATGACTACCGCCCAGTAGCCCTGACGTCTACAGTGATGAAGTGCTTTGAGATGCTTGTGAAAAACATTATCTGCTCATCCCTCCCTGCCTCCTTCGACCCCCTCCAATTTGCTTACAGAGCCAACAGGTCTACAGAGGATGCCATCTCAAACCTCATGCACACCACCTTAACTCACCTGGAGGAGGGGAATGGGAATTATGTGAGGATGCTGTTCATTGACTTTAGTTCAGCATTCAACACGATAGTATCTCTCACCTTGGTCACAAAGATGAAGGCCTTAGGACTGAACACCACCCTGTGTCACTGGATATTTGACTTCCTCACCAACTGTTCACAAGTGGTTAGAGTGGGGGGTCTGACATCTGACTCATTAACCATCAGCACTGGTGCTCCCCAAGGCTGTGTTTTGAGTCCACTGCTGTACAACATCTACACACATGACTGCAAAGCCAACAGTAGTCATACCTCCATCATCAAGTTTGCAGATGACACAGTGGTCTTGGGCCTGATTAGTAACAGCAATGAACAGCTCTACTTGGATCAGGTTGATGAGGTGGCACAGTGGTGTCAATCTAACAGCTTGACACTGAATATCAATAAAACCAAGGAAATGGTAGTGGATTACAGAAGGCAGCAGCAGAACTACAGTTACACCCCACTAATGATCAGCGGGCAACCTGTAGAGAGAGTCACAAATTTTAAATACCTTGGTGTCCACATTACTGAAGACTTAACTTGGACTGTTAACACTCAATATGTTCTGAAGAAGTCCAGACAACGACTCTACTTCCTTCGTCAGCTAAGGAAATTCAAAGTTTCTACATCCATCATGAAGGCCTTCTACACTTCAGCGGTTGAGAGTGTTCTAACTGGTAGCATCATCACCTGGTATGGGAACTCCACAGTTAGAGATTGTAGTACTCTGCAGAGAGTAGTGCGCTCAGCTGAACGTACTATAAGAACTCAACTCCCTGCTCTACAGGATATCTATTCCAGAAGAGTACTCCTAAGAGCCCAAATGATTCTGAAGGACTCTTCTCATCCTTTGTTCCTCGTTGGTGGAACACACTGCCAGTTCCTACAAGGGCAGGGACATCCCTCTCCACTTTCAAAAAACTCCTGAAGACCCAGCTCTTTAGAGAACATCTCCTCTCATAGCAACACTTACAACAAGTCTTGCTGATCCTAGCACTCACCAGCCTTCTTAAACGGACACGTAACTGTTAACAACAGCACTCACTGATGCACTTATTCTTACTGTACTTATTCTTATGTTTTTTAAATTGTCCTAAAATTGTTGTGAATTGCTCTAAAACTTAAACTGTTTACCATGTTGTTAGTCGCTTTGGTTAAAAATGCGTCAGCCAAATGTAATGTAATGTAATGAAATCCTAACAATGGATTATTCCTACCGCTGAAATCAAGAAGACGCCTATGTAGTCACAAAGCCAGAACTGAGAGACTTAGGAGAAGTTTTTATCCCCAGGCCATCCGAACTCTGAACTCACACTATACTGACTTTGCACACATTCACTCCTCAGCACTCTCAAACATTTCCCAACTCTGAACTCACACTATACTGACTTTGCACTCATTCACTCCTCAGCACTCATGACCCCCCCCCCCCCCACACACACACACACACCTACAAGACTTTTAGCACTTTTACATCCCTCTCCCTATGCTACAGACCTTTTATTTATTTTCTTATTTCATCACACGTCAAAACACACAAACACACACACACACACACACACACACACACACACACACACACACACACACACACACACACACACACATATCTGACTTTCTCCAACTTTTGCACATCTCCATAGAACTTTTTATTTATCATTTTTGATTTCTCCTCCATCTACCCATGTCCTTGATTGCCTAGCCTTTCTGCCCCCCCCCACCCCACCCCCATCCCCAACACACACACTTACATCATCACTGTCATCACTTCACATACATACAGCACACTGCTTGCTACAGTAAGCCTCCTCTACATACTTGCTGCACACTGCCCCCCCCCCTACATACACAGCACATTGTCTTCAGGATCTTCTCCAACACACATCCTCTACATACTTACAGCACACTGCCCCCACCTACCCACACACACACTACACACACACACACACAGTCACTGCTCCACTCCCCTCCCGCCCACACACACATCTTCACTGTCATCACTCACATACATCATACATACAGTACTCTGCTTGCAATAGTAAGTCCCTGCCCCCCCCCCCCCCAATACACAGCACATTGTCTCATGAGGAAGCTTCTCCAACACACATATTGCACACTGCCCTCTCCCCACATACACAGCACACTATCCCATCTCCCCTGTCATCCCCCAAACACACACACCAAGACCCCTGGCAGTTGGGTTAGCCCCTTGAGCCGTGGATCTGCCCAAGGTTTCTTCCTTGGTAAGGGAGTTTTTCCTTGCCCCTGTTGCTCTTGGGTGCTCCTTGTTGGTGCCCCCCACCCAATCCCAATCCTCCCCCACCTTTTTTATGCAGCCCTTGCCACTTAATCTACTAAACCCCTCTTCTACTGCACTTTTTACCCCCCCCATTAATGCACAAATAGGCTGACACCAGACATAATTTCACTGCATTTCTTACTTCCAGTAACTATATGCATGTGACAATAAACTTCCTTGTATCCTTGTATCCTTGTATCCTTGTTTAACTTGCACAGATGCGCAAACACAAGAATGAGCGCTCACACCACTAAGGCTATAATTTATTTGATAACAATAAATTAAGAAATGTTTCCTATTCTGGGAAATGTTTAGTTTCTTTTTCTTTCGGTCCGCGGTTCAATGATACCGTTTAATTGTGCGCGGACCAGCAATCTCCTCGTCGAGGAGGCCCTAACCCTGCAGATCATAGACATAGAAAGCATAGGCCTACTGTATGCTTTGGGTACAGAACACATGTTGCATGTCCAGCGTACACGGAGAATGACAGTGTCTTGGAGAGGCCGCAACCCCGCAACTCCACTTCCAACGTCATGATTCCGACAGATACGCCCGACACTTCTGCTTTTTATCTGGTGGTGGTGGAGTTGACCGGACATCTGAGGCTTCAGGCGTTACCATTTTATCATCATCAATCGCGTCTGGCCTCACTCATTTGTTCGTTGTTTAACATGGACGTTTTAAGCGTGCGCTTCCTATTTAAAATGTTTATTTGAAATGCAGCATAGGCTATGCGTGTTGTTTAAAGCAACACCAAAGAGTTTTTTGTACCTTAAAATAATGTTTCCAAAATCGTTTCAGTGGTTCATCAACTTGTAACAGGGTGAATGGCACTTCTACATTCGCTTTGCGGCCCTCTATCGGCTATAACTGCACTAAGTTTGCAGATCGGGTAGCGGGTCTGTAGTTCGATGGAATGAGACATAAGAAACTACAAATTTGACTTGCATCTGATGTCGCAATACATCGTACTTCCATAAATCGTGCAACATATTCTACCTTGTCTGTGGACATCGTTATTTGCAAAGCCGGTGCTGGACAAACAAATAGCGTGCGTGCGACAGGGAAAGTTCTTTAGTGTTGCTTTAATAGCTTTCAAACGGTAGAGCCTGTACATTTAAAAACATAGCCAGAGGACAGATTGCTTAGGCTTACATTTTAAGGCTTATTCTCAAATTCAGATTGCGTTAGGGGGACGGGATTATTAGCCAATTTCAATCGGACAATTTGATCGGAGAGATTTGATTTTGTCGGACATTTCATTTTTTTTCCGGCCAATGTCCGGTAATTACCGGACAACGGAAACCCTGCTATCCAAAGTAAGGAGCATGTTTTGAAGTTAACTGATGGTCAAATCAACCAAAACGTGGATTTGTCATAGGCCTACATTTTCAAAACTTGGAAACTTGCACTTACTCAGAAATTGGTTGGACATAGCAACAGTTACTAAGTGGGGTGCCGGCGGGCCTACCATGACTGATAGTTCGAGGAGGATCTTTGCATCTTTGCAATAACTTTAGATCAGAATTCATTCTGAAAATATATTATAATATTTATATTTCAGAGAAAAATTAAACAAAATCACCTGATAATGAATGATGATGAAAATACATAACTAACCCAGAGAAACTAGCCTACATAGTCCAACGCAGGTCTGAAACCTGCAGGTATAGTGTGAACATGAAGAACACCGAGGCCCCATCAGAGCTGAAGTTCACCAGAAAGAGTTCTGAGTCTCACAATGTGAATACAAAATGAACTGAGTCCCTTTTGTTTTGGTCTCTCTCCTGGTCCCCTCCTCTTTCTGGTCCCCTTTTAGTGGACTGAGTTCGGTTCTTTTAAAAGGAACTGTGAAAAGGCCCTTGGTAGTTAGCTTCAATTAACACCCGGATCTCCTTATATGGGCAAAAATGGTTAGAAGAAAGTTAAAATCGAAAAAATAAACTATCATGAAAGATGATTACCACATTCATTTTAACTGGCCAATTTGCTAATAGGCTATGATATGAATAGGTCTATGCAAATCGTTCATTCAGTGATCAAATGTTGTTACAGTGCTGATATAGGGCATGATCCTCCAAGGTCCGCCAGTCACATTCTGTTATAGAACACAGCTGATCCCCGTTACATCAGAGCAGTCTGCAGGAGCTCTCCGGTTACAACTTTTTTGGAGCTTGTGCTAACGTGGAATTTTGGGAAATTGAGTTAGCTCAAAATAGTGGCATATCTTATTCACAGGGAAAAAACAGTTTAATAATTAAATTTATCTGAATGAATATTCTACATAATAAGAAAACAGGTCTATTGGAGTGATGTTATCTTCGAACTTTGTCATGACAGGACACAAAAGACTCTTCGGAAATGTATTCCCTACGTCAGTGCAACGTCATCAGTCACGAAGGACTTCCCCTCTTCTTTCGTAACTGTCCTGCTGATTCAGATGACTGCTGTTCTCGCACGTGAATCGAGTCACCTTTAATAGCTGGTGAGTATGGACCAGTATGGCTCGTTCTGTTCAAGTTTTTACTAGATTAAGCTTAGGTAGGCTACGGTTGAATGTTGTAGCCTAATACGCGTTTGATTTGGGTGACCGAAGGAGGCTATGTAGGGGAGAGATACCGGTAGCCGATCACGCACCCTAAAAATGAATGGTGTCTCTGTCACACTGAAAGTAGTTTCTGGACGTAAATAATATTAATCGGTTAAGTGTCGGTTCTAGCGCACTAAGACTAGCTAAAGGTTTTATGTATTAAGATTCCTCAAAGTATGGCTGAAGTTAGACTTTTCAGAGCCTTTTCAGAGCCATTTTGTGATGTCACATTTGTTTGACCTTAGGATAAATTGATGTCAGTGCAAGTGTTTTCGAAACAGATTGAAACAGCCTAAACTAGTTATGATCTATTGTCTACAGTTTTAACAAACCAAATGCGAATCTAGACTAGCGCATGGATGCTTTATTCACTAGCCCAAACACGGTTAGTGTAGTCACTAGTCATGTGAGGCCGCTTCATCGTTATGCAATTGAGGGACATGGCGTTACATAGTCTATGGGCAAGCGCTTCCTAAACTTTTTTTTCCCCCGCGGACCATCTAGGCCTACATCCTGCTCGGCTCGCGTAGGCTACTCCCACCATCCGACACATAAGGTGCATCCGAATAGTCAGTACATACTAACGTCGGTTAGAACGTACTACTCAACCGTCAATTTAGTACGTTATTTATGTATGCGAGCGAGTAGTAGGCATACAATTCGGACGTACTGGGCAGCCATTTTGCCTGTCCTTTGACCCCGGATGTTTACATGTGACGCCGACACACATGACGCACGCCGCGAAAAACTACAGTAACCTCGAAGAACTACAGAGCCCGGTCCTCCTTTCTTTAGTGTTGTAGCGATACTACGATTGAATGTAATTGGAGATATCCTGCGCATCGAGAATGGCACTCGACATTGCCGTCGTAGATCATCGCGAAAGCAGCTTTTTATGCATTTCTGTAGGAGCTGGGGAAGACATTTGTATGCCCCCGTTAAATTCTCCCCCACTGTTGAACTTGCTTAACGCTAGCTGACCGAACTAAAGATACAACAAAAACCACACGTTACTTGACAGAACAAAATCATCTGATAATCAAACGAGTTTGAAGAATAACGTAGAGCTTATCGTTTGCACAACAACTACACTATACAACTAGTTGAACAGCTTAGCCAGGGTTGCCAACTTTGGGTGTTTGGCTGGAGTGAGATTTTGTGAAGTCATAGTGCGTGTGCGTTACATTTTTCCCTAAACCTAATTTTAAAAATGTCTGTCCCCAGACTTTTTTGCTATGTACAGTATAATCCATGATTTAAGTTTCTTCAAAATGTACAATTATTGATTGCACTTGAAAACAAGACCAGTGTTTTAACCCTGTGGCATGGAAGGATTATGAGCCACTGGGCCCCTGGGCACAGACATGAAAAGGGCCCCCCTGCCCACCTGAAAAAGGTAGTAGCTTAGTAGAAAAAAAATGAAAAATAACCCCTTAAATGATGACTTCTGGCGAGTTTTGTGGAAAGAAATTGACAGATTGAGACTTATGAATGTGTGTATGAGTGTACATATGTATCAGGGATGCAAATAGCCTAAAATATTTTTTTCCACCTACCATTGTGGCTGGTGGATTCCAAAGTCTACCAGCCACTAGAGATATGAACATTTGATGAAAAATCATGACCAAAATGATCACGGTTATTGGTATTGCAATATGATTAAAATGTGGTGACTTTTCTTCTAAACCTACCATCAATGTTGGACAGAACTCATAATTGGCCTGCCCTTCATGCCCAGTAGCAAAAAATCTAAAGGTCAACAGAACAGCTATAGTGTCATAAAAGTCGTGTGGCTCCTTTAAGACCCAATCCACTGGTGTGAGTTCTGGAGCCATCCAACTTTATCTAACTCTATACTATCCTACATCATCTGATTTTAATATTATGTTTAGGCTACAGTATATTTAACATTTAACATTTATTTTCTATTTGGCCTGTTATGAAATTATGCATTGACCAATATAAGCACACTTTTTAAGACACTTAAATACATGCATGCTTAGCATTTTGTGAAAACAAATCATTATGGCTACATCCACAAACTCTTAGCCATGAGCTATATATCCTCTGATTTTAATATTTACACATATGTAGGTATTTAAGCACAGCTCAGTTTTAAGACGCTTAAAGCCCAAAATTGGAGACCATATAGAAATTTGCTACCATTTCAAAACCGGATTACTCTGGAACGGCTTATTGTACAGGGGATTGCATTACACCTTTGTGTTCGGTAAGGTCTGCTGTTTATGTTTACGGTTTGTCATGTGTGGAACGAAAAGTTTGTGAGATATTCCTCCTATAGGAATTGAAATGAGCGCAGAGCTATAGTAGCCTAATATGATTATTTCTTGAAAGTTAATTTATTTTTCTCGCGAACCGTTTATCGCAGCAAATAGCGGCTATAGCACCTTATAAAAGATGAGAAAAAGTTATTTCATGTGATGTCTGTGAGGCTACTTCGCGAGTAGTTCCTATAAGAATGGGCGGCCACAATTTATGTCGGTCTGCCTCATGTCTAAAGCAGCATGTTCCGTGAAGGTGCCGCGGACCGGATTAAAATAGCCTGGTCAGCGAATCAACAATCAGAGAAAACTGCGCTGAGAACGTTGTAGGCGGATATTAGACCTACCTGCTGTTGGTCTAGACATATCTATGCCTTAAACTCGTATCCTGTCATTTAGAAACAATGCTGTGGTCTAGTCTAGTCATCAACAAAAAATGAACGGATTGCAAAAAAAAATTATGGATTTGGCGTGACATTTCTTGAGCGTGCGTGAGAGCGTGAGATTGGTGCTGAAAGCGTGAGTGTCACGCCAGATGCGTGAGAGTTGGCAACCCTGGCTTAGCCTAGGCTACATAGGCTATCGTGAATCTCTTTGGACAAAAGCATCTGCCAAACAAACATCTCACCCCTTCGACTGAAAACTTTAGTTAAGGTGATACAGGTAGCTGCTTGATGTAATAGTTGACAGCTACAGTTTAAGAACAAGTTAACCAAGAACAGGATCAGCCCTAATCGAAAATCACATGTTATAGGACAATTATTTGTCTTGGCTTTAATCATATGAAGGCAGTTGGCTACTTTTCCCACAGCTCTCTCTCCTCAAACTCCCTGGACATTACTTTCAAACTGAGCTAGTTCAGACAAAGACCACTGGACTGCCTATGCTCATTTAAACAATTGAGCAAAACCTTCTTGCAGTCGTTTTTAAATAAATTTGAAACAGATTCAAAAACATCTTATTTAAAAAAAAAAAAGCATCACAGTAGAAAAGGAATAGTCACATTTATATATCAATGTTTATTATATAAACATAAAATGGGCACGCACAGTAGGGGTGTAAAGGTAAACCTATTCATACCTTACCATTTAGGTACAGGATGTTCAATACAGATGCAAATGCAGCCTTTAACAGTAATCAACAGTAGAATGTTATGCCATGAACATATAAGTGGTGACCATTATGTCAGTTTACTCAACTAACATCAAAAAAACAATTGACGCTTTTTAAAAATACTACTTCCATTGAGAACATATATTGTTAATGAACTTTAGGTTAGCAGTGGCAAAAATTAACCTAATGACAAAACTTCAAAACTGAGGTACAAGCCAGTTTTGTGTATCATTACACCCCTAGTACTCAGGCATTGGTGTGTGTGTGTGTGTGTTTATGTGTTATTGAGTGTCTCTTCTGGTCGTTTGGTTTCCTCTACACATGTTGGGGTGATGCAATCTGTAAAACAGAAATAAGAGAAGAACACAGTCAGAAAAATACTACAGAAACAAACTATTCTAAATACTTTGAATTGTCTGTTTATTAAATTAAGATAAACAGATCTGGAACTGTGGAGTGAAATATTCCTCAAAGATCAATATTTATAATGTTTCCTTCATAGATAAATGCAGTTTCCTACGAAGTTAGAGCAGACTAGCCTATTAATAACACTATTTATGATATTAATGCCAGAGACTTTCTAATGTGGAGACACAGCACTCAAAAAATACTCCATAGAAATGCATGGGGCTAGTTTGTCACGCCAATATGGCCGTTGTCTACACATATCCCACCCCTTCCTCGGCAAAACGTTGACGTGAATACATTGAGCCAATCATGTGGTGTGATGTGAATACATTGAGCCAATCTTATGGTGTGTTGTGAAGTCATCGTGCCAATCATGTGTTGTGATCTCGCCGCTGGAGCAAGATTGGTGTCGTGAAGCCTTGCGCACGCGCATTTCTGCCGAAATGGATGCCCAAAAAGCGTTGTGAAGCGTTGTGAAATGGCCGCCGAGTGGAGGGACTTGCCTAAAAGGACTTTGTTAATGCCCAACCATTGCTTCACATTTATTTTTTAGGCACTCCTATCCTTCAGTACTAGTACTGACAGATGCTGTCCTAGCTTCTCCTCTGCACTGTAGTTTTGCTGTAGCTCTGTAGCTACAATGTTAAAATGGTTAAATGTTAATAGATCAAATGTTATTCTACTGCTGTAAATCACTTTGGATTAGAGCCCGACCGATCTATCGGCGGGCCGATATTATCGGCCGATATTAGGCATTTTCCAAACTATCGGTATCGGCATTTATAATGGCCGATAAATGAATATTTTAAAAATAAAATAAAAACGGACGAAACACCCTTCAACCATGTCATGAGTGTTGGCGTTGTATAGTTTGTCCTCCAGAGGGCACGCTACACCGTCCCTGCTGGCCATAGACATATACACTAGATGTCGCCTTGACTACTGCTGTTCATTAGAACGAATGCGTCAATCGAGACGCCATCTTGCTTCAGTGATCCACTCCTCTATAATGCATTAGCGTCAATCTGGGCAAAGATCTAGCGAAAATAAAATCACCATAAATCGTCAAAATCTCAAGCAATTATCTAGTTTTTTGGGTTGTTCCAACTGACAGGCATGTATTTATGGTTGAGTCTAGAGAAAACTAAGCTTAAGACGATAATAAAGATACATTTTACCCGTGTGTGTTCATGGTGATTTGGTCACGAGACATACATTGCTTGAAATAACAATTAAAAGAACATCCCCATCAGTTCTCTTAACTCAAATAAGCATGACAAAGTTCGTGAAAACAATGTCCAGTTTTGCTGCTGTTAAATAAGCCGAGAGTGAAGCGGAATTAGCTAGTAATTACGTTACGTTGTTAAAGTGTAGTTGACTGTCTGTCTTTTTAACTTTTGACAATGTGACTGCGTGACAGTTATAGCAGTGAGACGTATCATCTCTCCCCGGCCTGTTTTTTTGAAAGCGTATGTTTTACAATTTGCAGTAAGACGTTATCCATTGCTAAATTAGGGCTCATCATAGACTAGCTAACCACAAAGCTAGCTAATGCTATGAATATCAGTGGAAGACCGCTAACGTTAACATTAATGAGCTTGGAAACCACAACGAACTTATTCTGCCTAAATAAAGTAATGATTTATTACTAGTATATCTGTAGTTGCTAGTTCAAACGTTTGCCAACATAATAAAAGCTTAACTCGTGTCACACTGTTCGCCAGCAGCAACATCCATCTTATTTGTTTTCAAGTAGCAGGGAATTCAAGCCAAACCGTTGCAACTCTGCCATCAATCATTATGTTAAGCCCACCTAACGACTCTATACACGATTTCAATGGCCTGATTAAGTTTCGATTTCTGGAGCTCACAAGCCAACGGAGAGTTGCTAGACTAGCCCTGGCAGCAAATTAATTTCTAGATTTCTAGGCTACCTTCCATCGCTTTAATTAGGCCTTTTGGACAGTGTCCCTGTTTTTAGCCAGTCTTCCATGTTTGCGTAGCCTTCTACATAACCTACACTTCCAAGAAACTAACGCGCCAGATATTCTGTGGCAGGAAATCATGTAGCCTACCTTATTTTCACGTTACCATATCATAACCCGATTCGAAATTATTTATAAATTAGCCTAATTAGATTATTAATGAATCCATCATTTTTAACACCTTTCCGACATTCCCTTTTTCATCTCGCATACCCCCTAGTGGCAGCTCATGTACTACTGGTGGTACACGTACCAGTTTGGGAATCCCTGGTCTAGGCTGTTATAGGCTGCAGTGTACTTGCATGGTAAAGCATTACAATGGGCTTAGGCTGACAATTGTCTCACCTTTTTATTTTATTGATTTCTGTGGTTATTTCTCTTTCAAGATCTAAATAGGCCCACTGAACTCACCCTTCAGTCAAGATGTCTGCAGTGGAGTATGATGAGTATGAGTCCAAGTTTATGCGTAAAGCAAAAGAAAATCCATTTGTTCCTGCAGGTAATTAATAAATATATAATTTTCTTATTTAATCTGTAGGCCTACTACTGTTATTAAACCAACACAGTTACTGCAGACTATGCCATAGATAGAGTCTAGTTCTCATAATTATAAAACTGTTCAAATAAATAAGCAACAATACTTATTTTTGACTTTCACAATAGGAATGGCTGGATTTGTCGCTATTGTGGGTTATGGACTCTTCCGACTGAAAAGCCGTGGCAACACCAAGATGTCAGTGCACCTTATTCATATGCGTGTAGCAGCCCAGGGCTTTGTTGTTGGAGCAATGACGATAGGTATGGCACAAACGTGCATATTTGTGAGTCTGTTTGCCTCTTCCCATTCAACTTATGCTGTAAAGTTTCTTTTTTTTTATATCTCTTTAGGTGTCATCTATTCAATGTACAGAGACTACGTGTTGAAGCCCATGGCAGAACAGAAAGCCCTGAACAGCAAATGAACTGTTATTTATTTTTATTAATTTCACCTCATAGGTGTGTTACTACTATAGGTGTGAAGTACTATAATTAAAGGACTCAAGTGATGGGAATCCTATCCCATTTTAAAAATCGCTGTGCCTCAGATTTCTGAGGTCACCTCTTTACCATCTGCACCTCTTTTATTTATATATATATATATATATATATATATATATATATATATATATATATATGCGCTCTGATGAGATAAAGGAAAAAGTGAAAAGTTTTGAACATACAGCACCTGGTATCGACATGGTATTTCTCTTCATTGGTTATGTATAGGAAAGGGAAGGGACACAAGCCAGGGATTTTACTCACCCCGAGAATTTACTACTTTACGCAAGACCAAATATTTTATTTCTAAGAGCCTTGTGGTATTTTCGTCCACAGTCTTATTTATTCTGTCAAGGTAATTACCGTATTGACTGCTAATATTTTAAACAGTTAGGAATAATGTGTCATAATTAAGTGATGTTTTATTTATCAAATTCTTTGCTGTGTTTTCTGATGGCCATCACTGAAATTGTTGCTCTGGGCAAACAATGTAGTCTGTTCCACTTCCTGCCTCTGAATTCATTAAAGCCCCCAAATGCAGTTTTGGCAATTTCTTCACTGTTTTCTCTCTTTTTGCTTGCAGATTTTCTCTCTTTTCTGCAGAGCTCCCCCTACAGCTTCAGAGTATATATTTTACGACTCCTCAATCAGTCAGTCTGCAGTTTCCTCTTTCCCTGTTCCTCCGACAATGGTTTACTCGCTTTCTGCTTCTTTTCCCCAGCTCTGTCATGACGAATGCCTGAGAAACTCCATCACTACCTTGTTTTAGCTGGTGCCTGGCATGTACTGAATGTGTGTAGTGCAGTAAAACAATTTGTTACACAATTTGTTATCGCAAGACTTTCTGTGTCTGAGGCCGGCAACTCCCCGGCCCAGTTGCAAGGCTGTTTTTTCAGCTTGCTTCCCCCTAGCGCCTGTGAGACGGCCACCATTTACCCTAGAAAAAGTCATATAACCATTCCAATGACTTTGAAACTGTTAAGTTAAGGTCAATTAAGCTAAAAAACCTGCATAGTCCCTTTAAGGCCCAGCAACTTCTAAAACAGAACTCATAAAAAAGCGTAGCTTTTCAGCTTTTGAAAATAAAAATACTCACAACCGAAGTAGCGCCTAAATTATGCATTCTACAGATAGAAAAGGTGTTGGGTTAAAGAAATCACCTTGCTGATTAAGCCCTGTTTTTGTATTGTTGTGGTCTAGCCTACCTCTGTTTTAACACTTTTTCTGAATCATGGACTTTTTAATGAAGCTTAGTCAAGGCTATGAACTTAATTCGGAGGATTGGTTAATGATTAGAGAATGAAATGGTAGGATTAGAGGCTTGGGTTAGAAGAACAAATATTAAAGAAAAACGCATGCAATTACATTAACACCGACATTGAAAGGTAAAGACAGTCTGTTTATTATTAAATAAGAGTATGAGGCTGCATTAATTACTCTGGTCTATTTGGTGGATTGGGAACATGATTGAAAATTGCAGGATGAGCGGAACATAAACCAAATAAAGTGTAGGACCTAATCACACCGCAAGTGAGGCGTGAACATCGCATGGCAGCTTTGTGGCGTTTATTATGTCTGCTTACCAGAAGCGTGTCTGATGCTATGCTGCAGTGGCCAATTAAAATGTCTCTGTCTCACATTTTTTTTCTTAAATTAAATTTCTTAAAAGTTTTGAATGGAAACACTTCCAATACGCTTGCCTGTGGCGTGAAAAATAGGCATGAGGCCTGTTTCACACCAGAGTGTGTCCCATGTTAACAGGTGAGTGGCTCCCATGTTAACAGGTTAGACCTTGCAGCTCGAGCCGTGCCGAAAACACGTGCATGCTAGGAATAGGACTCACGCCTATTTTTCACGCCACATAGCATTTCGATTCAAAACAGTGAGAAAAAGTGACATTTTAATTGCCAGAAAGGGCGCCGCAGCACCGCATCAGACACGCTTCTGGTAAGCAAAGACATAAAATAAAATAAAGACATAAACTCCACGCACCCGCCACGCAGACACACGGCGTTCCCGCCACGTTCCCGGTGTGAAACGGGCCTTAGGTAAGGAAAAGGATGTTTATTTTGGTTGATGCAGCAAGTGAAACATACTCTGGATTCAGTGGGGATGGTCTCAAATCTTAACCATACTGTTTCAAAGTACCTCCTACACTCTAATTTAATGAAATTAGATCACTAATGCAAACAGGCTGCAACGTTTGGTTCTAGGCCTACTGTATAATAATTATAAATATCCTTGCCTGGGATGATAGTGTATAAGTATACTCTTTTGATCCATTGAGGGAACTTTGGTCTCTGTATTTATCCATTTATCTGCATTAGTTCATGAAACACACACAGCACACAGTGAGGTGAAACACACTAACCTGGAGCAGCGAGCTGCCTGCTACAGTGGCGTTCAGGGAGCAGTGAGGTTAGGTGCCTTGCTCAAGTGCCATGGATGTGGGCATAGGAGAGCATTGCTCATCCACTTCCCCCGCTCACATTTTTCCTACTGGGTCGGGGATCGAACCGGCAACTCTTTCGTTACAAGCCCGAAGCCCTACACAGTAGGCCACGGCTGCCCCCATGGCCTACCCTATTTTATATTTGGTTAGTATTATAAGTATATACTCTTTTGATCCCGTGAGGGAAATTTGGTCTCTGCATTTATCCCAATTTGTGAATTAGTGAAACACACTCAGCACACAGTGAACACACAGTGAGGGGAAGCACACACTAATCCCGGAGCAGTGAGCTGCCTGCAACAACAGCAGCGCTCGGGGAACAGTGAGGGGTTAGGTGCCTTGCTCAAGGGCACTTCAGCCGTGCCTACTGGTCGGGGTTCGAACCGGGGCAACCCTCCGGTTAGCAAAGCGCTAACCAGTAGGCCACGGCTGCCCCCATGGCATCATTCACACCTCAGGGAGTGCTTGTCTATCAGGTAGGGTACTGATGTCATGTCATAAGTACATTTAAAAAAGTGATAGTTCTTGCAGGTGATTTCATTTCTGCATATAGGGAGAAGAGGAGAGCCAGGTGACAAGCAGCCCTGTGGGATCTCATCTCAGTTACTATAATGTTGGATTTAAAACATTACATTTTACTATGACATGCTGTGGTCTATCCTTTAAAAAATCCTTGTTAGATCCATACCATGTGTTCTGTTGACTGGAGCAGGTCCAATCTCTTGCTCACTTGCAAAATCATGGAGAAGTTATAGTTGCCTAGGAGTAACTCCTAGGCAACTATAACTTCTCCATGGTTTTGCAGAGGGTTGGGGTGAGTGCCACAGGCCTAGAGTTCACTTACAGTTTTATTTATCTATTAATTTATTCTAGTCGCCTTAAATGTCATTAAAACTCTCATAAAACATATAGCCTGATTAACGGACAAATGTGTTGGGCAGACTTTCAGATCAGTCCAACAGAGGTCTCCAGCCTGCCTGGCTTGCAAAGCTCCAGCAGGGGGACACTGTCAGTGAGAGTTTGCTGTCATGGATACGACGTCTCTTGGGGTGATAAGTCAAAAACAAAGCCAGCTGAAAGTGGTGTGTTGGTAATATCCTAATATAACTTTGCGAGCTGTTTGTTTTGGGATATTCTGTGGAAAGGTCAAAGCATTTTTGTATAGCGTGTACATGTCATGCTCGGTCTAGAACTAGCTATAAGCAATAACGTTAAAGTTAACGTTTATTGTTTTTGTATCTTCACTGTAGCTTGCCAGTTGCTAACCTAAGTTGTAACGTTATGCTAACGTTACACGTTGAAGGATATTTAACAACAGCAACTTTTATCGTCTGTCACTGGGATGTGTCACTTACCTGCTCAAAAATTCAATTCATTTTTTTAATCACATCATTGAGCTGGATCAGTAACGTTAACGGCCGATGGAGGGTGACCACGATGAAATTAAGGAGCACCTGAGGCTGCAGTTCCAAGCACTGCAGGACCAGCAAGAGAGACGACTCCAGCGAAGACTTGAGAGGAAGAGGAAGGATACGGACAGTATAACAGCAGAGACTTTGCAAATCCAGGAGGAACTAAGTCTGACAGGACTGGGCACGGATCAAAATAACGACGTTGACATAAGGTTGTTGAAATAGTACATTTAGAATTTTCGAACCTCTCCCGAAAGGCTTGGTTTTCTTGGTTAACTTGTTAGGCTTTCTTTAGCCCCGCATCTCAAAATTAAGAAGCTGACTTAGAATGTCCATGTCTGACTTGCTGTCCATGTCTAAATTTTAATTTAATATTTGTATAAATATAATCAGTTTAAACATATAGCCTAGGCCTACTAGAAGTTAAGGGTTAATACCTTAATGTAAATACTAGCCTAATTTCATTTTGGGAAACTCTCACAGACTACTGCAGAATGAAAATGAACTAATGCAGAACCAGCTGAGAGAGTTCAAAGACGAAAATGGAAGACTACACAAATTATTAAATGAAAAAGACTTTGAAATACAGCACCTAAGAAAAAAGAGGGAAGAAGAGAGGCTTGCACTGGCAGGTAGGATTGGCATGTTGCACTTTAGGTTACAATGTTTTCACAAACAGTGCCCTATTATAATTGATCACAGGTTTAGATTAGTGTTGCCAAATACCTCATGAAGT
Source organism: Alosa pseudoharengus (assembly GCF_046254945.1). Lineage (NCBI taxonomy): Eukaryota > Metazoa > Chordata > Actinopteri > Clupeiformes > Clupeidae > Alosa > Alosa pseudoharengus. The sequence continues at coordinate 6,001,637 of NW_027468663.1, forward strand.
TGTGTGGTTTGTCTGTAATGTCCATCACCTGCAGGTACGTCTGGTTTGGCTGGTGATGCTGCGGCTACCAAGATTGTGGAGCTGTCAAAAAAAAACAGAGCACTTACAGTTGAAATTGAGCGAGAAAAAGCAAAGGCAAAGCAAATCAATAACCGAGTCAAGGAGCTGGAGAAGGAGGTGACTGTAGTTATCTTATCTTAAAGGAGAGTTCTGGCTTTTTTTTACATAGCCTACATCTCTGTTTCTCTAGGTCATCGAGTACTGTCGATACGAAATAAATGACATAAATAAATAAATTGGTGCTACCTAGTTCGAGTTGCTGCAGCCAACTGCCAGGGTGGCATGATTTTTGGCTGGCTGCAGCAACTCGAGCTAGCAGGTAGCACCGATTTTATTTCCTAATCCTCAGTACTCGTGACCTCGAGAAATGGAGATCTATGAGAAAAATCGAGAATATACTGCCATTTTATATATTCCATAATTTGTTATAAGGAATACCTAGTAAGAACTCAAGTCATTTACAGTACCATGATAACCCCCACCCCCATACAGTTGCAGGCTACAACTGTAAATGTACCTCAGATCAAGACAAATAAAAGTAATATGTCAAGAACTACAGAGGACGCCCAAGAGGTAATGCATTTGACACTAAATGATGCTGAATAAATGTGTAGCCTGAAAAACAAAAGTCTGAATAAATGTGTAGCCAGAATTTTATTCATATACTGTATACTTTTTATGTAAATTTCTGTCCAAATAGGCCAACCCAATAGTGAGGTCTTTACAAGACAAGCTGTCAGCTGCCCAGTTGAAAATGACTGAATATCGAAATCAGATCCAAGCTGCCAAACAAGATCTGAAAGTAGCCCAAAAGGTTTGTGTTTTTAATCTTTTGAAGTCACAACTTAAATTATATGTTAATTTGGAACACAATTGAGTTGTGCTATTGTACCAGACCACTCCATCCATTCACATTTTAGCCAAGTGGGTATTGGAGCCACTACTGTATACAGATGTGAATACTGTATTAATTTCAGTCTGTGTGGCAAGTTGCAGTCATCACATGTACTGTACAAGGTTGTATCAATACATAGACTTTCATTCATGAACATAATTCCTGGCCAGTAATGTGAAGTATGCTTTTCTACATTTTAATTATACTCACTACTAGTGGTAGTGACCACTAGTAGTGGTACCTGCATTAAAAAGGTATAAGTGTGTGCGATGCACTGTGCATCAAACTGTGAAGGTCGGCGTTTTCTGTCATTCTCTCCTGGAAGTACAGGTTTTAAGCAGTGAGGTGGGTGAAGATGTGAACATCCAGCAGTTGCTTAGCAGCCAAAGTAGCTGGAGAGGACGTGCTCAACAGATACTGGCCTTGCAAAACAAAGTAAGTCTGTGCTAGTCTGTACTTAACGGATTCAGTGTCAAATGTATATGTTTTTTCCAGTATTTTGTATCACTGACGCACAAGAAAGATCCATGGACTAGCAGGTTTCTTCTATTGCCACACTTTTATACACTTTTATACCCACCCCCCCCCCCCCCACACACACACACACACACTCACACACACTTACAATAAATGTGCATCACCACACTGGCGTACAAACCGCAGATGTGTGATTGGAGTAAATGAGATGTGTAACTCCTCTAATTGACCTGGTAGGTACGGGATCTGGAGCAGCAACTGGGCCTGAGGAAGCAGTTGGGCACCCTGACCCTGGAGGAGGAGATGTTGGGCCTCAGGGGCCACCAGGGGGTGCTAGAGAAAAACTTCAGCCACATCCGCTCCATGGAGAAAGAGAGAAAGGAAACGTTGGAGGTACAGCTGTGATTTGTGATTTGCTCTCTTGCAATATGTAAGAGAGCGGTAATTATAATGGAAGAGTGTAGGTTTGGACAGTGTTTAATGGTGAAGCATGAAGCCATACAAATTATTATCTCATGCTTGAAACAAAAAGAAAATATGTAAAAGAGTCAAGTTGAGGAGCAGCAATCCAGTGGTTGATCTATTTGTTGGCTTGGCTCAAAATAAATGTTTAAATAAGTACAAAAAATAGTTGTACCATCAAATGGGTCAATGTGTTTCAGCTGTTTGTTACATGTGGTCTTGGCAGCGAATCACTGAGGACTACGCAGTGCTTCTCCGAGACCAAGATGACGTGAAGAAGAAGCTGGAGGCCTCGAGAGCCAGAAACCGTGTACTCAGCGTGGAGGTGAAGACACTCAAAAACCAGATCTCCACCCTGGTGGAAAAAGGAAAACACGACGATGAACTAGTGGATGCATTATTGGTAAGAAACTATGGTGAGAATTGGTACGCCGTAGTGATTTTGTGGAATGTGTGCTGCCAGACGTCTGTGCTGTGTAGGTTTAGACAAGCAATGCTTTTGAAAGCCTATGGCTCTCAAAGTGTATATTTTCTCATTTTACCCATCAAAGACATTCATAGCACATTTTGCACGGTATGATCATGGACCATTTAAATGATTGCACTGTCCTGCAATCAAGGCAGATTTTTTGAGAGAGGAAGAAATCCACACTTTAAACACTTTAAATTAGACTCCGTGATTGAAGATATGTCTTGATTAAGATCCCCCTCCCTCTGTCTCTCTCTCTCTCTCTCTCTCTCTCTCTCCCTCTTTCCCTCTCTTTCTCTCTATCTCCCTATCTCCCCCCTGACAGAAGCAGCAGGCACATCTGCAAGCGGTGCTGGGCCGCCTGAGCCAGCAGGACGAGCAGCACGCGGAGGCCCAGCAGAGCCTGGGGAAGCAGCTGCACACTGAGGCCCAGAGACACGGCTCCCTGGTGCAGCAGCTGCAGCATATGGTCGCTGAGAGGGAGACCAAAGTCAAGGAGCTGGAGCAGGAGATCCGGAAACTGGCCCTAAAGGTGAGAGCATGTCATGTTCAGATCTTCCATACTCCCGGACCCCCCCACTCCAATACTAGCCATAAATAACCATCGCAATGTTTTTTCCTCCATACTGACCATACAATTGAGACAATATCATGTTCATGTCATCACAGATTTGTGATATTATTATTATTATCATTATTTATTTGTTTGGTGGGCATGAAACAGCAGATACTAGGGGTAGGAATCACAGTGTAATTTTGTCAATCTATACTGAAACACAAACAATAATGATATTATCAGCAATTTTACAAGGCATTCCAAAAGATTTATGATATATCACAATATCTGTGTAAATGAGGAAGAAGAGGGCAAAAGATGGAATGATGTATTCAAAAATTGACAGGGTAACTGTATAGAGGAGTATCCTCATTAATAACAAAGTGGCAGAATGAATGGTAAGTCAAAATGGTAGTAAAAAATATCTATATTTAGCGCCAATGTATCGCAGAAAGAAGTTATTCAATATATTGCAAAATCAATATTTTGTCCTACACCTAGCAGAGACAGTGACAACAGCTAAAAGCCTTTTTTCCTCATTGTGTAGCAGAAAGGAGACGTGAATTCAGAGCTAAAGGCTGCTGTTTCATCAAGAGGAGAGGGTGTTCACAGATCAACGTCAGCACGGTATGTGAGTGGATTCACTTGAGAAGTACAAGTTGTTGTTACACAGACCTTGACAGCAGGTTTGAAAGTGCTTCAAACTATCTTACCTCCTCAGTTGTCAAGAGTGTAAAAAGTGTGAGTTTATAGGTGTGATTGAGATAAGGTTGTTCAGTCTCTACGGCACTAACATCAGTAGTACAGATCAGCTGAAATTGTGTTTAAAAGCCTGGAAAATAGAGTTGCATCAATGACATGGTGTTTCAGATTCCGTGTTTAAAGTAGCCTTTTCCCCTAATGTTTGTACTTCTGCAGCTCTTTCTCCACACTTGGGCATAAACTGGTTGAATCTGCTGCTAGTCTACCAATAGGTGGCAGTGCTGACATGAGGTTAGTGACAATGTGCAGTTATTCCCTTCCACACTTTGTATGCCATGCAAGTGAAGTGTCACTCATCAAGCAAATGGTACAATGTTAATGGTAATAGTAAAAGCGTATGACAGGCTCTGTATTTTGTTCATTCACATTCATAGACACAGACAGTTTTCATATTAATCGACATTTCATTTCAATAATATCCATTGGCTCCACTATTACTCTAATCGTCCAGCAAGCACCATGTTTCAAATAAATGCTGTTCAGGGGCCTCAGGTCATACAAAAATGATGAAAAACCTTTTCTGACAGACTTTGATAACTCTTTATTTTTAATTTGCACTATTTTGCTCATTTTTAATTTCCCTGCAACAACAAAGAAGTTGATATGCCATGCTATTTTGAGAACTCTGAGAGCAGAACAAAGTTTCAGAACTGAAAGCAACTACTGCATCATCGACAATCTTCGAGAATGAATAGCCACATCATACAGTCCCTAAGGTTTCAAACGCAGAATCGTGTTTTGCAGTAGTGCTCTACAATACAAGTCTTGCTGTCAAATAAATCGCCAATGTCCAGTAAAGGACAGACTAAGATCAAGTCGAGACGACCATGACACTGAGCAGAGCTGACAGGAAGGAGACTTCAGTGTCCTGCAGGGCTTCTCTTTGGAGGAGTCAGTCACAGCAGTCACATAAGGCCAAGGAACAAAACTCAAGCAATTAAGCAGAAGCTCAGTCAGGATCAGTAGGTGACATTGGCATTGACATTGACTTGTGTTGGCTTTAAATGACTTTAGTTCCACACTCTAATGTCATTCTGCGTTCATTTGATTTTCTTTTTCCTAAGAGAATCACAAGCTCCCAACCACTGTCCTGACTGCTCTTCCAGGATCAGATCCTTACAGGCCCAGTGTACAGAATACAAGGCACTCAGCCAAGCGGCTGGTGTGGAAAGAGACAGGCTTTTGGAGCTCGCCAAGGTGCAGCAGAACAGGTAGGAACGCCGTGGGTGGCACATGAGGAGATAGTGAAACTGCATGGCAGCGATGTGTGGGCAGGGGCTCAGCTCTCTCTCTCTCTCTCTCTCTCTCTACGGTGCCAGAGAGGAGGAGGTGACGCAGAGGTGTGCGGAGGTGGAGCAGAAGCTCCGTGAGGAGCGCCGGCGGGCCGTGCTCCTGGAGCAGCAGCTGGAGAAGAGCCGGCTCCTTGATCTGGGGAGAAGCGCCGCCAGCCAGCACAAGACCCCCAGCAAGGGCCGCAACAGTGAGTGATGGCACTGGGACTGGAGGAGTTCTGTCAAGGCTGTGCTGCAGAATGTGTGTTTGTGTGTGTGTGTTTGTATGTAGATGTGTGTCTGTGTGTCTGGGTGGGTGGGTTCATTCGGCCTTGTTAGAGCTATACCATGGAATCCACCGTGATGTAATTTGCCTTTTATGTTCTTATGTCATAAATTGAGTTTCTGCTCTTTTGTAATGCCACTGATATCCTGTACACTCATCTCAAATAATAATTTGTATATCCTCCCTTTTATGTTGTCTCCCACATAGATGTGTATACCAGTTAATAAAGCTTGTATTACTATTCAATTACTTTATTTCAACTCATACAAGAGTTTTATAATGAAAATGTGTCTGATGTCCTTGTCTTGACCCAGGTCTTTCCTCAAGCAGTATAGGCCTACCAGACAGACAAGACAACCACTCCCCCAGAAGTGCTGCAAACTTCAGCCAGGAGGTCCAAGTCAATGAGCTAACCATACAGTACGTCACCCTAGCTGTCTTTAATTACACATGTCTGTTGGAACCGCAGGCTGAAAAAAACAATGACTGGATGTCAGCCTGGCTGAATGTTGGAAAGAAAGAAATACATTGAGTGCGTTTATGATTCACATGGAAGAATGAGCTTTTAATCCTGGTCAATTTAGTATCTCTGCTATGTTTTACATTTATTTGCAGATTTACAGACTTTAAGTGAACTGGAAGTGGAACTTTAAGTGAAGTGGGCTTTTTATCCATGCTTTTTAAAATTACTGTGAGAAGAGCTTGAGAAAGCTACTGTAACATTAGAAATTCTTCAGTAAGGGGTTCTTTAGTTTAGGGCAGTGGTTTTCAAAGTGGGGGCCGGGGCCCCCTGGGGGGCCGCGAGCGGGTGCCAGGGGGGCCTCAGCAAGTTGGAAGGAAAAATAAAAGAAACAAATAAATACATTTGAAAAATTTAAAATATACCTTTTACTATGAGGGTTGTTATACAATGCCATTAGAATAATTTGTCGCATATCTGAACATTATATTTTTCATGATAATGACTGGGAATAATAGTAAAGTGATAGCTCTCATATAGCAGAAAGCCCCAAATGCAATGTTTACACACTGTGTGCTCCATCGCGAAGTGCTTGTGGCTAAAATAATTATTAGGATTAGCTTAATGTATTTTTACATTTGCCGTAGTATTGTTGATGGGTTTAATAACACATCAAGGGGGTCCTTGGCCAGAACCTAGTGGTATTTGGGGGGCCTTGTCGTGGAAAAGTTTGGGAACCCCTAGTTTAGGGAAATGGAGTATGGAGATTGGAATATTTATGATTTTGTTTTGCCAGTAAATATGCATCTAAAATATGTATTTTCTGCACTGAGCATTTTGGAGCAGGATTAGTTGGTATCATGGGTAACTCCAATTGAATCTAGATTTCATTATAACCAGTGCTACTCACTCCTGGAAATGACCATGTTGTTTTGTAGCTGTTGCTGTCTGCAGGCTGTCACTTACTAGTTGGGATGGGATGTGGTTGATGTGGTTGCACCTTTGCCATGTAATTAACTGTTCTTTCAATTCTGGAATGGCATTCTGCTACTATTTGATTTACAGCTGGATAAATATATTACAAAAACTCTGGCTTAGGATGAAATAGCTCCTCTAAGTCTTTTAATTTGATTAGCACACATGAGTCTACAGATGTTCTTGTTAGATGTGGCTGTGGCGGGGAACGATTCTCCATTCCAGCATTAGACTTTGTGGACTTTCAAAATTTACATTTACATGTATTCATTTAGCAGACGCTTTTATCTAAAGCAGCTTACAACAGTGAGGAATAACTTTCAAGCTACATTGCAGAGGAGACCATAGTTATTAGGTAATAGTTAATACCACAACAACAATGTGTGAATGGTTTGACAGAGGGAGGTTACCCTCTAGATTACCCAGCACTAGTGTCCAAAGAGGGGAATGCTCCTGTTCTAAGCCCTAACCACCATGTCATAAACTAGATGTACCGCAGAGCGGTACAAAATATGACCGCCGCCCAGTCCAGCACATTTTTTCCACAAAAATAAATCATGCTGAAAGGCCTATATGATTCTAACTGTCTCACTAAATTGCATTATCCACACTCAATTCTCACTGGTATCTGCTAGACAACAAGTACCAAAACATGATTAGTGCATAGATTTCACATGTAAAATTCATTTTATACAACCCCACCTCCATCTTGCCTGTTCATAATTCTGAGAAATTCTTGAATTGTGTGCATGTGTGCATGTACATGTTTATGTTATGTGTGTGTGTATGTGTGTGTGTGTGTGTGTGTGTGTGCGTGCTTGTGTGTGTGCCTGCGTATGTGCCTGTGCATGCAAGCGTACATATGTCTACTGTGTGAGTATGTGTCATACGTATGATTACTGTGAATGTATGTGTGTGTGTGTGTATCTGCTTGTGCACATGTGTGCACATGAAATGGGTTAACATGACCCCTGGAGGCAAACATACGGAAAAAAATGGTCATCCTAGGCCCTACAGTTCTCAAGATATTCACAGAGAACTGTGTCTGCCCTACCCTCCTTTCGGGGGGTCCAGTCCAGCGGGGGGGCTACAGATCAAAACAAAAAACGACGGTTCCATGCTATCCATGTGGGGTTACATGCCCACCAAGTTTTGTGTACCCCGGTCTTTCAGTGTCCCGGGAATCCCTGTTGCTGTACGTCACTAAATGTACACATAAATTATTTTATTGTAAGGCCCCCCATGAACGAAAGTACACAAAACTTGGCATGCATTCGGAGGGTGTCATAATGATCCTACACTTTTATTTTCGTGCAGTTTTGACCTTGTCAGCCAGAGATATTGTGATGAAAACTCCTGATTTATTGCTTTTTCATTTTTAACTAGGTGGCGCTATACATGAAATAAGTGGTAATGGGATGGGTTGACATACTCCCTTAAGACCAACATACATAAAAAAGGTGGACCTCCTAGGCCCTACGGTTCTCGAGATATTCACGGATAACTGTCTCCGGCCACCTACAGGCCAGTTGGTGTATAGTAACATAAATGAATTTATTGTGTGGCCCCCCATGAACGGAATTCCACAAAACTTGGCGTGCATACAGAGGGTGTCATAATGATCCTACACTTCCAATTTCGTGCAGTTTTGACTATGTTAGCTCACAGATACCTGCGATTACAACACCTCATTTTTACTTTTTTGTGTTTAACTAGGTGGCGCTATACATGAAATGAGTGGTTATGTAATGGGTTGACATGGCCCCTTGAGATCAACATACAAAAAAAAAATGGTCCTCCTAAACCCTACGGTTCTCGAGATATTCACAGAAAACTGTGTCTGCCCTACCCTCCTTTCGGGGGGTCCAGTCCAGCGGGGGGGCTACAGATCAAAACGAAAAACGATCGTTCCATGCTATCCATGTGGGGTTACATGCCCACCAAGTTTCGTGTACCCCGGTCTTTCAGTGTCCCGGGAATCATTGACGGAAATTTGGGCATGAGAAAAAGAAAAAAAAAAATCTGACTAAACCTATATGACCGCCGCTTCGCTGCGCGGCGGTCATAATAAGTTGTAAACCCTGTGGATAACACCTAATTAAAGTGATTGCAGTGTAAGTACGCGGAAGATTACCAGAGCAACCAAATGATCGAAAGTGCCTTCTGAAGTCTGTGAAGCCTATACATCTGTTAGAACATACAGGTAGAACTGATATTCCAAAATACCCACGACAGAAAATATATATTTGAGATGCGCATTAACTGCCAAGAAAATCATAGACTCCAATAAGGCATTGCTGCAACCAAAATATAGTTAAGATGTAGATCTGGAGATCTTTCACTGGAGATCAATCAAGGAAGGGTTGGGGAAATCCAAAACCATTTTTCATTACACACACTCTTAAAACGAATGTGTTGGAAACAACACAAACTGTGTTGTCCTTTTCTGGGCATAGAGATGTGTTAAAAACAACGCAACATAAACAGCGAACACACATTTATTTAAAGATTGTAACTAATATTGGGTGTATTTATACGAGGCTTAACGTATTTGCACTCTGAGACCCTATATTCAATGCAAAATTGTTGGACAATGAATGCAAAATGAATACAATCTCATGTTGTGTCAATCACGTTTGCACACAGACTTTTATCAGTCGTAAAATTTTTCAGAAATGCTTGTGAAATTCCCTTTTTTTTATCATTATTACCAGTATTATTATTTTTATTATTTTTAGGGCAAAGTCCTTTGCAATAGGTACTTGAGAATCAGACCAGGTAAAACCATAGGTTAAAATGAAATGGTCAGATGAATCTGGTATATTCCAACATTTGAGTCCAGTTAGTTGTCCTCACCCAGACGGACATGTTTGAGCTGCGGCCATGCTGTGAGTGAGTTAGTAAGTGACATGCTTTTGTGTGGGCCTGCAGGCTGGCCACTCAGCTGGAGGAGATGGAGTCCCTGAGAGCCACGCTCAAGAGCACTCTGCAGGCCAAACAGGACGACCTGCAGCTCTACAACAACATGATGAGCCAAGTCAAGCAGGTGTTTCTGCAGGCCCTGCGACAGCACAAGCAAGACACAAGCCACGAAGGCTAGCGAAATGCTGCAGCAGTCCCTCCCAGTGGTAGGCAGTCTCTGAAGAGGCAGAGCAGAGCCTCACCACAGGACAGTGTCAGTAATGATGTATGGTATCTCTCTTCATGCCTGATTACATGAACTTAATTAACACAATGAGCATCCTCTCTGTACCTGTGCAGAGATTGTGATTAAAAAACAATGGGTCTGCTACACAGGCAAGATTAGACTGGAAATGTCAGAGAGGGAAATGTCATTGAGATAGTTTGCAGGGGCCAGGCTGTCATGTCAGGGACTTCCATGGCTGTCAGGCCAGGAGAGAATGTCATGGGCTTTTTTGAAAATCAAAAACCTGGAAGTCTGGTGCATAAGATTGTCAATGAACTGCAAGTTGAAAGCATGCGTTGTACACATTCACAACCACACACACAAACACACACACACACGTATACAGAGAGAGAATGAGAGAACTTGTCACATATATATATATGAAGTAAATATGAAAAGAAAATGCAATATTATACTGCTTTAATCGCTCGTATCTTCAGTTGAGATGTTCTGAACTGCACCAAATGTCATGTGATTAACCTGACATTTGGGGGTATGCCAAGTTTCATGGAATTTCAAATGTACACATACATTTAAATAAATGAATTTATGTGTACATTTAGAGGCTGTACACCCATCCGCCTGTAGATGATGGTGTTGAGCGCAGGGTTGCTGGTAGAGACTGATGAGGAGAGGAGCTACAAGGCAGGACTGTCTCGCACACACACTCTCTCACACACACACCAGGGATGCAAACAGCGTGTTTTTCTGCGCCTCCCGCTTTATTCACGTCAGTTTGGGTACAAAGAGTTTTGTTTTGTTTTTTTAAAGGAAGGGGGGGGGGTGGTCTGATAATCAGGGATGCTTTCCGGCGACTCTTTTTTCACGTCAGCTACCGCAGGCTACCCGAGGAACCAGAGCAACGTTTCTCATGGGCCTGCTGGTTAATGTCCGGTGTTTCTGTCACTAAATCTGATCATATCTGATAATATTTGATCATGTAGCAAAGGAGTGGTAGCTTTTCTAAGCAGCTAAGAAAATATAGGCTTCACTCACTCCGTTAGGAGGCAACTTTCTCAGTTCGCGCTATCTTACCTCCGCTACTTCAGCTGGAAGTTTTAACACGCAACTGTGGACTTGATTAGTGTGGAAGCTTTCGTTCAGCTGACGCTGGTGCTGCCATCTGACTGTGATCATCCAGAACCGTACCATAATAAAATTATTCCGCCTATCAGTAACGAAGTATGAACTAGTCATAGACAGTAACCGACAAAAAATGTTTTTAATGTAACCTAGGCCTAGTATCTAATGTTATGTGGGAATTGCAAGAAAATGAGTGAAAACAATTCCTTACTTTAACCACACAATTGTGTGTGTCGTTTATTAAACGGTAGGAAAACTGAATCAAAGACTGCGCTGTCCATCAACAAAAACAGCATGAAGTTAAAACGTAATTTAAAGTCCCAGACATTTAAAGGGACTGCGATCACTCAAGACATGGGCCTAAACCACAACTGAGTGATGAATGTGAAATGCTTTGAATAGCCTACAAAACACTGCATTTAGATCACAACTGCGTATAGAACCACGCTAATCTAGCTAATGGTGAATTACAGTTTTTCTCGATCGTTTTGATACCTGTGTCAACTCTGAAATCAGGCTCTCAAAACGGGTAACACCTGTGTCTGAACAAAAGCACAAAAGAACAAAATGACACATTTTGCTTGCAAAAGGCTGTTACTCTCTCAAAATAAAACATGCAGCAAAAGCAAATCTTGCCATCAAACACTTAGTGGGGTACGAATTGTCATGAAATAATGGTCCCGTAGGATTTTTTTGCTAAAATTGATTTTTTTGTTTTATCTGCTTTATTTGGGGTTCTACTGTTGAAAAATGATGGGGTGCAAATTTTCTGACCCCGTTTTGCCCCTCCTCTGGGGGGCGCTTTCTCACCTTGGCCAGGATAATGACTGCACACATATATCTACTAATAATGATCACATTTTCACAATCTTGGTGTCAATTTAGGGGTTATTGAGGGTGCTGAGTCCATTTATGACAGTTTCATTGTGATCAGAAATTGTTATGTCTCATTTGTTGGTAGTGGTCTAGGCTTTTCTAGGGTATTTTATCATATTTTTTGGTCAAATTGATTATATACACTCTAAGTTATGTGCATTCAAGAAGTTAATACACAGTATAAACTTGAAGAGTAATTTAGATAATAATAATAATAGTAATTATAATAATAATAACTTTGTTAGATATAGCGCCTTTAGAAAGAGTTAGAGACTAAAGGTCTCAGTGAGCAGATACAGTATGTGTTTAGATACTTTTTTTGTTGTTGTTGTTGTTGTTTTGTGTGTTTTTTAACAATCTGGTGAACAATCTGATATTTTCCTTTACAATAGCTAATAAAGCAATCAATCATTTAACATCTTTGAAATAAAACTAATACAAAATGTACTGTAGCTCTACTGCAATGGCAGCAGTGTACATTAACTAAGTACTGAACTAATTGATGAACTAATTGATAAATTAACTAATTATTAATGTAAAGTTGCATAAACATGAACAGGAAATAAAACACTTTAGAAATAACATTTCTACATAAATCGATCATTCATCAGCATCATCCTCATTTGTAGTATGCTTGGTCGCATTTTCATAGTCACCAGCAAAGCATTTGCAAAGAGGAGTACAGGGAATTCCATGTCTGTGACAAGTGCACCTGAGTGTTTTGCACTGGGTTTTACACACACATTTTGTCAACTCTATCACAGTTCTAGGGGCAGGGAGTGTAAGACATGTCACAGGAACATAAACTCCTTCTTGGAGAGTCCAACCATTTTCTTCAATCTGAGGAAGAACTGGTCAGTTTGAAATGTAGGATTTATCACGCATGGCAATGTAATTGGCACAAAGGATATGAGGCAACAAGGCAGCTCGTGTCGGAGGTAACATTTCTCCCTCCAAGTTCCTGGTCCGAAATAGCTCCCACCTCAGTTCTGGTAGGGTTGTGTGACCAGTTGACCTATAGACACTGCAGACAAACTGCTCTAGACCTCTGACTTGTTGGGGAAGTTGACCATTGATGAGATTAGATGGCAATGGACCTTCACCAAGCTTCTTAAAGCAACTGATGACAGGATCATCATCATCAAGTTTCATGTAGGCATCAACCCAGGTCTTTTTGCTGACGCCCACAAAACATTTCTGGGGTATTTATGTGTCATACTGCTTGTCACACTGAAGTTGTTTACAAAAAAAGATCATATTTTCTTCATCCGATATTGATTTTCATCGATTTTTATATACCGATTTTTAGCTGGCATCCATTACAAATGGCATCATATGATAAATTTGTCTTCTTGTATCTTCTGTCTGTATCTTAGCAATGTGATTCTCAGCTTTGTGTAATTAGACAGAATTAAAACACATATATCTTGTGTTGAAATAGTTATCTTTGACAAAAATTGGCAAGCAGCAATGAGGGGGCCAAATAAAGTTGTGACTGTTGATGATTTAGTTTCTCTTTAAGGAAAATCCAAAATGGCCAATTGTTTATAATGAGTGGGGAAAATTTGCAATGATCCTTAATATGAGTATGAAGACTATGACTAGCCATTGGATTTTTTTTGCTAACCCTACGTCATCATGATATACTGTAACCCCTAAACGCAGGTTCGCTAATTATAGTGCCCCCAGTGGCCGAATTACACCAAATTTGTTGTGTACCCTTGGGAGGGGGTCAGTTGTCATGTGACCAAGTTTCGTTAACATACATCAAAGTGTTCCCAAGATATGAGCTCACTTACTGTTTGGCGACTTTGCCCCATTGGATTTGCCTTTATTACTGCAAAAAAAGAGTCATAACAACTTCTGATCACAATGAAACTGTCATAAATGGACTCAGCATCCTCAATAACCCCTAAATTGACACCAAGATTGTGAAAATGTGATCATTATTAGTAGATGTCGTGTGTGGTCAGTATCCTGGCCAAGGTGAGAAAGCGCCCCCCAGAGGGGGGGCAAAACGGGGTCAGAAAATTTGCACCCCGTCATTTTTCAACAGTAGGACCCCAAATAAAGCAAATAAAACAAAAAAATCAATTTTAGCAAAAAAATCCTACGGAAATACAATTCGTACCCCACTAACTACAAGTTGTTGGCAATTAAAAAACACTTTAATCAATCATTACACACTGGACAACAAAATGCAAAATCTAGTTCTCAAAATGAGCATTTTTGCTATGTCTGTTCCATTACTTTCTCATTTTTCTGGTATCAGAAAAAAACTGTGAAAAGACTAAATGTACTGAATAAAAAAATAATTTATTCATTCCTCCCAAGATGTACAGTAACTGCCATCGACATGTAAGACATACAGTAAATACCTAGCAAGATACAGTAAATTGTATTGAACTACAACTTTTTCATCGAAATAGACCTACAGTAAACACCTTTTGTACTGTTTTCTCCACCAAATAGGCAATACAGTACTTTGTCTAAATGCGCATTAGATCCATACATGCAAATAGCAACACAGAACAGACATCTCTTATGTATAATGAATGATTGCTGATTGAAGAATTGTGCAAAGGAGTTTTACACAGGTGTATCAGAGATTCAGACTTATGCAAGGAATCTATACCACCTGTGAAAAGATGTTTTCCTTTTGTTTAGCACGGGAAAACCAATAGAGTTTGGGGCTTTTGAATGACACCTGTGTTAACTGTTTTGCAAAAGGGTGTGAAAATGAAAATGTGTGAACACATTCGCAAGAGATGACTTCTGCTGTGCAAAGAAAGTAGTCATGAAGACCAAGTGGGTTCTAGTTTACTTAAGCAGGTAAAAGCAATCGAGTGTATAGCATTCACATGTAAAGCAAACTTCTACTGCAAGAGTTTCAACCATGTTAAATTCGAAAGCATCTAGCTATTGACAGGAGATTTTTTTCACACACAGGCACACACATTCACACACACAGACACACAAGCATGCACACACACACACAAACACACATACATACAGGCACGCACGCACACACACACACACATATAAACACACATACATACAGGCACGCACACACACGCACGCACACATACACACAGGCACACACGCAAGTATACACACACACAGTCACGCACAGACAAGCATACACAAAAATTGCAATAGTAGGGGATGGAGTTAGCCTGGGTTTCCCCATGCTGCCTTGTGTGCGATTTTATTCACGCTGCTAGGCAGCCTGGAATCCATGAACCCGATTTCCACCTTAACGAAGGAACCAATCACAGAACGAAGTGGGGACAGCAAGACGATTATGACATCTATGTGACACACCGAAGCGGCTATGAGCTATCTACAGTCCAGATGCATTTGATAGACATTCGTAGCGCCCAATAAACGGCTCTGGGCATTCGTAAACCACGTCTCAAAAACGAGAAAATGAATGTGTAGTTCCCAGACCCCATCTCAATGAGAAGAGGTCTGGCGTTAGCCAGGCTAGGATGGAGTAGACAATGGAGACAAATTGACACGCATGATTTATTTTTGCAGAGAGAATGTACAGGACTGGGCAGCGGCCATATTTTGTATATATTTGTGTATTTTGCTCTGCGGTACATCTAGTTGTATGTTAGTGTTAATGTCTAAATTTACCAGCACACAATTGGGATAAAAGTGTGAAAATACAGTTTGTTGATAACATTTGTTGTCAGTCATTTTCATCCTCAAATGTATGTTTTATTTGAAAACACCACTTGAAAAGATCATATGACAACACATATAAATAAATAAAAAGTACAGAATATGATGATGCAACCAACATGATGTTAAGTCATCCTTCTACTTATTATGACCACAGCGAAGCGAAGAGTTTTTTTTCTTCCGTATTTTTTTTTTCTTCAGTCATTTTGTTTCAACGATTCCCGGGACACTGAAAGACCGGGATGCACGAAACTTGTTGGGCATGTAGCCCATTGTTCCATATGCAGAGAAACACACATATACACAAAAGCAAACACACACATGCACACACTCATTTACATACACAAAAGTTGGGGATGGAGTATGAGATGGAGACAAATTGACAAGCGTGATTTATTTTTGCAGAGGGAATGTGCAGGACTGAGCGGCGGTCATATTTTGTACTGCTTTGCGGTACATCTAGTTTGTATTAACCTTAACCGAAAAACTACATCTGTTTTAGATGTATACTCCAACATATATAGCCAACCATTGGAAGTAAACATATCTAAAAATTGTCAATGACCAGTTGCCATGAATTTATTTACTCCTGCAACTGATGTTGATTAAACAAAAACAAAAAAAGGGATATTTCAAGAACATTTTATTTTAGAAACAAAGCGCTGACCCTGATTGTGAAACTACCCGAGTGGTAAATAAATGAATGTTTTTATTGTAAACACCAGCTCTAAAATGGACATAATCGACCAGTGAGACCTATTTCATTCAGTCCAAAGGTAAATATTGGCACAGTCTGCCATGTAATAACATGAGAGCAAGTCCCACACCACCACCTTTCAAAAACTGTCACATGCAGGTATATACACATTGAATCTCTAGTGATGAGATGAAATCATCACTGACTTGTGAACCAGCTGTAGAGCAGGTTATCTGTGGACCTAAAATGCAGCAAAACTAAAGAATTCTGTACTCGGCGCCCGCATACCTCCCCCCCTGAGCCTCTGGCAAATGTACCCAGTACATGAGCAGAGCCACCCCAGCTGCCTGGAGCCGGGTTCCCCTGCGCGCGCTGCCTAGCTGGATCGGTCGCTTCTTTCATACTCGCGTACACAAGAAATGTTCTTCCGACTTGGCAGCGGGGGCTTTCAGCAGTCGCCACTCCGCCCTTCCCGCGCTGCTCCACTGCGCTTAATTTGAGCCTGTGGCTGAGGCACTGTGTAGAGCCTGAAATACGGCAGTATTTCTCCTTCCCAGAACCCCTGGGGGGACACTGGCAAGCCCCTAGGCTCCGGTGAGCGAAAAGTACCACAAGACAAAAATGTCACAAAGATGTCTTGGATATGATGGAAAATAGGCCTTTATGCGCCAGGAACTCAAAAAGCATCTTGTGTTTAACATGTCAAGGGCTGGTGACCATGTGGAATGGCTCGGTGTAGAGCGCAAAGTGACGAGACGGAGAGGGTATAGGGAGGGGGCAGTGGCATGGCACTTCTACCAGCAGCCATTTGGCGCACACACGGTAAATCCATTCAAGAGGAGTCCAGTTTCCTCTTGCGGTTGATTGAGCAAACAGTTGTCACGCTGAATAAATGTTTTTGAATCCATCTTTGCTTCCCAGTGTCATTTGGATGTCTAAATTAGACCAACACCGTGTTTGAACACAAGTCCACTATGATGTCCAGCATTGTTTGTCTTTATGTGTCAATGTCTTGTGTGTGGAGCGCTTTGGATTGTACATTTTATGTATTTTTCCCCTTCCTTCTCTATAATGTAATGTATGTTATCTTAATATGACCGCCGCTAGCGAAGCGGTCATATAGGGATTGTCAAAGTTTTTTTTTTTTCTTTTTTTTTTTTTTTTCCCGTCATCTACTTCCTGAAATTTTGGTCAATGATACCCGGGGCACCGAAACACCGGGGCACATGAAATTTGGTGGGTATGTAGCCCCACTAGAGTTTTACGGAAAAAATTTGTTTTGTCCCCATGGGCCACTCCAGTGATTTGTGATTTGCACCCCCCCGGTAAAAAATGAAAATGCAATATTATTCTGCTTTAATCGCCCCTATCTTCAGTTAAGATGTTCAGATCTGCACCAAATTTTATGTGTATGATTGACCTGGCATTCTTTGGGGGTATGCCACGTTTCGTAGAATTTCATCCATGGGGGGGGTCTAAAAAAAATTAGGTTATGTGTACATTTAGTGACTGTACACTCATTGGCCTGTAGATGGCGGTGCACACATATACACATGCACACACACACAGGCACCCACATACTATCGGTATTAGAACGGCCGATACATAATTACAAATTCAGTAGGATTAAAAAAAAGCCAAAATAAATATTCATCATCATCATCATGGCTGCATTTCCAGTATTGGCGATAAGTAGTTGTTTGTCCACTAGATGGCGCATCGTTGCAGTGAGACGTAATTTTGTTGGAAGTTAAAAGTGGGTTGGAAAAACAATGGACGCTTCCTAAAAGGACTGTAGTATACCGCAGAGAACGTCTAATAAGGATAGGATGATGTTCACATGAAATGTAATTCCCATTTCTTCTTGAAACCGAAATAAATCTGAGGATGTTTATCGGACATGCTTGGTTTTTACTGCAGGTACGTTAATCTTATAATATCAATAAGGACCTAGGTAATGTTACCGTTAGCGTTGGTTGAGTGATGGAGGCCAATTTGATTGATTGCATTTGTAGAAAACAATAAATGCGGTTATACCAAGCAAATTGATAGCAGCACTGTAATTGTATCTTTCGACTGTCATTTGTTGCACGTGCTACAAAAATCATTCTGTGCAATGGAAGATTTACCAACGTTACACCGGTCTGATACAGTTTTGCCTATACAGTACATGCGTGAGACTGAGACGCCTGTTTATTTTGTTTTAAGTGCGTGCAGGGTATGAGAGGGGAATCGATGTGCTTTGATTCCAGCTTGGTAGTTGTAGTCTGTGAAATTAAAAAGCACGTGTGTGTGAAGTATCCAAACAATGACACCTTCATTTCATTATGGCTGCTTTAGCAACACACCTTAAGCTACTGTGTAGTGGGTCCCATTTAGAAGTGGCTACTTCATTCGCGCTTTCCTTAACTCATGGAGCTGCGTGAATTTTATTCCAACTTTTCGCCACGATATGGCAGTTTAAGTCCGCTTGATACTGTAAGGCGTAAGCCATTGGTTTCCAAAGGAGATTTTATTTGTGTCGCCAGCATAGCCTATTGACAATTTGTGTTGCCAGCATAGCCTATTGACAATTTATGTTGTAAATAGGCCTACCTTATAAGCCTACCTGTAGCTTAGGGAAGCTAACAGCTTTCTATTAGGATCTAGTTTGTTAGTTACAGTTTTGTCATAACTCCCTGATGCATTTTTGCATTTAGAATAGCCAGAGCGTGGATATCTCAATCGGAAAATTAAACAATATCGGGTGCCTATGGACTAGGCTGGGTGAACCCAGCCTGATCTGCCCGCTATTTATTTTTTGATTTCTTAAAAGATTGAGCTTGGTCTGGTGAAAGCCAGACTAGCCATGGACCTCAGTTACACAATGCAAGGGAACATGAATCAGCCTATATTTGCACGAACAATAACGGACAACAGCTCTTCAACTTTGGCCCGTTAAAATGTGTATGAACAGTCTAGCGACGCATTTCATCAAGGCCCATTTGGACATGTCAGTTATTTGCACCACTGGTTAGATGTAAAACAGCATTTCGTTTCAGACTACTGTTACTTAATTTGTGCATTAACAATAACGTTTCAGACTACTGTTACTTAATTTGTGCATTGACAATAAAGTATTACATGAACTAAAGATGACTAAAATCTTATGTAGAAGAACAAACATTCACAAAAAATCCATCCATCCAAAAATGACCTTTGTTTTTGATAGCTGTTGAAAACGGCATGGAACTGACAGAGATGTTTTTGTTCATAAATAAATAAATAAATAAATAAATAAATAAATAACATTATGCTGATACTTTTTGCTTTTCCCAAATACAATGTAGCCTACAGGTGTAAGTGACCTTTCATCAATCCAGTTGCAATGGATGAACTGTGATGAACTGCCCTACTTGTGATTGTTTAGAGATTTTAAAGATTTTATAACAATGCTACATCTTCTTTGGCTGTTCTACAATCTATTCACCAAACAAGCATACACAAAAGTTTCAAGAGTGGGGGATGGAGTAAAATATGGAGACAAATTGAAGTGTGATTTATTTTCGCGGAACGGATGTACAGGACTGAGCGGCGGTTATATGTTGTACCGCTATGCGGTACATCTAGTTATTTATTTATTTTACTTTGTTTTATTTTATTTATAGACCTAGACCTATACTTTTTTTCTCTCTCTTTTTACATCTTGTTACTTCATTGTTTCTGTAATCTCGGCTTCATTGAAAATGAGGGCTTCCGTCAATGACCCTCCGAGAATAAATAAAGGTTGAATGAATGAATGAATGAATGTGTAAACAAATAATGTATTTTTGCTAAATTCTAGATTCATGTGTATTAACAACCATACATTTATAGTGTATTACTATTATATAGCAATTAGTTGTTATCTCAACTTAACTTCAGGAGCCAAGATTTCTAAAATATAAAATTTTATTCTGTTCAAGAATCAGTGTATAAATGGATAGTTTTATTGTGTTTTTTAATATGTCCATTTTATCCAGACAGTTTTCGGTATCTGGTTCTGTATTCACTTGCTACTGGTTGTGTTGGTTGCTGTAAGTCCTTTCTGTTATTGCTTAAGTGAAATATCACGAAAGTAAATGTTGATCATGTTATAACTTTGGCATAAGAGCAACTGCACTAAGATCCACCAGGCTACATTTTATAATTACACTGCTGAGCCATGCAATCTCCCAGTGAGCCTTCCGGGGCACAAAATACACTTGTTTACAAAAGCATGCCTGATATTTCAATAATGTTGTTGCCTAAAGAAGTATGTGTATTTAAGTGAATTAATATATATTTTAATCCTGCCCTTTCACTGTCCACTGGGCTTAAGCAGTCTTCATTCCTTATGCATGAGTGTGCATGTATTCCCGGAGTAAGGGATATCATGAACTGTTTTACACGTGTTGCTTGTAAATTGGCTCGCATGGAGGATTCGAGAACACAAATATTGATGTCTCTCACTGACCTTCTGATTGACAGAGTAATTAGGGACTTTGTCAGATCCATATAAATTAAGTTTAACCATACAGATTAGTATTGTCTTCTGCTGCCTTGCTGCTCAGAAAGGTGAGGATTTATTCCAAAAATGCCTTGCAATAACCAAGCAGGCCAAACAGAAACTTGTGTAAACATAGGGTACGTAAACAGCCTCACCTATTTGTCATTCCAGGTTTGAATGAGTCCTTTCTCCATCCTTCTCCTCAGAGGTATTCCCTCGTTCTGGACCAATGCTTCCTCCAGACCATTGACTGTATCCAGGGACTTAAGTAAACAGGTCCTGCTGTGAAGGCAGAGGTTAAAGTTTGCCATGTGAGTTTGACGGAGTTGTGAAAATGTGTCGACCTGAAGTGCCGAGGGGTCTCAATGAGCTCATTCATCCCTCGGCTGAAAACCCTCTCATTTGCATGCAATGGAAAAAGCACAAACACGGCCGGTTATCTGCAAACGTGAGGCTCAGCTTGTTTATGATGGGCAGTAAAATATTTTATTTCAAACATGTGTGTCATAAAGCTGTGTCCTGTGCTCACTAACCAAACTTGAACTCTGGAAATTTTGTGCAATCCCTCTTGAATTCACTGATACCCGCTCTGATCTAAGGCCAATGAATCCCAGTTAAAGGAGCCCATATGGCTTAACGGTCAGTGCCTTGTTAATCTCTTATCAATTTATTCCCACTTTTGTATAATGGTTTTAGTATGAAAATGAGAGTAGCATTCATTGTGTAAAATGTAGATAGAAAAATGTGGATAGAACTGAACGCAAACCAGCCTTGAACTCACATACTGAATGTATGACTTTTGGTGTTATGCAATCAGTGGGCTGAGATACCAGCCAAATCTGACCATTGTACAGCAGTCTGGACACTTAAGGTTTTAATGGAACAACATGTGCATATCACTAGATGGCAGTATGTAGTAAATTCTATTTTCTCACAACAGCAAGGTATAAAGTAACAATTAAATTAGTTTCACAGATTAAAACTAATGAGAAGAGATTTGTATTGTTGTAGTTGTACAAGCAACACTGCAACATTTTGCCATTATGGGGTATTTTTCCTTCAAATGCATTTTGATGGAATTCGGTGAAGGAAAGATGAATATACCTGTGGATCCCATAATCTCTCCAAGATGCGCACAGTGTCTGTTGTCTGCGAAACACTTGAGAGAAAAGCCTTCACAGCGGCATGACATGTCAACAAAAGAAGCCATTTAGCAAGCCACTTTGCAAGCTTTTATCAGTGTCAGCAGGGCAAAGCTTTTGCAGGCTTTAAGGTTTCTAGCTTCAGACCAAATATCCATAATGCTTTTTTAAGGAATGCAGAAGAATACACATGACAACATACATATGTATTCTGTGACCATCTCTGACAGGAAATCATTCTGTTTGTTCTTTTAGTGCTTCGATGCAGGTGTCATGTGCTGCAGGGTATCATTTTAATTTAGCAAGTACATCTTGTCACTTGCAGTCTAGGTCTGTTGTTTTGTCAATATTGTTTCAGGACACACTTGTTGATCTCATTGGATTTCTTTAGTGTTATTAATCCAAAATCAGCAACATGTCAGACCAAAGTGTCAGCTATTTACTGTGTCAGGCAAGATTCTGTTGTTATGACAGTGTGTCGTAGACTACTGGCCCTGCCAGTAGCAGTTTTCAGACCATGTTTGTGTGTTGGTGTGTGTGTGTGTGTGTGTGTGTGTGAAACCTGACTCATCATACAATACAAGTGTGTGTATGCAGGTCTCAGAGAGAGCACTCAGTGGGTAAGAGATAGAATCGAAGCCTGGAAGTTTGAATCATTGACTATTTGACACAGCCACTGATGCAAACATCCCCTGTGTCCTCACCATCGCATGAGTTACAGCTCAACATATCTGCTTACAAGCATCTATATTATTATTTTCAGGGAAACAATAAGGACTGTTTATGTTTTCTCATATATCTGAATCTTTTTGACTGCTAACATATCAGTGTAGCATGTCTGTGGCATGGTCAGAAAAAGATGTAGCGATTCATTGCTCAGATTTGAAGACCCTTAGTAGACAGAGGACCACTGAAACATCACCAAATGATGCATGGAGATTATAGTGCCCCAGACTGTTCAGTGTAGTTAATAGTTTGAGCAAGATTCTTGGAAATGTTGGAAATATATTTAGGCTTTTCCTCTGATAATCCAGAGGTTAGCACTCATGGTACTCAATATACTCAAGTGAAATGACAGAGCATTCCAATGACATCACATAATGTAAGATCCCTTGAAAATATATAGATTACAATGCACTAATGGAGTAATTTACCTGATTGTTTTCTACTTGGCTCAGCTAGCTGGAAAAATTCTAAGTATTCATTCACTAAATAACCTATTAACTTTATATTAAATATCTTATATACACCTTCACTTATGATGCATAGCTGCACTCAAAGGTCGGCCTGTAAAATGTGAAGAGTCCATTTACATGCACAAGCCAGGTTGATTGTCTGATCCAGTTGAATGGCTGTATGAACAAGGCAGTGGTGCCAGTGGATAATGCGCCGAAAGTAGCACATTGCTGTGTGAGTTGACCACTCTTGAGATTAGGCCCATTATGAGCAGTCCATCTGCATGCAGACCATGACAAAGTAGTGCACTCACAGATCTGACATATTGGCTTGACCCTTGGGGTCCCTTGCTTTGGGCAGCCCTTTGGGTAAAACTGCTCCAGTTGTTCGTCCGCTTTTGGATGTACTCACTGAATGTTAATAGCATGGCAGCAGTCAACTGCAGATTTCTAAAGGTCGTTTAATCACCAAGTTAATTGCAATCAGCCTTACTTCAAACAGCCACTAAGAAATAGGCAGAGGATGGGATTCCGTAGATAGAAAATCCTCGCTCCAAGCACCTAATATTTAGAGAGAAGCCTTGCATTCCAACAACAGCACTCCACCCAAATGGGGAGACAAGGTCACGATGATACGATATGTCTGTCGCCACTGTGCCATTCAACTGCTCATCCTGACCAGTGGCCAACAAGCATGTCCAGCAACCGTGAACGAGCCATCAGGGAATAGGAACCGAGGTTGTGTTCCACGAATATAGATGCCACAGATGCTTGAGATAATGAAATAACATGGGAAATGTTTCTTCCCTTTGTCAAGGATTGATAGATATGCAGTATAAAATATAGCAACATAAGGGCCTGAGAAACAGGAGCACAGCCTGGGTGGCTCGCACCACCTTTCACTAATAAGACCAAATCTAAATGTGTAAAAAACACAATTAAATGTGTAATGATGAAATCTAATGTGCATAAGATGTGTGTGTGTGGGTGTGTATGTGTTTGTGTGTGCACGAGTGTGAGTGTGTGTGTCTCTTTAGCTTGAGGCTTCAGCTTTTAGCTTTTTTCTTTAGCTTTCGCTTGGAGCACAACCACATTTTTGATGTTGATGAGGCCTGTTGATCAATCCAGCAATGGAAAGTAAATGCTCTACTGGAACAGAGAATGGGGTGATTGTGTTAAATCTCACAATAGGGTGCTTGATTAGGATATACTGTTCCAAAGACAGCAAGTTCCACTTAAGCCAGGCAGAAACGGTGCACTTTTTTCTGTAGCGCACACAACATGGTAATTTATTTCACTGGGATCACGATTGATGTGGTCACAGTGTAGGCCGTTTGACTGCTCACACTGTAAAACAGTTCTGACAGCTACACTGTAAAACCCAACTTGCTGTTTGAACTTAAATATTTATGTAACATGCTGCGAAAGAATTTTATGTTACGACAACAAAGACAATGGAGTTAACTCAAATAAAACTTGCTATTTGACTCAACTCAACTCTAGTTTGTATGACTAGATAGCTTTAGTTGATATAACTTGATATCTTTAGTTAATTTAACTTCAGCACTTGATATCTTTAGTTAATATAACTTGATTACTTTAGTTGACATAACTTCACCACTTAATATCCTTAGTTGATATAACTTGAAACCTTGAGTTGATTTAACTTCACCACTTCATATCTTTAGTTGATATAACTTCATACCTTTAGTTGATAACTTCATCACTTGGTAGTTTTAGTTGATATAACTTATTCTTAAGCTACTTAAGCCCTGTAATGTAGTTCTCACCCCACACATCTAATACAATTTAACAATTAATACTGCCCAATATGTTTCTTGTTTTATTGAAGATATAGCTTCATTAACCAAAAACACTGAGATCCAACTCAAGCCTCTTTAATAAAAGCAGATGAGTAAATACAATTACTTTTTGGAACAAATACTTATTTTCTATCAGTTACACACCCCATGAAGGCTTGAATTCATGAAGATTGTTTAATTTTGCATTATTGAGCCAATAATTTGATTCAAGAGTGAAGACTCACATTTTTGTCTCAATTAGGAATGCAACAAAAATAAAAAAATAAATGATTTGAAGGCTTCATGAGGTGTGTAAGTGATAGAAAAGAAGTCATTTTTTTAGTGAGCTACTCCTTTAAAACAGTACCAACATGATGTCATAAAAATGGAACATTTGTACCATCTCACTAGGTGTTATCCATTATTTAATGCATCCTATTTAGGCAATCACCAATACTAAAATGTATCTTGCATTGTAAGTTATAGAAATTTAAGGCAACATTTTCAATTTTGATGACATCTTAAACAAATGTTTTGGCATTAAACAATATGCAGCCAGTTACAAATAATAGAGCAATTAACCAAAGAATAAAAAAGTGCATCACAAATAACAAGATTGATCACATACACACTGTGGATAAAACCCCAGTTTGTGTTACCTTCCCCCAAATAAATCCATACTATGTGTTTTACTGTCCTTCAAAATGAATACACACGAGTGTGTTACCGTGTCCCCAAAATAAACACACCGTGTGTGTTACTGTGTCCCCCAAATAAATCCATACCGTGTGTGTTACTGTGTCCCCCAAACAGTACACAATCTATAAGACGTCTAACAAAAATAACAAGAGTCCATTTCTCAATCAAGTTCACATCTTGTTCACATTTGGGCAAAGCTTAAACTCTGCTTTAAGCTTACATGGTTTTCCTCAAGAGTCTGTTTCTCAAGCGATGAACCAACGCAGTGCAATGGCCTCCACCAATGTCCATGAGCACCTTCTGAATGACTTCAAATGTGTACCTTGTGTCTTTGGGGTAGTCAATGTTCAGTGCGTAGAGCAGACCCATCAGAAGTGCCACAGCCGTTGGAAAATCACTGAGCGACGGAAGGATGATTTCTTCCTCAATGACCACAGCGAAACCAACAGTATCATTCCCGTCTGCCACCACGAGGATGCCCACAGTCATTCCTCTCGTCATGTCCTCCTCAGCAACTGTGGCCTAAAAAAAATGGACAAACATGTGATAAAATAAACCTTCATTGATTCTGTTGTTGTGGCCAAAACGGCATTAAGCATGAGACACCAGTGGTTCCTAAACATTCTCCCCGGAACCCAAACTAGTAAAAATAGCTGACCTGCAAGATCACAACACTTCACAATATTGATAAAAAAAAAATATATATATATATTTTTTAAAAAGCACAATGTGAGCTATTGAGTACTTAAAAACCTATTTTTAAAGGCAATTATTAAAAAAACAAAAAACAAATAACACCCAGTGTGAAATGAGCAGTGCTTTCATTAGCCCCCTTCAGATCGTAGGGCCAAAGCCAAGCTAGCCAGGCCGTGCCAAGGCTAATTCCTTTCGCACCTTTAGGTGCGGGTGCTAACTGGTGCCACTTGGGGCTATAGACCCCTGAATTCTGGCCCACCCAAAATGTTAGGCCACTTGGCTCGACGACCTGAAGCCAGTTACTGAGTTAATTTATGTGCCACAGAAGTTATGTGAAGCCTGGACAATGACATTGAGGCCATGCTGGTATGGACATACACACATGTTGGAGCGGTTAGCGCTATAGGGCTATTTACTCCTGATTGGTCCCAACCCGCTGTTTAGGTCCTAAAATACAGGATATGTACATGTAAGGGTAAATCCATAAGAATGGGGGGGGGGGGGATGATCTGCATTGACAAAATATAAAATATACCTTAACTTTCTTGTAAAAGTTGGACGCAACATCTTTGAGGTAGTGGGGGAGCCCCATCAGCACGATGGTCCTTTTCCATTGGTTGGAACACTAAAAACAATTGACAATACACAATCAATGGAACAGCTTCAATCAGATAGCATCAGAAGAGAGTATTTAACAGTAAATAAAGTGTGTGTGTGTGTGTGAAAGTGTTAAATACTGTAGCTCTATGTTCCTAATATACCAATTTCATCCAACCAGAGAGAGACACAGATACAGGATAAACAAGTGCAATTGTAAGTCATGAAACAAAGAAAGGTGCAGACAAAATTGGAAAACTATAAATGTGAAACTGATAAAGCGTTTTTTTTTTCTGGTTGGATGACACCATTGACCTGTGTGAAAATACTGTAGCGACCGGCTGTCAATCAGGGAGTGCCCGTGCTATGCATAACCCCGGGCACGCTCATGGTTGGCAGCCTGGCGAGAGGGGGGCGGGACCCCCGGGGAATATAGGCTACGGTTCGAGGAAGTTCGGCCTCTTTTCGGTTCTGGGCCTGACATGGGCCGCTGTGTGTTATATGCTGCATTGTGTGCTTTGGTGACAATAAACCAGTTCATGAAAATCTGGCTCTTGGTGAAACGCTACAATACGTTTGCTGTTTATTAAAGAGAGGACAGGAAAAAAGACAGGAACTGGGAGAACCCTGTTACTGAACCAACACCATGTAGTAATATTTACTATAATAACTTTTGTTTAAACAGAAAAACATATTGTTTAAAATATCACACAAGCCTACTTACATCACTATCCAGTGTTGTCAACAGCTTCTTCAGCTCCACCACACTTGGCTCTGTAGAGATCAATAAACCTCTGCAGATACTTGTCAAGGCCAGCAAAGAGACAGCCTTTCAGGTCAACAGTGGTGAGGCGAGCAAACTCGGCTTCAATCTAGTAGGCATAAAAGAAGCAAATAACAAGCCGAGGGATTCAATAACACTGATATTTATCATTTTAAAGTCTTCATGACAGCAGATATTAGCAATTGTTGCTTAACACAGCTGTTTTCCTCAAGCAAACAACAAAATAGCACTGTATTACCCCCATGCTTTCTACTAGGAGGCGATATGTTGAGCATGAACTAATTTATTTTTCTATTAACTTTGAACTGAACTTAACATATTTTTAACTAAAGAACTTGAACTGAGTCGCAGAGTTCCTCGGCTTCTAAACAAAACTGTTAATTAACTGAACATGAATTTTGATAGTTCAAAACTGAATTGGTGAAATATGAACGTGAATTCGTTAATTTTCTTTTGAACGAACTGAACTGAAGTGTGAACTTTGCCAACACTGCAGGCGACCCTATCGGTTGAGGGTTGAGCGTGTGAAGTGGCTGAAACGCATGTCACATGGCGAATAGGAGCCCCACTATCCCACTCTGAAGTACACCGAGCGTCATGTTTCAGGGCTAGCTAGTCGTGTTCTAAAGAAATTTAACCGCAAGCAAGCTAAATAAACAGTCTCCTGCCCTGGGCTTAATGATTTCTCCTTTCGAAATCGTTCAACGAATAATGTCTAGGGCAGCTAACTCGGTCTGCTACGCTGTTAGCTAGCAGCTATACTGTGAATTTCAGCCAGCAAGTTTTGCTGTTACGTTTTCAATAAACGGGGCAACACGGACGACAATTTCATCAAGTAAAAAACGTAAAACATATAAAATATTACTTGCAAGTTAACATTTACACTCACCTTGTAAAAATACGATGATGGGTATCAGTCTTTGGTGGTGTTGTTCCCATAGACTGTAAAAAATAGGTTGTTCCACGAATTTCCATCCATTTCACTCTGCACCAACCGAAAGAAAGCGCGCCAGTAAGCCACTACTTCATGACGCAAGACGCAAAACGTGCTACACGTGATGCTGCACAAATTGGCAGTAGTCAACTCAACTTGACATTTATTATTAAAGGGGTGGTTCAGGATTTTGGACATAAGACCTCATTTCCAAGTAAGCAAGTGTGATATTTATCAGTGGAGACCGTTTTCAACACGTTTCATCCAGTCCTTCTAATTGCAGAGTTCGCAGGTGCTAGGCTAGCGCAAGTCAACGGTATGTGCTAGCCTGCCACTAAAAACAGTCTTACCCACTCCACAGTACACCCGAGGCAAATAAATTATAACGCCAGACTATCGATGTAAATGTCTGTATTGATACTGTTATTTCTAACGTTATTCTATCCTTGCATTTCAACGATCGCATTACATTTTGAGGGACTAGTTTCTTACCACGACGGAATTATACTTGCTCCGGTTAGTAGTACTGCGCCGAAAAGTAAACAGTAAAGCGCACTCCAATGGGGATACTTAGTAGTAGCCTTGGTAATATCAGTCCGCTGCTGAGATGCAAAATGACTACTACCAACTTCAGGGACCAAAGTATAACTATTGCAACGCGATGCGAGGGTAGTTGTATTTCTTACACTATTCTATCAACACAGAGATTTACATCGATTGTCTGGAATTTGCCTCGGGTGTACTTTGGAGTGGGTAAGACTGTCTTTAGTGGCAGGCTAGCACATACCGTTGACTTGCGCTAGCCTAGCACCTACGAACTCTGCAATTACAAGGACTGGATGAAACGTGTTGAAAACGGTCTCCACTGATAAATATCACACTTGCTTACTTGGAAATGAGGTCTTATGTCCAAAATCCTGAACCACCCCTTTAACATAACATGGCTTTTCATTGAGTGAACTTCCATGTAGTTGAGACGTTTTCAATTGATTACCGTAAAACTCCAAATAATAGCCCGGGCTTTTATTTTCCCAAATCGCCAAACTGCACCGGCTAGTATTAGAGACAGGCGTCTATATGAGACAGGCCTTTAATTCCCTTTACACAAAACTGTTCCTCTGCAAAGATGGAAAATATTATCGAATTAATTATTTCAAACACACTGAATGTCTACCTATATGACTAGGCTATCTGATGACAATTACGGATCATCATTCATTTAGTGTTGAGATGTTGTTCATTGAGTTAGATACAGTAAGATCCAAGTAGCTGGGATAGCCAGAACAGATGAAACACGTTTTAATTAAACGTAATCTACAAAGAGATCGTATCACACTGAAAGCTCATATTTTGTCACAAGCAAATAGCCTATATCGGTCCTTTGTCAAATACAGTTACATTATCAGCCCTGACCAAAACCGTTCAGGAATTATTTATGCAAAAGTGGAACGTGCTTAATGTTTCATTCTCCCTCCTTTTCGGCAGGAATGAAACAGCATGACAGAGCATGAACCATACTGTTTCTCCCGTTTTGTATTTGCCAAATTTGACAACAGTCTACATTCAAATCATAGCCTACTTCCAGGCGCACGGGAACATATTTTTGATCAGGGGTGCTGAATAACAAAATAATCCTGGATGTCCGACGATTTCTCCACCAGCATATGATTCGAATTTAGACAGCTAAATACGCCATTTCACCGCCGTGTATGAGTAGGTCTAAGAGTGAAGTTGTATAATGCCCTGGGCAGCCACATTCCATTGCAACAATAAAAACTGCGCGCGCACACACCAGTCCCATAGAAGCGCACTTGACTTTACATCATTAATCTATTTCAGTAGGTTATATAGCCAGAGAATGTCCGTAGACGGGCTCTGATATAGCCTAGTCTAAGGTAAATTCCTTTTCTGACTTCTTTCTCTTTATCGCCATGGCATTTAGAATAAAGAATAACGTTCGCGAACCGTTCTGGTTTTGTTGCCAGCATAAAAACAAGCTTACCATCGGCCTATCCGCAAATGAACACAAGGGATGAATTGAACGATGACGAAGTCGGACATATAGGCATATTGGAAAAAAAGTTATACAATTTGGAACTCTAGCTTTTCCCCACCTCAGTCTTTTAATGCCATCTAATCATAACGTGCGCAGTCTGCGCCATACTTAAGCCCAAATCACACGCAAGATTCGCAATGAGATGAGCAGCAACTTGATGCAACATTCTAAAACCTTGCAACTGTGACCAGACATGTGAATGCTTTGCGACGGCTTGTAACGACGTGCAACATCTAATTCACACTGCTGTAACCTCCTTTCTGTAACGGTTTCGTGTCATTGCGAATCTTTAAACAGACGATCTGACGGGTTTTAGAACATTAAATACAACCCGAAACTAAAAAACAGATCAGGCTTCTACTGGAGACCGGCCTTTAACCCAAACCTGTAGCCACGCCAAGCGTTTAAAAGAGACAGGCGTCTCTTGGACTCGGCGATTATTTGAAGTTTTACGGTATTTTAAGTTAAAATTACTTTTTGCACAAATCTGTGTTGTATTGAAAAGGAAAAAAATAGTTATGAAAACAAACAAGCAACATTGGGTTTTACAGTGTATCCAATCGGATTGGACCGGATATGAAACATTGATTATCGTGTGCGTCGTTGTTGGATCCGTCTGATTCTGGGCTAAAGTCGGATCAAAATTGTACAGTGGCATAAGTCACCACCAATCAGAGGCTGCATGCATCATTTTAGCTTTTATGCAATGGAAAGTATTTTGCAGTATTTTTAGAATACAAAAATACACGTCAATAAAGTATTTTGGTACAAAGTCAAATTTTCTTCAATCCAATAAAATACAAATGACAAAATTCTGTATTTTTGTATTTGAAATATGTGTTTTAAATACGTATCAGAAATAGGCCTACTGCCTATTCCTGATAATAATGCCCACCCACATAGCACATACACACTATATCTGTTAGGTAACCCAAGCCTTTCATAATCTTAGTGTAGGTTGTTTAAACTGAACTGTGCCACTGTCTGGAAAAGGCAGTGCAGTGTCTGTGTTCCAGTAGAGGAAAATATGTGATAGAAAACACTGTAGACTGAAGCAAATTCTAGACAAACCAGTGACCCAGAAATTTACCAATGTGACTCAAAGAAACTGTTACTCTTGAGATATTGATTTGTCTGGGAACAGTGATAGAATGCCCCACCAAAATAGAAAATGTCATTTGTTCTTGGAGTACTCCTGGAGGACTAAAGCAAAAAAGAGAAAGAGACAGAAAAGAAACATGTTCAATAGATTGCCAATGCTGTCAAGTAGCATTACTTCAGAAACTGTTTCCAGCGCAACTGCATAACTGCAATTCACCTCTTCAGATGTATGTTTTCACTCGTGACAAGACAGATTACGTGCTACCGTGTCACCATGGCACTGGCCGCACCTCCTTCTGGGTAAAAAGGCAGTTGCCCTACATGATTGAAAAGGCCAGTGATGAAAACTGAGTTTTATAGAATTTTGGGAAGAGCCATTTCCCATTGCTACTGATGCCTCTCCTTTGCACAAAGTTCCACAGTATTGGGATGGATCTTGCTGTTTCTTGTTGAAAGGGTGAACAATACCTATACCCTTGCAGTGCTGACATCATCTACTGAAAAGAGTAGTCAAACATTTTACATTAAAAAGAACAAATTTAAAGTATATACCATAAAACTGTTCTGGAGTATTCTTTCAACATTCTTGTTCTGTCCATGGCCTGTCCCCTTTGATTTCAAAGTAATTATTTCTGGGACACCCAAATTAGATAATTCCTCTCACCATCACAAAGCACTGAAGCAGACAGCATTTCAGTGTCTGTCCGGCAGTGGGGAGAGACCTAACTGTTGTATAGACAGCTACTGAGACCTTGACACTATAAGAGCAAGTTGAGAAGGTTTTAGGCAGACCACTGTGGGTGGTGTGGACTTTGTTATGGAAGGTTTTGGGGGATTTTTACATCATTTCACATGTTTTCTTTTTAATATTTGGAAAGTGCAACATCTGTCGTCAAAACTGCACACCAAATCAAAGCTGAAGACCACATTAGAATTGTTTGTGTTATTGCAAAGAATAGAGAGTCGACAGAGTTGTTCATAGTGAATTCATCTTACTTATACCAAGTATGTAGTATCAAGTTTATTATATAAAAACACACAAGAAAACAGCCTGGAGTATGTCAATGTAACTCTCCGGCTATATGTGGGATCATCGTACTCTTTTTCTACACCTCTTCTATCAGGATTCACAAGCCCAGTCAGCAATATTCCCATTCAGTGTGTAATCCCCAAAGGGAACCAATCGTTTTTGCTCTCTGTACCAGAGGAGCATTTGTAGTGAGGTGTTCCCTCCCCCTCCATGTTGTTGCTGGTAGTATTCCTGGCAGGCTGGGCTGTAAGCGACACCGGCCCCTTAATTAATTAATGGCCCCTAACCGATGGGCTGGCTTCTGCCTGTGCACTGCAGAGAGGGATCGCTGTGTGGTGGGGAGAGGAGATGAGGCAGGGGCTGAGGCAGACAGAGAGTATGAGGCCAGTAAAGCGTGTGTGAGAGAGCTGTTCCGGGCCATCAATCACCTGGACCAATTGTTAGCCCTGCTGGTCGTAGTGCGCAAGAGTGGGGGGCAGGGTGGGGACAGGAGATTCTGAAGGAAGGACCGAGAAAGAGAGAGAGAGGGAGAGAGAGAGGAAGGGAGGGAACGTGAGGAAGGGGAAGAATGGCGGCAGATCGGCCTACGTGCCCTCCCCCGGTGCTGTTGCTGTCAGCCGCCGTGGCTGTGTTGCTCTCCCATTACATACTCGATGTGGCTTCCCAAGTGCCCGACCCAGAGGTAGGAGAACGCCTGGTTTTACTCGCAACTCTACACACAGGCACAGCAATAGCGCGTGGATGTGCTGGTGACAGTGGTTAGGATGACATCGGCAGGCGAGTTTGTAAGGGGTGGGAGGGTATATTGAGGCGCTGTGCCATGCTAATTGCTCATAAAGGGCAGGTGGCTGAGCAGAATTGGTGCATGTGCTATGAACACAGAGTAGCATGGTTAGACCCAGACATTCACCAAACCAGCATTTGGGATGGTTTGCTTCAATGCCTCATGTGTGTATCTGTATATTTGTGTGTGTATGTGTGTGTGTGTACCATAGCATTCTGTATGTAGTACATGCACAGGCTGAGAGCTGATATGAGTATAGGAGAGTAATTATGGACACTTAAAGGTAATCCTGTTGTTACTAAACAATATGATCATTAATGCGGTCTTGATAATGTTGAGCCATGTTTTAAAAATGTGCATGACATTATTAAACCACACTTATGAAAAAGCAGAACCAGAAAGAACAAATGAGCCAGTTCTTTATGCTTACATAATCACATAAATCATAAAATTGTAAAACTCCATAACCAACATTGCTGCCTGAGGCTACCCACTGATTCCAATAACTTCCAGTGTATACTGGAGAAATGCTCACTCCAAAAAGCTGTAGATAGGACTCTGATCAAGTAGGTTTCACAACAGGTGTCTTTGAAGTGTCTTAGCAGGGACCTTGAGATGTAAATGGGCTAATTTCATGCACACACCTGTGCTGACAGGATTATAGGGCTCCGACCACAGGTGTGGCTCATCAGCTCAGTGGGAACCTTGGCTTCTTAACAACAGACATAAAAAGATTCTAAATCACCAACAGATGGGTGGCTCAGTTAGCATTTATCTTACACCTTCCACAAAACAGTGAATGGAGGGAAAAGTTACGCAATATTGGAATAAAATAATGCAAGAAATGAGTTCAATTATTTATCAGGTAGTTTTAGTTTCTAATAAAGTTTTAAGCATTTGGGACCATATATCGTATTTTGGAGCTTGTAGATTACAAAAGATTTATTCCACTCATTAGTTTTACCTCCTGGCTGATGGTTCATATTAGCAATATAGCACACCCAGAAAACAGGATATAGGAAGTCAGGAACCTGTATTGGAGTGCAATGTTCAGTTTCAAAACATGTTTAAACACAACCCAAAGTTGCTATGTCAATGTTTGTTTTACAAACCTTTTTTGTTAGGAATGTGCTTTTGAGAAGTGTTAACATATTAGAGTCATCTAGTTGCAAATGTTATGCTAACACATAGCTTCATGTAGCTATCCATGTGTTTCACACATATACCAGCTAATCTGATCTAAGGTGTGACATTGCAAAAGAGATTATGACTTTTTTTCTCTCCTTCAGCAAAACAGTGAACATCTACACTATGATTAACTTTTGTTCAACAGACAGGTTGCTTATGTTGTGTCCAAGGCCCAAGGGTGTAAGCGAACGTTCGGAAAGCATATGGGAGGCTCTGAGGCTAATAAGGTTTCACCTGGTGTTGACATTCCATTGACCCCCAATCATTTTGGCGTCACTATGACAGTGAATAGCCTAACTTTGAGGTGTTTTAAGCGTTTATATGAACCATTTATAGGCTATTTCCAGAGAAATACAACATTGTGCAACTTGCGTCATAACCTTGTATATCACTTTTACGTCTCTAATAAACCTTGCTAAAACTAATGCTAAAATGATGTCATAACAGGGCTCCAGACTAACTTTTTGCACTGGTTGCACTGGCGCGCCTTACTTTTTTTCTTCGGTGCTCCAGCACAAAAGTTAGGTGCACCCACATTTTCAACCACATCACATTTAACACCGCAGCAGGTTCACTTTTCTTCCTTAGTTACTGTCCTATATAGGTTGTCCTATGACTTATGATTTACAATTCTACAAGAAAAGTAACTTAATGAAGTGTTGGTGCTTTAAGTGCTTTACTGAGCTGAAATTTAAACTTAAAACATCTCAAGATTAATTAAATAAAAATAACAGTGAGTAAATTAACAGTGCACGTCTTTTAAGGGCTTCAAACTGCTCATCTCATGGCTCAATGTTTTACATACTATCCTTCATGAGCTTTAGGCCTTGGCTAAACCATCTCGCCATGCTAGCATCTTCCATAGAAATGTATTTGAGCACAATTTAAAGAGATGTTCCAAGTAGCCTGGGGGATTTTTATGTGATTTTGCAATGATGATTGCAATAATCATTTGACAGCCCCACAATGCAATTTACTTTTTAATTTTAGTATTTTTAAATTTTCAATAAGAACATCACTATGGTTAATGCAGTAACGAAATGGTAGGCCTATTATTATAGGCTATTGCAATGACTTACCATGCTCGATCTAAATGTGTCCATTCAATTCACCGTACACAATGACCACAGTTATACATGCATGGAATATTCGGGCTTTAAATGTAGCAGCAATATTCGGTTTGCGCCAAATACCGGATTAAATTGATTGATGCCATCAAAATGAGTTTACACAACTCGCGCGCAAAACGAATATTGCTGTTGAAAACCGGGTTACTCCCTGCATGTAACTGCGGTCAATGACGCACTCCTTTTCGGCGATATCTGTATCTCTGTCATTCGGGAAGGCCTTGTATGCATTGTTCGCAATTTTAAGACGTCTTTTCATCTGCAATGACTCCTATAAATTTGGCGCAAATGGCATTCCTGTACATCGGGTTACGTTCAAACTATTATTTTTCTGGTAAATAATTATTTCGGACTTGGTGAAGGGAAGTTTCACTAGGCCTATCGTAGGCAACGATAAACTTGATCATCATCTCGGGCTCGTCTGATCGGTTTGCTGCTGCCAGCCGCCGAAAGGCAGTGGGGAGAGGGGACATTTATCTCGGCCTATGAAATTCAAATTCAAATTGGCTTCACTTGTCTTTATTGAAGTCCTATGGGGTGGCTGTGTCCATTTCTTGTAGGCCTACTGTCTATGGTTGTGGCCTATGGAGGCTGTCAGACATCTTGTTAGGAAAGCTCCATATCTTTTTACCAAGGTAGAGAGGAAAGGATTGGGAAAATATACAACATAAGAAGTAATATCAAAATAACACTGTAACAGGAAAACCAGCAGATGGCTTTTTTTTCTGTATAGTTTACACAAGTTGATACCATCGAGGTAAGGCAGCTCAAACTCTTGAAGGCTTTTCTCAACCAAAGTGCCAAAGTTACCAAAGAGCTGGAAAGTCCACTTACTGTCTTTAACCCCCCAGCATTAGAAACTGAAAATGCAGCTCTGAACAGCTGCCCTATTTTGGAAAGAGACAGTTAGCTGCCCTGAGTGGGTGGCAGAGATGCTTATGAGTCTTATTAGTCTTATTAGTCTGGCATCCTTTTCCTGCAGTTTCCCCAGGTTGGTTCACCTGACCATAGTCCATACAAGTGGCATACAAATAGCATGTCAAGACATAACACCATCATTAACTTGTCTTATGTAAATGAAATGTAAAAACTCAAGGAGTGTAGTTAGTTTAGGTGTAGTTGAGTGCAGAAGGGAAAAAAAATGAAAGGATCATAGATCATAGATCAAGGTCGTACTTTGAAAATGCTATCAATTCTCAAAAAACTATCCTTTTAGAAAAAGAACAAGAGTGAACTCTCATAGCAGAGTAAATAAAAGAAGCCCTCCTTAAATGTTGCACTGTTATTTCTAGACTTGATAGCAATTAGTACAAAGGAGAAAAAGACTGTTCTTTTTTCAAGACAGGTGGTCTATTCCCTCTGGAAGAAATGTTGTGTGTCGTGACAGTCAAATTAATAATATAAAAGAACTGACTTAAAGGCATAAAAAACATTAGTGTAAACATGAAATGCCATTTTCCATGTGTTCTTGCTCTTAGCCTGGAGACTAACTGACATTCTAATATGCTATAACTCATGATGTCAATTCTCTGTCATGTCAACATACAGTATGAATTTAACTTCCTAGAGGCTAGCTTAATGCTTTCTTTTAATCAGGCATACTGGTTTCGTGTCTGCTGGCATGTTGACAACTGTCAGACATGTCCAATTAAATTGTTTAGCTTTTAGCTAGGGGTTGTCCCTTGTATGCAGATGTATTCTGTATAACACAATTAAGACTGAAATTTCCCCGGGTATTTGAGGAGCTCACTTTTTTAGATCCCTCATTGTTTCAAACTGCTGGCAGCAGTCACAAATGTGCTGCATGTTGTACCCATGTTGTTAATAAACCCTGTTCTAGTTATTGTTGCTTCACACACATCACACAATTGTCTTTCTCAGCTTTTACCTACAGATCCTCCTCCAAAACCAGATCCCCTCACATCAGAGACCGTTGTGTTCTGGGGTCTACGGCTATGGCAGGTTGTGGGAATCTTTTCCATGTTCATCCTTGCCATCGGTAATATAATTGCATGTTTCCTTAACAATCCCTAATTTAAGTGCTAATGTCTGCAAAAATCTGACATCTTACAGTATCACAAGATTCTGTCAGCATCTTACATTTTTGACCGTATTCTTAGATGAGTTGTTCCTAAAAGAAAATATTAAGCATGTGCAATTTCTTCCTTTTTTAAAAAACAGTGATTACACTCTGCTGCATCTTCAAATGTCGAATTCCCCGCACGAAAAAAGAGATTGAAGCGCGACATGCTCAAAGAGTAGCAGCGAAGTCCTATTGCAACACACTGGAGACAGTTCCTCCACTCAACGAGCTCACAGAGATACCAGCCAGTAAGTGCTATTCCGCTGTCTCACTTTGTTAAAGAGTCAGCATATAATACTTGTCAAGAGTCTTTTTAATAGTACAAATTGGTAAAAAAAATGGGTTTTACTTTCCACTACAAATTTGATCAGTGTGACTGATCCTCCCAGAAATTCTTCTATTTATGTTAGTCTGACAAGACTGAGTGGAAAGTTTGACATTTCAAAACAATATCCAAAAGTGTTTTGAGAATTTTGTTTCAGCAAGTGGTAATTGTACAGATGACGAGACCCTAATGCATATGCTAGTCAGACATGCTTTAATGAAAGCATCCAACATCATTTGGAGGAGATTTAACCCTAAGTATGTATCCTTAGATTACTGATGAAACATCAATAAGTTTGCCCTCTGTTTTTTTCTTGTCTCATTTGGTGCAGATATGTTATCTTTGCTTTATTTGACGATCACATGGGATTGTAATGAGCTCATTTAGATGATTAGTTGATTTAGATGATTATATGATTTAGATTAGTGATATTATATCATGCTATTCAGTTAAATTTCATGATGAACACCAGCCTTTTAATATCACTAGTGCAGTGCCCGTTCAAACTTGCTATTCCTGTAGCCCAATTACATGCCTGCAGGTAGGCCTGCTTTAAAAATAGGATGATAAGGAAAAACATAATTCCAGGTAAGCATTCAATAATGAATAGGCCTACAGATAATATAATATAATAAATGTGAAATGAGCAGAATTTAAGCATGGCTGCATGTGACATTATTTACAAATCAAAATGACAACAGCTGTTTTGAGTCAAGGCTATATGCTTAGCCTATTGAATAACTTGATGATAGAGAAAACAAACCATTTTGTGGAATGATGCATCATATGGAATTTGCAACGGTGTGACTCAAAAACAGTCTCCGGTGGCCTATAAGTGACATCACACTCTGTCTGCCACTCGTTGCTTGTCGCTGGTTATGCATGTGTGGCATTCTGAGACGTTCTTTAATTCGGGACCATTATCGCTCGTTTCAATTTAGGACCTTGCAGTTGGAATTGTCGTTTGTTTATTCAAAGTCTAAAGACAGTCCAAAGTAGCCTGGGCTATTCATATAAGTGACATCACACTGTCTGCCACTCGTTTTCTTGTCGCTGGTTATGCTTTATGTGTGGCATTCTGGGACGTTCTTTTATTCGGGACCATTATCGTTCGTTTCAATTTAGGACCTTGCAGTTGGAATTGTCGTGTGCTTATTCAAAGTCTAAAGACAGTCCAACGTAGCCTGGGCTATTCGAATTGTCCGCTTATATCACATCTTTTTTTACGTCATTTTGAAGAGCCACTGCATAGCCTACCTGCGTGTGTTGGCATGTTGGCGTGTTGTTGCAAAATCCGTGGAGTTATCTTGCACTCGCTTAAGTTTTTACCCGTGTAACCTACACTGATCAGTTCTGCCAAAACCCTGCTTCTATCTTCACTGGTAGCTTAGGCTACAGTCCTACAGTGCTGTGTGGAAGGGGGAGTGGCTAGCGGCGAAAGCCAATGTGTGCTTCTTTTACCGATATAGGCTATTTAACGATATCTTTTGCATTTCTTATTCAAACAACGTCAAATTCGGCAGTGCACTTACTCATGCCCGTAGCAAGACAGTCTGAAATCAGTCTGACAAACGGTCAGCGAGATATGCGTGCCACAGACACACACACACACACACAGACGCTTCTTGCTTTATAGATATATATATAGATGGCCTGATTCTAACATGCTTTGGTGCCAATTTATCTAGAACAGTTTTACACATCTGAAATTTCAGGGGTACCATGTGTACCAGTTAGATTATAATGCAGACACCTACAAAGGGGATGGGAACTATTGACTAGACCAGGGGTCCACAAATAATGTGTCACTTAGCTGTCAACTAACTAATATGGTGCATTTATTTTGTAGTGATGAAAGGCCGGTGGTGGTTCATTTAAAACTGAGCAGATGGAGAAAGATATAGATGGTTTACTCTTACACTGTTGAAACTTTAAGGCTTGGACGTTTTTTCTCCACACAGGAAATATTATTTATGTGTGCAAATATTTTCCACAAATTTTAAAACTTAAAGAAAATACTATCATCTTAATGTAACACTTCTAGATGTCTGTAGTGACACTTTTAGGGGTGCAATTTTTATTGAGTGTACACTCTCTGAAATTTCTGTGCATGTTGTTTGGCACTCATATTAATGTAAATCTTTTCCAGTTATGTGAAATATCAGTGCCCTTACAATCCATGTTCAAAATAGATTTGATTCTTGGGGATATCAAAATACAGTGAGATGATTATATGGTATAATACATAAATTACAGTTAGTCCTCTGCAAAATATGAAATGTCGGCACCAGTAGGGGCAAAAGTGATACTTATATTGTTAGAACTACTGATGTCTATTGACAGGTAGCTAAATGAGAATGCCGAGATGGGTAATAATGTTAATTATAGTGTACATCAGGTTGTAGGATCTTCTTTTAGTCACAGCACAAAAATACTCTTACTATCTTTCATGGAGGAGTTGTAGTCGGGTCTTTCCCACTTCTGTAATCTGTCCTCTCCGTGTTCTGCAACCTTTTTTCTGGCACCTGCCCTTGCTTTGCCCTTTCCTCATACTCCACCTCTTCCTCCTCCTCCTCCTCCACTTCCTCTTCCTCTCTTTCTAGCTGCCTTCTCCGATGCCACGGCTCTCGCCACCGTCTCTGAGCAGGTACAGGCTCGAAGTGCCAGTCAGCTACCTGTGGTCAGGGAGGAGGAAGAAATGACTAATCCCATCGCCCAAGCGGAGATGGGATAGCACTTTCCCTGCTGTGACTGTCTC
The DNA here is from genome assembly GCF_046254945.1 of Alosa pseudoharengus. Taxonomy (NCBI): domain Eukaryota; kingdom Metazoa; phylum Chordata; class Actinopteri; order Clupeiformes; family Clupeidae; genus Alosa; species Alosa pseudoharengus. The sequence continues at coordinate 6,042,631 of NW_027468663.1, forward strand.
TCCCCTGCTCCTCCTCTGTCACAACACTGTCTGTGTAGTCTCTCCGGAAGGCGTGGGAGGCATCTTCCTCCGCAAATGACATCTGCTCGTGAATGCACCTCTGCTTGGAAGTAGCCTGTCCAGAATATAGTGGAATCGTTCCACCGTCTCATTTCACATCTGTGTGCCACAAATCCCCACATGTAAGGTCTCAGCCATAGCTGAGTGCACCTTTAGGAGGCCTTTTAGTCAGTAACGTAGCATTGCATTGCCATTAGGTGGCATTGTGCTGTGCGTCTTGTAAGAGATGAAAGGTTTGTCGTCTTTTGTAGTTTTAGTTTTAGATCAAGCCACACATGGAATGATTGGCTATTAGGAGGTCTAAAATGCTTTTGAACATACCTCAGAATACTATGACATATAACATGCCTTTTTAATGCTTTTATCTATGAGCTATGTTTGTATCTGGGCTCTATTTAAGAGTTATATTTGTAGATGTATACAGTACATTCTACATTCTATACACTAACAGTGCCTATAAAAAGTATTCACCCCCCCCCCCCCTTGGATATTTCCACTTTTACTGCTTAAAAATAAATCCCCTCTTTGATGTCAAGGTGAAAGCAGAATTCTACAAAGTAATGTTAATTAATTTAAAATATATAATGCAAAATGAGAGATGCTTTGAGATGCATAAATATTCACCCCCTTCAAGTCAGCATTTACTAGATGCACATCCATTCCATATATTTTGCTGAATTACTTTTACCTTTACAAGCCTTCCAGGGCCTGCTGTCGAGAAGTATCCCACAGCATGATGCTACCACCACCATGCTTCAAATTAGGGATGGTGCGTTTTTGGTGTTGTGCAGTGTTTGTTGTACGCCAAAAAATAGCATCTAATCTTATGGCAAAAAAGCTCCATTTTGGTTTCATCAGACCAACAAACCTTCTTACATTTCACATTGGAGTCTTCGACAAGTCTTTGGGTGAACTTTGCTCAAGATTTAATAAGAGCTTTGCCACTCACCCAGAGCTTTGACTGGTGAAGAACTCGGGCAAACGTTGTTGTATGCATAGTTTCTATCTTCAGAGTTGTCATAGATACCTTGGTGACCTCCTCCACCCATTATTATTCTTGAATGGTAACTCAGTTTGTGGTGATGGCCTGCTCTAGACAGATTTGCATATTTGCCATATTCCTTACATTATTGATTGGTGGACTTGAATTTGTTTTGTATCCATCCCCTCACTTATGCTGTTCAATAACCTTTCTTTGAGTTGTTTGGACTGTTCTTTTGTCTTCATAATTGAATTATAGCCAGGAATACTGATTGACCAGTGACTGGACCTTCCAGACGCAGGTGTCTTTATATTACTATACTATACACATTTCACTGCACTTAGGCGATCTCCATTTCACTAATTGTGAGACTATTAGCACCAATCGGCTGGACTGCTGTTGATTTAGGTCAGTCACTTTAAGGGGGTGAATATTTACACACTCGCTTATTTTGCATCATATATTTGTAATTAATTAACATTACTTTGTAGAAATGTGCTTTCATTTTATTCATTGTGCTTTCATTATTAAATGTGCTTTCATTTTATTAATAAGTGTGTGTGTGTGTGTGTGTGTGGGGGGGGGGGGGTTAATACTTTTTATAGGCACTGTATACATTCATAGGTAGACCTATGTAGCCTATTAGAACACTTGATGCATGCAGTCTTCTGTTCTGCACTCTTCTCTGCTGCTGTTTGCTTGAATTATCACTTGTGTTTTGGTATGTATGTGTATATATATACAGTATATATATATATATATATATATATATATATATATATATATATATATATATACGGTATTCACATGGACATTTCTGTAACATAAAGACCTTGTGGTTGAGAATTACCATTAAAGTCTTAAGGGCGAAGTACATTTTTAGATCTCTATCTGGGTTTGTGTTCCTGTACTCCTATGCTAAAACAGCACAGTGTACACACACACACACACACAAACACACACACACACACACACACACACACACACACACAGCACACCACTGCTATTATGTGACAAGTGAACAGTGCACTCTCAGTGCATATAGGACAGAGGGAATAGATAAGAATACGTGGGGGTTGACATGACCCTACTGAGTCTTCAATAATAGTATTTTGGTCAGTCAGTGGTGAGATCAGGTCAGCTTGTCTCCCCGTCTCCCCCACATTTAAAAGAGTTGAGCCATACTGTATATATAGTCTCATTATTTTGTAGGCCATATGCTTGAGGAAGCAGGCATGGAGAGCAGCATTATAAGCATAAAGAGTGAGTGGGCAGGATGTGATCAGTCCAGTGGAAGAGCAACGCATACAAGTAGAAAACAGTCCTGCTGTGCTGACATCACAGACTGCGTAAAAGGGAGCACTGATCACGACATGGCAGTCCAAGGAGAGATAAAATAACAAATGGATTATTTGACCTCATCTTGTCTCAGTCATGGATGTTCTCAGAAATGGTGCTGTGAGGAATGTTGTGTGTAGATCACATATTACAGTAGCAGTAGCAAATAAATGATTAGTTGTCCGAAAGAGGACAGGGAAAAAAGAGAAATAGCTTTTTGTTTGCTGTGCATTGCAAGTAATGGCCGGAGGTGATTATTTCCACACAACAATGTTGTGTCATTTTCTCAAAAGAATGTGGTAATATGCCAGTGATCTGAAGTGGCAGTTGAGGTGTGCTTGTGTGACCTGTTTCCATTCTCTTTTTTTCACACCTGTTTCACATCCACACAAGATAATGTGTGTGAAATTACAGCTTTAGGGCAATGTCCACAGCTTTCAAAGCTTTAGGGCAATTTTGTCCAGAGAAGTGGAGAAAAAAATGCTCATTTCACCTTAAAGGGTGGGGGCAGTGTCAATTAGCTACTACTTCAAGAGATGGGAAACACTACCTCACTTCTAATCAGGGAATGAGTGGCCCAGATATGACCTGGACACTTTTGTCAGGTTCTAATTCCAATCAGAGCACTGCAGCAGTTCTCCTGTTATAATGTATGACACAATCTTGATGTAGGTAAAACAAAATAATAACTAGATGTACCACAGAGCGGTACAAAATATGACCGCCGCCCAGTCCAGCACATTTTTTCCACAAAAAGAAATCACGCTGAAAGGCCTATATGATTCTAACTGTCTCACTAAATTGCATTATCCACACTCAATTCTCACTGGTATCTGCTAGACAACAAGTACCAAAACATGATTAGTTCATAGATTTCACATGTGAAATTCATTTTATACAACCCCACCTCCATCTTGCCTGTTCATAATTCTGAGAAATTCTTGATTGTTTGTGTTATGTTTATGTTGTGTGTGTGTGTGTGTGTGTGTGTGCGTGCTTGTGTGTGTGTGCCTGTGCATGCAAGCGCACATATGTCTACTGTGTGAGTATGTGTCATACGTATGATTACTGTGAATGTATGTGTGTGTGTATATCTGTTTGTGCACATGTGTGCACATGAAATGGGTTAACATGACCCCTGGAGGCAAACATACGGAAAAAAATGGTCATCCTAGGCCCTACAGTTCTCAAGATATTCACAGAGAACTGTGTCTGCCCTACCCTCCTTTCGGGGGGTCCAGTCCAGCGGGGGGGCTACAGATCAAAACGAAAAATGACGGTTCCATGCTATCCATGTGGGGGTACATGCCCACCAAGTTTTGTGTACCCCGGTCTTTCAGTGTCCCGGGAATCCTTGTTGGTGTACGTCACTAAATGTACACATAAATTATTTTATTGTAAGGCCCCCCATGAACGAAAGTACACAAAACTTGGCATGCATTTGGAGGGTGTCATAATGATCCAACACTTTTAATTTCGTGCAGTTTTGACCTTGTCAGCCAGAGATATTGTGATGAAAACACCTAATTTTTTGCTTTTTAATTTTTAACTAGGTGGCGCTATACATGAAATAAGTGGTAATGGAATGGGTTGACATGCCCCCTTAAGACCAACATACATAAAAAAGGTGGACCTCCTAGGCCCTACGGTTCTCGAGATATTCACAGAAAACTGTCTCCGGCCACCTACAGGCCAGTTGCTGTATAGTAACATAAATTAATTTATTGTGTGGCCCCCCATGAATGGAATTCCACAAAACTTGGCGTGCATACAGATGGTGTCATAATGATCCTACACTTCCAATTTCGTGCAGTTTTGACTATGTTAGGTCACAGATACCTTGAATTACAACACCTCATTTGTACTTTTTTGTGTTTAACTAGGTGGCGCTATACATGAAATGAGTGGTTATGGAATGGGTTGACATGGCCCCTTGAGATCAACATACAAAAAAAAATGGTCCTCCTAAACCCTACGGTTTTCGAGATATTCACAGAAAACTGTGTCTGCCCTACCCTCCTTTCGGGGGGGTCCAGTCCAGCGGGGGGGCCACAGATCAAAACGAAAAACGATGTTTTTGTGGGGTTACATGCCCACCAAGTTTCGTGTACCCCGGTCTTTCAGTGTCCCGGGAATCATTGACAGAAATTTGGACATGCGAAAAAGAAAAAAAAAAAAAAAATCTGACTAAACCTATATGACCGCCGCTTCGCTGCGCGGCGGTCATAATAATAAAAAACATCAGTTCTAGTGTCACTGGACCTCAGCAGACAGACCAACAGACCTCTGACACTATTGGTTATAGAGTGTTACACTGACTGTAACATTAGTTTGAATTTTTAGGTGTGGATATCAAGATAATGTAAAAGGCAAGGAATTATTTGTTGCCATTTGAAAAACAAAATGTCTTAATACCAGCGCTAACCAGTAGGCCACGGCTGCCCCCATATCTGTGTGTTCAGCTGTTCAGGGAATTGTTTTTCTTTAGGTCTTGTACAATCAATAATTGATTCTTGCAGACTCAATCTAATGATCACTTTTGTTTTGTGCAAATAATGAGTAGTATAATATTTTTGTTTGTTTTTTCTTTGCTTCACACATGCATGAGTATTTTCTGTGATGGCATGCCTCTAAACCTGAAATGCCATGTATGTTTCATATGCCTGCTTTGAAAAGATTATAAGTATAAGGTGAATGCATGCCAATACAAATAATCTATAGTAAACAGTATAAATATAATATAATAAATATGGAGCTGTTAACAAGTGTAGACTTGAGTTTAAAACAACACATTAGACTAGAGCGTATTCATTATATGACTGTCTCTTCATATTGAAAGTATGGTAATCTTTGTACATGGTTATATGATGTCATTTTAAGTGTATCATAATGTGAACAGCTACTTCTAGCCCACTCACTGTCCCCTATAGAAATAAAACTATGGTGTTGAGATATGATTCTAGGCTTCAGGAAAGACACTTTTGCAGAGAATGCCTGTCTCTCAAGATGTCAAATCATTAGTACAAATAATAATGTCAGACTAAATTCAATCAGTGACCTCTGGTCTGCCAGCATAATTAAAAGTCACAATTTATAACTGGCAAAAGAGAAGTAGTTTCACCTGAGATGCGGCCTGCACTATTTGCTTTGTCACACATTCAACCCAAGTCTTCTTGAGTATCTGAAAATAGTTCCACACAGCAGAAAACAGAAACACTCGTTTTCACCTGTTGATGAGTCATTTGTATGTTTAAAGTAATGTGATGCTTGATGTAATGCTTGATTGTCCTTTTCCCAAACTAGTTTTCAAACAAGTCTTTCTTCCCTTTCTGCACTGGGCTTTCCTTGTCTGCTCTCAAATGAGGATTTCAAATGCTGTGCCAATTTGCAATGAGCCAAAGTGAATGTCAGCTTCTCTCTATCCAAACAGCTGGAAATTCAGAGAAGAAAACCCTCCAGGGCTTTGATCAGTCAACACAACACATGTGGCAACAGGCCTCAAATTAATAAATTAACTCATTAAGGCTATCTAAATGTGTATAAACCTGGCATTACAGGATGACATAACTTAATTCAGTCAAAGTGACATGTTGACTTGACTGGATAATGTTAGTTTGTTCATCTTTTTTTACATTGTCACCTTTGATTAACTGCTAGAACTAGCCTACCAAGGCGGTCATTTTGACAGTTGGAATTTAAACCCTGTCAAGGCCTTTCTAGTTTTGAAAAGTAAATAAAATGTACACTCAGTGGAGGCTGTCACACAACCGACAATAGCTAGTTCACTTTTGAAACATTGTCACTAGTTTTGGAGGAATTATTGACAGTGTGACAACTTACCTCATTCTTTCTTCCCTGTGCTATGAGAGTTACACTGCTTATTACTATAGTAATGTGTGGCTGCTGAACAGACAGCTGAACTTGACTACTTCATCCTGGGTCCTCATGATTGATTCATGCAAAGCTAGTCTGTCACCTGCCAGGGTGATTTGTATTCCATCAGCATGTGTCAAATATATGGACATAAATGTACAATGAATAAACATGAAATGTGTGGTAAAATGAGTAAATCTTAAATTAGATTCTTCTCTTATTTTTCTAGCGGCAAAAGTTGAAGAAAAAAAAGAAGTGCCCACAGTGGCTGGGAAAGTGGACAAGAAAAAGGGAAAAGGGAAAGAGGAGAAAGAGGGGAAGGGTGAAGAGAAAGAAGAACCTGGCAAGAAAAAAGGTGAAAAATCTGCAAAGAAAGAAGGCGAAGATGAAGGAAAAGGAAAGAAATCTGGTGAGAAGGGAGAGAAAGGGGGCGAGGGGAAAGGTGGGGCTAAGGGCGGAGCCAAAAAAACAGCTGCAAAAAAGTGAACTGTCACTCCCCCTTCCAAAATGTGCTAAACTTTTAGTAAACATTTTTTATGATTATATTTTCATTTTTTATAAAGAGATTTGTATTTTATTGTATGACAATAATAAACGTCTTCCAATTCAAATAAAATTGTTGTTATATAACTAAGCATATACACCTTGATGACCTTATTTATTGTATCAGGGGCACATTGGCACAAATCCAGGCATTTAAAAGTTTTCTTATAATATTGTAATACTCTATTTATATGCATAGAATAACAGAGAGGCAGATGTGATGTGCATTTCATGCTGGTTGACTTTATACATACTGCATTCAGATTTAGCACCATGAATTCTAGACACTTGAGATGACAATATATTTAAGGTATTCAAGGTAATTTTCATTTATTTCATTATTCACAATACGATGATGTACACTTTATATGTCAATATATTCTTATAAAACCAGACAGTGGACTTCAAATAAACCACATGGCAGCTAAGCTCTATAGTTATTTTTTAACTATAGAGCTATTAACATTATTGGCATATAAACAGGCTATATGGACAGTTGTAGGAACAGCTCACACTGTATCTTTTCATACAAATAATACAAATAAAAAAATCCAAAAAGCTGAAAAATATTGTACATGTTTGAATTATGACAACATAATTGGTCAAGATCCATGATTCAAACAAGTACAACTGGCAGGCGAGGGATCTTGGCAAAAGGAAATCCAGGCAACACCTTTGAGATAGGCTACCTGGAAAATATCAGCATGATAAGAAATGTGTCCATAATCGCTGATGAAAAATAATCGCTGATGAAAAGAACAAGTATGCATTTTAAAGTGCTTATATGGCTATCGGTAAAATGTCCTGAACAATTCCACTCTTTTATTTGCAAGTTTTAGAGTTAAAGTAAAGTGTAAACCATGAGACATTAACAGAACACAGTACATAGCTAAAAGTTTGATAATGACTTTTGTATTTGGATATTGTTGTCCATGGCCTATAGCAGTTCTATCGCCGAAACCTTTTGACCTTTTGACACTACAGAACCCACGCTATCTTAGTACTGGTGGTAATTATGAACACTTCCAATGTTCCCTCTGTGATCTTGTATAATGCTGCAGTGGAATATATACTACCTCTGAGAATACCAACATTTTTCAATAAGCCACAGAGAGAGAAAAAAAGGACATTCGTATAAATATCTTAAATATCAATAAGTTTAAAGACCATGGGAAATATCGTAAATATTATAAAGCAATGATAAAATAGGATTGAAAAAAAAACAAGATGCAGTAAAATGTCATTGATACTGAAATCAGGTTTCCAAAGAAGTATAGTGCCACACCCATCTGATGCTGTCTCTTGCTTGACGATGTTTGTAGCGATATAACAATTTCAAGAAACTGAATCAATAAATTTACCATAAGCATGTTGGAGCGCATCCCTGATTAAAAATAATGAAATACTGTCCCTTCATAGTTACATCACATTACATTTTTTGCAGAACACTGATGCTCATTTAGCTCAAATCTAGCCTTTGTAAACATTGTGACTTCTGTGTACACATATACTGAATATCTATACATACATACATAAGATAAGCAGCATAATACTGAACCATATTTAACAGTATGTGAGCTATAATACATAATTTTAAAATGTATGAATCATTTTCAATTATGTTACATTAAATTATGACAAATTTTTCACACCAAACATCACAAGGGACTGCAATTTACACAATTCTGAACATGGAGAGATTTTTGCACACTGAATTTCAAAAGTAAAGCCTTGAGCTGCTTCATTAAGACTCCCATGATCCTAAGCTTACAGTTATGTTCCATTAGGAAAAAATCTATCACTTGTAAAAAGTCTGTATTGAACTAACTAACTTTTGTACTATTTTCTGCCAAAACTAATGGTGGCATTAAGGAATACCAAGAACCTTCACTTTCCATGATGGGTATTTGGAACAATTAAGAATGTTTTCAATCAAAATTAATTTCCCCTACCCTATCGGTGTCAAACACACACTGCAATTCAATATGTCAGTGTAGGTGCTGACATCTCTACACTGTAGACACTAAATCAGTTGGTTGTTTTAATTGGGGACTTAAATAAGTACATTCATTTCAGCAACAGCTTAACCACCTGTGACAAATGTAAAAAAACACACACTGGGCCTCATGCAAGAGCCATTTATACAATCATACTTGATTTTAGGTGACAGGTGCTACTGTTCAACACACTCTGTCACCTTCAACACATGCTGCACTGTGGTTTTCATATTCCCAACTGTTTCCTACAAAATTAACCATTATTTAAAACTTTTCACACTAGTTACACACAGTGCATGCCATTTTATTACTTGGAGGGGAGGACATTTTTGTTTTACTGTATACTGTTTATATTTTCCTGTCAGACTTTTGGTGATTTCAGTGATACTACCATCAAGCGACAGTGTAAATGACCCTGGAAATGTTTACCTATTGTTTGAATTTTGCACCTTTTTCAATGCCCATTTTAAACATTGTGATAGTAAATATGATCTTTTTCCAAATGCTGACAGGAGTACAGAATATTAGTCTGCAACTTGTGAGATTCTTTGGGTGGAGCTTCTTCACAAGTTGGATAAGATGGTATTTTCAGGCTTCAATTATTCTAATTTACAATTTCAATGGACATGTATGGATATTCCAATAACATTTTTTGGCAGCTTTCTTAAGTCTCAAATGGTTTGCTGAATTTGACATGCTACTGTACATCAGTATGAGTAGAGCGTACAAAATGAAAAGAATAGGCAAGAGTGCATGAGGCCCTTGGAATATGACTAACACACATACAAAGATGCATTCACTTGAACAACATAGTTGCCTTGGTGGAATGTGCAATCCCTGACAATACTGAATAACAAGTTATTGTGTCAGCTTCCTTTTACACTGCTGGAATTATAAATAAGAAAATGGAGACCAAATAAGGCAATGTAGAAATTAACTCCAAGAATATGTATCCTTGTTCAATATATCTACATGAGAAAAATTTATCATACTGATTGTACTATAACAAGTGTCCATAATTAATAATACACAAATATGTTCTTATTTATAATGGAATCTCTTCCCAAAGATATTGATACCAATACAATTCACGCCTTATGATCAGTATGGACGTAGTTAATCTCTTTTCATGACAGGCAGCCAAAACAGATATATACCGCATTTGGCTAAAATGCATCTCTCTTATAGGGACTAAGACTGGTTCTCATCATGACATTTATATTCCAAATACCTGATACCTGATACAAAATTACAGTAGATTCCCATTATGCGTATTTGAGTTCCTCTTTAGAGCAAGCGAGGCCATCACCTCACCTGCCTGAGTGAGAGAGGATGGTCATCCTCTGTGATCGAGCAAGACAGGGCTCGCAGTTCCTCTGAGGTCTTTCTAGTGCGTCTCCTTTCGTCTTATATTCCCATATGTCAGGCTTTCAGAGTCTGACCCCGACATCCAGGCTGTCACTACGCATTGTTTGTGACCTTTGAGGAGCGCGCCCTCCATCCAAAACAGTCACAGAAGTCTGGGATCTCCAGGGGTGATACTAAGCACGTTCCACGTATAGCAAATTTGAGCTCTTGGCTTTGGTTTTATACAAAGTATTTTGTGACTCACAGGATTCGAAGCATGCCAGAAATACCGCAGGCATCCTCCTGACAAAACAACCTTTGTGAATAAAACAAGTATCCTTCATTTATTTATTATTATTATTATTATTATTATTTTTTTTTTTTTTTTTAAAGCAACTTCCTTGCGCACATGCTCAGTGCTGTGGGTCACATGACTGTCTCCCGCTCCTCCTCCACCACCGGCGGGGGTTTGTCCTCCATCGGGGGGCGAGTGCCGTTGGACGGCTCCTCCTCGGGGATGTGCAGCTCCTGCCCCGAGGAAGGTATGGAGTTCTCTGAGACGGAACCGTTCTTCACATAGCCCGGGAGGTTCCGGTGTCCGTTGACGGTGACCGGCCCGAGGCGCGTGGTGAGGTGCAGGGCCAAAGGGCCCCTGGCCGTCACGTTTGTGACGCTGGTGTGTGACACCATGGGTCCATAACTGTAGGTATTGCTTCCACTCCTTGCTTTCCTTTTGAAGTCCAGGGCAAGTGTCCGCCTACTCCATGACTTCTTGATTTCAGCCTGGACCTGAGAGGGTAGGAGAGAGTTTTAAAGCTCTATTTTCACACACCAACAACAAGTAATGATTATGCATTAAACTTCTTCGTAGAATTCACAGAATTTCAAATGATCATTTTTCTAGCAGTGTTAAAGCGGTACACTTAGGGCTATTCCGCAAGGGTTAGCTACTAAAAGTATTCTTTTAAAGAATAAGGTAGTACTCCAACTGTGTATTAGGAAAAGGTGCTCATCAGCAAAATAGGTACAAAATGAGGACACATTTTGTGATTTGAATATAAGCACAATATGTGGGAGTAACTGTTCTTAATTATATTTTAATTGCCCTTTTTGCTGTTATTTATAGCCTATATAGCTATATTAGTTTGGGTTGGTTCATTTGTCATTTCCTTCCTTTTTTGTAGTGCCTGGTCTTAATCATTAAGTTTAAATGGTATACTAATGCACAAGTAAACAGGTATATTGCTTTTGGCTTTACATATCAATACATCAATAAGGCAATAAGGCAATCACCACCAAAATGAGTGAAGGCAAACAGGCCAACCATAAGTGAACCTACAGCATCTTACATTCACTAATAATGTGAATGATTCTATTTAGAATGCAGTGACGGAGGGTACATAATAAATAGCTCATATTACTTTTTTGTGCATTAGAAAATACATGGGTCATTTGGTCTTTGTTCTCATTTCATCCCTCCAGCTTTCAAAGGTTGCTTGCCATTATTTTTCCACTCTCCTATCTAGTATTCCACTCTCCTATATCTAGCTTTAAACTGCCCATATTGTCTGTTGCCCTTCTGTTCAATTCAGTTGATACAGCAACTGAATGGAGGCGTTGATCAGCCACTTTATGTATGTTGAAAATAGCACACTTTTTAATTATGAACAATGCAGCATCTTGTTTAAAGGTCTAACGTGTTCCGTCTCCGTTCCGTCACTGCTGCGTGTGTGTGTATGTGTGTGTGTGTGTGTGTGTGTGTGTGTGTGTGTGTGTGTGTGTGTGTGTGTCTGTGTGTGTGTGTGTGTGTGTGTGTGTGTGTATTGTTCACACCAGGACTGTCTCTGATGCGGGGATGATGCGTCTCCTTTCACACTTCCAACACACTTGCCTCTTGCTTGAAAAATCTACGCCACTCCTATTATCTAGCTGGCTCATGGTTGCAGCACGGCTCGAAGCGTCCCTAAGACGCACGTATCATATCATAGAGGCATTGCGGAAGCTCTAACCTGTTAATCCCTTAACTGCTGCTTGTGGACATGACTCACCGATTATAGCATAAGATTTAGCCTACCACAGATGTTTTGACTGACTGAAATCATGGCCACAGTCGTGACCGATAGAGTACTGAAGAGACACACTAGTGTTGAGGGCATGGCCTTCTCAAAAGACATCAGCCTTAAAAGTACTGTTAACCTTCAGTTTAGAGTAAGTTGGGCACGTCCACAGAGCCCCTCTGTCAGAGAGAGAGAGAGAGAGAGCGAGAGTGGAACAGAAATGGACCCTAATGATTCAGCACACAGCACATTGTACATTTTAAATTCTATTACAACTAAATGGTACTTTTCTGTTAAATGGGTTGATTGCTTGACTGAATTTTCCTATTAAGTTTTCCATTCAAACTATGGCAAATACAACATACTTAAAATCACTGTCATGGTTTTTCCCAATGTTAAAATTCCAGTGATTCACATTATACTTGCATTTTCTCTAATGACAGGGGAAATATGTTGGTGAATTGTTAGTGGTTCCACATTTTCCTAGTGTGTTCTGTAAATAATGTGATATTCTTGAATAACAGAGTTAAGGATAAGCTGGATAGTTTTTATCTTTTTCCCCAAGTGAATGGTGCCTTGGATTAATCTCTCACATATTTGTTATCCTTGCAAATCTGCAGATGACTTTTGTTTTATGCCCTGTTGCTTCCACTGACCTGGGATCTGCAGAGGCAATTCTCTCAGCACACAGAGACAAATGTGCAGACCCCAATGACCCTAAATATGGTTTCACTAGATCTCATAGCCTGAGCCATTGCTATTCACATATATTTGAGCTTTCTGATAAAAAACACCTCACAAATACAGATCCATAACATCCTGTTGTTGCCACTGTGATGCTATTAAAATGCCATTGAAGGTATGCTCACCTCTCCATTGCAGAAGCAATATATTATTGCAACAAAGAATCCCTGTAAGAGAAACACACAAACACACACACATACACACACACACACACACACACACACACACACACACACACACACACACACACACACACACACACGTAAGTCCTTTGTAAGTACTGTATCTCTTAAACTCAAACACCTTTGCCAACAATTGAAGTAATTATCATAGGTATCATACATTTGAATTCCACTCTGTCAATAATACAGTATACTTTACACACAGACACACACCGACACACACACACATGCATGCACGCACACACACACACACACACACACACACACACACACACACACACACACACACACAAAGGTGGACGCAATGCGGATATGAAACAACAACATGACAAGGGCACAAACATTACCTGGAATGAATTGACGAGCATCTCATAGTGCATCTGTATCTGCCAGGGCACTCCTGATACCTCCGTGTAGGGCATCGCCATGAAGATGATGTAGTGAACTCCAAACAGGGGCATGAGAACTAGTGTGGATTTCAAAAGTTTTCTGTGGGCAAAGCAACAGTTTCAAGACAAAAAACTCCTACAGCTGAGGTTTATAGATTATGTTACTATAAAGAAAGATACAGTAGGCATACACTTTTACCTGTACTGCTGTCTGGTGTCACATCTTCCTGCATTGGTTTCTCTTAATTTTGTTGCTAGGACTCTGATTATGTTTAAAAACAACACAAAATTGATCTAGAAAAAAAGAAAGGTAATGACTACAAGTGCAAGTTAAGTGCAACCTAGACCTAAAATTTAATTAAGAAAACTTTACTTAAATCATGTTTACAACTGCAAGTAATTAAAGGCACGTTTGTAGTTCTTACTTACCACAACAGCTGTTAATATAGGGATTTGTATAATCCATTTCACATTGCCTGCACTTAAATCCCAACACCTGTTGGATACAGATGGAAAAAAACATTTGTATCAAAAGGAAACTCTCTTTATATCAATTAAGAAACTCTCTTTTCTCTAGGCTTCACCTAGAGTTAAAGCGATGGTTCGGAGTAATTTCACCCTAGGGTCCTTTGCACCATGACCCCGAGCCAAACACCCTCCCAGAACCTGTTTTCCCTTGGTCGAACCCTGGTCGAGTAGCGCTGTCAGAAACTAATGACTTTCTGCAGGCGCTTATGGAACCAACAGAGTATCTCCTAAATTACCCCACTAATAATTCTCTGGTACGAAACTTCTACAGTAGTATAACTATGTTCTTTGGTGTTCATTTATTTTACTTCAGCTCGACCACTAAGTCAGATCTCACTGACTCATTAGTTTGATCAATGCGATCATATGTACAGTACAACTGCAATCTTAACGGATAACTCTGTAAACCCTCTAATGAATGTCCACAGACCTATTAATGTTTTAGATGAACCTAAATATTTTTATATGACAGATTTTCAGTATTTGCTTTGCATGGCCGAGTGACTTACTCTGTATCTGCCAAAGTGGCTCTGACGCTTGCCCAAACGGTCACAAACATGGCAGGGACACCTGAAACACAGAGCACAACAGCACCCGTGACCCACTTCTGCCAGCTTGGCACTCCCCCACAAAGCATGGGACAGATCGCTCAAAGCAACACTCATCCTCATCTTGTTTGTTATCTATACCGTATACAACACTGTGAAGACGGATGCATAAAATTCACAGATATATATATATATAAAAAAGAATAAATATACAGTTTTCCAGATACAATATATATTTTGATGTATGTGGTGATTTGGCAATACAGCATCCACATTGTATGCGCTGTGCATACAGAACTACTACACACAGTGTGTACAATGCAGGAACTGTAGGACCCAGGGTCGGTGCAAGTTTTGAGTCTGGAGCCATCATTTCTTAAAATAAATGGTTTGAGAAAGTCAGGGAAAACACAGAAATTCTCGCCACACAGAGACATAAACACAGCCCAATAACTCGATAAACATGTCAACGGATAAACCACAGTAACCATTGTTCGATATATGGACTATAGCCAATGCAACAGTCTCCAAGAAACATACCCCAGCCAATCAGAGTGAATCCCCAGAGGTACTTCCTGTCGGAGAAAAAGGTCATGAAGATGAGGCTGTGTAAGTAAAGGCCCTCCACCAGGATCCAGTAGTAATTTGTGGCCAGGAAGTACAAGAAGAGCGTCACAGCAACTTTACAGCCAATCTGTGTGAGCAAAATAAAGACAGAGTTATCAAGAAGAAATCATCTAAGAGGTACCCAGGGAGACACAGGAACTCAACTCACAAACTGGGTTTTGTTGCCTGGCGGTGCTTCCGTAATAGACTTCAGGTCCTCCACACTGACCCGCTCTATCTCCCCCAGAACATCTCCGGAATACAGCGCCATGTCTTTCACGAAGATACTGATGGCTCTCAGCATGAAGGACACAAACAGATGCATATGGATGTAGTTCCTGGTGCAATGCAATCGACTGCAGATGAGGAAAGATCACAAAGAAGATAGGCGACGTAGTCAACAACAGTGTGATTTTTTTGTTGTGATTTTTTTAAATCTTCCTACATTTAACCTAGAACTAAAGTGCCAGGGAATAGCATTTCCTCCCCTTAGAATTTTTGTCTAAATTGAATTATTGACATATTCTTATTCTATGACAAATTCATAGGGTGACATGAGGAGTTTCTTGAAGTTGCATGCATTTTTGGACATCATATCATAGCTTGTTCCACTATGGATTTTTTAAATTTTGAAGCTCAATATCTCAGAACTACTCAGAATGCAGATAGAACCTTATAATTCCAAAGGGACAATTTTAACTGCAAACCAAATAAGTCTCATCACAACATGATCGGCAGCTGAAGATTAATCGAGAGTTCCATGGACATTTGAGGGGGGGGGGGGTGGCGGCTTTGTGTGAACTGAGGCCATTCCTCTGGAGGAGCACGACGTAGCTCCATTCTCACACAAGTCCGCATGCCCTCTGCTCTGCTTTAAGAACAATACTGCTCCTAATTAAACCCACATGAGCAGCACTCGGACTGTAACACATTCTTCAGATTTAGGAGCTTGAAAAGCACAAATATTGAAATGCAGGGCTCAGAGAGAGAGTTGTAAAAACCAAATTGCAAGCATGTGTTGCTAAGAGCCAAAGGCATGTCAATCTCCTCCTCCCAGTCTTATTCAGCGCAGTGAGAGCTTGTTTAGTAAATAGCCTTTCTTATCGCCACTGAAGTTCTTACAAATGGACACACAACAGTTTAAATTCCTGGGCACTCCAGGCAAAATATGTTGACAGTCATTATCACAGCTGCAGATATTTGGAGTAATTGCACATCCATCTTTGCATTAAGAAACAGAAAAACCCTGTTGCTTTATGAAATACAGATCACAATGTGAAAAGTGACCACTTAGTCTAACACACTGGAATTTAGCAAATGGATGCAAAAATCCACTCGCCCATTTGTCAACAGCCTGTATGTGTTGTTTGTTTTGGCCTACAAGTTGTTCCTTCTGGATTGTCTTGGCAACAGGTGCTTATTCAAACATACAAATGCATGGGCCGGGGATAAAAGGTGATGAAAAGCTGTTTTTTTTTCTGTGATGCCCCCGTAAAGAAGGAAATAGATGCTCATATGAATTTGTCAAGAGACATCTGGTGTTTATTCAAACTGACCATAATTCAAAGCATAGACAGTAGGCCTACATATCCTTTCAATAAGACATAGGGAAGACTATGACAAAAGTGGTCATAGTGCTGCCTTAAAAAGAAAAGGTACTTTCAGGACATCATCCAGAGCTTTCCAACCACATGAACATCGATGTCTTCCATCACATCATTGAGAAAATAGCAATGAGAAAGAATTTGAAAGCCTTTAGTCCATCCCCACCATAATTATTTAAACAAACACTGGGTGATACAGTGAAGGGATTATTTATGTTGCATGCCAGGTTTAGACTTAACTACCTGAAATTGGCCATTCACATGTGCAATCTCCTGCAATCAGCAGATCTGTGTAGGCGTTCTGGCAGTTGATGGCTTTGATGCCTATGCGCACAGGCTCATAAGTTTACCCAGCTATTCGACCGACATTGATTCGGATTCGACGTGTCAGAGGGCCAATACATGCATGCATGTGCGTCGCGCTCCCTCTGCTCCCGGGGTCGCCGCACTCGCGCACGTCACACGTGTATAGCCAAACACTGCCGCTAATGTGTAAAACTCCCTCGACATCCTTGGCCAACATCTCTGTGCCCTGTTGCACCTGAGACTGCGAGCGCTTACATGTCGAACATGAGGCATGGCTAAAGTGGCCTGGAAAGGCCGTCGGAACATGGGGGGAAAGCCACGAGAGGCCTTATTAAACTCATTTCCCTCCGATGGGTTTCCTGGTGCCAACTGAAGTGCCGCCTTAAAACGTCAGGCCGCGGCAGCGCCTGGACCCGAGTCAAGGCGAGTAAAGCGTTTGTCAACAAGTCTTTTTTAGCACGTCCTGACCCTCTATTTAAATAAGCCAGTTGAACAAATATCAGAGGACGTTCTCTGCATTAATTACCAAGGAAAATGAAACCATTCAGCTTGGTGCCAAACTCACCCAATCATACACATACTGCCAGAATCTTGAATTTCAGAGTGTCAATCCATAATGAAGAATATGGATTTTGGAGAATGGGGTAGCTTGTGTTTTTACTGAACAACAATTCAAATGTCATAAAACTAGAGACACAAGTTTTATACTAGTCAGAGGCTTGTGGGAATTATATCTGAAACGTACTGTATGATCGATTGATTGATTTTACCCACTAATTAAGTGTTATTTTGAGACAGGATCTGAATAAATTAAAAATAAATAAACAATATATTCTGCAAATGCCTTAGCTTTTTTATATTAGACACATTGGTGGCTCTTTTAATACTATTGCCATTTATTTCATACATTCATTCATTTCATGCCAATATCAAGCAAATAAAGTTTGCAATATTATTTCTTAGGAAAAATAATTCATGGCTAATTTTCATTTTAATTTAATTTGTCTCCCAAACTGGCTGGCTGACACTTTACTGCTAATGCATGAACAACTTGGGTAGGTAGGCACCATAGCTCTTCAAAGCCCACACATCTCCTCATGTCAAACCCTGTCAAGTCAGCTTATTTGTTTCACTTTCAAAGCAGCAACATGAAACAGTGCGGAGAACAGGCACCTACAGATAAAATCAATATATTACATCAGTGGTTTTCTCAACCTGTGAACAACTGTATATAAAATAGATTGAAGTTGACTGAAAAGAAAGCATTTATGCCGCATGTATCCCCATAATATACCAGTATGAAAGGAAGCGAAACATAAATGTCAACAGGAAGGAGCATGAATTACAATCTATCCTGAGGGTAGAACTTTCTAAAAGTCAAAGTGTAAAAGGCAACAGGCCTGCATTGGACAGAAATATCCTTTGGACTTTGCCTCTTCCCATGTTATGTGTTGGTTGTGTGCTTGTTAGCATGCCAAATAGGCTAGCAGCCTTAAATGTAAGTATTAATTATACTTATTTGGAGGAAAGGCCAAAGGTTTGTTATAGAATATTTTTTCTGCTAAAATGTTTCATTTCAATCTTCATAATGAACAAAAACACGATTCCCACATCCTCACATTACATTGGATGCAAGTAATGATTTGGCTAATTTTAACCTATCATTAATCACCACCAGTGCAGACACCTTCCTATCATGTTCTTTTTCGTAATTGGAACAAGGACCACAACTGCTCTTATCTCTGACATAAATTACTTCTGACATTAAAGAAAACATCATGAGATAATATTTCCAGTGTTCTACATGCAATGCCTCAACACAATCTGTTAGTGTTTAAATTCTTTAGTTTCACACTGTCCTAAGAAGGACATGTACAAATCTGATTTTCTGTTTGTCAATTATGATTCTTAATTTTCTAACACAACAGTTCATCAGCAACATTGGACTTGTGTTTATTTATCTAAAAAAAAGTTTGATTAATAATCCAGTGGAAAATCTTAGTGAAAATATCCAGTCAGATTTAGATTAATTAAGTCCAACAGGACTGGAGAACATACCGGAAATATCCCAGGATCACCACGGCCACCATTAGGGATCCCAGTGAGATTGAGTAGCCCACGGTGTAAATTAGGTAGAGTCGGTCAAACACCTCCTGTAGGTCAAGACAACAGACAGATAAGCATCACCAGTGAAATGCTCTGAAACCATCATTTAACAAATTCATCTCGACAAAATGCTGTCTCAGATGCTAGACGCGTGCGATGTGGAGGTTGACATGTAAAAGTAAATCTGTGGCGCTCAGGCACGGGAAACAGACGGCTTACGGCCATAAAAACTCTGTACACATCCACACAGTTTTAATTACAGTAAGAATCCTAAACTTGCGCCCTGCTCCACAGAGAAACCTGAACGTTGCTTTGACAGCAAGCTGACACCCAGTGACTGAGGTGGTTTGAATAGCATTAGTTTCTTACGAAAACATTTTGCTTCAAGTGCCGAGGCCGAAGAAAAGAAGCGGAAAAAAAAAAGTGGGGGAAAAATCAGGGTGGGGAATGCACCATTTCCAAAAGAGATTACTTCAAGTAACAGGCAGCCAGAGGACATTCTGTGCGGAGACCACACTAACCACGCTAGCTGGAGCAAGGCTGTGTGCTGCAAGAGGCCCATCTCAGGCTGATGTAACTAGAACTCGGAGGGCTGTTATCATTTAGCCTGTGGTGCAGAGGCCCGGCCAGCCCGAAGCTGTGGTGCGCACAGATTGCACTATAAAGATTTTCATTTGTGCGTATGAATTTTTCATCCATAGCTGCCATGGCTCCTGATGTGACAGGATCAATGTAAATAGCCAGTGTCAGATTAAAGAGGCACAATATGTGAGATTTCTGCCCACTGGCTCTTAGTTTGGTCTGACATTTCAAAAAAGGGATAGAAATGATGAGAGAAGAGAAGGACAAGAACTTAAAGGAGAGGTCCTGCAATTTTACAAAATGTATCAACTTGTTACATGTTCTGCAAGTAAACTCATTCACTGTTTCTGAACACATTTAATTATCTTAACCATTTTCAGGCTATGTGGTGGAATCATCCCATTTGAAGTTTGAAATACTTCAAATGGGATGATTCAACCACATAGCAAAACTGGTTCATTTCACTAGTTCACCCATCAGAGTACTTGATATTGAGAGCTGAGAATAAACATGTTTGGCTTGGTAGCTGGCCGTGGTCCTGGGATGCCAATAGCGGATATGACGTGCAAGCGATGTCCACTGACACTCCTATGGATAAGGGCCTATGTGAGCTAGGAACTACTAGTGAAATGGAGAACAACGGGGAGGTGATGGGAGGCTTTGCCATGCGGGAGCATGTGATAAGGCTGGATAAGGAGGGCTTAGATCTCTTAGAAACAGAAGTGGGATGAGTGATGTGGGTCAATCATCCCTATGGGTTCTACCCAGTGATGTCCAACTTTTGTTATCTGCTCTCTCAGGAAGGCGCAGGTGCGAAGTAACATTAGGTCTGTGTGTATGGCACAAACCGACGGACGGGAGTACGCTCTCAGCTCTGTGTGCCGGTGTGAGATAGCATGGTGGACTGATCCAGAGAGAGAGAGAAAGAGAGAGAGAGAGATAAAGAAAGAAAGAGACATTATCAGAATCTTAACATCGTAAAATATGTCATTAATATGCGTTTGACACCTGACAGTGATACCCTCAAAATAGTCCGCATTCCTCCTCACCTGTCTATTTCCATTTGTCTCTGCAGTGTGATAATCAGTAAGGACAAGCAATGTTGTTCCAGACTTTCCATTTAAAGGAAATCTTGTCAGTTCTACAATCAAATTGATTCCCCTCCCTGTTGTCACACAGGGAAAAGGATTTCCATCCACTCATGTCAGGAGAACAGTTGCTCTGCCTCCCCTACTTAACCTCTCACAGAGAGAGGCTTTGATGAGGGCAGACTGGGAACTCTTTGCCAGGCAGACGTCAGATGATGGAGCCAAACGTGCTGCATGCACTTGCAGGTTGCCCAGGCACCAGCAACTCCAAAGATCACTGCCTGGCCGACTCTCTTCTCTTTCTCCTCCCTAACAAAATGCACTCTCCATAATTGTCAGCTCTACACTAGAGTTAGCATAAGTTGTTTGAAGAGCAAGAACGTGAAACTGTGGCTTAGCATGATATTGTGCTGATGCCTTTTAAAAAAAACAAAATCAACTGTACAATCAAATGTGTGAGTAGTTCTAAAACATACTTAAGTCTAGGTCATGTCTAGGTCAGAGCAAGTCTCTGGAGAAACTTGTTCCCAAATCTTATAATGTTCCACATGAACATGATTATCGTATGAATAAATCCATTCCAAAGAATTATGATGATTGGCGATGAACTTTAATCCAGCCCAAATTCAGAATGAAAACAGCCACAATTCATCACTAACTCATACAGTCATTATGTCTCAGACCCTTGGTAAAATACTGATTTACTACAACTAAACAATCAGATGTCACTGGTCGGTTGAGGAGAGCTGGCTCCCTTTATACTGAACAGAAGTACCCACCAAACATTCCCAGTATCCATCTGTTCAAAGAAATAAGTATTCCCAGACAAAATAAACATTTCAATGTTAAGACAAGCTATTTGCAAAAACATAACATCTGAGGAGAGGCTTTGAACCAGATTTTTTCCCCAATTGGTTCGTTCCAAACAGAACAGTATTTTAACGTTTCCAGTTTTCTGTTCAACCCTAAAATTGACGTTCCTGAACCAGTTAGAACAAAAAAATAAAGTTCCCGAATCGGTCAATAACGTTCCATGTCAGCTGCGGGACATACAAATAAGTAGGCTGATCATTAGGACTTTAAATTATATTGTTAGTCTACATAACTTTCTTTAAGTCTCTATCCCGTCATCAAACATTAAAAAAGCATATAGGCTACATTATGTAAGCGGCATAACTGTAATTCTAACATGCCTACATTTTTTTAGGCTACATTATGTAAGCGGCATAACTATAATTCTGACATGTCTACATTTTTTTTTCAATATTATACATGAATTAAGACAAGGAAAATTTTTGCCATGTTGTTTATTGGCAAACAACTGAAAACATCCATTATACTTCTTGCATACTGTAGCTCAATTGGTGCAAATGACAAATAGGGCAGGCTACATAGCTGTCATTGAGAACTTCAATTGACCAAACCTGGTCAGGGCCCAATCAGTGCTAGCCTAGAAATCTAGATTACATTTGCTGCCAGGGCTAGTCTAGCAACTCTCCGTTGGCTTGTGAGCTCTAGAAATCGAAACTCAATCAGGCCAATGAAATCATGTATAGAGTCGTTAGGTGGGCTTAACATAATGATTGATGGCAGAGTTGCAACGATTTGGCTTGAATTCCCTGCTACTTGAAAACAAATAAGATGGATGTTGCTGTTGGCGAACAGTGTGACACGAGTTAAGCTTTTATTAAGTTGGCAAACGTTTATAGCCAACTAGCTCCGCTGGTGGGAAACGCATGGGACTCATAGCGCTGCCGCTGTCCTATTGCGTGCAGAGGGAATTTGAAAGACAACTGATTATCCCGCCCCTCGGACTGAGCACTGCGAACGGTGAGTGCCCAGACCCTACATTTTAATGTGGGTCTGGCTCATCAGGCTAAATCAGTGCATTTGTTTCTCTTATGTCATCCAACAGTACAAAACCACAAAGCATTACAGAAGCATCACTGTAGTTCCTACATCCATCAAAAAGGCTGTGCAACTCACATAGCAAAATTTGTGCAAATAACTGAAATATGGTAGTCTACATAGCTGCCATTGTGAACATAAATTGGCTAAACTTGGTCAGAGCCCAATCAGTGCATTTTTGTCTGACTTGTCATCAGACAATTGAAAACCACAATGGTGTGTGCATAGCCGCCATTGTTAATATTAAACTTATAAACAAGTGCCCAAAACCTTGTCAGGCCCCAGAGGGAAATGAAAAAATATTATGCCTGTACAGCTGGCGGCAAACTTCTCTATTAAATTTCTCCCGATTGGAAGTGAACCTCACCAAGTCATATTGCACAGAAATATTGTCAAAGAACGAAAAAAATAACGGTATTAACCGGTTACCATTATTTTAGATAAACGGTTTTGTTCCGGAACATACAATTTTTTAAAGTTTCTGGTTTTGTTTCTGTTCCTAGCAAAACATGAAAAGTTTCTGGTTTTGGTTTTGGTTCCGTGAACTGGTTCAACGCCTTGGTTTCAACATTTGAAAAAAAATCACTTGAGTCACACAGCATAGATTTCTATGTATCAGTGTCAGTATCAGTAGCTCAAATTGTTGCTGTTTTTTGTCATTTTTGTATAGTGCTTGATACACAGCCTTTCTTTTCTTATAAGCTATGTAATCGTGTGTTTCAAATTAATTCTCTTCAACTCAATCAATAATCTTCAACTCAGTTAGAGCTGTTTTATCTACTTTGTAAAATCTGTGGGTCTATTATAAGAAAAGTATGTTTGCAAATGACACTAATAAAAATAACAGCAGAGAACAACTGTGAATGCTAATGCCCAGGGGCCCAAGGGGTCAGGGGGCCCTGAAGCCCAAGCCTTTGCATGCAATCATTGCCTTAATATCAACAAATCAGGATGTAGGCTATGAATCTGATTGAATTTAGTATTGGCCATCTCCAAAATGTACCAGAATACAGGAAATCACATCAAACAATTAAAAAAAATTCTGGGGGAGGACCCCCAACCCCCCCCCCTCCTCCCACATTAATTAATGGGGGGCCCTTAATACATCTGGGCCCAGGGGCCCGAAAGTTCATAATCCGTCCATGCTAATACCACAACCCACAGCCTGGATGCTCTAACAGGGGAAAAACGGACCGCTAACTTTAAATTTCAGTTTTAACAATCCAAAAATGCTGCCAGTCTGCTCCTCTGAATAGAACAGTCTCACTCAGGCCTATTTTGAAGAGAGGCCAACATTTGCATTATGAAAATGACTGCCTTCGCAAAAAAAAGAACACTTATGAAGTGGTCAGCTAAAGCAGAGGCTTGTTAGCATGTCAAATGAACGCCCTCAGATGACTTGTTCTTCACACTGAGGAAAATTAATATATGAAAAACACAATATTGAAGTTGGATTTATTTTTTGCCTACTGCACTACACACATGTTTTCAAAGACCACTTGAAGGAAACATAGGAATTCTATGAGAAGAGCAAAATCTGTTTGATTTAATCTTTGCCTGTATGAATGAAGAGGCTATGTGATTGTCCTGCAGTCAGTAAAATGAATGAGTTTCAGATTATCATCCCCTGCTTCTGGATTATAATTAAAAATGTGTTTCATGTACAACATGGCCAATTTTGTGCAGTGATGTGATACACAATCCAGCAGTTTTAACCCTGTTAAAATGCTTAAGTGTTCATAATATAACATTCTACTACCACTAAAACAATATAAATTTATATCATATTTAACCTTCTAGATAGATAGATAGATAGATAGATACTTTATTGATCCCCAAGGGGAAATTCAGGAACTTCTAACACTGTTCCGGTCAAAAATGACCGATTTACACATTCCCTGTACCATAAATATGGCATTTTTCATCAGATTGCTTCAAGATCTTTTGAACACATAGAATTTATTGTGACTACTTTCTTTCAATTTTGAGTGATTTATTCAACTTAGAAACACTTTTTTTTGTTTACGATCAAATATGACCGCCATAGGAAATGATTGGGAAAGAGTATCATTTTCATCCAGGAGATAAAAGACATCTTCTTACACACACTCCTACAACTTACCACCAATGTTCCCACACACACATGCATGCACACACAGAAGCACACACACACACACACACACACACACACACACACACACAAACACACACACACACACACACACACACACACACACACACACACACACACACACACACACACACACACACACACACACACACACACTCAGTACATGTTGTCAGTTCATGTTGTCATGTTGCCACTTGTGTGTGTGAACCACCAATGTTCGCACACATATGCCTTCACGCACATACAGAAACACACCCACCCACCCACACACAAACAGACACACACACATGTACACCCACTCACACACACACACACACACACACACACACAAAGAGTTCATGTTGTCAGTTCATGTTGTCATGTTGCCACATGCGCATGTGAACCACCAATGTTTGCACACACATGCATGTACAGTACGCACACACAGAAACACACACACACCACACACACATACACACTTTTACACCCATTATCTCTCTCTCTCTCACACACACACACACACACACACACAGTTCATGTTGTCAGTTCATGTTGCCACTTGTGCATGTGAACCACCAGTGAGTGTTCGCACACATTCACGCACATACAGAAACAAACACACCCCCACACACAAACACACATGTTGTAGATGTTAATGTTCTAATAAGGTTCTGTTTACAATAATGTTCTATTAAATAATACTTTTTGTCATGGTATTGGTATTTAAGAGCAGTTAAAACTGTCCGGTCAAATTTGACCGCAAACAGTAAATTAAAGGGGGTAGCAACGAACAGTGTTTAAAGGTTAATTGCACCTCTGCGTCACATTATACCTTTGTAAGTCTATTACACATGATTGGATGACCAAAGTAATTTCTGGGGAGCTTATCACATAATTCTAGGAATTAATTATTTGTGCTTGATCAAACATTCCAATGTGTCAATCATGATGATAAGCCTAATTAACCCAACAGAAATTAATATGGGACATGCAGATATAAATGACATATTGCAGACTTCAAGGCAGTAGGACTTCACAAAGGGCTACCTAGAAATCTGTGGCAGTCCTATTAGACAGTCAAAAGTACTACTAATCATTCTTCATAACATTTAAATCTGTCAACAGTTAATTTTTTCATTTTTATTTTAACATTAAGAATTTATATGACTGAAAACCAATGGCATCTTGTCAGAGAAACTAGACTTTGTATTCTCCCATACTGTAATTTTCAGCAAATGTATCTGTATGCCTCATGCCTGAGGATTGCTGGTAGAGCTGTGGTAACCCCACTGCCATTTCGGTTTCCATTTGAAGTGGGATCTTTGAGGGGACATTATGGTGACATTCCACATACAGAGCAGCTTTTTTCCACTGCGCTGCGCTCCAAAATCAATACAAGAGCTAAGGAGGGAAGCGGAACCAGTGTCGGGGCTGACAAAAGAGTAAACACTCAATTCAAACTCTCTATGGGCTATATAGGGGGATAGGGCTCCGCTTTGCACAGTCAGAGTCTTCCTACAGATTTGCAATTCTCTATAGGCGGGGATAGGGCTCCGCTTTGCACAGTCAGAGTCTTCCTACAGATTTGCAATTCTGGCAGAAACCAAATCCCTAGAGATATACATCGTTGTAATGACACACAAGTCACTGGTTCCTATCATCTCACAGACAGTCTATTGCATACATCCATTGTGCACAGTTCACTAAATTAGTCCACCGCACACAACGTGCAATGGTAATAGGAAAGCCTTTTGACTCTCACAGTCACAATTCATTAAAACAGTAAAGAGTGCTGCTATTGGAACATGAGCGCAAAAAGGCATGACTGATAAAAGAAATATGATCAAATTTCCAGAGCAAACTGATTGCATATAAAAGTGAAAGAGTAAGACATCTTACCCTCTCTTGGTTTTGGTTGTAATGAGAGAGGAATTTGGCACATTCGCTGTAATTAGCCCAGGTCTTATTGTTGGTGGTGGCCAGTTCCCACGTACCGTTTAGGTCACAGCGGCGATATGCATAACCTGTAGAAAGAGAGAGAGAGAGAGAGAGAGAGAGAGAGAGAGAGAGAGAGAAAGAGAGAGAGAGTGACCTCTGATGCACATGCAGCTAACTAGGGAATGTTATCTTGTGCATAGTCACACCGATACAATGTGCATCAAAGACTGTAGGTTGGCCATCTCAAACACACAAATGAATTCGAACCATCTGGAGGTCAAAGCCATGCTGCTTCTGAGTTATGCCCATGTGAGATGACCATAAAAAATGTACCTCACTGTTCTTGGAATGATCATTTCCCAGCTTTGGCTGCAGAATGCCTGAGTGGAATTCAGTTGCCATGTTCATTAATTAATGGAGGTTCATACAGATAGCCTTTGCCAGTGCATATACACTCTCTCTCACACACACACACACACACACACACACACACACACACACATCCAGAGGATTCAGCAGTATACATACTGTAGTATCCACTTTAGGTAAAAACCTGCTGTTAATAATATTCCACATGAACGTAGTTATTGTTATATGACTAAGGAATGCCATTTTTCCCCCTTGTGGCAAATGGAAAGGTACTCAGACAGAAAAAACAACATGGCCTCAATGAGAGACAATGAGAGATATACATAGTATTGTCCTGATCTCTATTGATTACATACATTGATGGCCACCAAACACCAACATGATACCATCTGTTTTGAGAGTTGAAAAGGTGTTGGATATGTCATTAATCAACCCAACCTAAAGTGCTGGTAAAAAACCCAAACATGACCTGTCCTACTTTACTGTGATCTTTAAATAGGCCTCTCTTGGGCCATTATGTCTGCAGCTGCAGGTTAGACTATGAAGAATGGTATTACAAGGACATTCAAGGACATGCAAGTTAGTAGTGAGTTACCTTTATGGTTAAAGTCGTAGACATACTCTGGGCAGGAAGTAGACACCAATCTCCCTGGAGGTCCCTCTGGCCAACATACAATTCCATCCCACTCTGGTAGACAGAAGCCCTCTAGGAGGGGACAAGATTTACATTTAAAACAGCTGTGTCTTGTGCGGCTCCTTAGGTGAATGCACCACATTACATTTACATTACAACACATGCAACACAAAGGAACGGTGCTCAGGATAGTTTCATTTCAAGCTTACCGATACATACACATATATTTTGAATGCAGGTAAACAGGCAAAAGATCAATGAATCTCTAAGGGTTCTGTCCATGAACTCATTTTTTAACCAGCCTTTGGCTTTCCAAAAACAACAGAACATCACAAATAGAGGAGACACAGTGCAGATCTGCAGAGGTCTTGAAAGATAATTCTTGGTGAGATCGAGCTTAACTTTTGCTATTGTTTACAATTATTTGAGTTGTCTAAAACAAAACAACTAACATGATCTTACATCTGTCAAATCATTAGATTTGAAATGTCTAGAGAATAGCTTGAGCCAGCTAGGTCTCTCTCAGCGGTTGCATAAGTAATACATTTGTCTCATAATGACATAAAGGACATAAAGGCCAAACAAAGGCTTAAACTGAAGAGAACAGTGCTGTGTTGATTTGTATGTCATGCCAAGGCAAAATAAATCAATTCCAGGGTACCAAAATACTTTGACAGTTTTTGAATGTCTTCATAGTGAAAACAAAATAACAGATAAATGAAAAGCGCAACACTGCTTACTTCATGTAGAGCCGTTTTGGACATGTCATAGTAAAAACAAACAAAAAAAACAGGATGTGCAAAGTTAAGCAGTAAAAATCTTGAATAGCTTTAATATTACCTGACAGCAAGTGTAATATAGTAGACCTATAAGACCTAAAACTATGTGACAGGCTGAGTTAAACAATTTGCTACTGCTTGTGGTCCTACTAATGACCCAGCCACCCCCCAACGCAAACACACACATTTCTATAAGACTGGTTCTCTCAATACCTGTATAATTAGCAGCCAATTCATACCTACATGTACTGAGCTGTGGACTATCAGATAAGAGGCCTCTCTGCACCTCAGAGAAGCCTAGTGTAGGATGTAATTTCATATCACAGCACTGAAAAAAGGAAAACAATATCCTTCTACAGAAACCATGAAACCATCAATACTTACTGCAATTTAAAGCTGCAAAGCTGCAATTTACAGACAATTGTCACTCAAGTGCTTCACAAAAACCTCTTCAATGTATTTTGGTCTCTAAAAAGGGCAGAGGGCGAGGAATGCGGTTTGGCTAACAGCCCTGCCACACAGGCATCTCCAAGCCTGGCTCGAAACAGAGGTAGAGAGACCTGTAACCCTGTTAGGGGACCACAACGTCCATTTAACAATCTGAGTCGCTTTCTTTTCCGGACATAATTTCTCCAGCAATCAAAATGGTAACATTCCATACAAACAACGGAGGCAACAAGACAACACTATTTAAGTGTTTCTTCTTTCCAGATGGAAAGGCAAGTCTCACAAAACCACAGTTGCAGAAATAAGCAAGCCAATGTGTACAAACAGCTCCAAATGTCCTCACACTTCAGCAAATATTGTGGAAATACATATAATGCATTGTTTGGGGTGTTAAACTGAACGTGTAACAAACCATGATAGACACAATTATCATTCCAAAAGGTTTCATAGTTATAAATACAATGAGGTTTAACACATCTATTATATGTTCACATTTAGCAGTTCCCATTGTATATTTACAGATAGCCTTGATGATGGGAATGGGAGTCTTTTATCTCCTGAGATGCTGGCCAAGCCTGATTTCTGGCTTTGCCATGGATGTTATTGAAACCAGCTGCCCCAGACTCGCCACAAATAACCAGTTAAGGATAAAACTTAACCATGCCGCCTCTGCTGTAGATCCATTATTTTCTCATGCCTATAATCACAGATTTCAAAGGGGAAATCAAAGGAGATGACGCTATTCTGTCTGTATGCAATCCAAACGTCCTGTCACTTCTGTCCTAATTAAAGAGTGTATAGCCGACAGGAGTAAAACGTTTTTAAAGATGGCTCTCCATGCAAATTTAACATAGCACTTATTATTACAACAATAACCAGATTTTTTCAGAAATCTCAACTCGCCGTATACAGTGCTTAGACCACCTACTGTACTATGGCTCTCAAATGTAGCTCTAAACATATACTGTATGTCATTTCCTGTTAAGTCCATGGCTCTCATTTAAATATAACCATATATTGCAGCTTGGGTGGGGGTTGGGGGGGGGGGCATGGCTATTGATGATGTCATTTGGGTTTTTAATAATGTTTTTCCTTGCCGTACTCACATTTGATTCAGAACTGCAGATGTCATAACACATATTGTGGGGCGTTTTGATATATGCAAGCTTTTATGGTGATTGCTGGTGTTATTTTACGGCCAGACCACAGAGCTTGAGCGCCGAGCTATTTTCACACACGGCAGAGTCTTGGGCCTGAAACCCACATCCCTCCACTGTCCGACCCATGCAAACCTCAGTGTCTCTCTCAATGGAAACCTTGTTTCAGGAAAGTAAGGGAGACTTGGTGCGCCCGACCAAGGCACAAACTCGAAATAATAATAAATAAGTGGACTTCACTGGCGCACACGGCAGCAGGAGCAAGGCTCCCTGGCCTTGGCTGAGGCTTGGGCCACCACCCCCTCCAAATGACTAGAATAGCTAAAATCAACTCACAGCTATTTGCTAATTTCATACCGCACAGAGCAAACGATTTGAAATATCCATCATAGCTCGACAGTTCTAATAATAGTGGGGCTGACCGCAGCTTGAGAGACACAAAACGCCAGGGGTGGCCTGACGCTGTAAAGGCCCGGACAACAAAGGGATGAAGCCAAAGATATCAAAAATTTGCATCAAGCAGCACATTGTCCACAGAGACAAAGAGAGAGAGAGTGTATGTGTGTGTGTGTGTGAAAGAGAGAGAGAGATAGAGAAAGTTTTAATCCTCTCCACCACAGGCTATTTCCCTGTACGCCGGTTGCATCAGAGGACAAATAGCCTGTCCCACAGAAGCAAACACTATGAGCATAAAGTCTTACATTTCATGATATTCACTTTCTCATGGGTGAGGGTCTTTGGCCCCAACATATCAATGTGAGACAACCCTTGATCTAATGAACAGTTATTAGCCTATCTATACAAATCTGTGCTGTTTTTCTTTTACAAACAATATAAACAATGAGCTGTAATAATTAGCAGTAAAGAGAAGGAGTTTCTTCTTTTGGACCATGCAATGACCTTACCAGTCTAATTATTAGCATGTGTGGTACATTTACAAGATGGTGCAGAATATTACTAAACCACGGCAAATACATTTCCTTGGGCTATCATTACATCACAGTAAACACCTGTGGAGAAAGAACAGGGCATCCAAGTAGAAGTGTGAAACTCCTATAATTGGCTGTGAAAAGAATGAAGCACAATAAAACACTGACACTAATGACTGGGCTCGAATAACACAAAAGCAATGATAGAAGTATACCAAAGAAACAAATAACCAGTAGGATATGAATATGTACAACACACATAAGTAGCCTAACACAGAGTCATTTCCCTCAAGCTACAAACTCAAGAAAGTCAAGAAAATAGAATATTAAAATTATAACTTTTAAGGCTATTCTAGGGTTATCTGAAAAATAATGTTCACTGTGTTCCTAAATGTTAAACATCAGAAAATCTCTCACAATTCATTTCAGAGAGTATTTAAGTGGACAAAATGGCTGGTGGTCGGCTCTCCACTAAAAGCTCAGCGCCCATCTGTGAGAGCTCAGTTTGTGGTTCCTCTGATCCCCCACTTTTATAGTGGAGGAAAAGCCTCCCTTATGTTCCTCAACATATGCCGTGATCGGGCAGACGTGTGCACCCTTCCAAAAGGGGGTCAGAAAACAGCCACTAGATAAAAGCCCGGTGCCATCGGGTCTCATGGGGCTTGGATGTGATGCCCCCCCCCCCACACACACACACACAGACCAGCTTGGAGGCACTGACTCAGGTAAAGACTGTGTGTTTTCCCCTCCAAATAGCCTCCATCAACCTGAGAGCATGCTTCAGAGAAGCAGTGCTCTAACTGCCTAATCTGCTGCCTGTCCTTCCCTGCCCACCCAGGATATAAGTGCTTCCCTTTGCTCTACTCCAGCAGCCAACTGACCATCGGCACGTCCCCACCTGACCATCGGCACGTCCCCACCTGACCATCGGCACGTCCCCACCTGACCGCGCCGCACCTCTCCTGCACTGCCTCCGCTCTGGAGCGACCTCTCCACCCCGTCATCCCAACTCATAATTCTTTCATGGCCTAATTAACAGTCTCCACTAGGAGCAGCTGAGGCAATGCACCCTATGGTATCAGAGCAGTTGATGTCGGTCACTACACTGTGCTTTATCTTCTGCTGCCAAAAATGCATTTTCCAAAAAGAACAACAGTATTTAATTGGTGGAAAGATGTGTGGTCCTCTACTTAAAGTAGTTTTTGTATAGGAACCCTGCAAAGGCAGTTACCGTATGCATGACAATACCCTAGTAAAGAGTGATATGAAATGATGTTCATGAGGAATAGTACCTTAGATGATGTTATTTGTGAAACATACTGCAACAGTCCAGGCCTTTATAGCATACACAGCTAATCAACACAGTAAGAGTTGCATGTCCATCATTATACTGTATGTTGGAGCTTACCGAAGTCAAATCCAACAATTCAATCCATATATTAAACAATATTGGTTACACACACTATGAACACATGGTTATCCACTGTTAAATCACAAGTTTCATGTTTTAAGGAATGGAAAAATCCTGTCTATGCATTATCAACATGTGCAAGAAAAGTAATCTGCCTGAACACAAAATCAAATCCACAGAGTGATATACAAGAGGAAATGAAGTGAACAGCAAGACAAAGATTAATGGTGTTGATGTGGACACAACTGTTTAATTTTTTCCTAAAATGATCCGTAGTCATCTCTGCTATAAAGATGAAGAAATTGTGTTATTTTCAAAAAAAGCTTCCCTTTTGGTAAAAAGTGAACATTCATCTCAGGTTGGTATTACTGAACCAACAGGTTGGTTTCAATCACTTGGTGTTCCTTCATCCAGTTGATGAGCAAATTAATTTGATGCCAATTTAAGACTATGGACTCATTTTTTTAAGATACGCAATGCACAATGCAATGCATTAATATCGACTTGTGCAAGTTAATGCTAACTCATCAAACTGGGCAAAACATTTTGCTACTTTTATACCATGTAACACCCTGCTAAATGCAAGCACCAGATGGTCAGCGCACAGACAAGGACAGTCTCAGTACATGAATTCATTTACAGTGGCGCCGTTTCCATGAAACTTCTAAAACTCGTACACAACTGTCGACCTCTGTCATGTTTATCTAGATGTTAAATGAAACGCTACTAATGACTCAACTGATTTCGGCCACATTGTGCAGTGTGACGTGTACACATTGCTCAATAAATGAGCAAATGCTGGTATCATTGCATGGTTTCCACAGCACAGTGGCTGTACATAGTGTGCGTTGTGGATTCAAAGTGGTCCCCATGAGATGGTCAGAGGGACAGAACAGGGCTATTCTGATATTCAGATTTCAACATCTGCACAGCATCCTATTCAGTACCACTTCAATACCACCAATGCTATGTTTTAGTAATGAATCTGGCTATGCACAAAACAAAGCATTTCTTCAATTCCAAATGGATGCATTTTAACCAGCACCAATAAGGTCACAGAGGAATGACTGACATTGGGTTTAGCGAGCTTAAATACGATACTGCATGGCCATGGGAAATATTTATTTTACTGTTTGCTAATAACACATGTGCTGGCGTGCTCTCTCTTCTTGGAGGCTGTTCCTGACTTTAACAGCTTGATTACTTTTGTCAGTGAAGTGTGGCATAGGAAAAAAGTAAGGTGGTGAAGTGATTAAAACGTCTTGAAAATCAGAAGCTCCCCTTCAAACAAACTGCTGATGAATAAATGCTGTGTGGCGACGCAGAGGTGTACACATGTTCTGACTTCCCTTCGCATGAGGCTCCATACGGGTTAGCAGCTTTTATTTAGAGATTTTTCCACCCTTGACTTGAAATAACCCAGCTTTGACCAGAGAGGGCAAAAAAAAAAAACGATGGCCACTCTCTGGAAAAGCAAGCTCAGATACCTGGAAAAGCAGAGTGCCTGTCTCTGACACGACACGTAAGTCATGTCAGGAGGCATTAGTGGTGACTGTGCTCAGACAAGGCCTCTGGACTGCCATCTTAAAAGAACCTAATGTGTGAGGGGCAGCTCTGCCCAGCATTAGTGTCCACCACCATTCAAATCAATATGGCTTGATGTAGCGCATGGCGTTGCTTGATGTGCACCGCACCAAGGAGCAGATGTGCTAATACGTTAGCGCCCGTTTTAGACTCAATGTCGTTGTGAGCCTAAAGACAGAACAAGGTATGCACAAACCGACCACACACGAATAAAAGCACACTCTGCCTGCTGCAGAAGCATAACACGGCAGGTTGCGCTTTTCTGACTTTTGCATGCACATTTGTGTGAAGGTATTGAGGTAGGAGTCTGGAGTAAAATGATGATGATGGGAGGAGGAGAGCAACAAGCACTGGTGTGCAGTCAAAGATCTCTGCCTTTTAAGGGAACACAATGTGGAATTTCCCTTTGCGTCAATATTTTATATACTGGGGACCCAATTCATCTAAAAAAGACAAAATGGGTCATGTTCCCACCCACATCAACAAATTAACATATTGTAATAGGGCAATTCCACGCAAAACCGTCACGTCCATAACAGCAACTAAATACCATGGCATTGTGTTGGTGTTATGGATGTAACAGTTTTGCGCGGAACTGCCCGATACCAGGTGGTTGGGTGTGCAATGGCAGTACCAGAGACTCCAATCTCTTTATAGTAAGTTAGTGTAGCATCAAAATGAGTCTTAGATGTGTAAAATAACATCACAAACAGTGGACAAACAGTGTATTCTAAGCACCAGTTTGGCTTATCTGGGCCATGTTAAATGCAAGTCTATTTATGTCTTGCCATCACTTTTTCACTTTATCCACTTCCATACTGTACATGTGAATGCCGACTAAAATTGTGAGAGATCAGAATGTAGAATTAATTGGTCTCTATTGTCTCTCTGTTTGATGATACTTTATTTAAAAGGTTTGGCTCCTTTTCATACCAGACTTAGTGTCACGTTTCAAGACAGATTACATTCATATGCTGTCACGACTGAATGATACAGCATTGATTGAGCATGTAAAGCACAATCAGTGTAAAATGAAAAGGCACAGCGAGTTTTTTTTTGTGCACTATTTGCGCTGAGCTCTCCAACATACAGACTTTGCGTCAGAGAAGAGGAGTTTGGGAAGTGGAAGATGTGGGAAAGGAAGGGTATTGAGGACAACTTGTGTGTGAGAGGCAGTAATCAAGTTTGTATTTCCTTGCATTTCCTTGGTACCCTCTGGTTTCTGAAACAAACAGCACTAATGGTTTGTTTTAGAGCTGTCAACGTTTTCCGTCAGATGAGCGAGGAATCGGTTCAATTTAATTGGAATGGAATAAACCAAAGTTAAAGAGAAAATAATAACAGAGTCAAGACTGTACAATAACCCACAAAACATGGGGTTTCAAAACAATTTGAAACAACTGTGGGTGAAAAAATGTCTGCAGTGGAGGGAAACAGAATAACCTTAAAAAGGCCCCCAATTCTTACACGGCCAGATGGACCTTAACTATGTGTTTAAATATAATTGTTTGAGAACAAAATTTAGAATCAAACATTAAATATAACAGCTTAATCTCAATGTGCAACTGCACATTATTTATCCAAAATATGAAATACAATACAAAAACAACATGGTACATAGTAAGTTACATTTTTTTTTTTGCTCTCGGGACAGCTGGACCTAGGCTAGTCTGCGAAAGATCTGCCGTGGCCGCCGAGCTGTTGCTGACCTGCGAGCTGCCTTGCCAACTGCAGACTAACTGGGCCTCTGACATCCTTCTATCCATCCGTGAACACTGCACTTCACTGTCTGGTTGAGGGGATCCCTCCGGGTACAGTCGGACCTAGGCTCTACTCTGCGAAAGATCTACCGTGGCCGCCGAGCTGTTGCTGACCTGCGAGCTGCCTTGCCAACTGCAGACTAACGTTAACGGTTAAGAGCTGCATTCTCACAGAGCAACAAACGGTCGCTGTTAAGTCCACCGAATTGCGGATCTACACGATCGCTCAGTACTTTGGACTGTGCTTCCATCATCTCCAGACTGCAGTCTAACAGGCCTAGCTTCTAACGTTAACGTTATCTCCAGACTGCCAGTGAATTCACCGGGTTGGTCAGTTGCTAAAGAACTTTGTTGGCATTGCTTCGGTCGTGAAGACACAGCTCTGTGCACGGTTTTCACGGATCATCATTGCCCTTGGACATTTTCAGCTGGTTTGGAAATTGGACTAATTTTAACATCACTTTTTCCCCTTTTAAAATATATTTTCTTTTTTTAATTTGTTTATTTGTTTTGTTGTCTGTCTTGTATGTCTTGGTGTCACGGGTACGCTGGCGACTACGCCGCTCCGTCCGGCATTTTTTGTATTTGTTATTTTTTTAAATGTATTTGTCTTGTCTTGATGTCATGGGTACGCTGGCGACTACGCCGCTCCATCCGGCATCTTTTGTCTTGTTGTTATGTGTCTTGTTTGTGGAGCGCTTTGGATTGCACTATGTGCATGTTAAATGCGCTTTAAAAATAAATCTGACTTGACTTCTCTCTCTCTCTCGCTCTTCTCTGTGCAGATGTCTGTAAGAATAGTTGAGTGGGTTCATCTGTGATACAGCCATTCGATTTAAGGGAACATTGTGAGTGTGCATGAGTGTGTGCCTGTGTGTGTGTACTGTATGTGTATATATGTTTACACTGGCAAAGAGCCAACACATCATTCCTGATTCTGACCCTGATCTGATAATAAAATAACGAAGCAAACATGACATCCTTTAGTGTCTCCAACCTCTTGTCTTCCCCGGAGAGACATGAGCACCAGACCAAAGCAACAAATCAATCTTCCATGGCCGAGATTCCTCCACCTCAATCAATGTCAGTTTATCCCCGGCTGAAGTCTATGAGACGTGTCAGAGTGTGTCACCTCTGCTCCCAGCCTACATATTGCTTTGGGACCACCTGTGTTATTATGACCGCCGCGCAGCGAAGTGGCGGTCATATAGGTTTAGTCAGATTTTTTTTTTTTTTTCTTTTTTAGCATGGCCAATTTTCCGTCAAGGATTCCCGGGACACTGAAAGACCGGGGTACACGAATCTTGGTGGGCATGTAGCCCCACATGGATAGCATGGAACCATTGTTTTTCATTTTGATCTGTAGCCCCCCCGCTGGACTGGACCCGCCGAAAGGAGGGTAGAGCAGACACAGTTTTCTGTGAATATCTCAAGAACCGTAGGGCCTAGGAGGACCACCTTTTTTTGTATGTTGGTCTTAAATAGGGTTGGGCACCGAAATACGGTTCTAATATGATGCAAATGGTAGTAACTGCATCAGATAACAACGTGGATTTCGGTGCTTAAATTTTTTTTTTTTTTACACGAGGCATCACTGCATGTCATGCGCCATCTCTAACATCTTGCTCTGATAGCAACACATCCAGATACAGTTAGCTAACATAAACACTGGATGTATAAATTGATACTTTAAAAGTATCAATTTAGCACCGGTATCGGATAAAACCCAAACGATATCCAACCCTAGTCTTAAGGGGCCATGTCAACCCATCCCATTACCACTTATTTCATGTATAGCGCTACCTAGTTAAAAATTAAAAAGCAAAAAATTAGGTGTTGTAATCACAATATCTCTGGCTGACATGGTCAAAACTGCACAAAATTGAATGTGTAGGATCATTATGACACCCTCCGAATGCATGCAAGTTTCGTGGACTTACATTCATGGGGGGCCATAAAATAAATTAATTTATGTGTACATTTAGTAACCGTACACCAACAGAGTTTTCTGTGAATATCTTAAGAACCGTAGGGCCTAGGATGATCAATTTTTTGCGTATGTTTGCCTCCAGGGGTCATGTTAACCCATTCGAAATGCACACATGTGCATAAACAGATATTCACACAGACACACATACATTCACAGTAGACATATGTACGCATGCATGCACATGCACATACACAGGCACACCCACAAGCACATGCACGCACACACACACACACACACACACACACACACACACACACACACACACACAAACATAAACACGTACACGCACACATGCACACAATTCAAGAATTTCTCAGAATTCTGAACAGGCAAGATGGGGGTGGGGTTGTATAAAATGTATTTTACTTGTGAAATCTATGAACTAGTCATGTTTTGGTACTTGTCTAGCAGATACCAGTGAGAATTGCGTGTGCATAATGCAATTCAGTGAGACAGTAATCCTATATGCCTTTCACCTTTTGTTTTTAGCCAGCAGCCAGACCAGCAGATACCCTAACTTTGCTGAATTACTGAAGCTAAGCAGGCTTAGTTAGTACTTGGATAAGAAACCTCCTTGGAAGAGTAGGTTTCTGCTGGAAGCGGTGTTGGTGGCTGGCCAGATGGTGGCACTCTTCCCTGTGGCCAAAAGCCACCAAACAAATATCAATCCCAATGTCCTATTAGAGTGACAGGGACACTGTACTGCAGGAGATGTTTCATGAATGTTAAATTGAGGTCCTGACTCACCATGGTTGTTAAAGATCCCATGGCACTTATCGCAAAGAGTAGGTGGTTCCCTGATTTGCTTTATTTATGTACACATACATAAAGACACACACACATGCACGCACACACACACACACACATACACACACACACACACAAACACACTACACATGCACACACAAATACATGCACACACACGACACGCACAAACACGCACACAAACACATAAACACACATACACACAGACACACATGCACCCACAAATACAAACACACCTACAACACATGCACACACACACACACACTCACATACAAAAAAACACACACAAAACACATATACACAAAAACTACCACACACTCTGCACACACTCAATGCACACACCACAAAAAAGGAACAAAGTAGGAAATGAACACAAGATGACAAGTGTGACTTATTTTTCTGGAAAAAATGTGCTGGACTGGGCGGCGGTCATATTTTGTACCGCTCTGCGGTACATCTAGGTACAATGAGAAGTGATAAGACTTCAGGAGCTGAATCCTACGTGTAGCTTGAATGGCCTGTCGTCTTGCGTAATGATATTTGCATGTTTGTATTCTTAAGTGTGTCACGTAGACATGTGTCTGCCTTGTATCATGAGGACACAGTCAGACAATAGGTTTAGCTGTGAGTCGTGAAGGATAATGACTTATTGCCAACGTAAATTCATGAAAAAAAGATGAATGCATTAGTGTAAAGCAGTGTCTAAAACAGGAGAGGATAAGCAAACATCTTTTTCTACCCACACATTGGTAGAAAGGCACCACATGCAAGTGCTTTAATATTGACTTCAGGACTGACCAGCAATCTTGTGTTTTGACTTGATGGCTCGTTCACATTTTCTCTTAGCGTTGAACAATAGATAGATCTGCTCCTCCTTGGTAAGGACATCATCAGCATCCACCTGCATAGGGACAGAAAAAAATGTCAGACTAATTTGAGGCAGCTATTCTCTATTGCAGTTCAGTCATTGCATCAGTCATCGAAAACATGGTGGTGTCAATCAATGATGGCTTCAACACTGATGCAATGGCACCAAATTGCTATTGACAAACATGCCTGTTGTCGAAGGATGCACTTGTTTAATCAAATGAAAAACACCTTGCTTCAAACCAATTGCCTATCTTTTGAGAGTAATTTAAAAACACTTGATAAATTGGGAGAAATGCATTTCCCAGAATCACATTGCTTCAAACCCATTGCCTTTGCAAGACAGTCAAGACAGTCATTTGAAATCCTTTATTCATTCCCACAGCTCTCGAAGAAAATAACCTGTGAAATGACTTGAGCTGCCTAACGGAAACCATGCTCTTTCCAGTCGGAATGATTTATGTAAACTGTTAAGTTGGTAACAAATTTATATTCCTGTCAGAAGGAATATAAATTCGGACTTTAAGGACTGTGTGGACTCTTGGGCAAACAGTATCACTTGCAGTCTTTGTTGATAGTCACAGTTGGGGTTTCTGTGATCTGAGAAACTCAGCAGGCAAGATTCATTCAACACTGATTCATCTGACCTGAGTCCAAAAAACAAGAGGGGAAATAAGCCATTTCACAAGACTAATAAGCATTCGCTTTGACAGCAGTGGCGAAGTTTCGCCATATCCTAACTCCATTGTGGACGTGTATGTCATGCTTGCCTGAAGGTAAATAGCAGTTTTTTTGTCCTGAGTGATAGGAGGAAACAAAGCTATCTCCCTGTGATGTTAACTCATCTTATTGTGGACAGCCTCAGGGGAACAGACCACCTGCATCCAACTTGTCAAGTGTGTAGCAATTTCAAATGTCAACTGGACATGGCATCAAATGAGATGCCACAGCCTTCACCTTGCCTCTACTCTGGCACTGTCTTTATCCCTCAGACAGCCTGTTAAAAATCAATATTTTGCAACTGAACACTAGCAGCCATTCCATGGATCTATCAGCAACAAGTATCAAGTTCTACTCATACAGGTCACATGTCTGTTTGATGAAATGTAAATAGGATATTTTGCTCCACCACACCAAAATGAACGCAATGAATAGCCTCCCTTTTATTTTACTGCTTGAACGGCCGAGTGACTCTCCACTGGACTGTGCAGGGCTGTGTTTGTATATGATAATGAGAACAGAGTTTCATAGCGGAATTTATAATTCATAATTTCCACCGTTTTTAAAAGGGGAGCGCTGTGCTGATAAACATTAAATGGTCAGTTTTTGCATCAGCCCCAGGAATATCAACCTGTATCAGTCACGGAAAAAGGAAAAATAGTTCACAACGACAGTCACAAGTTATTTGCTGTCGGACAGCGTCCAAGATACAGAGGAAAGATAGGAACAAGATAAGCCTTTCATTAGTCGCATAACCATGCATTGGCTCCGTCCTTACAGAGTACACAAAACTGCTCTGATATCTTTCTACATGACAGATAACGTTCTATTGTCTGCAAATACGCATCATAAATACACATAAACACAGTTCCTATGACGACTAGATGTGGAGGCCCCAGCTGTTTCAACATGAAGACATACCAGTGACACCGGTGATGTCATGAGTGTTTCATGTCACCTTGGATGATAAGATGGAAGACAAATACTATCTACAACTCTGAGAGCATTACATCATGAGGGTAAGAAAACTCAAATTGGTGTGCTTATGTTCAACAGCTGAAGCACTAAGTAAAAGAAAAAATGCCACTCTTGCCTGACTGTGTTTAACCCTCCCACCATACTGTTGTGATACCAAGCTAATCCCGGGATTATAAAAAAAGTCTCAAAGCCATTTTGGCCCTGCATGCTTCAAAGGCTGACCACAGTGGTGTCCACAACAAGTCGACCTGACTTCATTCCAGATAGTGGCATCACAGTTCAGCAGAGGTGTGATGTCAAGCGAATGTCAACGAGTTGTCAAACACACTTACGCCTCCGAGCTAAGTGCTACCCGGGAGGACTCTGTGGTGTCGCGCAGCAGAGTGGGAAACCATGTCTGGCCTTAGGTCAGTCATTCTATGGCAACACTGTGCGCTGTGGGACCATTATGCAGGCAGGACACCCAGGCAGGGGCAGCCATGGCCTACTGGTTAGCGCTTCGGACTTGTAACCGGAGGGTTGCCAGTTCGAACCCCGACCAGTAGGCACGACTGAAGTGCCCTTGAGCAAGGCACCTAACCCCTCACTGCTCCCCGAGCGATGCTGTTGTTGCAGGCATCTTACTGCGCCGGGATTAGTGTGTGCTTCACCTCACTGTGTGCTGAGTATGTTTCACTAATTCACGGATTGGGATAAATGCAGAGACCAAATTTCCCTCACGGGATCAAAAGAGTATATTTACTTGTACTTAACAAAGCGGTTTTCTCTTCCAGGAAGGAAGATTCTGGTAAAACTGGTATAATGAAAACCTTTTCTTCTTTCACTATTGGATATTGCGCTCATCTCCCTCACCAAACAGTGTGTGCTCTCGAATGATTTCTAACGACAGATGAGTAATTAGATGACTCATTGCTTGTCCTTCAGAGTCTGGACTTCTTCCTCACCCTGCTGGGCTTCTGAAGGAAACGCATGTGCCTTCATCACTTTCACTATTCATGAGTTGATTTAGCCACACCATGTCCACCGACAATCACCAAAAAAGCCCTAAGTGAATTGGCGCCCAATTAGTGCTGGAGAGCATGGCCTGACGTCAGAGGACTTGGACACTTTGTCTCCTTCCTGGCAGTATATTTCTGAAGCATAATATTGAACTTACAAATATATAACTGCCAAAGGACCACAGCACCTGAAACCATAATACTTCATCCTTCAATATTTTCTCTGCTTTCAGGTTTGAAATAAGGAAGCACATTCTGTGCCGTGAAAGGAGGCACAGAGGGAAGACATTTATGGCTACGCAGAGTAAGGAACCACAGGTGGAACAACATTTCACCACAAGCAAACAGGGACAGATACAACTGGTTTGCTGTGTTGGCTACACCAAGATAGAATATTCCAAAAGCTAGTCCAAAGAGAGTATAAATCTTGTCACGTTACTGACAAGTGTAACAGTCTGCATATCAATTTACAAGAGGAGCGCACAACCTGTACAACATCTCACCACTTACTCCCACTCTGTCTTTCATTCTCTCTCTCACACTACACACACATACACACACACACACACACACACACACACACACACACACAAACACACACACACACACACACACACACACACACACACACACACACACACACACACACACACACACACACGCAAAACAGTTATGTATTGAACATTTCGAAGCAATGGCACTGTATAATTTGCAGAATTTATTCACATTTCTACATTTAATAAAATTGAATTTATAACACTATGTCAGAGCATTCACTGGAGAAAGTGAAAGCCTGGCGGTTCTGCGGTCAACCCTCGGAGTACGCCAGGGCACTCTGGGTGTGAGAAATGTCTTCACTTCACTTTGAGTCGCCCACTGTGAGGGAACAGGCAGGGGGAAATATCTCCACTTCCAAAACAACAAGTCGTCTGAGAGAATTAATGCCCTAATCTCTCAGCTGAGCTTTGTCACCTGCAGTTACCATCCAATGACTTCAAAGAGCCGCCCACGCTTCTCCTCAGAAGGCCGAGGCAGGAAATGACCCCTAAGGTCAGTTCCCTTTGTCTCAAGCGGCACAAAATATATGTCACTAACTTTGGAGCTGCATGGCGATCAGAAGAAGATGTGTCTGCGAGGGGTACTGCTGAACAGGCAGAGCATGTGGAGCCTGGCCTGCTCACTGCGCTACCATGGAGCACAAGCAGGACTTGTGTCTGCATCTGCTCCGTGAAATACCTGGACTTAATCTCATCAGATTCTTATCATCTTGGAGAGGTGCCAGGGATGCCTAGAGCATTTAATGAATATTAAATTAAGACAGAGCACAATGCTCCACTGCCCTGGGTTGAGAAACAAGCCACAGCCTGTGAGGACGCACGCTTGTCCACAACAGGGGCATCTGTCCAGAATCATCTCCGCCATGGCA
Organism: Alosa pseudoharengus; assembly: GCF_046254945.1. Classification (NCBI taxonomy): domain Eukaryota; kingdom Metazoa; phylum Chordata; class Actinopteri; order Clupeiformes; family Clupeidae; genus Alosa; species Alosa pseudoharengus. Next base: position 6,086,281 of record NW_027468663.1, read on the forward strand.
GAGGACTTCCATGGCTGGCAGCTAGTGAGGTAAAACGATAGTCTCCCCTTCCATCTAGATATGAAGTGTAATTTGGGATTGAGCTGTCCCAAGATGAGGATCATGGGTAATTAGCCTGCACCTCACAATTATTTTAGAAATGTATTCCTTCTCCACTGGCTGAAGTCCCAGCCACCACAGAGTAAACACAGCTTCCAGTGGGTTCGGTGTGCATATTCTTCTTTACGGCATTTCGTTAAAAATACAGTGTCTTTTTTGTTGAAACTGTCTGGCAGGAGACCAGGAGCAAAATGAGAAAAATACACAGAATATAAATATATGTACAAGTTTTTGGCCATCGCTGATTTAGGCAAACTTGAATGAATATTATGTCTCTGCTTGTCCTAAAGAGGAGTGTCTTGAGGATTGACATGAAATCCCTCTTTTCGAGGAAATACCTCAACCAATATTGAACTAGCTGTTTTTGACCAACAGTGAGAGGGTGGTGTACAGATTTCATTTCCACTGATACAGGTCTTACAGAACTATTCTGCTTTTCTGTCTGTAAATAGGTAGGCCTCAATTAAAAATGTATCAAACTCATTTTACTCTCGACAGCCAAGCTTGAGGCCATGACTATTTATTACTGTGCAACACCGGAACCACCCTTCGAACATCTTTTGTCATGAAGCACTCTGATTTTCATTGTCATATTCATAGATGATCTCCATTTTTTACCGGCAGGGGAAGAATACATCCTTAACCCAAACATTCAGTACACAGCCTCTTCAGATTAAATATGAATCTGGTACTTTCCCAGTTTAAACTCAAGCACTGTTTCACACATACCTTTTGAAACTTTTTTTGAAAGAGCACTTGAGTCAGATAAATAAACCATGATTTGTAAAAGTACACACATGCCTCAACAGACAATCAAAACTAATTCCACCATCAGCATAGTCAGACAAATTCTTCCGTTATCATTACGAGAAATTGTCTTGACTCACAAAAGACCTTAGAATCTGACCTCCTTGACCAAACCAAATCACAGTGCGCATTTTTTGTACACTAATATCCGGGACCTGCTTTGTTTCAGAGGCAGTTTCTTCTCTGCTTTGCCCACTGTGAGAGAGAAACAGCAGATATGTGGTTCACAGTGGATTACCACCTTACTGTGGTCACCATCAGCAGTTCTCGTCTTGCAGTGCTCTGCACAATACGACCACTCTGGAACAGTTGTGGTGGACCACACCATTTCCTGAGATATTATTTACAGGCTCTGTGTCTGTTGTTTAAAGTATTAAGTTCCTCTCTGCAGATAAACAACAAAAAACCCTCTACTCCAAGCGGATTATACTTGAATTCAGAAAGCTGAAGATTAGTGAGTCATTTACAACATGACACAAGTCCTCAATGACTGTGTCAAAAATGCAAAGAATAGTAGTTGGTCAAGTCCTCTGCAGTTAGCCCTGTCTGTTTCCAACGGTATAATTACATTTCAGAGGTGCCGCAGGTATAGTCTCCGGCTGTTTCTTTTGTCTGCCAGTGTTCTTACAAGCCTTGTTTTGTGCTGTCAGCTTTACATTTCAGATGCGGGAGCTTTGAACACACTGAGAGAAGTTTATACTCCTTTTCAGCAAATTCTGCATGCCTCTTGTGGCCGTTGGGTCATTCAGGGATACAGCCACCACGCATTAAATCACTTTTATTACAGGGAAAAAATATTCAGACATTGAAGTGTCACATCCTTTCGTGAACTGGATTTCCTCTGAATGTCCCTCTGTATTGGAAGCTTAGAGTGTTGAGAAAAGTGCCCTTGACTTGCACGTATATATTATGGTAAATGAAGATTTTCATTAGGTTAACCGCACAGAGTAAGACTTTCCGTTGCATATCACACTTAATCACGAGGACGATAAATAATACACAATTTGCATTTCTTACTGTAAGGCCACTGTATTTTCAGAAGGACGATTAATGTATAATGTATTTATTATACTGCTATTTATTCTTTTATTTACTGGTCATTTGCCCTTTTTGCACCATGGTCTAACATTTCCTTCCTTGATGTTGGCCTGTTTTCAACATGCTATCCCTGGGGTTTGCTCCCTCTGTTTTTTTCTCCTTTTCAAAAAATGAAGGGATCTTGTAAATTATAGTTCCACTGAATCTTGTTTTTAATGGCATGCCCACAATCTGGGAAAAAAACATGAATATGTTACTTCTGACATATTACACCGCATGAATGTTTTAGCGGACTGGGTTTCTGGATATTATAAACTCTATGAGTCAGTGCCACTCCTCTTCAACTGTGCAATTTGCATTTGATGATAAAAACCACAAACCACAAGACTGGTTGTCCCTTGGAAATGCTTGCAAAACCACATTCTGACTTAGAGCTGCATTCAGCTCCTAATTATACCCTGTCCAGGCCAGATAGGGCTAAAGAACAGCAGTTTGTTTCGTATGGAAACATTGTGTGTTGCCTTAGTAAGCACACATGCCATGGGACCAAAAGTGGCCTCTCCCAGTGTTGTTCCCTCTAATTGAGGAGAGAGCATTTATTTCTCATGTTATATAAAGATTTGACTATAGAAGGTACGCTCTTTTTCTTGCTCGCCACAGCTGAGCCAAAGAAGCATTTTCATTTTCAGAGAGAGATTAAAAACTGCTAATGATTATATAATCATAAGGCCACACCCATCCTTTCATAATACCTTAATGGACCTGGGGGGGGGGGGGCAGTTTTAAATACCCGCATGATATGTTAACATGCATTTGGAAAATATGAAGCAGGTCAGCCTCTAAGGCCCGGGTGATAATCTAGAGCCCCACTGGGGATTACATATACATTTTGAAAGTGTTGCTTAAGAGCTTTCTATTTTGAGATGTTGCAGATGTTCAGCTCTCAGCTTGCGTTATTGTAATGGAGCTCGAAGCTAGAAAAGTTGGCTTAAAAGCATCAGCCCTGTATCATCATCATCTAACTCAGTGGCACATGGGAAATGTTTATTGTTGTTCATGTGAGACTGAGAAAACTAGCAATAATCCACTGCTATAAAAATATCCTCAAATATAAGCACGTGTTATCCCAAGCAGACACTGTACATCAGAGATAAGATATGATGATGCAAAGGGCCTACACTTGAACTCAACTCACTGCAATAGTATCATTACGGGATGAATCCGTTCCTGTGATCCCTCATAAAAAACAAGAACCTAACTCTGTCTATTGATTTCACAAGCAGCCATTTGGAGCTCTATTCTCAGCGCACTATGTGTGCAACATTGCCTGGTGCAAGTTCCAAGGCAATTACCAGGGACCCTTCAGACAGCACTATTGACCTCTGTCATCACTGACAAAAGCAGATAGGTGTGCAGGGTTAGACTAGCCTTTTTCCCTTCACCATCTACTTCTTCAGGTAAGTCTCTAATGGACTCATGACATATTTAAGATGCTCCATCAGAGTTTGTGAGGATTTCTGCAAACACAATGCCAGTAAGAGGCTGAAAATGCCTGAAAGCTCTCTCCTCTAAGATGTCACATGACAAGTACCATAAATGAATGATGACTGGACACACTACTCTCAGTACTCAAGGAACAGCCTGCAGACACACAAAGCCAAAGACATCCAGGCAGGTAAAGGTAAAGTCAGTGAATATCAGGTCTGTGCCAACTGTCAACACACAATTTATAAAACAGCATCTAAAGGAGTACCGTCACACCGGGAAACGAACGTTCTAAAGAATATCTGGGTTCATTGAATTCAACATAGAATTTTAGAACCTTCAATTTTTGTGGAACTTAGAATGTTCAAAAACCTACACCTTTAAGGGTTAATTCTCATCCTTTTGAGCAGATTATGACATCATTTATAGGCCAACATAATTATTCCTGGTAAAAACATACTATTAATGTCTTGACATTACAGCTGGGAACAGAACTCCTGATTGTTTTCAATTGTACTCGCTGAGAACGAGATTTAGTAGACCAAACCTACAGACAGAGTCTGGTACGATTGGGAGTTAGTTACGAGCACCAACATAACAATTGAGCTGTTGGCTGTTTAATGTCATAATTACAACCATGGTGACCATAGAACAGACCAGGCTTCAAACATGTTTGATTGAATCTGATTTGCATCAACAATGGAAAGAATTACAAAGAATTCAAGTCTGTCACCCAAACACACATAACAAGTCCTGCCACAACTTAACACTGCAACTACCATTGACTCCGTCGGATTTCCCATGATGTCCACAGACACTCCATCCTTTAAAAATCTGGCTTTAAAATCAGGATGTCTGTTCCCGGCATTAGTCCACCTCAATCATAACTAATTATTCTTAAATGTGATAGGCTACTTATGTCTGTTGTGTCTATTAGCCATATTACTGTATCACCCATAATCCTTCAATTAATCGTCTTTTTAAGAGAGCTCAATTACTTGTCATATTCATTTACATAAGAGAGGCACAGAGAGAGAGAAAGAGAGAGAGAAAGAGAGAGAGAGAGAGAGAGAGAGAAAATAAAGATAGTCCTCTTACACTGTTTGCACATTTGTATTTGCCAGTCCTAGCCTCTGATATAATGATGGGACACAGCTTCTTACAACAGGATAAATCTCTTATATCTGTGCTATGAAACCTTAATTTGGTCAACCAGGTACTGCTCAAGGACATTAGGACAAGACTAATGTGTAGTAGCTAAGGAGTTAAAAAAAAAACATTTTACATGCCAGTCTTCTTTTTCCTTCTCATTAAATTGTAATTTGACCAGTGTGTTTTCCCCCTACATTTCTTCTGAATAAGACAATGAACTGTGGATTCCTTAAAATAGCCAGTTCAGAGACAGCATTCTGCATTGTGTCCCCCGAACACAGCTATGAGACTGACTTCATCTCCACCCACTATCAATGTCAAAACTCTCAGGCACACAATAAAGCTTACAGCAAGTTACTCAACCTTGTCCAATGTAACAGTGGTATATTTCTGGCACGTTTGGCATATTCAGCTAAGTAGTCCATTTACGGCTTTCTTTTATAGGAGGGGGTTAGGTATTTAGTAAAAGAAACCAGAGACCTTTTAAAATGCTATCTTACTTTCCCATGGGAATATCAAATCATGGACTCAAAATAATAACAAATACATCTGGTGGCACTGCTGCTTCAACAGTCATCCACTTCATTAGGTTTTAGGATGTGTACCCAAGTATAGACACAGCAATGTTGTGCCATAACAATCAGACTCACCCCTACCCTGTTGCACTTGTTTGGAAATCTCCATTGGTAATTAAAACTTAAGATTAGATAAATGTAAGGTCCTCTGCCCTTCAAATATTGTATGCTATCTACTATCATAAACTGAAGGTACACCCATTCTCAAGAGAGAGCTCTCCTCTACAAATCAAAACAACCATTTTGATTCGATTTTCAAGTCGATTATTCTGTTACTCTGACTTGCAATTGAGAATGCAGACAATAATGACCAGCTTTAGACTGCCTATGCTATACCCACAAAGGCAGTGATGGGGCACCTTTTGAATTCCTATAACACACATCTGAATGATAACATGTCCCTGTAGGGTAAAGCAGCCATGAAAGACTGGGTCAGCTGTACTGCTGTACTTATCTTGTGTTATTTTTTGTTGTTAACCTGAAAGAAATATTTGAGTTTTTACTCACTTATACAAGAGGTCTCCTACTGTAATAACTTTAATGCTGTTCATCACTTGTAAGTCACTTTAGATCCAACTGCTTAATGAATGTCATGTAATTGTTAATGTAAGCGGTGGGGAGGTTTGTACCAGAGCATGTAGGGACTGTGTAATCTAGTGTGCAAAGCCGACTTATGACTTCTCTCACTCCTAAACTACTCCCAGTTCACAATGTCAACATACAAAAAAGCAATGTCACAATGTCAACAATCAGCTGAGGCTCCCCACACTCCAGGACGCTCAGCATTAGTTTTTCACCACAGCACCGTCATCACCATGTGAGGTATCTGTGTGTACATGCTGCTGATTACGGCTGCTTAAACGACGAGGCCAGCCGGCCCACAAGGAGATAATCAGGAGTTGCTTAATTACTAGAAGTGTCTTGTCCTCTAAAGCCCTAGCCTCTCTGATTAGCTCATTAAAAGGTCCATTGTGAGTGGACCTTGATGAAACGGTCAAACAGGGTTGTGGCTGTTAACTAGGTCAGTTTTTTACCCTTCCAAGAGCCTAAAAGTGTCCCCAAATGAGGTGTCTTCAGAATCAGCATCAGCAAGTTGGCACACCAAGTTGCCAATATCAGTTGGCAGTTTGTCTTGACCTCTGCAGGCTCTCTAGTCGCACTTCGCAGCCTCAAAATGAGGTTTTACGGGAGAGGCGAAAATCATTATGCGCGGAATATTATAGAGGGTGTGATAGATCAAGACAAAAAAAATCAAACACACAAATAGATATAGAAGGGCTTAAAATAAGCCCGAGATCCATCTTTCCTTTCTTACACACTATTACAGAGGTTGGCCTCGTTGATTTATGTCATCATATTCCACTTGCACATGCAGGCCATGGTTCACTGCTGATCTAAAGAAACATGACGATTTCTCCACTCCATCAGTTACATGGTTGATTTGCATATGAAGCAATTCCCCAATGGCATTTGTATGGGGCAAAAATAGAGTCTGACTTATCCGGCCCAAGGAAAAGGTACACTGTCTTCTGACACATTGGAAATTATGCTCAGATGGAGTCAGAGATTTAATGAGATTTTATTAGCTACATTTTGAAACAAACAATATTATGCATAGGATTCTAACCAAGTCTAGCCCAAAAGATTCAAAAGGTCAACTTTGGCAACAATAGATGTTTACCTATTATTCATCATGTATTATAAGAGTTGACACCTGCATGTTTAAATTATGAAAAAAACATGACCTTTACATGATGAACAACATCCATTTCACTTTCATGGTCAAAACACAATGTGCTTTCACAAACAACCCTATTTCCATTCAGTTTCACTGTTTGCATGATTACCTCCAACATTTACAAAATGTATGCACCACTGCAAATTTCGCAAATTTTGTGATGCTAAACTTCAGTGAAGGCAGTGATGGTAGCCAACACAAAGTGGAACCATTTCAGATTGATTCCTCCTGTAACCATATTGAAATTCCACAGATATAGCTTCCATCATAGCAAAACTGACAGAGTTTTTTTTTTTTCCAGGCCTGTACTGTGGGGTGCATTAACAATGAGGCAGGGGTGCTGGGGGCTGAAGTCCTCACATCCACAGGCTGGAAGTGCCCTGGCTGACAGAGGAAGTAAGCATAGTTTAATTTGCAACCCATTCAATGTTCACATGCAGGGGTGCGACAAGTACCGTAGCTCAAGGCTACAAGAAGCCTACTGGTATCTGGCCAATACTACATATTGTGCAGGCTACTTGGTGTCAGGAAAAAGTGATGGATAACGGTTCATACAAATACATCAGCGAATTCTCTCAGAATTATTTTTCAATTATACCATAATTCTCTTTTTAAATCAACTGACGGCATTCTACCAACTCTCAAATGAGGCATTCTACCAACTCTCTGACTATCCAATCGTTCTATCAGACAAATGGAAATACAGGGCTGTCAAAACATTGTCAGCAAAGCTTTCCATAATCTAAAAGGAAAGTAGTGCCTGACAGATGTCAGCAGTCTGGGACTATTTCATTATTAATAAAAAATTAAATCAGGTTAGCAGACTGTGAAATGTGCTGCATAAGTTAACTTACTAGAGTCACTAAATCAGTCGGTTCCAATATAATCATCTATAGCGCCATAAGGACGAGTATGGAGACTTTACAAACGCTACTGAAACAACCTTCAACCAACCAACCCTGAACACTCTTGGAGGTCCAGGGGAGGATGCCCAATGGCTGCACTGAAGCTCACTGAGGCTTGAGAGGAACAGTGCACTGCTTTCGACGGCCAGGCCCTGTTTAATTCAAAGTAAACTAAGATTGGCTAAGATTATCTGACAATAAGTGAGACAGTGGACAGTGTACACTGTTGCTACCATGTAGTTAATGATAATAGCTGAGTTGACATGGAAAAGCTTAGGCTGCTGTACCAGGTGTGTATGTGTATGTGTGTGCATGTGTGTGTGTGACAGGGTTCTGAACTTCCGAATAATATCAGGTAATAATACATGTGATTTTAAATGTTGTTGTACCTTTCTCTTAAATGCTACTGCCAGCAGTGACATCCTCTACGTGTTACTGATGGTAAACTCATCTGCTTGTCAAACCACTGGCTGTGAGTGTACATTAAACAGCAATGACCTGCATGGATTTTTTTATCCAGACAGATGGTTATGTATAAAAACACTGACCATTACTGATGCCAAATAATTAGTGGTGTTACATTCGTATTTTTTCACATTTATCATTCACCATTGCATCAACTGAAAACATAATGGCAATTTAAAAGCATGCTTGCCTGAAAGTCCACTCATAAGAAACAGAGAAAAGCTAGTGATGCACTAAACTGATGTATCTGATGCTGACAGACTGTTTAGTAAAAAGCTGATGCGAACTGTTTCCCTGTTGATCACTACTACTAGTAAACACTAAGAAAATGGATACCACAAACTTGCAAATATTTTAGTAGGCTGTAACAATACTGAGACCAGTGGTAATACAAGCTCCATGACTAAACAAAAACTATGTATTTTGCCCATACTGGAATCTGCCCAAAAAGTGAGCTATCAGCGGTCATATCATGACAGCATAAATAATACATGCCGCCATCTTCTGCCCTCATACAAAACAGTGGCTTCTAACACCCTGCCTGAGAGCACTTACATTTAAATAGCGTGTTCTGCCCTCATACAAAACAGTGGCTTCTAACACCCTGCCTGAGAGCACCTACATTTAAATAGCGGGTTCTGCCTATGGCCTTTCAACATAGGGCTTTCTACAGATAGACCATAAATGCCACCGAAGTCCTTTAAGCCTGGTGTTTATCTTTTCTTGAGATGTCTGAGGGCTCTGGTGTAGTGAGAGCAGAGCCCATGTCAATAGGCGACCATGAGCAGGAATGTGAACGCTAAGCAGTTGATAGCATGCGTCTACAGTGCATGGACCCTGCATACATTAATGTTCAGGCATGAAGGCTCAGGCAGCTCTGGATAAATGAGGCCCAGTGTTTTCCTACAACGTCACTGAGGTGGTGTTCACAGTCAATGACTCACTCACTGAACTCTCCCGCTTCCACTGAGGAGCGTGTGAAGAGAGAGCACACAGCCCGGGGACCGTTATCACAGGACTATGGAAAGGAAACCAGATCAGTGAAGAAAGAAAAAAAAGATTCTCTCAGATTCTCACCTTGTTTAGCGTAAAATTGTCCTTTGTATTTGGCAAATCCATCTCAATGTTTCAGGAAAATCTGCCACTTAGTAAACCAACACCAGTTTTGTGTGTTTATAATGACTGTCCATGTTGTTAATTCAGTGTTGCAAAGTCATTTTAGCTTGGCGGCAAAGTTGTTGTTGCTGTTATTTGGATTTGAATTGGCTAGTAGTTTGCCTCTACAGAGGATTTCTTACTCTCGCTGGAAAATCTTGAGCTGTGAACTGCATACTTACAAACCCATAAGCCCTAGAGGTTTGCAATGAAACTAATAAAGGTCCTTTTAAGAAATCCTCCCTGCTCACTGCAATAAGACCTCTGCCAAAAGTTCAGTCCAGCCCAAACGCAAAGCTATATCACCAGTCGCCAAACATATAACAGTGATAGGAGGACCCTATGGCAGGAATTATCATATTTTTTTGTTTTTAATTACAAAGCTTGATTAAAGAAAAACAGAACACATCTTTTAGTGATGTGAGTCTGCTTCCCTGATACACTATGATCCTAAAATGTACACATTGGGGGAAGGAATTACGCAGCCCAAGGTCCATGCACAGGGAGGCTATATAGCCAAGAACTTTCACATGTCAACGCAATTTAGTCAGGCTGGGAGTTAAAGGAATGCAGGGCTTCTTGGAATTTGTGGCCCACAAGATTGATCGGCAACACTTAGGAGAGCAGACAAGGCAACTAGCTTCTAGGACTTATCTGCAGACACAGATTACAAAAAAAAAGAGTTGTCTACTGGTACTCCTTCGTACAGAGCCACTACAAAGACACGGGGGTGTTTTTTTTCTGAAGTAATAGCAGCAGTTCTGTGTTCTGTTGCAACGGGCCAATTACTAGTGTTCAAATAGCGTTTGGTATATAAAAAAAACATACATTCTCTGACAGAATCTTAGCTTTAACATAAACCACATAAACCACACTGAATCAGTCTAACCATTTAAATTGAATCAGAAATTCTCTACAAGGGAATAACAAGCAAGGAATAATTCACCATTCACCAATAAAAACCTTGTGATATGAATTCTATCACATGTAAACAATTACACCAATAAAGAATCTACAGTCATCAGATTATAGTCACATGCATACCAGAGGTGTCATAATGTACCAGTACTGATGATAACCGTGATGTTAAAAAGTGAAAGTTATATAAGGTCCATGATACATATGAATCAATTGCATTTCACTATCTATGAAGTAGTATAATTTGTTCATTTTGTAGACTTTATATGCATCTCACTACACTTGTATTTTGAGTATTACTCATTTGCCAAAAAAGACACATAATACAGAAAATAAATACATTTAAGGATTAATTTGACTGACCATGGCAATCATGTAATGAATTAGAGATGTGACCTACTATATGGCATCGGTCCTACATCCATACATACAGTCCATACATACATACATATATACTAGTACTTTACATACATACATACATTTTAGTAGCACATATGGCACAAAGATAACTCCCAAATCCCTATAACTAAACTGAGGCTCAATTGAAGCAGGTGGAGGTCCCTTAAAGCCTTCTGACAACTCCCTGATCTTCTTTAAGAAATGACCGTTATGAGAGATAACCTTGCTCCCAACAGGCTGTGTAGACATCCCATTGAACCTTCAACTTGTGAAAAGCACAAATGTGACGTTTCAACAAATCCAAAGGAAATCAAATAGAGTCCATAAGCCGATGCTTTTTATAGTGGATATGCAGTGGACTTCTGTCAACTTTATCTCATTCACCCTACCGCCCCAGGCTGCACAGGTGGTCTCTCTGGCTTTGTCTTTCATGTCCGTGTGTACTTGTCTATATTGTTATCTTGCTTTATCGCCTCCTGAGCTCTTTCTCTTTCCTTTTCTCTCTATAGCCATTCACCATAATCACACGCCATACAGAGATCATACAGAGAGAATGAGATGAAAAGATAGATAGGAGGTAGTGGGAATGTAATGACTTGTGTGATGTTCAACCCTTCAATATCTTCATATTAACATGTTGGCTAAATGGCATGCAGAATGACTTACAAGTCCTATTTCACTTTGAGACACCAACATTCTTTTTTCTCCGCACCTGCAGTTAATTACAGACTTCATAGTTTCAGAATAAAATAATACCAATTTGTCAGCAAGAACATTTTGCATTAAAAACAATTCTCTTGCTTTTTGTGTCACATATTTAGCCTGCTGTAAAACTGGCATTGAATTACTCACAGAGTCTTTGGATGGAAAAAAAAGGAAAAAAAAAAAAAAACCAAAGGTCACAGGGAGTCAAGTAAACAACATTTTCCTGAGTCAAACACAGCCATGGTATAGCCTTACCACGCCAGTGAAACTGAAGCCTCTATTATTAACAGTGCAACCAGGACTCTGAGTCATGAACTTTCTCAAAAGCCTATGATAAGTCAACAACTGCCCAGCCACCAGCCAGATAAATGAGCCTGCCAGATATACATTGCTTTGCTGTCATTCGGTATCGCAATGAAGTTTTCTATACTGCATTGCAAGGCAGAAATCATGGTAGCAACAGATCTTTTTTGATGCCATCATCTATAAGACATAGAGGTGCCTAATATGAGTGCCACACATGAGTGAGAGATTGAGCAAGAACTAAGAAGGGGGGCAGCCGTGGCCTACTGGGGGGCAGCCAGTGTGGCCTACTGGTTAGCGCTTCGGACTTGTAACCGGAGGGTTGCCGGTTCAAACCCCGACCAGTAGGAAGCAGCTGAAGTGCCCTTGAGCAAGGCACCTAACCCCTCACTGCTCCCCGAGCGCTGCTGTTGTTGCAGGCAGCTCACTGCGTCGGGATTAATGTGTCCTTCACCTCACTGTGTGTACACTGTGTGCTGAGTGTGTTTCACTAATTCATGGATTGGGATAAATGCAGAGACCAGATTTTTCTCACGGGATCAAAAGAGTATATATACTTACTAAGAGAAAAACTAAGAGATACAGGGTTTTCAGTTTCAAGAAAAGTGTCTGAAAAGTGTAATGTAATTCTTAATCTGAGTGAAAATATAAGGATAGTTTGTAGATGTGGCACTGGCAGCTGAACAATGACAGGGTGGAGGTGTGAATTAACTTTACAACAATGATGATGAAGATGTGATGATGAGGATCCCTGTGACTTTCAACCAGGTATTTTATGAAATTTACATAAGCAATATTTTCAAGAAGACAGGTGTACACACTATAAATGATGTGAACGACCCAGGTAGCACTGGGTTAAATACCTTGACTGTTTCAAAAGGTAAATTTTGGATCTGAATTGTGTAAATATTATGTGAGGATATAAAAACAAAATAACTCAGCTAATAGCTTCTATGCCAATGAGCCTCAAACACTATCATGATGATCATCATTTACATATGTATGTATTGGCTGTTGAATTTTGTTTGACCAATTAGCCATTTGGCTAGAATAGGAATACATGTGAAATTCCCTTTACTTTGAAAGTTTACATCACAATATACTGGCTAAGGAAGCGCTACATTTTTGCACTGAATGTTATTCACTAGGTGGTGCAGCGCATGCGTACACATTCTCTAAAACCACATGAAGGTGCTGGCCTTTTCTTAAACACTAACTCATGTGCCTAGTCATTATCCGGAGTCAACATAATCCAACATCCACCAACATCATCCATGAAAAGACCTATCAATGAAAAAAAAAACCTATTTGATGTCAAACCTCCCCCTTAATTAACATTTGTTTATGTGTTGTCCATGAACAACATAATTGCATGCTTTTTTAGTTTATTTATAAAAATATTTTGTACTTAATTAACACCTCGACTACCCTAACATGTCTAACTCCCACCTACTGTGCACCTCTTTGTCTCTCAGTCAAGTTGCATCATTCCATAAAGAACCAATTGAGAAACGATGAAAAAAGCTTGTCAGTGTGAACACAAGGCTTACAATACGATAGACCTCAATAGACTGTGTAGCTGAAAAGCATATGCGTCAATTTCGTCGCCGTTTAAAAAAAAAAAAAAACATAGTCCAGTATTTCTTTCGAAATTGAAAAGAAGTTGTATGGACTGGACTATTTTTTTTTTTTTTTTTTTTTAAACGGCGACAAAATTGTGAATTTCCAGAGCGTGTTACAACACACTCAACAATCGACTCCTACGGACTTTCCCCTTAAGATGGCAGCAATGATGGCAACATTTCCGGAAAGGTACTGGCTTGATGAAATTCATTCTGGACTCTCTATCCGACCACATAAAGACCTCGGGATACTTCGGTTTGGCTTTAGGGACCCTCTACTCACTACCACGTAAGTGTTATGTTGTTTGGAACTGTAGAAGAGGTATAAAAATAGCGTTTTGTAGCAGCGAAATTGATATGCCCTGCTCACTTCCAGGCTACGAGTTTTGACTGAAAACTGTACAATCGAACTTTCTCAAAACACATCCGAATGACATGATTTTGATGTCAACTCAACTTATGTACCCCCAATCATCCGTAAATTGATCTAAAGTGCATTTTACTCCGGATAATTCCTTTAAGTAAATATTTAAGTAAATAAATGCAATATAGTCACGTAAAGTACCGTTAATAATATGCACCAGAAAGATGTTTACCATCTCAACAAATGTTTGTAGCTTCGATGAGCTGCAGACACCATGTAATCTAATCACATAATTTTGCATGACTGCAAGACTATTTACTTTTCTCTGTCACAAGAATGTTTTTCTGTGTCTGCTGTTTGCACACAACTGTAGAAAGAATGGACATTGATCACAAGTAGAATGGACATTGATCACAAGTAGAAGTACAAAATCATTACTGCTTGAGCACTGTCGTGATGGTGATTACCAGCTGACACACAGCTTTTCTGAAATGCCAGCATTGTTTCGAGGAATACATTCACAATTCTGATTGCACACAATTATGACAATTGAAATGTAGTGGCGAAAACACACACACACACACACACACACACACACACACACACACACACACACACACACACACACACACAAACACACACACACACACACAGAGAAGCAAAACAGGAGATTTTTGCAAAGGGTTAAAGCTGTCATGGTAAGAACAGAGATTTACTTGATGGGTGAATGCATAGCACATTCAAAAAAATGTACATAAATGCTTCATAATGTATTCAAAAATGGGTGAAGCAACATTGATGCACTGTTACATTAATATGGAGCACTATGTAAGGTCATTTTCTTCACAATTAAAGTCTCCTTTAGCAGACAAAGTCTCCTTTCATACTTTCTAGCAAGGTTAGCACAATTTGTAGCACTTGGCCTGGCCATGCCAATTTCTGTCACCTATTATCACCTATTCCCATGACAAAGCACATGAGTTTAGCAACACAGGCAAGATCAAAATGAACTAAAGAGGCAGTGCATTTTATTGCGATTTTGATTTTGAGTGCTGAAAATAAAAAATACAATAAAATTGAGGTAAATCTACTATCTCAACTGAAACCATGTAAAACAATTTCTTACATTAAAATATTAGGAAATAATGCTATTGTCAGAAAATAAATGTAACTCAATGGCAAGTAGGTCTAGCTTGTGAGTTACCTGAACATGGCCATAAATGGCCGCTCTCAATCTTCATATGTACAAGAGTGCATGCCAGTGCAGAAACGACATTGACAATGGACCACCAGACAAATAGAAAGAGGAGGATGTATTGTGGTGCTACACATACACCACATAAAAGTTAAAAGTGTAATATGAGTGAGGTACAAAACTTTAATGATTTATAGTTACATTTATTCATTTAGCAGACACTTTTATCCATATGTCAAGTATATTACAAAGGCTATTCTCCCCAGAGCAACTCGGGGTTAAGTGCCTTGCTCAAGGGCAAAGCGGTGGAAGATAGGAATTGAACCCACAACCTTTTAGGCTGCTGCATGCTAACCCAGCTCCTCGAGTATAAAAATAACCATAAGTAAAAATCCCTTATATTCTTTCATTTTTGCTTTAACATACTTTAAAATTGTAGTTTGCAGAAATGTATCTATTTACATTTTTTCTCAGTCGCTTTGGTGCTTTTCTCAGATTAGAATGAAAATTCAACCTCCACAACATTTAGTCATTTGTGCACATCATAGTAGCAATTTCTCCTTCCTCTGAACAAATTGCAAAGGCTTACTTTTGAACATGTATCAGTTGTTTTGTCATGTCAGTCAAAATGAACTATACTTAAGGATGCTGAATAGTCGTTCCCAATAAAACGAATAGTCTTCATTTCATTGCTTGAGTCATTACATACAAAATTGGTGAACTAGTTATCAAATTCTGTCACAATGATGTAGAATTGCAAAGAGCATATACTGTAAAACTGTGAAACGTACATATTCAGTGTCTTGTACTCATTTACTCCCTTAACTACAGCAATTTGGAACTTTACTGTAGTTTTCAAATGGCTGTACAAGTACTGTATAGTGCTGTCTTGAGCATTTTCAGATAGTTTCACCGAGTTCTGACCTTTTTTGCATGGGATAACACTGAGAGCATAAACTGTCATAATGAAAACATGACAAAGCCATTTGACTATCTTGTTCATAAACGATGGTCAAGACTTCTCATTTTGATGACACAGGCAGTTTCATTGACATAAATACTTGCTTTTGAAAAATGGACTATCCATTTTGAGCAAGTGACGTGCTTTTGCAGGTTATCCACTAGGTTTTGCAGTTTGCACTAACTGCTGTGCAAATGTTAATAGTGATGTGAGAAAATCACCAAAGTGACTGAGAAAAACTGTAAGCTGTTCTCTAAATGTAGTTGTGTTTTTTGAGAAGCATCTCCCCTCTGCCTTGCTTGGTCGACCACTTTCGAATTTAAAGTCACCTTACTACATCCTCTTGTCCACCCTTTGTAAACAATTCATGAATAGATTATGAATGCTTCTTTGCATTTCACGTAACTATATGGGCAGAAACAGAAATGGTAGTTTAATTCAACAACAGAGGTGTACATTACAATGACAGAACCAAGTCTTGTCATTTTTACGACACTAATGTTTTCAGTTTCAGATAATATGACAGTAAATAGAAACTTTTATTTTGAAGAAAAAAAACATTCCATAGTTACCTAACTTGGTGTATGAATTTTAAGTCATGCTTTATTGAGCATTTACAAATATATTATGAGCAATTCATGTATGATTTTATGAATGTCTTATGCACTCACCCGTTAAGTGGAGTGTTACAGAATTGCTTATATTTCAGGAGGTAAGGACACATGCATGTGCAGTTTGTCTGGGATGGATGGATGGGTGGATGGATGGATGGATAGATAGATAGATAGATAGATAGATATATAGATAGATATAGATAGATAGATAGATAGATAGATAGATAGATAGATAGATAGATCCATGTTGGGAACAACCCTTGTGGCATGTGTTTAAAGGGAATAAAAACACTTTTCCAAGTGACTACACTCATTAGCCTAATTGCTCACTTAATTGTGATAGGAATGGTCACTGCCATGTCAAGCAAGAATAATGAAATTCAAACACTGGGCCACAGTGCACTTCACTTAATGTTTTGATTTCTAAATGGAAATGAGCTTGAAAGTAAATGATCACACTGAATCAAAATCTACAGACTTTAACTGTTATTCTGTTATTTATGGAAATTGAGAGCAGAATGATCCTATAAGGATGTAAATGACAGACTGAGTCATTAGACAGAAACTCTGTTCACACAGAAGTTGAATGTCATCCTGAGAGAGGGACTAGAGTGACTCATTCAGTCCAAATCACCATTGTTCTTTTCTGCTCACGGCAGAGAAATCTGAATTATTACGCTTTACACTGTGTATTACTAATACAAAAATACTTTCCCTGTGGCAAGATACAAGCACTGTAGACAGGGTGTGACGGCAATAATACGGGACAATACGCTGACAATACAGTCCTTCAGTGAATGGAGGGATTCATGCTACAGTGTGCTGCCATCCAACAGATAAATGAAGCACAACTTCAGTGTTCATCAGGGTATATGCTCCTCTGGAATAGCAATGGTTTACTCATTACAAAAAATAAATGCTGCATGGCTCAGTTTGCTGAGATGCTTAAATATTCATCAGTTGTGCACATAATTTGAGGAAATGTGCATGTGTTCAAAGTCATTACGAAGTCAGGGAGAATTTAGGCCTTTCAGCGGATCTACAAATCACCAGTATGCACACATACAACTTTCTCTTCTACTACTACACACACTACTATATACTGAAAGATGGGAAAAATGTATGTATGGTGAACAATTTGTTTGGTTAATCTATTATTTCTTCTTGTGCATGATATATGGGGGGGGGGGGGGTATATGGTGCAATGCATTTGGAAGAAACATTGGCTTGCAACTAAAAAGCAAATGTCACTCTGGGGATCAGATAGTAATTTCAGGACCCCATCAAATATTCACACAATCAACATACCACAATATGTTCACAACCATGCTGGGGTACTAGTATGGTTGATTTAAGTATAACAGAACAGATGAGGGTGAAAAACAACACCGTGACTGACACCAAGAAGAAAAGCCCCAAGCCTGTCAGTCCAGTAGCAACAGCTGTTGCTCCATCAGGTTTTGTGAATGCAATGACATCTATCAAAATAACATTCCTCTTCACAGAGAAATAGAGATGATACTATTTGCGCAAGTTGGCAAAACGGGATAGGCTAACTCAGTGTCAGGTCTGGTCAAACAGATGCCTCTGCTTTACCTTTATCATTCACACATCCATCACATCACATGTGAAACATCACTATGACACATCCTTGATTTCCACCATCATTAGGGACGCATGATGCTCTGTGTTTACATCCCCTAACTGCCATCTGATCAAGGTCATACACCATAAACATACTACAATTACATCACCATGACCAAGGGGGCCTTACCAATACTGGACTACTACCAGCATAGCAATGCAAAACTGTTCATCTAATTCATTAATTAAGTACTAACCATTGCAGGAACCAGACTGAGAACAAAGTCAGACCTGCACATATTCCAGATAACTATGGCCTTCTGTAATAATAATCAAAGGGTGCACTTAAATTGAACTTGGTCAGCTTTCCCAAGGCAGTCATTTAAACCGTCATCAGGTCATATCACTATCAGTGATGATGTGCCTGGTTACTTGAATGGCCTTGGTCAATATCAAAACACAACCCAGCCAGAACAATGTGTTAATTCCCCAAAAGCAATATAGCCTATGGTACAATAGGCCTACATCAATACAATAGGAAACAATACACTAATGCAATAGGTCGAGGACTACTGATGAAAAAGAAAGAATATCGATCGATTAATAACACCAGGATTGTCCACTCGGTAGCTAAATTATGGTTAATACTCAGTGGTTAATTTAAAAACATGTTCTTAAATCCGTAGATGTACCACTTGTATGTATGTATATTCCATGCCTTTCATTTTACAGTCGTTAAGTCAGTTCTCATTTCAAGGAAAATTGATCAGGACTTACCAAACCGTAGACAACAGTAAGCACGGACCCACAGAGGAGAATTCCCAAGCTGTGGACCAGCCGCGTGGATCCCATCCCTCCGCTCATCCAAAGAACGTCCAGGAGTCCACTCAAGAAAGAAACTTCACGTAGATGGATGGTCGCTTTAACGGGGTTTCGCTTACGTGTTTGTCCACTTGAACATTGCCTACGAGTCCGTCTTTTTCCACCATCTGCTTCCCTGTAACATCATTGATGGTGACTTTTTAAATCACAAATATCTCTTGGCGCTGTCTCTTTTCAGAGTTGTATAGCACGTTTGAGCTGAACTCGAACTCACAGTATGTCGCTCTCTCGTTTTATTTCTCTGCATCTGTCTGCTTTTTCAGAAATTACATCCACATGTCAGAACTATTTATGTCTCTCGTTCTGTGGTAGGAAGTTCAAATGATTCTTTATGAAACCAGGACTTTATTTTTAGGTCTTTTACATTTTCCCTCAGCTTAACTAGAATAAAATGGCATAGCCTAATAAAGCTGAGCTCTTAAAGATCAACCCCAAATGTTCTCTTTCAAGGCAGATCAAACACTATTTGGTGAGTGCCCTAAAACGTATAGACAGGCAGCTTCTCAACAGGAGCAACATCCACAATATCATTTTTAAGGGTTGTGTTTTTGTAAATGCTCAGTCTACAAGATTAGACCCCAAAATCAATAACCTAAATCACCTAATTGGCTTATATATATAACAACACAATTAGGCAGTATCAGTGGTAATTTATGTTGTCATTTCCTTTCTGTTTTGCCTGTTATGTAGGCTACTATTAGGCTACACTGTAACGTTACAGTCGATGCGTTCTCATTCACAAATATTCCACACATTTTCAGCAGACACTTTGACTTTTTAGCTTTACCTTTTAACTGAGAATTGCTTGTTTTTCATTGGATTCTAGCTGACTAGAACGAGAGCTCAACCTAACACGATTAGGCTACCTCTTCAAAACTGTTAGTAGCCTAAGTTTAACCTCATGGCTCCTCGCACGTATCCTACCACTTCTAAAAACACACACTACAGTGAGGATAGCATAACACACGAAACCCGATAACTATGCAAAGAATCGCACTTACTCTGTTAATGCAACAAAGAACCGCTTTTCTATTGCTGCACAGACAGTTATGTCAAGTCGTCATGTCTAAAGAGTAAGAGTACAGTCACGATCAAATTAACATTTAAAGTTTAGCGTTGTACTCATTTTCAAAACGCCTCCAGATGTGCACGTCAGTAGCCGTGGCACCACTTCTGCTTTTTAGAGGTCTCGCTGTAGCAGATGAAAAGGGGCATGTACTGTGGACCGTGAAAAACGCTGATTGGATAACCGTCTCTTGCGTTTGCTTAAACCACGACTCAGACACGTTTCCCACCCCTTTCACACAATCTCCACATTCACTACTTACAGTATTTCTGTCATTACTTAGGCTACAATCTGGCAGCATGTTTGGTGCGACTTAATAATGACTTCTCGTATTGCTGGAAATGGTAATTTAGTGAGTGAAACAGGTTTGAAAAAGAAAAAGTAATTTTGTCTGCTTACTGAATTGTGATAGGCCTACACGTTTATCAAACCAGTATTGTACAAATGTTTTAAGGGTAGGTTATTCTCTCCACTCTTCATTTGTGTTATGATAAAAGTTGAAGGGTATTGTCTAGGCTATAGTTCTTCTACTTCTGAAAACAAGACAATCCTCCTCAGTCCACTTTCAATAGGCCTATAATTCAAGTATGCTTTCATCCTTGGTTATGAAACAAATTGAGGTCAACTGGGAGGAGGGGAGATATAGGCCTTGTAAACAAATAACCCCCACAAACAACAATGTTATCACTGAAATACAGTGAATTGCAAAAGTATTCAACTCTCCTTAAAATCATCACCACATTCTTGTTTTAAAAAAGATATCTACACATACATTTTCCTAGTGTTTTCATTGTAGATATACAGTATATATTTTACTAAAATATTCTGTTTAATATTCAACCCTACTGTACATTACATTTACAAAAGTGCAAAAGTTTTAGAACTAGTCAAGTGTATCGAAGGTCATGGAAGGAGGGAAGAAGGGAAATGTATGTATGTCTTGGACAGTTAGAAGTGTTGGAAGAGGTACTTTCAAAAGAGTTGGGTCTTCAACAGCTTCTTGAAGATAGAGAGGGACGCCCCTACTCTGGTAGCACTTGGCAAGTTCCTTTATGAATAGTGTGGATTGCCATGCAGGGACAGCCGTGCCAGGTGACATTTTAAAGCTATATCTGTTGTCATAAAGTTCAAACTGCATCTGGAAAATGTTATTGGTTGGCTGTTCCGAAGTTAAATGAATTTCTGAAGTATTTCTCCTGGTAAATAAGCTCAGCTAGGGCACAGTTTACCAAAACCATCATAAGCCTATATCGTTAGTGAAGTCTCTCTTGTAAATGTCTTACAATTCTCTGAAATGTTTTCAGAAACATTGTGAAACACTTGCAGATTTACCTGTGTCTCGTACAATCATGGGTGGCTTAACAGAAACTGAGGTCACCAGCAGGACATACAGGAAAATTCACAACCAAATACATTCATCAATGTTACATCTCCATTCATTATTCCCCAGCTTTAAAAAACTATATTTCATAAACATGTGATTAAAATAGAATTGGCAATGTTATAAAACAAGACTGGAAAAATAGTCTCTCATTCCATTCCAAGTTTATTATTTAAAAAGGTGAGAGCATATGGCTTACCCTGGAAGAGATGTGCTGCGGCAGAATCAGTTATAGAAATTTGAAGATGAGGAAAAGTTTGAGTAAGATAGTCAGGAAATGAGTTGGGGATGGGGGACGCGTTAGAAGTGGCTATAGCTTCCTTAATTTTTTCAATTCAATTAATTCAATTCAATTTTTTCAATTCAATTAAAAAAGACATTAAAAAATCAGCTGAGTTGTGATGTCACCCAATATCACCAATATTTCAGCACTGTTTACATGGACAGCACTCCTTATGTAGTTTAGAGCAGTGCATTCGTGAGATCACTCACTTGTAACTGCTAAGATTCATTACTATCGGAAACCTGGGGCTAGGTCAGCTATTTCTAAACTTATGTTTGATGGAAATTTAGCTTAATTCTCAAATACCCACCATCTCCGTGACAATTATGATAATGGGAAGCAAATGACAGATTTCTTCCCCGTTGTGTGCTGCTGAGTCTAGTCATTAAACGATAGCATACAATTATCCAATATAATCACATATTTGCAGCACCTTGGACAGGGAGGTGAGCATGCAAGCAGGGAGATTGAAACCCAGGGGTGCTAGCATCTAGTGCTATCACACCTCAGAGTCATTAATATGGTCTTCCTGTGAAAGAAGGTGGAAACAGTACAATACCATCTTAATCGAGGAGTTTGAACCACATTGGTTTTTAATCAAGGAGCTTTAGTCCTTATGTTCCCCATTCACTCTGAATCCAGACCCTGAACTGCACATCTACAGAGTCCTGCCTACGGTTTCCCTCATGATAACCCTGAAGAGCTCATGCAGGTATGTAAGTAAGGTATCAGGAGGGAGGTTTACGTGTTTACTGCACGGCTTTTGTATCAGTTATCTACCATTAAACATAAAGGAAATCAGCGTTTACCTTTTATAAATCCTTGAAGATACCTGCCTTTCAAACTTAATTAGCTTGTTTTCAAAACTACAGGGGTCTGGTCTTTCCTTTGGGAGACATGATCAAATGCCATGTTTATGTCTGCTGTTTATTTACACTGCAATAGGTAAGGTGGACAGGTCAATTCCTCTTGTTTCTGTAAAGTTTCTGACACACAAACTCCCCTTTTCTTCCTCATGCCTTACAGGACAGGAGATCTCAAAATGATTTTATTTTGATGTTAACCCAGTGAATTCTGAACAAAGAGCATAGAGCACCCCACATCCAAATACTGCTGCCTTTTCTTGAACTGAACCTCTGATCCAAGAACACTTGAAACCCTCTATCTGCTCATATAAACCCTGGATATTTCAGAGCAAGCATTTTATGGTTTCATAAGTATTTGTCCATGTAAATCAGGAGAACATCTTAAGAGTTAAACATTAGCCTGTGGCAAAAAACACAAAAAGATGTATTCTTCACCATTGATGCATTCATCATTTTTGAACTGGAACCAGCAGAGATGATTAATCGGACATCTTGAGCATTTGGTGGAGGCTATGTGATCCTAGCTATAATATATGTTGTTGTTGTTGTTGTCATTTTTATAATCCCACCTCCTAAGACTTATCAGTGTAAGCCAGCCAAACCTAATACTGTATGTGTTTATGAAAGTTATATACGGCATCCATTTGTATCCCCCAGACCCTTTTCCTGATTCGCTATTTCAAGACATCTGACATGATTCCTAGAGTGTTGCGTGGGCAAAAATGTATGGAATACTCACGTTTCATCCCTTTCAGTCAGGTTCTTGTCCAAGAGGGATTCTCACCAAATCTTGAAAGAAAACTTTATCACAGGAATTATATGAAAGTCCTCTCTAATGTGGATTTCAATAAAGGTCTTCCTCCCCCCCATTCAAATACAGTAAGCCATGGATGCCAGCAGAAGGGGATATTTATCACGCAGGAAGGACATGAAATAATATGTGATGGATGTACTCTGAGTCTGCAGTTTATTTCAGGGGCCAAAAACAAAAATTACACTTTTTTTCATTAAAGAAAGACTGGTGCAAAAGAGAGATTAGTGGATCTATCTTCCCAAGAGTCAGTCCCCTAATTTGGGCTCTAAGCACATCCAGTTAGTGAGTTTATAAAAGTGTAGCCATCTGTCATTCATATATCAAATGAAAATAACCACAAAGCATTTTATGATTTTTTTTTAATGACTAAATCCCTCAGGAGAAAGACAGTTGGTTTGAGTCAGCCCACGACACAAAGTTGTTAAAATGTCACCTTACTCACTCATATTTGACCTACTATGGGTTTGTAGACTTTCTTATGTAGTCTATGTAGTCACCATTTGGGGGTAAATTCTCACTAATTTCCTGAAAGCTACATATGTACTGTATGTAACTTAAGTATATTTTTGCATGATAGCAAATTGGATCTTGCTGTGTGATTTTACTTCCTTTTACGACCTCGTATTCAAAATGAAAGGATTTAATGGAAAAAGTTGAAAGTCATGAAAAAAGAGCTTTTTAGTCATGACACGGTGTGTGCAATATTTCAAGCACTTTGGGACCTGGCAGAGTTATTCAATTTAACAGACAGATTTGATTTGACTTAAAAAAGACATGTTCCAAGGGCATAGGTTTGGTCTGAGCTTTGGTGGGGAAAGCCTAAAAAAAGAAAAAGCCTAAACTATATATTTTATAAAAGCATATGCCCTCTTGATGTGATTTAACTCTGATTTAATCGACATGGTTGCCGGCTATGGGCCTTACAGTACCATGATGTTGATTATTTTCCATTTAGTTATTAAGACCCAAAATTGTACAAATACTTCTGACCAGTTCAAACTGACCCATGGTAGTATATTGTGCAATCAACCTAGGGAGCATCTCAGTCATAGAGCTACTGAAATGAATTATAGCCTTCATTATCATCAATTTCTGCATCAAGCCTCAACTACCACTTCACTGTCACTGCACTGCCAAACAACATCCTTTGAAGGTTTCACATAAATCCTATCATGATAAAAACCAAACCACAGTAAAAAAAAATAGCCACTAATTCATCACTAGAAAAAGAAAGTGCAGTCATGATTCAGCCAGTCCAAAAGGATCCAGCATGTCTTGAAAGATATCACGCCATGAAAGAGCCAGCACATCTTGCGTATGTAGTCATACTAACGCTTGCGTATGTAGTCATACTAACGCTTGGTTTGGTTAAGCACATACTGTACTGTAGATAAGCACATCACATATGGTAGAATTCTGCACTTACACTGATTCAATTAACCAACATGAGTCATGAGTGGAATGGGAGGCAGTGGTAGGCCTTTCAAGAGTAAGAAGTGAGAGAAACAGTTTAGTGAAGCTTTGAGATACCTGGTGAGAGTGAAGGGTCAAAACATTCCCCTCAAATGCACTACAATGCATTCTCCTACGCAGGGACGTGCACAGGGGGGTTGCTCAGGTTGCCCGGGCAACTGCCCATACCCTTCTTGACTCGTGTTGCCCTTCCAATGGGGAAAATAAATAAATAAATTGTACAATGGATGCAGAATTTCACGTACTGTAGGCCTAGTCTTTTGAACAAAAACACAATAACAACAACAACCAAATCAAAGTTACCAGTATTAAAAGAAATGGGTAAGCTTCATAAATATAACTTTGAACTAAGACTTAATAATTACAAAAATAATGATGACATTATTACTATCATCATCATTTGTATTATCATTAAACAAGATAAAGGTCACTCCTAAATGTTTGAGTGTGCGTGTGTAATAATTAGTCCCTATTGCCTTATAAGCTACCTTATAATTACAATGTCAGCTTGCTTATCCCTTTACCTGCACTTTTAAAATTATTTCCATCAAGCCACATCAAACCATTTTCAATCATCAGTTGCTGCCTGCCTTCTAAAACCTACTATTTAGTGATCTAAATCCATTAAGTAGCCTACGATCGTTAATGCTGCGGCTGAACGACAGTCTGAAACGCACACTTGGCGTCATTGGATTTCATACGTGTAAAAGAAAAGCTAACTTTTATGCACAAGCTACGTTTTGCACAAGCTACGTTTGATACTTTTTCTCTATGTCTAAATGTTCACTCCTCGCACTTACATTTTACAATACAGGGACTGTAACTAGTAGTCTGTAGTAGTTACTACAGATATACTAGTTATAAATACAGTAATCATTACTTTATTTAGGCAGAATAAGTTCGTTGTGGTTTCCAAGCTCATTAATTTTAACGTTAGCGGTCTTCCACTGATATTCATGGAATTAGCTAGCTTTGTGGTTAGCTAGTCTATGATGAGCCATAATTTAGCAATGGATAACGTCATACTGCAAATTGTAAAACATAGCTTTTCAAAATAACAGGCCGGGGAGAGATGATACGTCTCACTGCTATAACTGTCACGCTATTAAAGAAACACATCTTCAGTCACATTGTCAAAAGTTAAAAGGACAGACAGTCAACTACACTGCAATAACGTAACGTAATTACTAGCTAATTCCGCTTCACTCGGCTTATTTAATTGTTTTCACGAATTTTGTCATGCTTATTTGAGTTAAGAGAACTGATGGGGGTGTTCATTTAATTGTTGTTCAAGCAATGTATGTCTTGTGACCAAATCACCATGAACACACTTAACTGATGATCTCACTCGCGGATAACTGGTTCTCTCTGCCTGACTCTGGCTGGATCAGCTAGAAATCTAGACGCGCCCCTAGCGGCTGCCAGGGCTAGTCTAGCAACTCTCCGTTGACTTGTGAGCTCTTGAAATCGAAACTAAATCTGGCATTGAAATCGTGTATAGAGTCGTTTGTTGGGCTTAACATAATGATTGAGGGCAGAGTTGCAACGGTTTGGCTTGAATTCCCTGCTACTTGAAAACAAATATCCTATTGCGTCCTATTGCGTGCAAAGGGAATTTGAAAGACAACTGATTATCCCGACTCTCGGACTGAGCACTGCGAACGGTGAGTGCCCAGACCCTACATTTTAATGTGGGTCTGGCTCACCAGGCTAGCAGGTTGCAGGATGTGTGGCGTGTTATACACGAGTGTTGCCAGCAGGGACGGTGTAGAGTGCCCTCTGGTGGACAAACTATACAACGCCAACACTCATGACGTGGTTGAAGGGTTTTTCGTCCGTTTTTATTTTATTTTTAAAATATTCATTTATCGGCCATTATAAATGCCGATACCGATAGTTTGGAAAATGCCTAATATCGGCCGATAATATCGGCTCGCCGATAAATCGGTCGGGCTCTAGTGGAAATATAAAATGAACCATGAGTAATACCCCACTGCTCCCTCGTTAGAACCCATTCATCCCCACTTCACTTACTCAGGATTTGCTTGCTCAATATATTGGTCATGGTCCAGACCTCTTGTCTGTCATTCTCCAGACCTCTTGTCTGTCATTCTCTCTCTGAAATACACTGATCTTGTGAGTAATACCCCACTGCTCCCTCGTTAGAACCCATTCATCCCCACTTCACTTACTCAAGATGTGCTTGCTCAATATATTGGTCATGGTCCAGACCTCTTGTCTGTCATTCTCTCTCTGAAATACACTGATCTTGTGAGAGGTATGGTTGAGGCCCATGGCCAACATCAGGCACAGAAGACTGCAGGTGCCTTTGTTCAAGCCCACCCCACAACTGATCATAGGGTCAGGGCTTGCCAGTGACTCACATCATTTGCTATATCCGCCTGCCATCTGCCAATATCACAGTACACCTTCACCAAAGCTCCCGCTAAGCAGAGAGAAAACATGGCCACGCCAGACCTACAAACACAGACGAGAGAGAGTCCCATATGATATCAAGATTAAGCCTCTTTAAGTCACGGGGGCTGTTCCTTTAGACTTGCCAATAATGGAATGAGGCAGACTCAGGTAGCCCTCTGCTGTTTAGAGGCGTTCCGTGAAATTAAAACTGCACTGTCTAATCATAAAATCCATATATATCCCCAATTCATATTGAGTTGTCAGAGGAGTAAAATATATTAAGCTGGTTTGTTTCGCTTGATGTTTGCTGACTTGCTTCACATTTACTTATGTCAACACAGATTTGTATCAGATTCAGGTGCTTTTCTCAAGTCTTGTCTGAGCCCAGTGTTAGAAGACACAGGTTCTTATGCTGTTGTAAAAACACTTGATGCTGCTTTTCTTGATTGTGCCAAGAAGTAAATGGTTTGCATTGTTTTTAATACATCTCTGTTTCCAGATAGGGACAACACAGTTTGTGTTGTTTCCTTTTTTATTTGTTACACAATATGTGTTGAAAATAACGCAACTTGCATTGAAAACAACAAAACTTGCATTGTTTTTTAACACATCTCTGTGTCTAGATAGGGACAACACATTTGTTTTAGGGTGATGTTGAGAGCATGAAATACCCCTGAGATAAACATGTTTAATATGCTATACAAGGAAGACAGACTACCACCATGGCTGGCCATCCTTCTTTACACTATTAAGATGTTCATCCATATCAATTACAATAGCATGAGATTCTTACAGATACACTTAATTTTAACCCAAAATGAAATATGGAGTACACTTGGAATAATTTGATAATTATAAATATTCCTTGCAAACATCAGAAAGTCACACAGTGAAATAAACAAGCATTTGATAAAAATGGGACAATTATGTTTGTGTATCATATCTCTTCAACCGGAAAGAACAAATCCCTATTCAAGTGGATGCGCTTACTTCTGGAGGGTTGGCGGAGGTGGGGGGAGGAAGGCTGGGGTTGGGGCGGTCACGGATGTCAGCTGCCTGGTACACATCTACTTCTCACTGCTGTGAGGTGCCTTCTCAGCATGTGATCAATGATCACCGGGATGGAAATTTAAAGAGGGGCCCAGGTTCATGCCCCTGGCTTCACAGCTATGATGCAACAAACATTTCTTCTTCCTTTGACCTGGAAAGGAGCAGAATAAAGTAACGTACTGATGCAGTACATTAATGTGGAAGAACGTATGTGTGAGATGAATTGAGGTGTGAATTGAGTGTGGTGGTGGTCATCGCTTAGTCCGGGTTTTATTCCCAAGCCCACTGTTGCGAGCCCATGACGCTTTGGATAAAAGCGTCCACTAAATGCATCTCAAATTTTATTTAATTGTGAAACCTTTCCAAAACATGTTGTGCTTTTCTGATGACTGCAGAACTGCTGAAATGAAAGCTCTGATAAGGAGTGCTGTGCTCAGAAAATGGCTCCTGAGAACCTGGGAAATGCGGCAGAGCTGATATTTGTAATGGTACATATCACTGCACCTCGCTGCAGTGTGTAGCAGAAGGAGGTGTGGTCATTTGATCCGCCAGGGGGTGAGTGGGGGCGAGGGTCTCTGTGTCTCATTAGCCTGCGGTACAGAAGAGGGGGATCTGAGGAGCGAGCCGCATGAGAAAACCTGACAAAACACTCGGCTGTAAAATGGGTTGAACAGGGTTTGCAAGGTCGGAGCCACTTGAAACTACAACAGAGAATGATCAATAAGTACTTCAAACTTCTAGATGTGTTACAACTACCCCCCCCCCCCCCCACACACACACACACCATCATTTTCACTCTTCTGTCTGTATTGTGATATCGTATGTCTTTTAGAAAATGTAAGCTTTTGCAGAGAGTGTTTTTTGGCATACAGTAGTTACCCTTACAGCAAAAGCACCTTTGGTCCTTCAAGGGAAAAAGTGTTTACTTTGAAACACGTTTTTAAGGCATTTTACTGGCATTCAGGGACTTGGGAGGGGAAAATGTTACAACAAAATGCCTCAACAGCTGTTTTCTTTGGTGCAGTACCAAATATTTCCAAACAAGGTAACATAGATTTGCCGGTTGGATAACGCTAGAAGACTGATAAGCACTGAATTGCAAAGAGCTGCATATGCACAGAGAAGGACAAAGATTATAACTATTAAAGGCCATTATCTGGTCCCCACAGACAACCCTCCAGGGACACTTAAAATGGCCAGTGAAAGGATCTTTCTGTGGACACCTCCACCTTACTTTACTGCAGTTTCCAGTATTCCAGTATTAAAGTATTTTATGGCGTGCATAACAGCATTAATTCGCCCATCACACAAAATGAAATGGAAAAAAAAACGTTCACACATAGAAACACAAAATTAGATATGGTTGCTGTTTTTTGATACAATATGAGCATGTTTTTTGTGTAATGTCAAAGAAATGTCATAGCTAAAGCAAAAGAGCACAAAGACAAAGAAAATTGTGTTTGGAAAAAAGACAGAATTAATTGAAGTGTCCATGGTAAGCCTCATGCGTAATCAAATTTCATGCTTCTGATGAGTCACAAATGACACAGTGTGGCTCTATGAGTGGTCTCATGTGGTTTTGGACCCAGCACACCCCTCTGTGCAATCAAACAGAGATGGGGTCAGGTTAACTACTCACAGATTGCGGTCCATTTCTTAAGGGAGAGGGAAGGCAGTGTCAGGCCCATGTCATGATTCAGTGTCGCTTCAAGCAGTGTGTCCATGCTTTTGGCATTTCTAAAGCTACTGTAAGTAAGAAGAGCATACATTTGTAAAAGTGCTGCAGAACTGACATATATGCAGTAGCTACCAGAGGGGGTGGGAGAAGATACAATAATGAGGTGCATTAGTAATCTTATTATAATTCCAATGACATGGGTACTCCAACTCTGAAGCTCAGGGATGTGTATAATATCAAATACATAATCTCCTTTAGTTGATCATGTGTATATAGCGATCCCACACCCAGGATTATCATTCACTGGGCTTTATATATGTCTAGTTTGTTCGTTCAATCTTAAACAAAGTGTCTAAGTGAGGTCTGCAGATAGAAGAACTGAAAATGAGGTGGGGGGCACTCAGGCCAGGGTTAAAATCGCAACAGGCTACAATCACGGCACAGCGGGTTCACCAGGGTGATGAGGTCCTAAAAAGACCTGTCCATCATGTTATGAAAAAATAGATAAAAGGTGGTTGATGGTTTTGAGGTGGGTTTTTTTTTTTTAGAGTTCACCATACTTTGAGTTTTCACTATATTTTGAGTTTTCCATTTTTGGCATTTCTTTTGTTTTTTGAGAAAAGCTGGAAAATAATCTAGATGTATCACATAATGATACATAATATAACCACATGATATTGCATGTACTATTTGAAGAAAATAAATCTGTTTCCTCAACTTGTCTGCAACCCCTATTCCTGCCCCTTCTTGTTAATAGTCTTACATGCTCTATCCTTGGTTGCTCAATGGTCGTTGTAACTCAAATTCTTGCTTATGTCAATTCCACAATTTTTTTACATTTTGTACGTTCTCTAAAGCCACACTTATCCTTATATTGTCTACAAGGTCACACACTTGTTTGTACTACTTCATTGAACAAATGTCAACACATTTGGCAACAAAAGCTTCTATTTCTTATCAGTGTATAGGGCTAGATGCTGACCACTTTTCATGTGCTCTGATGAAAGACCACTTTTCATGTGCTCTGATGAAATGATTGTGTTTTGTGGCATATATGGCATAAATGTTTACTTACTGTATGACAGGCTAATTTAATGTTGATGATTTTATGCTCATATTAAACCTGCCATTATTAATTCACAAGACAATGTTCTGTAAGAATGATCCAGAGAAGATCTGAAAAAATATAATAAAAGGACAATTTAAGTTTACAGATGTGTTAAGTCTCAACATCATGGCCATTATGGGCAGTATTTATTATACTTATAAATTTACAAATACATATTTCAAATGCAACACAGTAAAACAGTGAATGTAGCCTCTGACTGCTGCTGACTTAGTAATTTGCCCAGGCCTGTGTGATCAGAATTTTGAGATTCAGGAAGGTGATCCAGTGCAAGAAGATGAGTAAGGTAATGGCTCACACACACAATACACTTCCTCCCACACCAACCTTCTCAAATTTCTTGAGAACTTTAATCATCAGTTTCTTGAGAACTTCATGCATCAAATCGGAACGCATGGAACCGGTTATGTGGTTAGCCTGCAATATTGTTTATATACACTCTTAAAATGAATGTGTTGAAAACAACACAACTTGCGTTGTTTTAACACATCTTTGTGTCCAGATAGGGACAACACATTCGTTTTAAGAGTGTAGTTTTTAAAAAGTTGTCCCATGTATCACCTAAAGCAAAATAATGAAAAATGCATAGTTATTCCCATTGGCGCCAATGTAACACCATTTAGCACTTACACAGTACCCAGTTAGTTAGAAAGCAACTAAAATGATCTTTGCTGATCAACAGTGTTACACAGTGCATTATCAAGCAATCTGGGCATGCAATGACAACAATGCCAGGGACTTGTCTCCACTTTGTAACACTTGACAAGTTCAGTCATGACTTTTTGAGTGCATCTCTGATACAGTATTTAGGCTATCAGATGTAACAGGCAGGTCATAATAGTTCATCTCTTGACTGTTCACAGATTTATGGCATGTCTTGAAGGCAGAGAAAAGTTGCATGTTCTCAAACTCTGTCCACTTAACAGTCAGTGTACTGATGAAGGAATAGATTAAATATACAGATATGGAAGGTTTGCAAAGTGTTTTATATACTTTCAACAAATATGTGTATCAACAAATATGTAATGTGTCAGCCATATAGCATGAGGGTTAAAGTGAAGAGTCACCATTTCCCCTGTTCACAACCATCCAGCGTGAGGAGGATAGTTATGAGATTTAAATGAATAGTCTCTACGCTGTACGCCAGTTATGACCTCATTTTAAGTCTGACTGTGGTCATGCCATCTCGTCTGGGTTACGCATCAGTGAGTTACTTTGCATCTCAATGCTCGGCTCTTCCTTTGGCACCAACAGTCAGCCAGTACCTGTTCAATTCCCCCCAGACGTCTCTTCGCACGTCTTCTTGCGTTGGAGTATGCGTCTGGTTCTTGGCCATCTATGAGAGGAGGAGAAACGAAGGGCTGGATTTTGCTTTGCATGACAACACTCACATGATCAAGTGACATGATATCTTTCATCATGAGTGTTACAGTGACAAAGCAATTCACAATAATGGTACACGGACATGGATTATTTCAATGTGTCTAATGGTAGGATATTATGGTCATGGCATGTTGTGGTCTTCTCTCATCTTATATTGAAGCTATGTATATCTAAGGTGACCATGATTTGTTCAAGTAACCCACAACTCATATCTAATGATATGTTATGGTAAAGTGTTATAGTGGTGTAAAGTGTTATAGTGGTGCAAATGTAAAGTGTTATAGTGGTGTAAAGTGGCATAGTGGTGTAAAGTGTTATGGTGGTGTAAAGTGTTATAGTGGTGTAAATGTAAAGTGTTATAGTGGTGTAAATGTAAAGTGTCATAGTGGTGTAAATGTAAAGTGGTATATGGTAAAGTGTTATAGTGGTGTAAATGTAAAGTGTTTGAATCGAGTGTGTAAAGTGTTATATGTAAAATGTTATAGTGGTGTAAAGTGTTATAGTGATGTAAAGTGTTATGGTGGTGTAAAGTGTTGTATGGTGTAAAGTGTTATGGTGGTGTAAAGTGTTGTATGTATTATATTGAAAAGACAGCCATCATGGTTTCAAACTAGCTGGTTTGATAGCTCAATGCCAATACACCAAAGACAGTGCATGTGATCAGCATAATGACATATTTTAATTTTGTATGTCAGACACTGTTTTGCCCTATTTAAACTCCCTCATTCTGCCATGAATAGAGTAAAAATGACAACACATCGGCTAAAGCCTACTGAAGGAAGATGGAAAATGAATGGGGATTAATGACGTGAATGTGAATCATGTAAATAAAATCATTATCTTTTAAAACACTATGGAAATCAAATGTTCATGAGGACATGGGAATGTTCCTCTGTGAGCAACCATGCCTAAGACGTATTACATCCCTTGTTTTGAAGGCAAACTAAAATGAAAGAAATGTAAATGCCTGGAGTGTGGGTCTTAAGCAGATTTTCTCTATTGTATTGAAATAATGATCTTTAATGAACACTTGCAGGCACACACACACCAATGATCTTGAATGAACACTTGCAGGCACACACACACACACACCACTTGTTGACCAAGTGTGAAGAGGTTTGGATGGGCCAGTAGGTGACACTCTTTCCACCTGAAATGACACATGACAGTAAACTTATAGCACAGCCATAGCGCTTCAGCTCTCCACTGCTAGCTATGATGAAATCATGACTCGAACACTGCCAAGTGCCAACCAAGCTTTTGTGGTCCAGACAGAAAGCTTAAATGACAGACCCTGACAAATGGTTTGTTCTGGCCAAGCATCTCATAGTGCTGCTTTTCACAGCATTTCAATTAGCAGTGAAAAATCTTATTGACACATTTCACCATAATCATGCTGCAATTACGCCGGAGTATCAACAAAGTCTGGGCTGTATAATGGGTTATTGCAATAGTACACTGTGCATCTCCTTCTGGCTTCTATCCAGACTTGGTGTACCATGACTAAATCACCACCAGTTGGGCTACTTGTGTTGTTTAACATACACAAGAGGGACTAGGCTGCTGTCTCTAGAATGTGATGACAGACTGATTAAGCTGGAGTTGCGCTGATATAGGTTAATAGTCTCCCAGTACAGAAGTATTTTTCTGGATTTTTTTAATATGTTTTTATTGACTCAAGTTTGAATGAGGCAAACACACGACAGCAATGCTTTGAAAGTACAAAAAATGAGGAGAAGTTGTATGCTTTGTATGCTTTGATTTTGCTGCATGCACAGATGCTGCTGTGCAATTAACCAAGAATAGAAGGACTTAGTAGACACAAGATGAGCCAGACTTTATGATTTCCTCTCATTTGTTGTGTTCAGTAATTGCTCTGTTTACTGTAAAGTTAGAGGGAAGTATTCAGGGAACGAGTTACACAATGTATTG
The DNA here is from genome assembly GCF_046254945.1 of Alosa pseudoharengus. NCBI lineage: Eukaryota > Metazoa > Chordata > Actinopteri > Clupeiformes > Clupeidae > Alosa > Alosa pseudoharengus. The sequence continues at coordinate 6,120,717 of NW_027468663.1, forward strand.
ACTGCCTGTTGTTCGTCATTTCAATACATTTGTGTTTTTGACGTGTGTGTGTGTGTGTGTGTGTGTGTGTGTGTGTGTGTGTGCTAAAAAATGTTTTCCAAGAAAAGCAGTGCTTCCTTAAATCATATGTAACCAAATCAATAAGAAATCTTATTGCCGCATGTTATCTTAACCAAACTAGCACATTTTATCTTAAAGGACAACTCTGGTCTAACAATTGTCTTTTGTCTTAGGGACAACATTTGGATGATAATGAACATTTGGATCAAAATGCTATTAATCGCTACAGTTTTGAGTAAGACTGGAATATGCATATATAACCAAATAGCATATAGCATAGCCTTTAGCAGCAGCTTCATTACATCAAAGTAAATCGCTCTTTTAACTTGTCTAAAAATCATTACACATCTATGTTAGGCTACTATAGAGCAGATAGACTGAAGTATTTTTTATCTTTCTAAGTGTAAAGAACGGGTATAAAAATGACTGTTTGGCAGTTAGTGCTTTACCTTCCTATTATTTCAACTTACAAGTTGATTACCAAACTCTCCTACTTTTGTGTCCATTGACAGTAGGCCTAGCATTTGGTAATCGACTTGTACAAACTTCTCCTAGCAAGATGTCTGTGACTGAAAGAAGAATTCAGGTAATGCAATTGTATGTAATACTTCAGTTGAAATTACTTCTGTTTGTATAGGGACCATCTCCACTAGCATCGTAAACCATACTCTACGCTTTGCTTCTCTTTGGCAAAAAGTTTGGCCTAATTGCCAACCGTTCTTTTCCTGGTGGGTGGACACTTGTTTGAAGTTTAAAATCATTTGAGTTCCTTTGAACCAATCACTAACAACCAGCGTTTCGTCATACTCATCCTGAAACTACATACATTACCAACATAATTCGCTTCCAATACCCCAGTGCAGAGGACAAATTTAACTCTTTACCTTATTATACGGCTCTTCAGAGTGCTGCAGTTCCATTCACATAAATGGGCCTTCCCAACGTTCGGAGGTCTGTTAGGTAATATATGGAACGGCGGTCATTATCGCGTTCGCCGACAGGGCGAACCGGACCCTGGCGCACCAGCGGAGGGGTCTTGCTTCACCCTGAATGGACATTTTACCGATATGGCCGGTGTCCATTCATTATCCCGCTTATTATAGGGGTACTTGCCAAAACGAAAAAAAATAAATCGTGGAAATGCATGGATTATCCATGGATTATCCAGTTGAATGCATTTCCACAGAATTATTTTTGGAATCTGATCCCTTATCATACCTGTTCATTCGTACTCGTCGCTCGACTTATTGTGACTAAATTCAAGATGGCGGTGAACGGTAAACTTCCTGAAGGTACTGTCTGTATAAATCGTCTTGTAAATAAACTACCAGTGCTTTTTCAAAGTTCTCAATGTCTCGTTTTAAATGTCAGGGCCCTCGGAAGTCTACCAATGAAGTGTGGAGCTACTTTGAGCCTCGTAAATGGCGTAAAACAGTGATTTATTTGCATGGCTAGGCCGATGCCCGAGGCACCCCCATCGAAAACCTGTTTTTAGCATTGGCTAACTAGCGCCAGATTTCAGAGTGCAGGGGACAAGCCGAGATGAGCTATGAGACAAAAGTTCACACTTGGTTTCATGTTTCAACACACTTTAGGTAAATATCACACCGAACTTCTATTACTATAACTTCTACAAAAACTTCTGCCATGTTGTTTATTGGCAAACAACTGAATAGCCAGGTAATGTCAGTGCTAGCTGTCCAACATTATTTAGCTATATTTTCATTAGCTTATGTGGTGGTTTTATTTGATAATATACATGTGTGTGTATATGCAACATTTGCTGAAAAATTATGAGACTAAGTCATAAGACTGGACTGTCTGGAAGTCATAAGATTGAAATGTCAAGGCAGGTAAAAGAGGAAGTAAAATTAGGTGACAGTGCTTCACAGAGCCAAAACGAATACAGGCCCTACCTAGCAACAAGTAATTACACATAGAACCTGGCCAATACATATTTTTAATGTCTAAATGAGGAGGAGTTTCCACCAATATCCCAAGTTCGAGAAAGGTTCTGATTGGCTAAAAAGGGGCCTGGGTTCTTAGGAGAAAGAGACATCTCCCAGGCCCCTAGAAGCATAAAAGGTCGAGCGCAGGCATATTCAGATCAAATCTCATCGGGACAGCAGCTGTTACCCATCGCTCTCTTGCCTGACGGTCCAGTCCTGACGCTGTTAGAATTGTATCTTCACTGCAAGACGGCAAATAAAGAATCAACAGTCTTCAGCATCTCTCGTCTTGGTGTTCTCCTTCGGGTCCTTTGACATCAGAGTGCTTATTGAGATTGGAGGTTCGAGAAAGTGGTTAATTTTCCACGACACTTAACCCAGCAGATTTGTACAATAAGAATTACAAGAATTCGTATTTAAAACCAAACATTTGTGAGATACTTGGTACAACATTTACCTCTTATGATTGAGCTTGAGAGACAGGCATACGATCTTGATAAGGCTACTTGCTGGCGGCAAGCTTCTCTTACATTTCTCCCGATGAGTGAACGACCGGAGGTGAACCTCAACAAGTAATATTGCACAGACATCTTGTCAAAGAACGGAAAAAATAATGGTATTTATTAACTGGTTACCATTATAAACGATTCTGTTCCAAAACATAAAAATGTAAAGTTTCTGGTTTTGTTTCTGTTCCATTCTGGTCCAAAAGTTTCTAGTTTTCGTTTTCATTCCATGAACTGGTTCAAAGCCTTGGTATACCATACCATACCATACAAATTTCAAGAATAAAGTCAACATATAATTAGAGTTTAATGTCGAGTTTAATTTTGTCATGGCAATTTTTTTTTCATGTGTGACAAAAATACAAAATAAAAAAAAAGATAAAAAAAAGAATTACACTTGTTAGTCCAAAAATAGACCCTAAATTGTTTTTAGACCAGAGTTGTCCTTTATGGTATAATAGTTGTGTCATTCACTTAACTATTACATTCTGTCATTATTGTAATATCTCCAAACAAAGTTTCATATACAGCATAAACTTTCAGTCCTGAGCAACAATTACCTGACTCTCCCAGCTTTTGTTAGGTTATAGGACTCCTTCTTATCAATAACATTGTATGATAATATCTCATTTGCCCAAATCTGACAACTTCACAAGGAGGAATTGAGATGTTATTAGACACAAAGCCCCGCAGGATTCAGAGTTCAATTAGGTGGCCACCCACTTGATCCAGCTCGTGTAAATTGTCCACTGAGTCCTAGTGTCTCAGCTGTGTTTGGCTCTGAAGGTCACTTGAAAGGGCTAACAACAATTGGCATTGTAAATCAGCCCCCTGCCCCGCCTTGCACATAGCAAGCGAACAACAGGCGAGCTCCAAAATAGCAAACTGGACAGGTTGTGCATGGTTTACGAGCCTCCCTTTCGGGAGCTCACGACACAGATATTTCTGATGGAGTATTCAATGGCAATCACCTGATATAGTCTTTGTACAGTGCATTTGTTATGCAAGGCCTGAGCCATATATACCCTGGCTGCCTGGCACTTATGATTTTTTTCCATTTGTTTCTCGATAGGCTAACAGTGGGTGTGATATTCTGGGGGAAGATTACAAGTCTTTTGTCCTTGCCACAGACCCTGGGGGAGTAACACCTCAAATGGTATCTTACTGGCCGTTAGATCCCCTCAAGGGAGTGATAGTGTTTCATCATGTGGAAGAAATGAAAGAAGATGTTTTTTTTTTTTTACAACGACTGAGGAAACCGTCTTAGACAGCAGTAAAACTCCAGGGTTAAAACTCCTGGTAGATCTGATTGTATGAGGCCTCATATTTGTCTATGCACTTGAATAATTATGTTTATTTAATTAGCTCTACCCCCAGGCCCCCACCCTTCATTGTGATTTGTAGGAAACATTTTTCCAGATTGAGAGAATTATAGCCTTAGATTCCCAGCATTATCACCACTCTACAGGATCATCGTCACTGGGCTCAATCCAGCTCTGCACTGATAGCCATTCATCCATTTAATTCTCATGCTTTATCATGTAGGGGCATGAAACACTGGCTCATTCTACATTCACAGACTGTAAGGTTTTCACCAGCTGCTGGAGTTAGCAATTAAGAGACAAAACAAAATTACCCTGATCTTAACAAAGTTCACCAAATATCATTTTGTAGGCTTCACAAAAGTCTCAGTTACATTGACTTTAAGGTAATCTGTGACATCATATCAACCACTTTGTCCTACTCTGAGGCTGAGGAACACTTACGCTAGAGCTCAGCATAGGTACTGATGATGTCTGCCAGCTCAATTCGCCTGATACAAAGGTGCATCAGGGCGTTTATGGGAATGACCCTAAAGCCAGGTTGATATTCCGCCATCCCCATGGGAGAGATCACTCTCACTCAGAGAGTGACCGTCCTGTCTGCACCCAGGGATTATCCACCTTGGACACCTGTCGCTGGTGCCTTGGTCTCTGTTTGTCTCTCATGTTGGTTGGTGGTCACTAAGGTGTCCTTGCCCACTAGTGAAACAGGTGGGCGGTGTTCCTTAGGGGGCTTCAGTGTGGCCCTTTTCCAGGGCTCGTACATGAGGATCAGCCCCTCCTGACAGGAGCAGGGACCTCTACCCTCACTTGATCCATGGATGCTCGCACTGGGTATAGTGGCACACAGACATACAGTAGATAGCAACATTTTCACTGTGCAGGTGTCACTGTGGATTGGATGGCTAAGCTAGATGGCAGCAACCCATCCCACTGAGTTATACAACATTCACATCAGGCTTTTAGACGGGCGTTTCGCGGCAGCAACAGCTGTAGACAGCTGCAGCTGTGTTTGTCTCGGTCACTTTCATGACTGATACAACTGTCCCCGCCCTTTATATGGATCCAACTCTCTTGGCTACTCCCTGCAACTCTCCACTGCCAGACCATCAGATGTGCAGATGCACAAGGTTCGTCCAGCCGTGTCTTCCCACAGCTGCAAATATCACTTCTTTACTTGGCTCTGCAGCAGGGGCGCAAGGACATCACGCTGCATGGCAAATGCAGTGAAGAGGGCCTGTGACCCAAAGCATCCATGTGGTGATGATAGTACCGCAGATCAGTAGAAAAGAAAACAAGTCAGTCAAAAGTACTGGTACTGGTTGCTGCACTTCAATTTTGCTGTAATATGGTGTTGTAAACCTGAAATGGTGCTGACAGTGATACCATAGTAATGTGACACCAGGCCTGGATAAAGAGCATAGCCCAGGACACTTTCTAGGGTCACTGGGTCAGGGTCTATTAGCAAACAACTTTCTTTAGTGACCTGACCAGTGACCTATGGACCCAAGCAGGTCATAGTATGTGACACGGCCGCCACCACTCTCTCCATCAAACACTTCAAGGCGTCTGTGCACCACTTGAGTGCAGCACAGAGAGGCCTGATTTTGATGAATGTGTTCGCTGGCTTTGACCCTATTGAGAGTACGCCTGTAGCGCCTTGTTTATGAGAGCAGTATTATGTCTCATTATATTTCACATATAAGGAACACAGCCAGTAAAAGCATAACTTGATGTGTCATTTAATCTCAACAACACTTGTCATAACACAACCTTATGTAGACAAAATTTATTTCACTGGACATCTGACAAAAATAGTATACATAAATTATTACCGTACTGTGTGTCAGCTTTCATACCTTACATACTGTATCTTATAATTCTTAAAATAATGGGTTTTATTTTTGCTGGGTCTTTTGGATCTTGGTACTGCTGGGTAAGCCTTCTTTGGATCTGGGTATTGATGCATGGCATCCAGAGTTTTTCCCGCATGTCTACATGAATCTAAAAGTTGGGCTTTACAAGGTACTGACATTACTAATTACACTGATTCCAATTTCAAGTTCCTTTTTGCTCAGGGCTGCTAAAGGGCTGTCATTTACTATCAGACATTTCCAAGGGTCTTACCATGAAATTCACTCTTGACAAAACCCCAAACTACGGCCCAGTAGCCTCCTCATGGCCTGCTCTTTGATGTGAACAATATTCTTATTTCAGCCAATGAACTCTTCTGTCTTACTCCTTATCTGCCCACGTGAAAACACAGCTGTCCATTCTTAAATCAATAGCCTCTTCAATCTGTGCTATAAATCGATCAAGTGTAGACGTAATGGAAATTAATAAATGTCTCTCTTTCAAAACGTTCTTTTATGCTCAGTATCTTTTCCCTGGTTGTATCCATCTACAACGCATCATCAGCAGTCCCAGTGGGGAGGACTCAGAGTTCATGAAAGTTGATTCATTAACTATGAACATACATTCGAGATTAATCCAATAATGACCAACACAAGCCAACGTTTCTACAACAGATGGCCCCAAAAATACAGTCATATGGATTAGCAGGCCACTATGTTTCAGCAAGTATTGTATTGATGAGGAAAGTGTTTTATGAAAGCAATTAGTGGGTGGCAGCATGAGCCTCAGGGAGACTATCTCCTCTGCTACCGGGTGTATAAACATGAGCCACAGGAAATCTGCACAGTGAATATTAATGTGCAAGGTTTAGCATTGAATAGGTAGCAAAGTTAATCAACTTTATTTCCACTCAGTAGCTATCATTAGTTATAACAGTAGCTATATAATATATGCATATAATGTCATATGGTAATGATATACAGTAATGAAAACTCTAGCTCTGAATCACTTGAAAGTCTGGACATTTGCCCTTCATATCCCTTAAACCTTTCTGAGCTCTCACGGGGAGAGCTGCTGGATCAGGCAGGATGGAGTGCTTTGTGGTTTTAATGGGTATGATTGTCATGTCTGGTAGGTGCTAAATGATTGAGTTTGCCAGTGACCCTGGCTCTGGATTTCTAGCCATATTAGCCGCCCATCCTGACACAGTGTTCCTCCTGAGTGTGCCTGGGAGCCTCGGGTCTCAAATAGACACAAAGGGCATGTCCTTTTATAGCCCTCCCATTGTTGCTGGCAGGGCAGGGTAATGCAGGGGGTGGGTGGGACGGCACCTGTGCGGGCGATGATAAAGAGCCGGCCGAGCCTGCAGCACACCTTCACCCAGAGCGAGTCCGAGCCCTTGGCAGTGTCCAGCCTCTCCCACCCTCTGTAGTTCCTCTCCACGCATCGACATGGCACCCAAGAAGAAGGAGAAGGAAGAGCCCAAACCAGCCGCCCCCAAGCCCCCAGAGCCCGAGCCCCCCAAGGAGCCCGAGTTTAACCCCGCAGAAGTGCAGGTATTGCCCATCCCTCCCTCCAGTCCGTGTCCTTACAGCTGCACAGAGTAGCGAGATCAGAGAGAGCGATATTATACAGTATGCTTTTACATACTCTTCTATTGAGGAAAATAATTCATCTATTTGTTTCTTTTCTTTTGAGAATGAGGACTTGTGTTTTCTTCTGTCATGTCATAAGAAGTGGAGTAGAAAGCCTTTGCTTTCTGCAAATTTCTTTTTATCTTAGAGTCGCATAGCTTCTGTTTGATGGAAAGGTCACTTGTGTGGCCTGGCAGTTCTATTGTTGCTACTGTTGTCTAGGGGTGGACATGGCCCATTAGGATGGTGTTAGATTTGTTTTGAAGGAACATCAGAGACACCATGTGTTGCAACCCAATCAGTGCACACTACTAACCATAGGAGTGCTGAACTGAAAACCCTCACATGGACTTAGCAATTCCATCCAGACAGGGAGAGATATTCTTACATTTCTGCATTTTACCACGGTAAGGCCAGGCTAATTAGAAACATATTGGAATACTTCAAGCAGCCACTGATGTTTTCATAACGCTATTCTATCTGATATGATTTTTCCTCAAAATGAATGTTTTGTTTAATGGTTAGGGCCAGAAAGGTATGCCACATGGTTCCAGCGCAACAGAAGATATTCTCCTGGTGCTATTTTTTCCCCTGTCTTTCCCCCTTTTCCATGGGCTGGAATATTTCTTGGGTTAGGAAGCCGCCATAGCTATTCCAGTGCTCTGAGGTTAAAGCCACACAATGTGATTTTCATTATGCAGTTCCTTAGAGGACCACCCACTCACGGAACTGCTAGCTGAAGAAAAACTGCTGAAACAGACTTTTTCCCCCTCATATTATACATTACAGGGTATCTAAATATATCTATAGTGCATAGACTTGTGCTCTCTCATCAATAGGCAAGATGTGTTTTAATCCAGTGTAGCATGGTTACAGTTGATTTCATTTTGATTTAAAAATCTATTTTTGATTGACCTGTGGATGTCCTTGTTGGGGACAGGGGAAAGTTTATGGAAAGTCCTATTTCTTTCTGTGTTAATCATGGGGTTAGCAACCACATAGCAAATCAGTTAAGACTCTTCAAAAAAGGGTTCAATTTCCCATTGTGTCTGAAGGTTTCGCTATGCTTAAAACTTTTATTTTAGCTATCTCAAGGAAGTGTAAATCAACACAAAAAAACAAAACAGGAAAATCACAGAGTACGTTGCTATGATTAGGAAGGGCTCCCTGTACTTTTGACAGTATGTTTTATCCTCCACATTTTAAGAGATTAGCTTTAAAAAGCAGGCCGTTGTTCCTTAACTGCTTTCGTTGGGGTCACTTAATCTTTAGTGACAGGCGCATCCCTGACCTGAGCAGCGCGTGATAAAATAAGTGAGCTGGTGTTAGTTGCGGGGGCTCTTGCCCAACCGAGTTCGACGGGGAGTGTGAATGGGCTGCTTGACTGAAGGTCACCCAGAAACCGCCCGTGGCCCACCACAAGTCAGTCTGTGTGAATTAGCTGCGTGTAACCTGAGCCCTAAGGACTCTCCGATGTGTGAGGACAACTGCAAAAGTGCCACACAACTGCCACATAACCAGACCCCCCCCCCCCCCCCCCCCCCACCCACACATAATATGATTAATATGACACATATTATGTTAGTCACACACACAGACACGCAGGTCAGGAACCAAGGTATAAGCATTTCCACATGTATTATGTTAGTCAGATAGAAAGTGGCTATTTTTAGATTTGGTTAAGCCTGTGTTTGAAACTGGTGTGTGTGTGCGTGTGTGTATGTGTGTGTCATCTGATATATTGTTATTATTGTTTTGTCTTGTTGCAGATTGAATTCACAGCTGAGCAGATTGAGGGTAAGCCATATATTTACTTTCATATATATATATATATATATATATATCTATATACACACACTACACAAGGGGTTCTCGACTGTTGTTGAATGAAATGGCTGATCTTTAATGCAATATCTACATTGACCATTATCAGCAACCATTCATCCAATGTTCCAGAGGTACATTCTGTTTACTAATCTGATAGCATTTTAAAAGGCTAACTGAGAAAACATTGGAGAACCCTTTTGCAATTATGTAAGCACATAATGTATTCTGAAAACTGCTGCCCTGATCAAAAAAAAAAACAATGCAACTGATGATCTCAGTTGGTATTCTGTCTATGGAGTGGAATGGGGGGGTCTAGTGACCCCACATTTTTTACCAAACTCCATTGTGTTATTATGTCAAAATAAGACTGATTTAAGATGATAAAATAATCTTATTGAAGTGCATGTTTCATTTGTAAGAAATGAGAGAGCTCACATGTCTGAGCCCTACACACAAAAAGGATGTCAGTTATCCACTGCGATACCCTTGGGAAAGGGCAAAACAAGGGGTCACAGTTTCATTTAGCAGGGTAGACACACTAAATTGCCTGTGCACTACTCAAACACAAAAAACACCACTTCAACTTACCCGTGTTGCTATGACTACTGTACATGTCTCTCTGGATGTTTCCTTCACTTGTTTTGACATATAGTGCCCCCCACATGTATTGGCACCCCTTGTAAAGATGAGTTGAAAGCGCTATAAGAAAAAAGCATTCTGATGGTTCTTTGAGAAATATATTTCTCATTGTTCTAGGGATGTCAATAAATGTGGAGGGTGATGTATGTGATGGATAAAGCCTTTTTAATGAGAGTTTTCGGAGGGAAAGATGGAATATGATGGGGGATGTAGCTCAGTGGTAGAGCGCATACTTTCAATCAAAATCTTGTGGGCAGCCGTGGCCCACTGGTTAGCACTCTGGACTTGTAACCGGAAGGTTGCCGGTTTGAGCCCCGACCAGTGGGCTGCGGCTGAAGTGCCCTTGAGCAAGGCACCTAACCCCTCACTGCTCCCCGACCGCCGCCGTTGTAGCAGGCAGCACACTGCGCCGGGATTAGTGTGTGCTTCACCTCACTGTGTGTTCACTGTGTGCTGTTTATGTTTCACTAATTCACCGATTGGGTTAAATGCAGAGACCAAATTTCCCTCACGGGATCAAAAAAGTATATATACTTATAATAGTAGGTTTTTTCAGAAGGGCTGAGAGTGAGGGACTTATCTGTGAAAGGGAAGCATATATACTTTCAGTTCACAGCATATTTCAAGGGATAGCCATGGATGGTCTGTTTTATTTCTTTTATTTTAAAAATGAGACTATTAAAGGGGTGGGAATATGTATGACTTGTGTAGTCCTGTCATAAAAACCTTCACTGAAACATCTTGACAATGTAGTCGAAATCCATCTAACCACATGGCTTCAGAAAACTTCTTAGTTGCAATTGAAGACACTAGACATCAGTAATGAATTTATTTCCCCTGATGGCATGGCACTGTCTCGGATTGCGATTTAAGATAATGAAAACAGACTTTTGAAAGAAGGACGAGAAGCCGAGCTGTGAAGCTTCCAAACGCTGTCTGTCTCTGATCGCTCCTCTTTTTCATTCTCACCCCTGCCGCTGTGCTGAGGCTCCACTGGAGGTGGCATTTCACTGGGTAATCAACAGCCAGGCTGGGGAACCTTATGGAGAGACATGGAGACTAGGATGAATGCAGAATATGAACAATGCAATCCCCTATTTATTTCTCTCTCCCTCTCTGCTTCTCCCTGACTCTAATCCCCCCCCCCTCTCTCTCAATTTCAGATTTTAAGGATGCGTTCCAGTTGTTTGACAGAACGCCAACCAATGAGATGAAAATCACATTTGCCCAGTGTGGAGATCTGATCCGGGCCCTGGGGCAGAACCCCACCAACGCCGAGGTCATGCATGTCCTGGGAAAGCCCAAGGCTGAGGGTGAGCTCCCCACACATAGCCACTGGTTTGGACTGGATTCAGTTGGCCCTATTAGATCCATGGAGCCATGCAAAATTGGCTCTGTTACAGTTTGATGGCATGTACTGCAATTGTCAAGTCAAGTCTGTTTTATTTAGTATAGCGCATTTAACATGCACAGAGTGCAACCCAAAGTGCTCCACATACAAGACATTGACAAAACAAAAGACAATAAGACAAAAAATGCCAGGCGGAGCGGCGTAGTCGCCAGCATACCCGTGACACCAAGACATGACAAAAAGATTTGTATTATTGAACAAGTAATGCCTCATTTACCTTTGCTCCAAATGTACACATTTGCACATGAGTCACTTACTGTAGTTGGCAACAATGATATTCTTCCTCATAACATACTATGGTGGTGTCATTCTGCCTTGTAAGCTATATATCTGTTTATATCCGTGATTATATGACACTGACAGAAATGCAGGTCAAGATGCTGGACTTCGACCAGTTCCTGCCCATGCATCAGCACATCTGCAAGGCCAAGGACCGCGGCACATTTGAGGACTTCGTTGAGGGTCTGAGGGTGTTCGACAAAGAGGGCAATGGCACCGTCATGGGCGCTGAGCTCAGACACGTGCTGGCAACACTGGGTAAGCTGGTCAGCGAAACTACCCGTGTGCCATTTCGCTCATGAACATAATTATCAGGGGGATTTGGCCATCTCAATAGGGGGTGAGGTGTGTGTGTGTGTGTGTGTGGGGGGGTGTTTATGTGTGTGTGTGTGTACGCGTGTGAGTCTGTGCATGCATGCCTGTGTGTGTACATGTGCATCTGCACGGCAGTCATAATAAATAGTATCCTTATATAGATAATATTATGATACAATGTATAGTCAGCTGAATAATCTGAACTCAGTTTATCTCAGTTTATCTCACTAGCTGCAATTTCGCTCATGAACATAATTATCAGGGGGATTTGGCCATCTCAGTAGGGGGTGAGGTGTGTGTGTGTGTGGGTGGGTGAGTGGTTGCTTTATCTTGAGTAATCCCCTCTAGCTTTGCCCCCGGAGTAATATCTACTCTCACTGGGATTTAGCAAGACTGAGATCTTTATTTGTATGTTCCAATGCACAGCCTGATTAGTCGCATTAGAATTCAAGACCCCAAGTCTTCCTGTAAAGCCAACTTGCTGATCCTTTCACTGCGGTTGACAGATCGGTGCTGTGGGTCTGGATGAGTTACTGTAACCTGCACTAGAGGTTGTCACTTCTGCCTGCAAGGTTTTCCGTGTTAGTGGGCAACTCATTCATATTCCAGCTATTTTGGGATGTGTCTTAGAGATGAAGTGTTTATACAAACTGAACAAAGTGCCCAGTGCCCATTTGACAGGTGAACTTAATTAACTTTAGTGTTAAATGTACACTTTGTGTGTGTGTGTGTGCATCTCTTTGTGTGTCTCTTTGTGTGTGTGTGTGTGTGTCTCTTTGTGTGTGTGTGTGTGTGTGTGTAATAGGTGAGAAGATGAAGGAGGAGGAGGTGGAGCAGCTGATGGCAGGACAGGAGGATGCCAACGGCTGCATCAATTATGAGGGTGAGTGCAGGACAAGAGACCAGCACACAGAATGTTGCTACCTCTAGTATCCTCAATGTTATTTCTCATTTTTGTAAGTCACTTTGGATAAAAGCATCTGCTAAATTAATAATATGGATGTAATATGTGATGTAATATGGATATGGCCTATATTACTGTAGCTTAAATGTAAACACACATTCAATGTTCATGGCTGAGGCATAGGTCATGTGATAACCTTTCCTAGATGGACAGAATGCTCAGGTCTTTTGACCTATCCCTTTCAGTCTTCAGACTTTTCTTTAAACTTTTTTCTCCCTCTGATCTAATTAATTATGCCTTGTGTTTGTCCAACAGCTTTTGTAAAACACATCATGGCTAGCTAAAAGGGTAAGTCAAGAGAAAGACTGAATACTGTATATGACCATAATATATGCTTATATGCTTATAAGCATATAGCATATATTAGCAATGCTTCTAATACTGTATGTGTAAAGAAATATTACTTATGCTGCTCTTTTTTAGTCTGTAGATGATCAAGACACCTTGGAATTGGCTGAAGACAAACATGCTTCCCTTTTTATATGATCCCTTGGCGTACGTGCAGTCCTGTTAACTCGTGTGCAAGGTCTCCCCCTACATTAGTTAACTTCCAGTTGTTTTTTGTAATTACACACACCTGTTCAAACCAAAATAGTAACTGTATAAAATATACATGTTCATTATTTCATGTGACATCAAAAAATAAACAAATAAACTAAATACTTTTACTGTTGTTTTGTTGACTGTTATAATCCGTAAAGCTTGTACTGAAGCCTGTTGGGCAGTTCTCCATTCTGCATTTCCACCACGGCATTACAGTTGATAGCTTGATGGTTTGAAACTGAAAACTTTAAAACTTTATTTTTTATGTTATTTGAATACAATTTGGATTATTGGCATAATTCCATACCATCTGATTGAAAACCTACACCGTACCATGAAATTGCAGCTTATACTGCAAAATGTTTTTCTAATTTCTCGCCAGCAGATGGAGCCACATATCAAGTAGAGAACATTGGAAGAACATAAATATTTCATGAGAACACAGGAAATCATACCAAAAACATAATGACCCTACTTAATTCTGCCACACATAACAGCTAAACGTCTGGAAAGCTTTTATCACAATGTGGCATCATGCTGGTTTTACTGAAACACTCATCTCCAACCAATTCTTTGTCCAAAGACAAATCTCCAAGTTCATGTGGCGTGTTTCATCAACAAATAACCCTTGCGTAACCCCCCGCCTTTAGAAAATGTGCTGTAATCCTGAGCCTCCATCCAATTTCATCAGTAGGCTATGGCCGCCACTTGAGCATGTCTGAGCGTCCTCCCAGAAGAGGAAATGAACTTGGCACACAACAATGATCACAGCCCACACAACAGGACACAATTCTGTGAGCAACAAAATATCAAATATTGCTGCATTAGGGAGAGTGTCTCAGACTGTGAGATGTATTAGAATAACAATAAAATGCAGCATTTTTGCTAGATATTGATCAGTTCCTATGCAGCTGCTTTGAAGTCGACGGTGGGGGCACAAAAGACATATCTGATGAGTCAAATTATTAGGATGACTTTTTAAGTTTCACCGTTGTCATCGTTTCCCAATATGAACACTAGATGGCAGAAGTAAAGCACACACAAATTCATGTTTCTAATCGAGAGCAGACAGTCTGAGGATGAGAAAAGTGACCTCTCCACTTTCACGCTTTGGTAAATCCCTTTATGTGTTTATGCGACTTATTTTATTCATCCTGCTGCATTGTATCCACAGTAGTGCTGCCACTAACGACTAATTTTCTAACGACTAATCTTTTGACAAATTTTTCGATTAGTCGACTAATCTAAACGACTATTTTTTTTTAAAATCAAGTGTTTGTTATTTTGTTGTGTACGTTTTATTTTGAACTCAACTAAAGGGAAAACGTAAAATATATATCACCCTACTTTTGTTAGAAGCTGTATTACTGTAAGTAAACTGTTCAAAAACATTATGTAGTAAAAAAAAACCACCCATTTAAAATGCTACCTTCAGATCTACAGTAATGTCAGACCTTTGATAGACTTTATTTGTATGCCAGTGTTGCCATCGACATAGACAACTTCTTTGACCTGAGGCCCGGTCATTGCATACTTTGGGGTCATAGGGCCCACCTACATGAACCCACCCCCCATCAAATTATCATTATATCACATCACAATTATTATTGTTATGCTATATTGTTATACATGCACTTCAAAGCAGCCAGTGTTTAAAGTGCTAACATTGTTCACAAAAAGTTTAAAAACTTGCACATCAGAGGACTGCTTTACTAATGTAAAATATAATTAGAATAGTTCTATTGCTTTTGCATGGTTGCATGATAAATACTTCTCAAAACAACAGCAATTATATGGGTGTCATCGTTTTGGGATGTTTCCCTCATGCAAGCATCATATACTGGTAGGCAAATGGAAAGAATATTTACATATTTAATTATGCCACAAGCTTTTGGCCACGTTATTCAGATTTGACTATACAATACTCTAGATAGTGTATTATAGTCTGTGCTCTGTTTTTATGGAAGTTGCATAAATCCACATTGTTCTATTAAATGTAGTTTCATAATTAAATAGCTTTCCAATAGGTTGAATTGGAGATTTGCTACCAACGTTATCAAGTGGTTTCAGTTTCTCTCGCGCATTGAATGAACGCTCATACCACCATTTAATTGTATGCCTCTATGTTTGATGACACCAAATTAGCAAGTAATTCATACTGATTGCAGAAAAGTTTGTTTTCTTTTTCTGTCGGTCCGCGGTTCCTTGATCAATTGCGCAGCAAATTATCAGACGAAGCCCCGGGAATAATTTCACTCCGCGGCTCCGGACCAGCAATGTCCACGTTACGGCCGGTGCTGGTTAGGTGCTGGTCCGCGCGGCCCATAGTTTGAGAAACGCTGGACTTTGAAAGGCGACAGGAGTTGAGGACTTTGCAAATGAGCCTAACATCAGCATGTTCAAAACAAGTAAGCTACAGGCACTTTGTGCGTCTTACCACATAGGTTACTTCACTTTCAGTTGGCTTGAACGCTAAAAAAATATGCGTCGTGACTTATTGACCATGGGAAATGACGCCCACCTTGATTGTTGATATCACGGGCGGCGGCATGTTCGGTTTAACGTTTTTTTGTATGAATGAATTACAGTAATGACACGCCGTTGCGTTGTCAACGTGAGACACTTCACTTCATTTATTTCAATTTCCACAATAGGCTACTATATTAGTCAGAGTCTGGACTAGCGTAACCTACTAGCTTAGCTCCCCCCACTTAGCTCTGCCTAATAATTAATTGCGCTGAAAGCAGGCAGGCACGCAGCTTTGCTGCTGGCCTTAACACTTGCGTGCATAGTGGGGTTTAAAACATGCCAAATTCTTAGTAGCCTGTTTAACATCCAAAGACAGTCATTGTACTTTTCAAGAGTTAATAACATAGAGTTAATATAACATTACAGCCGTGTGAGACAAAAAATAAATAGGCGGTCAATAGTAAAACGACTCTTCGACTAAAAAAATTGCCGTCGACTAATTTTCATGGTCGATTAGGTCGACTAATCGCGGCAGCAATAATCCACAGGCTACACGACATATGGCAGCAACATTGATCTAATTATGTAAAATCTTGTAAAACGTGTGTACTAATCGTATATCCTCCAAATACATGGCCATGTTTGGGTGGACATACTACACTAGTGCATTAGAGTTTGAGCCAAAGGGGGTCACCACAACCACTTGGGGGTCGCTCACTATTTTCAGCAAACTTCTTCACTACGGAGCCCTAGAGGTGTCATCGCTAAATGTTTTGCATGTTGAGAGAATGTGCGCTCGTTTTACTACATTGTGCGCTCGTTTTACTAAATTGTGTGCTCGGTTTACTAAATCGTATGCACAATTTACTATATTGTGCTCTCGTTTTACTATAGTGTGCGCTCATTTTACTAAATTGAGCTCTCATTTTAAGCATAGTAAAACGAGGGCACAATTTACTAAACGAGTGCACTATTTACTAAAACGAGCGCACGATTTACTAAAACGAGGGCACGTGACATTAAAGCCTACTGGAAAGATTTTTAATTGCAATTTAATTGAATGGAATTTACTTTTACGATTAAATAAAATTAATTTATCCCTCTCACCCATAGTTTTCTATTTATTTACAAATGTACATAGGCCTACTGTAATTACATGTATACATAGTTATTCTACTGATCTTCATACTAACATCCTTGAACAGGCGGAACGGGCTGCGAACGGTCAGGATGGCTGATCAATGGCAGGAGGAAGGTTCCGGCCGAAAAAACCATGCAGACTAGACACAGATGGGGCAGGCGAACCCAGCACGGCAGGCTCAGGGAGGACTGAAGAAGCAGGCAGAGTGGGCTTCGGCAGTACAGAAAGACCAGAGAAGACTGACTCCGGCAGGACGGAGGGCTCGAGCAGGGCAAGAGGATCGGACAAGACAGACACAGACTCTACGGATGGAACAGGCACAGACGGGAGACAGGCACAGACGGATGGAACAGGCACAGACAGGAACAGTAACGGGAACGGTGACTGGGACTATAACGAGGACATAGACAAACACAGTTACGGAGACAGAGACGGGCACAGTTACGGGGACAGAGACGGGCACAGTTACGGGGACAGAGACCTCAGGGGAGACAGGGACAGAGAAGTGCTCGGGCGGAGGCTGGGCCGGCTCGGGCGGAGGCAGGGCAGGACAGACTCAGACTCAGGCAGGACAGACTCAGGCAGGACTACAGACACAGGGGCAGGAGAAGGGACAGGAACAAAGACAGTGACAGGAACAGTGACTGGAATGGTGACTAGGATGGTGACTGGGACAGAGACACAGACAGAGACAGAGACGGGCACGGTGACGGGAACAGAGACGGGAACAGAGACGGGCACGGTGACGGGCACAAAGACAGGCACAGCGATGGGGACAGGGACAGACCACTCAGGAGAGACAGGAACAGAGAAGGGCTCGGGCAGAGGCGGGACCGGAAAGTCAGAGGGAGGCGGAACCGACTCGGGCAGAGGCGGGGCCGGAAAGTCAGAGGGAGGCGGGTCCGGCTCGGGCAGAAGCGGGGCTGGACAGACAGGCAGAGGCTTGGTTGCCGGCATGGCGTCGGGAGACTCGGCTGCCGACTCGGTGTCGGGAGACTGGGCTGCAGGCGTGGCGTCGGGAGACTGGGCTGCAGGCGTGGCGTCGGGAGACTGGGCTGCGGGCACAGGAGCGGACTCGGCTGCGGGCACAGGAGCGGGCGTCTCTGGGCTGGGCACAGGAGCGGGCGTCTCTGGGCTGGGCACAGGAGCGGGCGTCTCTGGGCTGGGCACAGGAGAAAGCTGGACCTCCCGGGTACCAGCCAGCATAGCCTCTGGATTGCTGTGCTGCTGAGACACCTGTCTCTTATGGCGACGCTTCTTTCTGGGGGCTGTCTTGGTACCAGAGTCGACGACAAGAGATTCAGAGTCAGGTGACCCAAGGACTGGCTGTGTGGAGTCAGAAGACTCAGGAGCAGAAATGTTGGGCAGACAATAGGGAGCAGGCAGGGCATCCACAGACTCAGGGGACGGGTCAAGAACAGGCAGGACAACAGAAGCAGGGATGGCTTTGAACAACATGGTTGCAGTCAAGGCCTCAGCTGGCTGGGTCTTGGCTGGATGCACAATGTCGGTCAGAGAACTGGGCAGCGCCAGTATTGGACGCCTCTTTGCGCCACGCTTCCTTCTAGGGGGTGGCTTGATAGCTAATCTGGTACCCAAGAAAGGTGACTTTTCAGAGTTCAGATAAACAGAGTCTAGCAGGAACCCGGCAGGCTGGGATTCATAACTTGGGCAAGGGGGTTCAGGGTTTGAAGACTGGAGCCGAAGCAGACCCAGCCTGACTACACAAGGTGCTGGCTGGAGACTCTCCGACCCAGTGGATTGGTTCGACAAGGGCTCCACAAGGTCTGGGTGGGCAACTCTAGAAAAATTCAGGATGGCCTGGAAACTCTCCTTAAGCTGCTTTGTCTGGGAGGCCGCTTCATCTATGCCAGGTAGTCCTCTCAACCAGGTCTTCTCAGTGAAAAGTCTGTCCATTAGCGTCACCGCCGCCAGTCTTCGGTCACAGTCAGAGTCACTGTGGATAACAGAGTTGAGCTTCTGAAGGAAGTAATTTGTTTGCTCAATCTCCTCCCAAGCAGGTAGTTCGGTGTCGGCTGGGTCCATAGTTGGTCGGATCGTAATGTCAGGATTTCAAGAAGGAGGACCCAAATGCACGACCAGTGAAGCAAGACTTGAATTAATCCAGACTTTACTCAGACACATACATACTGTAATCACTTAGTCTAGAAGAAACAGAAATCACGATCCGACAAAGACACAAAGCCAACACAGAACCCAAATACACAGAACAATTAAGCAGATAACCAATGACAGAGCAGATAATCAGTGAAGACAGGTGAGCAAACAATATGAAATGACAGAGACAAAAGGGATCAGGTGAGAACAGAAAATGGAGGGAACAAGCAGAGACAGGAAGCAAAGACCAAATAAGGAGAGGGGTGGAGACAACACATGACTGATAATAGAGCACATGGTCATACAAAACACAACAGAAATCAGGAGCAATACACAAAATAGCCAGCAGGGTGGCCAGTGGGCACAAGTCCTGGCTGAAATCATGACATTACTGGAGATGCTGAGTCCATATCTGACATTTTCAAGATTCAAAATCACTATATAAACTTGGTTTGGTCACGTTTTTACTCTCATTAAGCTGAGTTTTTGGGGGCGATTTTTGGAGGATAAAAATGTTCAGTGTTTAGGAATAATTTGGATCCTGAAGTTATTTCTGAATTCCACAATCATTTTGGAAATAGCTATTCACTGGCCCTCTGCTGTGACTCACAATTGAGTAACAAAGGGAAGAACTAGCCTCTACTCCTCACTGTCCTCATCCGTTGTCCTGTCGCTATCTTCTCCAGACTCTTCATCCCTGTCCTTCTGCTGTTTTTGCTGTGTAAATATATTGCCACATGTAACATCACTGCCTTTGCAGAAACAATAATTAGTACAGGCCAGGCCTGCAGCTGCACTTTCCAGATACATGTATACACAGTTTTAACCCAGCGTTGCAGTTACAGCTGATAACATCTAACAAATCAGGAGGAGCAACAGGACTTGAATCGAGGGCGGGCAAGTTCCTCTCCTTTCTTCATACCTGTCTTCTAACTCCCTCCAAACGCGGTTATATCCACAGCCGGTGGATCAGGACGGTCTGCTGCTTTCCAAAGCAGCACCTGTAGATGGGCACGTTTTCCATGGAGGGGCAAGTTGCGTTCTGTAGGAGACAGTGTCTTCAGTGCTGGAGGAGCCGGGAGTGGAAGACCTCACCGCCAGGGATGAATTACTGCACGGGCCTACCGGGCCCGGCCCAGGGGCCCAAGGGGTCAGGGAGCCCTGAAGCCCAAGCCTTTGCATGAAATCATTGCCTCAAAGGATCCGAAGAGAACCCTTGTAAGGGGTACTAAAAAGCTTACAGAGGCCTTCAGTAGAAGCCGCAGGAGGAGACCAGCCATCGCCTGGACCTAGCTACGGGAGAAATGCTTGCCTGAAGAGGGTTTTAATGCAGTGGCCACGGCGGAGAAGGACTTCACGCGACTGGGAGAGCGGTCTGAGTAAGCGGCCTTGGAAAATAAGGTAGTGACGCTGGCCTGGGCACTGACTTCACCGAGAGAAGACCTTGAGCCCCTGCCCCCGCCGGACAGCTTTAGGCTGGAGTTGGCGGTGGCCCTGGCTGCGGAGCAGAGCAGAGGTGGAGCGGCAATGAGGTGGTGCCTTGAGGATGGACAGTTGGCGGAGCCTGTTCGAGTCGGCCTGTTCGCCGGTGCTCTTTAGAAAAATAAGGGGGGGAAAAGTTTGTTGTGTGAAATCCGATGGAACGAGCCAGAGAGGCGATCGTGGCGGTGTGGAGTGGCCGAAACAGCGGAGGACAGCTCTGCGACAAGGTAGCAGAGGAGGGACGCCAACGTTGTAGCTGTGCGCAGCGTGGTCCGGCTGCGATGGAACTGGAGTCTGCTGCCCCGACTGGCGAGACGACGGAGTGGAGCATCGGAGGTGCAGTGCCAGTTACGGTGCTCAGCGCCGGGGAGTCTGTGGCAGTGGAGGCTAGGCCCCGCCAGGTGTTGGAGGAACGTTGCGGTGGTGCACACTGCGAAAGTGCGACCTGAGGGCGTTCTCTGAAGGGAGCTGGGGACGAGAGGCGACAGACCAGGTGACTGCTAGCACGCCCCGCATTGGGCCGCTGGTGGTTGTGGTTCCCCAGAGTGAGTAGGGCTCTTGCGGTGTGTGCACCCCACCTGCTGTGTGGCAGTGCCAGAGACTAATTGCTGGACTGAATGTGGGAACGCCCGCGCCGAGGATGGCAATGGCTTGTTGGGGGAGCTGTGCAACGCCAGCGTGCTGGACTGTGCTTGAGATTCCCACGATGTTTCGCGCTGGGGATTCTGGGAGAACTGAATGATCATCTCAATACCAATGTTTCCCAAAAGGCTTGTCCCAAGGAGAACAGTATTACCTTAAACACACATGAAGAAACTGAACAGTCCAATCAGTATACTAGGATAAGCTAGCCAACTGTGTTACTTTGTTTACAATATTTCCAGGCTTCAACCAGACAGCTGAATGTGGTAGAGTTGTAATAGAAATAGTAGGCCTAAGCTATAGGCTAATCTGCATAAAGTGTGCTGTCATAAATATCAGACATTCAATATTCTCTCTTTTTATATCAGGATATAAAATAATACAGATATATTACATTGTAATCCTCTGGTACTCTAAGGTAGGCTATTGAAATGTCTAGCCCCCCCTCCAAAAAAAGAAAAATCGAGGTTCGTATCAAACCGTGGGTCAAAAATCGTGATACGAATCGAATTGTTAGGTTGGTGTATCGTTACAGCTCTACTGTATATCGCTACAGCCCTATCCTCCAAAAATCTGTCTAAATTGTACCAAAAAACTCAGCAAAATCAGCTTAATGAGAGTAAAATGTGACCAAACCAAGTTTAAATAGTGATTTTGAATCTTGAAAATGTCAGATATGGACTTAGCATCTCCAGTAACCCCTAAAAACATTGTCTATTTTGGCCAAGCAGCTCTTATAATATGATCAATATAGGCTATTATACTAATTTATGCTATTTAGCTCAATTACACAAATTGCCCAAAATATGCAAATTAGCATCCGGCAGTTTCTGCATGCTGGGAACCCATACTATATATTTCCATCATAAAACTTTGGTGTACTCAACATATCCGGGTCCACAATGGGGCTCTATGGGCTGTCATAGAGAAATGAATGATGTTAAATCTCCGCTTAGCATTCTAATAACAGAAGGGGCACATTTATGTGGACCACTACAACATGACCAGTGTTGCCACAGTTACCTTGAAAAAGTAATCTGATTACTGATTACTCCTTTAAAAAGTAACTTAGTTACTTTACTGATTACTTGATTTTAAAAGTAACTAAGTTAGGTTACAAGTTACTTTATTAGTTACTTTTAGCAGCTGCCGACAACACCCCCACCGCCTCAACATAAAAATGATAACTGTTTTTTCCAATACTCACTATACTGGAAGTGCATTTTAACAGCAATGTATAGCAGACATCCCAACCTAACCTACTTAGATACTGAAATTCAGATGTTTGTTCAATAATGTCTAAGTACACCAAATAAGGAAGGCCTATTGATAGAAATTGTTATAGTAAAATATGTAGATTTTTTGTAGATTTGTTTTTCATGTAGCCTTGGCAACTAGCCATCTTGTATAGGCCTGAGTAATATGCAAATTAAATTACACTTGTTAAACTCACCTCAACAAGTATTTTGCAATAATTTAACCCGCCGTGAGCAATGCTAAAGTCGCTGTTACAAACAGTGCATTGTGCAAGATTATCATTGTTTTATCTTTTGAGACAATTGGGTACACTTTTGTGTAGTCTGATGTGAAATGGGTCTTAAATCTTCCTTTTTGAGGGGCACTGACGCTGCCATCACGCTCCTGTTCCTAGATACACTGACTGAACTGATTAATTAAGTTTGGGAGAAAAGAGATATAAGCACACTTACACTGAAAACTGATTGGTTGATTTAGCGAAACAGACCAGGATGCTCTCTGTCTTGGATGCGCTTCAGGCACAAACGCACCACTCCTCTCTCTCTCCCTCTCTGTTGTGTGCGCGTTAAGCTATGCACACGCGATTTGAAGTCCGGTCTGGCTTGCGTGCTCTTGTTCGCTCTAGGTTTCGGGAGATTTTATGTAATTTGCGGGCGTCAGGAAGCCGCTATCAATAGTGGGAGACTCCCAAAAAAACCTCGGGAGACTTGGGATGTCTAGCTAGACAGCACTTTGTCGCCAGCACAGAATGTACAATGTACCTTAATGTTGTCATGTTCAGCTGACACAAACTCAAAGTAATGACTGATGAAATGTGCATCTCTCTCTCCCTCCATTGTTTACGTTTGTGTCGCTGCATGGTTTTACACGTGAATTGTGCTCATGCTGAAAACGTGAGCATAGCCTACATGACATTAATCCACAAGACAAGAAGAAAGCAAAGAATATATCTTTTTATTAAGGAAAATTACAAAAATAGTAACACACAGTAACTTAGTAACTTAAATCTGATTACTGGTTTGTAAATAGTAGCGCGCTAGATTACTCCTTACCGAAAAAAGTGGTCAAAATAGACTAACGCGTTACTAAGTAATGCGTTACTGGCATCACTGAACATGACTCATTATGTCTGTAAAACTATGGTGTTGTGCATGTCAGCTTTGTGCTGTGAACTTGAATTGAAGAGAATAAAGGGATAGAAATGCAGAAAAACATTGTGTAGCCTGGCAGTGCCACCGCTCCCACCACGCGCATCACGCACTTTGCGTTGGGCACCAAAAGACAGAGGGGGCACCCAAATGTAACCAATGAATAGTAGCTTTACTGCAAACTGCGTTTCACTCTTCATCAATAACGTTTACAATGTCAAAATGCACTAACACGATGTTACATGCAAGTTTGATACCTTTTGGGTTCTCTCAATCACCACGTAGTACTAGAATTGGTGGGTCTTCAATCATTCGTTTTCCAAGCATTTAGGCTACATGAAGCACATGATATGCTGAGTCGACTGAAACGCATTCCATTCAGATAGCTAGGTGGATACCAGGCTCATAATTCACTTGTATTCGCAAAACGAAATGTGAAGCAACATGTCATTGCATACTTCCATTTCCAAAGCAATGAAGGTTGCTTAAAACAACTTAACATTGTGCATATTATTGTTAATATTGTGCTATTAATGTAACTCAAACAAATAAGGCTTGTAAACAAGAGCTGGCAAAAGGGCATTATGACAACGTAAAGATCAATGCTCTTAAAGTGACAGTGCACCATTTATAAGTAAAACAGCAATTAATGTTTAAAAATACACAGTAATGGTCTGTTAATAATAGGCCTTTTATTTTACTTTAGGTGTTATTATCATTTAAATGTCACTCACTCAAAGCCACTCACTTAGGGCACCGAAATGGCCAGCAGGCCACCATCTTGACATGTCTTTATTAAAGGAACCATATGTAAAAAATGTATTTCCATTAATCATAAAATTGCCCTGATATGTCACTAGACATTAAGAAATCATGTTCATTTCAAATACTTATATCACTGACAACAGTAGTCTGGCCAGGATATTGTCATTTAAAAAGTGAAGTTGCAGCCCTCAACTGATGTTGATGTTGTCATGTTGTGTTTTGGTCTAATGCGCCACCCTCCACCTATCTACTAATCACAAAGTCAGTAGTGTTTCGTCATCCGGTTGCCAACTCTGCCAGTCAGAGGGGAGGGGAAGGGGATACACCGCTCTACAGTAATTTGAAAGTGATTGTAGTACCCGTTTTGGGCACAATCTTACATATGGTTCCTTTAAGCTTTGATTTACAATATAGTAGGCTCTCTATTGATTTTAATGAGTAGGCCTAGGCCTTAAAGTTACAGTATTTCTATCACAATTTACCAGACTTTGACCTTTTGTCGGTTTTTAACAAAATTCTGACTATGATTGTTCCTTGTATTGCATTATGAGCACTGCGCCTATTGCATTCTACTGTTGCCTTAAGCCTAGCTCAGTCATTATGCTATACCACATCTCCCTCCATTGGAAGAGCAAGCTGCATTGAGCGTAATAAACTGCATTTAGAATGGCAAATCCATATTTCTAGATATTTTGGTGAAAGTAACTTAAAAGTAATGCAATAGTAGTGTAATGCCTTACAATTCAGAGACAGTAATATTATAATGTAACAAATTACTTTGAAATGACAGTAATAAGTAATGCATAGTACATTACGATTTTGAAGTAACTTGCCCAACACTGCCTATAACCCATGTTGAAGTTATACAAACTACAATCAAATCTGAGATTTGTCAACGACAATCCGGTGAAAGAGACAAATTTAGCCGTCTAGCTCCATTGACTCCCATTCATTCTGCACTCATGGTGATCGCCCCCAGTGGAACTCTGGTGGAACTGCATCCAAAATTCGGTACAATGGGACTTATTAATACGGAGTGGCAAGGCTCTCCGTAGACGGGCTCTGGCGGAAAGCTGAAGGTGATTGCTGATAGGCTGTCCCAGTCAGTGGTGCCTGCACAATCCAATCACGTTTGAGAGGCAAACAACAAATTGAGGGTTTCCGAGATTTTTCTTTTTTCCTTTTTTTTTTTTTAGAAGAAGTAACGGGTACTCACGGTTATGGTTAGAAATGTAGCGGAGTAAAAAGTACAATATTTGCCTCTCAAATGTACTTGAGTAAAGTCATGAGTACTCCCCAAAAATGATACTCGAGTACAGATCCCTCAAAATTGTACTCAAGTACTGTACTCAAGTAAATGTACTCCGTTACTGTCCGGCTCTGGAAACTAACAACTATACAGTTAAATATTATACCATAAATCAATGTCATTTTTCACACACACTCATGAACATATCCCTTAAATATATAAATAATTTTAAAAATATAAATTTTGGCTCCTGCAATACCAAATTGTATCATATGCAAGGTCATGTAGTGTGATATTTTTATCCAAAGCGACAAAAAAGGGAACAATAAAGGTACAGTGTGACTAGGACATGTTAGTGTAGCAATAAGCACTACTCGCATAGAATGGGATGACTGTTCAATGCTAGATTAAGCATGCCCAATTGTTTGTAGTGCTAGCAGAGGAGGTACCCTCGAAAGAGTTGGGTCTTCAAGAGGTTATTGAAGATAGTGTAGCACCCACCTGGGTGATGCATGGCAGCCATTATGCGCCAGAACGCTCACCACACACCAGCTTGAGGTGGAGAGTGAGGGAGTGAATGAGCCAATTACAGTGGGGGATGATTAGGGGGCCAGATTGAATGAGCCAGGTTGGTAATTTAGCCAGGACACCGGGGAATCCCCTACTCTTTGCGATAAGTGCCATGGGAACTTTAATGACCACAGTGAGTCAGGACCTCGGTTTAACGTCTCATCTGAAGGACGGCATCTCTAACAGTACAGTGTCCCCGTCACTGCACTGGGGCATTGGGATCGATCTTTTTGGCCAGAGGGAAGAGTGCCACCTACTGACCACCCACCAACACCACTTCCAGCAGCAACCTAGTTTTCCAAGGAGGTCTAACATCCAAGTACTAACCAGGCCCACACCTGCTTAGCTTCAGTAATTCAGCTAAGACAAAGTATCCGTTGGTCTGCCTGCTGGCTGCTGGCACAATTAACAAGTGTCCTGTGAGGTAGGATTCAAACCAGTAAAGTGCTGAGCCAGAGATGCCCATGTTTGAGAGTATGGAGAGAAGGAATACAGTGGCTAACCGTACCAAAGGCTGCTGATAAGTCAAGCAGGATGAGGACCGAGCACTGATCTGTTGCTCTGGCTTCTTTTAAGGCTTCTGTCACAGACATCAGAGCTGTGGAAAGCTGATATATACAGTATGTATACACAATGGCTAGCAGAACTACAGCAACACAGCTACCTTCCTGAAGACCCAGTGACCATCAAAGCGGCAGACATCCAAGAAAGGGTCTCATGCATGAAGAACTGGACAGGACCTGGACTAGACATGGTCCAATGCTACTAGAGACTAACCTCCCTACATGAGCGTCTGGCCACACATATGAACCAAATACTGAGTGATAGAACCCACCCTGGATGGCTGACTGAAGGGTAAACAGTCCTGATCCTGAATGACCCCCAGAAGTGGGCAACCCCATCCAACTACAGACCAATTACATGCCTCTGTACAATGTGGAGGCTCCTCTCAGGCATCATAGTGGATATGTGGTAGAGTACCCGAGTGGTGAAGGAGAAATCAGGCAGAGACAGCAGGCTAAAGGTCTCTTATGGTTAGGCTACATACCACTATAAAGCAGACCTGACCGCAGGACTCACACCAGTCCCTTACCGTGCGTCACAAAACTTTGAACCCCTGCATAGAGAAAAGCCAGCGTTCAAATGGCCAATTAACTAATTACTTCCGCCGACACCGGTAAAGTCTAAACACCCAAAACGGGCACACCACCCCTACCTGGCGGACATCTAAAGCAAACATCATGACATCAAAAATTACCATAGCACACCCCCAAAAACACACATGATCAAATATTAAGCAATGCTCCTCGCATGCAAAGGAATGCACCCAACACACTGAACACGCACAAATAATAAATTCATGAAATTGACATAACATACATCATTAATTAAATAATAATCAAATAACCATAGTGTGATGTGCTGCTGAGGCGGCACACCATCACAGGATAAGATGAGTGGGCACATCAGACAATACATGAGTAGAGCACAGAAAGGGATTGGCAATAACACCAGAGGAGCCAAGCAACAGCTACTGGTGAATAAAGCGGTCTCCAGAGACTGCCAGGCTAGACAGACCAACCTGTGCACTGCCTGGATTGACTACAAGAAAGCCTATGACTCAATACCACACACATGGATCCTGGAATGCTTGGAACTCTACAACATCACGATTCAAATGGTGCTGTGGAAGACAACCCTAGGCCAACTCTGAGTCCATTGCCGAGGTCACCATCAAGTGCGATATATACTGTACCAAGGGGATGCTCTGTCACCACTACTGTTCTGCATAGGCCTAAACCCACCTGAGCCAGATCATTGACAAGAGTGGCTATGGCTACAAACTGCGAAATGGAACCACAGGATCTACAGCATTGCCATCAAAAATGACATTCAGGCTAGACAAGTGTGGCAGGATGGTAACAAAGAGAGGTGGTCAGAACAGAGGGGATAACACTACCAGAGGGCAACCTAGCAAATGTGGGGGACAGCTACAAATACCTTGGAATGCCACAGGCCAATGGGAACCAAGAGGACGTAGCAAAAAAAGGTGCTTCTGCCAAGTATGTACAGAGGGTGAGACAGGTCCTGATAGCCAGCTGAATGGGAAGAACAAGATGCAGGCCATCAACAGAAACACCTTACCTGTCATCAGGTATCCTGCAGGCATAATAACCTGGACAAAGGAAGAGATAGATGCCATTGACATCAAGACAAGAAAGCTCTTTACAATGCATGGAGGGTTTCACCCCAAGTCCAGCATCCTGAGGCTGTACACTAAGAGGACTAATGGGGGCCGAGGACTAGTGAGTGTCCAGGATGAAACAACTAAGATCCACCAATACATCCAGAAGATGGCCCCATGCAAACACCTGAAAAAAAGGAGTGTGAGGAGGAACCCTGTACGGTATGTACCACCAACAGATAGAGGAGTTAGCTGACATTGACAAATCCTACCAGTGGCTCCATACAGCTGGACTGACAGACAGCAAAGAGGCACTGATCATGGCAGCACAAGAGCATGCCCTGAGTACAAGAGTCTGGGGTCTACCATGCAAGGCAAGATCAAAGGTGCACGCTGTGTAAGGAAGCCCCTGAGACAGTCCAACACATAACAGCATGATGCAAGATGCTGGCAGGCAAGGCATACATGGAGCGCCATAATCAGGTGGCTGGGATAGTATATAGGAACATCTGTGCTAAGTATGGGCTGCAGTCAAAATGGGATACACCTCCAAAGGTGGTCAAGAATGACCAAGCCAAGATACTGTGGGACTTGAAGATATACATTGCTTATATATATATATACTGTATATATCTTCATGAAAACACTACATTTGAATTCAATCTAATAGCAAAGTATCTTCAAGAAAGCACTACCTTTGAATGAAATCAAAGGTAAATATAGTATCTCCTTTCCATTTTGAATTTGCACTTTTCTTATCCTATCCTGCATTGTCTTGTGTATTTTGTCATTGTTCTTCGATGTTACATTAGAAATGAACAAGTTGTTTTATTGCTCAATTTTGTTTCGTTTTGTTTTGAAAGCAATTTAAAATAAACATGGTTAAGTCATATTTCGCATTACCTTTTCAATGTCCGCCTACATTCCATGTATGTTGAAGGGTAAGTTTTTGCTACATACTCATAAAAAATGGTTAATTTATCACTTCATTGTATGGGCCAACGACCTGGGAACATACAGTCCAAATTTGGTGAGTTTCTGATCATTACTTTCAAAGATATATGTGACAAAGCAAATAATGTACTTTTTGCAGAATCCTGAATTTTCACAATTTCCGGTTTTGGGAAAGATTCAAATACCATCCAAAAAACTAGTTGTGCAGTAAAATATTTTTATACAACAATCCATTTCATAAACTAGACATATCAAAAATATAAAAAACACGATTGTGTGGAGGTCTCTCAAAAACTAGGCCATTTGGCCCTGGACTAATAGGGTATTCTATTTGTCCATTCTATTGGCTCCATTCTATTTTGAAGACTAATTTAAGGCTCTCACAAATAAATAGTATGGCTATATTGTATATATTATACATTTTCTGAATCATCAGAGTGCCTTGAGTATTGAAGTTGTTGAGTTTTGTGTCCCTGGTGTTCTTTCAAGCCACAGGGATAAAATAAAGCATACAGTTTAGGCGGAAATTGTGAGAAAATGTGTGTTATTTCTGGTTTAAAGAAGTCATGTGACATCTGTGTTTGTCAGACAGATTCAGCACTGGGCTTAAATGAAAGCCTAAAAGGCCCCCTTTCCAATGATACCAAGCATCATATTATAAAAAAGTGATTTCGCTACCACCCCTGCACTGCTATCGTGATTTTTCTAGTACTAGGAGTGTATACCTTGCCAAAAAACAATGATAGCATTTGTCCCCCCAGATGATACCGATGGCCCAAATTTGGGGCCCTGGCTCATGGACTATTGGCCACGAACTCAAAACGTGTCTCTCTGAAGTTCTGTTCTAGAATCTTTGCTCTGAAGTCTGTTCCCGTTGCTAGGCAACATCAAATAAACAAAATGAGAGTCTTCCAGGTAGGGGAGAGCCGGTGTTATACGGTAACTGGCTTTCATGTTAACTGGCTGACTGTTTACTTTGCCTATGGAGTTAACGTGTTCAGCTGATGATTTAGCCTCCGATACCTGGCCGCAGATTCGTCTGTTTAACTGAAGTTCAAATAGACTTGTTTGTGATGCTGCACTTTGTTGTTTAATTAAGCTTTACAACACGATGTGTTGGCGTTGGAAGTGTCAGGTTGTCTGTAGTAGGCTAGGCTACATGCGCTGGACCATGAATATGCCACCAAATAAATAAAACTAAATAAACTCCACGTGGGTCTCGAACCACTACTAAATTAAACTACTTGCATGATAACCTGACATTAACCCCCAGGATACGCTGGAACCCCTGGACGTTCGGTAGCCCCTTCTGGCTACTGTGACAGCTCGTGGCCGTTGCCACCTGTCCACAGTGTGCCGATCTCCAGGCGGTCAGCAGTCCACGTCGAGGTCCCTCCTCGCGCTGCCCTCTTGTAAACTTTTGTCGGCTGTCTCTCGAGCACAACGATGCTCCACTTAGGGATGTAACGATTACCGGTATAATGATAAACCGTGATAAAAATGTTGACGATAACAATTACCGTTTTCTTTTGAAATATCATAATTATCACGGTTGATTATCACGGTGTTGAAACCGTGTGTTTAATCCTTCCCAGCTTCATCCGAGCCTGCTTTTGACGTACAGTAGGCCTGGTACAATGAAGCAAAATTGGTACCCTACTGATTCTGTTGTCTAATTGATGGTTTTAACTGCGAATTGGATTAGGCTACACCTGATTTTAAAAGGCGGAACATTTTCACCGCAAAACTTGCACTGTATCATTTGCACTCTGCGTCTTTTTATGTTCGCGTGCACATTAAATCCATTCCACTCACGTTATCAGAAGAACACAGTAGCCTAAAGTTTTATTTCGAACACTTACTTTGGTCTCACTCAGGGTAGGAATTTCACGGCGGCCACGTTTTTGCCCCTTCCGTTGGCCGTGATGTCCCTTTGAAAATCAGAGGTTTACAGGCTACGGTGCCCTTGGTGCCCTTCTTTCAATATTCTGCTTTGCATCCTACTAATAGCGAATTTTATTTAGCCTATGGCCTGTCAAAATAATCTTAGCATTCACATCGCAAATTAATTTATTTTACGCAGTGGAGAAAGTGACAGCGCAAGAAAGAAAGTGCGTCTAAATTCACCTATTCTTCTGTTGAACTACTCACGAAGTAGCCTACTCATCACACAGACATCACAAGTATCACATGAAAGAGCTTTTTCTCAGCTTTTAAACGTTGTTAGCCGCGAATTGCTGTGGTGAACGGTTCGCGAGAAACGTAAATAATATAATTAAATTTAATCATAAATTCTACTGAAGGTTTTCGTCCATCTCCCTACCCATTCCTCTCGGTGCAATACTTCACGAACCTTTCGTTTAACACATGACAAACCATATATCAGAATAAACAGCAGACCTTACCGAACATAAAGGTGTAAAGCAGTCCCCTGTACAGTTAGCCGTTCCAGAGTAATTTTTGAATTTGCAGTACATTTCGACATGCATGGATGTCTCCAAATTTGGGCTTTAAGTTTTACAATGTGTTTAAATTGTTCCACATGATTTCATAACGGGCCAAATACAAAATAAATGTTACAAATATTGCCTATATATCGATAAATCAGAGGACAGCTGACTAAGAGTTTGTGAAAGTAGATCACAAAATGCTAAGCATACATCTAGGCTATTTGAGTTTCTTAAAGCTGAACTGTGCTTAAATAGTTCAATACATGATTTCATAACAGGCCAAATATAAAATAAATGTTAAATATAGCCTAGATATCTGTAAATATTAGATGTTCAGATGATTTGCAGTTCTATATAATATGTCATGTTTCATGTTTTTGTAATGTTTCATACAGTGATGCAGGTCTACTGCAGTGAATAGGCTATACAACTTTGATATTTTTTATAGCCTATGTGGCCTTTGTGCCCTTCACCAAATATGCCCAACTGAAGGCCAAGTGGCCTTGCCCCCAGAATGGTGAAATTCCAAGCCTGGTCTCACTCATTGGATCCAAATAACAGTAATAGCAACCTCCAAGTCATGGTAGGGTAAGTTAAGCGATAAGCACATAGCCAATTAAACATGAAAAAGTGAACGGGACACTTTTTGAAACTATTTCAGCTTGTGTAGGCCTATGAGTGCTTTCTGAACATATTGAACACACTTTTAAAAATACCGTGATAATACCGAAAACCGTGATCATTTTGGTCACTATAACCGTGAGGTTAAATTTTCATACCGTTACATCCCTAGCTCCACTGTGGCGGGAAATGGAGATCCCGACCCTCCCAGCAGGCTCGGGACACACAGGAACTCACACACAAAACGTGAAAAACATTGCGCAGACTTGCGTCAACCGGAACGTGCGCACTTCAAATCTCAGTCCACAAAACGATAGCTCCCAAGGCTCTACAGGTCGACGTTACCCTCTTGGTCACTAACTGGAGCACCGCAAGCTCCCGAACTAGCAGCTATGACTCCATCACACTCTCGACCGGCAACTGACGCTCTGGAAGTTCTACAGTAGCTGGCGGTGTAAACCCGGCCGCTGTGGTCGTGTTCCAAGGTCGCAGAGAGTTCGCGCTCTCTATGGATGAGATCCTCGGATGACGGCAGCATCGACATCGGCGTCGAGCCGGGAACTCATCAGCCGGGGCCGCTTCCTCCAGCGCTGGCAGCTCTCGTCGGCTGTGCAGGGCAGGTCCCGCTGGTTGCCTGCACAGGTCCCGCGCCAGGTCGGAAGGTCCTTCATCCTCCGCAGTGGCAAGCTCAGCGAGCTGGCTAGTCCTTAAAAGGACCATTGGAACATCTGCTGAGGTTCGCCGCCATCTTGCTGGTCTGGTCTTCGGCCTTGTTCTCCATCTTGATCTGGCGTAGATCTTCGCGCCCCGGGAGGGGCCCATCCCACTTCTGACACCAATGTAGCGATCTCACCCTCAGACAAGAATCACCTTTGGCCAGGACGGCCATTTATTGGAACAGGAAGACTCTAACACAATCAGACATACTAGGATAACTACATAGGGCAACACAGGGGTAGTCTCAGCCGCACATGTAACACACAATAAGGGTTTACCACACACATCAACACGAGGATAAACACATGAGGTACAACCAAAGAGACTAACACGCTAACAAATACACAACATGGTAAACGTAACTACAACTATTATAACCGACATTACACATTATAGCATTCACTCGCACTGCATTCTGGGAGACACTCATTCAACATTAAACATGTACATCCACCGACGCTACAATACATTTGGGCCCACCAGGTAGGGGGTTGAGTTTCCCCATGTTATCCTATGGAGACTGACGGCCGATGTGTCGTTAAGCCTACTTACTTGGATGTGCAGTGGCCTAACCCACGTAAAAACCTAGTGAAACGACATTTTCAACAATACATAAATGATATAAATGGGAAAGCTTACCATTCTAGCTATAAACATGGCAGAATCATCCACAGGACATGATATTTCAAAAACCGCTTCATACACGCTTCACGATGATGGCAATGAATTGTTAACAGACATGCACGAAGACGTATAGCCCTGCAACAATCTATCTAAAACAGGGGTGGGCAACTCATTTCCCCAAGGGGCCACATGACAAACTGGGACTGTTGAGGAGGGCCGGACCCAAAATACCGAACTCAAGTCTGAACTCAATTCTGTTCAATTCTATTCTGTTCTTGTATAACATTAAGTAAATCATATGGTTTTGTTTACTAGTCGTAAGAACAGATGAAAATGTGAGGGAGACAAAGGAAAAACAGCAATATTTAATCTATGTCCAGTATTTAATCCTCATTCTCGAAAATGATTTTTTGACATTGACATTTTTTTCAGTTTTCAAAGACTGATATAAAAAAGTACTACAATATCTATAGACTTAGGCTAGGTCATGAAAATGTGAAGGAGTCAGTACAACCGATATGCCTGTGCAACCATTTCATCAACACTCAGCAATATTTCATCATTAAATCATTACCATCATTAAATTAACTCTATGCAGAATTAGACTACGAAAATGTGGAGCAGACAATAGTAGGCTGTCATTAGTTAATTAACATGCACAAAGAAAACTATTTTAAAAATGTAGGCTATGTTTTTGCTTTAACTTTATGCACATAACTGTGATTGGTCAACTCGCTCTGTGTGTTGAGCCGGCTGCTTCAAGCAACCTGTGGGTAGTAGCATCATACTAGTTCGCTAACATAAGCTTTGCAAATAAACTCAGACATATTTTGGTTACAATTACGGGGTTATCCGATTGTAAACTGTCTATCTGCCAGTAATGTTTTGAAATGAACACTTCGTATCGCCAACGAGCAGCAGTAGGAGTTCGTTCTAACAACCTTTGCGGTGGTGAGCAACGCAGACATAAGAGACACAAAACTTTGAAAGGTTTACGTAAAAGCAACTGCATTGTGTCGACGCAGAAGCATAAATTCTATTCACCAGCACATCAGTGAGGGTGTTTACGTCGTATGCATCCACGCACAAATGTAAGGGCGTACAAATAGCAGTCGCTTTCAAAATAAAAACAACAATATTGATTTGCATGCATTATCTCTATGCTAGGCTCTTGACTATTGTTCTTTCACGGACCTTACGCGGGCCAGTCAGGGAAAGCCCACGGGCCGGATGTGGCCCGCGGGCCGTATGTTGCCCATGTATGATCTAAAATAACACCTTTTAGGAGTACCATTCATGATATGTAGTAACATTTTGAAGTTGTGGGACGTTTATATGGCTTAAACTGTATGTTTCATTCGTCCCCTTATGTTGTTTCGACTGTCCCGACCAGGAGGGACGAATGAAACAAAACGCACGTCCCACTTTTGCTGTAATAATTCCTGAACGGTTTTGTTCAAAGCTGAAAATGCATTTGTATTTGACAGAGGACAGATGTAGCTTACTAGTGACCAAATATTAGCTTTCAGTGTGGTACGATCGCTTTGTAAATTAAGTTTAATTAAAAAGTGTTTCAATTGTCCCAGCTCTCCCCTATTAAATGTGTAGGCCTACGTGTGATTACGAATGGATGTGTGTGGTTTGCAATTAGAATAAACAAGAAATAACATTTCCAATAATTTCCCATGATAAATTACATAATATTTGCACCTTCCTTCCTTGTGAAGCTCACACTAATTCCACCGCATTTAGTGAAATGTAATACAACGTTGCCACCTAGCGTTCAGATGTTTAACATTATAGTGACATTTCCTGCTTATTCTTTCGTCAACTCCATTCTTTTAGGAAAACAATCTTTTTATCATAGTTCCCTCTTCAATGAGCGATTACCAGCTCGTTTTTGTAACAGAGATAGCTGTTTATTGTCCCTATAGGTTTACAGAAACACCTATTCATATTAATACTATGGAGTGCTGCCGACCACTGTTCATTATATGGCCCAGAATGCCTTGCATGTCTTTACAACAAAACAACACAGTAAAACCTAAATGCCCGTAAACATATGAATTTGCATACTTGTAACATTTTTAATAATTTTCTCCATCATGATATTTAACAATAATGAAAAATTTTATTTGAATACCGTCAATGTGAAAATAACTGTACTACGTCAGCAATAAATAGCTAATGTTCTCCTTGACATTTCAGTTCGTAAGTCCATACTATCCCATGGCTGAGCAAGGATTTCATGATTGGGCAAGGCTGCCTAGAAACATTGTGACTGGCTAGAGACATTGTGCATACTTGGAGGGCATTGTGATAGGAGTGCAACTGCAAAGGTGAAAGGTGGCAGTTACCAAATACGGGTGGGTGGTTTGCCAAATGCTGGAAACTTTTGGAATAAAATCGATATGTGATTGGTGTCGATATGTGACAGTGTTCCTTAAATATGGACGACTTCCTGTTTCGGAGCTTTGCCGCGGATTTCATTTGGCTGTGACGGGCAAACACTTCTGAAAATCAAAAAAAATCCTTTCTGTAACTTTTGTGAGGCTTGGTCCAAGGATCATGTACGTCAAGTTTCGTGAAGTTCGGACCAAATTTGTGACCTGTGAAACTTTAGTTTCGCTTTCTATTCAATCCAATATGGCGGAAGAATGACAAGGGTCAGTGACATCATTTTCAATTTCCACACTACACCGGTACCGGCCGAACGTTCCAGAGTTGGACCGGTGGCGATATCTCAAAAGGTCTTGGAGCAGGAGCTGGCCAAAAATCGGGCTTACAGGAATAAGAAAACTTAAGAAGAACAATAAGTGTGCTGCTTTGCAAGCACACTTAATTACCCTTCAGGGCATGATAAATGGAAGAAGAAACTTCACAGGAATGAACAGTGGGATCAGCAGTCAAGTAAACTTGTGTTCGTCCCTTGGTTTGATGTCAACAAATAATCTGAGTAGGGCAGGCCTAGTAACATTAAATTGATCTGTTTATTTGCATCTCTCCAGCGTCTGTTGCTCGCCTAACAGGGAAGTAAATCCCCTGATCTGTCTGCAGCTTGCTTGCCAGCCTTTCCCAGTCAGAGTAGTCCAGTACACATGAAGGCAATCAGGGGGAGCCAGTCCAGTACACATGCCTTGGAAGTAGCCAAGTTTCCACCATTGTGCCCTTGACCAAGTCACTTAACCCCAAGTTGCTTCGTGGTCATTGGCCCTTGTAATATAATTTGTGATGTTGTCTGCTAAATGAATAAATGTAAATGTAATGTAAAGAACACTTAATTAGTGTTTACACCAACATCCATGGTGGCTGGCCAAACTTAGCCAGAAAGATACTGGCAATAGTCCACCTACAAAGACTTTACCGATGGTTTGTTGAAACTCACCTTAACCAAACCCAACCCTAACCCTAACCATAACCATAAATTGTAAACAGTGTCAACACATAGTTTGTGTATAATCTGAACATCTATAGCCCACCCAGGGGAAGTGTGACCAAAGTACAAACATTACAATAGCAGTCAGTCAAAAGTGCATTTGTAAAAGAAATACATCAATTGTTTGCAGTGAAGTGTAATGGCCCCTTGGCAGTTTGCAGATATATTTGCATAGCCTACCTGGTCATTTGTGTCAAGCACTCTAGTTTTCATCTACAGTAAATGTTGTTGATATTTAATATTGTGGGCATAGAGCTTGTAAAAGTTTAGGCCCACATCAGCGCCTAACAAGCACATGATCAATGGTGCCAGGACCCCCGGGGATCCAAAATGTGTCAATACAAATCGGGTGAGATTGAAAATGTGTTTACTTTACTGGGCTGCAAATATCCTGGTGTCCTGGGATGAACCTGACACCAACAACACCAGGACGCTGCAGCTAGTGCTGGGATGGAGAGTGCATATAGCATTATGATCATTACAAAGGTTGTTATTTTACACAATGTCACACACTGGTTGTTGCATCGTCAGGACGATTACTGTATGTGTTCAATGATATCCTGACTCAAACAGTTGAGAAAAGATGTGCTGTTTTTTTAACTGCTCTCCCTGCCATATCTGAGAGCACTGACATATTTCATCTGCCACGTCTCCCTTCTTCATCAGCATTCCCAAAGATGTCAGAACTGACATTTGGCTGACTTCATACTGAACCTGCATATATTTAATTACCAAGAGTCCACCTGTCTTCTTAGCAGTCTGATAAAGCTGTTTTTCCCATTAGTGTAATCTATTTCTTGTTTGTTTTTGTGCAGGTGCTGTTGCTATTTTAACTAAACAATGAGTCACCCCCACCTTCACTCTGTTTGTGTGGCCAGTATTTTTTATATAAGGAAGAGGATTTGCAGGCAGACATGCAAATAAACAGCTCTCAGGCATGGTAGTTGGCATCAATTCATTGTGACTGCATGGAAACACTTCACCCAAGCATCAGCCAATTACACCCCACATGTCTAAAACTATGAAAATGTCACCCCCAGGAAGATTCTTACCTTTCCAACTGCCTGGCTCAGTGACTGTCCTTTGCTATGAGCATTTAATAGAATGTTATCGGTGCCTGACACACTGCAGAGGTGGACTGTCAGTCCAGTGAATGTGTTTGTAAAGTCACACTATCGTGAAAAGAGATTTCACGAGACGTCGCAGAAAGAGATTTTATCATCAGAGACAGATGTTCCGTGCTGAACCAGACCGAAGTGTTCATACCTCCATGAGACTTTCTCTGGTGTCAGAACACTTCAGGAGACTGGTGTCAGAACAGAACTTCTCCAAGGAGTCAAAAATGATCACTCACCAGAATAAGTGCATGGATTGAATTCTATGAATCATAAAAGAGATAGAATGTTTCAGGTCACACTTTTGAGTAACCAAATAATGGAGGATGCACAAAGAATGTGTCATCATAAAACTACTACCCCATCTGCAGTATAGCCTAGTCATTGCTCTTTTGCTATACTGTTGCTATGCTATTACTACTACTGCTGCTACTACCACTAAAAATAACATGTTTTGGCGGAGGCACATCTCTAGACTTATGAAAATCTACTAAACACTTAATGGAAAAGACAACATTATCACAATAGCAAAGGTTGCCAATAGGAGGTATTTTTGTTATAGTCAATGCAGTGTATTAGCAGATATGTGTTTCAAGCACTAATTCAGAATTACATTCAGACACAAGAGGAAATGGAGGGGGGGGGGGGGGCGGGGGCAATTCTTGCTATAATTTTCTGAAAGCTATGTAGGCCTATCCCTGGAGTATATTTGTGCATGACAGTGACTTAGATTCAGTTTGTGATTTTACAAAATTTCCTGTATTTTTTAGGTGTTTGCGCAATATCTCCTGACCATGAAACCTCTCATCAAACCTGGCACTTAATAGCCTAACGTAGTCACACTCAATTCTATTCAGAATTTGAGTGTGCTCCTGCTCCATTGGGATGAGATCCTCTGCACTCAATTGACCTAACCAATCCGAGCAACGAAATAACCTACCGTGAATCCTGAACCAAATGTGGCTTCTCTAACAACTTTTTTGTGTAAACAAAATCAACCGAAGCACGCTCAGGTGACGTGATAGATGAGGCACCCTTGCACATCTGTCCATCGTATAAAGCATGCCCATACACTTTGATTGATGTGAACTGCTCTGGTAGGGGCATAGTTGCTTCTCGATAGAACAAATCCAGACCAAATGTCCCGACTTCAAATTTTGTGTGCGGAGTTTTCCAGCTGGCTTTCAGGCTACACTTAACTACTACGCTACGCTACCACTGCAACACTTACTGTAGCCTACCACTGCCAGGGGCTGATTAAGGTGGTCATGGGCCCCTAGGCTACATTTTCTGTGGGGTCCCCCTCCAAGGTAACATAGGCCTACAATTGAACCACCAGATAGGCCTACTCATACATCATCCCTGCAACGTTGGTACAGCAACAGCTGAACACCAAACAGGCCTACTCACACCAGCAGCGTCCTTACAGAGCAGCAATTGAACCACCAACTCACACATAAGACAACGTCCTTACAGCAACAACTGACCTACTAACATCAGACAGCATCCTTAAAATGCAGCAAAATACTGGACTTGACATCCTTGCTGACAACTTCCTTACAGCAACAACCAACACAAAACAAAAACCATAGCCTACTACAGTATGTGCTACACCAGCACAGTTAATTGACAACAAAAGCAATAGCCTAATGCCAGTTATGAACTTGCCAACATATTCCTACCTTCAGAAGTTTTTCTTCATTGTTTGGTCAAATCCAATTCGCGCAGATATCAATGGACATCAGAGACAGTTGTTTCAATCTGCGTTGGCTCATTGGATCTCTATTTTTAACGAATCCCAGTTTTGAAAAAGAGCAGCGTGGCAAAGTCGCGGTGCTCTTCCTAGCTGAATGTGGTGCATGAGCATTGCCGGTGTCGTCGACATATGGCTAGTGTTCTCAGAGTTTTAAAGTTGTCTCCATCAATCGTGACACTACGTTTACATGGACATTAATGTTCCGACTATTGACTTTGTTTAGAATAAGACAATATTGCGATTATGTGGTTTATGGGCATTGTCAGCATCCCTTGCGTGACAGTTCTCTATGTTTTTCTCATGTGGTTTAGGCTACTCAAACGCGGCACCAGCCTTTTTTTGCAGGATATGTTGGTCTCGCTGTTCTTTAGATCTTACACTTACACTTCGCTTTTGAGCCCCGCTCTCATATTTTCTTTCTGACATTTTCTAAAGGAGTCTAACAGAACTGTAGCCTAGGTCTATGAATGACTAATTTTATTAAACCTAATTTGATGTGAACTCCATATTTACCCAATCAGTGCCTTGCTACTTTAAATATTCATTTTGGGCCAATGAAGTTAAAGTTTTATTCTCTTATGTAAATTTGAATGAATTATTATTATTTTTTATGGCCAATGGGGCCCCCCTGGCAGGCTGGAACACGTGGGGCCCCTAGGCTGCAGCCATATCTAGCCTATGCATTGATCCGTGCCTGACCACTGCACGCTTTGCAAAAGCTAATGGGGATCTAAATAAAAACAAACAAACAAACACCTTGTTCTTAGACACATTTTTTTTCTTAGACACAAATTTTTTTCATGATGGGACGAAATATGTGCTTCAGTTATAGATAACATTAATTGCAGCATCTACCAAAGCACCGTCCCCAAAAAGGTTAAAAATGCACTGAAGCACCTCAGGTCAGTCACCAACACAAGTCACAGCGGGAACTTGGATGACCAGTATGTGAAATTGGAGCATACCGGACATCATGTTTTATACTGTTGTGGTTATTGGACATGACTTTCATAGTCAATATGGCTTGTCTGACACTGCAATCAGTTCTAATTACTCTTGAGCTGTCGGCCAAGCCTCACGCTTGTGTCACCTCTACTGACTCTAACACGATGTGAGTTTGGGAGAAGAGAAAATTTCCCTAGTGATGTATGGGCACTTCTGATGACGATTGGCTTAATTTTAAACTATACTAAAAAGAGCTTGGTATAAGAATTAAAAGAAGAGTTTACTGCTTTCCCAAAGTACTTAAAATAATACAGAAATACAGTATTTAAAGCTGAAAATGATTACAGAATAAGCATGGCACAGCAGCACTTGATATGTGCCCATACATTCATCACTTAAAGCTGTGTAATATTGTCATAGCTAACATTATATACTGAGCTCTTTTTAAAATGTGATATTCAATGGAAGATTAGAGAACAACACAAATGATGGCTCCAGGTTTTCAGAATCAACAGGGTTATACCAGCTACTTTTAATGATGATGCTGATTGCTGATGACAAGGGTTAATATTTGCTTGGATAATTAGTTTGCTGAAAACCATACAAAAAACCCCAATAGGTTTTATGTCGATGTCTTCTGTAGATTCTTTGTGACACCAATGCTAAAACAAATTAAATGGACAGTATTTATTTGGTAGGACGTCTGGCTTCCTGAAAAGGATGCTCATGGTTAATGAGGCACTTGTATATTCCACCTGAATGACTCTTAAAAAAGGGAAACATCTCGACAAGAAATGTCAGAGACAGACAGAAATGTCAGAGACAGACAGCTTAACTATTGGTCTCTTGGATCTTATTGTTCTATTTACTTGTACTTGTAATACATCTAGCTGGCGAAACACCCTGTCAAAAAACATTGCATTCACACACGCACAGCACGACAGAGTTAGGCTACGGTGTTGGGTGCACGGCGAGCTTAAACCGGTGAAGCTGTTGAGGGAAGAGATCAGTATACCAGCTAAGTCATCCTCACAGGTACATTCTATGCATTGGTTTTTCTTCCAGATGATCGCCTGGCTAATTTGCCATGAATACAGCACTGGTCTAAATGTGTCATGTGATTTGGTCTATTGCTCCCAGAGGTTCTGTGGTGTGGAATGCACATGAAAAAAAGTACTGTACGTTACAGTACTGTAAGGCATGGATTTATCAGGTCAACACATCCAGATCTGAAATGATGGCCCAAACGACTTCTTATTCTAATTCTTTATTGTGGGGCAGCCGTGGCACTCTGGACTTGTAACCGGAGGGTTGCCAGTTCGAGCCCCAACCAGTGGGCCGCGGCTGAAGTGCCCTTGAGCAAGGCACCTAACCCCTCACTGCTCCCCGAGCGCTGCCATTGTAGCAGGCAGCTCACTGCACCGGGATTAGTGTGTGCTTCACCTCACTGTGTGTTCACTGTGTGCTGTTTGTGTTTCACTAATTCACCGATTGGGTTAAATGCAGAGACCTCACGGGATCAAAAAAGTATATATACTTATATATATATTCGCTTTACCAGCTAAAGAGATACAGGGATTAGAAACAGATCAACAAAAATGGAAAACGAAAACAAACTACAATTACTTAAATGGGTCAAATTATGCAACACTCATTTTTACTGTGCTTTTGTAATTCCATTTGGGTCTCTGATGTTTCTACAAACACTCCAGGTGTTTTTGTGGTTTAGTTGAGAGAGGTTGATTATCAGAAACTATGCGCTTCTGTGTGCTAGTCAGAAATCTCCCTTATTGAGATAATGAGGACAATAAGGGAAATTTGAATATTACTACACCCAGAGCCATATAGGGCACTGACTACCCACCCCCATCTGAAAATGCCCACCCTCTAGGAACTTCCTGTCAAAGATCCTCCATTTTGGTCGTAGCCATTTGTTTCCAAGTGGGTAGGCGAACCTTCGGAGACCGTTGCCACTATGGGCGGCTCTGAGGCTAGATGTCGACCACTTCCAGCTTCCATTCCCCAAAACCCATTCATTTTGGCGTCACTTTGACATCAAATAACGTTTTAAGCCTTTATGAACCTTTTCTATTTTCAGAGAAATACAACATTGTGTGATTGGCGTCATCACCACACAGCAAACAGTGTTTCCAAAAGTTTTCACATGATTTTTCTTAAAGAGGGTGATATAATTTGTTATGCTTTAAGAAATTAACCATGCTTGTTCCCACCATGAGTGTGTTAGGTAGGCCTATTGAGCATGCATACTGTAACAACTGTGGCACAACAAATTCAGCATGTTTCATTTCAAGACTTCATATCAAAGTTCTCTTCCTTTAACATTAATGTTGCAATACTAAGTACTGTATGAATGCCTACTCTCAGTACATGTCTGTGTACATCACAATCACCTTGAAATACATGAATATTTCGGCCTAAGCCCAATCAATTTCATCGGAATTACTTGATCAATTTGGGTTATCACAGCATGAATCAATTTTGTAAAACGAAGGAGAAATGCTGGACTTAATTATAAACATTTAATTAATGTGCAACCGATGTACACAATAAAATCAAGTAAATCCAGCTATTTCTTTTTTTCAGTGTTTCAGTTCTTCGTAAATCCTCTTATAAGTATAAGTATAAGTATATATACTCTTTTGATCCCGTGAGGGAAATTTGGTCTCTGCATTTATCCCAATCCGTGAATTAGTGAAACACACTCAGCACACAGTGAACACACAGTGAGGTGAAGCACACACTAATCCCAGCGCAGTGAGCTGCCTGCAACAACACCGGCGCTCGGGGAGCAGTAGGCCTTGCTCAAGGGCACTTCAGCCGTGCCTACTGGTCGGGGTTCAAACCGGCAACCCTCCGGTCACAAGTCCGAAGCGTTAACCAGTAGGCCACGGCTGCCCCAAAAAAGTAGGAGAGCCTACCAAAGGTTCTTGTGAGGACATACATTTGTCCATTTCCCCTTAGTTAGGAAAGAGAGCAAAATGCCTTCAAATGCCTTAACACCTTAAAGAAGCCCTATGCAGGTCTGGTTATTCCTTCGCTGTTTCTGGGTTTTCGCCTGTTTTGGGCTCGCATTTTTCACGACATAGCTCCCCCTGCAGCTTCAGTAGCAAGTGACTGCTACGCTAAACCCCCACTAGCTAGCGTATAGCCATCAATAAACCAAGCTAAACACATAGGGCTCACAATAAAACGGTCGAGCAAACACATTGCTCAAGAGACTATCAAACTACATTACAAAAACGAAGTTCACCCAAGGGTAGGCTACTTACAATTTCAACAGCAACAAAGCCAAGTCGGAGTCCGTTTTGCAGTCTTCTTAGAAACTACAATCTGACTACATTTTCGAGTATTTCCGCCGAGTTACATCCGGATGTGTTCGGACCGCGA
This sequence comes from Alosa pseudoharengus, assembly GCF_046254945.1. Lineage (NCBI taxonomy): Eukaryota > Metazoa > Chordata > Actinopteri > Clupeiformes > Clupeidae > Alosa > Alosa pseudoharengus. Next base: position 6,165,072 of record NW_027468663.1, read on the forward strand.
CCAGAAAGTTGCATATTCGTTTTTTCCGCGAAGAAGCACTAGGGGGAGACGAAGCACCCACCAAACGACCCAAAAAGTGTTGTAGAACCATCAGAACAACTCTCAACCTGCATAATTAAGGTAATTTTTACTAAAATTGTTGCATAGGGCCTCTTTAAAATAGAACCTCTATTAAAGTCAGAACACATCATAGAAGACCATCATCCACATCTCCAAACTTGACCAGAACCCTTTACAACAATAAACCAACTGCTTTGTGACTATTTTGCACATTTATTTTTGACCGCAAATCACACACACACACACACACACACGCAACATTAGCAAATATGCAGTGCACAATATAAGGATATGGAAAATGGTATTAACAAGCTCACAGAAAAAAAAAACCGAAATATTAGAGGATTAAACTCAGCCATGACAAGTTAGGAGGGAAGCCTGGAGGACCCGTGCATGCACTGCACTCACAGACACATACATGCGCACACACATATACAGTATGTGCACACACACACACACACAACCTTTAATTGATATGCCCTCAAGATCCTTGTAATTGTTGTGGAAAGTAGATCATTGAGGAGACTAAGTGCACTGAACACTTGGAGCTTTTTCTGCTCCACTTCCTCCAGCACACAAAAAATGGTCTGAAGTCCAATCTACATATGCATTATATAACCTGTCTCTCCTCCCAGGGCCAGCTCACCATACATCAATGACCAACATCTGCACTAATGCAGCAGCGCAGTGTCAGAGAGCTCAGTCCTTCCACATCATTCTCTTTTGATCGTATTAAGTTTAGGTCATCTATGTACGGGAACAGCAACATGAATACATTGGATTAACAAAGCTGTTTCACGGCAGAATTCTACATTAGTAATATGTGCAAATATTAAGTATACATGCCAAAGAATGCTAGCCTGGCTTCGGCCTGCCTACGCTCTTCCGATCGATTTCTTTTCCCTACTCTCTGCGAAGTCAGAGTCTGGCTTCCAGGCTAAAAGAATGAGGTTCCAATTTTTTTTCTGTACCAACATGTCATAAGTGCATCAAATTGTATTTGTTCACCAGATTTCAATGGCAGATCATATCTCAAATGTAATGCCATAGATTTCACCTGTGGCTTAATTAGAACTGAATGCAAAAAACAACACAAAACATTGCTGACATTATTAATTTATTGACTTATATTCTTGTAGAAATTCAACACCATCACATGAATACACAATTTACAAACATTATATTTAAAATGTCTTTATATTTGTTTAAGGCAACAATGGCATTTCTATTCCAACTAGATGAGATGCAATTATACACACCTACTCACTGACAGACTGACACAGTACATTGTTTCATCTTAGAAAAATGACTGACACACTTTGTCACAGATACTAGTTTAGTATCATTGTGTGGTATCATTAAAGTAAATGGAACTCTCAATGTGTACAACAGTATACATACAATAGCTAATATTCTAGTATATGTACTGTACACCTAACATCTTTGGTCCAATTACTCCTCGGTGGGGACTCATTGGTGGCCTTAGAATGCACAACACAACATCAGAGCAAGGCTTGGAGAGTACAAGTGCTTGTTGGTTGTTTTATGTGGAGTGACTGTGCATTGCACTGGACTGTCTTCAATATTGTTATTTTTCCCTTCTGTTGAAGTTTACATCATGTAGGTCAATGTTTTCTTCTTTGTTTACTTGTCTAATGATGTGTTGAGCATCCCTAGGCACCCTCAGGATCCAGACGAACCAAATAGGTGGAATAGTTGATTTTTCATTATCCATAAAAGTGCATTATGTACAGTAATGGTGATCTGAGTCAACAAAAAAACAAAAAGAAGTTGGGGACTCCCATACTCCACATCTCTTTAGTTTGATAAATTAAGATATTTCAGACTTCACAGTATTTAGTAATTAATATAAAACAAGAGGTATTATTACATATGTACAACCTACAGTATTGTCCTGCTGGTAATGTATGTGTGAATGCTAGAATGGGCAGAAGGAACAATTTGATCCACTAATCCACAAAGCAGCCCACTGCTGGTAGAACAGTAGGCTGCTTTTGTTTTCATACTCCATGCACCTGAGTGAGGAGAGCTTGGGGACATTCCTGTGTCTAAGTAAAGGATTATGGTGGCCCTACAATGCCATCAACTTTTCATTTGAATCGTGAACCCGTTTTGGTGAAATATTTAGTTACTTTATTTTTCTTGAGATCTCAACATTTCGAAACACAATTTTTTCTGAAATAATGACATAATTAAATTATTTGAAATACTGAGAAAATTATAGGCCAACACTGTTTACCCATAAGAAATTAATACTCTAATACTAATGCTCTAGGCTAAATAGTGGCTGAAATGTATAGTCTTGCTTGAGAGAAAATCCACATGAGAAACCTCGGGATATGACAACCTATTTGGATTGTTTGAAACGTCAACCTATTTGAGGTATTGGATGACTTCACATGGACCTATAGTCAAACACCAAGCACATAGCTTTTACTTTTATGATGAGAAAGTTAATCAAGGTTTGTTTTAATTCAGCTGTATGACACATTAGAAACCTAGTCTCCCAAGGCCCCATTGGGAAACTTATCATTATATTCTGTTGCAACGTCAAGCTCACTTTGCTAACAAGCCGTCTTCTTGGTTACGTGTCCCTGATATACAGTAGGTGCCCAAATGCAGATAGTTAACATTGAACCTTGTCAGACACCTAGGATTTCAAAGATCAATTTCCTATAAAAGAACTGAATACTAAATGCACAATTTGAGGGGGTCACCATTATTCTGGTGTCCATATTCCTTCACTATAAAATCTTGCCTGGAATGAAAATGGAATGGAACACAGGATGATCCATATATCCACTTTACTTGGGAAATAGTAGTATATCATTTAAAACTAGAAACATGTTAGTTTCCAATCTTCTGTGATAAACCCTAATTTTCTTGTATTGGGGCTGACTACTACTAAAACATATAACTTTTTCTGGAATTCCGATATCTGCAAGTGTACTATACTAAATGTACTCTGGTCTGATGAGGACATCCTGTACCTTATTGTGATACTAGAGTTCACTTGCAATAAAGCTATTCTTTACACAGAGCTTAACCTTGACCCTGATTAAAGTCGGAACTGATGGATTTGAAGACTGACAAGACTTTAATCTACTCCGTCCTTTTCCTTAAATCGCAGACAATCTTTTGACTTTCTAAAAAAATACTCTTTGTGATACAAGAGCATTCAGGGTTGTCCTGTCAGAAAATCAAAGACACGTTTGTCCAGATAATGGAAATAATACAAATGAAGGGCAGCCTGATTCACACTGAGCAACTCAGTTATCCACGTCCGTCTTGCCCAGGGGGCTTTGACAACAAAGAGGAACATCAAATAAGACAGGCAGCACGGAACTCAGGTAACACTTTACATGAACTCGCCACTGGGCTTACATAACCCTGCCACAGTCTTAACACGATGACGACGAAACAGTGATATAAACGACAGCTGTTAAAAGTTTGTGAGATCTAAAAGCAACTGGAGGTGACGTTGGCAGTTTTCTTGCTATGTTCCATTGGACCTGGCCTTCCGTCACACCTGTTAAACCTCCTGTGTGTGCACATACACAGACTAATTGGCAGGCAGGTCTTTGTGTCTCTTTGAAGGCTTCCTGTGTGGAGACTGACTGTGTTGGCATTTTAGTTGCTGATGATAGAGCATATGAGAAGGCCGTTGTTTCTCTCGGCATCAATCCTCAGCCAGTGTGCAAAGTCAACTAGCTGAAGTAAAACAAAAAAAGAAAAACGTATACAATATTTTACATTATCAGTGTGTTATCTTACAAGATCAGGAGATGTCAAGTAATATTCATTTGACAATGGAGCAAAAAGCTTTTTGTTGAAGCTATTATCGGGTAAAAAAATGGATGGATGTTGGATTTCCAACATTTATGGGATGGATGGTGGGTCTGTTGAGAATGACCACAAACAGCAAATGGGCACTGATTTCTCAGAATGACACCAGGCAGCATGCCACAGCAGGAATTATACTGGATTGGACAGTCTGAAACAGTACAGAGAGACAGAGAACTGTAGGATAAAAAGGTCAATTTGTATTCCTAGTGGTTAATGTTCCGTTCATTCTTAATCTCAAAAGTCCCAGAGGCAGACACACAGTGCAGTGGCTTTTTCCCAACCAATCTGCAGTATGGACTCCTGGCATGGACACATTCAGCCGCTACTTTGCTTGCTCGCTCACTCACTCGCTCACTCACTCACTCACTCGCTTGCAAGTGGCTTAATCGTTTTCAGAAAATCTGTGTGAAAGGAAGCATTCTAGCTGATCCGAGCGAAGCGGGCGGGCAGGCTGGCGGAGGTCACACTGCAGTGGTCTGCTTAATACTGTGGAAGCTGATGCGCGTGGGCGATGTGGGGATGGACATGGCACGCGCCACCCGCACCCGTAGTGCATGGTTGTCTTGCCAACGGTGCCACCTTTTCCGGGTAGCCGAGCGCACCTGTGGCATGAGAAGACAAAGAGGTGAGAGGTGTTCCATTATACAAAACACATGTCTGTTGACCACTTCCATCTAACATAAATATGTTGATGGATAGATCCCTGTCTGGGAATAAAGCCTCCTCTGCTCCGCTCTGGAGATAAAGTGGGCTTGATCCCTGGATCTGCTTAGTTACTGGATGGCCCTTAGGCCTGTCTCTGGCCCTTTGACCCTCACTAGACTCAAAGCCCCTGTTTTAGCATGCAACTTTAATACGGCGTGACAAAGCGGCATCTTCCGGAATAATCCACAGCAGAACAGAGCCATCTCCCACGGACACTCGGTGATGGCTCTAGAGAGATGGCCGCAGGCACCAGGGCTTTAAGGGCAATTTAAACAACGATTCCGTCTGGATCCAAATAGGGCTACATTACAGTAAATAGGGCTCCATTCCTCCTCTGCATAGGACTGTCTTCCATATTCAAATCAAATACACTACAATACTTGAATGAGCCGTTAATTGTATTAAACTGCAATCTGTGAGATAAAAACCGATCATGACATGTGTACATTACCATGTTGATGCATTACATGGCATGTGTAATTTATTTATTCACTACTCTGTTTTAGTTTTTCCCCCTAAAGCACTTATCAGGAGACCCATGCTCTTGCATCTCTAATAATATCAGAGTTAGAAACAGAAATGCGGATCCTGATCCATATACAATAGCGTACATTAGAGGTGCCCGCTCCCGCCCACATCTGTAACATGATGTCCCGCTCCCGCCCGCTAAAGCCCGCATGCAGGAGGGATAGCCTATTCAGTTTTTCTTTCTGTCTCACGAAAGGAGCACACACACCTGAGAAAGACTCCAGATGTCAGTTTCTTGGTTCTGAAGGTAGGCTAACAACTGAAGTAGGCCTAGTCTGGTGCCCTCTTCCTCTGTCATGCTTTCGATTTCGAGTTTTGACAATGAGCAGCACCTAAACGACAATATAGGCTTTAGGCCTGCTATATTTAATGCTGCCTAACAGAACATCCAGCTGAACTATAGTTATGAAGACTACTTTAATCATTTCCATATTTAATTTTACGCACATATTTAATTTGCGGGAGTGCAGTAGCCTAAATCATCGGTTTGTCCCGCACCCGCGAACGCACCTCTCTCATCCCGCCCGCTCCCGCAAAGAGCTTTCAAAAGTTGTCCCGCGCCGCACTCTTTTGCATCGGGACCCGCAGGTCCCACGGGTCCACCGCGGGAGTGCAGACCTCTAGCGTACATCTAATGCTCCTACTGTATCACCAGATATTACAATGCAATGCACAGCAAGAACATGCTTCAGTGGGGTGGTATAATGGAGCATAGGCCTGCATTGTTAGAGTAGGCTATGGGGGTTCTGGATTTCCAGGCTACATAAACGTGGTTATACCGAGCAAATTGACAATAGCACTGTAATTGTCTCTATCGACTGTCATCCCAATCTTTTCTGACCATACTGACAGGAGCTAAGTTAGGAATATACAGCTGGGCATACAGTAGGTACCTGGCTACGATGCATCCTAAACACCAGGCTGGACATTTCTGCTTGCTAAATAGGTTTTTCTGCTGTTGACTCACAGTCCTTGGTGGCCCTGTCAGTGCTTTGTAAAATGTTACATAAAGACCACAAAATGTCTACACAAAATAAATGTGAGCATCTGAGCTAACACTCATTCCCAAACACCCACTAGACTACTTCTTAGTTTCAGTCTTCAATTTCTTGCATTTCAACAAAGGTGTTTCAAGTAAGGAAGAGCATGATTTAGGCTACACAGGCTGATCATACTTGTAAAATATTTTGCTTGCATATAGGGAGAGCCATTAAGTATAAACTGCTCACAATATAGTTTGTGGCAATGTGGTTATCACAGAACAAATACCTCTTTTATTCTTACTATTCTTTCTATTCCATACTTTACTAATCTTTCATTTCTTAAAAAAATGAATTACTGTATATGAAGAGCCTTTTAATAGGACACTAGTTAGGCCTATTCAAAAACATAATGCCCCACCTTGATTAGAACCTTGTTATGGGAGAATATTTTACATTGGGTTTGTTAAAAATGACTATCGGCGATATATGGGTTATCAGTTTTTTGAAAAACTCAAATATCGAAATCAGTATCGGCCTTCAAAATCCCATATCGGCCAGGCTCTATAGGAGATGGAGACAAATTGACACACACACACACACACACACACATCCACACGCACAGACACACACACACACACATCCACACGTACAGACACACACATTCACACAAACATCCACACACAAACACACACACAGGCACGCACACACTCACACACATGCACGCACGTACACACACACACACACACATGCACACACTCATTTACATACACAAAAGTTGCAAGAGTAGGGGATGGAGTAGGAGATGCAGACAAACTGACAAGCGTGATTTATTTTCTCAGAGATTATGTAGGACAGGAGTGGTGGCCATATTTTGTGCCGCTATGCGGTACATCTAGTTAAATCAGCTTTAGTTTATGCGTGGCATGCTTTGCCTGCCATGTTGCTCATCATACAAAATAGAATCTCAGATCTCTAATTCAGCTGATGACTGAACTGAGGATAACTCCAATTCAGTAACTCAGCTGACACGATGCTTTTTTGTGTGCAAATGTATCGCTCTTTGCATGCAACTTGCTGTAGATGAAAATGATCCAAAATATATCAAAGCAAACAAACAAACAAACAATTAACAAACAATCAAAATATGAAGCCACTTATCAGCTAATGTGCCCATAAAGAGAATAGAGACAGGGCTGGTGAGTGTTTCTGTTTCAGCATACTAAATGTCTTCTGGTATAATAATGGGTTGACCTGCTCCAGCTACAGCAGGTGAGGCATTGTGGGTAAAGGGGCTTTATGTGTTCCACATGTCATCCTGGCCTTGCTTATTGACAGACCTGCCACCAGGTGAACTCATGCATGAAATTACTCGCACTGTTTACCTACCTCTCCATTAAGGAAGCAGTAAAATACTGACACAAAGAAACCCTGGGAAAAAAAACAACAGCAGAGGATTATTGCCCATCCAGAGACACTCCACACGGACACCATGCCACTGTAGACCTCTCATAACCATAGTGGGGAGAGACACACATTAATCTAATCACTGTATTGCTCTCCCATCATCTAAAGCAATTTAGAAAAACAACGTGAGATAACACACTTCTGTAGTCATGATTAGATATGGAAATATGACATTTAGATTCATTCATTAAAATCTGTGCAGCTGTAACATGTTATATTTTGCATGGGCAGTATTTCAAACAGAACTAGAGCATTCCCAATGCAGTACAGCATTAACTATCATAATGCAAGTGGGACACCAGGATGCAAACTTCTGACATGGCACAGCTTAAAAAGGAGAGATTTATTTCTCTCAGCTCTGCTCGGGCATGTCAATGAGGTGGAGGCAAACATTCGGACACACGACAGTGCCGAGCCATAAATAAGGCAAATCCTGAAACTGAGTCGTCAGCTGGCTGTAGGGGACTCTCTGCAAACCATCAAACGCAGCTCGATAAAATGTTTTGGGGGAAAACAAAACTCTTTTTGCACTACTTCAGCAAAGACTGCGCTCACAAAGGAGACCAAGTGAAAATTGGTCTCTTTTGCTCATTGGAACAGTCATATAAAAAATAGATGCCTTTAAGGGGGATACATATTTTTTTTTATCTGGCAAAGATAGTGGTCATTGAGCTTAATGGGGTTAGGATCTGCTTTGCAAATAACATATTTCAGTGGAGAATTATGCAAATAACCATGACTGCCAACAACAGTGAAGAAAGAGCCCCAATGCTGCACTGTGGCACCAGCAACAGAACGAGGGGTAGCCTACAGTGTTTCTCCTAACTCTCAATAAAGAACTGGGATCAGAAATGTTGGAATTCATTCATATTCTCATCAGCGTGACAAGTTCATTTTTTTTGTGGAGAAACTGTCTACAATTTTAAAGAGTGTCTCACATTTAGAAAAAATGAGCCCCAGCGGAGTGAGACAAATTATAGTATTACACGCCTGAAATATTAACTGAGTTATAAGGGGAAATATTAATGAGGGGTGGTTAATCCCGTACAGAAGCCAGAACATGGACAGCAATGCCTATGCACTGAGCAACAACTGAATAATTTTGACTTGCTCCACATGAACCAGTTATTTTGTTAAAATCTCTGATTTCCTGATCTGAAAGGGTGAATGAGAGACGATATTCACTAATTTAGTCATGGTATGCTGTACAGTCTTTTTATCACCCAGAGAGAAGAAATACTCTTTTCTGATTGGCTGGAGGGGTGGCTATTAATTCTGAATAATGGGCCAAAGAAAGTTGTGTTCTTTTTTAAACAAAACCGCTTGTTTCCTTTGCGTGCTATCAAGGCATGGCTATTGCCTATAGTGGCAAGTAGTAGCGGGATAACGGCCTTCGAGGTGTCCTGTTATACAGAATGAATGGACTCAGGCGGAGGAAACTCCCCTCAACTGCACGTTAGGGAGTTCCTTGCCTCTCACCCTCGTCCATCAATTCCGTATAACAGGACACCACGGCGGCTATTATCCCTTAAATATCATACACCAGTAATGTGGCATGATAGATGTGCACAGGACATTCCAGTTCACCAAGAGCACATTTTAAATAGGCTTGTGGCCTTAGTAGTCCGGTGGACAGCCCATAGAGCCCCATTGTGGACCCGGATATGTTGAGTACTCCAAAGTTTTATGATGGAAATATATAGTATGGGTTCCCAGCATGCAGAAACTGCAGGATGCTAATTTGCATATGTTGGGCAATTTGTGTAATTGAGCTAATTAGCATAAATTAGCATAATAGCCTATATTGATCATATTATAAGAGCTGCTTGGCCAAAATGGACAATGTTTTTAGGGGTTACTGGAGATGCTGAGTCCATATCTGACATTTTCAAGATTCAAAATCACTATTTAAACTTGGTTTGGTCACATTTTACTCTCATTAAGCTGATTTTGCTTGAGTTTTTTGGTTTTTGGAGGATAGGGCTGTAGCGATATACAGTAGGGCTGTAACGATACACCAACCTAACAATTCGATTCGTATCACGATTTTTGACCCACGGTTTGATACGAACCTTGATTTTTCTTTTTTTGGAGGGGGAGCTAGACATTTCAATAGCCTACCTTAGAGTACCAGAGGATTACAATGTAATATATCTGTATTATTTTATATCCTGATATAAAAAGAGAGAATACTGAATGTCTGATATTTATGACAGCACACTTTATGCAGATTAGCCTATAGCTTAGGCCAGGGGTCGGGAACCTATGGCTCGCGAGCCACACGTGGCTCTTTTGGGAACTGCATCTGGCTCTCGGGACAAACCTGCCATTTGTTTACTCAATAAGTCATGAATAATTTTGGTACTGTATTAAATTAAAAATGGACCTACTGAAATCAAAATGTTAAAATAGTGTTCGAAATATAATAAATGTTCACGTAGTTTAATCCATCCCATGTCTGTTCTCTACCGCTGAAATTCACGGTTACGTCGATGTAGCCTACTGTACAGATATTGGACAATGCAGTGCCGAGATAACATTCCACCCGCTGATGCTTTACTTAAAAATTCAGCTAGCTAACGGTTGTATCCAAAACAAAGAAAATGGCGAAGAGAAAAAAAGATGAACGAGAACACTTTAATTGTTATTGTTGATGTGCGCTTGCTGTAGGTTAGATAAGGAAAATGTCAAAAAGGAAACGTCAGTGACCACAGCTTGCGAGCGCGAACACAAGCGGGCTGAAATGGGAAAGTTTCCATCCGAAGACTGATTCTGAAAACGCGAAATGAACTGCCCGTTATATATCGCACACTGCAACGAGTTAGTATTGCTGTGTTAACCCTGTTCGGTTCCACTTATGTAAAATCTTTCTCACATATGAAAAATATAAAGACAAACCTTCGCTCACGTTTAAGGGCAATTCCGCGCAAAACTGTCACATCCATAACGCCAACACAATGCCATGTTGGCGTTATGGATATATGACAGTTTTGTGTGGAGTTGCCCTTAAATGATGACAGCCTCAATTCTTGCATGAAACTTCACCTCACTGAATATGAGCCAGCCAGACTCCAAGGCCATCACCAAATCTAATCTCTGGTACAGTAGGCCTAATGTTCAATTTCGCCAATGACATGTCATGTCATGAAAATTGAGTGTTGTGTTGTTAACTATGAGGTTACTTTGCATACCAAAAGAACACTGGGGAAATAGGGGGTGGTGTTTAGCCTACATGGGAAGCCTAAGGCCTATACTTCTGTCATTCCACTTGACATTTCAAGTTACTTGCACATTACTTGTAAAACTAGTAGAACATGTATTTAAAAATCCTCTGTTGAATGAAAGTAAATGTACGTTAAATATCTAAACTTTTTCTTGTAACCGTCTTTATGTGGCTCTTCTGAGATAAAAAAAATAAAAAATTGGTAAAAGTGGCTCTCCAGGCAAAAAAGGTTCCCGACCCCTGGCGTAGGCCTACTATTTCTATTACAACTCTACCACATTCAGCTGTCTGGTTGAAGCCTGGAAATATTGTAAACAAAGTAACACAGTTGGCTAGCTTATCCTAGTCTACTGATTGGACTGTTCAGTTTCCTCATGTGTGTTTAAGGTAATACTGTTCTCCTTGGGACAAGCCTTTTGGGAAACATTGGTATTGAGATGATCATTCAGTTCTCCCAGAATCCCCAGCGCGAAACATCGTGGGAATCTCAAGCACAGTCCAGCACGCTGGCGTTGCACAGCTCCCCCAACAAGCCATTGCCATCCTCGGCGCGGGCGTTCCCACATTCAGTCCAGCAATTAGTCTCTGGCACTGCCACACAGCAGGTGGGGTGCACACACCGCAAGAGCCCTACTCACTCTGGGGAACCACAACCACCAGCGGCCCAATGCGGGGCGTGCTAGCAGTCACCTGGTCTGTCGCCTCTCGTCCCCAGCTCCCTTCAGAGAACGCCCTCAGGTCGCACTTTCGCAGTGTGCACCACCGCAACGTTCCTCCAACACCTGGCGGGGCCTAGCCTCCACTGCCACAGACTCCTCGGCGCTGAGCACCGTAACTGGCACTGCACCTCCGATGCTCCACTCCGTCGTCTCGCCAGTCGGGGCAGCAGACTCCAGTTCGATCGCAGCCGGACCACGCTGCGCACAGCTACAACGTTGGCGTCCCTCCTCTGCTACCTTGTCGCAGAGCTGTCCTCCGCTGTTTCGGCCACTCCACACCGCCACGATCGCGCCAAGGCCTAGACCTCTCTGGCTCGTTCCATCGGATTTCACACAACAAACTTTTTTCCCCCTTATTTTTCTAAAGAGCACCGGCGAACAGGCCGACTCGAACAGGCTCCGCCAACTGTCCATCCTCAAGGCACCACCTCATTGCCGCTCCACCTCTGCTCTGCTCCGCAGCCAGGGCCACCGCCAACTCCAGCCTAAAGCTGTCCGGCGGGGGCAGGGGCTCAAGGTCTTCTCTCGGTGAAGTCAGTGCCCAGGCCAGCGTCACTACCTTATTTTCCAAGGCCGCTTACTCAGACCGCTCTCCCAGTCACGTGAAGTCCTTCTCCGCCGTGGCCACTGCATTAAAACCCTCTTCAGGCAAGCATTTCTCCCGTAGCTAGGTCCAGGCGATGGCTGGTCTCCTCCTGCGGCTTCTACTGAAGGCCTCTGTAAGCTTTTTAGTACCCCTTACAAAAGGGTTCTCTTCGGATCCTTTGAGGCAATGATTTCATGCAAAGGCTTGGGCTTCAGGGCTCTCTGACCCCTTGGGCCCCTGGGCCGGGCCCGGTAGGCCCGTGCAGTAATTCATCCCTGGCGGTGAGGTCTCCCACTCCTGGCTCCTCCAGCACTGAAGACACTGTCTCCTACAGAACGCAACTTGCTCCTCCATGGAAAACGTGCCCATCTACAGGTGTTGCTTTGGAAGGCAGCAGACCGTCCTGATCCACCGGCTGTGGATATAACCGCGTTTGGAGGGAGTTAGAAGACAGGTATGAAGAAAGGAGAGGAACTTGCCCACCCTCGATTCAAGTCCTGTTGCTCCTCCTGATTTGTTAGATGTTATCAGCTGTAACTGCAAAGCTGGGTTAAAACTGTATACATGTATCTGGAAAGTGCAGCTGTGCAGCTGCAGGCCTGGCCTGTACTAATTATTGTTTCTGCAAAGGCAGTGATGTTACATGTGGCAATATATTTACACAGCAAAAACAGCAGAAGGACAGGGATGAAGAGTCTGGAGAAGATAGCGACAGGACAACGGATGAGGACAGTGAGGAGTAGAGGCTAGTTCTTCCCTTTGTTACTCAATTGTGAGTCACAGCAGAGGGCCAGTGAATAGCTATTTCCAAAATGATTGTGGAATTCAGAAATAACTTGAGGATCCAAATTATTCCTAAACACTGAACATTTTTATCCTCCAAAAATCGTCCCCAAAAACTCAGCTTAATGAGAGTAAAAACGTGACCAAACCAAGTTTAAATAGTGATTTTGAATCTTGAAAATGTCAGATATGGACTCAGCATCTCCAGTAACCCCTAAAAACATACTAACATGGTCCATTTTGGCCAAGCAGCTCTTATAATATGATCAATAGTTGATAATGCTAATTTCTGCTAATTAGCTCAATTACACAAATTGCCCAACATATGCAAATTAGCATTTCTACATGCTGGGAACCCATACTATATATTTCCATCATAAAACTTTGGTGTACTCAACATTTCCGGGTTCACCTTTTTGTCCACTGGACTATAGTGTGGTGAGCGAGAGCAAATGGCGCAGCACAGGGCTTTAGGGAGTGTATGATTCAGTTCATGACTGAGTGAAAGACACAACAGCATAATGATGCATCATTAAACAGAACTAATCAGAATAGCATTTGTATTTGTATTTCAAGGCATGTAAAAACCAAGAACAAGATGAGGGTCATGCATGCTGCTGTGGTCCTACTTTGTTACTAACCTGGGGAACCAGCAAACAACAACATAAGTGCTAAGCAATTTTGAACACTGCTTTGCAGCAAAGATGAATTGTGTCAAACCCATTTTACTCATTCTGTCCTCACAAAATACCAGTGCTTATGCTGATGCAGTGCATTTATATCTTAATGGGGCAAACTGTTCTCAATTATTCAGACTGAATCATCTATGATGCTGCCACATCTGTGCTTGCTAACATGTCCTTGAAAGGTGTGTAGGCTATTCAACATGTTGGAGAGTTTTTAAAAGCAATGATGTAATTTACCCCGTACTCTGCACAGACCTTTATCCTACGCATGGTGCCTGAGTGGTGATTGTTCTCTCTCGTTCTCTCTCTCTGTCTCTCTCTCTCTCTCTAGCTCTCTTATACACACATATTTTCCCTCTCTTTCTCTGAAAATAAATACATAAATAAAGTAAAATGGCTGAAGAGTTGCCCTCCCACACGTGTGATGGAAGCTAACTGTAATGTACCCCAGGGTGCGCTGATTAATTCTTACCTGTCACAAGAGTACTAATCACACGCCTCTACAGCGCCCACCTCCCCACGTGTGCTTATGATGGGTTCTCTCGGCAGCATTAACCCTGTGACCACAACTGGGTCATGCAGCATGACTGCTTCTCTTTTAACGTGCCACTGTGCAAAGAGCAAGAGTGCTGTGCACAAGCACTGTACTTCTTAAACAACGTTTTAAATGTTCTGACTGTGCAAACCTGGCATCATTAAACACGTCTCAAAAATAATTTGGGGTTTTTACTGTTTACAGTGGTCACTACATAATGATCATACGTGGATTCAAGAAAAAAAAAAACACAATCTTACCTGAAATGACTGTAAAAATGAATTGAAATAAATAAACACTATTTGAGATATGTCATCTTCCCCTGGATTCACAAAAAACAACATATAGGTAATTCCAAGTAGGGGCAGGAGAACTAATGTGGCCTTCACAGCTTTCCTGAAAGCAACAGAATGGGAAAGAAATCATTATTTCTTAAAGTTGTTTCATTTCAAGTTACACATACAGTACAGGCATTCATACATCAGAGGAGTCACAATGATTTGTCTGTCTGCAATCTTAGTAATAAACATTGAGGGACTGAAAACAAACTGAAGCAAATCGATAAATGGGGGTGAACATAACGCTGTGAAGAAAAATAGCAGTCATGGAGTAAAACTTCCACCAGCATAACAAATGCACTTCTCATAGCACAGGAGATGGCTGTTAATATCCCAATTTGGCTTCAGGATTAAACTAGGAAGGATTTGGAAGATCTGAATCACAATAGCACAGACTATGAATATTGTGCATTAAAAAGTAACGTATGTGTTTATTAATTTGGAGAGGGACTGTGTGAGGTCAGACATCAGGCAAAGTGGCATTCTTAATAAGGTGGTGGCATGGAGCATATCCAACGGATCATGGGCAGGCTTTGAGTCCTGCACTCCTAGAGGATGTCACACTTGCCCTATGCACAGGACACTAATCTCAGGGTGACTAATCACAGTGCCCTCAAAACTGTAAACAGACACAGTTCTGCCCTGCGTGTTACCGGACGGCTCAATGGCACTGCTTGGCATTTATTTTGCAGCTGAAATATGCATTAAATGAGGAAGAAACACATTTTATGTGCACGTCTGATTTCTGTTTGCAAGGAAAACAACAATCTTGCTCCTCTGAAACATCTGTTACTGTTTGCAATTTTGTCAATCAATCACTACTGACACTTGATATAACCACATGAACTAAAGAAAGCTTCATAAACATCAGGAATAGTTCAGGCCCAGGTTTCCCAGCAGCGTTGACTCTTAACATGTTGCGAAAACTCTAAAGGTTTACTTTACTGAAGTACACCTTGCTACTTATCTATTTTACTTTAATTTGTTTTAACGTGTTTTATTAAAGGGAGCACAAAATGTAATGCAACACATATGTAGGCCTTTTCTGGTCAGTAAGCGTACCTCACCTCAACCTCATGACACACACGCCTTTTCCCACATTAACTTTTCGTCTGTGCTTCCTCTGATGTATAGTTTGATTCGACTTATTAAATTAGAGTTGGGGGCGCTGTGGTCTAACTGGCTACAGCGCCTATACCACATTTGGGTCCACGTGCCCACGTGTGCCCTACCGGGGGAATTTCCCGATGCCATCCCATCTCTCTCTCCCACTTGCTTTGTGTCACTCTCTTCACTGTCCTAATGGATTAATAGCATATTAACCCAACAAAATAAAAATAGGTAGAAAAAGACAGAGCTAACGGGATGCTTCAATTTTCAAAATGCACAGGTTATACACGCACACATCTATGAACTCACCACCATGTTACTTTCTGTCTAATCTATTGGTGTTGGTGAGAAAATCAGAGACAGACTGAAATAAAGTAGCCCAAACAATGGTAGATCTGCAAAGATCACCTACATTTAAATTGACTTTAAATTAATATAGGAATGTCACCTATTACTGACCGTCCTGTATTTCCGACCTCTTGCGTGTGTATCACTTAATATTCATTTCTATACAAACCAAGACGGCGGATTCCTAAAGAAACGCAAGCACCCACACAATAAGAGTATCTAAATTAGCTACAGTATGTACCAAAAATGACATTTTACCGTGACTCGAAGAGCTGTAAACAGTGTTGTAAGGCTGTGTGTACAAATCCGCTTGGAGCTCCAGTGGAATTTTGATTTGCGACGAAAATTCTCGGTCTAACCGTTCATGTGCCGTGAGAAAGGTCGGAAATAGGCGACCCGCCAGGCCAGCACTAACCTCCGAGCGTGGTAAACAAAATCGGATATTTCAGGCAGTAAAAGCCTGCATGGTAAGAACCAAACCAGATTTTGTTCAAATCTAAACACCTATGGCTACTGAAAAATTTAAGATTTATTTATCAAATGTTATTTAAAACATCGTTGTTTTAGAATTGGTGCTTTTACGATATACTGTATTGATCATTTCACTATGCATAAATGCAATGATGGATGGACTACCTTTTTCATGATCATGACATAAAATAGGCCTATCAAATAACACTAATGGACTAATTATTTAGACTTGTAATCTAACAAGTTAACAGGCAAGACTGGAGACAGAAAGAAACAAGCATGTATACTGCAAGAGAGTTGGAGGGAGAAGACAGAGAAAAGGGCTCTCAAAAGAGTATTGTATTCATAGTCATGTAAACATGCCTATTAAAGGTTTTGTCAGCGATTCTGGATGACGTCATGTCCGTTGATATTTGAACCAAACACCAACAAAACACCAGAGATCAAACTCTTGAATCCACTCCCCAAACTCCCCTTCCATCTCCACAGACTCCCCTTCTACCCCTTCTGAGCTGGCAATGCATGGATGGATCATTGATCAGCACTACAATGTCATGGCTTCGTCCTTGGTCCATTGCTTAATACTGATAACAGAGTGTAACACATTTTTGAATCTGTGATAACAACAAACCAAAGAAGCTACAAACACAGGGGTGAAAACACCCTCTTTGCAGAGGATTATTTAACCATGATGGCAGCGTAACATTGGTTATTTCACAGAGATTGACCTAGCCCCACATCTCCAGCAAGAAGGTCACAGTGATCACATATCAAAATGATGATATTTAATCAAGGGTGGGCTGTCTTATTTGAAAAGGGTTGGAGTAAAAGTCCACATTACAAACCAGATTGCCCAAAGCCTATACTATACATTATACAGTAGCATTGGACTGTATTACACTATAATGTAGAAGCTTAAAAAGCAAGCCTCTTTGACTTTGTCTTAGGACAACCTCAGAGTATAATGTTGGTCTAAAGATCGTTGGGGCTGAGCTGCTGAGAGTGGCACATAGCACACTGATGGGGGAAAACTACAGCACAGGAGCAAATGCAGGTTGTGGTAACAGGAGGGACTACTGTGAGTTTGCTACATGCGATTGGTATCGCATGAGTGGTAGTAAGTAATACATGGGGACATGCACTTATTTTTTCTTCATATGTCTTTAAGATTAGCACAATCTGATTCTGATTCACTGGCCAATTGGGCACTTTGTGGGCGGGCACTCATGCCACAACTAAGTGGTTTCATACATGCTACGGATAGCTTGACGCTGGTAATCATGTAAAAGGTCATTTTTTTGTGACACAATAAAGTCATGTTTATTAAACTATGGTTAATACACAGGTGTGATCAATAAATAGTTGTTTAATAATGTTTGTTTTTCACTTTTTTTATGTAAATCAGGTTTTTAGGCTGTATACTGTACTTGTGTACTGTATACAGGGAATTTGGTTTCTGCATTTATCTCATCCATGAATTAGTGAACACACAGAGCACACAGTGAACACACAGTGAGGTGAAGCACACACTAACCCGGAGCAGTGAGCTGCCTTGCAACAGCGGCGCTCGGGGAGCAGTGAGGGGTTAGGTGCCTTGCTCAAGGGCACTTCCGGCAACCCTCCGGTTCCAAGCCCAAAGCCCTAATCAGTAGGCCACGACTGCCCACGTATTTGCATAAAACACTGTCGCGCACTTTATACACAATGCTGATAATATGGGCATTACTGTAACACAGTAGCTGAACACATCTAAATTGAATGAGGGAGAGAGGGTACAATGGGAGCGGCAAGGAGACGCTAGTCACTTTGGTGCTTATCACTGGAGCACAAAGTCAAATAGAAACAGATGGGTCCATCAGGAGTTCCTTTATCCAGGACAAGTCGGGGACAATACTGAGCACAACCCACTTATTAAGCCCAGCAAGCCCTGTCTGTGTGCAGCATTGCAGTGAGTAGAGAATCACAACAGTGGAAGATGGGAGAAGACTCTTAACACAATTAAAGAGGGCTTACCGGTAATTGTCCCTCTTCTCATAATTAAAGGTTCACAAACTATTCCTTGTGAAAGCTGCAGATGGCAAGATTGTTTTGATCATATTTACTGAAACTGTCACTATGCTCCGACAGAACAACATAAATCAGCCAGTTTTAGAAAAAAACTTCTTTTACTACCTCCACCTAGAGCCTGTTATTTGTTTTACAAAAATCCACAGCTCCCGGTTCTTCTGGTCCAATCAGAGCAGGGCTGCGTGAGATCTGACTGTCAATCACAGTCTGGTGCAGTCTGGTGCGCACTGATGAGCACAAACTCGATGAGAGGCTGCACGGTGGTAGTGAGGGAGGGGCATGAGAGTTGTAAACATTCAAAATTTTGGCTAAGTCCCCTCAATCTGTCAGCTGCAGCTTTAATGCATATGAAATTATGTGTGTTACAAAATGCTTAGGATTACCTTATTAATAGTCATCGCATATACAGCTCAGTTGAATGCCAGATGCAGTGGTTTATAATGCTCCTTTACAGTGATTTCTATCAGTGTACTAACCAACACAACTCTAGCCTTCCAGTCTTTCAGCTTTCCTTGGCAACCTGATGTAGATAACAGTGAATTCTAGCTATTCGAGGCAGGTGGCCTATTGACTGCATAACTACCTGCGGCTTTTGTTTTTATTCCTTGATTAGCTAATACATCTTAATGTTTTCAATATAAGCAATGACAGTCCACTGTAATTAGTTTGAAATTCTACTAATGACAAAAAATACAATGTTTTCTTAAAAAACAAGAGTGTTCAGAATTAAGTCATGGAAATAGGATCTGATTATAGACATTTTTTACTCTTTAATCATATGACGGTCTCTAAGACACATGTGTGTGGTCTCATGTTATGTGAGTGAGGGTACTTTGACATTAACTTTCACATCTAACAGGAGTCCATTAAAACACTTATGATGCATTATACATGGTGGTAATACTAGACCAGAAGCATCTCTGATGTGCTGCATCAAGAGCAAACGGGTCTTACATAAACAGATTAGATCATTAGGACTAACGATAATTAATGCATGACTCAAGAGTACTAAAGATCCATTACCCAGGACAAATATTTTCATTTGCAAAACATCACCATGGAAGCGTGAGTGTGTATACCAGTAGTGTATGATATAACATTTGGAATATCTCTACACTTCTAGGTGAAACCATCTTTATCGGAAGCAGTTACTGTAGGTGACTGCAGGCCCTTGTACCTTTCATACAATGCTGAAAAAGTGATTTGGATGCTCATGTGGAAGGACTGAGATAATATGTGACCCTCTACAGATCAGTAGATTGGATCAGTAGTTTTAAAGTTATGTGAGCACACACACACACACACACACACACACACACACACACACACACACACACACACACACACACACACACAGAGAGAGACACAACTACAATGCCTGAGGGTAATTGAATACATGAAAAATAAAAATTATTTCTCATTTAAATAATTCAAAACATTTAAATCTAACTTACCTGTACTGTATAGTTTCAGATGTGGTGGATGCTCTCAGTTTTGTCATAAGAATTCTTACAATGTTGAAAAGGAATACGAAATTTATCTTGTACAGAAAAGGGAAGAGTAAAAACAAAGGTCATTTACAGGACAATATTGGATATATATACAGAACAGACTAGACCATTAATAGGCGGAACAACATCTACAATATGCTGTAAACATGATAAAAACAAAATCTTGAAATGTAAATTATCGCATATCACCATCCAATAATGTTAAGATGTTGTTACACTGCGACAGTCTAAGCAGCAGTCTGTCAATTCAAAGTAACAAGACGATGAATTAAAAAGAAAAAGGAAGTCATAGTTAAAGACAAATAAATAACAAATAGAGACAACTAAATATATAAAACCTACACAAAAAACAATGCATCTCTGTGACCTACATGTACGCTGATATGCATGACCTACATCTACGCTGATGAGGCAAAAATCAGAGGGCCACTGGGAAAATAAACAGACAAATGAGAAGGAAAGTATTTCGAGGTCTACCAATCCTCCAGGCTTCCTCTTCACACTGTCATATTTCTGCTACTGTTATCTGCCTCAGCGGCCAACTCAGAAATTGGTCTGTGCTCAGATTATGCATATACAGCACTTCTTCTCATACGCACGCACACACACACACACACACACGCACACACACATTCTAATGCCTCCACTGCATGCAAATATGCATGACTGAGTTACGTGATTAGGTTTTCTTTTTTGTTTACAAATAGAAATATGGAGACCTTATAGGCAAACAACTTGCCAAAAAGTCACATAATGTAAAAAAGGAGAAAGAGCTTCACTCACCAGCAGAACAAGAATCACAGGCCCTTGATAAATGTAGTCTATGTATTTTCCAGGTTCCTTCCCAAACCAGCATCTGCATAGTCAAATTCAAGGCATGAACAACAATAATCGTAAGACACAGACATACATTTAAAGGCTGTTGTCTCTACGTGTCACCTGGTGAAGCTGTTTAAAACAACATGTACTGTAAATGTACAGATACATAATGTATTGAAGTGTTACCACTTAAGCAATATATGGATCATAGTTCATATGTAAAGGACACATGATTAAGAAGAGAGATGCAAAACAATACTATATTCCACATCACTGCATTGTTTTAAAATATGGTTATTACAATTGAGGGGAAAAAAAACAAATACTCCCTCAAGATTGATACATGTTGATATATGCCCTTTACTTTCTATTAAGACTTTTAGTTAGAGTCCATTCAGTTGCATTAATAATGGATAAATGCCCCCCAGCACACTCCTTCGCCAAGCACAGGCTGTTCCCAACTGGTCAGGAGGAAGTCCATTCTAAGTGGCGGAAACCTACATTCACGGGTCTCATTTCCAGGAGAATGCCCTTGCTGTGCCACTTAATTCAAGGGTATTCACTCGGAGTAAGTGTACAAATTCTCTCTCTCTCTCTCTCTCTCTCTCTCTCTCTCTCTCTCTCTCTCTCTCTCACACACACACATAGAAACACCTACCCACACTTACACGCACAGACACACACACGTGGATATATATAGAAAATACACTTTGTGGAGGAGTCTCACATGGTTCGGTTGCTATATTTTAAGAAATTCCCTTTATTCCCTTATTCAATTAGAGCTCACATCTGTGTGGGAGAGGTGGGGGTGGGGTGGGGGAGAGGATGAGCAAGCTTTTAAATAGGCAAAGAATCCCTCTAACTGCTCCCCTGGGCCTGCTATCATCATTGTAAATCAAACTGCATTCAGGCCCATAATATCATACAAGGGCAGTTTAAGAAGCATTCACAAAAAAGCAAATCCAATTTGTATCTGCACTGATACTGGGCAATTGTTTTTATAGTTGTTGGCGTATTCATCAGCATTCAACTCCTAGTCTTACTCTATTAATTGCAGTAACAAGATGTTTCTTTGGATCACTACTGGCAGACTAGATTTGCTCAGAATTGTTTCCTGCGGAATGTTCACCATCAACAACAGCAATTTCCATCAATCTAGTTACCAGCAAGGCCCTGTGGACCAGGCAAAGGTCCATCACTCCTCTGGGACTGGCCAGCACATGGTGTGGACTACTGATTCGATTCTCCCCTCCAGATTTCATGTTTTAATGTGAAGTCTCAGAGGGATGGATATGCCTCACAACATTCAGCTTAACTCTAAGTCAAACCATGAACCATTGAGAAGATGACTTGTCCTCTTTCATATACAGCATGTGTGACTCATCCTAGCTAGAAATGGTAAGAATGCCAATGTGTTCTCCAATCAACCCAACTCCACTAGCCAAGTAAATGACTTTACCAGGTGATTGGCAGGTGATTATTTTTTTTCTTGTCAATTCTGCAGCTGTTTTTGAGATGACTTTCTGAAACCATACCAATTCAGGGCAAAAGTGATTTAAGCATTATTTATGACTTTGGAGTGTCTGTGTGACAATTCCTCAAATTCAACTTTAAGTGGATGAACAGCAAAATAACCTATTCATAGTTTCGGCAAAGGAAATCTGTTAAATGGGAACAGTACTCTACATCTCATGTATTCAAGTCATGCATATAGGCCTGACTCACTCACTAACAAAGCCTGTCAAATGTTGCCATTGTATCTCTTATGTGCCTTTGCTATCTCTCATTGAATAACTTAGAGCCCTTTTAGATGTTCTTCACTGAAATCAAGCACTTACTGTTCATTTTCATTGTACAGCTTTCCTATAGCCCACGCCACAATAATTGGACATGGAATACCTGAAAGGAAGAAAGGAAACAACTGTGTTTTCACCAAAGCACACAAGTAAACTTGATTTAGCAAACATCCAGTTTGGTGAAGGGGGTATGTGTGGGGTGTTTTTGAAAGAAACTTCAAGTATGACCAAATATTTCACTCCTTGTGGTGGACTGAAATTCAATGCAGCTTTAAATGCGTCCTTAGCCCTGAGGCCTGAAAGCAGCTAGCAGCAGTGTAGGAGTGGAGAGGCAAGCTGAGGAAATCCACCGAACCCATGGGCTGAGGAGAGGCTGTGTGTGCTGAGTGTGTGATTAAGTCCCCTTTGATCACGCTGAGTAAGCTCTAATCATTTGCTTCTATGTGGCTGACTGTATTAGCTTAGCCTTTCCCCATTGAGTCTTGCTAAGCTAAGCCTGGTGCTTCTGATGCCAGAAGTCCCGGACCTTGGACTGGGGCAATGATTATTTCATTTTGACAAGTCAAGAAAAAAAGGCAATGTATTAAAGAGGATCAACAAAACCTTTAACACCATAATCATTCCCAATTTTGGAGCCGTGTTCACATTTTACACTACAGTCAAGCCTTTTCAAAAGTCAACTGTCAGACCCTATCAACACAAAACATTCACATGAGGAATAGTTTGATATTCAATATCCATAAAAAAACAGTGTTTAAATATGACTGGCTGAACCTGATATTTCCTGAAATAAGCATGCCTGTGACCAACAAATATGCCATGCATTATAAACCTATAAACAATACCTTACCTTAACCATCAAACTTTATGACCCACCAATTTGTATGCTTTTTTTTCTTTAAGCAATGAGTTGTTTTTTACCCGCTGCTCAAATGTGACTGCAGTTCTGTACGAAATCTGTCGGGTTCAAAACATGTATTTCCTCTGGATATTTTGCTAGCTGCCTGGTTCATATGCTCACATTAGCTTAGATAAGGACTTTGTCTGTATTACAAATATAGTGGCTCTAGCTGCCCACTGTTTACCCTTGCGTGACTTATCTCAGGCAAAATATAACGAGTAAGGAGCTAAGGAAAATAGCACCATTGTTAAAGCAAGTTAGATGAGGGAAAATATCTCCAGTGTATCTTTCTGGACGTCAAACAAGTATGAATGCTTTAAACATGGCATTTTCTGTACACGAAAATGCCCTAGAGCCTAGGGATATGTTGCAAAAGTAAGCCCTGCCAAAAAAGCTGTGGTTACTCACTGAGTCGAGTCTAAGTGAGCTCACAACTGTGTTTCAGTTGAATCTTTAAAGCCCTTCTGTTTAAAAACAAACCCATTGATTACAAACCATTATGCATGTGCTAATACAGAAAAAGTAATTAAATCAGAGCAAAACAAGGTAAGAAAAGATGAATGAGAGACACCTGAACTGGGAGGATTTATCCACACATGTAATTCAACCCCAGCAGTCTGTGACCTTCATGCCCCATTCACAACAGTGGATGGTGAAAGTTCACTTAATCCAGGATTATCTCTGACACAGATGTTCCATTTCTGCATCAGGTAATGTGGTGGAAATATTGCATTACATGTAGGATAAGCAAACTAAGTGTGTGTGTG
Source organism: Alosa pseudoharengus (assembly GCF_046254945.1). Classification (NCBI taxonomy): domain Eukaryota; kingdom Metazoa; phylum Chordata; class Actinopteri; order Clupeiformes; family Clupeidae; genus Alosa; species Alosa pseudoharengus. The sequence goes on from NW_027468663.1 coordinate 6,189,339, forward strand.
TCTGTGTGTGTGTGTGTGTTTGTGTGTGTGTGTGTGTGTGTGTCTGTGTGTGTGTGCGCATGCGTGTGTGTGCGCATGCGTGTGTGTGTGTGTGTGTGTGTGTCACATGATCCTAACGATGGAACAATAATTGTCCTAGTATACAGTAATAATTTTATATTTTGGCCCTTTAGCCGCGGTTTAAAAAATATAAATTGGATTTTTACATCAAAATTTCAAAAGGCCATGGCTTGCAAGTGGTCAGAGATAAAGTCCTACTGTAAATGTGAAAATCATTGAGTATGACCAGAAGTTTATGAAGGGGGTACATTTACTCATCTAATTTGCATATTATGGCGTCACTGGATGGCAACCACCGTGAATTATGCACATTTCAGTAAATACTAGATGTTGAACATATTTGAGCAGTTTTACTTTCTTTTTTTGTGATTTCACCGACATAACAAATGAACAGGAAAACAGTCACATGTAAACCAACAATAGTAAACTTACTATAATCACAAACCCTATACTACTATACAATAAAGTAGCCTGGTCAAATCAGTTCCATATCGCGGGTGACTTTGAAGTTCTACAGAGCCCTATTTTTACAACCCCTGCTCTCTATACCACGTCCATTACGGACACTATCATCACTACTGTCACTGGCACCTCCAGCTATGTTGGGCAGAGGGTCGAAATAAGCATGGTATGCTTAGTGGACACTGTCGAAAAAGACGCACCTCCATTCACAGACGCTCCATGACTATCAGTCAATAGACGATCGATCATATTCTCCAAAAGGCAGATATTCTCCTTCAGAATCAGAATAGGTGAATAACAGACCCAAGACTTCATCACACGTGAATTTTTTTTTCAACATTTGGTGTATTTCTGCTTCAATTTGTGCAAAACTAAAGCCCGCATCGCTTCCGCGTTATGGAGGAAATACACGTCTTCTTCGTGTGTTTCTCGCGTGTTTTCGTGAGCTTCCTTGAAAACTTTGAAAAAAAAGGTTGAGCTTGAATCGAAGCTCTGGGTGTCGGCCAACTAGTGGTCAAGAGTACAAATGAGATTTTACACTGTAATCGCGTCTATCGTCTGTTTTATTCAGTAATGACGCTTGTCGCAATATTGCGACATGGGCGGTTAGAGGGTTTTAAACCACTGTGGATACTTAGCACCCATAAGTACCAAAAGTGAATGGGTCTGGATATGGTGTATTCCATGATATTAGACTTTTATTTCAACAAAAGTCTGATATTATGGAATGCACAATGACATTTATGGACACATAAGCTCTGTTAAAAAATGTTGCCATTTAAGATATCTAACAGGCGAGGCAACAAGTGCTGTTCGAAACAGATCAAACTATCTTTTCCTGCTTTCTAAGATATCTTAGAACTACCCCTATAACACACACACACACACACACACACACACACACACACACACACACACACACACACACACACACGTATACACACACACACACACACACACACACACACGCACACATAAAAGTAGACAGTCACGCAGTCCTGTCCAATAGCACACAGATGACTCAATGCAATCTAACCTATACTGTAGGTTCTTTCGCTTTAGCACTGAAATACTGAAGCAGAGGGGGGCATCTGTAACAGTCAGCTGTATACTATCGGTATACGGCTGTTTAGCTACATGACTACTCTCCAACTTCTATAGAGTCATCCTTTGGCATGATGACTGACAACACAAGAGTCTTAACTGAACACATTTGCTGGAAATGGACATAATGCATGGAACTGAGGAACTCTGGTTGCAGCTACAACCTCAGATGTGCACATATAAAAACCACACATACAGGAGCCAATACTCCTCTCAGATGTGGTCTCTAAACCACAATCACAGCCAGAAAGCTAACAGAGGAGAGAAACATATATCTTCATTACGTTACAATGTAGCTTGGGATTGATTCACTAACTTCTATAATTAATTCAGAGTGCTATAATCCCTGATGACATATGGTACGGAAATGCCAGACACTGACTTCACATTTCACTGTTGGTGATTTCTGTATGGAATGCAACTTCAGACAAATCTTAATAAATAAGGGTCATCATGAAATTACATATATTACATAATTAAAACTCAACAAATTATTATGAGATCTTTTTTCAACATGCTGTTTCAACATTTAAAATACTATACACTGTGCTTTCATCCCACAACACTGTATTTCATGATTTTTCCATACAAAATATTTCACTTTATAAAGCCATCTTTCAGGACAGCTACCCTGTCAGTTCTGAAGAGCATTCAGTCACTCTCTGTTGCACAAACTGCTGCATATGAGTACCATGGAGGACGAGAAACCAAAGCTTTTAGGCTATTATTATAATTAGTATGACCTATGCATCACAATTCAAATGACTCGTTTGTTTTATCAAGCATTTGCAATTCCAGGTTCACTGATCTCAATGGCAATTAAGTATCACTATTGCTGCATTTAACTGAAAAAATTCAAAAATTCATATAATTAATTTAAAGGTACAACTGATACAACTAATTCCTTAGGGTTGGTAATGGAACAACTCTTGAGTGTAATTATTCCATTTAGTGTGCAGTGGGCAATGCTTTCCAATGACCCTGCATTGACCCTGCCTCCCCCTCGCTCCAAAATGAAACAATGAGCTGTAGACAGCTTCATCACTGTAATGGACATCCCCGGGCAATGACATTTCTTTTGATTGGTTGCATCACTATAGCTTTATAGATATGTATGTGTGTGTGTGTGTGTGTGTGTGGGGGGGGGGGGGGGTGGTGGTGTGTGTGTGGACAATTAAACATAGCAATCACAAACAAAAGTGAAAACATGCCTACTTACACCATCCAATAAACAGGAACACCCACTTCCTGAGCTTATCTGTGGAGTAAGTCATCACTATGGCAGTGTGGAGGTAACAGCCTTCCACAAACATCCAGAAGAAATTGGTCACCACAAAGTAGTTATAGATTGTTGTTATAAGGCGGCACCATGGCTGTAAGAAAAAAATGCACACACATAGCATTCACTAACAGCGATAGATTTATATAGATAGACAATACATTTCTGTTCTGTACTGTTTTGATAAAACATGTTACCAGATACACCTTTGAAATACATTTCACTGGCTTGACAAACAAGGAAAATCATTATTGACTAGCACAATTATTGATTGTGCTATTATAATCTTTAAGGGTGTCACGATTTCGATTTTATTTCGAAATCGATCGAAATTACATCTCAATCTCGAACTTCGAACTTAAAAGTAGAATCGACGATGCAGCCACACCCCCAATGTCACGTCCAGCATGTATGACAAGACGCACAAACACACATGCACGTGCTGAACTGCAGCGTCAACACTCCTCTAATTTTAAAGGGGTGGTTCAGGATTTTGGACATAAGACCTCATTTCCAAGTAAGCAAGTGTGATATTTATCAGTGGAGATCGTTTTCAACACGTTTCATCCAGTCCTTCTAATTGCAGAGTTCGCAGGTGCTAGGCTAGCGCAAGTCAACGGTATGTGCTAGCCTGCCACTAAAGACAGTCTTACCCACTCTAAACTACACCTGAGGCAAATTCCAGACAATCGATGTAAATGTCTGTGTTGATAGAATAGTGTAAGAAATACAACTACCCTTGCATCGCGTTGCAATAGTTATACTTTGGTCCCTGAAGTTGTTAGTAGTCATTTTGCAACTCAGCTGCGGACTGCTATTACCAAGGCTACTACTAGGTATCCCCATTGGAGTGCGCTTTATTGTTTACTTTTCGGCGCAGTACTACTAACCGGAGAAGTATAATTCCGCCGCTGCTAAGAAACTAGTCCATCAAAATGTAATGCGATCGTTGAAATGCAAGGATAGAATAACGTTAGAAATAACACTATCAATACAGACATTTACATCGATAGTCTGGCGTTATAATTTGTTTGCCTCGGGTGTACTTTGGAGTGGGTAAGACTGTTTTTAGTGGCAGGCTAGCACATACCGTTGACTTGCGCTAGCCTAGCACCTGCGAACTCTGCAATTAGAAGGACTGAATGAAACGTGTTGAAAACGGTCTCCACTGATAAATATCACACTTGCTTACTTGGAAATGAGGTCCTATGTCCAAAATCCTGAACCACCCCTTTAAGCTGCAGCCAGTTAAAATATAGGCCTACACATCAACCTACTGAAATCAAAGCCCCTCTTGCTACTTTGAAATCACAGGTGTGGAAGTATTCGTTCATTCACGTCAATTAAAACTAACTTAGCCTACTCAACTTAGCAAGTGAAAAGATGGTCTAATTACAGTCCAAAGTTACTTTAAGGCTTAAAATGCACATTTATAAGTACATATTCCATTAACACTAACCTTGGGTCTCTTCGGAGTGTGCTGAAACAATGAAATTAAGATTCTGTGTTGTTTCATTTTACCATGTTCACGTCTCTGTTTTAGCCTAATGTTAGTTCTGTTTACATTACAACCTCGGTTTCAAAGCGGTTTCAAAATAAAAGCCCCCCGAAAAAAAAAAAGGCCAAAAAGAGTAAATAACATATAAGGAATGCATTAATAGTAATATTTTAAAAAGATCGAAAATCGAATCGAATCGTGACTTTAAAATCGAAAATTACATCGAATCGAGGATTTGGAGAATCGTGACACCCCTAATAATCTTAAGGGTAACAGTGTTAAGATAGAGGTGATGTGAGAAGATCAATTCCACTGTTCTTAGCTGTTCTAAGATCACTGTAACCTACGGACTTCAGAGGCTTGTTGCTTTTCTTAAACGCTTATTACATATACCTGACAAGACTTCATATAATAAAGGCACAGCAACGAGAAATGTAACGATTTATTCATAGATAGGCCTGTCACGATAACAAATTTTGCTTGACGATAAATTGTCTCAGAAATTATTGCGATAAGCGATAATATTGTCGTTCTGAGAATTTTCCTCGGGAAGAGGAAGACGGCCCACTTGTTGTGTTGTCCAGGAAACTGCAGCGGATGATTGTGTTTTAGATGCATATGCATGTTTGTTGTGTTGCCGCTTTTAATTGCGACTGTTTTCCAATAAATGCGACACACCGACTCGCACACGTTCAGTGGTTCACCACGGGCATTCGGTTTAAATTCGAAATGCTCCCACACTGCAGCTGTCGCGTTTCGCTTAGAAACCAATTCCATCTTTTTTGTCTCGAATAGGCATAGCCTATTCGAACTCGCAACTAGCTTTCTCTCTGCCTAGTGCCTACCGGATACTTCTCACGCGGCTCTTTAGCTGCACTCTGTGGTAGGCTACGCCAGTAGTTCCGCCTCCCCACACACCATGCGACTGACAAGTGACTGACATGAGGGTTCACTCATGGTTACTCTAAGGACCCGAGAGAGAGAGAGGGAGAGAGAGACGAGGAAAACAAACAAGCATGCAAATGGCATTTATCGTGGCCAGAAAAATTATCGAGCTAATTTTAATTATCATGCGATTAATTGATTTATTGAATATCGCGACAGGCCTATTCATAGATAATCATTCTTCCGCCAAGAAATATATTTATTCTATCAGAATGGTTGCCAAGCAATGTTGAGTCATAGTAACTTTTGTATCAATTTGTGAGGGCACAGTAATAAAGTATGAAATGCGGTCAACATGAAGGGTTGCACTGGGTTTTACAACAGCATCGAACATGATTCAAACGTGATTCCAATCATATTCAAGGACCATAACTATCAGTTTTGGACAGAAATCTTACCTCATTGCTTTCATGAATATTGTGATCAATCAGCTGTAGTAAAAACCACATGATATTCCTTAAGATGAAGGTGGTAATCAAGTTCCAGTGGATTATGTTACGAAGGCATCTAATACTCCTGGAGTTAGAGATTAAAAGAACATAGAGCATTCACATAAACATATGATGAGTCAGTTTCCCCCTTTGCATTCCTGAAATGAGTTAAGAATATGCATTTATACAAGGAGGACAACAGCCTAAATCCAAATGGATGCTCTGGAGCTTAAATAATGTGTAATGAGCTAATAGCTCAGAAATAGGAGCTCTAATATCTGTCATGCATCAAACATGTATATGATATAAGACATGCAAATTAATATAACAAGCAGATAGTGAAATTATTATTTTACTAACTGGGCTACATAAGATAATAAAAAAGTTGGACATTTGTCTTGAAATAATATTGTCCTCCAGAATCAGTATATAAAACAGATAAAAAGCAGATGTAAACTTGCCTTAAGCAGAGGAACAGTATGAAGGCCACAACTAAAGCTCCCACAGATATACAATGGCCAAGGTAATTTATGATTAAAGCAATCTTGTAATGCATGGGATATTTTCTCTGAGGGTAGAAAAACAGGACAAGATATACATATTTTACTATATTGTAATTGAAATAGCCCATCTTTAGAGAATAATACAGGCCATCTTAAACAAAGATGATGCTACCAAAAGGAGTTTCCCAGGTAAAATGATTTCTGTTGGGCAATAGCAAAGTGGTTAGAGATTGTGTCATGCAACCTGCACTGTATTTATAGAAGTATTCTATACATTCACAATCTGTTTGATTTTAACATATTGATATTATTATAATGGGTGACATACAGTTATGAACACAGACTAGAACATATTCCTCTGATTCCCTTCGGGTGGTTCTCTGCCGCCTCAATGTACAAAAACAAAATCATTCAGGCTGAGAGAAACACAAAATGGCTACCTAACCATAGGCTGTGGATCAAAAAAACCTGTTTATTATCACCATCCTATAGTACTAGTACTGAGAGTGAATTCATTTATTTAAATCACCATCTCCAACTTTGGATGATAACAGAGGCTAATGAGGCTAAATGTCTTCACATAACTAATATATGTCTTTAGTAATGCCTCATAGGATCTGCATTAATCACTTATTGGCCTCCCTAAGCCTCCATCAGGCTCTGATGTCTCTGTCTTGTGGGAGTATAAGATGGATGTCTTGATCAATTTGTCAAAAGTAGGAATACCTATTCTACAACTTTATACAAATTTCCATGATGAAAATGCTGCACAAAGACCTGTTAAAGAAGAATTCCGGTGTGATATTGACCTAAAGTGTGTTGAAACATGATACCGAGTGTGAACGTATACTCTCATAGCTAATCTCGGCTTGTCCCCTGCACTCAGAAATCTGGCGCTAGTTAGCCAATGCTACCAACAGTTTTCCTTATATTGCATATTCATGGGTTGGAACTATACCTGTAGATCATGGAAGAGAGGTCCAAAACAGAGCCATTTAGAATTTGCACGGGATTTAACAATTTATTTTAACCGCTGGTGTGCTTCTGTCGAGGTCTCTGATTTTGACGGTCTCTGCGATCTAATTGTGCTCGAACAGTTTAAAAACTCTGTTCCACATCATGTTGGCACCTATGTCTGTGAACAGAAGGTGCGTACTGCTGCTGAAGCAGTACGCTAGCTGACGACTACGTGTTAATCCATCAGAATGTCCCTCTTGAACACCGTTTTCAATTTAGTAGTGGGGGTGCACCTGCTGAAAGTTTTGTCCATTCAAACAGACTTTCTCTGTCTGGTGGTGGGCCTAGTGGTTCGGGTGAGTCGGATAAGATTTGTAATTTCTGTCATAAACGTGGCAACTGGAAGGCTGATTGCTACATGCTCAAGTCTAGTAAATATCCTCTTTCAGGTTCGCGTCCTAAGGGTGCTGGCTTGGCTGCCCCTGGTAGTTTTAATACACCTGTTGTTGTTGATGGCAAGTCACAGCTAACAATCTCATGTGTCACTGCACTTGTTTGTTATTTGCCATTCATTAGAACAGGGTTGGTGTCTATGGTTGGCAGTGATGTGAAGGTGCCGGTTAAAATCTTGAGAGATACAGGGGCATTTGACTCTGTTATTAAAGCTGGGGTGTTGCCTCTGTCTGAAAGTTCTGACTTTGGCAGTTCAGAGCCAGTTCAGGGAATGAGCTTAAATGTTTTGCGGGTGCCACTTCACAAAGTAATGCTTGAGTGTGACTTGTTTCAGGGTGAGGCTGCGCTTGCTGTGCGCCCAGCACTCCCAATTGAAGGCGTCTCTGTGATTCTTGGGAATGGCCTGGTAGGTGCTCAGCTATGGCCTGATGTTACTCCGCCCCTGGTAGTGGATTCTGTGCCACAGTCGAAGTCTGGGCTGGACGAGTGTGCACAACACTTTCCTGAGACTTTTGCGGCTTGTGTGGTAACACAGGCTATGGCGCGGGCAAAGTCTGACTCTGAGCTGGTTCCTCAGTCTGGTAAGAACAAGTTGTTGGAGATTTTCTTTTTTACCTCTGACTGATTTCTCTATCTCTGTGTCCTGTAGTGAGTTGGTTGCTGCGCAGCAGGCTGACCCCTCACTGGCTGGGTTGTATGAGTTGGTCCAACTTGAATGTGAAATGAGGGATAGCGCTTGTGGATATTTTCTTCAAGATTCACTGTTGGTGAGAAAGTGGGCTTGGCATGCAGGTTTGTTTGTTGGGGACTCTGTTTTTCAACTTGTTTTACCAACTACGCTACGTCACTCAGTGTTAAAAGTTGCTCATGATGAATCTGGACATTCTGGTGTTCAAAAGACTTATGACCGGCTGTTGAGACATTTCTTTTGGCCTTGCATGAAAAGGGATGTCTCAGCCTACATTAAGACTTGTCACACGTGCCAATAACACAGACTTATAGTCAACCTCGCAAAGTGTGAGTTTGCGAGGGCGACTGTGACCTACCTTGGCCGTGTGGTGGGGCAGGGGCAGGTTTGCCCAGTTAATGCTAAGGTTCGAGCTGTTAAGCAGTTTCCTGCACCAACAACTAAAAAAAAGTTGAGGCGTTTCCTTGGCCTGGTGGGCTACTACAGGAGTTTTGGTAGAAACTTTTCTACTGTTGTGGCCCCTCTTACTGATCTCCTGAGGGAGAAGGGAAGATTTGTCTGGTCTCCTGCTTGTCATGTTGCTTTCCAACAGGTGAAGAGGCTCTTTTGTGATGCACCAGTTTTGGCAGCACCACGTTTTGGTTGTCCATTTAAACTCTTTGTCGATGCTAGTCTGGAGGGCGCTGGAGCTGTCTTGGTCCAAGAGGATGATCGTGGAATAGACAGGCCTGTTAGTTTCTTCTCTAGAAAGTTTAATTCGTATCAGCGTAACTATTCTGATGTGGAGAAGGGGACTTTGGCGTTGGTTCTAGCTTTGAGACATTTTGATGTGTATGTTGGTGGAAGTACGCCTGTAATGGTTTTCACAGATCATTATCCACTCACATTTCTTAATTCTTTAAACTGTCCCAACATGTGATTAAGTAGATGGTGTCTTTTTCTGCAATCGTATTGTCTGGAGATCCGCTACATCAAGGGGACCGACAACGTGGGGGCAAACGAGTTGTCTAGGGCTCCCGAGGTGAAGCGGTCTTTGCTGTTCTCACTATTCTATCCTTTTTTCCTGTACTCTTAAATATGCTTTCTAGGTGCACCGGTTGCCGAGTTGGGGAGAGGTTGAATGTGTTGAGCTGTGGACGTCAAACACCTTCAGGTTGCAGTTTATAAATTAAGGGGGATTGGATGGGTAGCTGTTCTACTGTGGTACTCCAAATGTTATGGGGAATTTCTATTTATATTATGTTTAGTTTTGATGGGATGACTAATGTTTTGATAGCCCTGTATTGTGGGCGGGACTCCAGGAGCCCGCTTTTGTGGGAGGGGGTGTGATGGTCTGCTGCCTTTGTCTGCGTCTGTCTTGCTCTGCCCTGTGTGTTCTTGTAGGCGTGGCTGCAGACCGTCTGTGGAATTGGTGACACCTGGGCCCGGTGTCTCCACGCCCTTTAAAAACGGCTTCCACCCTGTTACCCTTTGGAGCTTCTTTTCTTTTGCCCTATTGCTTTCTTGCATGCATCACGCTTTCATCCATTGTCCACTCAGCCACACACTCACGTTACACTACTGACTCTACTGACTTTCACACTCTACGTTTTAGTCTGTTTACTTGTGTTACCGTTATAATAAATTACTTGTTATTTTTACTTCAAACGCTGCTTCCTTCATTTTTTACATTACATTACATTACATTTGGCTGACGCATTTTTAGCCAAAGCGACTAACAACATGGTAAACAATTTAAGTTTTAGAGCAATTCTCAACAATATTAGGACAATTTAAAAAAAAAACATTAGAGTACAGTAAGAATAAGTGCATCAGTGAGTGCTGTTTTTAACAGTTACGTGTCAGTTTAAGACGGCTGGTGAGTGCTAGGATCAGCAAGACTTGTTGTAAGTGTTGCTATGAGAGGAGATGTTCTCTAAAGAGCTGGGTCTTCAGGAGTTTTTTGAAAATGGAGAGGGATGTCCCTGCCCTTGTAGGAACTGGCAGTGTGTTCCACCAGCGAGGAACAACAGATGAGAAAAGTTTGGATTGGCCTGAGCGTACCGGAGGTAGAGCTAGACGTCGTTCGCCTGAGGAGCGCAGCGGTCTGGAGGTAGCGTATGTCTGTATGAAGGCATTCAAGTAGGTGGGAGCAGAACCGGAGACTACTTTGTAGGCAAGCGTTAGAGCCTTGAATTTGATGCGGGCCGCCATAGGTAGCCAATGTAGCTGGATGAGTAGCGGGGTAACATGTGCATATATATATATATATACACACACTGATATATATACACTGATATATATATATATATATATATATATACACACTGGATTATACTGCTTCTTTAGGTTAAGTTAGTTAAAGTTGAGTTAAACACGCATCGTGGTGTCTGTAAGGATCCTGTCCATGTTGCACAGCACTTGTAATGACATTTTCAGTCTGTTAAGAGGCAAAAACACAATCTAAAATCTGGCCCCATAGCATAGCTTTGTAACCGCCTGGCTGCAGTAGCGACTAGCAGGATAACTCAAGCTGTAGCAACAAAACAGGTTTTGTTTTTTTCCTACCGACTTGGTGACCTTGAGCAACAGGGCCCTATGTTGAAAAGGGCCGGAGTTCCCCTTTATGGCAGTATATTACAATATTATAATCTTTGTATTTTGATTCTTTTAAATGTAAGGCCAGCTGACCATAAAGAATACATTTCATATTCAATGAGAATAAAATATTTGCTTACACAGGCTTAATAAATTCTTAATGATGCGTTATGCAGACCTTGTTGGACACTAACTAGTTATGTTGTAATGGATAAACTACTGTAAATCCCCTAAAAGAAAGTATTACCTCCTAAAATATAATGCCATGTTGATTTTATATAATTAACGTTTAGTTCACTCTGATCTTTTTCCTGATACACATATTTTTAGAACTGTATCAGTGTGGTTTTGTGCTACACAGCACATCCCTTGGGTTGCAGTTCCTGATTTGACCTGACAATGAATACGGCTTTGAGATTAAATTCAGATGGTGCTGGTTGGTCATTTCAGGGAAAAAAAGCAATTTATAAATAGAGCACATGCTATGAATATACTTTAATCCCAGGCTATTGTGTGATAAGTAGGCCAAAATTAATTATATTAAACACATTTGCTAGTCAGATAATTTTGCCTCTGGTTCTGCAGTAATCTTTGCATGAGCCAGATCACAGGGACATAAGATGTAATGTAATTTGTACATGGGAATAGCCTTCTGCATTTTCGTTCATACTACATCATGTTTTAATTTATCATAGAAATAAATGCATTTTTTGTTGTTATTATAAGTCAGACATGCTACCCAGATGGTGGTCAGAGCCAGAGCATTGGGGCCATTATGTGCTGGTACACCATGTGTCCACAGTAGTTCAAACATGCTGGGCTGTTGTATCACTTTGAGTCTAATTTTGTCATCTGGGGCATAGTTTGTTTTCATGGGCACTGAATGATTACATCAGTCGTGAGAAGGCCTTTGTCCGAACCCGCCTATTACTACCACCTCTCCCTTCTCACAATTAACACAGCAAGGTCACAACACATACCGATACAGGGAGCATTTCTTACCAGTCATTTTCAATTACTCTGAAAAGCTTGAATTGCTAAACTATACAGTAGGATGCTGCCATATGGCCATATCATCACGCCAGTGCACAGCCTCTCAAAACCATGATTCAAAATGTATCTGAGCCAATCCCCTCAGAATTTCCTCAGATTAAATCTGAGTCCAGGAACAGGACAGAGGTGTGTCTGTGAGGTCTAAGTTCTGAACCTGGCAGATGGCGACGAGAGCAAATGCCTCGCTGGCACAGGGTCACAGTACTCAACACGTAATATCCTGCACAGACATGGACTTCTCATTTTATCTCATTTTGTCATGTCAAGTGTGAGATGTTCATTTTTTTAAAAGCACACCCACCTTCTCTTCCAAAATTGGCTCACAATTTGAATAATTACTTCTGAAAGCCCAGGTCCCATTCTCCATGCATTCTCTGTAAGCACTTCCTGTGAAAGAAAACATACATTGTCACTTTTTCTTCTCTGTCTGCCCAAAGTCCTTGTACCGACCAGTGCATGGGGTTTACATCATGACATTTGCCTGAATTACTTCAACTATTTTCTTTACTTTTCAGTCAGACAGGTCATGGATAATGTACAGTCAGGATCCACTTTGTGTCAGGGCAGTCATTCCTCTCTGATAATGGCTGCTGAGGTGTCCTGACATATGAAAATAATGGAGGTGGTGGTACATTGAGGGTTGTTATCCCTATCATAAAAAAAAACCAGCATACAGTGTTCTGAAAGCGGATTTCTAATCTTGTGAGTTACTTCAAACTTGTGTTTAGTGCCGTACTTTTGCCTCACATCAATCAGCCTCCCAGTGAATCCCACAATTTGCATTTCTTTGTTAGATGTTACACATTTGTTTACACTATATATACCAGCCTGTAATGCAAAGGCATAAAAAGGAAAATGCCTGACGTAGACATACAAGGTAAAGAAAAAACACAAAAATGTCCTTAGTAGATCAGGCTTTTAAAATTGCATCTTCATTGTTAACCTTAAGGCAATTTACTGAACCAAACAGCAACAACCCTTAACTCTTCTTTTTCTTTACTTTACCTTCATTGCCATAATCTTTCCTTGAGGGCAGAGCATAGACATAAAGCAATTGCTTATAACAAACAGCCTGCACAAATGATTGAAGTGTGCCTGAGCTTGTTACCATAATCTGTCTTCATAGACAGTATACTAAATTGACCTGGCTATGTTATGTCATTGATAAGGTGTTTCAGGTGCCTTACAGAGGTTTTCCTTTAGAACATTTATCAATGAGTGAACTGAATGTGAAGTAAGCTGTGCTATTCTCCATAATTTACTTCATATCGTCATGCATAGCTGTAAATTAGGGCCACAATGCACAAAACTGCAAACTTTGAAACAAAATTAGAATCTGTACTTCCAAAACATGGATACAAGAACACAAAATAAGAAATGAGCAATACCACATGTGAACATGAACGCACAAACACAAACAAAGACATAGGGAACATGAGGGTTTAAGAACACTGGGACAAACAGGAGGACACAAGTGACATATGAATCAAATAATCAGGGCCAACGAAGTCAGGAAGAAACAAGGATCATGAACACAACAGGACACAAAAGCACACCTTTTTTAAGAATACTATTCTTGCTTGGGTTGAACATTAGCAATATTGTCAGTGAATGTTAGACTACTGTAGCAGTACTTACACAGTGCTGAAAATTAACCGGACTGTGACTTTAACACCAAGGTAAGTACCGAATCGTGATTTTGCGTACCGATACACCCCTACAACCAACTGCCCCAGGTCATACCTCTCCCACTTCTCCCCAGTTCCCTTGGCCAACTGCAATACAAATGCAGCCAGTCGCATCTTGTTGGACCACAAACCGCACCGATCTTGTTGGACCACAAACAGCACCGTTGAGTCTACTGTACATGCAGGTACTGCTATTCCAAATTGCAGTGACCGCATTGTTCACTGGCAGCACTGTAGGCTATTGAATCGTATGTGATGGGACTGAATCCCTTGTTATTGGTGGTTTGTTTATATTTGTATTTCACATTTGATATCTTAATTGTGCTGAGAAATGATAGTGCTTATCTGTATATGATGGGCAACCACTGCAGATTAGGACCCAATCAATCCTGGTGCACTCTATATTTGTGCTTGTTTTGCTATTTGACCTATTCAAATGTGTGCCTGAACAACACAAGGTTATTATTGCTTACATGGTTGCAGCTAAGAATGTTTCACTGCAAGAGTCAGTCTTCTTCTAGGCACTCCCAAACCTCCATAAAATAAGTGATCCTCGAAAACCATGACACAGCTCACACAATGTTCCTCCTGATCTGGAAGTCCAGTTCATTCCATAACTCCTCTAAGTTAACTTGTGGGTGACCCTGATAGAAGCAGTGATGACAGTTTTTGAGAAATAAATAAATAATACAACTGCACACAAGCAACAGAAACATTTGCTAACCTTGACTTGTCAATAGCCGGACACAGATGTCTCTGAAAAGGACTTCCATGGCTGAAAAGGCACAACTTTGCAAAACAAAATGATTTATGTATTTGTAGCCCTTGGGATTATACTCTTAAAGTGCATACAGGATGAGCTCATGCTGATAGCATTAGCGTGGTCTAATTCCACACTTTTGAGTCAAATTTAACAGGATGTGCAACTCCGTGTTTGTGAAGAGAATACATCTGATAAGGAAAAGTAGGGCACATGTTGTATGAACATCTTCAATCAAGATAATACAAATTGGGATAAAAGGAAAATTGACCAATGAATAGATAATGGAAATTCAATTTCTTTGTAAAATTGTATTTGAGCCATTGCTTGCTAAGCTTGTAATGACTTCCCACAGGGGCTGAGCATTAAAATCACACACATTAAAATGCAGCATTGGCATTACAAATTTGATAATATTGAAGTTGGGTGGGAGCCACCATCAGTAAACCTGATGTTATACTGCAGCATAATTGGCATTGGGAACTGAAAAGCTAATATAATTATCATCTAAAGACACATTCTAAATACACAAAACAATTAAATGTACATGTACAATAGTATTTTAGACGGATTTACCATAGAATTACCGGGTTTACCATAGTTTAGCACCAGCTTAGTATCCAGGCATCACAATAAGCTAATTCATTATCTCAGAATGTAAAAACATACATTTACATACATACACACATCACAGTAATAATATATCAACAGCACTGTGGAAGGACTTCATCTCTTAACCTAAAACATATATATATATATATATATATATATATATATATATATATATATATCTTCATAGTGCCACTGACCCATGCTGCCAGCATGGTTCCTACCAACTCATTCCCATGTAAATGTGCCAGCCTCGGGAATGAATCCTAAGCACCTCAACTCCACCACCTGTGCCCACCATAAGTCAGCGGTGGGAGAATCACAGAGTGGCAGAGATGGGCAGAAAAGTGGCAGAATGACAGCGCAGCAGAGCCTCACCTCATAGCCCATGACAGCTGCAAGGGAGAGAGCACACAGGAAGCAGTGGTCGCTGTCGAACTACAGAGATACAACTTCACTGGTGTATAGCACTCTCTCACTTAGAGCATGGCCTTGGGCCAGGAACTTCATTCTGCACTACGCTCAGCAGGTTCAATGATGTACACCAATTCAATCGCTTCTTATCAATTTCTTAGTGGGAAAAAACATTCATGAAGGCGGATTTACCAAGCCTCTTATTCCTGGAGTTATTTGCATCTATTTAATAGCTCTGTCTGTCATCAGCTTTGAACTGGAGTGTCCTCTTTTCCCATTTTCTACATTTCACAGTCCATTTTATCAGCCTCCAAGAGAGTTCTTGCAGAATGTAATAAATTAGATTTCTCTCCAGAATCCTCTTAATTTCTGAATTTCGTTAATATGTCCATATCACTCAAGACACTTTAAGAGACTGAAATTAAACTAATACTTCTTCTGTTAAGTTGACATTGGCATAGTTATTCATGCAATGTCAACCAGATTTAGACAAAACAGCTACATATTGCAAACACTGCCAAAAACAATAACACCTGACATTACTCAGCCTTGTGCTATGCAGGCCGATTCTTTAGTAAACATAGCATTTCAAATATTTGTGTAGAAATCCAAGAGGGTAATTTAACAATTAAAAAATGTATGCAGCCTAACCTACCAATTTCAATATTCAGTGCACCTTGAATTTAAATAGACTTTGTTGTGTCAAACAATGCCGCAAGAGGCTGGAGGCATGTGGTCAACACAGTTGAAGCTGCACCGATATTTTGCCACAAGATCACTGATTATCTGAAAGTCTTCCACGTTCATTTGACGTGCATCACACAAAAAAACATCCACCATTCACTCTACATTCCATTGAACTTGACAAAAGCAATGGCTGAAAAACAATTATGTGACACTTTATTTCATCTTCAAGGTTGTCCCTAAAATACATAAAACAATTATGTGACATATTTAAATTTTATGTGCTGAGTGCTGATGTCCTCTTTGTCTTTTAAAAGATGTGTGTATAACCCTATGATACCAAAAGCTTCCTTTACTGTTGGAAGTGGCCCTTTTGGTATGTGTTTTTGATGGTGCAGTACATTTTCAATAAACAACCCATCTCTGTGGGAATGATGATTCATCTGACCATATGTGTATGTCTTCTGTTCCAAGGATAAACACTTATGACAGCTCTACAGTTCCAGTGACTATAGACTCTCACTGATGAAGACATTTTTCTCCTAGCACTACATCAGTTAAGATGCATTACCTTGATGGAGTATAGCAAGCAGTCAGGAAAGATCATGCTAAATGTCACCGAGGTCTTTTTAAAGGCACTTCATTTCGTATTTATATTTTCAATACTACAGTAGGACCTAGGTCATAAAATATATGAAGTAACAGTTATATAAATGGTTCCAAATGTGATCCACCGAAGCTCAGCAAACCAACTCATTCTCTGGCTTCAACACTGCTGTAGAAACTCAAAATAGAGAGATCCCTTTGCTCTCACTAGGAAGACTACCTAGCCCCTTGTTGTGGGCTTTTCTGCAAAGTCATGACTAATGTAATACACAGCTGTGATAAACAAGAGCTTAGAATGTGTCACTTCTGTCTGTAAACCTGGCATATTGTAAATTAATCAGCTATGTTGGGTATTACATAATGTATAAATAAAGAATTCACCACCTTCACTTTCTCACTGACAAATTACAGTAAAACACAACTAGACTGAGACATAATGCCGTTTGACCACCTCAGTTTGGCAAAGTGCAAGTCATCCTTTTTTTCTCTGTCTTTTTCTGCTTTTTAAAAGCAAGACAACATTGCCTTGCCATTGTCTACAGAATGACAGAATGCTTCAACAACATAATTAATTGTCAATATAGTCAAGCTTTGCCATACATCTGCTAAATTCTGAGACTTAAAATTCTACTCCTCTCTTTTGGAATGAGTCATGCACCTGTGTGGGATTTGCCATCCTGGTTTTCCAGACATTTCAAATTAAGGTTATGACCTAGAATATGCTGATGAAAGTAGGGCAGGCCCTATGCTGCTGCTGAAGGGTCTTTGGCATGTCTTTTCAAGACAGCCATGAATCAGGGTACAGCTGTCATCATGACGGCAATTCAAACAAGCACATGGACAAAATGAAGACACACCAGAGATGTTTCCATGGGATCAAACCCTGATAGTCCAGGGGGTCAAACAAAACTATCCTCCAAATGATGGCTGCACGTAAACAGATGTCACAAATAAGACACTTTGATTACTGCGTTGATACAAGATAGAGAATGGCAGCACAACCTACTCATTTCACATGGCATGTCAGGCACTTTTTCAGTGGAGGTGGAGAGAGGGAGGGGGCACAACATCAAGAGAAAGACTTTGCTACTCACCCATCAGGGGACCTACTTTAAAAGCCTTTTCAAAAAAGCTTTTCAAAACCTCCTGTTTTGGCATCAAAATAATAGACTGCATAAAACTGAGAGGCTTTTTCCACCCCCAAAAATGCCTTAAAGTTTAACTTTATAGACAAATGTGTAATGTTATAGACCAACACAGTTGAGAAGTCACCATTCTGATCTGTGCAATACTTAGGTAACACTATATTTGAAGGGGTAGCATAAGACTGACATAACACCATCATATGATGGTAACTCCCTCTACCGTGCCCACACTTGTTGACTGCTTTTCATGTTTTTTAAGAATCAAAATTACAATGCTTTAATGCTTTAATGCTGCTTACTAGGCCTACACTACAGACAAACCTAGCAAGTAACAGTTATGAAGACAAAGGCTCCTTCTATGTAGTTATCGATATGTTCCCTAGCTAAAGGGACAAAAGTCCACATATTATGTGGTGGACATTTTCAAAATGATACATGCTTCTTTGAGGTAACTTGCATATGTCTGTGTTTTGGGGTTACATAGTTTTTGTCTTTTCGTCCATCCTCCCTTCCTTCTTTCCTCCTATTCTAAGCCCTCCTTCTAATTATTGTTGTGAAGAAAACAAGGAAGGAACGATAGGAGGATGGAGGAATGAAGGAGAGACCGATATGAGAAATGAGATGTTCTGCTCACTCACGCATCACTTTTAAGAGATGTCAATTACTGATGATGCGGCGCATCACCTCTAAGGCTAGAATAAACAGACACGCAAATTGCAGAGAATATGAATTCATAAAGCCTAAAAATATATGAATATGGACTCTTCCCACTTATTGACCCTGATAATGAATGAGGTAATGTTTGATAGTTTTCGAGACATGAATGAATACTTACTATACAATACATGAACAAAACAGGTATGAACTTTTTTTTAAAGTTTGCATGGTAAGTTGCATGATAATTCCAGCATTTAAAGATCTTTTCTTGGACTGTCTACTAATTTATTGTCACTAATAAATCCCTACAAACATGTTGGAAACCAAAAGTTGATAGACGTGGGAGGGAACATTTCACCTTGACAGCTTGGATCAATGATCGCACAATTCCAACCTAAAATGCTTCCGCAAAGGATGCTCTCGCGTTTCCTCACATATCGGCCCTTTGGCTGCAATTTAGATAAATGAGACATCCTCGATGACGTCGAGCATTGAAAGATTTCCGGGGCATGAGCTGGAGGACAGAGGAGAGAGGCCGTATGCAAATAGAGCTTTGGGATGCAGTCATAATGATTGTATAAAAGCTTGCAGAGCTTCATATTCCCTCCATCTCTATAGGGAGGGAAAGAAATCTCATCGCCCCCTACTGGCTGCGTTCCTAGAGCTTAGCAGATTTGATTGGATTCTACATAGCTTTTTTTTTTTATTATTATATCTCAGCCCACATCGGGAAGTTAGTTGAATGGCTAATGATATGCATTGGGGTCACCTCTATTGCTTCTAGTGGTCATACCTTATTTTTAGGATCAGTATGAATTGAGTTTTTTTGTAACATGGTAATAACAAACTACAGTTGCATGTGACGTCACCACTTTGAGCGCTTCATCTCTAACTGATCAAAATGGCAATTTGCTTGACTGGCAAACATGTTTTGTAATTTGCTTGACTGGCAAACATGCTTTGTAATGACGGAGCACAATGTAAACCGCATGGTGATTACCTTTATGTTAGGGTAACTTGAGTTGTGCTCCTACTCACATGAAGAGCTAGCAGTAAGTGTTAAGTGTCAACGCTAACCATGCCATGGTGAGTAACCCTTTGATCCCGTTGTCCATCGTACTTGTCTTACCAGTAGTAAGTTGTCAAAAAAAAATGGAAGTTACGCAAAATTACGCAATGACACACCCATTTCAAGACGTCTGACGAGAAGCAAAGTACAAGCCAGAAGATCCCCAAGTTCAATGGCGAGTTCTTACGACTTGAAAACAAAGATGGCTGTGCCATATGTTTGTCTTAAGTAGCTGTGCTATTTTACTATTCTTTTTACTACTTAGCAAATATGAATGTCCATTTCAATTACATTTTAATACACATTACAATGCCTCAAGGGTATGTGTTATATTGTTCGTGGAATATCGTGGAATGTGTTTATCCGTTGGTGTTAAAAATGGCTAGCAATGTTGCTGTGTTGCTAAAAACAAACATTAGACAACGGTACATTACTTGAGGTGAATACTGGCGATTGATTGGTCTTTGACTCATTGTGTTACATAACACAATGAGTCAAACATACACGCATGGTGAACATAAACGCAAACCCAAGTACTTCATACGAGGAGGTGACGTCATTTCACAATTTACGGGTTGTCACAAGCCATCAGCATGGACAATGAGATCACAGGATAACGTCAAAGGGTAAAGTAACGTGACTTCTAGTTGCCGATTTGGCTTCATAATATTTTTTTGAAAACTAGGCCTATGGGACTTCACATTGAAGCTGCTCTTCAATAGGACCGAAACCACTGGGGGCACTGGTTTTCATTTTCCCTCCCAATATGAAACTCCCTTTTATCAAAGCTGGCCGGAGCCGAGCTAAATATAGCACACGCATTGGCACAGCAAAGGAACTGCTAAAAGAAAGTTACTTTGGTCTAGAGGTCTGCACTCCCGCGGGACCCGTGGGTCACAGTGCAAAAGTGTGTGGTGCGGGACATGTTTTGAAAGATCTATGCGAGAGAGGGCGGGAAGAGAGGGGTGTATTTGCAGATGCAGGAGAAACAGATGATTCACTGTACTCCCGCAAATTAAATATATGCGTTAAATAAATTAGAATAAATTAAGAAATTAATAAAGTAATGTATACAATTATAGTTGAGCTGGATATTGTGTTAGGCAGCATAAAAAAAAACAGGGTTTAAGCAGCCTAACTGACAGATATTGTCATGTGGACAGTGGTGAGGACACCACTAGACTACTTCAGATGTTAGTGCCTTTCTAAAGAATGGATGATAGCTCGCATACAGTAGCTATGTTACAGTATATATAAGTATAAGTGTATATATACTCTTTTGATCCTGTGAGGGAAATTTGTTCTCTGCATTTATCCCAATCCGTGAATTAGTGAAACACACTCAGCAGACAGTGAACACACAGTGAGGTGAAGCACACTAATCCCAGCGCATTGAGCTACCTGCAAAAACAGTGGCGTTCGGGGAGCAGTGAGGGGTTAGGTACCTTGCTCAAGGGCACTTCAGCCGTGGCTACTGGTCGGGATTCAAACCGGCAACCCTCCGGTTACAAGTCCGAAGCACTAACCAGTAGGCCACAGCTGCCCCTCAGTAGCCTACATTCGGAATCAAGAAACTTACGGTACATTCCAATCTTTGAGGGACTGGTTCTTCTTCTTCAGTATCTGATTCCTTCTCCAATTCTGGCTGAATCATGCACAACTCCATTTGTGATCCTTTGGATCATAACCTAAACAGCTCTTGAAGTGAGTTGGAGCTTGGTCTTGATCGGATTGCATCGTTCATTTGTTGAGTGTGTAGAGTGTTGTGCAGTGAGTAGTCCTTCGCTGCTAGGTAATTAATGTGTGTGTGTGTCTGTAAATTTATGTGCACTGCTGCTGTGCCAGTGTGTGTATACCTCTGTGTCTGTGTGTGTGCGTGGCTCCACTCTGCCAGCAGAGTTGGCAGGGTGTCACACAAGCAGAGTTTACTACACTGCTTACATTCAGTTTGATTGTCCTAGGAGAAACTGTTAATTTACAGTAATTACAATAATAAGCCATGTAGTACACCTATGGGTCATTATCGTACAACAACTATTACTGATTACTGATTGCCCAGTCGGAGTTTACTTTGTAATAATGACCAGCTGGCTGTGAGCATTATCTCTTAGCCTACTTATTTAGGTCACTGAGCAGGACAAATTATTTGTCTGAAAAAAAAAAAAAAACAATTTAATTGACTCTGTTTATACAGGAATGAGAAAGCTTAGCTGGGATCACACTCTTATTGGGCCAGCTGTTAGCTCTCAGTGCACACATAGAATGAGGCCAGGATGGTTTCATGTTCTCACAGTGTTATTGTGGTGTCAAATTGAAGTTAAATAATACAAACTCAAAAGAAGTCCGCACACCGTGGATGTACACTGCAGATGATGGCTTTAATGCACACCGGAGCATTGGTTAGTGAAGCAAGCAAGCTAGCTACCATACTCTGGCTGCTGTCCAGCCTTTATACCCCTTCAAGTCATCCCAGACTGGACACACTCTGGCTTTCCCACCACCTATGTTAACAGATAGCTGACCAAGTCACATATGGTACTCCACCTTTGCCCTCTCATCCTGTTATTCATACATTCTTTAGGTTTTGCCATTCTTTAGGTTTTGCTTACATTTCCTGGCACCAAACCTTATCTATGACATTTTCTGCCAGGTCTGCTCTTTCACTTAAACCAGTCTTCCTTTCCCACACACTAAACATATAACATACAACTTACTAAACATAATTCAGTTTCACAAAATAATTACACAGAATAAAGACACATGGACCTCAGACAGTTTTCCTAATGTACAGAATATCTTTTCATACAAACTAAAGAATATATTTCCATAAAGCCATGACATTATAACGTGGAGGCTCTCCATGATCCACACTAGGGTTGACTTCACGATGGGAAGCCACCATTGTGATGCCACGCCACCAAACTGCCTGAAACGCACAAATTCTATAGACCCTGCATTCACATTAAACATACTGTAAAGACTTTGCAGGGATTTCCCTGGAAATTAACATAAAGCGTAGAACTGATACATATGCGGGCTACATTAAAGACTGTCAGACAGAGAGTGCAAAAATTAAGGACTAATTAGTCTATGTGAAAATACCGTTTTATACAAATACAATCCTCATAGCTCCGGAAATTACATAGTAACTGATGACCTGACATGCAGGTTATGAGATGTGTAGCATTTGAAGTTGGTACAGACAACTGAAGATTTTAGCAACCGTGACATGTCTTACGTAGCTTTTAGATGAGCAACCGTGACATGTCTTACGTAGCTCTTTTATTTTAGATGAGCAACCGTGACATGTCTTACGTAGCTTTTAGATGATCAACCGTGACATGTCTTACGTAGCTTTTAGATGAGCAACCGTGACATGTCTTACGTAGCTTTTAGATGAGCAACCGTGACATGTCTTACGTAGCTTTTAGACGAGCAACCGCGACATGTCTTACGTAGCTTTTAGACGAGCAACCGTGACATGTCTTACGTAGCTATGAGCAACAGTGACATGTTTTACGTAGCTTTTAGATGAGCAACCGTGACATGTCTTACGTAGCTTTTTTATTTTAGACGAGCAACCGTGACATGTCTTACGTAGATATTTTGCCCATGCTGGCAATGTGGAATATTCCGCTGGATTGTGCACACGTTTAACAAGTGTTTATGCAGACTGGTTGTCTGTCCATGTTTTGCGCAGATTACACCAGAGCAGATCTTGCACACAACTTCGGTAGTGTCTCTTGGCTGTCCACTTTCATCAGGCCATATACATATGTTGTGTAATTGTTTGTAGAAAATGATAAATGTACAGACATAGTAAGAAGTGTTTACTATACTTCACCCACCCCCACCCCTGATGATAGTATCGTCCATCACAATTCTTTACTGCACACATTGTCAAATGCCAATTCTGGGGACATCGCCCAACCCTAGTCCACACAGTAGACGATAACGGTTTCATTATCCATCTACACAAGTAATGGATGAAATGAAGCTGATGCATGATTCACCAAATCCATGTAATACAGTCACCTTAAGCCAACTATTTCCTGTCTGCTTCTGATTGTGTTTTGGAATATATCCTGGATCTGACTAACTCATTTCCCCAGCACAGGGCTAAATGTACATGCTGATAAAAGTATGCATCAACATCAGGGACACCACCTAAACTCTGGGTAATATGTAACGACTCATGGTTCATTTTTAGAGGCTTTAAAAAAGGATGGATGAAATGTAGGTGGGTGAACTGTCATTATTCAACAGCCACTAAGACTGCGCTTATGTGCGCAAGTGGTGGCGCGCGTGTGTGTGTGTGTGTGTGTGTGTGTGTGTGTGACTGTTTCCTGCAGTATGCTCTCTAGGCTTAGAGAGGCAAAAGTCATGTTGCAGGGGCTCTCAGGTCAGCATGAATGGCCTGCTTACAGCTATTCCCTTGAGCAGCTTGGTTTTAAGCACAGTGTGTAAGAAAGTCAGGGGGCGCAAAATCAAAAGTGACATTTCTCATGCCTCTGAGGTGCCTGATCTAATGAATGGCATTTGTGGCTTCTGTGCCCATAGTATTTCAGGAAAGGACGTGGGATGTCAGAGCGCACACACACTATTCAAAACCATGAAGCCATTTTGAGGTTGTGGTCAATTGCACAACTGATCTGATTGTGGTAAGCACTTTAATTTCTGCATGTTTAGCAACTGTTGTGAGATAACGAACAATTACATCCCGGATTAAGCCGATGGACGTGAGGCGTAAACATCATAGCATGCTGACTTCACCCAAGGCCCTTTCTCACAATCACTTTTGCCTGCTATTCCATCCTGATTACACACACAGGCACTTGCCAACCATATATACACAAACAGAACCCCACAAATATAAACTCTCTCACTCGCTTTTTCTCTAAGGCACACAAAGCAAAACACACACACACACACACACACACACAAAATGTGTCTCAATGAGTGTCTGCCACAATAAACAGCCTGTGCCAGTGTGAATGTAATTTGCTCAGGCTGACGGTGGTCACGCACAGGTGTTCCCTGTATGCCCCCGAGAAACAGTCCTAAATGAGCCCAACACACTTTTTCTGGCAACCACAACTCATAAACATTTTCGACTGAGACTTTTGGTGAGAGTAACTTGCTTTACATCTTTTTTCAATGATCTCCAACGTGTATCTAATGCATTTAAAACCGTTTATTCCTGTTGTAATTCTGAATAATATTTTTTGTATTAAATTATTTGCTGGTATAAGCATAATCCGTAATACATAACACTGAGGTGAACACTATCTTTATTTATCAGTCCACACAATATGCTGTTCCAGCTGCACACTACAGTAGATTAGTTCTAGGCTGACACTGATATTATAGTTTTAAGAGAACACCACTCAGGAAATCAGTGTTTTGAAGAGTGAGGGCACCCTGCTGAGAAGTGAAGAGTGCACACACCTCACAAATGACCTACTTTGCCCACGTGCACATAGGGCAAGTAATGTGTGTCATAAAAATTCAATGCCTCCATGTGGAAGCCGACAAAAATCATGGGAGATCGCCTGTGTGATGATGTGTCACGGAAAAGTGTGACAGAATGAGTGTGGACAAAATCTCGCTGTTCTGCTCTATTGAACTCAGAGGAGAGGAGCTGTGACATCTGTCCTGTAATTGGACAAAAAATTCAGAGTTCACATCCAGTGTCTCCATGACTGCAGCATGCAAGCCAATTAAGACATTCATTTTCAAGGGTCCCAGACGTTGTTTGGCAACAGACGAGAGAGAAGATAAAAAAAGTGTTCGTATTCGTTCAATAATGAAATATTCAAACCCCACAAATGTTTTTCCAAGTAAACTGCTGTCAAAAGAAAAGCCTAACAACTACCCTAGTTTTAGTTTCAGGTTGTGTCAAAGCAGCAAAGACTTCAATGACATTAAAGATGACAGGATGGAAAACCGTTTCTAGTACCTTGGCCTTGTTGAATAAGGAGAGTTCGGTGCTTGGCCACAAACCAGAACCAGAAACGCGGTTGCTTCCTCCTTCATATGCATATCTCGGCCTTGGCTGAGCCCATGTCCATGTGGCCTCAAGTACAAGAGGGAATTTTGCTCATACTGCAGTCACCCATCATTCTAAAACATCATCCATGGAGATCAAGAATATCTACATTCAAGTCCCACAAGTGACTAGGCCTCCCTTACCTGTCCACATACTCCTGGACATTATACTGTTAAGTGTTGTCCTAACTATCAGCACACACACTTCCCTTACTCATTGCACTGTCCCCGATAACCTTGACTCCAGAAGTTTCAGTCACAGAATTAAGATGCTATTTTGAGTTTTAATTTGGCAGATGTCGCTCTGAAACAAGGCCAGCAATATTCCAGGATCCTCTGTTGGCCATGGTGTGTAAGATAACACATAATTACATAATATAAACACACTTCACTATGGAGTTCCATTCAACTCAACAAGTTTTTAATGTCAAATGGTTAATTATGAAATCACCTCGTCTGCTCACTTAAGCCAGTTTAATCTCTTCTTGACAGCCAAAACGAGTTATGGCTGAGAATGGGATAAACTGTTCCTGCATTGCTTCCTTAATAGAGACATGTAAGTACCCAAGCGCTACATTTTTCATCATGTCTCTCTAAGTGTGCCTTCCGGATGTCCACCCTGGCGTCAATATTATTACTTTCTGATTTGATTATTTACTGATATTATTTATTGTGTTGTTTACTACTTATAGACTGAACAGGAAATCTAAAACATAGGCATTTGTACTGATCTTTAATGTATCTTTTCTATACAGTGCTTGCAGTCCAATCAGTGTATTCTGCATCTACCTCACCCTGGAGGAGTCATGCTCAAATGCCAAAGTTTTGTTTGTGTGTTTTTTTTCCACAGAATAACAACATTGAATGCCACTTAACAGTCCTGCTGAGATGCATGAATGGTACCAAATGCATTGACTCAAGTGCACTATAAAGAGTGAAAAGATATCCAATCCAAGTCTACCATTGCACTAGTCATAACACTCCCTGAATGTTATATGACCTAACCTATATCACTGACCTTAACCATTCACTCCCAGCCCCCATCTTTCACATCTAGCAGCAAAGCTCTACAGTATTTCAAGCAAAAAGGTGACAGAGCCTTTGCAGTCTTTTCTCCACAACTGTGAAACCAGTCGCCTCCTGATATAAAAACTGCTTCATCAACAACTACTTCATTACTGCTTTTAAATCTA
Organism: Alosa pseudoharengus; assembly: GCF_046254945.1. Classification (NCBI taxonomy): domain Eukaryota; kingdom Metazoa; phylum Chordata; class Actinopteri; order Clupeiformes; family Clupeidae; genus Alosa; species Alosa pseudoharengus. Next base: position 6,216,222 of record NW_027468663.1, read on the forward strand.
GGCTTTGATAGACTCTGTGAGACATAATATCATAGCTAGAATCTGGTGTACAGTAATGTTGATGCCACTGGGCCCTCAGGGACAGGGTTGGTTGAGCGGACTGCAGTTTGACTGCAGTCCGAGTCCGACGCTGACTCACCTAGCGGCCGGGAAGCATATTTGTCTGGCCTTCTAGACTCCCTTCTGTAACTCTGTGCTGTCATGACTGTTCCTCTGTGATTGCCCTTGCTGTTTTCTGGTCACTGTCATGGGTGTGTGCCTGCCTGCTGATGAAGATCTTTCATGGTTATGGTTATTGGCAGAGGCGTGTGTTCTAAGCAACGTGCAATACACATTATCATTATAATGAACAGTTTAAAGAAGTCAGTGCAATTTTTCAAAGTTCTTTTTCAAGAGTAATATTAGTGGTTCTCGTATCGGTATCAGCCACCACAAACCGATAAATATCGGTTATCATTAACAGCCCTAAAATTCCATATCGGTGCATCTCTAGTACAGATCCAGTATGTCTGTTGTTGACCAGCGTGAGGGATTTGAATTCAATTCTGACTGCACTAGGAAGCCAAGGAAGAGTAAGGAAGAGTAACTAACAGGAGTGTCTTCTTTGGCTGATTAAAGATTAAAGAAACTAGATGTACCGCAGAGCGGTACAAAATATGACCGCCGCCCAGTCCAGCACATTTTTTCCACAAAAATAAATCACGCTGAAAGGCCTATATGATTCTAACTGTCTCACTAAATTGCATTATCCACACTCAATTCTCACTGGTATCTGCTAGACAACAAGTACCAAAACATGATTAGTGCATAGATTTCACATGTAAAATTCATTTTATACAACCCCACCTCCATAATTCTGAGAAATTCTTGAATTGTGTGCATGTGTGCATGTACATGTTTATGTTATGTGTGTGGGTGTGTGTGTATGTGTGTGTGTGTGTGTGTGTGTGTGTGTGTGTGCGTGCTTGTGTGTGTGCCTGCGTATGTGCCTGTGCATGCAAGCGTACATATGTCTACTGTGTGAGTATGTGTCAAATGTATGATTACTGTGAATGTATGTGTGTGTGTGTGTATCTGTTTGTGCACATGTGTGCACATGAAATGGGTTAACATGACCCCTGGAGGCAAACATACGGAAAAAAATGGTCATCCTAGGCCCTACAGTTCTCAAGATATTCACAGATGCACAGATGAACGGAATTCCACAAAACTTGGCGTGCATACAGAGGGTGTCATAATGATCCTACACTTCCAATTTCGTGCAGTTTTGACTATGTTAGGTCACAGATACCTGCGATTACAACACCTCATTTTTACTTTTTTGTGTTTAACTAGGTGGCGCTATACATGAAATGAGTGGTTATGTAATGGGTTGACATGGCCCCTTGAGATCAACATACAAAAAAAAATGGTCCTCCTAAACCCTACGGTTCTCGAGATATTCACAGAAAACTGTGTCTGCCCTACCCTCCTTTCGGGGGGTCCAGTCCAGCGGGGGGGCTAAAGATCAAAACGAAAAACGATGGTTCAATGCTATCCATGTGGGGTTACATGCCCACCAAGTTTCGTGTACCCCGGTTTTTCAGTGTCCCGGGAATCATTGACGGAAATTTGGGCATGCGAAAAAAAAATAAATAAATAAATAATTCTGACTAAACCTATATGACCGCCGCTTCGCTGCGCGGCGGTCATAATAACACATTTTATTGTATGTATATGTATAATCTGCTTCATTGTCTTCTGTACAGCACTTTGGTTAGTGGAAACTATGTTTATAAATACAGTACATTTGGCTTATTTACTAATATAGCTACTAGTCTAATGTGTAAGGGATAATGTATAAAACGCCGGTCATTGTCGGGAGATAGGTCCCGACAGGGCGAACCGGACCCCGACGCGCAGGGGTCTTGTTCCGCCCTGAAGGGACCTATCTCCCGACAATGACCGGCGTTCTATACATTATCCCGCTTATTACACGGCTACTTACCAAAACGACACAATAAACTCGATATGACTCTTTAGCCTACATAGCCTAGGCTATAGCCTATTTGTTACCGTTTCATCATGGCTTTTGCTGAGAAACAAATAGTTTGCAACCAACACACGCTGAACTTGAATCAAACATTCTTTAGAACACAGCTGATCAACCGTCTGCTTTCACTTTTGAATGAAGTTCCAATCCTTGCGTAGTGATATGAAAGAATTGACTTAGAAGCACAAAGCCCATTTTCCTTGACAGCGGTTTGTTATACTTAGCAACGGTCTGTTATTCAGAATTAGCAGACCGCTAGATTATGTCTAGCACTGTATCAGTAGGCTATTTAACTTGCATTTCAACATAACATTCACTGCCACTTAACATTATAAGCCCTATTGTGCACTCAAGCGCAAGGTAGTGCAAAGCGCGACGCAAAGCTTAAGCGGTCATATAGGGATTGTCAAAGTTTTTTTTTTTTTTTTTTTTTTTTCCCGTCATCTACTTCCTGAATTTTTGGTCAACGATACCCGGGACACCGAACCACCGGGGCACATGAAATTTGGTGGTATGTAGCCCCACTAGACTTTTACGGAAAAAAATTGTTTCGTCCCCGGGGGCCACTCCGCCCCCGTGCTGGGCCCCCCGAACCGCAAAAAAAGCCGTTTTTCCTAAATAACTACCTGAACCGTGGCACTGAGGATGAAGAATATTTTATGGTATGTTGGTCTGAAGAGCCCACATCAATCTGGCCCATAATCACTCATTTGTGATTTGCACCCCCCCCCCGGTAAAAAATGAAAATGCAATATTATTCTGCTTTAATCGCCCCTATCTTCAGTTAAGATGTTCAAAACCTCACCAAATGTTATGTGTATGATTGACCCGGCATTCTCTGGGGGTATGCCAAGTTTCGTAGAATTTCATCCATGGGGGGGCTAAAAAAAATAGGTTATGTGTACATTTAGTGACTGTACACTCATTGGCCTGTAGATGGCGGTGCACACATATACACATGCACACACACATACTATCGGTATTAGAACGGCCGATACATAATTACAAATTCAGTAGGATTAAAAGAAAGCCAAAATAAATATTCATCATCATCATGACTGCATTTCCAGTAATGGCGATAAGTAGTCGTTTGTCCACTAGATGGCGCATCGTTGCAGTGAGACGTAATTTTGTTGGAAGTTAAAAGTGGGTTGGAAAAACAATGGACGCTTCCTAAAAGGTCTGTATGTTCACATGAAATGTAATTCCCATTTCTTCTTGAAGCCGAAATAAATCTGAGGATGTTTATCGGACATGCTTGGTTTTTACTGCAGGTAGGCTACGTTAATCTTATAATATCAATAAGGACCTAGGTAATGTTACCGTTAGCGTTGGTTGAGTGATGGAGGCCAATTTGATTGATTGCATTTGTAGAAAACTATAAATGCGGTTATACCAAGCAAATTGATAGCAGCACTGTAATTGTATCTTTCGACTGTCATTTGTTGCACGTGCTACAAAAATCATTCTGTGCAATGGAAGATTTACCAACGTTACACCGGTCTGATACAGTTTTGCCTATACATGCGTGAGACTGAGACACCTGTTTATTTTGTTTTAAGTGCGTGCAGGGTGTGAGAGGGGAATCGATGTGCTTTGATTCCAGCTTGTTGTAGTCTGTGAAATTAAAAAGCATGTGTGTGTGAAGTATCCAAACAATGACACCTTCATTTCATTATGGTTGCTTTAGCAACACACCTTAAGCTACTGTGTAGTGGGTCCCATTTAGAAGTGGCTACTTCATTCGCGTTTTTCTTAACTCATGGAGCTGCGTGAATTTTATTACAACTTTTCGCCACGATATGGCAGTTTAAGTCCGGTTGATACTGTAAGGCGTAAGCCATTGGTTTCCAAAGGAGATTTTATTTGTGTCGCCAGCATAGCCTATTGACAATTTAGGTTGTAAATAGGCCTACCTTCTAAGCCTACCTGTAGCTTAGGGAAGCTAACAGCTTTCTATTAGGATCTAGTTTGTTAGTTACAGTTTTGTCATAACTCCCTGATGCATTTTTGCATTTAGAATAGCCAGAGCGTGGATATCTCAATCGGAAAATTAAACAATATCGGGTGCCTATGGACTAGGCTGGGTGAACCCAGCCTGATCTGCCCGCTATTTATTTTTTGATTTCTTAAAAGATTGAGCTTGGTCTGGTGAAAGCCAGACTAGCCATGGACCAGTTACACAATGCAAGGGAACATGAATCAGCCTATATTTGCACAAACAATAACGGACAACAGCTCTTCAACTTTGGCCCGTTAAAATGTGTATGAACAGTCTATAGACGCATTTCATCAAGGCCCATTTGGACATGTCAGTTATTTGCACCACTGGTTAGATGTAAAACAGCATTTCGTTTCAGACTACTGTTACTTAATTTGTGCATTAACAATAACGTTTCAGACTACTCTTACTTAATTTGTGCATTGACAATTAAGTATTACATGAACTAAAGATGACTAAAATCTTATGTAGAAGAACAAACATTCACAAAAAATCCATCCATCCAAAAATGACCTTTGTTTTTGATAACTGTTGAAAACGGCATGGAACTGACAGAGATGTTTTTGTTCATAAATAAACAAATAACTAACTAAATAAATAAATAACTAAATAAATAAATAAATAACATTATGCTGATACCTTTTGCTTTTCCCAAATACAATGTAGCCTACAGGTGTAAGTGACCTTTCATCAATCCAGTTGCAATGGATGAACTGTGATGAACTGCCCTACTTGTGATTGTTTAGAGATTTTAATGGTTTTATTACAGTGCTACATCTTCTTTGGCTATTCTACAATCTATTCACCTTTTCAGCACCAGTAGGCTACTTTCTGTGCAGCCGCACACACACACTCAGGCATGCCAAACAAGCATACACAAAAGTTTCAAGAGTGGGGATGGAGTAAAATATGGAGACAAATTGAAGTGTGATTTATTTTTTCGCGGAACGGCTGTACAGGACTGAGCGGCGGTCATATTTTGTACCGCTATGCGGTACATCTAGTTTATTATCTTACACTCAATAAAGTGAGGAATATTTTGCCATACCTTCCACTTTTATTAAATCTTGCGCCTAGGGATGTGGCAATTAGCTACATAAGGTGTGGTCTGGCGCAAGATCCAAAAAAGCGTAATGCTATCATGACGTAAAGCGTATTCCTATCATACACTCAGATTTTTTGGCATGCACGTCTCCTTTATAGAACAATGCACTCAGGGGTGTGGCAATTAACGACCTAAGGTGTGTTCTGGCGCATTATCTAAAAATTGCTATCTTACACTATATAAAAAGCATTACGCCACTGACCAAGAACAACCTGGTCTATAGCGAAAGGCGCATATGAAGCACAGCTGAAGACGTACTGTCACGAGATCTAAGCAGCAACTCTTCTGCAGGATAAATGTCCTTAGGTTTTTTATTCAGTCATTCGAACATTATTGGGGTAAGCCTTTTTTCAGGCTATGTTTCCTTGAATTTCCCCTTGGGGATCAATAAAGTATCTATCTATCTATCTATCTATCTATCTATCTATCTATCTATCTGTTTTTGATGGTAACCCATTGTCAGTCAATAGTGAAAGTAACTTAATCTTTGAAAGTTTTTAAGTGCCACTGAAATGTTTGATTTTATGCCTTTACAGGGAATTATTTCTATCTGCAGTCACCACAAACACTAAATATACAAACCACTACAAATTAATGCAGTGTTAAGAAATCACAAAGCATTAAGATTTTCCATTTCGAGAAGTTTTTTGCTTTCTCTCAACATAATGAAATGCATTTCAGGAACAACTTGTTCCCTCTGTGCTGCACCTGCACCTGTTATAACATTCTGAGCCATCTAATCACTGGTGCGTTAACAAAGACAACACTGCTTCATTCCCACTCCAACTGTAAATAATTCAAGCATTATTTATATAGTTTTCACTTCTGCTCCTACATTTCCTCACAGTGGGTAATTTAAATTAGTGGTAGGACTATATGATTACAATAAACAGATTGGTATTGAACTGAATAAGTCATATCCTTCAAATATTATGAGGCAGTGAACAAATGCAATCTAGAAACATGTTGAACAAGATTTCACTCAAAGACAAGGGTCTTTGATGACAGGGATATGTCCTGATTCCAACAAAATTAAATCAAACAGCTTCCTGTTCTTATTGACTTAAACATTTGTGTTAAGTGCCATGGAGTCGCACCATGAAAAAAAATCAAGCTTCTTGATCTGTATATTCACCAACTTTTTTTTCCTGAGACACACCATCACAATGTCATGCTGAACATCTAGGAAACTGAATTTTTGTGGTTGTCGAATCGATGTGAGCATCGCCACCAGAAACCCTGAGACCTGTAGCAGACAAGTCAATGTAGACCTTCAGACCTTTGACTGAGCTGCTGAAAAGAATAATGGCAAACACCTCCCACATTACAAGGCAATCAATGAGAAATGTACTGAGGGATATGTGGCAGTTGTCAAGCTCTCTATTATTCTCTTCACTCTATGAAAATAATCCAGTCTAATGAAAATTTTATATATATAGACTAAAAGAATGGAAAATAGAGTATAATGCATTAACCAGAGCAACTCTGAATTGCAATGATCTGACTCAGTGTAAGGCGAGTCATCAGTGGCATACTGTGGGGGTCTTATGCTGTAAGAGATTCAAAGTGCTAACTGGGTTGAAGAAATGTAGCCTACTTTCTGTCTGCAGTCAAGTTTGCTATGCCACACAAAATGAACTCCCACTCCTTGGAATGCTATAATAATGATTATTTTTCCAGTGTAAAAAAGTATGTGGCATTTGGAATGCATTTTGCATAAATGAATTAGAGCTCAAAGCATTAATTTATTCTATTCCTTGTCATGGCCTTTTCAACATGAGCACAAACTGCAAGTGACTCAAATTAATCAACAAACCCTTCATTGCACTGCTATTCTGCTCTGATAATGGATTTGGGCCTCTAAAGTATTTAATTACATTTTGACATTTTTGACATTAAAGAACAAGGCCATACTTAATGTGTACATTTGTAGGCAATATATATGGGAAAGTGTAGCATTCAGATTTTTCTTGTATGACTATACATTGTATCATATTATCTATATAAGGATACTGTTTGTTATGCCACGCAAATGCACATGCACATGCACACACACAGGCATGCATGCACAGACAGACACACACACACACACACACAAGCACACACACACACACACACACACACACAAGCACACACACACACATACACACACAGTAGACATGCAGGCATACACACGCACATGCACACACACAGGCATGCACGCACAGACTCACACACACACAGGCACGCACACAAGCACACGCATGCACACACACACATAAACACAAACGCGTACACGCTAGGGCTGGGCGATATGGACCAAAAGTCATATCCCGATATATTTAGGTTGAATATCGATATACGATATATATCCCGATATTTTTCCGCAAAGTTAGAGCTGTAAAATGAAATGTTCAGTCAAATATGAGTACCGTATTTTCCAGACTATAAGTCACACTTTTTTCATAGTTTGGCTGGCCCTGCGACTTATAGTCAGGTGCGACTTATATATGAAAAAATATATAATTGAACATGCTTTTAAATGTTAATTCATATTAACTGACATGAACCCTACATGAAACATTACTGTCTAGACACGAGAGAGCGCTCTCAAATGCACAAGTTCTGTGCACTTTCAGTCAGAGATTAGTGGTTGCGCTATGCCTGAAACACACGTGCATACCTAAATCCTCAAATTACCGGTATGGCCAGGATTCTGTTTGGGCCTCAGATTCGGACAAATAAAGGCCAGTAATAGTTTTGTTTCAATTTAACTCATAAAAGAGCTCTTCTTAATATTTTATATTGTTGGTTGGTTTAATATTGTTGCCCATGAAAAGTCAGTCTTACACCATGAGTCTCTGACACGTTGCTCTCAAGCTACCAGTTGCATGCCGCCCCTGCTTGCCAGAGGCTGAAGCAGTAACCTACATTTAAACACAATTGTTGCTGCCAGGCATCAGCCTACGAATTTTATAAAAAAGTAAATCATGCTTAATTAAAAAAATAACAAAATTTAGGCTGAATAAGGTTTCCATTTCAGCACAACTCACGTTCCATGAATAAATGAAAGCGGATGCCTTATCTCGCAATAAGCGGATGGAAATCCCAACACCCTATTCTATTATACATGAAACTTATTAGTGAACCATCAAATACCCCACAGATTTCAGTGGTCATCAGTCCCGATATTTAGCAATATAATCAAACAGTAAGCCATGCCCCAAATAAAGGTGCTGTGCTTTGCGCAGCCTAAATAAAAAGACCCCAGCCATAATTTGAAGATTTACGATAGTCTGTCTCCTAAACATTCCTCACCCGTTATCTACACATTCATGAAAACATTTGAAAACAAAACTCACTGCCATGTAGGCTAATATTTGATCGCTGTTTTGCTACTAATTATCTTTCACGTACTGAATACCACACTAGAAAGTGAAAGTAGGCCTACTATGCGGTCCGTGTCTGTATCTGTCTGATCACGTCCGCAATCGATTATAACGTTCCTCAAATGGAAAACACATCCATGTTCTCTCGCGTATAGGCGGTCATGCTTCTGTGTAAAGCAAACGTTTGTTTTCCTTTCCTGTCTATCGCGGTTGATGTAGAAGCACCTCCCAGGCTATAATTTGACTTCAGCGATGAGAGAGGAAGAGAGAGAGGCAAAGTGGTCCATGCGCGCGTGTGTGTCTATGCATGGGGTTCAATTGAAGTCAGAGTTGGTCCATCCAGTCAATAGTTCCGCATTCAGGCCGCTCCATTATTAGATTAACGTTATCAGACAGCGCTGTAACGTGTGGGAATTTCTCTCATTATGATGGAGTTGTGGGACTTGTATTATTATGCTCAATACTTAATAACTTATGCGCAATACCCGCAATCCCGCGCTGAAATTTAGGCTATACGCATATGTTTTTCTCTCGCTCTCGGAGGTGGCCAGCCGAGCAATTGTTCTGCTGCTAGCCTATATATCGTCCAAAATGCTTGATTGCATTGCATTCTCCACATTTTTAGCTACATTTTCATGTACCACATCAGCATTTTTGTTCAGTGAATCTTTTGTAAATTGCTTCACAATTAGCGCGGGCACTCGTCAGCAGCCTTCGGCTTGCCTCTTGCCACTATTCACTCCTCCGTCTTCATTAACATTCCCTGTAGAATTCTCAATATTTTTGGACTCTATGTGTCCAGTTACATCTGTCTGTTCTTGGATTTTGTAAAATAAATGTCTAAATATCACCTGCTTGCTGCAGCTTTGGTCTGCACGTCCTATTAAAACCGGTCTGTGCAAGTCTTTTTAAAACCACATCTTTTTCTCTCTCGTGGGCATTTAATCTGCTGCCGGCTTGTCACTCCACATTGCCCAAAATGCTTGATTGCATTACATTCTCCACATTTGTAGCTAAATTTTCATGTACCACATCAACATTTTTGTTTAGTGAATCTTTTGTAAATTGCTTTACAATGGCTGCAACGTGCTTATGGCACTCCCTACATATAGCGTGGTTTTGTTATCCAAACCATCTCCAAATTATTGAGCTACTACTTTTTCTTTTACTAACCAAGAGACTCCCCTCTGCACGCTTAGACATTGTTGCTTTCTCCATGTTTGTTGAAGAGTGCCAGAGTGTCTCTTCCTGCCCCCTTCTGTGCATGAAAGAGGAGGGGCGGGGGCGCGGGGAGCGGTGCAGAGAGCTCCGGTCAGCGGCTTGCGTGGAGCAAGGATCACGGCGCAAATTTGAACTATATCGATATATGCGATATGGTCTAATTCCATATCTCATTTTAAAATATATCGATATATCTTTTATATCGATATATCGCCCAGCCCTAGTACACGCACGCATGCACAAACACACTTACACGCACACACCCACACACACAAACACACACACACATAAAAACACAGACGTGCAGGCAAGCAGGCACAGGCACACACACGCACACACACACACCATTAACCCCACACACACACTCATTTACATACACAAAAGTTGCAAGAGTAGAGGATGGAGTAGGAGATGGAGACAAATTGACAAGCGTGATTTATTTTTGCGGAGAGAATGTACTAGCCTGATGAGCCAGACCCACATTAAAATGTAGGGTCTGGGCACTCACCGTTCGCAGTGCTCAGTCCGAGGGGCGGGATAATCAGTTGTCTTTCAAATTCCCTCTGCACGCAATAGGACAGCGGCAGCGCTATGAGTCCCATGCGTTTCCCACCAGCAGAGCCAGTTGGCTAGTTCAAACGTTTGCCAACTTAATAAAAGCTTAAGTCGTGTCACACTGTTCGCCAGCAGCAACATCCATCTTATTTGTTTTCAAGTAGCAGGGAATTCAAGCCAAACCGTTGCAACTCTGCCATCAATCATTATGTTAAGCCCACCTAACGACTCTATACACGATTTCATTGGCCTGATTAAGTTTCGATTTCTGGAGCTCACAAGCCAACGGAGAGTTGCTAGACTAGCCCTGGCAGCAAATGTAATTTGCTGCCGCTAGGGGCGCGTCTAGATTTCTAGGCTAAGAATGTACAGGACTGAGCGGGTATCATATTTTGTACCGCTTTGCGGTACATCTAATTGGGACTAGTGGGCAGTCATCTCTCTGTGGTCTCTAGGGCATATACTGCATAGTATCCCGTTGTGTTACAGTGTTGGCTATGTGACAACTTACAGAAACTGAACATGCTGTATACCCCTCTCTTACACACACAAGGATGGATTAAAGGGAAAAAAGAATGCACTTCCTCGGATGAAATCTGCAGGACTCAATATGCTGAACACTTTAAACCAGGGGTGTCAAAAATACGACCTGGGGGCCAGACGCAGCCCATTGGCATGTTTAATGCAGTTGAGATGGAATTGAATTGATTTTTTTATTTATTTATTTTTAAACTACATAGAAATCCAAATAAATGAATTCCACATTAAGTCTCCTGTAAGTGTAATGCATTTTCTACAAAGGGAAGGGGAAATTATCTGTGTGGTAATAGTCAAGGGGATCAGCAATTTTACAGTTCATGTCACAGATTTGGACAAGATAAGATTTCTTTAATCAAGGAATAAAAACCTTGCTGAAGCACGACATAAAAACATCAATAACAATCTAACAAAAAAAATGAACACAGTTACAATGTCTTACAACGTTTTAAAAAGATAAGGCACCACTAGGACTTTTTAATCATTATTAGCTTTGTCATTAATACTTTTGTTGTTGTTTTGAAAACTACTACACTATTGACATTGAGTGACTTCAGTGTAATCAATTGTATAGATTAAGGGTGTCTCAGTAGTCTGTCCCTGTCCCGCACTTACACCGATGGGGATTGGGAGGTGACCTCATGGCTTAGAGTCTCAGAGCAAGAGAAACATTCACAGCTTGCTCAAGCTCAAATGTATTCACCAAGGACTAGAATTGCTCAACGATGACAAACAATGCGATCAACCTAAAATTTGCATGAAGTTGCGGTGGGGTCAAAAATTCAATTATTATTTTGGAAGCGTAAATGATGACTTCATAAATTATAGAATATATTCCACTCTGAGCAATCAGATATAAATAGGCCTGCAGAAAGAAACTAAATGCCCTTTATCTAGCCTAACAATATCCGCTGATGTGCTTGCAAAAGGAGGTGAGTGCAACTGATCAACTGTAATGAAATTCTGTTTCCAAGCTTCACCAAGCTTTACATTAAGTCTTCAACTTTCTCAGCTTCTATTGTGCCTAACTATTGTCCTTTCATTTATATGGACCTTGAGGAACAAAAGAAAGAAAGAAAGAATGAAGGAGAGAAGAAAATATTGGACCCTAACCCTAGCCCCACACACTAACTGAAAAGCATTTAAAAACCTCCAGTAAAGGGGAGAGATAAGTATAAGTAAGTATAAGTATAAGTATATATAGTCTTTTGATCCCGTGAGGGAAATTTGGTCACTGCATTTATCCCAATCCGTGAATTAGTGAAACACACACAGCACACAGTGTACACACAGTGAGGTGAAGCACACACTAATCCCGGCACAGTGAGCTGCCGGCATCAACAGCGGTGCTCAGGGAGCAGTGAGGGGTTAGGTGCCTTGCTCAAGGGCACTTCAGCCGTGCCTACTGATCGGGGTTCGAACCGGCAACCCTCCGGTTACAGGTCCGAAGTGCTAACCAGTAGGCCACGGCTGCCCCCAGGATGGACATAAAGGGCCCTATTTTCGTGACGCAAAACCTGGCGGAAAGCGGATTATTATCCCAGCACAAAATGTATTCTTATCTTATTCTTATCTCGTCTCTTTTATTGAGCAATTTCAAATTACCGTATTTTCCGGATTATAGGTCGGTAGGCCTATAAGGATTCATAGTTTGGCTGGTGAACTAGAGTGGTGGACACAGAAATTTTGACGATGGGTCCTGTCTCGACTTTTTGACTCGTTTTGAATCGCCTTTGAATGATTCAGAGTGGCTGGCTATGTGCATGTACAAACATGTCCTTAAAATAACCCTTAACGTTTGTTTTCAAAACTCAACTGTGCAACTCAACAAGTGGTTTTATGGGCTTATTATAGCACAGTTCACAAGTTCTTTTAAAACAGCATCTTTTTACCTTTCTTAGTGGTAGCCTGCTGAGAATTTGCTCTGCTGCCGGCTTGTGTCTCCACATCGTCCAAAATGCTTGATTGCATTACATTCTCCATTCTCCTCTTATCACCTGGCTTGCCTCAGCTTCGCTCTGTACGTCCTTTTAAAACCGCATCTTTTTCTCTCTCTCGTCAACATTTAATCTGCTGCCAGCTTGTCTCTTCACATCGCCCAAAATGCTTGATTGCATTGCATTCTCCATGTTTTTAGCTAAATTTTCATGTACCACCTCAGCATTTGTGTTCAGTAAATCTTTTGTAAATTGCTTTACAATTACCGTCAGGCCCTACTCTTATCGCCTGGCTTGCCTCTGCTTCAGTCTGCACATCCTTTTAAAACCACATCTTTTTCTCTCTCTCGTGAGCATTTAATCTGCTGTCAGCTTGTGACTTCACATCGCCCAAAATGCTTGATTGCATTGTATTCTCCACATTTTAGCTACATTTTGGTGTACCACATCAGCATTTTTTCAGTGAATCTTTTGTAGCCTAAATTGCTTTACAATTACCTCCCGGCCTTCCTCTTGGCTGCCTTCACTCCTTCGTCTTCATTAACATTAATCTTTTTGGCCTCTATATATAAAATATATATATATATATATACCGACTTATAGTCCGGTGCGACTTATATATATGTTTTTTTCCTTTTAATGACGCATTTTTTGACTGATGCGACTTATACTCCGGAAAATACGGTACACGATTACAATGGGAAACATAATTAGAATAAAGTTATTACGAAATACATCTCTCAATGAGTAGTTATTCACCATCATTTGCAAATTGGTAATGACTGATAAAAGTGATTAGGCGAGAGGCAAATATTAAGCACAGCTGAAGACACACTGTCACAAGATGTAAGCAGCAACTCCTCTGCAGGATAAATGATAATTGTCATTCGAACATTATTGGGGTAAGTGTTGCTTTTTCCAGGCTATGTTTTTGATGGTAACCCATTGTCAGTCAATAGGGAAAGTAATTAACTGTGTATAACTGTTTTGTCGTTGACTGACACGGTGAAGTTAGTTTCACTTTGCCAATGAGTTAAAATAATAGACGAGTGCAAATGCATGTAGGCTACAGTATACTCTGCTAGGTTTTAGTAAAGCATGGTTTAGTGGAATAACACGTGCAAGCAGATTCCTTCAAATGCGCCGCTGACTATCAAAATACTGATGCGCTATTTGAAGTTGTGCTGTTTTCCTGTTAAAGGGAATGACAGATGTAATTCTCGTTGGTTAAATGATGTAACGCCCAAAACACACCCATTACTGATTAAGAAACTTTGAAACACCTTGTTGCACCATCCGCCCGACGTTTGATAACGAAAACACTCCCAATGTGGACTGGACATCCCACTTAATTTAAATAAGCTTTTCGCCAGTGACCATGCGCTTTAGACTACGATAATAGGGCCCATACAGTAGACATAAATTGCACAAGACATTAATTAAATACAATCACAACTTAATATGGATGTAACAATACACAAAAATCATGATGTGGTACATCTTTCTCACATTTTTTTAACAGATTAAGCTGCAGACAAATTATGACTGAAAAATATACAAGGTCTGAACTCATTGTCACACAGCCTGTGCATATTCTGTGTTATCTGGTGCCCTAATAGGGTTGTTTGAAATTAGAATAATCGTTTGACCAATCTGACTCCACTATTGTTGCTCATCATTGGGATGTCCGTCTTTAATCACTCCAAGCTGCCGATGGTTGGTAGTCGTATAAGGGCTGGGACGCAACAACCCGATGGCCAACCATCGTCAGAAAAGCAGTCGGACTGATCAGTCGGCTCCCGTCTCCCTGAGTCGGTCAAAAAAGTGCTGCGGAACACTCCAAAGCAGCGGCGACGCTGAGCGTACGCGAGACGTAATACATTTCCATTACAGCAGCCAATGGACTGAAATGGCACTAGTTTCGGACTTCTCTGATTAAGCAATAAGAACATATAAATATAAATATATATTGTGTACTATTTTATTGTCATTGCTTGTGTATGAAGCCAATGAAACACTCTTTTGGACACAGAATAAATCATTATTTTTGGCCCGTTAACCGAGCTAGCTAGCTAACGTTAGCAGTAAATGGAAAGTTAATTGGAATGTTCCCTAGCTAGGTAACTAAGGACTTTGGTTAAACTTGTATGTTGTTGCAAACTAACCTGAAATAACATACGTTCAGCAACTGTGTGGTAGTCTACTAGTTCTAGCAAAAATATGTTAGGATAGTTTATCAAAATGGGTTCATAACTTACATCGCTGAATGTAGGGCTAATGGTCATAGGCTTACTAACCTGAGATAATGTTAAGGCTAATCAAGGGTTCTAGCACTCCACCAATCAGATTGGTCATTAAAGCCGATGGCCAATGGGCGATTCGACATATGTATTGTGTAATTGGCCAAAATGAATGCTGACCCCGACTCCGACTGACGACGGCACGGGACACACCGAACCGACTCAAGTCACCGACCTCGCCCGACAATCAGGTTGGTGTGTCCAGGCCCTAGGCCCTAAGAGAAAGCCAGACCTCATTGGGACAGCCAACCACCTGCAGGCCTGCAATAGACAGGTACTTCTCCCAGTTACAGCTCTACTCCAAACCTCAGACGTCACTACAAATAATATTTGAGCAAAGGGAAATAATGAAGTTTATCAAAATCTATTTTATCTATTTGGTTATTCTTGTTACGTATTTACATCTGGAATGATGTATTTTCAAAGTAAAATCGTTGACACCAATAATTGGGAAGGGGATGATGAAATGCTGTGTTTGTGTGTGTGGGGGGGGGGTTGAGGTGGTGATGAATGGTGTGTGTGGGGAGTGGGGGGGTGTTGGTGTGTTTGGGGGGGGGGGGGGTAAATGGGATGTGTAGGGGAGGGGGGTGTACCTATGTGTGTGGGGGAGGAGACTTTGAAGACATTTTTGGAGTAGCACCTCGGGCCGAGAAAGAAAAATTGTCGGTAATAAGCGGTTTGCAATAAAACTGGTCACATTCGACTAGCATGAAAACAAATCCCAGCGAACGGTCGAACTCGGTACACATGTGTTATTAACCCCTAGGTTCATTTTGCGCCGGAATTGTCCTTTAAGGGCTCTATCTTGCACTCCAGCGCAATTGACTTTGTATACTCGCGCTTTTGTCTTTCCTATTTTGCAGTCAGCGCATATTGGAATTTTCCCTCCACAGGTACATGTGCGCCCACAGGGGCGTTTCAGCAAAAAAAGGGGGCGTGTTCCGGCGCAAACGGTCCCTCTTGATTTGTAGTTTCAGAAAACAATTCCGCCACAGACCAGGAACCTCCTGGTCTAAAGTCAGTGGCGCAAATTCAGATGCTATTTTAACTCATTGAATGCCAAGCTGTTTTCGGAAGCTTTGTCCTAGAGTGCCAGCAATCTAGACCATTGTTGATGATTTTTGTACAGCCACAGCATATTCTGTGTTATAGCTATGAACACGCTTGTTTAAAAGGTGAGACTTTAAGCTCTCAGTGGGTGCAAACCGTGTATTTTTACACGCCTCTGTTCCTGAGAAATCCATGATACAATAATATGATACAATCCTCTGTTCCTGAGAAATCCATGATACAATAATATGATACAATCAAACAAGATATCTCAACCGGATTAAAAGGGAACACATACAGACAGAATGACAATACAGATACAAACACAGACCATAAAGGACTGCAGTAACAAAACAAAACAAAAAAAACACAACAACAAAAACACAAATGTGTGTACAAGCTCCATGCGCTTTTTAGTGTAGAACAGTTGGGGGAAGGGGAGAAATTATGCCAGGGTTAGGTTTTCTACACAGCTAATGAATACAGACCATATAAAGGCTGATATAATTTTGTCAGGTTTCTTAAAAAAAGATTTAGGTAGAAATATTGGAATCATACGGAAGAGATATAAAAATCTAGGAAGTACTGTCATTTTGACAGAGTTAATCCGACCAGAAAGAGAAATAGGGAGAGTCGACCATCGGGTCAGGTCCTGTTTAGTGCGTTCCATTAGGGGGTTAAAGTTATTTTTTAACAAGGCCTTGAAGGTGCGTGTGATCTGTACCCCCAGATAGGTGAACGAAGTAGATTCCACCTGAAATGGGAGATGATCATAGTCAGTATCAATTGCTAGCTGATTCACAGGGAAAATAAGACTTTTGTTTAGGTTCAGTTTGTATCCTGATAGGGTACCTAATGAATGCAGAATCTCCAAAATTATAGGAATAGTCTTTTCTGGTTCTGAAATATATAAAACAAGATCATCAGCATACAGTGACACTTTATGACTGATCCCATCTCGCATAATTCCTGAAAAGTCATTATTTGTTCTATAGCTAGGTCAAATAATAAAGGGCTGAGGGGACAGCCCTGGCGAGTACCCCTTTGTAGTGGAAAGTAAGCTGATGTAGTGTTATTGGTTCTAACTGATGATACAGGTGAAGAGTATAGAGTCTGAACCCAGGATTGAAAATAAGGACCAAAACCAAACTTATTTAAGATAAAGAACAGATACCCCATCTCTACGCGGTCAAATGCCTTCTCGGCATCTAAGGAAACAATAACCTTAGGTGTGACTGTAGAGTGGTCAGAGTGTAGTATGTTAAGCATTCGCCTAACATTGAAAAAGGACTGTCGATTCGTAATAAAACCGGTCTAGTCTGGGTGTACAATGGAAGACATCATCCTCTCAAGACGAAGAGCCAGGATCTTACTGAGAATTTTATAATCTACATTCAACAGACTGATTGGACGGTAGGAGCCACATTGTCTGGGGTCCTTATGTTTTTTTAAGAGTACAGAGATTGTTGCCTGAGTCATGGTTTGCGGAAGCGCCTCTTTTGAATGGGATTCAGAAAACACTGCGCATAACAAAGGTGTCAGTTTGTCAGAGAAGGCTTTATAAAATTCAGAAGGGAAGCCGTCAGGACCTCGGGCTTTCCCACTTTGTAAAGCACTTATGGCCCGAGTGATCTCAAGTTCAGAGATTGGGTTTTCTAAAGCTTTGAGTTGATCTTGGTTTATAGATGGAATGTCTCCAGGAATGTCCAGGAATGAGTCTGTGGCCAGAGGGTCAGAGGTACACTGGGAGGTGTACAAATTTTAGTAATATTGTTTAAATGCGTCATTAATTTTTGCGTGGTTTGTTAGGATGTGTCCAGATTCATCAACAATTTCTGAAATTACATTCTTACTTAAGGATCTCCGTAGCTGATGCGCCAGCAATCTACCAGCTCTGTCACCATGTTCATAGATGTGTTGTCTAGTTCGTAGCATAAGTCTCTCTGTATCACAAATGGATAGTGTATTGAACTGGGACTGAAGGATAAGTTTCTGTTTAAACAAGTCTGGAGATGGGTTAACTGCATATTGCGCATCAATGCTGGAGATACGCTCAGTCAGATGTGTTAGTTCTTTTTTATGTTCTTTGTTTTTGTAGGAGGAATATGAGATAATTTCCCCACGAAGAAAGGCCTTCAGAGATTCCCAGACAGTGGACTTTGCTACTTCTGTGGTATCATTCATATATATAAAAACGTCAATTTTTGCTGTGAACACAGTCATGAACTCTTCGTCTGCCAAGAGTCAAATCTCCATACACGTTGTGATGCACATGTTTCTGGAAACACAATATCTATCTGAACAGGGCAGTGATCTGAAATAACAATGGCATGGTACTTACAGCGGGATACAAATGGTATAATGTTGTTTAAGCAGAAAATAGTCTATCCTGGAGTAAGTGTGATGTACTGAAGAGAAAAAAGAAAAGTGTTTAGACAGAGGGTCGATTGTGCGCAAAGGATCTGACATGTTATGTTTGGAGAAGGTTTTTAATTACAGCAGCAGATTTGGAGTGTGTATTAGGTTTGTTTGGATGTATTTTAGATCTATCTAGGCTTGGTTGTAATACACAATTAAAATCACCACCAAGAATAAGTTGGTGGTTATTCACATCGGGTATCAGTTCAATGAGTTTTGAAAAAAAGTGTGGGTCATCCCAGTTTGGTGCATAAATGCTAATTAAGATAACTGGTGTGTTGTATATCTTACCACTAACTATAATGTAACGCCCATTGCTGTCTGGAATTACATGAGTACATGTGAAAGGCACATTTTTACTTATAAGTATTGCCACACCCCTGGCCTTAGAGTTGAATTTAGAATGGTATACATGGGAGATCCATTTTTTCTTTAGTTTGTCATGCTCTAATGTTTCAAGATGTGTTTCTTGCAGGAAAGTAATATGTGGTTTAAATGTACTCAGATGAGAGAATACTCTGTTACGTTTTGTGATATTGTTAAGGCCCTTAACATTCCAGGAAATAAATGTGGTAGATGGGACCCTTGTTCTGGGTGGTGAAGCATTGTCATTAGCCATAACCAATACCATGGTGGAAAATAATTGTTAACTTTCGGAGGCAAGTCTGAGAAAACAATAGTAAAACTTAGAAAACAAAGAGTATGTAACTAAGACCCCGTTTACACAAAGGGAAAACGCAGATATTCCCCTGCGGTTTGGCCTCTCTACACCAAAACCCCGTTTTTATCACAGAAAACGATTATTTCTAAAACCTCCGGCCAAAGTGGAGATTTCTGATAACGCCGGTTATGTGCTGCCGTGTCAACAGGGATAAACGGCGTTTTAGCTTCTTAAACATTAACATGTACACCTATAGATTTCAACGCTTCAAGCCTAACTGAGCTAACCGTTGCCTTCCTCGTTGCCCATGACGAGAGATAAAAGAGAAGAGATGTAACAGTTTCATAACCCAAGTGGGCAAACACAATCATTGCAAGTTTGTCACTTCAGTATTAACTGTGCATAGCACTGTGGAGCAGAAAAAAAAATACAACTAAAGATGTCAGTGACCAAGTAGAAGAAATAAGTAGAAGAAATAAGTTTGGTTAAGGATACTTATTCCACCGCCTCGTTTTGTGGAATTTGGGAAAAGTTCGCCAGAACATAGTCCTTGGCCGCCGTCGGGCTGGAAAAGATCTCTTCCCCGAGAGGAGAGGTGATCCTCAGCTTAGCAGGATAAACCATCCCGAATCGGACGTCAGGGTGGCGACGTAAAAGTTCTTTAGTGTCTTTGAAAGCAGCCCTCCGTTTAACCACAGCCTGCGGTAGATCTGGGAAGATCATTATCTTCTCTCCGTCAAACTCGAGTGAAGTGCGCCCTATCCAGCGTTGGCAGCGCCTCTAACTTCAAGCAGTCTTGAAGTAGTTTGGCCACGGACTGTGTAGGACGAGGACCCAGCACAAAAGTTTCTTTGACCCCCAGAATGCGAATGTTATCTCGGCGCTGTCTGCCTTCGACCTTTTGGCTTAATTTGGACACTTCGACGTTTAGTTGGGATAGTTGCGTTTCGTGATCCACCACTCTATCAGAGTACACATTGTTAGCTTCTTCCAAGCTATTCAGCCGTGCTTCATGAGCGGTGCAGGTTGATTGTACTGTGTTAATCTCGGCCAGAACTTCATCACGCACTGCTGTGATATTACCTTTTAAGTCTGTTGATAGAGAGTCAATAATTTTGTGCAGCTCTTGATATTTTGAGTCAACTTTCTTGTCCACCGTGTCGATCCTGGCCAATACAGTTTTCTCTGAGCTGGTGATTGCTTCCATTAGCTTGGCTACATCGTCACCTTGACAGCTAGTTTCACTTGGTGTCGGGCTAGCAGGGTTGCTAGCCATTTTCGAGGAGCTTTTCTTCGACATTTTCTGTTTAGACATCACTTGAAATGATAGAAAAGATGCCCCACATATGCGGTAGCAGTTGAACTTGCTGACTTGTGATGATTCAAATAAAATTTCAAATTATAAAGATGAAAATTATTTTTCTCTCTCGGAGCACCGAAATTACACGTCTTCACATGTCACTGCTCGAGCGCCCCCCCCCCCAACAGTGGCTAGTTTTCATCAAAATCGCTGTTTTTTCTAGAAATGGAGATATAACGTCTTTCATTTCAAGTGTTGCCTGTAAACTTTCCGGGAAGTGATCAGCAAGACCTGGCGAGACTGCTACCTAGTGATAGACCCACGAAAATGGCCTGGTTTTGAGATGACGTGCATGCGTCACTGATTCGACCCAAAGCGGCAAACGAGTTATGATAAAATGTCCAGATTGTGCGTTTTCATGAGTTTTCGATCGTCATATATTTCAAAATCACATATAAGGTGTGTTAGAGTGTCTAGTTTCGTAATAAAAAAAAAAAGCTAAAAACGTAATATTACGTTTTTGGCACTCAACGCATGGGAAGGAAAAACGTAATATTATGTTTTTGGCACTCAATGAGTTAAGGGCGCATACATGGCCACAGGCCTGCAGGAATGAATGCTATGCACACCGATCTACAGACACCCTGTGCACAGATGGAAACATTCAAAGCCTTGATAATATTTGTCCGTTTCCCAGTTTTGTTCGTGCATTGGTCAACTAAAAATTTAGTAGCCTATATAGTACATCTACATGCAATATCTTTACAACAACAATGCCTAATTACGACCTATTAATTTGGACAACTTTATACAGCCCTATAAAGGCTAAAGTTACCTTTAGTTTTGTTCCAATTTACCGTTGTGTATGGCTTTAAACATTGTATGCGCTTTAACATCAGCCTATAAGGATTATTCCAGCTGCGCTAAGGTTTTGACAAGCACCACAATTTTGCCTACCTTATTGTAGCCCATCTGAAATAACTCCAAGCTTTGCTATGTTCCCTCCATCCTTTCGTTGTTTTCAAAAAAACGTTTTATATCCATGATGGCTTTGAAGTCTTGAGTTTGTGAATTAGCTTAAATCAGCTTATTATGTGCTGTTAACCAGCAGCAATAGATAGTAAAAGAAAGCAGCACTTTCTACTGCCTTGGCTACAATTTCTGTAGTTGCTGTGTCCATTCACTGTTATTCTCTCTCCTGCTCAAACAAAAGTTGTGCGTGCATTAAGTTGATAACGTGTTTACAAACTCTAGTTTACATAAAATATTGTAAATAGCCTACTGTCATGCAGTTAATGGGATACTGTGCAGAGTTGGAAAGTTAGGTTAACTTGGAAACTGTTTCTCGTTGTTGAGTTGCCTGATGGTAAGGTACAGCCGTAGCTTACACCTGCAGGAGCGCTTGCTTGGGCGCCTGTGTTGCGCAATGCACTTTGCTTCTCTCATCTATGCGACGCAGTTCCCATTTCTCCAAACCATACATAATTACAAGGACAAATATTGCTACACGAGGGAAATCAGTGTGGTGTCCGATGTGAAAAAATAGGTATAAATCTAGCGTACACATTTCCACAAATCACGGATGTGTTGATGACATAAATTAGGAAATATTAGAGGACTTAATGAGACGTGATGTTGCAGCAACACGGGAGAGGAGAGCTTATCTGACAGAAGATCTGCATTGTCTATAGTGAGGTAATGTTAGATTACATTGCAAAAATATCCCCATGCATTCATAACCTCGTGATTCAGTGAGAGTGATCCCAAAACATCGGAAAGTGACATTTCTGTATTACATTTTGTCAAGAGGAAAAATCAATAGCAAACTGTTCCCAATTGACTATAGCGATTTGAACCGTTCCTGGCTGCGCCTGGCAAATCTGCCATCATAATAGCAATCCGCTATGGAACAAGCGCGCCTGTTGTTAAAGGGAATGTGAGATGACGCTCCGATTGGTTTATTGCACGTTACGCCCAAACCACACCCATTAGTAATGTAGCTACTAAATACCACCCCATTTTAGATTTGCGTCGGGCGCAACAGTCATTATCCCGCCGGTAAAGTAGCAACAGCGCCCAAGATCCGCCCACAAAGCGACTTGCGCAAAGTCAATTGCGCTGTAGTGCAAGATAGAGCCCTAAAGCTGCAGTTGGCAAGTCTGACAGATTGAGGGGACTTAGCAAAAATGTTGAATGTTTACAACTCTCATGCCCCTCCCCCACTACCACCGAGCACCCTCTCATCGAGTTTGTGCTCGTCAATGCGCACCAGACTGTAACTGACAGTCAGATCTCACACAGCCCTGCTCTGATTGGACCAGAAGAACCGGGAGCTGTGGATTTTTGAAAACAAATAACAGGCTCTAGGTGAAGGTAGAAGTGCGTTTTCTTTTTTTCTAAAACTAGCTGATTTATATTGTTCTGTCGGACAATAGTGTCGGTTTCAGTGAATATGATCAAAAACATCTTGCCAACTGCAGCTTTAATTTGAAGCATAGTCTCGCTCTAGATTCCGGGAGATTTTATCTACAAAATTCTACTTTTTAATTGAGTCGTGATGTAGAGACCTCTCCTCGGCCTCTCCGATGAACTCCTCATAATGTAACTTGCATAATATTTCTTGGACCGCTGAGTGTGATGAAAGGAGGTTTTCTCATGTCAAGTGCTGTGGTCTGGAAACCATGCTTTAATGACCAACACCTCCTCACTGTGTCCTTCATTACAAAAGGATGTGGTGGGCTCAATTAGTGTTCTGAAGGGGCAGAATGAGTCGGTTCCAGTCGGTAAGTGGATGTGTGGTCCCTGAAACATGGGGAAGCAGAACATCTGCATAGTGTGGCCTTTCATAACTTTTTCATCAAGGGCCACTTTTCTTTGTTCCTACCCATGTGTCATTGTGGTCATGATCTCCCATGTGTCTTTGTTGACAGCAATCATCATGGACAGAGACCCTGAAGAGTTTGTCAAAACACTTCAAGGGGTTGAAGAGATACTTGAAACATGTTAAACTCCCCAAGGCACTGAGTTTTCAAGCTGTTGAAACACACTGTCCTAAGCCTGTGGCAAATTGTTTCATTATAGTTATAGCCGCAGGAGTAGCTTTCTATTCATGCAATAGAGCATGTGACAATGGAGAACCATCACCACACATTATCGTCTGTACCTCATTAGTGGCAATTAGCGTGATGATTGTGGAAGAGCCATGACTAATGTCAACATGTCAAATATGAAAACACATCACATGGTGAAGTCAAAAATCCTTGATTACTGCTCCGTTTCAACCCTCTGTGGTGAAATTTCACCAACTTAAAATTCTGATACCATCCTAGCAACATCCTGGATACCATCCTAGCATAGTATCAGAATGTTAAATTGGTGAAATTTCACCATGTGATGGGTTTTAGCAGATCCCATCACAAATAAGACTTGTTATAACCTTCCTGAAGCATGCTGTCAAGAAAAACTTCAACAATTCCAGAAACTGATTAACAATATCACAAATTAAAGGTATAATATAACTAGAAAAATACATCTGAATACATTTAGCTTTTCTCAACTACATTCTTCCTTACTTGACTATGAATAGCTAAAATGCTGCCAGTATTGCCTGAAGTTTGCATGACAAATGACAAATCAGTGTTCTGTTTGGCTTTCTTTTCTTTTGGCCTTGTAGCCTACATAACGAGAAACACAAGTGACAGATCCAATCGACAACCTCCCAAGAGGTGGATGGGAGTGCTGACAATTTACAATGATCAATCCAATAGAAGCCCTTTTGGCAATGCTTTCATCAGCCCAATGAATTACAGCAGAGGACACAAGAAGACCTAGGGAGATATTGAACCATAACTGTGTGGTATTTACGTCGACAAACGGTGGGGGTGGTCCACAGAGAGGTGTTAATATTTTGGCCTGAGCAGGACTGGGCATGCCTGCCTCCCCAGAGGCTACAGAGTTGCTGACTGACATAGCTAGGGACAAACAATGAAGGACATTGGGCCACATCCAAGAACCATTCCATACAAGAGTAAAACAGACTCTGAATAAAGCATAGGAGAGGATAAACAGAAGTCGAAAAAAGGATAGACCGTGTCTTTAAAAATGCATGCAGCTCTTAAGGAACCTCTTTGAGGTCTTTGTAATATTGATGTTTTGAGGAGTGATGGCAAGTGGCTGTATACAATGGCTTACCCTAAAGATTACGTATTTGAGGCAGAACTCCGAATTTCAACAGCTTAATGATGTAATCATTCCAAAGAGAATTTTTCAGTTTCCAAAAAGATAACCCTGTCAATTACTTGTTGGACATCCCTCACCTGAATGCAAAGGGGATGATGTCCTCTGCTAAAAGAAACAGTAATCAGTTTAAATAAGCTAGATTGTTTAAATCTGTCTAAAACCTGCACAAGTGTCAGAGGTTATCTAATATCTGGCATTTCCCAATGTGAAGGGCATCCCCAGTGACCTCTCCCCAGAGATTACATAACTGAATGAAGACACAACGGCTACAAAATGGTTTGTCTGCTTTAAGAAGGGGTGTTTAAATGAATATAGCTCCTTGGTCTGTGAAAGTGATGTCAGAGCACTTTCTCAGCAGCAGATGGGGGCTGGATGCTAATTTTATAAACCTCATGAGTTTCACACCTCATAAATGAAGACGTTCCAAATTTATACCGCACTGCCATTTTAGGAACTGGAACGAGAGAAATAGTTAGGTGGCTGCAAAAGCCTCAGGGAATGTGTAATGTACCTCACGCCAAACCGATGTGAAGCACACGACCACTGAGCGTGACGGCACAGATAGTGGAGTGAAGCTCAGCTGCCTCTGCCCAGCCACGAGTCCACTGGGGATGACAGCAACGGTTCACGGAGGGTTACACACCAGCACAGAAGCCCCCCCCCCCACACACACACACGACAAGGCACTGACCTGGGTAACCCCACCATGTTCCACCCTGCTGGGTCCAACCAGAATTACAGACCATTCTAAGCACAATTATTTTCAACAACCTTAAATCCTTCTTCTGCTGGATGTGTTGACAGACACACAGCAATGATGGGCGGCCAGTGGGTGGTCACAACAGAAAAATGGGAACAGTGATTTTCCCACAACACATTCTTAATGATTTATCCAATGTGTGAACACACACGCACACACTCACACACACACAGAGTGAGAGTAAGACAATGATAACAAGAAAGAGACAGAGTCAATTTGTGAACTGTGGTGAATTAAACAACAAATAAATAACTCCGTATACGTTTTGAAAAGAAAAACAGTCTAGGTCAAAATTCAGTATCATTACATGGTGTATTAAGCAATGGAAACTGGGGGGGGGGGGGTAAAACAAAACTAAACACACACACTAAAAGACTATAAAGAGAAAAATGAACGTCGAAAGCTGTACAGAGGTTAGCTGTCAGTCTCTTCCCATGCATAACAGATTACAAGTGTGCTGTCCTGTCTGGTCCTTCGAGACCCTGCTCTCCCACTGAAGGCTGAAGATTAGGATTGAGTAATTGAGGACGGCTGAGTGATTAATGCCTTCTAGGACGGAGGTGGGGCTATGACCACTCGATAAGGGCAACCGCAAGTGCTTCACAACCATGAATACTGAGCCTGGACAGACTCACAATCACAGACTACTCACAACCAAGTGAGATATATGTGGTACTTTAACAGGTGAATCAACTTGCAGGTCTGAGAAGCTGTTTGAATTATTTAAGGTCTAGAACAAACTGCATTAATCAAAATGACACCAAACCTTTGGAAATGTAGACCTGGCAGGTAACTCTTCACTTCCAAAAACTCTTTCACTATCATTACACTATGTGTTTGTGAGACTGATATATTGTCATATATGCAGATACATGAATTGATTCATCATGCATTCAGCCATTGGAGAGTAAAAATGTTCTATTTGACACACAAACATTACTCCAACACCCAACCAACGGCGGGATCAGAAGAAGAATAAGACATCTATCCTGAGAGAACACTTACTGAAGATCTAAATTGAATAATGTGGATTTAGAAAACTGATGCCTTATATAAAGATGATGAATCAAATAGCAATGAATGAATTATTCACACGCTTCAGTTATAAATATCCTCAGCCGTCCCACAAGCACCCACCTCAACCACTTCCCGAATATCATTATGGGAATAATACACACAGTCAAACAGAAATGGATAATCTCCCAAAGCCTGATTTAGAAAAACACTTCCATATGACTGATGGCCTTAAGAACAAGCCTGTTGGAAACAAGACATGGCTATTATGAGTGATGCCGCCTATTGACTATGAAATGTTTAAATATCCTGGAGCGTGTTATCGACCCATTAGTTACTTAGTACAAAAGCCTATGCGAAGATATGAATTTATTTCCCTCTCCATGTTTGAGTACTGACTGTCCACTACTATTTTACTACTGTCCACAGCCTAATGTTTTACTAGTGTTTTACTGCTACACTGTTTTTCATGCTATATTAGCACACATGACCAATGGCTTCTGCTACAATACTGAATGGCTGTAACCCTATTACCTCAACCTATTATTGCACTGATATAGTTTTTATATTACCTTGTCTACATTATACATTACTCTCGTATTGTCCATACTTATTTATGCTGGTCTCTAGACCTTAAACACTGTTGCACTGTTGGACTACTGTTGGACTACTTTTTGCACCTTACCATGCACACAGAATTACAGGCCCAGTCCTGGCCCTGTCACTGCAAGCGTCTCATGCTTGATCATCCTTAAGCACACTGTGGATTTTTTAAATTTAATTTATATAGTATATTTAGTATTTCGTTTTTTAGTTTTCTTATCTTCTACTGTCTCTATTGTACAGTGGAGTTTGTATATACTTATATTTACTCTTTCTGCTGTAAGTGCATGTTGTGTGTGATGTCTGTATGCTACTGAGACCTTGAATTTCCCCTTGGGGATCAATAAAGTATCTATCTATATATCTATCTATCTAATTTACAACACATCGAGATATCTGACAGTGCTACTCTTGCATTTGTTTGTGGTTCGCATCATGCATCATCACAATATACAATATTGTATGTAATAGTGCCTCTATTCTAAAATAGCAGCTAGGTGAAGGAGTTTATACTTTGCTATTGCAAACCCAAAGACCTCAACTCAAACACCTCTGTGATTGTGTGATTTTTGAATGATCTTGTCAGGAAATCATTTTCTAACAGACTATATCAAACTGTTTGTTAACCAAAGATCATGTGTCTGTGTTTTATTGATCAGCAAGATGCTGAGGATGCACTGAGATCGGGAATGACAGGACCCAGACAGAGGCATTGATAATGTACTTCAAGCACAATCCTAGTTCAAAATGCTGTTTTACAATTAGGCTAAACAGGCTAAAAGTTATTGATATATGTTTTCATCCTATTAAAAACTTGAAAGCAGTTCCTGTTCCTGTTTATTTAGGTGGTTGCTATAGTATCTTAACACTGTTTCACATAGTGTGTGGGGCAAAGTCCCAGTCACGTTTGGAAACTGTAACATTGCTGGGTAACAGCATGGTAAAGACTGTCTAAAGCGCCATTTCAGCGCCATTTGAACTACAAGGCATGTAGTTCAATTCACACACCACACATAAGCAACAACATAACAATTAAGTCACACATAGTTTTGCCTGAAACAATCGCCCATAATGCAATGCGAGTGTGAGTGTGAAAGATTCATTTTAGAATTTGTGTTAAATGTTCCCCTTGCTCATGTTAATATCAGATGATGATTAGGATATGTTATTCCCTGTAGTTCCTCTCAAGTATTATCGTCTTTGCCTGTCGTTATCCACTGTGCTGTGTCTCTGTAAAACGTCCCTGTCTGCTTGCCATTCTGTACCAGTCTGACTGAATGTGATACAGTAATACATGACGAGAAAGCCACAGAAAACCCTGACTCTTGTGCCATTACTACAATAACTATTACAATGACTTTTGTCATCCCCGACCTTTCTGAGGAGTTTTAAGGATTCAAACTCTACACCAGTCTGCCAGGATGTGAAACATTCAAATAATGGGGAGTTGTTTCAATCTATATGGTCTAGGCTATACATATCTAAAATCTAAAATCAAGTAACCCACTGACTACTCCTTGTCTTCAAAGACATGTCCATCACCATATTCTGCTATTTATAGTGGATGGAATCCACTATCTTGAAATCTCCTGGCTTCTTCTTATTATAACCTTTTCTTTTTACCTTTTCAAGAATGAATGCGACTCTAACCGCTTAACGTACAGACATGTTGAAATAACCATTCTGAAAGTCTGGAGTGGGGCAGAGTTATTATTTCTTATTTTTAAAAAGGTTTATACTTTTTGAGAAATAGGGGATTAAAAATGTTAAAAAGCTAATTTTTCCCCCATAGACTTGAATGGCTGTGATGTTTATACAAGCCAGCTGTGCTCGTTAAGCTCCCAGAGTAGTTCCCGGGCTAATCAGAACACTGGCACAGTTGTCACCTGTGAATCCTCTTCTAATGCATACAATCTGGCGCTCCCTAAAACTACACATCCCATAATTAACTTGTGCGCATGCGCAGTAGCGTTCTCCTTGCGTCATTTATTGATTCCTACAGGCCACTTCCATGGCCACTTCACGGCATCATCGCTTTCAACCATCCTCTTGAAGAAAGTTTACGTTCTTGTTGTCTGGTTCGTCCAACAAACAACGACGAAACGGACGTTTTCCTACCACACCCAATGTAAGTAACAATTAATTTGTGTTTTTTATTTGAATGGAGTGTGTGAAGTCTGTTTAAAACGACTCGGCTAATCAAGTAAGCAAGTAAGCTGGCATTAGCTTCAAACTTGTAGCTTAGCAACATACCCGTAGATGCTACATCTAGAGAGGACATTAAGTTTAACTCTAGCTAGTTTGATAATATTGGTATTACGCCGAGTAAGTTCATATGGTAACGCCTCCAATTACCACCACTTTCGTTCGAAAATTCTAAAACAATGATGTTTTTTAATACTTAAAAATAACATTTCATAAATGAACCTTACATTTTTCAGTAGCCATAGGTGTGTAGATTTGAACCAAATCTGGCTTGGTTCTTACCGGGGCTTTTACTGCCTGAAATATCCGATTTTGTTTACCACGCTCGGAGGTTAGTGCTGGCCTAATGGGTCTCCTATTTACGCCATTTCAATGGCACATGAACGGTTAGACCGAGAATTCTCGTCATGAAATTAAAATTCCACTGGAGCTCCAAGCGGATTTGTACACGCAGCCTTACAACACTGTTTACAGCTCTTAGAGTCACGGTAAAATGTCATTTTTGGTACATAGCTAATTTAGATACACCTATGGTGTGGGTGCTTGCGTTTCTTTAGGAATCCGCCGTTTTGGTTTGTATAGAAATGGATATTAAATGACACATACACGCAAGACGGCGGAAATACGGGACCGGCAGTAATAGGGGGAGTTCCGATAACTTGATTAATCGATAACCGAGAATTCAGTAGGTAAGTTATATTACGTTAGCTAGACCTCGGGAATGTGTCTAGGTTTGCGGTTGTGTGCAGTGGAGGCGGTAGCTAAGCACTTCACACTCAAATTGCCAGCCGCCTTTCCTAGCGATAGAAGCTGGCCTGACGAGGGAAATGGCCTTCTATGGCAAACAATCACTGGCTGAAACTTAGCCTCCGTTTTGAACTACGTTTGTATGAGTGGTAGGTTGTGGCGTAAAATGACTTGATTGTAGGTTTAGCTGTTAGTTTGATGTTCAGTTGAACATATTTATCTAACAGGTGTCCCCCCCCCCCTTCTATTTCTGTTAGGTGCCGCTTCACTCTGCTACTGGAGGATCAGGCTGACTGCAACTGCTATGGATGCTATGGATGGCAGGAAAACACAGTACACGTGAAGAGTGAATAAATGCTTAACTGATAACAAGTTGTCAATGGTTATTTATGCAAGCTTGTGTAGCCTAAACAAGACATACCTAGGCCTAGCCAAATTTATCTTGGCTGTAGATAAAGCAGGATATGAATTTCCCAATATTTTGCCTGATTAGGCTAATAGTGGTTTACTGAGGTTTAATATCAATTGAAATACCATTGAAATCACGTTGATCTTTAGTTTGGTTGTAATTTCAACATTGTTTCAATATTCATTTTAGTGGAAATACCATTGAAATCCAGTTGATCTGTAGTTAGAATTTCAACGTTGCTTCAATATTAATGAAGGGTGCAAAAGTGATGTAGAATAAATGTTGCAGTGCGACGTTGATTCAATGATTTTAACGTTGACAAAGTAATGTTGATTTTAACATAGATTCAATGACTAACTGTTATCTGGGTGCAGAAGGAGCAGTCATTAACACCAACTGAAAGCCCCGTTTTGCAGGTAGTCTTGCATTGCATACAATTAGGCTTTCTCTGAACTACCGTATTTTCCGGACTATAAGTCACACTTTTTTTCATAGTTTGGCTGGTCCTGCGACTCTTATATATGTTTTTTTCCTCTTCATGACACATTTTTTGACTGGTGCGACTTATACTCCGGTGCGACTTATAGTCCAGAAAATACGGTACATTTTCCAAAGGCTAGCTTTCGTGCTTGTGTCACAACTTCAGAATGGCTTGACGCACATGCTTCAAATTTGGTGTGAACATTTGTATGGACTCAATGATGAAGTCAAATGTCAAGGTCAAACCCACCTTGAGTGTGATCTCAAGAATGCCTGACACACAAGGTTGTTTGGTACAAGGGTTTGTATGAACTCAAAGATTAAGTGATTCAATGTTTTTTTTTCCAGGAATCTCTCCACCAACATCAGACGAAGAGCAGACCGTGTAGATTTTTACTTCTACTAAATTTAGTAGACTTTCAAAGTTCGGAATATATCTGCTTGCCAACCAATTAACTGGCATGTGCACTACATTTTGCTGCGGTACAATGAGATCACTGTGAAGGCTGTCTGGAAGAGGTTACCTGTAATGCTATTTACTTATACTCACATATATATATTGTAACGTCGGTGTCTTCCGGACTGAGTGCTAGCCTCCCAGAATGCAATGTGTGTGAATGCTGGTTTGTGTAATGTCGGTTTTATTGAGTGTAATTGCGTTTATCGTTTCATGTATGCTTGTGTAGTCTTTCTTTATATTGTACCCCATGTGTTTTACCCGGTGTATTGTATGTGACTACCCTGTTCGTGTATCGTGCTTGTTTTATTGACTTCCCTTGTGTTTCCTATGTAATGGTGTCTTGGTATGTGTGTGTTTCCCGCTTCCGCTATTAAACCTTTGATTGGACAACTGTGTGTGTTGCATCAATCGTTACAATATTCCCTGAAATGAGGGAACTGAGGCTGCCTTGTATCTAGAGAGTAATTTAGTTTGTTGATCTCTATAAATGGACAATTGACAGACTCACCAAAGCATGTCAATGGAGTAAAGTTTCTAGCAAAAACGTCTATTGCCCCATCGCTTATCTGCAAACACGTATTCATTTCGTTCCAGTGGACAGGTATTCATTGAGGCACCTGAGAGTATGCTCTCTTTGCCCTGAGACTCACTGACCACTAGACTACCATTTCAAAGGTGAGACAATGTCCCAACATGACAAAAACGAAGAGAAATGTTGGAGGAAAGGCAGGACTTCATGACCTTTGCAGACTAACATATTCAGCAGGCTCTTCAACTTAAAACCTGACCGACATGCCTTAATAAGACGTTTGACAATTGACTTGAAAAATGCAACCAAATGACAATCGACTTGAAAAATGCAACCACCTTAGACGATACTACGGAGCCCCTAAGGGGACATGAGCAAAAAAAATCTAAAGTTTAGTTTCATGTGCTCACGTGAAACTTTCATGTGCTCATGTGAAACTTTCATGCGCACACGTGAATGTGAGCACATGAAAGTTTTGTGTGCGCACGCAAAACCTTTAAACATGAAACTTTTATGTGCGCACATGAAACTTTCTCATGAGCACATGCAGTGTTGGGGAAGTTACTTTTAAAAAGTAGTGTTTGCTCGTTACTCATTACTTCTCAAAAAAGTAACCCGTTACTTTACTTAGTTACCCTTTATGGAAAGTAACTTTTTACGTTACTCGTTACTTTTACATTACTTTTATGTTGCTTGTCTTTGGGCAGAACCCAATATCTGTTCCTAAATGTGTAGGCCTACATAAAGTTCTACTATGGAGGACATAACAGGTATTTCTTTTGTGCTCTTTATTATAAAAAATGCCACAAACAGAGCACTGGACAAGAAAACATTGGGCTTATACTGTAGGCCTCAACACCACCACTAAAGCCCCATGAAACAATATCAAATAACATAGCCTCGATACATCGTAAGCATATAGTTGAACACAAAATATATGAGGGGTTATTTTATAGCCGAAATTTGGTGCAAAGCTAGTGCAAATCATATCAATAGGCTGGCAGTTGAGTTAATGGCAGTGGACAAAATCAGGGCACAGTGTAGGCTACAACTAACACTTACATTCCTCCCCTTAGTTTCGAGTAATGTGAATACCTCCATCCCTCTTAGCGTTGGCTGCGTCTCGCTTGCTATGATTGCTCTTCATTGCCACCAGCTTCTGTCACATACCGTGTGGAGCTATGATTGCACTTCATGCTACTAGCCTCTGTCATGTAGGCTGCCGTGTGGAGCGTGTGCCTATTGTGCAAGCGCACAGCTGAGAAAGCAGCGTCGCTGTCAAATCTGTCCCTGGGAAAAGTAACGTTGCGCCGATATGAAAAAGGAACTACGTTACGTTACCAAATTCAGTAGTAGCGTGTTATACTACTTTTTACTCGAAAAAGTAGTTACGTTACTGTAACTAACGCGTTACACACAACACTGAGCACATGAAACTTTCATGTGCGCACATGTAGGTTTCACGTTGATTTTGATACTAATTATATTCATATACATTTTTTATCTATATTCCTAGGTCTAGAGCACTGTTGTCACTGTTATGTCACTGTTTTCTGTCAATGTCGTTTAATGTCATCTATGTGTGTGTGTAAGAAACCCACTCTTTTGACCTGCAACCAAATCTACCCTTGGGTACAATAAAGTTACCTTACCTTA
The DNA here is from genome assembly GCF_046254945.1 of Alosa pseudoharengus. Lineage (NCBI taxonomy): Eukaryota > Metazoa > Chordata > Actinopteri > Clupeiformes > Clupeidae > Alosa > Alosa pseudoharengus. The sequence continues at coordinate 6,249,810 of NW_027468663.1, forward strand.
CCTTACGTGAGCACATGAAACTAAACTTTAGATTTTTTTTGCTCATGTCCCCTTAGGGGCTCCGTATGATACACTCTCGACCATGTGTTTAAAGATTACTGCTAACTGAAATATATGTGTTATGACTGAATGTCATATGTCATTTAAATAGTGATAGAGACACATGCAGGTATTTAACCTATAGGTCAAAGCCTACTGGCTACTGAAAAATTAGAAGTTTTTTTTTTTTGGTCGTCTCGGCTAAGTAGGTTACTCTCCTACAACCAAATGTTAACCGACATAACTGAACATGCCGTTGCTGAATGTAGATGAACTGCATAGCGTTAGACATGTAGAAATACATGCCAAGTCCGAAACTGTTGTAGCCTACCTCAGTAGCTACCCGTTTCCAAAAGCCTACTCGTCTTCTAAAAGGTGAGCTACTTGAATTTAGTGGACACCTAACCTCACTCATGTCATGTAATAACACCGCTGTCTGAATAGCTTATGTGATCTTGTTGTCATTATTTTATAGACAATAACAAGAAGTATTTTGACTAAAAATTATTCACTTACTTGTGGTGTTGTATTTAACTCCGTTGATGTACTCCGGACATGGTCGCTCCACAATTCGACCCGAGTTGCTCCTTGGCCAGCAAGTTCCGATCTCATCTGTTGTGGCATTACAATAAATACCTATAATACACAAAAAGAAATGAAACACCAGTAGAAGTAATGTCCTCATGTGGATATGGTGGTGATAGAGGCTAACCCGGCACCGTACCGTCAAAATTCATTAATGAGAAAGATGCATTCTCATAAAAGGTGTCCTGAAAAGCATCCATGAGACTACAGTTGGGATCACCAAACTCCCCAATGATGATTTGAAAAATCGTCGCATCCATGTTTCAGAAAATTAAGGTGAACAAAGTGCTATCTTAAGTAGTGCTCTGCGGTCTTCTCCCTCAGTGAAGCATTTGAATCAGTTTAATCCACGCACTGATGGCAGTCGCTCTCAGCGCGCGCGGGGGTTATCCATTCGTCCAATTGAAAGGCTGACAGCGGAGCACTAGAATAACGGAATGTTTCGTTTCTCACACTGGATCCATAGGCTACATAAGGGTCAATTTTATGGTTTAGGGACGAAAGCCGATTCGGTTGTGTAAAGGGCTATGTAGTATTAAATATAGGCATAGTTTCGCATTTTCACGTTAAAACCATTAGAGCAAGCCAGCCACCTCCAGGGAATATATCAGACGTCTCGAAATTTTTGTTATTTTCCTTTGTGAAACTGCTGGCCAAAGGATAGGAAACGTAGCCTAGTCCACTAAGCCTATAACCAAATCGACTTGAACACAAGCACACCGTTCAGTTTAGTTTCAGTTCAGACAACTATTAGAAAACAATAGAAAAGAAACAAGAAAATTCTTAAACTATTACGATTATAGTTATGGAATGATATTATTCCAACTGAAAAAAATATGTAGTCATTGCACTGTGAATTGGCTTGCAACTAGACAGAAATGTCAGTAAACATTGGGCTATGAGAATGTTGTATAATAATTCTGGATGCTTTAATTGCCTACCTAAAACTATTATTAGCATAGCTAAATGTTAATGCATTCAGCTGGGTTGTGTTTATGGAAGAGCTCTAAAAAGCTTAGCAGAGTGTCTGGATTGGGTGTCTCAATGAGATCAGTGCTTATTATCAACTGCCAAATCACTGTCTATTCACTGATATTACTGCTTAGTATTGCAAATTCAGCACATTTCAGAAAGCTTCAATATTATATCCCAGCATAGGGCTAGATGAAGAACTCTTTTAAGTAAAGTCTCTATAAGTTATGGCAATGCCAGTTACAATGCCAATAACAATTCAGTAGTATACAGTACATGTACCTGGAATGTCATCATGTGACGTGTTAACATTCAAATGTCAGGTAAGATAAAGAGCACATATATTTTATTATAATTATAGATTTGAACTGCTTCAACTGCTTTGAATGTTGCATTTTATGACATGACACTACACCTGCCCTCTTTTGGCGCATTTGTAAAATAAGCAAAATTATAGACCTAGCGCAATCCATAGTCATCATTCCACTGTCACTTAAATGCTGTGACTATACTTTCACTTCAATGGGCTGACTATTCAGAGACCACAACTGCAAAATCCAGTCTGGGCCGCTAGGGTCTTGAATTACAGAAAAAAAGAATGTTACATCAGAGTTGCACGGTTTAGAAGATCAAAAGCTTGCAAATATATGACTGATCACAGAGCAGTCCTGAGACCCTACGGCTGTGAACTAGAGTCTGCAAAGCTTTCACAAGCTTGCATTGATGATAGGATTTTTCTCAGAGGTACTGGGCCATATGTAAAAGGCAAAAGCAACCGCACGTCTCAGGTCGCACATGTACTTCGGCTGAAGTGGATGCCAATACAAGCGTCAGGCAGATTACCTGATTGGACTGTTCTTTTGAATGAAAGTCATCAAATACAGGGGTCTTAAAACAGGGCAATTTGGGAGCAAGTGCTACATGAAAATTAGAAGGCAGCAAACCAGTGTTGATAATTAACAATGTCCTCATTGTCCTCTAAAAGCAAACTAGATGACGAACAGAGAATGCCCAATTAATTAGAATGGAAAACAGTACGCTGTATTTTCTCTTTGTAGTTTATTCAGTGTTTTATTCTGTTTAACCACTTCCTTAATTGTCTTTGATGAGCACCAAATTATCTATTCTATTATATCCACATACTCTAAAGGTTTAGGACAACATAAACAAAGCCATTCAATTGCACTGAAATAATAAATGAACAGTATGCACTACAGCAAAGTCCATGTAGAATAGGATATACAGGATGGAAATAATAATAATACATTGGTGTATAAATAAGATAAATATATAGCCGTAATCCATACTACACATGTTTAAAAATGGGTGACTGATCCATTTGATTCCATAACATAAATCGATCAATTCCTTCAGTAACATGCAAATTAGAGTGTAGGCCCAGAACTAAAAGGCTGAACACATGACCTCACATGACACAAAAACAATGCTAACTTAACGGTATACAATTCCTACATTTCAATCTTATTCCAAGGTGCAGATATCAAACACCTTACCTTACCTTACCTTACGTGAGCACATGAAACTAAACTTTAGATTTTTTTTTGCTCATGTCCCCTTAGGGGCTCCGTATGATACACTCTCGACCATGTGTTTAAAAATTACTGCTAACTGAAATATATGTGTTATGACTGAATGTCATATGTCATTTAAATAGTGATAGAGACACATTCAGGTATTTAACCTATAGGTCAAAGCCTACTAGGCTACTGAAAAATTAGAAGTTTTTTTTTTTTTGTCGTCTCGGCTAAGTAGGTTACTCTCCTACAACCAAATGTTAACCGACATAACTGAAGCATCAAAGCTTTCAGGATGATCTTAAAATCTAACAACTGAACAGCCTGACTGACTTTCTATAGCCATGGCCTCCATGTCCTCTAAAACACCCAACGTGTCCTGACTCCTGACATCAGTAGGCTCACAGTCACAACACATCATCTTTAGCTCTGTTTTGTTTTGGCATCTTTATTGAAGGTAAGAACATGCACAATTTATGATACTTTAAAATATGGTAACACTTTACTTAACGGGTGAGTTGATAACACATTCATAGCAGCTAAACTCACCCGTCAAGTAAAGTGTTACCAAGAATATTAATGAAAAGGGCCCTGAAAGGTACACGGGACACCAAGGACAGGCTGCCTTTAAAGGAGAAGTTCGGTGTGATATTGACCTAAAGTGTGTTGAAACATGATACCGAGTGTGAACTTTTGTCTCATAGCTCATCTCGGCTTGTCCCCTGCACTCAGAAATCTGGCGCTAGTTAGCCGATGCTACCAACAGGTTTTCAAAGGGGGTGCCTTGGGCATCGGCCTAGCCATGCAAATAAATCACAGTTTTACACCATTTACGAGGCTCAAGGTAGCTCCACGCTTCATTGGTAGACTCCCGAGGGCCCTGACATTTAAAACGAGACATTGAGAACTTTGAAAAAGCACTGGTAGTTTATTTACAAGACGATTTATACAGACAGTACCTTCAGGAAGTTTACCGTTCGCCGCCATCTTTAATTTAGTCACGATAAGTCAAACGACGAGTACGAATGAACAGGTATGATAAGGGATCAGATTCCAAAAATAATTCTGTGGAAATGCATGGATTCCAGTTGCTTCTGCTGCTACTGGAAGCAACTGGAATCCATGCATTTCCACTGAATTATTTTTGGATACCAACTGCATTTTATTAGTAAAACATGTTTTCGTATGCAGGCAAAGTGTGTGTGATCAGATTTGGATTTATTAACAGGATGTAAATCTGAAATTGAAATGTTGAAAACAATTTAAAGCAGCCAAACTAACAGATAAATTAGTAATCTGCTGAATTACGGAAGCTAGGCAGGTATGGCTCTCCGTTGGCTTGTGAGCTCCAGAAATCGAAACTCAATCAGGCCAATTAAATTGTGTATAGAGTCGTTGGGTGGGCTTCAGGGGCGTAGATTTGCGTGGGGACCGAAGGACGTGTCCACACCAATGTCAAATTACTACTGAAATGTCCCCACCAATATTCATGTTGAAATGTGGAAAAAAGCGATCACATGCGCTACACAAAGAGTTAAATCATTTCTCACTTCAGTGCTGCGGATCATCTCGTACAGATCTTGTAATGTGCAGTAGCCTATAAGGGTAAATCGCACTGATTTGAAGTTACCTATAATAACTACCAGTGAGCCGCAGTCTTCTGCGCAGCATGGCGCACTACAAGGCATATGAAGTGCATTCAAATTCACCCATTCTTCTTTGTTGAACTCCTCGAGAAGTAGGCTACTCATCATGTGTCACATGAAAGAGTTTTTTTTCTTAGCTTTTAAACGGTGCTAGCTAGCCACTATTTGCTGTGATAAACAGTTCGCGAGAAAAATAACTTCAAGAGATTTTATAATTATTCTCTGCGCCATCCCCACATCCATTCGTCTCGGTGGAATATCGTAGGCCTACACACTCTTCACGCAACACACCATAGGCCTATATCAGAATAAACAGCAGACCTTACCGAACACAAAGGTGTAATGTATTCCCATGTATAGTTAGCTGTTCCAGAGTAATCCGGTTTTGAAATAAATTGTAGCAAAATTCAACATGGTCTTTCGGCTTTAAGCATTTCCTAAAACTGAGCTGTGCTTACATCGCCTAGATAGCCTATTTGTAATTATTAGAGTCAGAGAATATACAGGCTCACGGTTAAGAGTTTGTCAATGTAGCCTTAATGTTTTCTTTTCACAAAATGCTAAGCATGCATGTATTTAAGTTTCTTAAAACTGAGCTGTGCTTAAATGGGTCAATGCATGATTTCATAACAGACCAAATAGAAAATAAATGTTAAATATAGCCTACATATCTGTATATTAAAATTAGATTATGTAGGCTACACAGTATAGTTAGATCAAGTTGGACAGTAGCACATTTTAATCATGGATAGTAGTTAGACAATAGCACATTTTAATCATTTTATATCTATAGTGGCTGGTGAAAGAGTTGGGGGGGGGGGGGAGGTGTTAGTGGATAGTGTCCCCACCAAAGCTCAGACCAAACCTACGCCCTTGGTGGGCTTAACATAATGATTGATGGCAGAGTTGCAACGGTTTGGCTTGAATTCCCTGCTACCTGAAAACAAACTAGATGTACCGCAGAGCGGTACAAAATATGACCGCCGCCCAGTCCAGCACATTTTTTCCACAAAAATAAATCACGCTGAATGGCCTATATGATTCTAACTGTCTCACTAAATTGCATTATCCACACTCAATTCTCACTGGTATCTGCTAGACAACAAGTACCAAAACATGATTAGTTCATAGATTTCACATGTAAAATTCATTTTATACAACCCCACCCCCATCTTGCCTGTTCATAATTCTGAGAAATTCTAGAATTGTGTGCATGTGTGCGTGTACACGTTTATGTTTATGTGTGTGTGTGTGTGTGTGTGTGTGTGTGTGTGTGTGCGTGCTTTTGTGTTTGCCTGCGTATGTGTGTTTGTGCATGTGCATGCATGCGTACATATGTCTACTGTGTGAGTATGTGTCATACGTATGATTACTGTGAATGTATGTGTGTGCGTGTGTATCTGTTTATGCACATGTGTGCACATGGAATGGGTTAACATGACCCCTGGAAGCAAACATACGGAAAAAATTGGTCATCCTAGGCCCTACTGTTCTCAAGATATTCACAGAAAAATGTGTCTGCCCTACCCTCCTTTCGGGGGGTCCAGTACAGCGGGGGGGCTACAGATCAAAACGAAAAACGATGGTTCCATGCTATCCATGTGGGGTTACATGCCCACCAAGTTTTGTGTACCCCGGTCTTTCAGTGTCCCGGGAATCCTTGTTGGTGTACGGTCACTAAATGTACACATAAATTATTTTATTGTAAGGCCCCCCATGAACGAAATTTCACAAAACTTGGCATGCATTCGGAGGGCGTCATAATGATCCTACACTTTCAATTTCGTGCAGTTTTGACCATGTCAGCCAGAGATATTGTGATGAAAACACCTATTTTTTTGCTTTTTAATTTTTAACTAGGTGGCGCTATACATGAAATAAGTGGTAATGAGATGGGTTGACATGCCCCCTTAAGACCAACATACAAAAAAAAGGTTGTCCTCCTAGGCCCTACGGTTCTCGAGATATTCACAGAAAACTGTCTCCGGCCACCTACAGGCCAGTTGGTGTATAGTAACTAGTTTTTCAGTGTCCCGGGAATCATTGACGGAAATTTGGACATGCGGACGCGCGGCGGTCATAATAAGATAGATGTTGCTGCTGGCGAACAGTATGACACGAGTTAAGCTTTTATTAAGTTGGCAAACGTTTGAACTAGCCAACTAGCTCCGCTGGTGGGAAACGCATGGAACTCATAGCGCTGCCGCTGTCCTATTGCGTGCAGAGGGAATTTGAAAGACAACTGATTATCCCGCCCCTCGGACTGAGCACTGCGAACGGTGAGTGCCCAGACCCTACATTTTAATGTGGGTCTGGCTCGTCAGGCTAGCCTTGTTTAGCACTGGATGTGAGACCTGGAGAAAGTTCCTTTTGGAAGAGGTGTTTGGCTATAGGTGGCAATCCTCCCTCTTGACAAACATCAGTCCCAATGCTCCAGTGCAGTGATAGTGACACTGTGTTGTAGGAGATGCCATCCTTCACACGGCAAGTCAAATTGAGGTCCTAACTCACTGTGGTCATAAATGATCCCATGGCACTTATCGCAAAGAGCAAGAGCTCTTGATATCCTGGCTAAGTTCCCAACCTGATTCATTCAATCTGGCACCCTAATCACCCCCCAGTGTAATTGGCTCATTCATTCATTCATTCCCTCACTTTCTACCTCAAGCTGGTGCAGTGAGCATTCTGGTGTATAATGGCTGCCGTGCATCACCCGGGTGGGTGCTACACATTGGTGGAGGTAACTTCATTTTCCCCTTCACTTGTAAAGCCCATTTTCATAAATGGAAGTAAAATGTGATGTTTTTTACTTACACAAGGCTTGTTTCTCTCCCTTTTTTGTTCACATATGTCTTAAAATCTGTGTTGGTGAGCACTTCATCGTGATAATCCATTCAAGCAACACGTGTCACATGAAAAGATGCCGATTTAAAAGTATGTTTTTTGCACAGAGGTCCCTTGTGGTGACAATAAAATAGTGGTCACAATAAAATGCCACTCTAACATGTGCCATTTTATCATGTTAGTGAGTTATTTGACAAATATACATGGTTGCAACAACTATATTTACTTGTCAAGCAAACCAACTATCTGTTCAATGACCACAATCATAGACAGACTGTATAACACAGTGCCACTGATGTAGTTTTGAGGGAGCGTGCAACTGGCATGCTGACTGCAGGGATATCCCCCAGAGCGGATGCCTGTGAAGTGAATGCAAAGGGGAAGTGTTCTCTCATACCAAATCTCTCTTACCTCTTACCTCTTCTCTCAACATGTGTGAACCATTCGTATTTAAAAAAGAATACCTAGATTGTTTAATTCTGATGGGGAAAACAGGTTTGAGAAGGTGTTCCGTTTATATTTTTGTTCAGTATGTGTTGCTTTGATCAGTGCTTCGGTTAAACCACATAGTCAAGCCATTTCTGGTGTGGAGCTTTTTTTGCATTTTCTATAATGCTTCAAATGTTAATTGAAATGTATTGATTCCTTTTGCTCAATTACTTTTGCACAGATGACCGGCAGGCTGGTGTCATTAGGCAACACGTCTGCCTAAGCATTTTAATGAGTTGATAAAGCCATCACGCCATGACCTTGCCCTGTCCTGTTGTGCTGATGCTCCCGTTCGTTAATTACTGCTTAGTAATGTGATGAAGCCGATGTTTTTATGTCTATACACAAAGAATAGGGAACCTGAAAACAACTGGCAGCTTGGGTAAAAGGGCAAAACTGAGATACTTTGGCTGAATGAATGAATGGATACATTAACAAATGAGTGAGTGAATTAGTGAGTGAGGAGGGGGTTAATGAATAAATGAATTAGAGTTGGCTTCCCATTACATGGCTACAACTATCTGTTGTCCAATCAACCAAAGTCTCACAAACCCTTCATGACATGTATAAAAGCTAGAGCTGCAATAGAAGGTAGTCTATCCCTAGTAAATTCCTTACTAATTATATCATAAACACTGGACATTTTGTTAGGGATTATTTTATTTTATTTAAGAGAATGTTTTTTTTCTTACTTAGATCCAATCAGGTCACATCCAGATGACATGCAATCTTGTAAGCTAGGTGGGGCTATGTGGTGTGGTGCTAATTGATGATTAGGTATAGTATGTGAAATGGGAAAAATGAAAAATAAACATCTAAAGGATATAGACCGCAACAGTACTGCCCACAGCCGATTCCGTAAGTAAAAATACAATACAATTTCTCCATTGACAACTCACAATGGCAGGTTGGGGAATCAAACCCGGGCAAACCAATTGGCATTTGGTGATGTTAAGCTCCACCCCGCCCATGCAATATGCAAAAGATGTCTATGATTGTGGTTACTGAACAGTTGGCTTGCTTGATAAGTAAACATAGTAGGTGAAATCATATATTTTTGTCAACATCCACATCCAAACAACCACATTTGACTATGAATAATTTTTCTATTGATCATTTTCATTTTCACGTCTCCAGGTGCAGAGAAGGCCTAAATAAAACTCTCCATCAATATGGGTCTACAAACAAAGACCTTATAAAATGTTTAACCTCTGTTAATCACCAAAACATGTTATGCTATTTTATAAAACCTACTGTATTAGTCAAGCTATGGGAAATCTGTGTTTTTACCTGTTACATTGTAGCGAGCTGAAAGAGCTTCGCAGTACCGTTGAAGTAACACTGCAAGAGACAGCTCACCGAGACAGTTTCTCTGTGTGTGGAAGGAAGGAAGCATACCGTTATTAGGTGATATTTTCATTGCAAAATGACAAAATTCAAGGACAAAGGAAACAGTACCGTGTATCTGCAAAATCTGCACAGGAATATTAACTTGATACTGGTATATCTAGTACATCTTAATTTTACTTAAATTATAAGTATGACTGAAAAGGAATTCTTTATAGCATTATGCCACTAGGGGCAACATGATAAAAGCAATGACTGTATATGTATACCGTATACAGTAATTGGATGAGGCACACAACAAACACAGTAAAACTATAGAATAGTAGAAGTGGTGGGGCTAGTTTTTTTTTAAAAAGCTATAGAAATAACTGTATTTGCCAGTTATATGTCACTGGCGTTAGAGGAATTGAGAGTGGTGGATGCCATGAAATCAAAGGAAAGAAAACATGACTGATATCACATAAACAATAGAGAAATGAGTGGACAGTTTGGGTCCTTGCATTGGTAAGGATGAAGCATTATAAAGATTTTAAAAATAGTAAAGTTTGGGAAACGTTTAAGACACTAACATTTTTCACTTGATTTCCCTATTTTTAATGGGTGTACTGCACATATCCATACCATGAACATTTCATATGGAAAAATGTTGGTGAAATTAGTTGCAGTTCAACAAATGTATAACAAGTTTACAAAGCATTACTGTAGGTGAAAGAAATAGTAAAAAACAATCACAATAAACTCCAAGGTTTCAAATGAGCAAACTCTTATCTCAAGAATGAGATGAATTTCAGACTGCTCACCTCAATTTTAAAGCAATTGAATGACACTATGCTCATCCTCAAAATCTTATCTTTTGCAGCACTCCAATTGCTCTACTGAGGGTTTGAATGGGTCGGGGCCTGGCTTGCATGTGTCCTCTCCTCAGGAAAAAAAACTCTGTACTATATATGGTCTCCCTCAGTGGGCTAATTGGTCTACTGAGATTCAGAACTTTGTCCAGTCCATTGACATTATCCCCTGGGTCACTGGACACCCCATGGACCTAGCCTTTCCCACCACGGGTGATTGTGGACGATAGCAACTTTCAGCAGTGAACAGCCGGAGCGCAAACTAGCTAAAAGAGGATTAGGCCTCGATCTCATACAACATTTCACTGGGCAAGGGCAACCCCCAGATTATAGAGATGGAGAGAGAGAGAGAAAGAGAGAGATAGAGATATTGTGTACGTGTGTGTGTATGTGTGTGAGAGAGAGAGAGAGATAGTGTGTGTGTGAGAGAGAGAGAGAGAGAGAGGGAGAGAGAGCGCAGCTGTAGCACCATTGAAGTTGTCATGAGGACGAGGGCATGGATGGGCCAGACACAGAGGAGTTGCACATGGGGCGGCTGGGCAGAGCCTGTCTGCTGGAGGGCTGGGGGAAGACGTGGGGTGTGAAGGGCTCTTGTGGGTCAGGGAGTGGATAGAGACTCCTGTTGGCTTGCTGTGGGTATCATAGAACCAGTTAACACTTTGTGTATGTGAGCCTCATGGGAGTAAACAATAGCAGCTGCTGAAAAGCATGAACAGTACTGGTATGCTGAAACTATTCATAGAGCTTTGGGGGTTTGGTGTCATCTTAGTGACGTGAGCGATCTTGGTATTGTAAAAAAAAAAACACAAAAAAATATATACATTATGAGACCTCAATATGGATGTATACTCATCATCAATTTATTTCACCTATCTAAAATCTATGTCATGATGCAGCCTGTAGAGAAGTTTTCTGAGCAGATCATTCCCACACACGTGTCCCTGGGGAATTTCTCCACTTGCTTTTCCATGACGTGCACGTGCGCTGACTTTTACTGTGTGCATGCTGCCTTTAGCATGGCCAGGCTATGTAAAGAATATACTCTATACCGTTATGATTCTTTGAGCCACTTAGCATATTCCTGAAGTTAACTGGTTGTTTAATGTGCATACATAATATAATTGCACTGCAAAAACAGATGAGGGAAAACACCAAGAATATACTCCTTTGAAGTTTCAACCTCATCAGCATACATGAAGACACCAGACAAATTGTGTAACCTCAGATAAAATTCCTTCTCTATCTGCATATGAGTAAGGACTCAGAAGTTGTCAAGACAGACACATATAATACAGATATTGACTTTCTGTATGTAGATATGCACATAGATGTATGATGTATAGGGCAGATATCTACTTACATGGAAAAGAAGAAGGCACATCAGAATGTTTGATATATTCATTGTGGTGTCGCAGGTCAGACTCCAATTAGGCTTTGCTCTCAAAAGGCTCACATTTTCCCAAACAGGGCAGAAAAGTCCTCCCAGCTTGCCTTAAATTGCTCGTGAAATCTGTCAAGTACGTTTTGAAGAATATCCCCGTTTATTAAGAAGATGGCACAAAATGAATAAAAAAATGTCTGTCCGCAGCCTGTCACAGGAAAACTTCAACTAAAAGAAAAACAAAAGCAACAGCAGCTGTGCTCATTAACTTCAGTCAAACTCTGCCTAATACACCCACCATCCCAGCAAGAGCAAGCCCAATGTTTCCTTTGGAAATAGGACCGCATGCATTTCTCATATGTCCTAGGCGTTTGAGGAGAAAAAAATATTTATATAAACAGTGATGGCAAAATAGTTTTGAACCTCAGTTTAGGACCATTTACTTCAGGATAGCCTCTCGTTTCACAGTCTGGTCAGAGTCGGTCAGCTGGTTTTAAGCCAGTCTGCCAAAGATTGCTCTCTGAGTCCAGCATGTGTTTTTTTCCACTTCTCCATGCAGTGTTTGTGGACTGCTCTCTCCAGACCTTTTTTGTGCACTTTGTCTTTTGGCTTTGCTGTGCACAGATGTCTACTGAGAAAGCTTCACAGCAGCCTGTTGGAGATGATGAGCTATACAGTCACATAATCAGGAGAGAAAATACTAAGGCTGAAAGCTAAAATTCCAATATCATAGTGCTTCTTTTGAAATTTTCATATTCTAATTTATTTTTTAATTTTTTGTAGGTTTGGAACACATTAGTTTCTTCATTTTAGCTCTTGGACGTTTGAACAGGAATTGATGAGGAGGACCCAGCGTGCTCCAGGGTATTTCACCCTTAGAATTTCTCCTCCATCACGGTTCATCTCTAATCCCTGCCTGTACCCTTCCCTGTCTGTGGTCATGTTTGTTTGAATTACCTCTTTCATTAATTAAACATTTTCCAATGTAGACCACCATGAAATCCTCAAAAATCTTGAAAAGACCATTCACATTTATCAAATACAGCCTCTTAAACGGTACAGCCGGGAATCCTATTTATGGTGTTCCATATCCTATTGTCAGAGTGGACAGTTATGTTTGTGTCCTCTAAAAGAAATAATGAATGTGAACATGCACTTTCATCTGATGTTTTTCTGCTGATGTCTACATTGTAATACAACAGTGGGGCTGATTCAGTAAGCAAGAATCTAGGGCTAAGAACTCTGTAATCTACTCACTTATATTCAAGAAGATGAATTTTACAGCCCAGAGACCTATCTGATCGGTACAAACTTTCATTCCGGCCCCTTTTTCAAACATGCAGTATTTATAAAGACTGCTGCACGTTAGGGTGCCATTTAGCTTTCATGTTATTGGACACCTTTGATGTTGCCAGAAGTATATTGGGATAATAAAAGGACTGTTTAGCAATGCCACACTGAGTATTCCGCTGATCCCTTAGTACTCACTGAAGTCATGGTGTGACTAGTCAATGAATTTGGAGATTAGCAATGTTTTGCATGCAAGAGGCACTCAATACTGTCATGGCTTTCATAAGGATAGCATTTCATGACACAGACAGAGCAAATTGTAAGAGTAACAGTTTCGGGCGTTGGCAGTAGAAACACGTTATTCCAAACAAAACACAATCCCAATGGACAAAAACATGTATATTGCAGTATGTTCAAATAGTTCTGCACATTGTAAGCATTTGCTCTGTTGTTCTGGACACATGGGACCAAATGTCATGCAAAATGAAAAAGAAGGTGGACTCATTACAACTTCACTTTTTCGACAAATATGAACATACTGACATGAAAAAATAAGAAAAGTTAATGTGACAGATTTGAGATTTGATACATATCTGATGGTGATAGCAAAATCTTGGATTAGTTTTCAATAGTCATTTCTCATGTTGACTAACTTCTACAGTTATGCAGACGATACCCAATTATCTATTTATATGGAGCCAACAAACCCAGATGGCCTTTGCTCACTTATTGCAGATGAACAAGCCTAGGTGTCATCTTAGACACAGAGTTAAGCTTCAAGTCCCATGTTAGCAAAGTTACCCATGGCAGCTTATTTCCACCTAAGAAACATTGGCAAAGAGCTGCCTTTTTTAACTCAACAAGATGCAGAGAAACATGCCTTTAAAATTTATCTCTCGAAGGTAAGACTACTGCAATGCAATTTTTGGTCTCCTAAAAAATCAAAACTCTGCAAAACAAATTGTATTAGTATTTTGTGTATGTACTTTGGAGTGTTTTTCAACCAAGACATCCTTGTTAAGGTGAACAACATCATAAGACCATCATATATTAAGATTCATTAGGAAAATATCAGCCAGTCTTTAGAGAAACCTGGCCTAATTGGCAGCACTGGACCTTCAAACAAGACAATGATCCAAAACAAACACTCAAACTAGACTAGACATGCTGAAAAGGAAACAATATCAACATATTAGAGTGGCCCAGCTAGAGTCCAGACCTGAATTCCATTCAGCTAAAGAGGGAGCTAAAGTGCCAGATTGCTGGTAAGGAGCCCTAACAACCTCAAAGATCTGGAGATCAGTGTAAAAAAGAGCAGTCTGAAATCACTGTGGAGACAATTACAAGAGGCATTTTGATTGCTATGATAGCAATTAAAGGCTTTGCCACTGATCATTTCAGGAAAGGGTATGAATAATTTTTGGCATGGCATTAAAAAATATAGAAATTGTTCTTCATTCATATCTCTAGCTAGCGAATGGTCTATATTTTAACATGTGCCTGTGTCATTTTTAATCCAGTCATTTCCTATAAACCTATTGGTAAAAATAAAAATGCACATTAAATCAGCATTTGTAAGGAGTATGATTAAGTTTGGGCTTAACTGTAAGTGTGTTCTGCATGGTTGCACTGAAGTAAGGACCCAGGTGCTTTGCCTGGTCGTGGCTTTAGGTGTGAAAGCCCATCCATTCATTGTTTCAGCTGTGACTAACCCTGTAGACAATCTAAAAGGAAACCACTAGATAAATTGGGAGTCTAAGATAATTATCTGAAATGTGTTGAGCTGCACAGGAAAGGTTCAGCCTCTCTAGGTATTCTGTAAGTAGGATGTTGTTCTCTGACCCATGCTGTTTTTCATCTATATAGACCTCTGAAGTTCACCTACAAAAAAGAACCAAAACTGCCATCTTTGCCCATATAAGGAGATATGGGTGTAATTGTGCCTATATTATTGTCTATATTGTACAGTATGTGTCTTTATTACTATTGTCTATTGAATGTTTTACCACTACATATCTACTTGTACTACTACATGTCTTTTTGTTGAATGTATAGAGAGTTTAACACCTACCAAAGTAAAATTTCTTGTATATGTAAGTAGGCCTATACTTGGCCAATAGGAACTGATTCTGATTCTGAATTGAAGGTATGAGGTACAGACACAGGTATGCATTATCCTTTACTTTTAGTGTGCTCTTCTGCATCCGTGCTGACCAGAGGCAGTGTGAGGCCCCTGTGTCACTAATGACAAACTAGCCTGCAGATCCTCCACAGTTTCTCAGCAAACACACAAGCAAATAGCCATGCTGAGAAAAAAACACACACACTTCTGACGCGTACCACTTTACAGACGCATAGATGCGTTTTACATCTGTCACCCAGAACGATTCATTGTCCAACAAAACTGGTGAAAATGAGGATATTTGCCACTTCTTAGTCAAACAAAAGATATGGCGCGGGGCAGAGTGGTGTGCTAATTATCACACATTCATCTAGCATCTATTTTTCTGTATTCTAAGACAGGGGGAAATCTTGAGGAGCTGTTTCACAGAGCTTTTGTGTATACAAAGGCTTTGGATGCTGTGCTTGGTGAAAAGTGGATATCTGAATCTAATGATTATGCTAAGTTCTTGTGGCAGGTCCCCCTGTTTATGGCTTGGCATTGACACTGAGCATCTGTGCTTGTGTTGTCATAGAGCTTGCCTGTCATCCTGTTCTATACTATGGGAGATGAGCCAATGATCTCACAGTCGATTTGTTTCCTTCTAGGTCATATAGATCTACTGTACAGTGGCGTGTGACACATTGCTTCATCAAATCATATTAGGTTGGTTGTAAATCACAGAGAACTGTCAACAATATTTTTTTATCAAATTAAAAAAAGTAATTTCCAACTCTCAACATTTTTGCTTAGAGATTGAATTCATTAAAATAAATTCAGGGATCTATACAACTCATTAATTCATTCAGATGTGAAATGGATGAAATGAGGCACATCAAAAGCCATCTCACCACATTTTGATTAAGTTATTTGATCATTTCTTTTTTAAAAGCATTCAAAGCATTCACAACAACAACAACAACAAAAGAACACAATAGAGCATAAATCATTCCTGTAGGCAAGTTCTAAAAATGAGCGTTTGCCTTGTGTTCGCACCCACTGAATTGTATAATGTCTTAAAGAGTCAAAGACTCTGCTGTGTTCTCTTTTGCTAAAATGGCAAGACTAATGAGGGCCATCAGTGCAGAGATGATGAGGGTGTCTAGGCTGTGGAACTGCCATGATCAAAGAGCAAGAGAAAGGAGGGAGGGAGAAAAGACAACAAGCAGCAAAGCAAACCAGTGCAGGCCCAGTGTGCTGTGGGAGATAGGAGATCATCTGGTCGACGAGTATCATCTTTTCCTCCATTGTGCTCATCTATGTGTGTGCTTGCCCAGTCAGCCCTCTCCCCACCCCCACCCCTCCTCTCCTCCTTCTTCACACAGACAGAGAGAGACACACGCACACACATACACACACACACCTCTCGCCTTCCCACACGCTACCGAGCAGGCTGTCACCTGCAGTCAGATCCCGTCAGACAGAAGCCTGAGGCTTGGCACACTCTTTGATACCATATCCAGCACAGCAAATCAGCACTTGCTCTGAAGGTGCCATGGCTGAGTGAAGCCCGGGACTCCTTGGCAAGGAGAGCACTGCGGAGAGACGGTGAGGTGTTCTCTTTGTCCACGGCTTTATTATTTGGGGGATGGGGGTCAAGTACAGGAGTGAAAACAGCTGTCAAAAACAGCATTATTGCTGTATTGCACAGGCACAGTTGAGCAAAATTTCCCTAGATATATCTTTGGTTAATAGCGTGACACAGTCATGGCAGTTCAGTCACTGAGAGCAAGACAAGTGGAATTGATCAGATGTTAATGTGGAACATTAAGCAACTTTTTTATTATATTTTTTGAAGTCCTCTAATTTTTGCCTTCATTCAGATTGGCAAAAAAGTGAGTAGGAGAGAGGGATGGGGTGAATTTGGGGAAAATCCCATGGGTTGGAGTTGAACCCAGGTCCCCGCGGGCACTTGGAACTGAATATGACGCCGACACTGCAGCCACATGCACCGCAGCTCCTCCCTCATTTAACTGTGTTGGGCCCTATCTTTCACCAGCGCACCACAGCATTAGACCAGTGTCTCTGCTCATTTTATGACCACCGCAGTTATCATTAATACCATGCCTGGTGCGCACGTTGTCTAAACTGCAAATCAGTGGTGTGGTCACATGAGCACCCATGGGCCAGTCTGTGAAAAAATAAAGTGTGAAATCTCAAAATTGACCAGTAGCCTACATGAGAAAAAATGTTTTTGCCTGTAGTGGCCTGTTGTAAAACAGAAACTACATCATTAGTAGATTGTAGGCTATATCATAACTAGGCCTATTCATTCTACTAGTTTGTTGTATGCTAATAAATCCTCCTTCAAATAAGAAAGTAGGGAATTGTATAACAGTAAGATACTCTGTTGAGTATTAAAAATTTGAGTGTGAGGGTACTTAAATATCCCCCCCAAATGTCTGTGCAGCTCCCTGATTAGTACAACTATGCACCGGTGCTGTCTGTGGCCGTCTGTGTGGACATCTGCAACCGGGTATTATAATTAGGCCACTATGGCACACACACAGAGTCACAGAGCCTAATGAAGATGTTGTTGTGAAGCAGTCAAAACACGTCCAGTTCTATTTCACTTGCTGTACATTACCATTCTGGGTCTTTCTTGTTACTGAATCTTTGTTTAAATGCTTTTTATGGTTTGCATGCTTTTTATGGTTTTAGAGAGCCAGGTTTGGTAGGGTGTTTTAAAAGAATGTAATGCATAAATAGAGTGTATTGTGATTCTCTCCATGTACTTAACACTGTACATATTGAGAAGGGTAACAAGGTCAGTCACCAAATACAAATGTTTAAAAAGACGCGATGAATTCGTAATGCTCCGTGTGGCTTTACAGAGAGGTAGGGTAAAGGTCCTGTAAAGGATGAACTGTTAAACTGTCTGAGTCTCTGATAAATTGAAATATTCCACATGTAAATACCTTCTTGGTGTTTGTTTATTTAGGAAATCATGCTGTATTCAATGAGAATGAAAAGACAGCATGTCATAGTGTAGTTTAGATTTCTTTGTAGTGTGGCCTGGATTCCATCTGCTGGTGATGTATATATTTCTTGACAGTGATATTAATGCTGATGGTGCCATTATTGCCATCTCTGCCACTTCTTATTCTGTACAACAAGAGTCAGGACATAAAAGCGATCTTGAAGAATACACCGCACAGTTTTCATGTACAGTAGCTCAAGTGTAAGCCAAAGTCTCTTTTTCTCTGCCTACATATCACCATCAATCAACCACAGGATTTCCGGATGCCTATATTGTTTTTCAAGGTCACATATGTAGACACAATTATCTGGTGTTTGTGTGAAGAACATACACATTAATATGTGTCTCTATCCGTACTGTTTGTGGTTCCCACAACCTTCACAATTTAACGTCACAGAATGTTTCTTTTCAGCATGTGTGAATGTAGGCGATATTGTTAAAGAGAACAGGGAACAGTTTTCAAAACTGTGACTAAGGCAACAACATCTATGAAAGGCTCATACTTGAATTAAATAAAATGAAAAAAAAAAAAAACTGACCATGCCAAAAACATGAGACAATATGAAGTGGAAAAATGTTTCCAGTTCAATTATGCTTGACTTATACTGATTTCTCTGAGCGTTTAACATCATGCATCTCTTGGCATCAGTCCTCTGGGGCACTGGATGCTGAATTAAACCCAGATTGATTTTCCCTCCATCTGACCTTTAGGTAGCCCTCCATGGAATCTCTAAGACATTTTGGACAGCATAGCAACTAAATTTGAAGAACGTATCATGACCTTACAAATAGTGCAGTCCTCCTGGGGGACCATAACAATGTTCAGATGTTTCCAAGAGACTGTCTGGAGGTTATTTACACACAACCTGAATGTGGCTGTGAATCCTCAGGATCTGACTATCCTCTGGATTGACATTAGTGTGTGGCATAGTGATTATTCTGTATCGGTGCATGTTCACAACTTGGGAAATAAGAGTCCACACATGTAAGCAATGTAAACTGCAGGAAAGAAGGGAGAAGTATGAGGACAGGTAATAGCCTAGAAATATAGACGCACCCTAGCGGCAGCAAATTATATTTGCTTCCAGGGCTAGTCTAGCAACTCTCCGTTTGCTTGTGAGCTCGAAAAATTAAACTTCTATCAGGCCAATCAAATCGTGTATAGAGTCGTTAGGCGGGCTTAACATAATGATTGATGGCAGAGTTGCAATGGTTTGGCTTGAATTCCCTGCTACTTGAAAACAAAGAAGATGGATGTTGCTGTTGGCCAACAGTGTGACACGAGTTAAGCTTGTTTTAAAGCAACACCAAAGAGTTTTTTGTACCTTAAAATAATGTTTCCAAAATCGTTTCAGTGGTTCATCAACTCGTAACAGGGTGAACGGCACTTTCTGCATTCGCTTCGCGGCCCTCTATCGGCTATTACCGCACTATGTAAGTTTGCTGCATCGGGTAGCGGATCTGTAGTTCGATGGAATGAGACATGAGAAACTACAAATTTAACTTGCATCTGATGTCGCAATACATCGTACTTTCATAAAATCATGCAACTTATTCTATCTTGTCTGTGGACATTGTTATTTGCAAAGCCGGTGCTGGATAAACAAATAGTGCGTGCGACAGATGAAAAGTTCTTTGGTGTTGCTTTAAGTTGGCAAAAGTTTGAACTAGCCAACTAGCTCCGCTGGTGGGAAAACGCATGGGGCTCAGCGCTGCCCTATTGCATGCAGAGGGAATTTGAAAGACAGCCGATTATCCCGCCCCTCGGACTGAGTACTGCGAACGGTGAGTGTCCAGACCCTACATTTTAATGTGAGTCTGGCTCGTCAGGCTAGACAGGTAACACTTTACTTGAAAAGTCCACCAACAGAGACTTAACAGATCAACTGTTAACATTCAAGTTCCCTATTGTTTTGTTGAACAATTACTGAATATCACCTTGGCCAAATAAAACCCCTAACCTTAAACGTAACCACCATACTGTAGTTAATAGTGTCAACAGATAGTTTGTTGATAATCTGAGTATCTGGGTGGATCATCAAAGTAAAGTGTGTAATATTATGCTGTTTATCTCCTTTCAGTTGTAATGGGGTTCTCAGTCACATTTCTTCCAGAAAAAAAAACAAAACACAAATGATGCAGACAAGGATAGGCAATCATGTGCCTCTCAAATTTGCATTCAGGTTCTGACTATTATGTGAGCTAAACTCATATAAATGGAGTTGTGCTGAGTAAATCCATTTGTAGAAAATGAACGTGTCAGACACAAGAGTATGTATCCTCTTCAGTCAGAAACCCAGGGTGCTGGAGGCCTCGTGTAGGAAACTGTGATACGTCAACACAAATCATGTGAATCACCCAGCAGAAGCAGAAGAAGCATCACTCTACATTGTAAACAACAGTTTGAAGGAGGACAGGACAGAAGACCTGTATTTCTCTCTTTGTTGGACTCTTTTTGTGGAAAGATCGAGGGCAGGAAAGGCAAAGGTCAGAGATGATTGCCTCTCTATCCTGTCTAGTAGCCTCAGGTTTCTGAGAAAGAAGAGCACAATAGTCCACACTCTTGGCCTTTAAAGATGTTCTTAGATTTTCCTTGTGATTTGGTTTCTTTTCTTTCTTCTTCACTCATGACAAAAATGTTCTGTAAAGCAGCATGGCAGGCAGACCAATGGCAAACAGAGAGCAACATGGATGCTTTAATTAAATTGACCTTCAACTGAACATGAGTTCTTCAGCGAGGCCAAGACTTTGTTCACTAGTTCACATTCCGTAATTTGCAAACAGATATAATAGCATAATAGAAAAGCATGTTTGGCGAAGTCTCTGGCCAGGGTCCTGAAGTGATTTGCGGGATCGCTGCCTTAAGGCCAACGCCGGCATCGAGTTAAAGCGATGCTCCCTTAAATACATTTTGTGATGACCACATAGATTAAATTGTATTACTATTTAATGTAGACATGGTCTCAGATGAGATGCCGATACGGTAGCCTATAGGGTGGTGGCACCAATCCAGGGAAAGAGGGGTAAGGGAGAACCAGGGACGCGGTCCCTGGCTGGGGAAAAACGCGGGCTCGAACGTGGTTCGCGCCGGCGGGAGATGATGGGGAAAGGGGGAAAAGTAGCAACGTGGTCGCTACGGGGGAAGGGGGAGGAGGTTGCGCAGCACCCTAGGTAGGCAAAGAGAAAAGTGGGGAGGGTTGATTAGCTGGAAAGAGAAAGAGGCCGTAGTAGCGGAAGGCAAGGTAGAGGGCTGCACGCGGGCTGCCATAACTTGCGAGTTGAGTGAGCAGGGGGAAAGCTGTTTAGGAATAGAGAAAGAGGCCGCAGTAGCGGAAGACAAGGTAGTGGGCTGCACGCGGGCTGCCATAACTTGCGGAGTTGAAAAACATGTTGCATGAACAAAGGGGGAGACGCCGGAGGAATGGAGCTCCGCGATGCGGCGCTGGTGCTCGGTTGATCGGCTATAGTAGGAGAGGAAAGATAAACTGATTGTTGGAGAAGGCGACGTAGGCCTGCTTTCCTTGCGAAACGAGGGCAATCGATCCTACATCGAACCCTGCTCTAATCAAAGATATGGTCCGCGGAGTAGCTCTCCTTGCAAGCGGAGTGACGCCGATGCTGCAACTTCGGCAGATAGAGGCAGACTGCGAATAAGTAACCTGTCTGATTGAAGGAGGCGTGGCAAATTCCGTCATGCTCCTCCCGAACTTCCGTTTGTTACAAACGCCATTTGGTGTTGGTTATGTGGCTGCAGAAGGGCCCCAGGTGATTGCGTATGTGTCATGCCTGACACATTGATAATCACCTAGCTTGCTGTTGGTTACTTGTGACAACACAAAAGGAGGTACTTCTTTTTCTGATGACTTCCGAGTTCAGACCAGCTGTGTAGACCACTTATTTGCTGTGTAGACTCAGTTTCCATTTCTTTTGTTCAAAACTGATAACAATTGCCACTCTTCTGATCACAGACCACCCACTCACACCCCAAATAGAGGAGTGTTTCTGATACCCAAAACATACAAATAAGTTTTACTATACATAATGCATCCAATTAGTATTATTTTTAAGACATAATTCAAATCTGCATTCATTTTTTGTCATCTAATATTGCAATACCTCTGCATAGATATACCTTTGTATTATGGCCTCTTTGTTGTTTTGAAGCGTCCCTCCATGTAGGAAATTGCTTTTGGGATTTTGGACATGAAGACAAAGTATGCATTTATTATTGTTAATCCTTGATTCCTTAATCCTGAATTTGGAAAATTATTTGTTCATTCATGTCTTTGCCTTCACAGACATAGAACTGTTTTATGAAAAACATCCCATTTAAATGTACTATTTCTGGCCTCTGTGTTCGTTAATAATTGTATTTCCACTAGTTATTTTGCCCATGGTGATTGCCTGTCAAACATCATTAGACGGTTGGTTATTCTTGTGTCTTGTCCAGTGCCCTAGTTTCAAACAAATTCAAATGACCTCACCTTTCAATTGACAACTTTTAAAAATCCTACAAACCACAGTGAAGAGCACAAAAGCATGAAAAAGTACCGCAAAGTCTCCTAGATTGCCACAAGTCCAGAGAATACCAAGATTAGTGGCAGTACCCATAATACCAGAGGGGATTTAGTTATCAGGGTTACCAAAGGTATCAGGGGAGGATGGACAAACTCTTGTGTGAATAGAAGTCAATTGAGGATAGCAGAGACCAAATCAGGCCAAACGAATAAACTGGATGGCTAAGCATTATTAAGAGCGATTTTGACATAGAATGAAGTTACACAAGCATATTTTATTGCATGTAACTTACCTTGAGAAACTGCGGAAAGACTAATGACTCAACACACATTCTGTGACAGATAGAGAGAAGGACAAATTAATTAATTAAAGTAGTAGAAGTAAATGTGGAACCGACAACATATTGCAGAATTATATCTTTTGTTTATTTCCTTATTTCATTAGCTGCATGTATTGAAAATGTATCGAAAATGTTATTATTTAATACAGCCTGTGCATGTTTTCTCAGCATCTGGCAAGCTTTAGCGAGGATTTTCCCTTGGAGACCATTTTAATTTAAAAAATGTGAGATCAGAAGATGATTTCACAGAAACTGAGATTGTGATGAGAGGCTTATGTCTGCTACTCTTAATGTTTCACTGAAATCCCCTGAGATATAATATAATGAATCGGATGGATGGAGCCCCAGCTAGAGGAAAAATCCAGTCACTATCATGGGGCCTCCTTTGTGTTAACAACTATAACAAGACACAGGAATCGTGCTTATGTGCTAAACACCACCACTTTTCAAAACCCCACCTTACATTTGCCTTCACTGACAGCATGAGTCAAAGTAATTTAAATTCCTATAATATATATAATTACTGTCACTTTGCAGTAACTTGGAAAGCATGCACTGGTACAATGGATCAATGAGCGTATACCCTTCAATTCAACCCATCACTCCAAAGGACAAAGACAGTGACCCTTGGAAATAAAGCATGTTTTAAAATTGAATTTTGTCTGTACTAGTTGGGTCAATCTCACTTTTAGAATGTGGTAGACCAATGGCTAGAGAGAGAATATAGTGCTTCTTCAACATATGTCTAAAAAGAGAGAGAGATATTCTAAGTTGGCTGCATGGGAAATGTATGAGAACAGCAGATACTACATAATGTATCTGTTTTTAAAAGGCCTCTGTCATGGTTAGAGCTTTAGGGCTTGAGATGGCACATTACAAATTTTTGACTAAAGACTAAGACTTTGACTAATCTCCCTCCAGAAGAAAAGAAACAATACAGTTAAACTCAAAAACCCCTGTGAATAGAATGCTGATGACATTGACGCGAAGTGTTAGCTTAGAAAAATGGACAAATCGCAATGACACGTGAAAGCTGTGTTACTTAATCACAGAATCACTGCAAAACAAAAAGTTCATTATTCATCTGAAGTCAGCTCAGTCAGTCAGTCAGCCAGCCAGTGCATGGAACTTCATTTTAGCCACGTATGGCTCTGCTCTTCCGAGCATATCAATAAAACATGTCAATAAGGGCCTGGGAAAGGAACAGATTCTCACTGAGCCAGTTACATGGCCTTTCAGCTGCCGCGCATCTGGACTTTTCTGAATAGTCGTTCAGCAGGTCAGAGGTGAGGTATGAGCAGCTCAGGGGGATGTCTAGTGACCGTCCACTGACTGTCACCAGTGGCAGTGGAGCCTCATTGCACAGGAGGGGAGGCCTTGGGTCGAAACAGCTTGAAGCAATGTTTTATTCAATGGCCGAGACATGCCTGATATATAGTGCATGTAAATTAATGTAGATTAAGACTAATAATAGAAAAATCGAGCCACGAGTTGAAGTTCTTTCTCTGAAGAGTGTCTCACTGTAGCTGAATGAACTGATGCTAAACATACTGTATTGCCAAAGCTAAAATTAGTGCCAAAGCTAAAACTATAGAGGAGGCCCTTGGCTGATCAACTATCAGCTTGGATAAAAGTCAAATATGGTGTATCAATTTGCAGTTACTGATCCAGTGCCATTGTAGAGGACAGTAAGTTGGAGAGGCTTGAAGATGTGGAGGCTTGTAGTTGATATGATTTTGGTAGCCAGTACAGGTGCAGTACAGTACATTTCAGGAACACTGAGCAGGGATTAGAATCCATACTATTGAGTTGCAGCATGAGGCAACTCTTGGGGCTTGCAGTGACTACTTTGGAAGAAGAGGACACATTATTGTTCAACAGATGGGACAGTGCAAGTGGTTACAGTTGAAGGAGAGAATTGTCAAAATATCTGACTCTTCATGACATGGGGCAGGACCTTAGCTGAGATTCTGGAGGATAATGAGCATATGGGTGTGTGCTGTGGATCAAATCAATTGCATGTATGTGCCATGCATGACATAAATTGCACATTTGCTACTACGTAAAAGTACCAATTTCCGCCCATTTTCCAAACATGAAGGGGTTTTCCTTGGTGTTTGCTTCTCCATCAAGTTATATTAAACTTGTGTCGGTCAGTTTCGTACAATACTGTATTAAAAACTATGTTCATTTTTCCCACTGCACTGCGCCTCCCCTGAGGCTCTTTGGCGCCCCTAACCATTTGAAAACGTATAGGGGTGAAACAATGCTCCATAGCCCTCATAGTCTGGTGAAGCCCAACACCATGAGATAGCCAGGAGCTTTTTTGGCTTCCAATAGACAAAGGGATTGCTTTTCTTTTTTGTCGCAGTCCATAGAATGCTCTGCGTGGGTAATATATATGTAATATATATTTTGTATCTGCATGGGTAATTCTAAACAAACTCCTATCTACATGGAGCTGATGTGGCTGTTTTAATTAATGCAGCTATAGAGGGAATGTATTTATGTCACTCTCTTGATAGAACGCCATCCCTGAGTGCAAAAAATATTCAGTAACACTTTACTTGACAGTATCGACATAAGAGTGACATGACCCTGTCATGAACATATGACACTGTCATGACACATGAACCCTAATCCTAACCTCTAACCCTAACTTGTTATAACAAAAACCGAATGTCACTTAATAACAGAAGTGTTATTTCATAAACGTTTATGACTTGTTTATGACACATTCATGACAGTGTCATGTCACTCTTATGTCGATACTGTCAACAGCGTTACCAAATATTCAAAATGAACGTCCAAAATGGCAGAGGATTATGGTGGATTAGCAGCAGCCCCTCCAAATAATATAAAACAATTTAATCATTCGCAAACAACATGCACATATATACTAAATCAATTCTTTCAACACTACTACTTTATATATCATGCATAAGACCAACCAAAATTGAGTCCCCCATATGTTAGCCTCCCTTACTCTCCATTTCAAGCTTTCAAGGTGTGTGGTGAACATTCTGGCGCATAATGACTGCCGTGCATCACCCAGGTGGGTGCTACACACAGGGCCGGCGGAAGGCATGGGCATTCTGGGCAATTGCCCTGGGCGCCAAACTACCAGGGGCGCCACAGTGTGGCGAGCTATAGGCTACAACACTGAAAACACATTGATTGTCAAATAATGACATAGACCGTTTAAATGCGGGAGCAGTAAGAAGGCTTCATTTAAAGGTTCATGGTTAAATAACAGTCATGAATGAGACGTTCAAAGCATAGTGCTGCAGAATACAGAAAAGTGCACAGGTTGAAAAAGTCTTCTCCCGCGTATGGGTGCTGATCTTCAGCCTGAATTCAGGTTGCTAGCAGTGGAACGTAGGAGAGGGACGACAATGTAGCCTAATAAGGTCAAATCTGAATCTCACCATGTCACCGAATCAGGGGAGCAATGAGCTTGTGTCCCGGCAATAAGATGCTCCTATCGTGGGGTGATATGAGACAGCGTTCCTAATGAAAAAGCGCTCCCCCACATTGAAACCAGCCCCGATCTGCACGCTGCAGCCATGAGCTTCTGCGAAGGTAGCACACAGTCGAAAGTGGCACACAGTCTATGAACATAGGGGCGACATATTCTTATTTCGCCCAGGGCGCAGGATTGCCTTCCACCGGCCCTGGCTACACATTGGTGGTGGTCAGTGAGGTTCCTCCTTCACTGTGAAGCGCTTTGAGTGTCTAGAAAAGTGCTATATAAATGCAATGTGTTGTTAGCCAACTCATCGCTATTGCTATCGTTTGCTGCTAAACGTTACTCTGACATCATGTGCATTCCCTTGATTGGACCTGCACTTGGATCTCACTGACTGACTAGCACAAAGCTACTCACATTTTTTTTACCAAGAAGTCAGGTATGACACAATGCTCACTCTGCTGTACACATATGGAATAGGTGGATGCTTGCTGAAATAGCAAGGGAGAGTGGTACTTGGGTGGCTAGGGGTCTTGCCAGAAGCTCTTCACCAAGGCGTACTGTCTCACAGTACACACATGGGCTTACCGTCTTCAAATGGTGAAGGACTAGGTATCCTGGAAATTGTGTTTACTATTTAGTCCAGAAGTAGGAAGCAGCATTCAGCTACAGTGGTCTTAGCCCCTCAGAGCAAAAAGCTTTGTGCTTCAGTGCGCTCCTAAAAGAGGGAAGTGATTTGACAGCATGCATAGAAAAAAATACTCACCAGGACAGAGCTTGAGAATGAGGTTGACCGGGTCACAGACACACCTTTGCTGTCTAAGCATGGATGCCAGGGGGAGGACTGTGCATCTGCAGAAGTTTGGGACCCTTGCTGGATGAGGCATTACATTGGGCCAGTCTCGTTCAAAGATGAATGAAGGTGAAGAGCTCCAACCCAGTGTCAAATTGAGGATTTCACCTTCTGGGGACTTGTGTGGCATGTCTTGTGTCTCTGGGTTACAGTCATTTGCAGTTTTCCCTTTTTGTTCCACAAAATAATGGTGAAAAAGACAGAGATTGATCTAAATATACTGTTTCATGCACTAGGCTGTTGACTGAAAGAGACACATTCATGTATGATGATACAACCATAACACTGGTTTTGTCACCCTCATATGATAGACTTTTTTTAATTTATTCTATCTACCTATCATATGTAGATGTGGCCTTGGGTTTCTCAGTATGCTGGAACATGCATTTGGCCACCACCTCCCCACATCTTCTTAAGTTAGTAATAGCATTGGGGTATATGTATGGACTCCTGCTTGCACAATAGATTTCCGCACAATCCCTGCAAAGCAGCACTCCATGACCCTTGCTAGAGACCTCACTTCGCCTAAAATTGAAATACAATAGGCCCACTACGCATTATATTATGAAAATATGAAGGATGTTGATATCAAAAGCTTCATTTTTAATTTGACTAAGGATTCTATATAATGAATACATGACATAAATGTCAGACATTTGTAACAAACTAACATGCTTCTGCTTTTTTTTTTTTTTTTTTATATATTTTTTGGGCTTTTTATGCCTTTAATGATAGGACAGTGGAGAGTGACAGGAAGCGAATGGGAGAGAGAGCAGGGGTGGAATCCGGAAAGGACCACGGGGCGGGAATCGAACCCAGGTCGCCGGCGCACGGTGCAGGTGCCCCAGCCAGTTGTGCCACAGCTGGGGCCAAAATTCTGGTGATTTTAAATGTGGATAGACCTTTGCCTTCTGTTTTCAGAAGTTTTCTGCATTTTGTTTCAGACTCATTTTAAAATGGATTTAAATTTTGTTCTAATCAATATATACACACAATACTCCAAAAAAAGGCAGGTGTTTGGAGTGTTTTGTAAATGTATAAAAAAGATTATCTGGTGCATCCTACTTCTATCAATGGTCCTTGAGATGCTTCTACAACTTCATTGGAGTCCACCTACAGTGCACCTAAATGAATTCACTGAACATTATTAGCAGAAGCACACATCTGTCTATAAGGTGTCACAGTTGATGTTGTATGTCAGAGTGAAAAGCAAGCCACAAGGTCGAAAGAATTGTCCGTAGGTGCGCGAGACAGGATCTGGGAAAAGATACAAGAACATTTCTGCAGCATCTTCAGTGCCCAAAAGCACGGTAGCCTCCATCATTCTCAAATGGAAAAGATTTGGATCAACCAACAGTCTTCTTAGATCTGGCCACCCAGCCAAATGAAGGGCCTTGGTCAGACAGGTAACCAAAGACCCAGTGGTCACTATGAATGAGATCTAGAGTTCCTTTGTGAAGATGAGAGAAGCTTACAGAATGACAATTTTCAATTCAATTTCAATTTAATTGTACTTATAGAGCGCCAAAACATTACACATGTCTCATGGTGCTTTACAGAGTGTTAGACAATCAGAGAAAAGAAAAGAAAAGAAAAGAAAAGAAGGCCCATGGGTAACCATGACTCAAGGGCCTGACCAATCTGCCTAGGGTCAGTTACAGGACATTTAAGGTCTGTACATGACAAATGCATAAGTTAGTCAGGTGTAGAGAATAGAACATGGTGTTTAAAGCCACCTGAGGTGAATGTTACAAGAGGTGGGATGGTTACATATCTGGTATTATAATGCATTAATCCTAATTTAGTGTCAGAAAGTTCAAATAGTCCAGCGTAGGAAATGGAATTGTCCAGGGGATTAGGAGTTGCCATAGGGCAAGTGGTGGGTCGCTAGGCAGTACGGACCAGGAATCCAGGTTGGGGGGATAGTAATACGCAATGACAACCATCAGTGAAGCTCAGTGCCTGGTTTCTTCCGCACGCTGCATTGGGAATAGTGGCTAACTCAGTGGTCGCCAACCCGTCGATCGTGATCGACCCGTAGATCTTTAGGACTTGCCCAGTAGATCCCGAGAATAACAGGAAAAATAAAAACAGTCACCAAATTCCTGCATGGTCGCCAACGTTTACAGGGCCTAAAAATCAGCGCGGGATTGCGGGTATAGCGCATGATTTATTCAAAACCCGCAACTCTAGCCATCATAATGCGAGAAATTCCTGCACATATTTTACAGCGCTGTCTGATAACGTTAATCTAATAATAGAGCAGAGTGAATGCGGGACCGGAAGGACCAACGTCTTACTTGAACCGAACATGCAGACACACACACGCGCACAGCACCACTTGTGCGCTCTCTCTCTCTCTATCTCTCGCAACACCGCTGAAGTCAAATTATGCTAGGTGCTTCTACATCAACTGCTAACTGACAGAAAAAGAAAACGAATGTTTAGCGATCAGGAACTGTCAGGAATTTGTTCTCCATTTGAAGAATGCAATCGATTACGTACGTGCACAGACAGACACGGAGCGCATTGTAGGCCTTGGCCACAATACTTAGTTACTTTCACTTCCTAGAGTGCGCATTCATTACGTGAAAGATGCTTCATACCAAAACAGCGATCAAACATTATCAAATTTATCATGACGTGTTGTCACAAACACTTACTCCAATTAGAAAATCATAAATAAAGACTATGTTAAGTGTTGTTATCTCGTTGATGCCTGTAGCCTATAAGGGGGTGGAGGATGTGATAGGCTATTTTTGACCTGATACATTTGCCTAAATACAAGGCCTTAAATTGGAAGTATTTTAGCTTTGATTATCTTTTGATGCTTCATATAGATCTTGTCTTTGTTCAGGGCGAGGTCAGGGATCTTGGGCTCAAAAAGGTTGGTGACCACTGGGCTAACTAGTTCAATCTTGGTTTTGTCAGAGCAGAGGATTTTACTTCTCATGGTCTGAGAGTCGCCAGGGGCTCTTCCGTCTGGCCACGGAACCTCGTAGCAAGATGGCATTGCAGCATCATTCCAATTAACAGCAGTAGCGAAGGCGACTATGACACATCATGGGCTCTAATTCCATTGATGAGCATTACGTCAGACAACACACAAAGTACTCTATGCCTGACATGAGGTTTGAATTTCAGCAAGATCCTCAACACAGGCATAGGCACTGTGGGACTTCCATGTACAGTATAAATGAAATAAAAAAGAAAAGAAACAGCCATCCCTTAAAACATCCACACAATTTCATCTCAGACATAGCCTGTGCTTCATTTTCTCTCATGTCAACTGCTAGGATTGTCATGGGAAATGTGTTGTTTGCACCACAGGGGAACAATTACTGAGCTCCGTCTTAGTGTTAATAAGGTATATGGTCCAATAACTGTGATTGGCATATAAAGAATGACTTCATTGACACATCCACTCATTACTCAACCCATTTACTCTTGAATGCAGCCTATTTTGTGTGGATAAAATTAGGAATAGGTAATTGTGTGGTTGCTGCTGCTTGGAACTCACTCCCTAGCTGTTGCATTGTGAAATTAGGGCCCCATATGTTCTTTTGACTGCAGTCCAAACCATTGACTCAGACCAGGGCTTTGTATAGAGCTTCTTTCTTTCTCTCTTTTTCTTTCTGAGACTGTCATCATGCACTTGGGGTCAGGAGTCAAGGTCTTTGGCTATACCCCTCACTATAGCACTAAATAGGCTATTAGAAATAAATAAGAACTATATGAGTTCATGATCACAGTAAAGGCTAGCTTTTGGCTTTAAGGACCTTTTGCTGCTGAAGTGGGATGTTTTCAATGTTGTGAACATTGAACAGACAAAAACGTTCATGATTAGACCTCTTACATTCCGCTTGTCAACTTATATCTATTTTTTCAGGAAAAGGTATTATTAGTATCTCATATTAGGGCACTGAAATAAAGCTCCTTCAAGGGGACATAAATTATCACAAAGGTACAGATTTTTTAAGAAGCTTTGATTGAATTTATGGACAATTATTGATTTAGAAAAACAGTAAAGCCTAAATGTTAGTCAGTGTAGATGATTTGAAAAACAGCACCGGCGAGCATCTTGAGGAAGCAGGAGAGGAAATTAAAGGGTAAAACTGCTGACCTTCCCCACAGAGTCCTTGTCCTTGTCAAGACTGATTTAGTATGCATCTGGGAAGACGTCTGATATAGCTTTGGACGTGAGTTATCACAACAGTTTGGTACTGAGTATATATCAGAGTTTTGGTTGGTTTCTCTGTGAAGCTGTATCTTTCAAACAGAGTAAAATATATATAGGTAGTTTATCTAATATAAATGATGTACCACATAATATTTGGTTCTATTTATGTTATGTTTTCCCATACTCAGCAAGTAAAGAGAGCAGGGATATGAAAGCAGCCCTGTTCACAACCATGCTGTGTGCTATTTAAGACCATTACAATGAAAGTGACCCCAAATTCTACATCAGTGAGTAAATCCATGGTCAGTGGACTTATACATTGACAACAAAAACTTTCCAGATCCAGAGTGGTTCAGTTCCTCCTCTGGAATTTTAATGTATATATAAAAAAACATTAACAAGATTTTTCTTTAAAAGACATCTGGCAGTCTATGCAGTTGGCCACTGTGATTTACTTCAGGTAAACCACACATGCACAGACTGTTAATGCATTCCTGTTATCTAACTTCCAATGGGTCACTTTCTACAAGACAGGCATGCATGCAGATACGCAGATGGAGGGAGAGGGCATCAGAAATGAAGATGTGATGACACCTTTCAACGAAGAACATCAATTATATTCAGACTGTCGAGTCAGCAAGGTAGGTCATGCTGTACAAATTGTAATCACAGTACTCGGTGACCTCATAGATGTGTTAGACAAATAGCTTCTATTGCCAGACTGCACCTAGCATACTCTTCCTTTGCATAAAGAAGCATCAATAAAAAGGCCCAAAGTTAATCCTATCACAATGTATGCCCTTGAAATTGTTATAGCCAATCTAGTATGCAGAGCAATGCTCAGGTCTAGCAATTGAATTAAAAGCTTATCCTAAAATATGCTAAATCCATAATTGAAGCTTTATTAATGGTTGGTAAATAACCTGACTGCTTCTTTCCTTAAGGCTATGCCATGCCAATCAGCCTGTCAGTGATCAGGACAAGGTTGCTGATAGAACTAAAGCATTCAAAATTCACCAAAGGCATTGTTAAAGTTGATTTCTGTGATATACAGTTTAATGTGGAACCAAATTGAACAAATTTGCCTTTTCTTTTTTCCTTTTGCATTTTCTTTGCAGAAAGAAAAGCAAACAAATCAATACCGGTATATTAGAGATGCAGTCTGCCACTGTAATCCAAGATTTCGTCAAATTCAGTAAGTTGCCCCAAAAAGTCTTCAAGCTGTACATTCAGTGTGCACATACTAAAATCTGTGCTGTTCATACACTTTCAACCAAATTGAACCTTAAACTGTCATAAATAAATATAAACAGTTAAGTAAATATTACTGCCAGAGCAATTCATACATCAAATGCTGTCTAGCCATGTAATAGGAAAATGTATTTATTTAGAGAGAAGCAAACAACTATTTTAAGAATTCAGGCGTACACAACCCTCTAGAAATAATTTATCCCTGTGGGTCTAATTTAACCCAGGACCATATGCGTCTTTCTCAATGCATCTTTGCAAGTAATTAGCCAATTACTTGGGTGAGAAAATCATTAAATATATCTAAAAATACATTATGTGCATATGATTATCAATATAATATCTTCACATTGTATTCAGAGAAAAGGCAAAACAGAAAACTTTATCAATGAGAAACAATTTGCAACTGATTTACCCATATACAATTATACAGACAAAAATTTTTTTGAAGACTGATTAGAAAATATAAGCAACTTTTTTTCTACAGATATTGCCTGCAGAACTGCATATGCTCCGCTTCAATTGTGTGTAGTCCGGTGTAGCCGGTTATATGGCTCCATCCAGATTGCAAACCTGTTGGACGTTCAGAACCTTAGAAATGTGCCCCCTGTTCCAAGATAGCAAAAATACACTGGGATGGAACTGGGCCACACCTACCACAACATCCGGCACGGATCTGCTTGGTGGACCCGATCCGGTGTCCAAACGCATATCAGTTCAAAATTAGTCTGGATCCGATTGATGAGTTAGCCGGCTAGCGGCTAAAGCAGCCAAAGTGTTTACAAGTTAGCTTATGAGGGCCTACTCTAAACTGTACCTTTGTGCCTCCTAACACACTCAAAATGTCATAATAAGTGCTGTGCAACATGAACAGGGTCCTTACATGAAACCACTGTGTTTTAAGCCTAGGCTGTCACCTGTTTCTCCTGTTGCTTCCTGTAGCCTGAAGTCCATACCAAAATCCATCTCATGCCTTTTCCCATTTCCACGGACACCAAACGTGAAGTTTATGTCCAAAATAACAATGATTCAGCATTGCAATGTTTATATATGAATATGAATGACTGTAACAACATGGAAGCTCCAAATGAGGGCTGCAGCTGCTACTGAATGGAATATGGAGAACCAACAAACAGAATTTGTTTTCATTCAGTTTGTTCCGAGCAGAATCAGTATTTGGTTACACTTTACTTAAAGGTATCTACATAAGAGTGACCTGACACTGTCATGAATGTGTCATAAACATTATAAACAAGTCATAAACATTTATGACATAACGCTTCTGTCACTCGCAAGTGTCATTCAGTTTTTGTCATGACAAGTTAGGGTTAGGGTTAGGGTTATGACAGTTACATGTCACTCTTATGTAGAAACCTAAAGTGTTACCCAGTATTTTAACGTTTCTGGTTTAGCGTTCCACCTTAAAATTACTGTTCCTGAACCGGTTAGAACCAAATAATAAATGGTTCCATGTGGGGCTATGTATGTGACATGACACTATTCAGGTGGCTTAGCCTATTGATAGGCCTAGATATTTTACTCTATATCCTCGTTTCCCAACCTGTGGGGTTGAAATTCAAATGGGGTCGGCTGAGATATTGGGTAGCCTATCTTACAATTGACCAGTACATTACATAAAAATATATATATTAAAAAATATGAAAACCCTGATATCCAAGTTAAAGTGTAACTCCGGAGTAAAAACAACATAGGGTTACTACTTATTAGACATTGCATCAATCGGGAATTAGCTAAATGGAGGAAGTGGGCGCTTAACATACATGTATGGATCCGTATCAAAGAGACAATATTACAAAGTGGCGTTTTTGAAACTTCAGTGTAGAGGATTGTGATTCATTGCAACTTCAGCAAAAATAGCTCCGTACCACTGAAGCCCAGTCTGCCACTACCTCGATGAGAAGCCAAAACATTCTGTTTCTGCATTCAGTCTTCAATCCTGATTGGCTGGATTCGTGCTGACTAACAAACCAGGTGGGTGTAGTGGGGCGGACAATGCTCTCAACCACAGATTGGCAAATGCAGGGAGTGAGAGATGCTTTACAGACAAAGTAGCGTGTATCTTTCTTTATCCATTTGAATATCTGCTTATCGGTGGAAAAAATGACTGATGCCGATGATTCTAAAAATGCTAAATATCGGCCTGGCCGATAATTGGTCGACCCCTAACTTGTACCCTAACAGGTATTCACCAAACCTCATCGTAACAGCCCATTTAAAGGTTGTATCAGCGATAGCGGGGATACGTCACTTCTGTTGATGTTCAAACATTACAGAAAGCTAGCTCGCTACTCTCTCCCCCTCCCTCCCGTGCAATTGAAACTCTCCTAAACGCGCATCTCGTCAGTTATTGGTTGAAACCCTTTATTTTGCTTTTGAGTGGTTGCCAACCCCTGTTGGTAGCTATTGTTTTTGTGTACAGATCTCGGAGCCTAGGCTGTCTACAGAGACAGTTTTTTGACGGCCTGCTTATGGGGCAGGCAGCTAGCGGATCGTTAGGAAACATTAGATGAATGTCATCATTTATGTTTGGGTCTTTTTTGGGCCTGAAATCGCTGATACAACCTTTAAGGCAGGGGTTCCCAAACTTTTCAACCCGCGACCCCCAAAATAACCGTGCCAGAGACTGGCGACCCCCACTATCCCTGGATGTGACTCAAAAAATAAAATAAAATGTGCGCACCGGCCATACGCACTAGGCTTATCCAAACACAGGCTTAACGACAACACAAAAGAACAGAGCAGCCTGTTATGATTTTACATATAGAACTTTACTATATGATAAAAGCTACGGAGCCCCGGATATGTCATGGGGAAAAAAAATAAAATAATAATAAGTTGTGGCCATGAAATAGCAATTCGTTCCCACAAAGTACTAATTTGTGGCCACGAAATATTAATTCGTTCCCACGAAATAGGTAATTTGTGGCCATGAAATAGGTAATTTGTGGCCATGAAATAGGTAAATTGTGGCCACGAAATATTAATTCGTTCCCACGCAATAGTAATTTGTGGTCACGAAATAGGTAGGCCTATAGGCTGTGCACTGGACAGCTGGATGAGCAAATCAAGCGCAACTCCTCAAACAGGAACAGTCGCTGTCACACAATGGACAGGGATAGTATGGTAGAGTGTTATTTTAGGCTGGGAATGAAATACAAAGACATTTTGAAAAGCCTGGCATTGGAGGGATTCATTATTAGCGAGAGGGATCTCCACAGACTATTAAGAGCCAGGTCGCTGCACTGGCGTAGGTACGATTTG
The DNA here is from genome assembly GCF_046254945.1 of Alosa pseudoharengus. Lineage (NCBI taxonomy): Eukaryota > Metazoa > Chordata > Actinopteri > Clupeiformes > Clupeidae > Alosa > Alosa pseudoharengus. The sequence continues at coordinate 6,285,817 of NW_027468663.1, forward strand.
GTCGCCGGGATAGATTTCATTGTTGACCAACTGCAAGGCTCTGGAAAGGATCACGGTTAATAATTAGTTTTATAGATTTAACAAACATCAGATTTAGTCAAAACGGTTTTGATCAAGGCTAAAGGTTCCCTTGGCAACATGATACAGTGAGCTACTGTAAATAGAATCTAGACTGCAAAAAACGACGTCGGTAGGTAGGCTAGCATCATTAAATATTAGGCTATTGCAGCTTATGTATTCCCTCAGCTGAGCTTCTGACACATGATGCTAGTTTTTAAATAAGATGATCAGTGGCAATGAGACACTTTTTTAGTCGGTTTTAAGGTGAACATCTGAACAGAACTGGGCCCGGATCAGGTCTGCAGTAATAAGTTAGCGAGAGGATCTAGCCAGGTTAAACAAGACACCTTCGTGCCACACAGAACACTGGCTTTATGCTCAGCATACCTCGCTCAGTAGGCTACTGAACTCTACTTGAAAAGTGTCTTCCTGATGTCTGTGCAGGGCTGCAGCTAATATTTCGTGGCCACAAATTACCTATTTCGTGGGAACGAATTACTATTTTGTGGGAACTAATTAATATTTCGTGGCCACAAATTAGTACTTTGTGGGAACGAATTGCTATTTTGTGGCCACAACTTATTATTTTGTGGGAACGAATTGCTATTTCGTGGCCACAACTTATTATTTTTTTTCCCCATGACATATCCGGGGCTCCGTAAAAAGCAGAATACCTTAGTCAAAAAATAATATCCATGTAACATGAGTGCAACTTTGAAACATTACTTTAATTTCCATTTTAAAGCAACACCAAAGCACTTTTCCTGTCGCACGCACGCTATTTGTTTATCCAGCACTGGCTTTGGAAATAATGTCTACAGACAAGGTAGAGTACGTTGCATGATTTTATGAAAGTATGATGTATTGCGACATCAGAAGCAAGTCAAATTTGTAGTTTCTTATGTCTCATTCCATCGAACTACAGATCCGCTACCCGATCTGGCAAACTTGCATAGTGCGGTTATAGCCGATAGAGGGTCGCGAAGAGAATGCAGTGCCGTTCACACTGTTACGAGTTGATGATTTTGGAAACAATATTTTAATGTACAAAAAACTATTTGGTGTTGCTTTAACAGAAGAATATCTCAGTCAGGGTAATATCCACAAACTGTTGTAAACATATATTGTTGCTGCGCACAATATTTTGGCAACTATGTTTCAGCGTTAATCTCATCTAATGAGATAGATGGAACACAGCAAGTCCATTCTTGGTTTAATTGTGGAGACGGCCACACGGAGATCATCCTCCACATTTAGACGCGATCTGTATTTGTTTTTAATATATGTCAGTGCAGAGAAAGTCTTTTCGCACAGGCATGTGGAACCAAACGGCGTCAGTAGCTACGTCCATCGCGGCCTTGGGTAGCTGTGGATATTCCCTCTCGACTGAAATCCAGAACTTAGCAAGCATCTTGGAATTAAAATCTGTCTTTAAAGTGCGGTCACATGACAGCTCAACCAGTGTGTCCTCCATGCCGGCTGACAGATGACTTGCGGTGGTTACAGTGAATGGTGATCTTATCCAGTCATAATTTTTCTGAATTTAATTTTTTCCAAATTTATTTGATTTATGGAAATCATTTTGCGACCCACCCCTCGCCATCCTCCCCACTTTGGGAACCCCTGCTTTAAGGGACAGGTACTCCAATTTCAAGCTTCCTCAAGCTATGGTCTGAACCTTGCCCTCCTCCTCCTGAGAGTGACTGCCCATAGTCCATCATAACTGGCATCCACCTCCAGGATGAAGGGCAAGGCAAATTTGGCATGAGCCAAAGCAGGGGCAGCAGAGTCTGGCTCTCATAACTCCTCTTACACTCCTCACTCCAAGCAACAGCAACATCAGGCCCTGACTTTTTTTACTGCCGCCAGCTGACACAGAGGTTCCACCAACTGAGCAAAACTGTCTACAAAGTGGCATAATTAGTGGTCATAATTCGCAAAGGCCAAGAAAGCACAGAGCTCGGAAAGCTGGCTGGGATGATGCCAATTAGCCACCACCTCAATCTTCTTTGGGTCAGTGGAGACACCGGCACCAGAGATGATGTGGCCCAAGTAGCCAAATGTGTGCTTATAAAAGGCATACTTTTCAAAAGAAGATAACATCATTAAGCTAAAGTAGCAGGGACTGAAAATGCTGGTCTCCAAAAATCCTCTGTATGAGCTTTTGAAAAGCGCTTTGGGCATTACAAAGCCAAAAGGGCATGTGATTGTAAGGCAGCCTTATCTCTCTCCAACACTTCGACCTTATTGTACCAAGGCCATATTTAAGACCAAGCAGGTCCCTTACGGTGCATCCAAAGACTCCTCGATCCAAGGTTTTGAGAGGGCATCCTTGTGAGTCTTGGTATTCACCTGCAGTTAGCCCAAATATAGGCATGGACTACCATTCTTTTGGATAAGGACATCCCAATTCTCCTGGAAGTTCCGGGAGTCTCCCACATATTGATAACGGCACCCTGATGCCCGCAAATTAGATAAAATCTCCTGGAATCTAGAGTGAGCGATTAAGAGCGCGCATGCGAGACCGCGTGTTCATTTGAGTGTAGCGCGCACACGACGGGAGAAAGAGAGGGGTGGTGCGTGTGTGCCTGAGCGCATCCAAGACAGAGAGCATCCTGATTGGCCTGTTTTGCTAAATCAACCAATCAATTTTCAGTGTAGCCGGGCTTTTATCTCTTTTCTCCCGAACTTAATTAATCAGTTCAGTGTATGGTAACAGGAGCATCATGGCAGAGTCAGTGCCTCAAAAAAGGAAAATGTAAGACCCATTTTAAAGTGTAGGCTACCCTTGTCACATAAGAGTAAAAAATAATGATAGGCCTAGTTTTGCACTCTGCACTGTTTGTAACAGTGACTTTAGCAGGGGCGATTCTAGACCTAGAGCTCTGCTGGGGCACAGGCCCCCAACTCCCAATACATTTAAAAAAAAAATAATAACAAATGTGTGCGCAATATGAAACAAATGGCTAGCCTACGGGTAGGCTACAAGCTTCAAAATCATTATTGTCACTGTCATATTGTAGGACCAGCACTCTCTCCCTCAATTGTTGTAAGAGCCACTATCCAGCAACATCCAAACACATAGGCATAAGTAGGCCTATACTCACTGCATTAATTTAATAGGCTTTCACAAGGGAACAAGGGAAAGCTTATTTTTAGTCAAAATTGAGATATACTTCCCTCCCTGGCAAGGGTCCTATAGTCATCCTGGCAATACTGCAGTTCTTTGTAGCTTAAATAGCCTACTAAAGCCTTCATACTGACTTTTGGTGATCATTTCCAAATGTATCCTATAATCTACAGAGTCTGTGTAGATTATTATAGGCTACATTTGCAAATGCAGCAAACTTATTTAAGTTTGCCATTGAACTATTGATCATATCACAGCACTGACTATTACCAACATAAATGTTAATGTTACCGTTAATGTGGGCAATTATCATACCTCCCTCGTCCTCCTCATCTCTCCTCACTGTTCCTCTCCTTCTGCCTCTGTTCAGGAAGAATTTTCTGATGTCCATCTCTGAATAGTTTATCAGAAGGCTATGTTTAGTTTTACAGTAGGACAGCTTCGCAAACAGTATAGGCTACTTTTACAGGACTCTCTCTACAGTATACGTAAATCATTAATTGTCCGCATGTGCATGCAGCCTACACATGGTGTGAGTGTGTGTGTCATGGAGAGAGCACAAGCTGGTAAACTGTTGCTAAATTTAGGCTACAATGACGCTAAGCATTGAAAAACAGATGCTAAATATAGCCGCAAGCGGCAATGGCGGGCCCGAGCACCAGCGGGCCGCAACCCGTGACATGTCGGAATCCAACAAAGCACCGACGTGGTGCGTTTGTGAAATGTACATATTTGATGCGTGTGCTATTTGTTTTTGTATTTTATTTTATGCCACATTTACTTGCTTGGCCAGGTGGGGGCGTAATGCAAGGCAGGCCCATTGGGTGTCATCATAATCATAATATATATTAACCTGAGAAATTTCAGACCATTCATTTTAAGTAAAGAACATTTCTGATACACTTTTTGGTTGGCCAAATGGTGGCGCTATGTTAGGCATGAAAATTACACATGTGAATATCATCACAATAATGATATCCAAAATGTTTGTAAACTTTCAGATCGATCAATCACTTAAGGCATTGTCCATTTCTGGCACATTTCCTGCTTGGCCAGGTGGTGGCGCTATGCCAGGCAGGCCCATTGGGTGTCTGGATATCATCATAATCATAATATCTATTAACCTGAGAAGTTTCAGACCATTTATTCAAAGCATAGAGCATTTCTGGCACATTTCCTGCTTGGCCAGAAGGTGGCGCTATGTTAGGCCTGTGAATTACGCATGTGAATATCATCACAATAATGATATCCAATATTTTATAAAGTTTCAGATCAATCACTTAAGGCATTGTCCATTTCTGGCACATTTCCTGCTTGGCCAGGTGGTGGCGCTATGCCAGGCAGGCCCATTGGGTGTCTGGATATCATCATAATCATGATATCTATTAACCTGAGAAGTTTCAGACCATTCATTCAATGCACTGTGATTTATGACACATTTCCTGTTTATGTGGTGAGATATTAAAATCATATCAAATATATTACAACATTCAAAAATCCATTCACAATTTAACATCAGCGACATCTTGGCATAATATTTGCCAAATTTCAAATGAATCTGACAAACCGTCTAGGAGGAGTATGTTCAAATTGATCATGTGACATCAGTATAATTGTCATTCTTTCTGTTGCCAGTTGGTGGCGCTATGCCAAACATGCATTATGGGCATTTGAATATTATCATTAACATGGTCTTCAATGACCTGTGAAATTTAAAACATTTCAAGCCATGCATGGTGAATTATGACACATTTATTGTTTATGTGGAAGGGTATTAAAATTAATAATTTCGCCATTTCGTCAAATTACAACATATCAAAAAAAGGCTTCACAATTTACAATCAGGAACATCTCGGCATCATGTATACCAACTTTGACATGAATCGGATCAACCGTCTAGGAGGAGTACGTTAAAATTGATCATGTCCACAACGCACAAAATCTCAATTACCTCACTTCCTGTGGGCGTGGCTAATGGCATGTTAATACAAAAGTTGTTTGTTTTTGGGAGTTACATACACCCACCAAATTTGGTGTGTGTATCTAAAACTATATGCCAACCACAAGTCACTGTGACGTAAGGGGGCGCTATGGAGTTCCTGGGCAACGCCCGGTGCCAAGCTTTTATCCCTGTCTATTCACTATACCACTTGATGTGTGTGCTAAATTTCATGCGTTTTCGATTATGTTAACCACCTCAAAATATTTGCCAACCACGGGATCAGTCACCTAAGGAGGCGCTAGCGAGTCCCTGGGCCACGCCCGGGGTCAAGCTCTTGTACCTAACTGCGATGCATGACACCTGACGTGTGTGCCAAATTTCAAAAGGTTTCGACCATGTTAACCACCTCGAAAACAGGAAAGCAAAAAAGTGGAATAACAATAATAAATATAGCCGCAAGCGGCAATGGCGGGCCCGAGCACCTGCGGGCCGCAACCCGTGACATGTCGGAATCCAACAAAGCACCGACGTGGTGCATTTGTGAAATGTACATATTTGATGTGTGTGCTACTTGTTTTTGTATTTTATTTTCTGCCACATGTACTTGCTTGGCCAGGTGGGGGCGCAATGCAAGGCAGGCCCATTGGGTGTCATCATAATCATAGTATATATTAACCTGAGAAATTTCAGACCATTCATTTTAAGCAAAGAACATTTCTGATACACTTTTTGGTTGGCCAGATGGTGGCACTATGTTAGGCATGGAAATTACACATGTGAATATCATCACAATAATGATATCCAAATTTTTTGTAAACTTTCAGATCAATCACTTAAGGCATTGTCCATTTTCTGGCACATTTCCTGCTTGACCAGGTGGTGGCGCTATGCCAGGCAGGCCCATTGGGTGTCTGGATCTCATCATAATTATAATATCTATTAACATGAGAAGTTTCAGACCATTCATTCAATGCACTGTGATTTATGACACATTTCCTGTTTATGTGGTGAGATATTAAAATCATATCAAATATATTACAACATTCAAAAATCCCTTCACAATTTAACATCAGCGACATCTTGGCATAATGTTTGCCAAATTTCAAATGAATCTGACAAACCGTCTAGGAGGAGTATGTTCAAATTGATCATGTGAAATCAGTATAATTGTCATTCTTTCTGTTGCCAGGTGGTGGCGCTATGCCAAACATGCATTATGGGCATGTGAATATTATCATTAACATGGTCTTTAATGACCTGTGAAATTTAAAACAGTTCAAGCCATGCATGGTGAATTATGACACATTTATTGTTCATGTGGAAGGGTATTAAAATTAATAATTTCGCCATTTCGTCAAATTACAACATATCAAAAAAAGGCTTCACAATTTATAATCAGGAACATCTCGGCGTCATGTATACCAACTTTGACATGAATCGGATCAACCGTCTAGGAGGAGTATGTTAAAATTGATCATGCCAACAACGCACAAAATCTCAATTACCTCACTTCCTGTGGGCGTGGCTAATGGCATGTTAATACAAAAGTTGATTGTTTTTGGGAGTTACACACACCCATCAAATTTGGTGTGTGTATCTAAAACTATATGCCAACCACAAGTCACTGTGACGTAAGGGGGCGCTATGGAGTTCCTGGGCAACGCCCGGTGCCAAGCTTTTATCCCTGTCTATTCACTGTACCACTTGATGTGTGTGCTAAATTTCATGCGTTTTCGACTATGTTAACCACCTCAAAATATTTGCCAACCACGGGATCAGTCACCTAAGGGGGCGCTAGCGAGTGCCTGGGCCACGCCCGGGGTCAAGCTCTTGTACCTAACTGCGATGCATGATACCTGACGTGTGTGCCAAATTTCAATAGGTTTCGACCATGTTAACCACCTCAAAAACAGGAAAGCAAAAAAGTGGAATAACAATAATAATAATAATAATAATCCTTACAAAAACAATAGGGCCTTGCGCCCTTCGGGTGCTCGGGCCCTAAATATAGCCGCAAGCGGCAATGGCGGGCCCGAGCACCTGCGGGCCGCAACCCGTGACATGTCGAAATCCAACAAAACACCGACGTGTTGCGTTTGTGAAATGTACATATTTGATGCGTGTGCTATTTGTTTTGTATTTTATTTTCTGCCACATTTACTCGCTTGGCCAGGTGGGGGCGCAATGCAAGGCAGGCCCATTGGGTGTCATCATAATCATAATATATATTAACCTGAGAAATTTCAGACCATTCATTTTAAGCAAAGAACATTTCTGATACACTTTTTGGTTGGCCAGATGGTGGCGCTATGTTAGGCATGAAAATTACACATGTGAATATCATCACAATAATGATATCCAAAATGTTTGTAAACTTTCAGATCAATCACTTAAGGCATTGTCCATTTCTGGCACATTTCCTGCTTGACCAGGTGGTGGCGCTATGCCAGGCAGGCCCATTGGATGTCTGGATATCATCATAATCATAATATCTATTAACCTGAGAAGTTTCAGACCATTTATTCAAAGCATAGAGCATTTCTGGCACATTTCCTGCTTGGCCAGAAGGTGGCGCTATGCTAGGCCGGTGAATTACGCATGTGAATATCATCACAATAATGAAATCCAATATTTTATAAAGTTTCAGATCAATCACTTAAGGCATTGTCCATTTCTGGCACATTTCCTGCTTGGCCAGGTGGTGGCGCTATGCCAGGCAGGCCCATTGGGTGTCTGGATATCATCATAATCATGATATCTATTAACCTGAGAAGTTTCAGACCATTCATTCAATGCACTGTGATTTATGACACATTTCCTGTTTATGTGGTGAGATATTAAAATCTTATCAAATATATTACAACATGCAAAAATCCATTCACAATTTAACATCAGCGACATCTTGGCATAATGTTTGCCAAATTTCAAATGAATCTGACAAACCGTCTAGGAGGAGTATGTTCAAATTGATCATGTGACATCACTATAATTGTCATTCTTTCTGTTGCCAGTTGGTGGCGCTATGGCAAACATGCATTATGGGCATGTGAATATTATCATTAACATGGTCTTCAATGACCTGTGAAATTTAAAACATTTCAAGCCATGCATGGCGAATTATGACACATTTATTGCTTATGTGGCAGGGTATTAAAATTAATAATTTCGCCATTTCGTCAAAGTACAACATATCAAAAAAAGGCTTCACAATTTAGAATCAGGAACATCTCGGCGTCATGTATACCAACTTTGACATGAATCGGATCAACCGTCTAGGAGGAGTACGTTAAAATTGATCATGTCCACAACGCACAAAATATCAAATACCTCACTTCCTGTGGGCGTGGCTAATGGCATGTTAATACAAAAGTTGTTTGTTTTTGGGAGTTACATACACCCACCAAATTTGGTGTGTGTATCTAAAACTATATGCTAACCACAAGTCACTGTGACGTAAGGGGGCGCTATGGAGTTCCTGGGCAACGCCCGGTGCCAAGCTTTTATCTCTGTCTATTCACTGTACCACTTGATGTGTGTGCTAAATTTCATGCGTTTTCGATTATGTTAACCACCTCAAAATATTTGCCAACCACGGGATCAGTCACCTAAGGGGGCGCTAGCGAGTCCCTGGGCCACGCCCGGGGTCAAGCTCTTGTACCTAACTGCGATGCATGACACCTGAAGTGTGTGCCAAGTTTCAAGAGGTTTTGACCATGTTAACCACCTCAAAAACAGGAAAGCAAAAAAGTGGAATAACAATAATAATAATAATAATAATCCTTACAAAAACAATAGGGCCTTGCGCCCTTCGGTGCTCGGGCCCTAACTAGAAAAGCATTTCCTGAAGGAAATATAGTGCATGAAAATGCAAAAATATGATGAGTTCATATGGTTAAATTATTTGCTTGGTAGATAAGGTTTACTATAGTTGGAATGACTGAACAGTTAAATAGGTTGATAATTGAAATGGTTAAATTATTTAGGCAGATAGTTGACGATAACTAACAGTTGGAATGGCTCCAATGTTTGCTAGTAGTTATGCTAACTATGTTAAAGATAATAATGGTAACCAAGTAACTATGCTAACTAGCATGCTAACAATATTAAAATGTTAACTATGCTAACCATATGACTTAGCTAACCTAGCTAATAATTTTTATTAGTTATGATAACTATGCTAATTAACATGCTAACATGCTAATTATGTTAACCATGTGACTTAGCTAACTTCGCTTATCATTTTTAACAGTAATGCTAACTAGCATGCTAACATGCTAGCATGCTAACATGCTAACCATGTGACTTAGCTAACTTAGCTAATCATTTTTAGCAGTTTTGCTAAAAAATGCTAACTAGCATGCTAACATGCTAGCATGCTAACTATGCTAACCATATGACTTAGCTAACTTAGCTAATCATTTTTAGCAGTTTTGCAAAAAATGCTAACTAGCATGCTAACATGTTAGCATGCTAACTATGCTAACCATGTGACTTAGCTAACTTAGCTAATCATTTTTAGCAGTTTTGCAAAAAATGCTAACTAGCATGCTAACATGTTAGCATGCTAACTATGCTAACCATGTGACTTAGCTAACTTAGCTAATCGTTTTTAACAGTTTTGCTAAAAATGCTAACTAGCATGCTAACTAGCATGCTAACATGCTAGCATGCTAACTATGCTAACCAAGTTACTTAGCTATCTTAGCTAACTAGCTACAGTGGGTAGGAGTCATAGTTGATGACAAGTAACAGTTACAATGGCTGAACAGATAAAAGTTCAGTAGTTTAAAGGGTTAAATTGTTTAACAGTGAAATATTGTAGTGAGGACTTTTATTTTGAAACAGTTTTTGGCAGAGGAAGCAGTTGAACAGGATGTGTAGTCTTAATAGGGCCAGTTTGTATGCTTAAAGCCTGAGACTGGCAGTTGATGCAGCTGGCCCGAACACCTGCCATAGGATTCTAATTGCTTAACGGCTCTATTGTGATGTCATCAGCCCATGTTAAGTCTATGGGGAAATTTTGAACAGTTTTTAATTAATAGTTTAAAAAGTATAAAAGTTACAAAGCTGAAAAATACAAAGCACCCATGTCCTAAGTAAGACCTACGTAACATAGTTTGAATGAAGTTTCTACGTTAAGCGGTTGAAGCTGCATTAATTGCGTTAGAAGAAGAAGAATAAGAAGCCTAGGAAGAACAGTACAGTGCATTTTCATGCACTGTAATAATAAATATAGCCGCAAGCGGCAATGGCGGGCCCGAGCACCTGCGGGCCGCAACCCGTGACATGTCGGAATCCAACAAAGCACTGACGTGGTGAGTTTGTGAAATGTACATATTTGATGCGTGTGCTATTTGCTTTTGTATTTTATTTTCTGCCACATTTACTCGCTTGGCCAGGTGGGGGCGCAATGCAAGGCAGGCCCAATGAGTGTCATCATAATCATAATATATATTAACCTGAGAAATTTCAGACCATTCGTTTTAAGCAAAGAACATTTCTGATACACTTTTTGGTTGGCCAGATGGTGGCGCTATGTTAGGCATTGAAATGACACATGTGAATATCATGACAATAATGATATCCAAAATGTTTGAAAACTTTCAGATCAATCACTTAAGGCATTGTCCATTTCTGGCACATTTCCTGCTTGACCAAGTGGTGGCGCTATGCCAGGCAGGCCCATTGGGTGTCTGGATATAATCATAATCATAATATCAATTAACCTGAGAAGTTTCAGACCATTCATTCAAAGCATAGAGCATTTCTGGCATATTTCCTGTTTGGCCAGATGGTGGCGCTATGCTAGGCATGTGAATTATATGTGTGAATATCATCACAATAATGATATCCGATATTTTATAAAGTTTCAGATCAATCACTTAAAGCATTGTCCATTTCTGGCACATTTCCTGCTTGGCCAGGTGGTGGCGCTATGCCAGGCAGGCCCATTGGGTGTCTGGATATCATCATAATCATAATATCTATTAACCTGAGAAGTTTCAGACCATTCATTCAATGCACTGTGATTTATGACACATTTCCTGTTTATGTGGTGAGATATTAAAATCATATCAAATATATTACAACATTCCAAAATCCATTCACAATTTAACATTAGCGACATCTTGGCATAATGTTTGCCAAATTTCAAATGAATCTGACAAACCGTCTAGGAGGAGTATGTTCAAATTGATCATGTGACATCAGTATAATTGTCATTCTTTCTGTTGCCAGTTGGTGGCGCTATGCCAAACATGCATTATGGGCATGTGAATATTATCATTAACATGGTCTTCAATGACCTGTGAAATTTAAAACATTTCAAGCCATGCATGGTGAATTATGACACATTTATTGTTTATGTGGAAGGGTATTAAAATTAATAATTGCGCCATTTCGTCAAATTACAACATATCAAAAAAAAGCTTCACAATTTATAATCAGGAACATCTCGGCGTCATGTATACCAACTTTGACATGAATCGGAGCAACCGTCTAGGAGGAGTACGTTAAAATTGATCATGTCCACAACGCACAAAATCTCAATTACCTCACTTCCTGTGGGTGTGGCTAATGGCATGTTAATACAAAAGTTGTTTGTTTTTGGGAGTTACATACACCCACCAAATTTGGTGTGTGTATCTAAAACTATATGCCAACCACAAGTCACTGTGACGTAAGGGGGCGCTATGGAGTTCCTGGGCAACGCCCGGTGCCAAGCTTTTATCCCTGTCTATTCACTGTACCACTTGATGTGTGTGCTAAATTTCATGCGTTTTCGACTATGTTAACCACCTCAAAATATTTGCCAACCACAGGATCAGTCACCTAAGGGGGCGCTAGCGAGTCCCTTGGCCACGCCCGGGGTCAAGCTGTTGTACCTAACTGCGATGCATGACACCTGACGTGTGTGCCAAATTTCAAGAGGTTTCGACCATGTTAACCACCTCAAAAACAGGAAAGCAAAAAAGTGGAATAACAATAATAATAATAATAATAATAATAACAATCCTTACAAAAACAATAGGGCCTTGCGCCCTTCGGTGCTCGGGCCCTAAATATAGCCGCAAGCGGCAATGGCGGGCCCGAGCACCTGCGGGCCGCAACCCGTGACATGTCGGAATCCAACAAAGCACCGACGTGGTGCGTTTGTGAAATGTACATATTTAATGCTTGTGCTAGTTGTTTTTGTATTTTATTTTCTGCCACATTTACTCGCTTGGCCAGGTGGGGGCGTAATGCAAGGCAGGCCCATTGGGTGTCATCATAATCATAATATATATTAACCTGAGAAATTTCAGACCATTCATTTTAAACAAAGAACATTTCTGATACACTTTTTGGTTGGCCAGATGGTGGCGCTATGTTAGGCATGAAAATTACACATGTGAATATCATCACAATAATGATATCCAAAATGTTTGTAAACTTTCAGATCAATCACTTAAGGCATTGTCCATTTCTGACACATTTACTGCTTGACCAGGTGGTGGCGCTATGCCAGGCAGGCCCATTGGGTGTCTGGATATCATCATAATCTTAATATCTATTAACCTGAAAAGTTTTAGACCATTTATTCAAAGCATAGAGCATTTCTGGCACATTTCCTGCTTGGCCAGAAGGTGGCGCTATGCTAGGCCTGTGAATTTACGCATGTGAATATCATCACAATAATGATATCCAATATTTTATAAAGTTTCAGATCAATCACTTAAGGCATTGTCCATTTCTGGCACATTTCCTGCTTGGCCAGGTGGTGGCGCTATGCCAGGCAGGCCCATTGGGTGTCTGGATATCATCATAATCATGATATCTATTAACCTGAGAAGTTTCAGACCATTCATTCAATGCACTGTGATTTATGACACATTTCCTGTTTATGTGGTGAGATATTAAAATCATATCAAATATATTACAACATTCAAAAATCCATTCACAATTTAACATCAGCAACATCTTGGCATAATGTTTGCCAAATTTCAAATGAATCTGACAAACCGTCTAGGAGGAGTATGTTCAAATTGATCATGTGACATCAGTATAATTGTCATTCTTTCTGTTGCCAGTTGGTGGCGCTATGCCAAACATGCATTATGGGCATGTGAATATTATCATCAACATGGTCTTCAATGGCCTGTGAAATTTAAAACATTTCAAGCCATGCATGGTGAATTATAACACATTTATTGTTTATGTGGAAGGGTATTAAAATTAATAATTTCGCCATTTCGTCAAATTACAACATATCAAAAAAAGGCTTCACAATTTAGAATCAGGAACATCTCGGCGTCATGTATACCAACTTTGACATGAATCGGATCAACCGTCTAGGAGGAGTATGTTAAAATTGATCATGCCAACAACGCACAAAATCTCAATTACCTCACTTCCTGTGGGCGTGGCTAATGGCATGTTAATACAAAAGTTGATTGTTTTTGGGAGTTACACACACCCATCAAATTTGGTGTGTGTATCTAAAACTATATGCCAACCACAAGTCACTGTGACGTAAGGGGGCGCTATGGAGTTCCTGGGCAACGCCCGGTGCCAAGCTTTTATCCCTGTCTATTCACTGTACCACTTGATGTGTGTGCTAAATTTCATGCGTTTTCGACTATGTTAACCACCTCAAAATATTTGCCAACCACGGGATCAGTCACCTAAGGGGGCGCTAGCGAGTGCCTGGGCCACGCCCGGGGTCAAGCTCTTGTACCTAACTGCGATGCATGATACCTGACGTGTGTGCCAAATTTCAATAGGTTTCGACCATGTTAACCACCTCAAAAACAGAAAAGCAAAAAAGTGGAATAACAATAATAATAATAATAATAATCCTTACAAAAACAATAGGGCCTTGCGCCCTTCGGGTGCTCGGGCCCTAAATATAGCCGCAAGCGGCAATGGCGGGCCCGAGCACCTGCGGGCCGCAACCCGTGACATGTCGAAATCCAACAAAACACCGACGTGTTGCGTTTGTGAAATGTACATATTTGATGCGTGTGCTATTTGTTTTGTATTTTATTTTCTGCCACATTTACTCGCTTGGCCAGGTGGGGGCGCAATGCAAGGCAGGCCCATTGGGTGTCATCATAATCATAATATATATTAACCTGAGAAATTTCAGACCATTCATTTTAAGCAAAGAACATTTCTGATACACTTTTTGGTTGGCCAGATGGTGGCGCTATGTTAGGCATGAAAATTACACATGTGAATATCATCACAATAATGATATCCAAAATGTTTGTAAACTTTCAGATCAATCACTTAAGGCATTGTCCATTTCTGGCACATTTCCTGCTTGACCAGGTGGTGGCGCTATGCCAGGCAGGCCCATTGGATGTCTGGATATCATCATAATCATAATATCTATTAACCTGAGAAGTTTCAGACCATTTATTCAAAGCATAGAGCATTTCTGGCACATTTCCTGCTTGGCCAGAAGGTGGCGCTATGCTAGGCCGGTGAATTACGCATGTGAATATCATCACAATAATGAAATCCAATATTTTATAAAGTTTCAGATCAATCACTTAAGGCATTGTCCATTTCTGGCACATTTCCTGCTTGGCCAGGTGGTGGCGCTATGCCAGGCAGGCCCATTGGGTGTCTGGATATCATCATAATCATGATATCTATTAACCTGAGAAGTTTCAGACCATTCATTCAATGCACTGTGATTTATGACACATTTCCTGTTTATGTGGTGAGATATTAAAATCTTATCAAATATATTACAACATGCAAAAATCCATTCACAATTTAACATCAGCGACATCTTGGCATAATGTTTGCCAAATTTCAAATGAATCTGACAAACCGTCTAGGAGGAGTATGTTCAAATTGATCATGTGACATCACTATAATTGTCATTCTTTCTGTTGCCAGTTGGTGGCGCTATGGCAAACATGCATTATGGGCATGTGAATATTATCATTAACATGGTCTTCAATGACCTGTGAAATTTAAAACATTTCAAGCCATGCATGGCGAATTATGACACATTTATTGCTTATGTGGCAGGGTATTAAAATTAATAATTTCGCCATTTCGTCAAAGTACAACATATCAAAAAAAGGCTTCACAATTTAGAATCAGGAACATCTCGGCGTCATGTATACCAACTTTGACATGAATCGGATCAACCGTCTAGGAGGAGTACGTTAAAATTGATCATGTCCACAACGCACAAAATATCAAATACCTCACTTCCTGTGGGCGTGGCTAATGGCATGTTAATACAAAAGTTGTTTGTTTTTGGGAGTTACATACACCCACCAAATTTGGTGTGTGTATCTAAAACTATATGCTAACCACAAGTCACTGTGACGTAAGGGGGCGCTATGGAGTTCCTGGGCAACGCCCGGTGCCAAGCTTTTATCTCTGTCTATTCACTGTACCACTTGATGTGTGTGCTAAATTTCATGCGTTTTCGATTATGTTAACCACCTCAAAATATTTGCCAACCACGGGATCAGTCACCTAAGGGGGCGCTAGCGAGTCCCTGGGCCACGCCCGGGGTCAAGCTCTTGTACCTAACTGCGATGCATGACACCTGAAGTGTGTGCCAAGTTTCAAGAGGTTTTGACCATGTTAACCACCTCAAAAACAGGAAAGCAAAAAAGTGGAATAACAATAATAATAATAATAATAATCCTTACAAAAACAATAGGGCCTTGCGCCCTTCGGTGCTCGGGCCCTAACTAGAAAAGCATTTCCTGAAGGAAATATAGTGCATGAAAATGCAAAAATATGATGAGTTCATATGGTTAAATTATTTGCTTGGTAGATAAGGTTTACTATAGTTGGAATGACTGAACAGTTAAATAGGTTGATAATTGAAATGGTTAAATTATTTAGGCAGATAGTTGACGATAACTAACAGTTGGAATGGCTCCAATGTTTGCTAGTAGTTATGCTAACTATGTTAAAGATAATAATGGTAACCAAGTAACTATGCTAACTAGCATGCTAACAATATTAAAATGTTAACTATGCTAACCATATGACTTAGCTAACCTAGCTAATAATTTTTATTAGTTATGATAACTATGCTAATTAACATGCTAACATGCTAATTATGTTAACCATGTGACTTAGCTAACTTCGCTTATCATTTTTAACAGTAATGCTAACTAGCATGCTAACATGCTAGCATGCTAACATGCTAACCATGTGACTTAGCTAACTTAGCTAATCATTTTTAGCAGTTTTGCTAAAAAATGCTAACTAGCATGCTAACATGCTAGCATGCTAACTATGCTAACCATATGACTTAGCTAACTTAGCTAATCATTTTTAGCAGTTTTGCAAAAAATGCTAACTAGCATGCTAACATGTTAGCATGCTAACTATGCTAACCATGTGACTTAGCTAACTTAGCTAATCATTTTTAGCAGTTTTGCAAAAAATGCTAACTAGCATGCTAACATGTTAGCATGCTAACTATGCTAACCATGTGACTTAGCTAACTTAGCTAATCGTTTTTAACAGTTTTGCTAAAAATGCTAACTAGCATGCTAACTAGCATGCTAACATGCTAGCATGCTAACTATGCTAACCAAGTTACTTAGCTATCTTAGCTAACTAGCTACAGTGGGTAGGAGTCATAGTTGATGACAAGTAACAGTTACAATGGCTGAACAGATAAAAGTTCAGTAGTTTAAAGGGTTAAATTGTTTAACAGTGAAATATTGTAGTGAGGACTTTTATTTTGAAACAGTTTTTGGCAGAGGAAGCAGTTGAACAGGATGTGTAGTCTTAATAGGGCCAGTTTGTATGCTTAAAGCCTGAGACTGGCAGTTGATGCAGCTGGCCCGAACACCTGCCATAGGATTCTAATTGCTTAACGGCTCTATTGTGATGTCATCAGCCCATGTTAAGTCTATGGGGAAATTTTGAACAGTTTTTAATTAATAGTTTAAAAAGTATAAAAGTTACAAAGCTGAAAAATACAAAGCACCCATGTCCTAAGTAAGACCTACGTAACATAGTTTGAATGAAGTTTCTACGTTAAGCGGTTGAAGCTGCATTAATTGCGTTAGAAGAAGAAGAATAAGAAGCCTAGGAAGAACAGTACAGTGCATTTTCATGCACTGTAATAATAAATATAGCCGCAAGCGGCAATGGCGGGCCCGAGCACCTGCGGGCCGCAACCCGTGACATGTCGGAATCCAACAAAGCACTGACGTGGTGAGTTTGTGAAATGTACATATTTGATGCGTGTGCTATTTGCTTTTGTATTTTATTTTCTGCCACATTTACTCGCTTGGCCAGGTGGGGGCGCAATGCAAGGCAGGCCCAATGAGTGTCATCATAATCATAATATATATTAACCTGAGAAATTTCAGACCATTCGTTTTAAGCAAAGAACATTTCTGATACACTTTTTGGTTGGCCAGATGGTGGCGCTATGTTAGGCATTGAAATGACACATGTGAATATCATGACAATAATGATATCCAAAATGTTTGAAAACTTTCAGATCAATCACTTAAGGCATTGTCCATTTCTGGCACATTTCCTGCTTGACCAAGTGGTGGCGCTATGCCAGGCAGGCCCATTGGGTGTCTGGATATAATCATAATCATAATATCAATTAACCTGAGAAGTTTCAGACCATTCATTCAAAGCATAGAGCATTTCTGGCATATTTCCTGTTTGGCCAGATGGTGGCGCTATGCTAGGCATGTGAATTATATGTGTGAATATCATCACAATAATGATATCCGATATTTTATAAAGTTTCAGATCAATCACTTAAAGCATTGTCCATTTCTGGCACATTTCCTGCTTGGCCAGGTGGTGGCGCTATGCCAGGCAGGCCCATTGGGTGTCTGGATATCATCATAATCATAATATCTATTAACCTGAGAAGTTTCAGACCATTCATTCAATGCACTGTGATTTATGACACATTTCCTGTTTATGTGGTGAGATATTAAAATCATATCAAATATATTACAACATTCCAAAATCCATTCACAATTTAACATTAGCGACATCTTGGCATAATGTTTGCCAAATTTCAAATGAATCTGACAAACCGTCTAGGAGGAGTATGTTCAAATTGATCATGTGACATCAGTATAATTGTCATTCTTTCTGTTGCCAGTTGGTGGCGCTATGCCAAACATGCATTATGGGCATGTGAATATTATCATTAACATGGTCTTCAATGACCTGTGAAATTTAAAACATTTCAAGCCATGCATGGTGAATTATGACACATTTATTGTTTATGTGGAAGGGTATTAAAATTAATAATTGCGCCATTTCGTCAAATTACAACATATCAAAAAAAAGCTTCACAATTTATAATCAGGAACATCTCGGCGTCATGTATACCAACTTTGACATGAATCGGAGCAACCGTCTAGGAGGAGTACGTTAAAATTGATCATGTCCACAACGCACAAAATCTCAATTACCTCACTTCCTGTGGGTGTGGCTAATGGCATGTTAATACAAAAGTTGTTTGTTTTTGGGAGTTACATACACCCACCAAATTTGGTGTGTGTATCTAAAACTATATGCCAACCACAAGTCACTGTGACGTAAGGGGGCGCTATGGAGTTCCTGGGCAACGCCCGGTGCCAAGCTTTTATCCCTGTCTATTCACTGTACCACTTGATGTGTGTGCTAAATTTCATGCGTTTTCGACTATGTTAACCACCTCAAAATATTTGCCAACCACAGGATCAGTCACCTAAGGGGGCGCTAGCGAGTCCCTTGGCCACGCCCGGGGTCAAGCTGTTGTACCTAACTGCGATGCATGACACCTGACGTGTGTGCCAAATTTCAAGAGGTTTCGACCATGTTAACCACCTCAAAAACAGGAAAGCAAAAAAGTGGAATAACAATAATAATAATAATAATAATAATAACAATCCTTACAAAAACAATAGGGCCTTGCGCCCTTCGGTGCTCGGGCCCTAAATATAGCCGCAAGCGGCAATGGCGGGCCCGAGCACCTGCGGGCCGCAACCCGTGACATGTCGGAATCCAACAAAGCACCGACGTGGTGCGTTTGTGAAATGTACATATTTAATGCTTGTGCTAGTTGTTTTTGTATTTTATTTTCTGCCACATTTACTCGCTTGGCCAGGTGGGGGCGTAATGCAAGGCAGGCCCATTGGGTGTCATCATAATCATAATATATATTAACCTGAGAAATTTCAGACCATTCATTTTAAACAAAGAACATTTCTGATACACTTTTTGGTTGGCCAGATGGTGGCGCTATGTTAGGCATGAAAATTACACATGTGAATATCATCACAATAATGATATCCAAAATGTTTGTAAACTTTCAGATCAATCACTTAAGGCATTGTCCATTTCTGACACATTTACTGCTTGACCAGGTGGTGGCGCTATGCCAGGCAGGCCCATTGGGTGTCTGGATATCATCATAATCTTAATATCTATTAACCTGAAAAGTTTTAGACCATTTATTC
Organism: Alosa pseudoharengus; assembly: GCF_046254945.1. Lineage (NCBI taxonomy): Eukaryota > Metazoa > Chordata > Actinopteri > Clupeiformes > Clupeidae > Alosa > Alosa pseudoharengus. The sequence continues at coordinate 6,305,411 of NW_027468663.1, forward strand.
AAAGCATAGAGCATTTCTGGCACATTTCCTGCTTGGCCAGAAGGTGGCGCTATGCTAGGCCTGTGAATTTACGCATGTGAATATCATCACAATAATGATATCCAATATTTTATAAAGTTTCAGATCAATCACTTAAGGCATTGTCCATTTCTGGCACATTTCCTGCTTGGCCAGGTGGTGGCGCTATGCCAGGCAGGCCCATTGGGTGTCTGGATATCATCATAATCATGATATCTATTAACCTGAGAAGTTTCAGACCATTCATTCAATGCACTGTGATTTATGACACATTTCCTGTTTATGTGGTGAGATATTAAAATCATATCAAATATATTACAACATTCAAAAATCCATTCACAATTTAACATCAGCAACATCTTGGCATAATGTTTGCCAAATTTCAAATGAATCTGACAAACCGTCTAGGAGGAGTATGTTCAAATTGATCATGTGACATCAGTATAATTGTCATTCTTTCTGTTGCCAGTTGGTGGCGCTATGCCAAACATGCATTATGGGCATGTGAATATTATCATCAACATGGTCTTCAATGGCCTGTGAAATTTAAAACATTTCAAGCCATGCATGGTGAATTATAACACATTTATTGTTTATGTGGAAGGGTATTAAAATTAATAATTTCGCCATTTCGTCAAATTACAACATATCAAAAAAAGGCTTCACAATTTAGAATCAGGAACATCTCGGCGTCATGTATACCAACTTTGACATGAATCGGATCAACCGTCTAGGAGGAGTACGTTAAAATTGATCATGTCCACATCGCACAAATTCTCAGTTACCTCACTTCCTGTGGGCGTGGCTAATGGCATGTTAATACAAAAGTCGTTTGGTTTTGGGAGTTGCATACACCCACCAAATTTGGTGTGTGTATCTAAAACTATATGCCAACCACAAGTCACTGTGACATAAGGGGGCGCTATGGAGTTCCTGGGCAATGCCCGGTGCCTAGCTTTTATCCCTGTCTATTCACTGTACCACTTGATGTGTGTGCCAAATTTCATGCGTTTTCGACCATGTTAACCACCTCAAAATATATGCCAACCACGGGATCAGTCACCTAAGGGGGCGCTAGCGAGTCTCTGGGCCACACCCGAGGTCAAGCTCTTGTACCTAACTGCGTTGCGTGACGCCTGACGTGTGTGCCAAATTTCAAGAATTTTCGACCATGTTAACCACCTCAAAAAAAGGAAAGCAAAAAAGTGGAATAACAATAATAATAATAAATATAGCCGCAAGCGGCAATGGCGGGCCCGAGCACCTGCGGGCCGCAACCCGTGACATGTCGGAATCCAACAAAGCACCGACGTGGTGCATCTGTGAAATGTGCATATTTTATGCGTGTGCTATTTGTTTTCGTATTTTATTTTCTGGCACATATCCTGCTTGACCAGGTGGTGGCGCTATGCCAGGCAGGCCCATTGGGTGTCTGGATATCATCATAATCATAATATCTATTAACCTGAGAAGTTTCAGACCATTTATTCAAAGCATTGAGCATTTCTGGCACACTATCTGCTCGGCCAGATGGTGGCGCTATGCTAGGCCTGTGAATTACGCATGTGAATATCATCACAATAATGATATCCAATATTTAATAAACTTTCAGATCAATCACTTAAGGCATTGTCCATTTCTGGCACATTTCCTGCTTGACCAGGTGGTAGCGCTATGGCAGACAGGCCCATTGGGTGTCTGGATATCATCATAATCATAATATCTATTAACCTGAGAAGTTTCAGACCATTTATTCAAAGCATTGAGCATTTCTGGCACATTTCCTGCTTGGCCAGATGGTGGCGCTATGCTAGGCCTGTGAATTACGCTTGTGAATATCATCACAATAATGCTATCCAATATTTTATAAAGTTTCAGATCAATCACTTAAGGCATTTTCCATTTCTGGCACATATCTTGCTTGGCCAGGTGGTGGCGCTATGCCAGGCAGGCCCATTGGGTGTCTGGATATCATCATAATCATGATATCTATTAACCTGAAAAGTTTCAGACCATTCATTCAATGCACTGTGATTTATGACACATTTCCTGTTTATGTGGTGAGATATTAAAATCATATCAAATATATTACAACATTCAAAAATCCCTTCACAATTTAACATCAGCGACATCTTGGCATAATGTTTGCCAAATTTCAAATGAATCTGACAAACCGTCTAGGAGGAGTATGTTCAAATTGATCATGTGAAATCAGTATAATTGTCATTCTTTCTGTTGCCAGGTGGTGGCGCTATGCCAAACATGCATTATGGGCATGTGAATAATATCATTAACATGGTCTTTAATGACCTGTGAAATTTAAAACATTTCAAGCCATGCTTGGTGAATTATGACACATTTATTGTTCATGTGGAATGGTATTAAAATTAATAATTTCGCCATTTCGTCAAATTACAACATATCAAAAAAAGGCTTCACAATTTATAATCAGGAACATCTCGGCGTCATGTATACCAACTTTGACATGAATCGGATCAACCGTCTAGGAGGAGTATGTTAAAATTGATCATGCCCACAACGCACAAAATCTCAATTACCTCACTTCCTGTGGGCGTGGCTAATGGCATGTTAATACAAAAGTTGATTGTTTTTGGGAGTTACACACACCCATCAAATTTGGTGTGTGTATCTAAAACTATATGCCAACCACAAGTCACTGTGACGTAAGGGGGCGCTATGGAGTTCCTGGGCAACGCCCGGTGCCAAGCTTTTATCCCTGTCTATTCACTGTACCACTTGATGTGTGTGCTAAATTTCATGCGTTTTCGACTATGTTAACCACCTCAAAATATTTGCCAACCACGGGATCAGTCACCTAAGGGGGCGCTAGCGAGTCCCTGGGCCACGCCCGGGGTCAAGCTCTTGTACCTAACTGCGATGCATGATACCTGACGTGTGTGCCAAATTTCAATAGGTTTCGACCATGTTAACCACCTCAAAAACAGGAAAGCAAAAAAGTGGAATAACAATAATAATAATAATAATCCTTACAAAAACAATAGGGCCTTGCGCCCTTCGGGTGCTCGGGCCCTAAATATAGCCGCAAGCGGCAATGGCGGGCCCGAGCACCTGCGGGCCGCAACCCATGACATTTCAGAATCCAACAAAGCACCGACGTGGTGCATTTGTAAAATGTACATATTTGATATGTGTGTTATTTGTTTTTGCATGTTATTTTCTGGCACATTTACTTGCTTGGCCAGGTGGGGCAATATGCAAGGCAGGCCCATTGTGTGTCATCATAATCATAATATATATTAACCTGAGAAATTTCAGATTATTCATTTTAAGCAAAGAACATTTTTTATACACTTTTTGGCCAGATGGTGGCGCTATATTAGGCATGTGAATTACACATGTGAATATCATCACAATAATGATATCCAATATTTTATAAAGTTTCAGATCAACCAATAAAGGCATTACCAATTTCTGGCACATTTTCCTGCTTGGCCAGGTGGTGGCGCTATGCCAGGCAGGCCCATAGGGTGTCTGGATATCATCATAATTATAATATCTATTAACCTGAGAAGTTTCAGACCATTTATTCAAAGCATAGAGCATTTCTGGCACATTTCCTGCTTGGCCAGAAGGTGGCGCTATGTTAGGCCTGTGAATTACGCATGTGAATATCATCACAATAATGATATCCAATATTTTATAAAGTTTCAGATCAATCACTTAAGGCATTGTACATTTCTGGCACATTTCCTGCTTGGCCAGGTGGTGGCGCTATGCCAGGGAGGCCCATTGGGTGTCTGGATATCATCATAATCATGATATCTATTATTAACCTGAGAAGTTTCAGACCATTCATTCAATGCACTGTGATTTATGACACATTTCCTGTTTATGTGGTGAGATATTAAAATCATATCAAATATATTACAACATTCAAAAATCCATTCACAATTTAACATCAGCGACATCTTGGCATAATGTTTGCCAAATTTCAAATGAATCTGACAAACCGTCTAGGAGGAGTATGTTCAAATTGATCATGTGACATCAGTATAATTGTCATTCTTTCTGTTGCCAGTTGGTGGCGCTATGCCAAACATGCATTATGGGCATGTGAATATTATCATTAACATGGTCTTCAATGACATGTGAAATTTAAAACATTTCAAGCCATGCATGGTGAATTATGACACATGTATTGTTTATGTGGAAGGGTATTAAAATTAATAATTTTGCCATTTCGTCAAATTACAACATATCGAAAAAAAACTTCACAATTTATAATCAGGAACATCTCGGCATCATGTATACCAACTTTGACATGAATCGGATCAACCGTCTAGGAGGAGTACGTTAAAATGTATCATGTCCACAACGCACAAAATCTCAATTACCTCACTTCCTGTGGGCGTGGCTAATGGCATGTTAATACAAAAGTTGTTTGTTTTTGGGAGTTACATACACCCACCAAATTTGGTGTGTGTATCTAAAACTATATGCCAACCACAAGTCACTGTGACGTAAGGGGGCGCTATGGAGTTCCTGGGCAACGCCCGGTGCCAAGCTTTTATCCCTGTCTATTCACTGTACCACTTGATGTGTGTGCAAAATTTCATGCGTTTTCGATTATGTTAACCACCTCAAAATATTTGCCAACCACGGGATCAGTCACCTAAGGGGGCGCTAGCGAGTCCCTGGGCCACGCCCGGGGTCAAGCTCTTGTACCTAACTGCGATGCATGACACCTGACGTGTGTGCCAAATTTCAAGAGGTTTCGACCATGTTAACCACCTCAAAAACAGGAAAGCAAAAAAGTGAAATAACAATAATAATAATAAATATAGCCGCAAGCGGCAATGGCGGGCCCGAGCACCTGCGGGCCGCAACCCGTGACATGTCGGAATCCAACAAAGCACCGACGTGGTGCGTTTGTGAAATGTACATATTTAATGCGTGTGCTATTTGTTTTTGTATTTTATTTTCTGCCACATTTACTCGCTTGGCCAGGTGGGGGCGTAATGCAAGGCAGGCCCATTGGGTGTCATCATAATCATAATATATATTAACCTGAGAAATTTCAGACCATTCATTTTAAGCAAAGAACATTTCTGATACACTTTTTGGTTGGCCAGATGGTGGCGCTATGTTAGGCATGAAAATTACACATGTGAATATCATCACAATAATGATATCCAAAATGTTTGTAAACTTTCAGATCAATCACTTAAGGCATTGTCCATTTCTGGCACATTTACTGCTTGACCAGGTGGTGGCGCTATGCCAGGCAGGCCCATTGGGTGTCTGGATATCATCATAATCATAATATCTATTAACCTGAAAAGTTTCAGACCATTTATTCAAAGCATAGAGCATTTCTGGCACATTTCCTGCTTGGCCAGAAGGTGGCGCTATGCTAGGCCTGTGAATTACGCATGTGAATATCATCACAATAATGATATCCAATATTTTATAAACTTTCAGATCAATCACTTAAGGCATTGTCCATTTCTGGCACATTTCCTGCTTGGCCAGGTGGTGGCGCTATGCCAGGCAGGCCCATTGGGTGTCTGGATATCATCATAATCATGATATCTATTAACCTGAGAAGTTTCAGACCATTCATTCAATGCACTGTGATTTATGACACATTTCCTGTTTATGTGGTGAGATATTAAAATCATATCAAATATATTACAACATTCAAAAATCCATTCACAATTTAACATCAGCAACATCTTGGCATAATGTTTGCCAAATTTCAAATGAATCTGACAAACCGTCTAGGAGGAGTATGTTCAAATTGATCATGTGACATCAGTATAATTGTCATTCTTTCTGTTGCCAGTTGGTGGCGCTATGCCAAACATGCATTATGGGCATGTGAATATTATCATCAACATGGTCTTCAATGGCCTGTGAAATTTAAAACATTTCAAGCCATGCATGGTGAATTATAACACATTTATTGTTTATGTGGAAGGGTATTAAAATTAATAATTTCGCCATTTCGTCAAATTACAACATATCAAAAAAAGGCTTCACAATTTAGAATCAGGAACATCTCGGCGTCATGTATACCAACTTTGACATGAATCGGATCAACCGTCTAGGAGGAGTACGTTAAAATTGATCATGTCCACATCGCACAAATTCTCAGTTACCTCACTTCCTGTGGGCGTGGCTAATGGCATGTTAATACAAAAGTCGTTTGGTTTTGGGAGTTGCATACACCCACCAAATTTGGTGTGTGTATCTAAAACTATATGCCAACCACAAGTCACTGTGACATAAGGGGGCGCTATGGAGTTCCTGGGCAATGCCCGGTGCCTAGCTTTTATCCCTGTCTATTCACTGTACCACTTGATGTGTGTGCCAAATTTCATGCGTTTTCGACCATGTTAACCACCTCAAAATATATGCCAACCACGGGATCAGTCACCTAAGGGGGCGCTAGCGAGTCTCTGGGCCACACCCGAGGTCAAGCTCTTGTACCTAACTGCGTTGCGTGACGCCTGACGTGTGTGCCAAATTTCAAGAATTTTCGACCATGTTAACCACCTCAAAAAAAGGAAAGCAAAAAAGTGGAATAACAATAATAATAATAAATATAGCCGCAAGCGGCAATGGCGGGCCCGAGCACCTGCGGGCCGCAACCCGTGACATGTCGGAATCCAACAAAGCACCGACGTGGTGCATCTGTGAAATGTGCATATTTTATGCGTGTGCTATTTGTTTTCGTATTTTATTTTCTGGCACATATCCTGCTTGACCAGGTGGTGGCGCTATGCCAGGCAGGCCCATTGGGTGTCTGGATATCATCATAATCATAATATCTATTAACCTGAGAAGTTTCAGACCATTTATTCAAAGCATTGAGCATTTCTGGCACACTATCTGCTCGGCCAGATGGTGGCGCTATGCTAGGCCTGTGAATTACGCATGTGAATATCATCACAATAATGATATCCAATATTTAATAAACTTTCAGATCAATCACTTAAGGCATTGTCCATTTCTGGCACATTTCCTGCTTGACCAGGTGGTAGCGCTATGGCAGACAGGCCCATTGGGTGTCTGGATATCATCATAATCATAATATCTATTAACCTGAGAAGTTTCAGACCATTTATTCAAAGCATTGAGCATTTCTGGCACATTTCCTGCTTGGCCAGATGGTGGCGCTATGCTAGGCCTGTGAATTACGCTTGTGAATATCATCACAATAATGCTATCCAATATTTTATAAAGTTTCAGATCAATCACTTAAGGCATTTTCCATTTCTGGCACATATCTTGCTTGGCCAGGTGGTGGCGCTATGCCAGGCAGGCCCATTGGGTGTCTGGATATCATCATAATCATGATATCTATTAACCTGAAAAGTTTCAGACCATTCATTCAATGCACTGTGATTTATGACACATTTCCTGTTTATGTGGTGAGATATTAAAATCATATCAAATATATTACAACATTCAAAAATCCCTTCACAATTTAACATCAGCGACATCTTGGCATAATGTTTGCCAAATTTCAAATGAATCTGACAAACCGTCTAGGAGGAGTATGTTCAAATTGATCATGTGAAATCAGTATAATTGTCATTCTTTCTGTTGCCAGGTGGTGGCGCTATGCCAAACATGCATTATGGGCATGTGAATAATATCATTAACATGGTCTTTAATGACCTGTGAAATTTAAAACATTTCAAGCCATGCATGGTGAATTATGACACATTTATTGTTCATGTGGAATGGTATTAAAATTAATAATTTCGCCATTTCGTCAAATTACAACATATCAAAAAAAGGCTTCACAATTTATAATCAGGAACATCTCGGCGTCATGTATACCAACTTTGACATGAATCGGATCAACCGTCTAGGAGGAGTATGTTAAAATTGATCATGCCCACAACGCACAAAATCTCAATTACCTCACTTCCTGTGGGCGTGGCTAATGGCATGTTAATACAAAAGTTGATTGTTTTTGGGAGTTACACACACCCATCAAATTTGGTGTGTGTATCTAAAACTATATGCCAACCACAAGTCACTGTGACGTAAGGGGGCGCTATGGAGTTCCTGGGCAACGCCCGGTGCCAAGCTTTTATCCCTGTCTATTCACTGTACCACTTGATGTGTGTGCTAAATTTCATGCGTTTTCGACTATGTTAACCACCTCAAAATATTTGCCAACCACGGGATCAGTCACCTAAGGGGGCGCTAGCGAGTCCCTGGGCCACGCCCGGGGTCAAGCTCTTGTACCTAACTGCGATGCATGATACCTGACGTGTGTGCCAAATTTCAATAGGTTTCGACCATGTTAACCACCTCAAAAACAGGAAAGCAAAAAAGTGGAATAACAATAATAATAATAATAATCCTTACAAAAACAATAGGGCCTTGCGCCCTTCGGGTGCTCGGGCCCTAAATATAGCCGCAAGCGGCAATGGCGGGCCCGAGCACCTGCGGGCCGCAACCCATGACATTTCAGAATCCAACAAAGCACCGACGTGGTGCATTTGTAAAATGTACATATTTGATATGTGTGTTATTTGTTTTTGCATGTTATTTTCTGGCACATTTACTTGCTTGGCCAGGTGGGGCAATATGCAAGGCAGGCCCATTGTGTGTCATCATAATCATAATATATATTAACCTGAGAAATTTCAGATTATTCATTTTAAGCAAAGAACATTTTTTATACACTTTTTGGCCAGATGGTGGCGCTATATTAGGCATGTGAATTACACATGTGAATATCATCACAATAATGATATCCAATATTTTATAAAGTTTCAGATCAACCAATAAAGGCATTACCAATTTCTGGCACATTTTCCTGCTTGGCCAGGTGGTGGCGCTATGCCAGGCAGGCCCATAGGGTGTCTGGATATCATCATAATTATAATATCTATTAACCTGAGAAGTTTCAGACCATTTATTCAAAGCATAGAGCATTTCTGGCACATTTCCTGCTTGGCCAGAAGGTGGCGCTATGTTAGGCCTGTGAATTACGCATGTGAATATCATCACAATAATGATATCCAATATTTTATAAAGTTTCAGATCAATCACTTAAGGCATTGTACATTTCTGGCACATTTCCTGCTTGGCCAGGTGGTGGCGCTATGCCAGGGAGGCCCATTGGGTGTCTGGATATCATCATAATCATGATATCTATTAACCTGAGAAGTTTCAGACCATTCATTCAATGCACTGTGATTTATGACACATTTCCTGTTTATGTGGTGAGATATTAAAATCATATCAAATATATTACAACATTCAAAAATCCATTCACAATTTAACATCAGCGACATCTTGGCATAATGTTTGCCAAATTTCAAATGAATCTGACAAACCGTCTAGGAGGAGTATGTTCAAATTGATCATGTGACATCAGTATAATTGTCATTCTTTCTGTTGCCAGTTGGTGGCGCTATGCCAAACATGCATTATGGGCATGTGAATATTATCATTAACATGGTCTTCAATGACATGTGAAATTTAAAACATTTCAAGCCATGCATGGTGAATTATGACACATGTATTGTTTATGTGGAAGGGTATTAAAATTAATAATTTTGCCATTTCGTCAAATTACAACATATCGAAAAAAAACTTCACAATTTATAATCAGGAACATCTCGGCATCATGTATACCAACTTTGACATGAATCGGATCAACCGTCTAGGAGGAGTACGTTAAAATGTATCATGTCCACAACGCACAAAATCTCAATTACCTCACTTCCTGTGGGCGTGGCTAATGGCATGTTAATACAAAAGTTGTTTGTTTTTGGGAGTTACATACACCCACCAAATTTGGTGTGTGTATCTAAAACTATATGCCAACCACAAGTCACTGTGACGTAAGGGGGCGCTATGGAGTTCCTGGGCAACGCCCGGTGCCAAGCTTTTATCCCTGTCTATTCACTGTACCACTTGATGTGTGTGCAAAATTTCATGCGTTTTCGATTATGTTAACCACCTCAAAATATTTGCCAACCACGGGATCAGTCACCTAAGGGGGCGCTAGCGAGTCCCTGGGCCACGCCCGGGGTCAAGCTCTTGTACCTAACTGCGATGCATGACACCTGACGTGTGTGCCAAATTTCAAGAGGTTTCGACCATGTTAACCACCTCAAAAACAGGAAAGCAAAAAAGTGAAATAACAATAATAATAATAAATATAGCCGCAAGCGGCAATGGCGGGCCCGAGCACCTGCGGGCCGCAACCCGTGACATGTCGGAATCCAACAAAGCACCGACGTGGTGCGTTTGTGAAATGTACATATTTAATGCGTGTGCTATTTGTTTTTGTATTTTATTTTCTGCCACATTTACTCGCTTGGCCAGGTGGGGGCGTAATGCAAGGCAGGCCCATTGGGTGTCATCATAATCATAATATATATTAACCTGAGAAATTTCAGACCATTCATTTTAAGCAAAGAACATTTCTGATACACTTTTTGGTTGGCCAGATGGTGGCGCTATGTTAGGCATGAAAATTACACATGTGAATATCATCACAATAATGATATCCAAAATGTTTGTAAACTTTCAGATCAATCACTTAAGGCATTGTCCATTTCTGGCACATTTACTGCTTGACCAGGTGGTGGCGCTATGCCAGGCAGGCCCATTGGGTGTCTGGATATCATCATAATCATAATATCTATTAACCTGAAAAGTTTCAGACCATTTATTCAAAGCATAGAGCATTTCTGGCACATTTCCTGCTTGGCCAGAAGGTGGCGCTATGCTAGGCCTGTGAATTACGCATGTGAATATCATCACAATAATGATATCCAATATTTTATAAACTTTCAGATCAATCACTTAAGGCATTGTCCATTTCTGGCACATTTCCTGCTTGGCCAGGTGGTGGCGCTATGCCAGGCAGGCCCATTGGGTGTCTGGATATCATCATAATCATGATATCTATTAACCTGAGAAGTTTCAGACCATTCATTCAATGCACTGTGATTTATGACACATTTCCTGTTTATGTGGTGAGATATTAAAATCTTATCAAATATATTACAACATTCAAAAATCCATTCACAATTTAACATCAGCGACATCTTGGCATAATGTTTGCCAAATTTCAAATGAATCTGACAAACCGTCTAGGAGGAGTATGTTCAAATTGATCATGTGAAATCAGCATAATTGCCATTCTTTCTGTTGCCAGTTGGTGGCGCTATGCCAAACATGCATTATGGGCATGTGAATATTATCATTAACATGGTCTTTAATGACCTGTGAAATGTAAAACATTTCAAGCCATGCATGGTGAATTATGACACATTTATTGTTTGTGTGGAACGGTATTAAAATTAACAATTTCGCCATTTTGTCAAATTACAACATATCAAAAAAAGGCTTCACAATTTAGAATCAGTAACATCTCGGCGTCATGTATACCAACTTTGACATGAATCGGATCAACCGTCTAGGAGGAGTACGTTAAAATTGATCATATCCACAACGCACAAATTCTCAATTACCTCACTTCCTGTGGGCGTGGCTAATGGCATGTTAATACAAAAGTTGTTTGTTTTTGGGAGTTACATACACCCCCCAAATTTGGTGTGTGTATCTAAAACTATATGCCAACCACAAGTCACTGTGACATAAGGGTGCGCTATGGAGTTCCTGGACAACGCCCGGTGCCAAGCTTTTGTCCCTGTCTATGCACTGTACCACTTGATGTCTGTGCCAAATTTCATGCGTTTTCACCCATGGGAAGCATCTTTTTTGGGATCACAATTCAGCACATATTTCATGACATATTAGTCTGCACAAAATCCCAAATACCTCAATTCCTTTTGGGCGTGGCTAATGCATTGTGCATAGGAAAGTTGTTCATCTTGCGGAGATACAGACACCTACCAAATTTGGTGTGTGTAGCTGAAAGTATATGCCCACCACGGGATCAGTTATCTAAGGGGGCATAAGGGGGCGCTAGCGAGTCTCTGGGCCATACCTGGGGCCAAGCTTTTTTACCTAGCTGCTTTGTGTGACACCTGATGTGTGTGCCAAATTTCAAGACTTTTCGATTATGTTAACCACCGCAAAATATTTGCCAACCACGGGATCAGTCACCTAAGGGGGTGCTAGCGAGTCCCTGGGCCACGCCCAGGGTCAAGCTCTTGTACCTAACTGCGATGCGTGACACCTGACGTGTGTGCCAAATTTCAAGAGTTTTCGACCATGTTAACCACCTCAAAAACAGGAAAGCAAAAAAGTGGAATAACAATAATAATAATAAATATAGCCGCAAGCGGCAATGGCGGGCCCGAGCACCTGCGGGCCGCAACCAGTGACATGTCGGAATCCAACAAAGCACCGACGTGGTGCGTTTGTGAAATGTACATATTTGATGCGTGTGATACTTGTTTTTGTATTTTATTTTCTGCCACATGTACTTGCTTGGCCAGGTGGGGGCGCAATGCAAGGCAGGCCCATTGGGTGTCATCATAATCATAATATATATTAACCTGAGAAATTTCAGACCATTCATTTTAAGCAAAGAACATTTCTGATACACTTTTTGGTTGACCAGATGGTGGCGCTATGTTAGGCATGAAAATTACACATGTGAATATCATCACAATAATGATATCCAAAATGTTTGTAAACGTTCAGATCAATCACTTAAGTCATTGTCCATTTTCTGGCACATTTCCTGCTTGACCAGGTGGTGGCGCTATGCCAGGCAGGCCCATTGGGTGTCTGGATATCATCATAATCATAATATCTATTAACCTGAGGAGTTTCAGACCATTTATTCAAAGCATAGAGCATTTCTGGCACATTTCCTGCTTGGCCAGATGGTGGCGCTATGCTAGGCCTGTGAATTACGCATGTGAATATCATCACAATAATGATATCCAATATTTTATAACGTTTCAGATCAATCACTTAAGGCATTGTCCATTTCTGGCAAATTTCCTGCTTGGCCAGGTGGTGGCGCTATGCCAGGCAGGCCCATTGGGTGTCTGGATATCATCATAATCATGATATCTATTAACTTGAGAAGTTTCAGACCATTCATTCAATGCACTGTGATTTATGACACATTTCCTGTTTATGTGGTGAGATATTAAAATCATATCAAATATATTACAACATTCAAAAATCCATTCACAATTTAACATCAGCGACATCTTGGCATAATGTTTGCCAAATTTCAAATGAATCTGACAAACCGTCTAGGAGGAGTATGTTCAAATTGATCATGTGACATCAGTATAATTGTCATTCTTTCTGTTGCCAGTTGGTGGCGCTATGCCAAACATGCATTATGGGCATGTGAATATTATCATTAACATGGTCTTCAATGACCTGTGAAATTTAAAACATTTCAAGCCATGCATGGTGAATTATGACACATTTATTGTTTGTGTGGAAGGGTATTAAAATTAATAATTTCGCCATTTCGTCAAATTACAACATATCAAAAAAAGGCTTCACAATTTATAATCAGGAACATCTCGGCGTCATGTATACCAACTTTGACATGAATCGGATCAACCGTCTAGGAGGAGTACGTTAAAATTGATCATGTCCACAACACACAAAATCTCAATTACCTCACTTCCTGTGGGCGTGGCTAATGGCATGTTAATACAAAAGTTGTTTGTTTTTGGGAGTTGCATACACCCACCAAATTTGGTGTGTGTATCTAAAACTATATGCCAACCACAAGTCACTGTGACGTAAGGGGGCGCTATGGAGTTCCTGGGCAACGCCCGGTGGCAAGCTTTTATCCCTGTCTATTCACTGTACCACTTGATGTGTGTGCAAAATTTCATGCGTTTTCGATTATGTTAACCACCTCAAAATATTTGCCAACCACGGGATCAGTCACCTAAGGGGGCGCTAGCGAGTCCCTGGGCCACGCCCGGGGTCAAGCTCTTGTACCTAACTGCGATGCATGACACCTGACGTGTGTGCCAAATTTCAAGAGGTTTCGACCATGTTAACCACCTCAAAAACAGGAAAGCAAAAAAGTGAAATAACAATAATAATAATAAATATAGCTGCAAGCAGCAATGTGGGGGCCAAGCAGTTGAGCAGGAGTTGTCATGGCAACCCAATGTTGCTACATTATACACACACCCAATTAACCACCCGTCCCACACACACACATATACAAAGATAAACTTCCTCTCCCACACACCCCAATAACCCCCCATACATATGCATACCTCAAACATCACCAAATGTATTGTGCATAGTCAGGTTGTAGTCACAAGTCCACATACCAAGTTTGGTGTCGATACGAGAAAGTGTTGATAATTATAGCACCCCTAGTGGTCAAAAGTCACCACATTTATTGTGCGTCCTCAGGTTGTAGTCACGAGTCCATATACCAAGTTTGGTGTTGATACGAGAAAGTGTTGCAAATTATAGCACCCCTAGTGGTCAAAGGTCGCTAAAATTATTGTATGTCCTCAGGATGTGGTCCCGAGTCAATGAGCCAAGTTTGGTTTCGATACGTGAAAGCATTGCAGAAATATGAGCCCACTTCCTGTGATTATAGCGCCACATAGTGGTCAAAATTTACCACATTTCTTGAGTGTCCTCCTGATTGAGTCCTGAACCTATATACCTAGTTTGGTTTTGATATGTGAAAGCATTGCTGAGATATCACTTCACTTCCTGTTTGGCGGCTTCGCCGCCAAACTTGATTGGTTGTCACGGGCAACAGGTTTTGAATATGGCTCCGAAAAGCAATAACATTTGTGAGTCATAGTCTGAAGATCATCTGCGTCAAGTTTCGTGAAAATCGGACAAACTTTGCGAACTTTGATGCCTTTTAGGTGTTTTTGATTAAATCCAATATGGCAGCCTGATCAATTACGTTTACCCCATAAATTGACATCTGCATTGAGTTCGGTATAATCCAAGGATTCCAAATATACCTTAATGTTCAAAATGTGGTGTACCATTCAAACGTTATGTGCATAGATGTAATAAAAAATTTGAAATGTTGGTGGCGCTAGAGCACTCAAAGTGCAGACTTGAAACTTTGATAAATTAAAGATATGACTGAACCGAATCAATGTGCCGAATATCCCAACTTTTTACTGTATGGTTTAATGGCAAATTAGCGTTTCGTTATAATAATAATAAATATAGCTGCAAGCAGCAATGTGGGGGCCAAGCAGTTGAGCAGGAGTTGTCATGGCAACCCAATGTTGCTACATTATACACACACCCAATTAACCACCCGTCCCACACACACACATATACAAAGATAAACTTCCTCTCCCACACACCCCAATAACCCCCCATACATATGCATACCTCAAACATCACCAAATGTATTGTGCATAGTCAGGTTGTAGTCACAAGTCCACATACCAAGTTTGGTGTCGATACGAGAAAGTGTTGATAATTATAGCACCCCTAGTGGTCAAAAGTCACCACATTTATTGTGCGTCCTCAGGTTGTAGTCACGAGTCCATATACCAAGTTTGGTGTTGATACGAGAAAGTGTTGCAAATTATAGCACCCCTAGTGGTCAAAGGTCGCTAAAATTATTGTATGTCCTCAGGATGTGGTCCCGAGTCAATGAGCCAAGTTTGGTTTCGATACGTGAAAGCATTGCAGAAATATGAGCCCACTTCCTGTGATTATAGCGCCACATAGTGGTCAAAATTTACCACATTTCTTGAGTGTCCTCCTGATTGAGTCCTGAACCTATATACCTAGTTTGGTTTTGATATGTGAAAGCATTGCTGAGATATCACTTCACTTCCTGTTTGGCGGCTTCGCCGCCAAACTTGATTGGTTGTCACGGGCAACAGGTTTTGAATATGGTTCCAGAAAGCAATGCATTTATGAGACATGGTCTGACGATCATCTGCGTCAAGTTTCGTGAAAATCGGAGAAACTTTGTGACCTTTGATGCCTTTTAAGTGTTTTTGATGACATCCAATATGGCGGTTGGATCATTTATGTTGACGTCACATGTTGGCATGTGGCGGCCTAAGGACCTCTCAAGGTATTAACAGATATCACTAATATGCTTTAATTCCAAACACATGACCCGTTACAGGCTAAAACGTAATTTTGGTAATTATAGCGCCACCTATAGGTCAAAAGTCACCAAATTTATTGAGCCTCCTCCTAATTGGGTCCTGAGACCCTGTACTGAGTTTGGTGTTGATACGCGAAAGCCTTGCTGAGATCACTTCAATTCCTGTTTGGCGGCTTCGCCGCCAAACTTGATTGGTCACGACGGGCGATGGGTTTTGAATATGGCTCCGAAAAGCAATAACATTTGTGAGTCATAGTCTGAAGATCATCTGCGTCAAGTTTCGTGAAAATCGGACAAACTTTGCGAACTTTGATGCCTTTTAGGTGTTTTTGATTAAATCCAATATGGCAGCCTGATCAATTACGTTTACCCCATAAATTGACATCTGCGTTGAGTTCGGTCTCATCCAAGGATTCCAAATATACCTTAATGTTCAAAATGTGGTGTACCATTCAAACGTTATGTGCATAGATGTAATAAAAAATTTGAAATGTTGGTGGCGCTAGAGCACTCAAAGTGCAGACTTGAAATTTTGATAAATTAAAGATATGACTGAACCGAATCAATGTGCCGAATATCCCAACTTTTTACTGTATGGTTTAATGGCAAATTAGCGTTTCGTTATAATAATAATAATAATAAGAATACGTAGAATCACTATGGGTTGCCTCGCAGCTTCGCTGCTTGGCCCCCAATAATAAGAATACGTAGAATCACTATGGGTTGCCTCGCAGCTTCGCTGCTTGGCCCCCAAATATAGCCGCAAGCGGCAATGGCGGGCCCGAGCACCTGCGGGCCGCAACCCGTGACATGTCGGAATCCAACAAAGCACCGACGTGGTGCGTTTGTGAAATGTACATATTTAATGCGTGTGCTATTTGTTTTTGTATTTTATTTTCTGCCACATTTACTCGCTTGGCCAGGTGGGGGCGTAATGCAAGGCAGGCCCATTGGGTGTCATCATAATCATAATATATATTAACCTGAGAAATTTCAGACCATTCATTTTAAGCAAAGAACATTTCTGATACACTTTTTGGTTGGCCAGATGGTGGCGCTATGTTAGGCATGAAAATTACACATGTGAATATCATCACAATAATGATATCCAAAATGTTTGTAAACTTTCAGATCAATCACTTAAGGCATTGTCCATTTCTGGCACATTTACTGCTTGACCAGGTGGTGGCGCTATGCCAGGCAGGCCCATTGGGTGTCTGGATATCATCATAATCATAATATCTATTAACCTGAAAAGTTTCAGACCATTTATTCAAAGCATAGAGCATTTCTGGCACATTTCCTGCTTGGCCAGAAGGTGGCGCTATGCTAGGCCTGTGAATTACGCATGTGAATATCATCACAATAATGATATCCAATATTTTATAAACTTTCAGATCAATCACTTAAGGCATTGTCCATTTCTGGCACATTTCCTGCTTGGCCAGGTGGTGGCGCTATGCCAGGCAGGCCCATTGGGTGTCTGGATATCATCATAATCATGATATCTATTAACCTGAGAAGTTTCAGACCATTCATTCAATGCACTGTGATTTATGACACATTTCCTGTTTATGTGGTGAGATATTAAAATCTTATCAAATATATTACAACATTCAAAAATCCATTCACAATTTAACATCAGCGACATCTTGGCATAATGTTTGCCAAATTTCAAATGAATCTGACAAACCGTCTAGGAGGAGTATGTTCAAATTGATCATGTGAAATCAGCATAATTGCCATTCTTTCTGTTGCCAGTTGGTGGCGCTATGCCAAACATGCATTATGGGCATGTGAATATTATCATTAACATGGTCTTTAATGACCTGTGAAATGTAAAACATTTCAAGCCATGCATGGTGAATTATGACACATTTATTGTTTGTGTGGAACGGTATTAAAATTAACAATTTCGCCATTTTGTCAAATTACAACATATCAAAAAAAGGCTTCACAATTTAGAATCAGTAACATCTCGGCGTCATGTATACCAACTTTGACATGAATCGGATCAACCGTCTAGGAGGAGTACGTTAAAATTGATCATATCCACAACGCACAAATTCTCAATTACCTCACTTCCTGTGGGCGTGGCTAATGGCATGTTAATACAAAAGTTGTTTGTTTTTGGGAGTTACATACACCCCCCAAATTTGGTGTGTGTATCTAAAACTATATGCCAACCACAAGTCACTGTGACATAAGGGTGCGCTATGGAGTTCCTGGACAACGCCCGGTGCCAAGCTTTTGTCCCTGTCTATGCACTGTACCACTTGATGTCTGTGCCAAATTTCATGCGTTTTCACCCATGGGAAGCATCTTTTTTGGGATCACAATTCAGCACATATTTCATGACATATTAGTCTGCACAAAATCCCAAATACCTCAATTCCTTTTGGGCGTGGCTAATGCATTGTGCATAGGAAAGTTGTTCATCTTGCGGAGATACAGACACCTACCAAATTTGGTGTGTGTAGCTGAAAGTATATGCCCACCACGGGATCAGTTATCTAAGGGGGCATAAGGGGGCGCTAGCGAGTCTCTGGGCCATACCTGGGGCCAAGCTTTTTTACCTAGCTGCTTTGTGTGACACCTGATGTGTGTGCCAAATTTCAAGACTTTTCGATTATGTTAACCACCGCAAAATATTTGCCAACCACGGGATCAGTCACCTAAGGGGGTGCTAGCGAGTCCCTGGGCCACGCCCAGGGTCAAGCTCTTGTACCTAACTGCGATGCGTGACACCTGACGTGTGTGCCAAATTTCAAGAGTTTTCGACCATGTTAACCACCTCAAAAACAGGAAAGCAAAAAAGTGGAATAACAATAATAAATATAGCTGCAAGCAGCAATGTGGGGGCCAAGCAGTCAGTTCAGCAGGCCAGATTTGCCATGTAAGTCAATGCTGTTGCATCAGACATATAGCCTTAAGCAGTCACAACAAGTTCCATGCCATACAACCCAAGATTGGCTGAGTTACAAGGTCAAGTTTCACATCAAAACATAACTGATTTTGTGGAGCTGAACCAGGGCTGAGTGTCGCCGCCCCCTCCCCCAGCCAGCCCACCGCCGCAACCGCCCCTGCCCATCCCACCCCGCCCCACCCCACCCTTGCACGCACGCTTTAGAATGAACTGGATGGAACTTGCTGTCATCAGTTTCACATCAAAAATAAAAGATTGACTGAGATATGATCACACTTGCTGTGATTTAAACATGGAGGTCAAAAATTGACGTCATAGGGTGTGTTGAACTCGGCTTGGCCCAAGGATTCCAATGATACCTCATTTTGCCATTCGGGTCAACAGGTCAAAAGTTACGTCCGTGAACACAAATCCAACTTTGGCCTGTTGGTGGCGCTAGAGCGTTTGAGGTGCCGGCATGAAACTTGGTGAAATGTATTATTGGACTGTCCCCAATTAGTGTGGCAAATTGTATAACTTTTTACCTGACGGTTCTATGGGCTGCCATTGACTTCCATTGCAAAATAATGCGCATCAGCAACTACTGGCCAAAATGCATTTTTGTCAATTACGGAGCCCCCTAGAGGTCAAATGTCACCAAATTTCTTGAGCGTCCTACCGATGGGCTCAGAGGTACATGTACTAAGTTTGGTTTTGTTACATGAAAGCGTTGCTGAGATATGAAATCACTTCCTGTTTGGCGGCTTCGGTGCAAATTTCGATTGGCTGGTACAGGCCAATGCTTCTTTCAATTGTTCCAGAAATCAATGCATTCATCAGGCATGGTCTGAAGATGGTCTCTGCCAATTTTGGTCAGGATCCGCTGAAATTTGTGACCTTCGAAAACTTGTATGTGTTTTTGATTAAATCCAATATGGCGGCCGAATCAATTATGATGACATCACAAGTTGGCTTGGGTCGGCCTAAGGACCTCCAACAGCATTATCAGACACCACTAGTGCGTTTTAATTCTAAGCACAACAGCAGCTACAGGCCAAAAGGCATGTTTCTTAATTACAGCGCCCCCTAGGGGTCAAAGGTCACCAAATTTCTTGAGCTTCCCCCTGATGGGGTCATGAGTCCAAATACTAAGTTTGTTTATGATAGATGAATGGGTTGCTGAGATATGAGCTCACTTCCTGTTTGGCGTCTTCGCCGCAAATTTCGATTGGATATTACGGGTGAACGGTTTAAGTTCCGAAGACAAAACACCACAACTTTTGTGAGGCTTGGTCTGACGATCATGTATGTCAAGTTTGGTGACGATCGGACAAAATTTGTGACCTGTGAAAAATTAGTTTCACTTTCACTAAAATCCAATATGGCGGAAAATCCATCATGGCGGAAAATGACGTCATAGGGTGCGTTGAACTCGGCCTGGTCCAAGGATTCCAACGTTACCTCATTTTTCAAAATCGGGTCAACAGGTCAAAAGTTACGTGCGTGAACGCACGTCCAACTTTGGCCTGTTGGTGGCGCTAGAGCCCTGGAGGTGCCGACATGAAACTTGGTGAAATTAATCATGGGACTGTCCCTAATCGGTCTGCCAAATTTCACAACTTTTTACCAGACGGTTCTATGGGCTGCCATAGACTCCCATGGCGGAAGAAAGATGTTAAATAATAATAATAATAGGAAATCATAGAAACACAATGGTTGCCTCGCAGCTTCGCTGCTTGGCCCCCAATAATAAATATAGCCGCAAGCGGCAATGGCGGGCCCGAGCACCTGCGGGCCGCAACCAGTGACATGTCGGAATCCAACAAAGCACCGACGTGGTGCGTTTGTGAAATGTACATATTTGATGCGTGTGATACTTGTTTTTGTATTTTATTTTCTGCCACATGTACTTGCTTGGCCAGGTGGGGGCGCAATGCAAGGCAGGCCCATTGGGTGTCATCATAATCATAATATATATTAACCTGAGAAATTTCAGACCATTCATTTTAAGCAAAGAACATTTCTGATACACTTTTTGGTTGACCAGATGGTGGCGCTATGTTAGGCATGAAAATTACACATGTGAATATCATCACAATAATGATATCCAAAATGTTTGTAAACGTTCAGATCAATCACTTAAGTCATTGTCCATTTTCTGGCACATTTCCTGCTTGACCAGGTGGTGGCGCTATGCCAGGCAGGCCCATTGGGTGTCTGGATATCATCATAATCATAATATCTATTAACCTGAGGAGTTTCAGACCATTTATTCAAAGCATAGAGCATTTCTGGCACATTTCCTGCTTGGCCAGATGGTGGCGCTATGCTAGGCCTGTGAATTACGCATGTGAATATCATCACAATAATGATATCCAATATTTTATAAACTTTCAGATCAATCACTTAAGGCATTTTCCATTTCTGGCACATTTCCTGCTTGGCCAGGTGGTGGCGCTATGCCAGGCAGGCCCATTTGGTGTCTGGATATCATCATAATCATGATATCTATTAACCTGAGAAGTTTCAGACCATTCATTCAATGCACTGTGATTTATGACACATTTCCTGTTTATGTGGTGAGATATTAAAATCATATCAAATATATTACAACATTCAAAAATCCATTCACAATTTAACATCAGCGACATCTTGGCATAATGTTTGCCAAATTTCAAATGAATCTGGCAAACCGTCTAGGAGGAGTATGTTCAAATTGATCATGTGACATCAGTATAATTGTCATTCTTTCTGTTGCCAGTTGGTGGCGCTATGCCAAACATGCATTATGGGCATGTGAATATTATCATTAACATGGTCTTCAATGACCTGTGAAATTTAAAAAATTTCAAGCCATGCATGGTGAATTATGACACATTTATTGTTTATGTGGAAGGGTATTAAAATTAATAATTTTGTCATTTCGTCAAATTACAACATATCGAAAAAAAACCTTCACAATTTATAATCAGGAACATCTCGGCATCATGTATACCAACTTTGACATGAATCGGATCAACCGTCTAGGAGGAGTACGTTAAAATTGATCATGTCCACAACGCACAAAATCTCAATTACCTCACTTCCTGTGGGCGTGGCTAATGGCATGTTAATACAAAAGTTGTTTGTTTTTGGGAGTTACATACACCCACCAAATTTGGTGTGTGTATCTAAAACTATATGCCAACCACAAGTCACTGTGACGTAAGGGGGCGCTATGGAGTTCCTGGGCAACGCCCGGTGCCAAGCTTTTATCCCTGTCTATTCACTGTACCACTTGATGTGTGTGCTAAATTTCATGCGTTTTCGATTATGTTAACCACCTCAAAATATTTGCCAACCACGGGATCAGTCACCTAAGGGGGCGCTAGCGAGTCTCTGGGCCACGCCCGGGGTCAAGCTCTTGTACCTAACTGCGATGCATGACACCTGACGTGTGTGCCAAATTTCAAGAGGTTTCGACCATGTTAACCACCTCAAAAACAGGAAAGCAAAAAAGTGGAATAACAATAATAATAATAATAATAATAATAATAATAATAATCCTTACAAAAACAATAGGGCCTTGCGCCCTTCGGTGCTCGGGCCCTAATAATAATCCTTACAAAAACAATAGGGCCTTGCGCCCTTCGGTGCTCGGGCCCTAAAAATAATAATAATAATAATAATAATAATAATAATAATAATAATCCTTACAAAAACAATAGGGCCTTGCGCCCTTCGGTGCTCGGGCCCTAATAATAATCCTTACAAAAACAATAGGGCCTTGCGCCCTTCGGTGCTCGGGCCCTAATAATAATAATAATAATAATAATAATAATCCTTACAAAAACAATAGGGCCTTGCGCCCTTCGGTGCTCGGGCCCTAATAATAATAATCCTTACAAAAACAATAGGGCCTTGCGCCCTTCGGTGCTCGGGCCCTAATAATAATAATAATAATCCTTACAAAAACAATAGGGCCTTGCGCCCTTCGGTGCTCGGGCCCTAATAATAATAATAATAATAATAATAATAAATATAGCCGCAAGCGGCAATGGCGGGCCGGAGCACCTGTGGGCCGCAACCCGTGAAATGTTCGGAATCCAACAAAGCAGCGACGTGGTGCGTTTGTGAAATGTACATATTTGATGCGTGTGCTATTTGTTTTTGTGTTTTATTTTCTGCCACATTTACTCGCTTGGCCAGGTGGGGGCGTAATGCAAGGCAGGCACATTGGGTGTCATCATAGTCATAATATATATTAACCTGAGAAATTTCAGACCATTCATTTTAAGCAAAGAACATTTCTGATACACTTTTTGGTTGGCCAGATGGTGGCGCTATGTTAGGCATGCAAATTACACATGTGAATATCATCACAATAATGATATCCAATTTTTTTGTAAACTTTCAGATCAATCACTTAAGGCATTGTCCATTTTCTGGCACATTTCCTGCTTGACCAGGTGGTGGCGCTATGCCAGGCCGGCCCATTGGGTGTCTGGATATCATCATAATTATAATATCTATTAACATTAGAAGTTTCAGACCATTTATTCAAAGCATAGAGCATTTCTGGCACATTTCCTGCTTGGCCAGAAGGTGGCGCTATGCTAGGCCTGTGAATTACGCATGTGAATATCATCACAATAATGATATCCAATATTTTATAACGTTTCAGATCAATCACTTAAGGCATTGTCCATTTCTGGCAAATTTCCTGCTTGGCCAGGTGGTGGCGCTATGCCAGGCAGGCCCATTGGGTGTCTGGATATCATCATAATCATGATATCTATTAACTTGAGAAGTTTCAGACCATTCATTCAATGCACTGTGATTTATGACACATTTCCTGTTTATGTGGTGAGATATTAAAATCATATCAAATATATTACAACATTCAAAAATCCATTCACAATTTAACATCAGCGACATCTTGGCATAATGTTTGCCAAATTTCAAATGAATCTGACAAACCGTCTAGGAGGAGTATGTTCAAATTGATCATGTGACATCAGTATAATTGTCATTCTTTCTGTTGCCAGTTGGTGGCGCTATGCCAAACATGCATTATGGGCATGTGAATATTATCATTAACATGGTCTTCAATGACCTGTGAAATTTAAAACATTTCAAGCCATGCATGGTGAATTATGACACATTTATTGTTTGTGTGGAAGGGTATTAAAATTAATAATTTCGCCATTTCGTCAAATTACAACATATCAAAAAAAGGCTTCACAATTTATAATCAGGAACATCTCGGCGTCATGTATACCAACTTTGACATGAATCGGATCAACCGTCTAGGAGGAGTACGTTAAAATTGATCATGTCCACAACACACAAAATCTCAATTACCTCACTTCCTGTGGGCGTGGCTAATGGCATGTTAATACAAAAGTTGTTTGTTTTTGGGAGTTGCATACACCCACCAAATTTGGTGTGTGTATCTAAAACTATATGCCAACCACAAGTCACTGTGACGTAAGGGGGCGCTATGGAGTTCCTGGGCAACGCCCGGTGGCAAGCTTTTATCCCTGTCTATTCACTGTACCACTTGATGTGTGTGCTAAATTTCATGCGTTTTCGACCATGTTAACCACCTCAAAATATATGCCAACCACGGGATCAGTCACCTAAGGGGGCGCTAGCGAGTCTCTGGGCCACACCCGAGGTCAAGCTCTTGTACCTAACTGCGTTGCGTGACACCTGACGTGTGTGCCAAATTTCAAGAATTTTCGACCATGTTAACCACCTCAAAAACAGGAAAGCAAAAAAGTGGAATAACAATAATAATAATAATAATAATCCTTACAAAAACAATAGGGCCTTGCGCCCTTCGGTGCTCGGGCCCTAATAATAATAATAATCCTTACAAAAACAATAGGGCCTTGCGCCCTTCGGTGCTCGGGCCCTAATAATAATAATAATAATAATAATAATCCTTACAAAAACAATAGGGCCTTGCGCCCTTCGGTGCTCGGGCCCTAATTATGTGGGCAACATTCTCTTTTTTTATTGGCTGGTAAGTGACAGGCTCGAGTCATGACTAAAGCAGGTAGTGAGATGCGCTCCTGAATGCCGTTTCCAGCGAGAGCAGCGCTAGAATTTTACTGGGGCACTGGAGACTTTTACTAAGGCATGTGCCCCAGTGAATAAGGTCTAGTGACGCCCCTGGACTTTAGCATTGCCCATGGCGGGTTAAATGACTTTAACAAGTGTCAATTCATGTGCATATTATTCAGGCTTATAGCCTACTAGATGGCTAGTTGCCAAGGCTACATGAAAAGACCAAACTACCAAAATCTACATATTTTATTTTCACAATTTCTATCTATAGGCCTTCCTTATTTGGATTACTGACTAGACATTATTGAACATATTAATCTGTATTTAAAGGTCTCATTCACTCAACCGTTTAATACTTGTTACTTTCGAAATACTATAGCTCACTCCAAGTTGCATATGCATGCTGCACGTGAAAATGATCTTCTACCCCCATTGCCCGCATTAGCTAATGAAAGAAAATACACGGAAAAACAAGCGAATCAGAAAGAGCCCTTCCCAATGACGCCGAAGGGAAACTGATTATTCATGGCCTCGCCCACCTTGGCTTGTGACCGCCTACAGGAAGACTGGAAGATTTTGCGGCTAGGGGATTGTCTTTCTGCAGCTAGTAGGAGCTAACAGCAAGTTGCTAACATGGCGGAAAAAAATCGTGCCTGTGTTATTTGTGGCAATAACACATCAATGTTGCATGTCTTGCCTTAGAAACAAGAGTTGATGAAGAATGGTTCAGATTTATCGTTGGAACACCACCACCGAAGTAGTGCAACATTAGTTCTGTGTTCCAATCATTTCGACCACACTCACTGCCTACAGTTAGAAAGTGGTTTTGCATCGATGTTCTGAAAACCTGGTTCTGTCTATGACGATCGACCACCAGCTCACAGGCTGTAAGTACAAACAAACTTTTCCACCTAACGTCTGTTACAAAATAGCATGTTCATATTCTTCACGTTAGCATGCATGAAAAGGGTAAGCTAGGCTTAGGCTAGCCTATATTACAGGAAGCTACACCAGGCACGTAACTGAAGTGTTCTGTTGACTGTAAAATCAGAGAATGTCTAATAGGAAGGGCTCTGGTAAAATCCATTAGAGGAATGGTCTATTTTCCTGAACGTAGCCTACAGGCCACTAACACGCCAGGTGTAGCTACTTCCATTGATTAGGCCTATTGGAAGCTATTGTTGCAGTAGCCTACATAACGCGAACGGAATGCTTCAGTTACGTGCCTGGTGTAGCTAACGTTACACTCATAAGAAACTGACCACACTACCCAGAGATTTAGCTTGTTGAACCTATAATCTTCTAACCTAAGCGTTAAACCACAAATAATAATATTAGCAACAATATCTTATGCTCAACTAAGTACAGATATTGTTCTAGTCTAAACAGGGAAAATCAAAAACACAATACCCGTGCACTATTAGGCTAAGTTGCTATCACTAGAGCTCAGGTATTTACACTTCAGTCTAATTTATGTCTTCTTGCCATTATTACATTTACCTTTGTAGGCCTACAATGATGTTTTGTTTGATTACTTGCTGTTTACTTAGTGTTTTGTATGTCTTCCAGAGCACATCCTCATGTCAGGCTACACAGCTTTCTAGCCTACATTAGGTCATCACGTTAGAAGCAAAGGTTTGTTATCTAACTTTTTTTGTTGTGCTAGTTAGTTTCTAGAAGTATTTTTCTAGTAGGCTAATACAGGTTCTTATGTGTTCATCAATGTTTGGGAAAGTCAATTCATGGGTTTCTTCAGGTCACTTTCCACAGGTGTATAAAATCAAGCACCTCGATTATGAATGCAGACTGCATGGTGCTTGATCAATACACCTGTGTAAATGGACCTGATGAAACCCATGAATTGCATAACAGATAGAATTGATATTACCGAATGTCTTCTTGTGGGTGTGCTACTTAGTACATCATACACCTTACCGCAGTCACTAAAATATTTTTGTTTCCATTGTGCCAGTACAGTTTTGTGTGAGAGAGTGAATGTCCTGTGTACTATTAGTATCTTGTAACTTGACAGTAATACACATTTATTTACTTTAGGTACCCAAACAGAATATTTCATGAAAAGTATGAGTATTGATACAAGCACTTCGGATACACCATGGGCATGGGGGCCTGCTACCTCTACTGCCATCAAGCCTGTTCATCCAATGCCAGCTAGAAGACCTCGGGTTTATCAAGATGAGGAGGAGGATGAAAGCGACATCTCCACAATAACACCTGATGGCTCCACCTATGGCCCAGCGCAATCAAAGAGCAATGTAATAGAATCATCACAGCCAATGAATGTGTTTTGTGTGTTGTCCCTTCGGATCCCAAGGATAATACAAGCCAAAACAACAACTCAGACCTTTTCCCCTAAATAATCCCAGCACCATCTTACAAAGGATCTGTAGGCCAGATGTCTGCATCGTCTGGCAAAAAGAGGACATTGTTAATTCTGTGCATAGTTTGGATGTTCTTGTTTTGTGTTTGCATTATTTTAATAGACTGCAATATTACTATTTGTCAGTGTTTCACAGACCACCTAGCAAAAAGAAAAAAACAGTAGACCTACTTCAACAGTATATTACACAATAGGCCTTCTCACTGAACCACCTTGCTTATTGTCTTTGCACCTTGATTATGGTGTCAGAGGATTCATATGATCTAAACTGGCATAGGTTACATCAGTGTTGCAGAACTGTTTGGATTTACATACAAGTTGGTTCAATATTGCAAACAACTCATCTATTATATTTTACCACATCTACTTGTGGAACACTGGAGATAGCTTGCGGACCACACTTTGAGTACCACTGCTGTATGTAAATATAATAAAGTTATTTATTGAAAATTGACCTGTTTTGTATATTTGTTTTAGGAGTTTCATCAGTTTTTGTCCCTTTTAAGCTAAAGGTTTATCTTACCTTTCATATCTTTTGTCTCACAGAGGGCCATAGTCGTCATAGTCGAATGTTTAGTGCATTTTGAAGGGAGTATATTATGCTAAGGCAGACTGGTTCTAATCCTGGGTACAGGGTCATACAGACAACAGGGGTACTGGTGTTGCCCATTTTTCTAACCACATGAGCAATCCCCTTACGAAAAAGTAGTATAGGAATCTTATAGTATTTGGGACAAAATATTATAGTAATCTTATAGGAATAATTATTATAGGAATAATTGGGACATACTGTAGAAGTACTACTAATAACTATAATATCATGTAACCGCTATAGTCTTATAGTACCTATAGTATGTCCAAATACTATAGTATTCCTATAAGATTACTGTAATATTTAGTCCCAAAATACTATAGTATAAGATTCCTATAGTAGGCTACTTTTTCTGTCATACGTGACAGAAAACAACTTGAGTAGGCTAACCTCTGCCAATGTCAGGCTATCAAAGCCATTCTCATTAAGAAGTCTTGCAGCACACATTCTCTTTTCTGTAGGCATTCTGGTACAATTCCAGCAAAATATAGCTAGGTAGGTGTGTTTGCATTTAAATCTATATATATATTGGGCTATGACCAAGTGGTCTTTCAATGATAGTATCATGGAATTCAAACCATAACTATCTATTCCGATAGCATTAGCAGGCTAGGTCAGTGGCTGAACTGCATTTAGGGTGCTTACCTGTGTTGTGAAGTAAAATATCTACTAGGAAGATTGCAAAGACTTTTGACTGTGTAAAGAAATAGGTCTTTATTTTAAAACGTTTCCAACTGTTTATTACTTGAAAGCAAGATGACGATTGTCACAAATGTTTACCTCTTTTAGGAGAGATTTTAAGCTGACAGGCAATTGTTACCATTCTATTAAACCAACGTTCACCGACAAACGATCAGGAAGCGGTTCTTCTTCCTACTCGGATACTAGGATCAAACACATGAAGTTGTATCTCCGAAGACATTTTGTGCAACAGTTTTGACTCGAGTTTTAGCCAGGTTTTAGCACTGTAAAGTTGAATATGGAGCATAGCACAGGCAGAATCGGATGAGGACGCACTGGAGGAAGCGTCACAGTACTGTTAGCCAATCAGAGGTGAATTCATTAGCATGTCATTAATATTCATGACTAGATGCGAAATCCAGTCGTTCCTCCCCGCCCACCTTCCCCACCAAACTAGAACAGCATGAAACAGATGCAGGACAGCATTTTTTTCACCAAAACCGGCTCACAGGGCATTCATCAATACTACAGACCACTGCAAAATTAATGAAAAAATGATGAGATGAGACCTTTAAGTAGGCTAAAGTTATTTTTTATTTTTTTTTTGGGGGGGGGCTTCGTGATACCTGCCTGAAATGACTTTTTGCAGGGATGTCTGTGATAGGGAGGCATAGAAGTTGCAGCTCTCCCTCATGACCGTGCCTCAGGTAAATGATACAACCTTATACTCCAAAGGGGCACAACTGCCTGTAATGCTAACTGGGATCTCGTCAGTCAAAGGAATGTCATGAGATGAGACTGATGCAACCCAAAGCTCCTTCATGAGCAGAGAAACATCCTCAAACATCCTCAAAACTAACGTTAACATGTTAGGTCGCAACTGACGTTTTTCAACTGGTCATATAATGTTAGCTATTTTGTTCAACTAGTAATTCTCTATTGAAACCGACAGTCATTTTCTGTCATAGCCCACTGAGTACAGCATAGCCCCACATAAAAAATACCAAATGAACATATCAAAAGGTTAAAAAACTGCCGCAGTGGGTCTTTAAGAATCTTGGATGTTGTGTTTATATATGATATAAAAGTGGCATAATATTACCCTGGAAATCCAGAGTTCTCGCAAGAGCACAATGGAATTGTTTTCCATTTGTTTTACCCCTTGCATCCCGTGGAACCAATCAAATCGGCGTATCTGATATATGCGGACCAGAGGCGAGCTAAACTGATGCCAACAGCACTGCAACGTTGGAGGTCAGTAAACATTGATAGTCCCGACAAACACGGGACGTCCCCCGGACCTTATCAACGTCCCTGATTGGTCCCCAACGTCATGTTCTCTAGCGGACGTTCCGTTGACGTTATTGACGTCCGGAGCAAGTTATCCTTTGGTTATTGTGCGAAGTCCAGTGCCGGACTTTCTGGGGACGTCACCGTCAGGTTCCTCGGATGACATTCGCATTTAGTCCATGGGCCAGATGAGATGTCGGTACCACTCAAGGTGGCAAAGGTTGCTTATACTTTTTGAAAAGATACATGTCTGTAGTTAACATTTTTGTATGATAACCCTTCTGGAGTCACAGCTGAATTAGTGTTTTCAGCTGTTAAAGTTACCCTCCCCCATTGAAAAAACACATTTTTGACGCAGGTGCCTATCTTGCTATTAGCCTTTGTTAAAGACATATTTGCATATTTGATTTTATTATGTTTGATACCATTTTAAATCTGAGCTTTCATTCAAGTCCTTTTGTGAACACTTTGGACAAATACAGCTGACCCTGGAGCTCTTCAAACTTTTAATCACACAAATTTTCCTGCCATTTCTGCCTAAATCATCTTTTTTCTTTTAATCCTGTGGCATCAGGGAGCATCAGAGATGCACAATGCAAACACTGCAATACTGGCATGACTCTAATGATTCAGAAAATGTATAATTTACCCATATTATCTCATTCTGAGGTGGTGATTTTCAGCTTTATATCAGGCATGGCGTTTTTTCGAAGAAAGGTAGTTTTGCCAACCTCTGAGGTTTACTTTGCTATTGGACTCTGACTTTAAAGGAGCCGTATGTAAGAAAAATATTTCAATTAATCATAAAATGGCCCTGATATTTCACTAGACATGAATAAATCATGTTCATTTCAAATACTTATATCACTGACAACAGTAATCCGGCCAGGATATTGTCATTTAAAAAGTGAAGTTGCAGCCCTCAACTGATGTTGATGTTGTGTTTTGTTATGTCATGTTGTGTTTTGGCCTGATGCGCCACCCTCCACCTATCTACTAATCACGAAGTCAGTAGTGTTTCGCCATCCGGGTTGGCAACCTTGAGTCAGGGGGGAGGGGGAGGGGATACACCGCTCTTCAGTATTTTGAAAGTGATTGCAGTACCAGTTTTGGCCACAATCTTACATATGGTTCCTTTAATTTATACTCAACCATCTTCTGGGCTTTGTGATTTTGTATTTTATATTGCTGGTCCTGTCAGTACTGTCTGACCACTTCTATTTAATTTGAGCCTCAGACACTTACAAATGTATGCTTGTTTGTGTGAGGCCAAAACAACGTAATTTCTTGTCCATGAAGGGGTTGAGACCAGAGCAGGGTCAAACCGGAAACCAAATCTGATCAGGCCAATGAGGGGCTATCAGAATCACTTTGTGCCCACCTCTACTCACTCTCTCCAACATCGCTGGGATCAATGCCTTCAGGGAGAAAGCATACAGCAAGGCCTTCGGCCATTCCTGCGCCAGAGCATTCACTCCCAGCAGAACATCGCTCTCGGTCAGGGAAAACCACACAGTGTATTATCTCGCGCGTAGCAAAGAGCTCAACAAGAGCTTTCCCGAAGCGCTGCCACATCCCCTCCACCACCTGTGGGTGAAGACGCCACTCCCAGCGTAGACCTGGAGGAAGGCTGTGGTGTTGAGGGCACGGCATGTCTGCCCCACACAGGCGTAAGCCTTAGACGCCTGACCGGCAGTGGCCCTGCACGGCTTAGATGGCAGAGTGGCCGGGCTACGGGCTGATGCTCCCTGGGTAGCACCTTCTCAACCTTGGGCAGGTGGATCAGCCCCTGCTCCTCTGCCCTGTGCAGGGCAGAGAAAGGCCCGAAGCCCTGGATGGGTGATCACGCTGAATAGGGTTTCCCCCGAGAGCGCATCGTCCCCTACACTCTCCTCCGGGTTCTGCTCCAGCGAGATACTCTCTGAGGCCACAAGGGACACCTGGTCATCATCATGAGACCCCAGACAGCTTCCTGGAGAGGCCGCAGCAAAATCGCTAATGGGGGACTCTGCAGCCAGCCCGACCGGCAAATTCAGGAAGCCTCTCAGGAAGTGCGAGTGTCTCCCCGAGAGAGGCAGGCTGGGAGGGGGGCCGTTGGCTTCCATCTCCTCAAGCAAGTGAGCCCGGAAGAGGACAGCCTTCGGCCCCAGCCTCTCGCAGTGCGAGCAAAATTGTGGGACCGCCAACTCTGTCCGGGCATGAAAGATACCCAGACAGCTTATGCAAATGGAATGTGGGTCCAGGGCAGGGATGAACTGCCCACACCCCTGGACACACCGCTTCATTTGGGCGGCCTCTGACATTTTTTATGATTTTATTTATTATTTTCTGAGAAAATGTTTATTCTGTTTTCCGTCAGTTGTTTCAGATCCTATTCCTCCATTATCAGACCAGTGGCAATAGACGTCGCTGAAGAATGAAAAAGAGCTTTCAGACATAACCTCCGGAGTATATGTGGAGGTTTGTCAGATGGAGGTCTGACCCTTCGGGTGATTCAGATATGATCAGGGGCGGTTCTAGGGGCGGGGCCACAGGGGCCCGGGCCTCATCTGAAATCTCATTGGCCCCTGTACCGTCAATCATCAATAAGTGTCAAACTTGTTGAGAACGACGATCAGAGATGCAATTCCATTCCCAAACAACTGGTGGCAGTAATGCACCTATGAAGCTTGAAAGCTAAAGCAAACAGTGAACTGTAAAAGAAACAATACATTTGGCTAACCAGAAATGTCTCTGCTAATGTGAAGAAACGATACATTTGGCTCACGGAAGTATCAGCTAACGTGAAGAACCGATACATTTGGCTAACGAAAGTATCAGCTAGAATTCTAAAGTGAAGAACCGATGGCAGCGTTTCATCCTCCACAGAAGTTTCTTGGTGAGTCACAAATCTTTGTTGGTTATCATCATTATGTGAAAGGGACGTTTATTTGTTGCTGTCACAATATGTTAAGTTTGTCAATTAAATTACGAAGCAGCATCAAGCTTGCAGTGAACTGTTAACTGACTTTGTCAGTGAACTGTTAACATTAAATTAACATTAGGTTACTTGAGTTGAGGTTTGATTGTTTGTTAGCATGCTGATATGTATGTTTGGAAAGGTAATGTGTGAAGTGTTTGAAATGGTGTGAAATGCAGAGAAATGGACATCCTGTTTGTTTGTTTGTGGTCCGAAATGAGCTGTGCTAGTGCACCTTACCAAATGTAAATAACGTTTGATTTTTTTTTCCTTGAGGAAAAAGTTTGGCAGCTGCTAACATGAACATGAGAATACATGCTTAATAGCTAACGCTACGTTTTTGTAGTTAATGTGAGCTATCATTGCAAAGTTATTAACCACTATTTATTTGATTCATGGGCTTCGCATGAATTCTGTCTCAAAGTGTTAGGACAAGGAGAGTTTCATTGAGATAAATGGGTTAAATGTTACTCACTCACAAGCTTTATATGATTTAAAATAATAATAACTGGTTTTACAGTTGCCAGACGACATGCTAAATACAAGCATGGATTTTGTGAAACACGCATTTGTGTTTCACCTACAGACTGGGATGGTGCAGGAGCTGGTGACTTCAACCCAGTCTTCAGAACCACCAGTCACCAAGCATAGCTGCTCCTAATGGTATGATGCTATTTCCTATTGCCACTACAGTGAGCATATTTTGTCATTCATTTTAGAAACGCCAGGTTGACAGTGGGTTATGAAAGTTAATAACAATTAAGTTACTCAAACTTGTTTCATTTTCTTCTCTCCAGACATTTCCCATTCTAGAGCAGATGATTCTGTGCAACCTCTCCTAAACTGGTATTCCGCAAGATGCAGCACGGAAATAGAAAGAGGCCACTCAATGACTTCTGATACAAAGACTTCAAATGGTAGGAATATTCCATCTTTAGTGTTTTGCTACCCCTTCCTTAATTTTTGCTTTCAAATGACCCATCGTCAGTCTTCAAATCAGAATCAGGCTTTTCTAACTGGAAGCAAGATGGTGATTTCAAAGACCATTCCAAATAAGACCATTGTAAAAATAGTTGTTGAAAAAATTGTGTTAATATGATGTAGTTGTTGCTCACATGCTGTGTGTGTGTGTGTGTGTGTGTGTTTGTTTTAATGTATGCAAACTGGCAGTGAAAGTGGTTTCTCTTATCAACAAAAGGGGAAACAGTTAAAGTAAAACTTGTTTAATTGAACGAAAAATGTGTGTATGATGATGTATGATTTCTGTTTAAAATAGCAATGTATTTCCACTGAAGTGTCTATTATGTTTTAGTTTTATATTGTGTTTTCAATGCACATTATAAATAAATGGGAAAATTGTTAAGAATTGTATTGGCTTTTTTGTTTTTTAGCATTTAGCATTCAAGTATTTGAACAAGGTAAGACTGGTGAAATGTATGCACCTTACTACTGTGGTATAGTCTAGTTAGCTGTAGTGGGTATACTGTGATCAACCCTAAATATTAATACCTGTTTAAGTCTGTTTTAAGTGGGTATACTGAGATGGTGATGCTTTTTAAGTGGGTATACCAGAGACTTTCTAATGAGGAGACACAGCACTCAAAAAATCCTCCATAGAAATGCATGGGGCTAGCCGTTGTCTACACATATCTTACCCCTTCCTCGGCAAAACGTCAACATGTGAATACATTGAGCCAATCATGTGGTGTGATGTGAATACATTGAGCCAATCATATGGTGTGTTGTGAAGACATCGTGCCAATCATGTGTTGTGAACTCGCCGCTGGAGCAAGATTGGTGTCGTGAAGCCTTGCGCATGCACATTTCTGCCGAATAGGATGCCCGATGAGTGAACAAAAAGCATTGCAATATGGCCGTCGAGTGGAGGGACTTGCCTAAAAGGACTTTGGGTATACCGCGTATAGTCCTTCATATCACGTAGACAACGTGCCTCTGCCTTACTGAACAAGAGATTTTCTGTGTATGGATGTTGACCGGTTCTTGGCCCCTCAGTGTATGATGTGGCCCCTTTATGGCCCCTGTCTCAGAAAAATCCTAGAACCGCCACTGGATATGATGCTAACTAGGGCTGTCACTTTACGTTCGAAAATCGATTGCACAATCGATTGGACCAAACAACACAAGTTTCGAAAACTAAAATAGGGAATCGATTTTAACCAAATATGTACACTTAATTTTAAACGAATGAAACAAATAAAAAGGATAGATGTAACAAAATTCACAAACAAGAATAAAAGAATTCCGAAGTGCAGTAAGCATTGCGAAAGCTAAAAAGAAAATTCCCACCAATTTTACGGAAACAGCTGTTTCAGCTGCTGTGCTGCTCGTGTTTTGCCAAAAAATGGAGGACATCGCGATCAACCTGTGCGACATGAGAGAGACGAGTGATAGGCCTAATAACTTGAGGAGTTCGATGTGGAAGTACTTCGGATTTTTGGTATATCAAACTATGGAGAAGAACAAAGCGGTAGGCTATGCAAACTGTGCAATCGAGTTCTATGTACAGTAGGCGAAATTTGTTTGACATTTCTAATCGTAAACACAGACACAGATACGTTGAAGACTGCAGTAATGTTTGTCACTGATGTAATGGCAGTCCACTCGGCTTATTGTTTTTCGAGAATGTTGCACTCTTGTTTGTCATTGTGCGCGAAACTTCACGCCAATAAATCATCAGAAATATTGCTGGCTTGCGTCTACAAGCGCCCTCTTTACGTTCGTCCTAATGCATGTTAGTTGTTTGTGGATTGGCCTATATTTGGCGTTGAAAATGGAAACGTATTTAGACATGAAAAATCGATTTTACAATCGATTCAATGAACACTTATGTCTCAAAAGTTTAACAGGATTTTTTCACAAAAGTGACAGCCCTAATGCTAACCTGTGGACCTACTGACCTTACACTGACTGACTGTGTGAACGACATACACGCACATTACAGAAGCTCCGTGTGGTTGTCGAGTGAGGGGTGGGGGCTTGCAAAGTTTGCAAGAGGCGTGTTATGATGCAGAATATATGCGGCCACTGTCACAGCTGTTGTTTTTGTTTACAAAATCTATGCATTAGTATAAGTATATATAGTCTTTTGATCCCGTGAGGAAAATTTGGTCTTTGCATTTATCCCAATCCGTGAATTAGTGAAACACACTCAGCACACAGTGAACACACAGTGAGGTGAAGCACACACTAATCCCGGCGCAGTGAGCTGCCTGCAACAACAGCGGCGCTCGGGGAGCAGTGAGGGGTTAGGTGCCTTGCTCAAGGGCACTTCAGCCGTGCCTACTGGTCGGGATTCGAACCGGCAGGCCACGGCTGCCCAATTATGTAAGCTAAAGAAGAAAAATCTATTGTGCGTAGGTTAATACTTGAAGTAGTCATATAAGTGTGCATAGGCCTACTTGTGGTAGATATCTCTACTTAAGAGTAGACCTACAGTATTTGTATGTGTGCTTCAAATACATTTATCTGTTTTCAACATTATGTAGCAGAACTACTTGGCTATGGAACCCAAATCTGGTTTGCATTGGAGAGACCATGCACAAACTTGTAGGCTTTATGGTACCAGCCAATTCAGTAACTCAAGACTTCAAAGCCATCATATACAACGTTTTTACACAACAAACAAAATACTAACATAACGGTGAAGTGGTTTGTGTTTTCATGGTTTATTTTTCTAAAAGCATCTCCCCTGTCCCAATGGAAGGTGCCTTTTGTGGGATATGCACCTGCTTGATACAGTCCATCAAATGTGTGCCTGCATTTCGTTGAGTGGCAGCTCAAATAATAATCTGCCATTCACATGCCTTCTGTGCGCTCCTGCAAACTAGTCAAATACTGTATGTGTCTATTGCATTTACGTAAGGAGCTTGGATATGGAGTAAAACTTGTGTCACCTTAAACCGAATTTGAATATGAATTTGAATATGAATTTGAGCAATTGTATTGGAAAAACGAATTTGAATAGTATGTTGAAACTGAATTCATTAGATTGGAACCGAATCCCAGTCAACTTGAAATTGAATATAATATTTTGAAATTGAACTCATTTGCTCTGATACATAAATTATCCTGACTGAAAATTTCGCTCTTGGAATTTTCACATTCAGTTCTCACAATTCAGTTTCAAAACGTGAAATTCAATTTCAGTCTACCGAGACAAAATCAGCTGGTAGCTAAGGAAGAGCAATCGAGTGCAGAGCTATTGTGATCGCGTGACTAGTGCCGAGCGCGAAGCAAAGAGCATAGCATCCTCTTAGCGAGCTGTCTCCTGAACCCACTGATCTTTATAGATCAGTGCCTGAACCTCCTTACAGTGTCGGACAGAGAAAGAAGAGATGGCGACTGGCACATCTGAAAACCTCCAAGTAAGTTGATATCATATGGCATGTCTGTTAACGTTACTTTATATGTACGTGAATATAATGTACATTATATGCTAGCGCTGGCTGGCTAGCCAGCATAGTTTCACCGACTAAGTTAAAGTCTTTTCCATAGCTTCTAGTTCAGAACCAGTTAGGCTACTATAACGTTACTCTTTGATAGAACAATATGATTGGTCATTGTCATATCATTGTGCCTTTTAGGCATGTAAGAACACGTTACAATCTCTGGTTAAACTGTATCATTCATGGAGCAAAACTGGATATGTCCCCCCTGAGCCGTATATAGAGATATACACGGCTCTGTGTCCCCCTAGTTAAGCATTTTTCATCGTTGTGTTGTCCCCCTAGTTAAGCTTTTTTCATCGTTGTGTTGTCTGTTAGCTGATGCTACGTGGGGCCATTTTTTGGGCAATGCTGCCGTGTCGTGATGTTGCTAGGCAACTGGATTGCGACAACTTTGTTAGCAAATGGTAGCTAGCTTCTAATAGTTTCAAACTGTATGTTTTTCGATAATATGATCAAGACTCAAGAGACCCTAGCTTAACAGTATTTCTACAGGCTGATTTATGCTTCTTCATCGACTCCATGCAGATTTTGTAAAAGTTATTGAGAAATAGACACAGTATATTACAATAACCTAACTAGTAATACTTTAACCGTGTGTTGTCTTGATACTTCTGTTTCAGTCATTTGTGTGTAGATTGCAAATCATGTGTTGTATGACGATAGAAATGTCCTTGGTTCTTAATTAACTCATTGTATTGACCAAGTCATGTGTGTGTGCAGAGAAGGTATTATGATGTATACGATGCAAGGTATGAATGTGTGTGTGAGAAACAACTGATTGTCTCTTAGGTGCACAGACTTGTCTCTGTATCCTGATTGCCTAATGCTTATGAGACTTCTTTGCGCAGAGATGAATAAACTATTAACGAGAGACTCACAGTAGACCTTCAAGCTAAACACTGATTGTTTGTTGGTTTTATTTTCATAGGTTGACAGGCCTCAATGAACAGTGGACAGTGAGATAGACTGAGGACAATGGACCTTTGGACTGGCATCGACCAGACATGGACACCGAAACTTGATTTCTCTTAATGAATATCTTTGCAAGATGAAACACATATTGTAAAACACTTTACACACTAATAAACATGTCCACTGTTGTTTTCTCTGGAATTTATTTGTTTGCCATTGGTGGTGATGGATTTCCAAATGGATTTCCAAATGTATGGGCAATCTAAATTTTACAGTTTATGTGTGTAATCAGCTGATATGATGCAATTGCAAAAAATCATGTAGGTTTATCCTTTGCAACATAAGGAAGATCAGACCTTATCTGACACAGGATTCCACACAACTTCTTGTTCAGACCATGGTCATCTCCAAGCTGGACTATTGTAATTTACTATTAGCTGGCTTACCTGCTTGTGTAGTAAGATTGTTACAGCTGATTCAGAATGCTGCAGCACGCCTGGTCTTTAATCAGCCAAAGAGAACATATGTAACTCCTCTCCTAGTTACTCTCCATTGGCTCCCTATAGTAGAATTACATTTAAATCTCTCACTTTGGCCTATAGGACACTGACCGGATCTGCTCCTTGTTATTTTAATTCAATGATCAAGACGTACATCCCCAACTGCGGCCTTCTGAAGAGTGTCTGTTTTGTCGACCAGTCATAGGTCAAATTCAAGACTTTTCCTCATTGGTTCCATGTTGGTGGAATGAGTTGCCCAGTGCTCTGTTCCCGTGATAGTTTTGGGTCTTTTAACAGGGGTCTAAAGACATATCTGTTCAACATGCACTTAGTTCATTAAAACTTATGGTTTATATAGTATTGTTTTATTTTCATTTAGGCTGTTGATTAATTACAGTGCATGAAAATGCACTGTACTGTTCTTCCAAAGTTTCTTATTCTTACAGTGCATGAAAATGCACTGTACTGTTCTTCCAAGGCAACATCAACAACAACTTTGTCTGAACCTGCGGTTCCTCTCGTACTGAGCAGAATTACCATTGCAACAACACATCATCAGTAGGGTAAAACTAACCTGTCTCACGACGGTCTATTATTATTCCGCTTACCACTTTTTCCGTACGCTATTTCTCTTGAACAGTTTAACTTAGAAACTTCATTCAAACTTTGTAACGTAGGTATTCAAACGGACCAAGCTGCTATGTCTTTTCAACTTTGAAACTTTTATACTTTTTAAACTATTAAAGAAAAACTTCCCATAGACTTAAAAATCCCCATAGACTTAACATTGCCGATTGTGACATCATAATACGGCCGTTAAGCAATTAGAATCCTATGGCAGGTGTTCAGGCCACCTGCAGCCTCAGGCTTTAAGCATACAATCTGGGTCAATTAAGACTACACATCCTATTCAACTGTTTCCTCTGCCCAAAACTGTTTCAAAATAAAAGTCCTCACTACAATAATCCACTGTTAAACAATGTAACCCATTAAACAACTGAACTTTTTACATTCAACTTTTAAACGGTCTACTTTTAAACTATCTATTAAGCTATCTGTCTATCAACAACTTTTAAACTATCTACATTCAACTTTTAAACTATCTACATTCAACTTTTAAACAGTCTACTTTTAAACTATCTATTAAAATAGCTGTCTATCAACAACTTTTAACTTGTCATCAACTATGTCAACACTTGTCATCAACTATGACTCCTACCCACTGTAGCTAGTTAGCATGTTAGCATAGTTAGCATTGCTAACATTATTAGCATTTTTAATTAAACTGCTAAAAATGATTAGCTAGGTTAGCTAAGTCACATGGTTAGCATAGTTAGCATCGTTAACATGTTAGTTAGCATAGTTAGCATGACTACTAAAAATGATTAGCTAGGTTAGCTAAGTCACATGGTTAGCATAGTTAGCATTGTTAACATGTTAATTAGCATAGTTAGCATAACTGCTAAAAATGATTAGCTAGGTTAGCTAAGTAACATGGTTAGCATAGTTAACATGCTAATTAGCATAACTGCTAAAATGATTAGCTAGGTTAGCTAAGTCACATAGTTAACATTTTAACATTGTTAGCATGCTAGTTAGCATAGTAACTTGATTAGCATTATAATCTTTGTTAACATAGTTAGCATAACTGCTAGCAAACATTGGGGCCATTCCAACTGTTAGTTATCGTCAACTATCTACCTATTAAATTATCAACCTATTTAACTGTTCAGTCATTCCAACTATATTAAACCTTATCTACCAAGCAAATAATTTAACCATATAAACTCATCATATTTTTGCATTTTCATGCACTATATTTCCTTCAGGAAATGCTTTTCTAGTTAGAGTGCATGAAAATGCACTTTCAACATACACTATTCAAATTCGTTTTTCCAATACAATTGCTCAAATTCATATTCAAATTCATATTCAAATTCGGTTTAAGGTGACACAAGTTTTACTCCATACTTGGAACAAAGCTGGGTTTTCTTTGTTTTCATTTTCTCTAGCTAGGCATTATTCATTCTCAACAAATACCGTTCTCAGCAGTGAGGTCATGAGAAGGCTATCAATGAACAGAAAACCGACCTTGTTGGCTAACAATTTATGAAATATTGTCATCAATGATGTCGTTGTACTGCCTTTCCAGCGCCTTCTGCTTATGATGATTTGGTCTTTTGAATTCTTCTGGCCTTGCCATGCGGTTGTAGGCCTACATCAACGTGTCTCTTTCCGTCCCCTTCATGTGTTCTATCACAATACTGTCTGCCTTCATGTAGCTCCGTGATGTCTTCATCTTTCCAGGTCAGACATTTTCTGGACAGCATTATGCTACTCCATCATGGTCATGAGCCTGGCATTTAAGTGCTCCCGCCACATGGACGCACGAAAGAAACGTCACTGACATGCCCTCACGTGGTGTGAATCTTAATCGTATGTTCTTCACTTCGTTCAGACCTAGCTCATTTACATAATGTGCAGAGGATATACTAGGAGGGGAGCAGTAGAACAGCGAGCTAAGTTCGGACTTCCATATGACCGTTTATGTTGTTCAGATATACAGTACGGCCCAACCGTTTTCACAGCAAATTTGAAATCGGAATTTTAACACTGATAGATTTAAATCTAACACTATATGGGTGTATATATGGGGACCACCACAAAAGTGTTAAATTAACACTTAAGTAAGTGTTAGAAGTTACAACACTAACACGGTGTTGACATTTTACACTGTGAGAGTTAAACAGAAACACCACGTTGGAGTATTTTTAACACCAGAGGAATGTTAATTCTTTCTTGAAAACAACTCAAAGTGTTGCTTAAGTGTTTACTTAAGCCCAGTGTTAAACTGACACTAGTATAGTGATGATTGCATGTATATTATTACTTTATTGCCAAATAATGCTTCTTGTTTTAATCTCTAGAAGAGTAAAGGAGGTGTTGTATACAGTTTAGGGATGGCGAAATTTAAAAAAAATCTTGAGCCTCATTAACTGATTAAAGGTAAACTATGCAGTATTGGCAGTTTCCTTACTGTTTTCTCGGTTTTTGCTTCTTTTTCGCTGGCTCTGTCATGATGAATGTCTGAGAAACTCCATCGCTACCTTTTTCTAGCTGGTGCCTGGCGTGTATGTGTATTTGAATGCAGTAAAGCAATTCGTTACACTCGTTATACTTCCTGACACTGAGGCCGTCGGCCCGCCGGTCCACAGTTGCAAGGGTGGTCACCATTCAACCCGAAAAAAAGTCATATAACCATTCCAATGACTCTGAAGCTGTTAAATGAAGGTACATTAAGCTAAAAAACTTGCATATTAGGCTAAAAAACCTGCATAGTGTGCCTTTAAAGTCGGTCACCGAAAATTCTATAACTGCCATTTATGATACCCGTGTCCTGTCGCGCGTCTTTCTCTGCCCTTGAAACAAGTTATCCCCCCATTTTAGAATGGTTAGGCTCCCGTCACACAATGTTAGTTCGTGCCCTTTGTATTATACATTTTCCCCAATCATTGTCCACTATTTGTAGAGGAACTAGATGTACCGCAGAGCGGTACAAAATATGACCGCCGCCCAGTCCAGCACATTTTTTCCACAAAAAGAAATCACGCTGAATCACGCCTATATGATTCTAACTGTCTCACTAAATTGCATTATCCACACTCAATTCTCACTGGTATCTGCTAGACAACAAGTACCAAAACATGATTAGTTCATAGATTTCACATGTAAAATTCATTTTATACAACCCCACCTCCATCTTGCCTGTTCATAATTCTGAGAAATTCTTGAATTGTGTGCATGTACATGTTTATGTTATGCGTGTGTGTGTGTGTGTGTGTGCGTGCTTGTGTGTATGCCTGCGTATGTGCCTGTGCATGCAAGCGTACATATGTCTACTGTGTGAGTATGTGTCATACGTATGATTACTGTGAATGT
This sequence comes from Alosa pseudoharengus, assembly GCF_046254945.1. Lineage (NCBI taxonomy): Eukaryota > Metazoa > Chordata > Actinopteri > Clupeiformes > Clupeidae > Alosa > Alosa pseudoharengus. The sequence goes on from NW_027468663.1 coordinate 6,348,173, forward strand.
ATGTGTGTGTGTGTGTGTGTGTGTATCTGTTTGTGCACATGTGTGCACATGAAATGGGTTAACATGACCCCTGGAGGCAAACATACGGAAAAAAATGGTCATCCTAGGCCCTACAGTTCTCAAGATATTCACAGAGAACTGTGTCTGCCCTACCCTCCTTTCGGGGGGGTCCAGTCCAGCGGGGGGGCTACAGATCAAAACGAAAAATTACGGTTCCATGCTATCCATGTGGGGGTACATGCCCACCAAGTTTTGTGTACCCCGGTCTTTCAGTGTCCCGGGAATCCTTGTTGGTGTACGTCACTAAATGTACACATAAATTATTTTATTGTAAGGCCCCCCATGAACGAAAGTACACAAAACTTGGCATGCATTCGGAGGGTGTCATAATGATCCTACAATTTCAATTTCGTGCAGTTTTGACCATGTCAGCCAGAGATATTGTGATGAAAACACCTAATTTTTTGCTTTTTAATTTTTAACTAGGTGGCGCTATACATGAAATAAGTGGTAATGGGATGGGTTGACATGGCCCCTTGAGATCAACATACAAAAAAAAGGTGGACCTCCTAGGCCCTACGGTTCTCGAGATATTCACAGAAAACTGTCTCCGGCCACCTACAGGCCAGTTGGTGTATAGTAACATAAATTAATTTATTGTGTGGCCCCCCATGAACGGAATTCCACGAAACTTGGCGTGCATTCAGAGGGTGTCATAATGATCCTACACTTCCAATTTCGTGCAGTTTTGACTATGTTAGGTCACAGATACCTGCGATTACAACACCTCATTTTTACTTTTTTGTGTTTAACTAGGTGGCGCTATACATGAAATGAGTGGTTATGAAATGGGTTGACATGGCCCCTTGAGATCAACATACAAAAAAAAAATGGTCCTCCTAAACCTTACGGTTCTCGAGATATTCACAGAAAACTGTGTCTGCCCTACCCTCCTTTCGGGGGGTGCAGTCCAGCGGGGGGGCTACAGATCAAAACGAAAAACGATGGTTCCATGCTATCCATGTGGGGTTACATGCCCACCAAGTTTCGTCTACCCCGGTCTTTCAGTGTCCCGGGAATCATTGACAGAAATTTGGACATGCGAAAAAGAAAAAAAAAAAAAAATCTGACTAAACCTATATGACCGCCGCTTCGCTGCGCGGCGGTCATAATAACACACTTGTAACTCAATAAGCAATCAACTATTTCAATAAAATAGTTATAACTTATATTTCAGCCGGCTGGTGAGACTACAGCATGAAAAGGATGACAATAGGTTTTCAATAGAATTTTTATTAAGTTTTCAATGTGTGTTTAAAACAAGAACAGGAACAAATGCAAAAAAGACTGGGAGGGAGGTATGGTGACACTGCAACATAAAAAGAAGGTCTGACACTCATTTAGGTTTCCAAAAAATAAAAAGATTTCAGTTTCCAAAGTTTGAACAACAATTGTGTGTGAACTACACAAAAGACACAATGTGGAAGGGATGGGTAGCCCTGTACTCTGTACACCTATAAGAGGGACATGGTAAGGAGGATGCAACATTTGGCTGGAGTCGGGAGTGTTATGGGAGGTGTGGAAGATGCTGGATCAACACAACTCCATTTGTGTAAGGGCCCATCGTGTGGACCTCAAACATAAAAAATGATCTTATCTGACCATTCCAGTCATATATCGCACACCCTTCTTGTCCTCTGCATCCTTGGTCCTGGATAAGCAGAACAGGCACAGTGGAGAATGGAGGGAGAGAACAAAGCAGGTAACACTCAGTGTATACTTGGGACAACACATTAAGTAAGTAGCAGAAACCTAAGCAAGAGGCCATCTCCAGCAAGAGGCCAGCAAGAGTTTTACATACCCATACACAGCTAACCATTTGCAAGGCTGGTTGGGGGTGCCACAAGTCCACACAAAAACTATAACAATAACAACATGAAGAATGATTTTGTTGGGGATTACTTTCAGAGTGATCTATGCCCTATTAACCTGACTACACTTTTCAGTTATCCAAAAAAAAGACATTTGTCCTACTTACAAAGATCACTGACCTAATGAAAGGCAATGCCCTCTTGTCACGTCAGTCTCTTCCATGCAAACTTTGCTATGTATTTGACAAATTACTTGGCAGATAAAGCAATCAAAATTACACCAAGAACACTAACACGAAATGTACAATTACTGAAAACTAAATGAACTGAAACCGATCATCAGTTGGAGCAAACTGTCCCACGACCACGCTCGTGCCACACTCGCCTACTGCTTGTGCCACTGTCCCGTTTGGAACAGTGAACAGTAGTGGCACTGGGCTGGCAAGGGACACAAGAGCCACGCACCAGTAACAACAACAATAACTTCTAATAGTCTAGGTTTTGCTCCTACTGCTTCCCCTGAAATTCATAATTGAAATCCCCTCGTTCACGAGTCGTGGACACTAGCCTATATCATGTCATGTTCAGCCCATGGTTCAGTTCATAACGCCATACAACTCGCCATCTAGCAAGCTAGTCTATATCAGGTTTAAAGACAATAATCACATTAATTTCCTCCATGTTTCACCTGAAGAGCGTTAATCACAAACCCATTGATAACCAGCACATCTGAATATAGAGTTACCATGCTGTATGGAATGTATTTTATCAATGTAGCATTTAATATGAGAACAGCTTTCGTGTTCCCCCTCATAGCATGTCTAACGTTAAAGGAATACGCCACCCCTAGGTGAAATTGGGTCTCTCCCCGCAGTCCCTAGAGTTGGATGAGTGAGCCAAAGCGTTTTATAGCCGACCCAGCCATTGTCCTAATCTGGAAACGGCCCGGTTAGCTTTAGCTTAGCGTAGTCGCTGTAATCCGGTGCTGCCAGCTAGCATGTCGTTGCAAAAGTTAATCAAATAACTCAAGATTTTTTATAATGTTTTCTCGTAACCTGTACATTCACATCGAGTACAAATATCAATGCAAATTAACACGAAGGGATTTACTAGACCAATTTAGATTTGGAACTATTTTCGGGCATAGCACCGGCAAAGCACCGCTGCCAGGCGCAAAGACATCACGCAGCATTGTTGCGAACTATTTGTTTCTCAGCAAATGCCACGATGAACGGTAACAAATAGGCTAGGTTATGTAGGCTAAAGTCATATCGTGGGTTGTTTATTATTTCGTTTTGGCAAGTAGCCGTATAATAAGCGGGATAATGTATAGAACACCGGTCATTACTGTGAAAATAAGTCCCTTCAGGGCAGAACAAGACCCCTCCGCTGCGCGTCGGGGTCCGGTTTGCCCTGTCGGGACTTATTTTCCCAGTAATGACCGCCGTTCTATACATTATCCCTTACCAGGGTTGGGTCAGATTACTTTGAAATGTAATCCATTACTGACTACAAATTACATGGCAATTTTTGTAATCAGTAACGTAATCAGGATGTAACATGTAACGTAATCTGATTACTTTAGGATTACTTTTAGATTACTTCAATAAATATGTCCCTTAAGTAAAAGACACCACCACTGAATTGATGAAAGAATTCTCATTCTATTTTTCTGTTTATTATTTCATTACATCTAAGAAATCTCTTTGCTTTGAGTAAAGCATTCCTGTGTGATTTAACTGATCTTTTCCTCCAAAAATCTTAATGTAGCCCCTTGTTTTAGTGTTACCATTTACTTTGAGGTCACCAGGTCTCATTGTCTGAAAAACACCCAAAACTAATACATTTCTATAGCTATTCTCCACTTTGGGGGTGGTATTTTGGTGGTTGAAATTTTCCCCATCCCAAAATTGATCACTTAGTCATCATGGATGTGATCATGGATCACTATTCTCCAAACATGCACAACTCAGGTTAACCTTTATAAGGGCAAACCTGGACAATGAATTTAGCTTTCGCTGGATTTTTTTGACCCAGGGACATGGCCTGAGATTGAATAACACCATGTCCATTTCAATTGTGGGGGTGAGAAAATGATTCCTTTTGGATGTTTTTCAACCAGGGGGACCTGGATACTTTCTCAAAGTAAACGGTAACACTAAAACAAGAGGCTACATTAAGATTAGGAGGAAAAGATCAGGCAGTGTGCCGAGAGACCTGCCCCAATAGTAAATAAGTTAGTAAGTAAGTATAGATACTCTTTTGATTTTAGTCTTCCAATCCGCGAATTAGTGAAGCACAGTGAATACACAGTGAGGTGAAGCACACAATGAGCACACAGTGAGGTGAAGCACACACCAACCCGGAGCAGTGAGCTGTCTGCTACAACGGCGCTCGGGGATCAATGAGGGGTTAGGTGCCTTACTCAAGGGCACTTCAGCCGTGGATGTGGGCATGGGAGAGCAGTGCTCAACCATCTCCCCTGCCCACATTTTTTCTACTGGTCGGGGATCGAACCGGCAAGCCAGAAGCTTGTCGAATTAAAAGATAACTAGGCTATCATTAAAAAGTTGCATTGCTTGCATTATAAAATGTAATCAGGTAATCCCCAACAATGTAACTGTAATCTGATTACATAATTTTTTTATTGTAATCTGGGCTGATTATAGTTACTTGATTTTTGTAATCTGATTATGTAATCCAGATTACATGTAATCCGTTACTACCCAACCCTGTCCCTTACATAATAAAGAGAGCATAATAAAGCATAATAAAGAGGTAAAGAAATCATGGTACCATATTCATGCAAACACTAACACTACAGTTAAAGGTCTTTATTTAAACCAGTAACAAGAATCTATATTACATCTAGTATAACCTTTATGGAAATATGATAGCTAAGCCCTCTCCACTGAAGTATGAAACAGCAAGTGCTGCACACAGTGTGGAGGGGAACGCTGCTGCTCCGATATTTATACTATCCAACCAGCAAATCAGCACCCTCGAAATTCAGACGGGGCGAATTTGAAAAGTGTGATTGTCAGATTCAATAGCTGTCCATTCAAATTGACCAATTAGGTGGGGCAGAAGAAATATTTGGCCCTATCCCAGCCCTATTCTAGATCCGGCCATGGGGACCGTTCGTTATTTATGGAATGGACCACCGGAGGAAAATAGGGGAGGGTCATGTCTTTTTATTCTTTGTTGAGGGGAGGGTCACCCAACTTTTGTATTCATGAAAACAGCAAAATTTGGGCCGTCGCCAAGGGCCTCGCACCTGGCCAAAGATTACATTAAGCATAAAAATTTCCGGAAACTTTCCATGGGAAGTTAAGCTGGGGAATTTTGGAAATATTCCAAATTGGAATCTTTCATGGAATTAAAGGAAATTATGGGAATTAATGGCAATTCACAGGAATTAACTGGGAATTTTTGGTAATTCCTACTGTTTCATATACAGACATTAAAATTTTGTTTCGTAATAAGCAATATGATTTGTTTGTTTGTGTTTTCGCTTAGCTTAGCATACAAAGCTAGCTACCATGCTAGCGGGAATCCCATTCTCTGCCTAGGATTTACTAGCGTGCTAAGATAGCAACACTGAAACCACTGAACTGCCCAAGATACACCACGCCACTCAACAACAAAATCCAATTGGTTGGAACATTGACTGACTATCAGTTTGTTCAGTTAGAATCCCAGAAAATAGAAATATAATGACACAACATACCACCCAAACTAAACCTTATAGATTATGTAAATTATATATAAGTTGTCAAGCTTAATCAGACAGATTAATCGTCCCATTACAGTTTATGCAAAATTACGTACACCCATTTGAATGAGGACAAAAGTGACGACAAGCCCATAACTGGGCAAATCTGTTTGCAAACTTCCCCCAGTTTCACAGTTATTCCCACACAAGATGACATTTTCACTGGGAATTTATTTTCCCCATGCACATGAACGCACCATAGGTTTCCTTTATGTCTAGTAGCCTATGCTGATTGCTGTGTGCATGGGATTGACGTATGTGCAGGGTAGAAATTTGACTGAAATTGCATTAAATCAGGTTGTTTTAACTAATATTATGCTGCAAGATGGGGTTTTGTCCACTGCATTTAAGTTCCCTGTTATAGACTAACTTGCCAGATTAAAAATTCCCAGTTTATTCCTGTTTATTCCCGTTAATTTCCGTATATTCCCGTTAATTCCCATGGAAAGTTTCCAACTTTGAAAATTCCCGGAATTTTGCAACCCTATTCTTAATTAATGCCTATTAGCCTAAGCAAAAAGCTTAACGTGGCTTAATGTCCTAAAACAACGATTGGTGATCACCAAATTTCTCTCATATTGTTCCTAATAATCAGTAAGAACCTTCAAAAAATTTAGCATGAAGTCATATTAGGCCTATGAACTTTAGGTGACGTGACATGTTTCTTCAATCTCCTTCACTGACGCTTATGGAAAAGGCTTAACGTCCCAAAACAACGATCAATGATCATCACATTTCTCTCTCATATTGCTTCTCATAACCATCTCTACAAATCTAGCCCAAAGTTTTTTTTCTTTTTGAGTTTGTCCGAATCCCAGGACATAACGTACTGGACCAATAGGCTCGAGATATAATTCCAAAGGGGACAGATAGGCTACTGCACAACTTAACAAGATTGAACGAACCTTCCCGAACTTTGAAATTGCGATCAGTGACTGGCGTTGGGTGAACAAAGCTTTTCGAAGTTGAATAGGCTATTTAAAAACTTTGCGCACCGTCACGAGAGACTAGTGGGCTCGCCCTTTTATGAATTGAAAAAGACGCTACCTGCAATTCGCTGGCCTATGATTTCATTGATGCGTTTGCGGCAAAGTAAGGAAGAAAATTTATTTTTTTCTGAGTCAGGATATGGCAAGTCAATGTCATTTATTTGTCCAATGTTAGCCTACAGACCAGTTTCCATAGTGCACATCTTATCATTAGTTTGAATGTTGTGTGTTTCTGCTCATTGACAAATAGCGTTCAGCACAAAATCACGCCCAATTAATTACCCCTGTTAAAGTGTTCGCCTTTGTTACACTAGTTTGGTTTTGTGATGTAGGATAGCCTATGATAAACGGCTTATGGCCATATATATGACTCAGCTAATGTTATAGGCTATACAATTTCTCTTAAAGACAAGCTGATGTAGCCTATTAGCCTACTATTAAAATGCACGGACAGTAGGCTGATTTCATGCACGTAAGTGAAAAGGGCCTCGCACCTGTCAAGTTCGCACAGGGCCTCACAACCCTCCTCCTAAGACAGTGGGAAAAAGTTAAAATAGTAGGCCTACGTGATAAACCCGGAAAAAGTTGACTAGGCTATGTTTCGGTCCCGGTGATTATTTGTGAAATTGTGCAAATGACAGCCTTTTCAAGGCATTTAAAGGAAGGAGTGGTAGCATGCAAGCTCCAAGCTGACCCAGTACAGAAAGCATCAATAAATTGTTGGGGAGGGTCATGCGTTTTTTCGCAATCACTTTGGAGGGTCATAGAAAAATTTATTGCTGGCGAGGGAGGGTCACGTCTTTTTTGACTAACGCTCCCAAAACTCCTCCGGTAGCCCCTTAAATAAATAACGAACAGTCCCTAAGACTCTTTGTCCTATTCTGAAGGTGGTGAGCATAAAGGGTTTCTGTCTGGAAAAAAAAAAAAAAAAACATACACACATTTGGTTTTAATGGATGCAGTTTGGGGTAATTACGCTGCTTTGTTTGTCAGTGTGAAAACTTTCATTTCACATTCATCAATTATTTTCAGGTATTGGGAAGTCTGGAGACGTCTGAGATGTCTACTCAGATGATGCAGGAAGTTGTTATCTCACCAGATTAGCTGTGCATTCAGTCTTAATGACACCTGTCCTATTGCATTTTTTTTCCAGAATCACTTGACAGCTGAGTCTGGATCAGCTAGGCTTCTATGAATGAATCTGATTCTGACCAGATGTCTTCGTTCAGATGAGCTGTAAGGCTGCATAGGTCCGTCTGAGGAGAGAGCCTCTGTGTTTACAGAGGAAGTTGGACTGAAAGCAAATGGAAGCAAAAAGAGAGCCTTCAGCTAACTTGTGCACATTTTTGTCGTGAAGTCTGGCGAAATTCCTGATTGACAAAACAGGCTTGTCTCCTAAATCCAGCCCACAGCTTCACAGATGCACTGTTTCACTTAATCTCTTTGATTTAGTGCCACTACTTCCAGCACTGATTTTTTTGAGGCACTGGATGGGCTTGGTTGAAATATTTTACAAGTTCAGTCAGCTAACAGTATAATTGCTGCTATCCACATAAAAAGCCTAATTAGCCCACCATTAAAGGACTTGTGTGAAATTCTGTAAGATTCATTAGCAGCAAACACACTATCTAGCCAGGCCAATACAAGGCGATAGTCAAACTTACAGATGATAATGGCCTGGACTCCTTGCCGCCAGAATAGAAAAAAACATTTGCTTCCCCTGGCCGTCATTGGACCTGCGGAACTGTGAAGATGCTGATTGATGTGCAAGTTGTTGTGTGTTGTCCATTTTTAAACATTTGGATAAATTAAAGAAGGAAGATGTTTTCTACCAAAGAATATCCTGTTTTTATCTTTTTAAAAAACAAGATGGTGGACACTTTTTTCACATTTGGTGGCAGCGGTGGGATTATCCCTCTAGTTGTGTGGAGGGGACCCACATTTCAATTGATTTTAATACGAAGGTGTACTGCGGAGAAGGGGACGGCAGGCCGATGAAGAGACCTGGGGAGAGAGATCACTGGAGGAGTTACACTGCTGTCCTGTTGGGTTGGCCGAAGCCTGAAGGAGGAATAGCTTGGAAACTCCTTGTTGCTGACGTAAGTCTTGTGGGGAGCTATTGCCAAGCCTAGGAGAGCAGCAGTGAGTGAGGATTTCCTGAACATATCCAGTGGCAGACTGGCCTGTGGCCTTGGGAGTAGGCCGGTGCTTAGAGAGCCTGTTATCCGCTGGGACTGCAGAGGGCTGAGCGATGTGGCAGGCAGTCTGGAGGCCTGGATGAGGAAGTTTTAGATGGGCTGTGTATGCTGTAAAGAGTGCAGTGTTGAGCCAAGACGGAGTGATTTTGGAATGAAGACTGGCAGTCACCTGATTACGGTGTACATTTTAGGACATCCTCAGCTGTCAGACATCAGATGAAAAGGCATCAGGTCTCAGGAAAACCGCTGTCAAGTTTACGGAATTACACAGTCATGTCTCAGACATCAGATGAAAGGAGTCAGGTCTCAGGAAAAGCGGAGTCAGACTACTGTAAAAGGTCTCAGATAAAAAGTTATCAGTCGGGTTTCAGACATCAGATAAAAAGGAGTCAGGTCTATGGAAAACCGCTGTCAGAAAAAGGGGAGTCAGACAAAAAGTTCTCAGATGAAAAGTTATCAGAGTCAGGTCTCAGGAAAACCAAAGAATCATAATGTGAACTAGCTTGCAGAAAACAACTAGGACCTAGAACTCTAGAATTCTATTTCGTATTACAGGGAAGCTACACAACTGAAGAAAGAAGCTCTGGTCGCCCCATTCAAGGACGCTTGTCAAAAAAGTCCAGGGAAGCTTTGGCCACTCTGACGTGACAGCATTTTACGTTCGATCATGTTCTATCTTAATACTTCCGTCTATTCGATTGGTTGCTGGTCGTTGGTCGCTGAACTGCATCATAGCTTATTACCATAAAGTTGAGTGACTTTCAACTTTCTGCTTGACGCTCAAGACGCCCAAAACGCGACGCCGACGGATTTGACGCTTCTGGCAGCTGAGAGAAGCTGGCTTCCATTGAAAATGAATTACTTCCTGACTCTTTGGAAGCTCAAGTCGGCGGCGGTGTGTACGTACAGTGAAGCGTTGCATCTGCTGCAACAAAGCTTCCACTATTCTGGCGCTTAAAAACACAACATTCCATTCATTATAGGATACTAAATCATTCAGTCATGAAAAGAAAACAACAGCAGCAGCTTAATATTTTTCAGGCGTTAACCGTAACGTTAGAAGATGTAGGCGTAGGCCTACTGTTCTTAGCAGTGAGGCTGACACTGACAGCAGTGAGAGATTGTCCTCTACGGTCACGGTCTACACATGTTTAAAATGTTGAATTGTTTGCTTACCTCTAGGCTTATTTTAAATAAAACACTGGCTGGAACCGGGATTAAGTTAATGCGTAGAGCAGAGGTTCTCAGCCTTTTTGGGGCTAAGGCACGTCATGACGAGTCGGGTTGGTGCGGGTGTTAAAATTCCTTGACTGTGCGTAGGCCTATGCCTATCATCTAAAAGTTTGGGTCAACCAAAACAGCAGTGCAATGTATAAGAGTGTTGTGAGTCAATCCTTATTGTTAGTAAGTTACCATAACTGTGTTTTTCTCTCGCAAATCGCGACATAAACTCATTGGTTTATTTTTTCTTTTCTTTCCCTTTTTCGCGGGTTGGGCAGTGAAGTTATAATGCGCATAAGGTTCACCTAATTTGAGTCAGAGCCACTTGCTTTGTAAAGGTATTTCTGTCCTTTCCAAACTGCGTTAAAATAGTGTGTTTAGCAACCAGAATAAAAAAAAAATCCCGGGAGAGAAATCTCCCTCATCCCAGAACTTTTAAAAAGCGTGAAACACCACTATAAGCCCACGTAAACTACAGCCAGTGTTGTAAAAGTTAGACGCTTACTGCTTAATGCAGTAGGCTATTTGATAAAGCATGACATAAGAGGGGCTTTCTGTTCCAGTTTATGTAAAGGTTTTTCTTAGGCTCAATAAGGAGAGGCTAGCCTAGGGGGGGGGGGGGGGGGGTTGGGTCACGTCTGGTGCGTACTATGGAATACAACCCTAGCGGCGCCTCTGTCGCCCAGTGAAGTGACGGATGGTGTTGTTTCAGGTTGGTGATTTCACGTTAAGAGCTTTCAGTCAGTTAGGCAGGCTAACGTTAGGCTACTTGGCTAGCTCCCTAAATGCTTAACGTTAACGTTAAATGTCCTCGTTCGTCGGCGGAAAAGGCAAATTCAGTACTCTCATAGGCTAGCTAAGCCTACTGCAGAATAAGCAATTCCAGCTCCCAAAACAAAGTGATCCTTGTAATAAATTAGGCTACACTGTTTTGAAATGTCAGAAAAACCCATTAACAGTTATCTGCCCATGTCAACTTTTCAGTGTCATATGTTGCACAAAAGAATGTTAACTGTTAGCCTACCTTAAAACCTTGTTGACATCCTATCCACCACCACAGATCTTATAATCCAAGAGTCCACATAAATATACAAGTCATGTTATGTTGTTTTGGCTGCCTAACTAATTATTAACAAACAAAAACCTTTCCATAAGTGTGTTAATCAAGCACCATGCAGTCTGCATTCATAATCTTGCTTGATTTTATGCACCTGTGTAAAGGGACCTGAAATTACAAAATTAATATAATTTAGAAACGCCTATGTCAAGATGATAATGCATTCCTTCTAAAATACCCTTGTATCATGATGACTGGCCATACTGTAATTATATCATAATATTATGTATATTATAGTATAAGATATTCTATATATTTGTCACACAGATGAAATCAGGGAAGAGGAAGAAGGAGAATAGCAATAATAAACAATATGTCATATCAAACAATAGCCTAATGAAACTAAACAAATACTATAATATACAAACCATAAGAAACGCTTAATTAACTAAGTACATGCTAAACAGATATGAACAGATATTGCCTCTTGAAAGACCCAAAACTATAATTTTACACAGGGTAGTGCCAGTCAGATACCTTGAATCTGTTGAATGTTAGTTTCACATTTTTTAAGTCTCAATGTGTCCATTAGTTTACACAAAATTCACTAGAAGTCATTATTTAAAAAAAAAAAATTAAATGGGCTAAGCCCCGAATGTTTACAATGTCTGGCTCCGCCCCTGCAGCCGAGTTTGTTTGTAGTATCCATGGCAACGTGGGTTTACTTTAGCCTACACACGAGTGAACTAGCCTTCAGAAAACAACTATTTTGTAGCCTATTATATCACAAATAAGTTTGCTTGTTGTACCAGTTTAACAGAAATAGCTGTTTTTACTGAAACCTGACTCTGATAGCTTTTCATCTGAGAACTTTTTATCTGACTCCGCTTCTTCTTACACCGTTTTTCCTGAAACCTGACTAACTTTTCATCTGAGAACTTTTTGTCTGTGACCTTTTCGTCTGACTCCGCTTTTCCTGAGACCTGACTCCTTTTCATCTGATGTCTGAGACATGACTGTGTAATTCCGTAAACTTGACAGCTGTTTTCCTGACACCTGATGCCTTTTCATCTGATGAGCTGAGGATGTCCTAAAATGTACACCGTACCTGACCGCACATTCTGTTTTGTTTTTTATGCTTCAAACTGTTTGTAAGCTTAAAAGAAGGGGAAGGTAATGTGAAGATGCTGATTGATGTGCAAGTTATTGTGTGTATTGTGTATTGTGTGTCCATTTTTAAACATTTGGATAAATTAAAGAAAGAAGATGTTTTCTACCAAAGAATATCCTGTTTTTATCTTTTTAAAAAACAAGATGGTAGACACTTTTTTCACAGGAACATTAACAGTTAAGCTAACACAAAAATAAAGCATCTATTAGATTAGATTCAACTTTATTGTCATTGTGCAGAGTACAAGTACAAAGACAACAAAATGCAGTTTGTCTAACCAGAAATGCAAAAAAGCAAAGCGCAGCGCATGCAGCATTTTGGCGCTCTTGTGTGTGCCGCAGTCAAAGTTCTGTCATGTTGAACTTTGACCACAGCGTGCTGTAAATCATAGGTATTTTGCACTTAACCCGGCGGCAAGCACAGCAAAAATCATTACCTCACCAAGAGCAACCTATAGCGGCGAGCGCATCACATACCGCATGCAATGTGATCCCCCCCTTTATGTTCATCTGCACAAGGTAGACTCCTCTAGTTAAATAATGTGGAGTTTTAGAGGTGAGTTCAGCAATACTGTAGCGTCGGTGGATGTACATGTCTAATGTTGAGTGTCTCCCAGAATGCAGTGCGAGTGAATGCTATAATGTGTAATGTCGGTTATAATAGTTGTAGTTGCGTTTACCATGTTGTGTAGTTGTTAGCGTGTTAGTCTCTTTAGTTGTACCTCATGTGTTTATCCTCGTGTTGATGTGTGTGGTAAACCCTTATTGTGTATTACATGTGCGGCTGAGACTACCCCTGTGTTGCCCTATGTAGTTATCCTAGTATGTCTGAGTGTGTTTGAGTCTTCCTGTTCCAATAAATGGCCGTCCTGGCCAAAGGTGATTCTTGTCTGAGGGTGAGATCGTTACAATACATTTCACTGGTAGCTTGAAGACCTGAATCTAATATAAAAAAAAACTTGACAGTTTAGTATCTACCAACTTCAGTGCGGATATGTTTTAGCGACAGTAACCTTTGTTTAGGCTACAGTAGCGCACTATGGCTAATCATCCAAACAAAACAGCACTGGCTCAAAAAGTAACTTTGGCTGGGTAAAACAAAAACAAATATAGCTGCAAGCAGCAATGCGGGGGCCTAGCAGAGCGCTATAGAGCAGAGCGCAGAGCAAGCACTCAGCAGCAAGAGGACAAATTACACCAACGTCTTTGTGCGTTCTCACAATCAGCTACCATGTCCCTCTACCAAGTTTGGACTTCATACACCAAAGTGTTGCTGAGATGTGAGCTCACTTTCTTTATTACAGCCCCCCTAGAGGCCAAATAAGACCACTTTCCTTCATGTCCTCACAATCAGCTAATATGTCCCTGTACCAAATTTGGACTTCATACACCAAAGTGTTGCTGAGATACGAGCTCATTTCCTGTATTACAGCGCCCCCTATAGAGGCCAAATGATGCCAATTTCCTAGTGTGTCATCATAATCAGGTAACAGGTCCTTATACCAAGTTTGGACTTTGTACACCAAAGCGTTGCTGAGATACAAGCTCACTTCCTGTATTACAGCGCCCCCTATAGAGGCCACATGATGCCAATTTCCTAGTGCGTCCTCACAATCAGATACCAAGTCCCTGTACCAAGTTTGGACTTCATACATTAAAGCATAGCCGAGATGTTAGCCCACTTCCTGTTTGGTGGCTTCATCGCCATATTTGATTGGCTGTCACGGGCAAACAAAAATGAAATTAAAAGATCTGACAAGTATCGTTTGTGCGGCTCGGTCTGAAGATCATCTCCGACAAGTTCTGTGAAAATCAGATGAAATTTGTAACCGCTGAAACTTTTCGTAGAGTTTGGACTAAATCCATAATGGCGGAGGTCCAATATGGCGGAAAGTGATAGGATAGGGGTCGATGAACTCTGTATGGTCAAAGGATTCAGACACTACCTCAATTGTGAAAATCAGACAAAAGAGTCAAGGATCACGCGCATGAACACATGTCCAGCATTGAACTGGTGGTGGCGCTAGAGTGTTCAATGTATATGCATATAAATTGCTGTGAGTGATTGAGACAGTGTCCTGACTAATGGTATCGAGTTTTGTTATGTTAACTCAAAGTGCCACAGAGATGTTAGTCCACTTCCTGTTTGGCGCTTCATCACCATATTTGATTGGCTGTCACGGGCAAACAAAAATGAAATTGAAAAATCTGACAAGTATTGTTTGTGCGGCTCGAGCAGAAGATCATCTCCGCAAAGTTCCATGAAAATCGGATTAAATTTCTGACCGCTGAAACTTTTCGTAGAGTTTGGACTAAATCCAATATGGCGGAGGTCCAATATGGCGGAAAGTGACGTAATAGGGGTCATTGAACTTAGGTCGGTCCAGGGATTCCAACGGTGCCTGATATGTGAAAATCGGACGCACCGTTCAATGGTCACATACGTGAATGCAATCCAGGTTCGACCCATTGGTGGCGCTAGAGTGTTGGGCATAGAGTTCTGTAAATTGGTGAGAGTGATCATGGGACAGTGCTGAATAAGTGTGCCAAATTTTATAACTTTAGACCCAGCGGTTCAATTTTCGGCCAGATTTTGACCTGTTGGTGGCGCTAGATGGCTGGGTTTAGAGGTCCGTAAATGAGTGTGAGTGGTCAGTGGAGTGTCCTGAAACTTTCTGCCAAAAAATCTGAACTTTTTAGCCAGGCGTTCTATGGGCTGCCATAGACTCCAATGGCAGAAGTGTAATAATAGGAAAAGCTAGTAACTCAATGGGTGCCTTCGCAGCTTCGCTGCTTGGCCCCCAATTAATTATGAAACAGCCTTGATTTTATTGTAAGTAAATATCCAAGCATCCATTTTGTGTTCATTTGAGACAGCACTGATTTGTAATATAAAATATTTAATGCAGGAGTGTTGTCGTGGATCTTGATGTGTAGCCTGCCTATACTTCAAATTCAGCTTTTCTGGTTGTAAACCTAAAATGCAAGGATAGTGAAACAAAGATACCCCTGGGTCCTTGGTGTAACATTGAGGTTATTCAAGGAACTATTCCATTTTTACAGTGTAGTTATCTGACTTGTTTTCACACTGAATCGCCCTTATTGCCTCAAGCATTAAGCACAGGTTGGCCAGAGGCTATTCACCTTATTCCGCACGCAAACGGGGGCATCGCAATGGTTGAGTTGAGACAGAGTTCTATCGGGATGACTGCCATCATATGTTATGGGTCATCCTAAAGTTATGAACGTTTATTTAGGGTTTTGGAGAATGAAGACATCTGTAATATATACCTTTCCTATCTGAAGTTAGGAAAACACTAATTTAGGAGTGGATGTTCTGTAATGACTTTCAACATAGTTACCATAGTTAGGATTTGTGAATTAGGAAGTTTCTGTAATACGGCCCCTAAGTTAAGTGTTTTGGTTTATTTTAGACAGTAAATAATCAGATAATGCATTGGGTTTGGTGTAGAACTAAAGAAAGCACATATTATGACAATTATTGTATTGACATACAGTGCTGAGAATGGCCAGACCATATATTTTAGACCATCTAAAATATATCTCCATAGGCTACGATACGGGAGGCCACCACCGAATATCATCTACCCATTCTGTAGAGGTGAATAGCCTTGGGCGACGAAGTAGGCTACAATATTGCAATTTTTCGTTTTCTCCCAAGTTAGCCTCTCCATCCTCTTCTGGCGTGTTATCTCAATGAAGCTAATTAGCCGGAACTAGCCGACTGGAATATTGAGTACAAGGCTGAAGAAAATACATTTCTAAAATGGGCGTGGTGGAATAAGGTGGGGCCAGAAACCCGGGGCCAATAGCCCTGAGGAAGCCCCAAAAAGACACGATTAAGCACCCATTGACGTGCATTGTATTTAATACAGTGGCACACATTGTAGCCTACAATATAATATTAAAAGAGAGGCGGCTCATGACAAGCTGGTTTGCATGCAAACTTCAGTGGATATCTGGATAATAGGGAGACATTATGTCAAAACAAGTTATTTCTTTACATTTTTTAGACAAAAAAAAAAACTCAAAGGCGTAAACAGTTAGACATATTGTCAAGGACTTGCTGGTTCCATCACCGTGGGGAGTTATTAGTGCTCTTCCACATCCACAGCTGACGTGCCCTTGAGTAAGGCACCTAACCATCAACTGCTTTCACGCGCAGCAGCAATAGCTGGTCCAGGTGTGTGTTTTTCTTATGGCCCGTAGTGTGTGTCCTCCTGGGGTGCTCACTGCTCCTATGCAGAGGATAAACTCTGGTGTTTGTGTGTGTGTGTGTGTGTGAATCACACTGGCCTCAGAGGACATGGTTTAAATTTGTACACAGCAAGTGGTCAATTTCAGAGCCCCGCTCACAAGAAGCCTTTTCCCACCCCTGTGTCTCCTACATGTGTATTCACAGTGAAGCTGTGAGCGCTGTGCTGTCCTGGGGAGAGGCCACTGTGGGTGGTGTGAGTGTAAAATACAGGTCAGACTTTGGTTGCAGCTGCTTCTGATGGGAGTGGCTCAAAACAGCCTGAACTGCCATAGATGCTATATGCTTTTTCAAGTTAGACTCATATGAATCAGACTGGATTAATACCACTTTAATCTGAACTGTCTATAACCTTGTGTTGAATTTAGAACACACATGTGGCAGTCGTTATGTAGTTCAAAAAAGTAATTGCGTGCACATCCCACCTTCTGGCAGGTGCAGGACAAATGAAACTACTTTACTCCAATGAAAATTTTTAATGTCCGCAACACTGTTTTAAACTCCCATATTTAATGTAAAAAAGGGGGATAGGTAGTTGTCAGTTCTTTAGCTCTATACAATATATCTTACACCTTCTTTCAGTGTTGAATTTCTTTATAGAAGACCAAACTGTATCAATATCTCTAAATTTGGAGACAATGTTAAACCTTAATTTTACCTACTACATTTTCATCAGTGGTTCAGAGATTGTAGCCATAATATGAGGTATTTACAAATCACAAAGTACACTTTCAGGATTGAAAGTCTCTCTCTCTCTCTCTCTCTCTCTCTCTCACACACACACACACACACACACACACACACACACACACACACACACACACACACACACACACACATTCCAATAATATTATCATGAATTCTTTTGGATACAATACTAGTGTCTAGTAGAGAAATGTGATATTGAGACAGCCCTAATACTGAACAGTGCAGTATGCTAAAGCAGTGTGTGGACAGAGTAAGAAATACATTTATTTCAGTTAGACCAGTGGTTCTCAAACTTTTTCTTTCATTCCCCACTTTGCCCCCTTGATCATTCTCGAGCCCCACCTGTCCCTCATCGCTCTAAGAAAGTAGTAGGTCAAACTTAAAGCTACATTGTGTAAGAACTTCTCCCATCTAGCGGTGAAATTCTATATGACAACCAACTGAATATTACTTTCTAGCCCCTCCCATTCCGAGCGCATTTTAACTCCTACGGTGGCCGTTTCATGCCAAGGTTAACATGGCTTCCAGTAGCCTACTACGACTTCGTCCAGTGTTCCTTCCAGCGATGAGGTTACTTTAGAAAACATTACACATTGCATTTAGTTATATAGCCAGTAAACATGTTGGTTATGACCTCTATGTAAAGTGAATAATAGTTTTACGTTTTCGTTATTTTGGTAGGCTACTATTTCATTGCTAGCATCAGCTATCAGATTCCCAAACGAATGCATGCTAATGTTAGTACAGTATCAGTGCTATCTTTATTCTGTATGTACGAGATTAATAGTGTAAGGCAATGTTTTTACAGCGTAGCCTACTATTTTTCTCAGTGAGCAGAGTCAGAGATCAGTCGATGCTACGGAGGTGCGAGGGAAAGGTAAAATGAAGAGGGAAAGGTAAAGAGAAGCCAAAAGACAGCCGGTGGCAGAGGATCGGTGAGACCTCCTAGGCAAAGAAGAAGACTCTCCAAAGATGACGAGGGGAGAGTGGAAGAACTTCAAAGACAACGGAGAGAAGCAACGGAGGTTTGTGTTTTTAATATATTTCTCTGAACAGTATCAATTCAATGACACCGAAATTAGCTCGGAAGCTGCACCAGGCACGTTCGTTTTCGTTGCGTCTGCTGCAACTAGCATACACCAGAAACAAAGACCATTCTTCTAAAATTGATTTTACGCGTTGCGAACGGAACGCTTCAGTTACGCGCTTGGTGTAGCTTCCCTGTTTGTATCTCCATTGTTTATATGTAGCAATTTCTAGCTGTTGCCAGTCAACTGCATGATGTGTTGTCTGCCAGTGAAATCATGACACATATGATTACGTTATGGTCTATAGAAAATGCTTTCACCTTTTCATTGTCCATACACATAGTATTCTTCATTTTGTGTAAACACTTGAAAAATGACAAGAGTACTGTTACTACTTTGCTAACCATCTAACTTTGCTACCTAAACAAGCCTATCTGATCTTATTTTTTGTGTCTTATTTCTTTAGAGATTTGTGGATGGAATGAGCCTGCAAGAGCACATGGACCTCACCACACAGTTGCTAGCGAGGCAGCCTGGTCTGGTGTTTGATGCATTGATGATGCATCAGCGCAGACATGTCATCCCCCCACCTGTGCCAGGGATGCCTTGGTGTACCTGTACACACTGCAGAGACATGCCAACCGATCGAGAGAAAACCTGTGTGAGCCTTCTGCCTCACTTCACACAGTACTGCCTAGATGAAGGTTTTCTCCGGATTCACAGGGAGGACATCACAGTATTAGGCTATGTAAGAGAGCCAGGTGACAAGAGTGTTCAGATATGCTGCCTACAGACATTTCATTTTCTGGCTGCATGGGTCTCTAGGACAGGGTAATATAAAAGAGTGATCCCAAGTTGCTGTGTATTTTGCTTTTATGAAAATAAAATATTTTTGTTATAAGAGACCATTCATGCTGTATTTCTTATACATTACATCCACAAACTTATAATAAAAAAGGAGCTGTAGTAATTTACCTTTTGAAACACCAAATGACGGTAACATGGTCAATAATGTTATTTGCAATATATATTTATTTACAGAAAGTAACAAATTATGGTATTTACACCCATTTACACAACCCTTTCATGGTGCCTTTGAAGCAACATGGACCAGCAATAGGAATCATTCTAAATGCGCAGCCTCCTGGAAAGCTGCTCCTGTGGAAGACATGAGGTGCCATTAGACATACACACCATTTTATAGTTCAACATATTGTTATTAATCTGTACAGTGCTATTTCGCCTAGACTGAGTTACAGGCAAAGGCAAGTGCATCACATACCAAGACCTCTGCTGACTTGTGTCCGCATCAGCTCTGATATAGGGGGTGGAGGTATAGGGGGGACGACACCAAGTCTTCTTGGGTCATTGGGCCGAAGGCTCCTCTTTCGAGGCATCCCAACTCCACTCGTGAGTCTCTTGTTTATAATTTTCCCCTGCAGTTCTGAGATGTATTCATATGTTTTCTCAGATTTCAGGGCGTACAAGCTGTATCGTCTTGCATGTTTGTTGTACAGTCTTCGGAAACTGTAATGGCACAAAGGTAAACTATTACAGGTCAATTACTCATTACAACAACTGACAAACTGGAGAGCACATACCAATCCCAAACCACTGTGTGCCTGTGGGTTTACTTTACAAGACAATACTGCATGTATTAAACTTACATTTGTTTGCCCTCAGATGTAGTTCTTGTTGGTCTGTTGCAGTGGAAATTGTAGTCAAGAGCTGCCAGCAGAACTCTTGCCTCATAAACCGGGGGAGTGAAAGCAAAGCGCTTACTGGCATACATCAGAACATGGTTCTGGAATGACTCCAGGTCTGCTGTTGATCTGTTTGAATAGAAAAGAAATCACACACACATCCACATTAGTGTGTGCATACATACACACACACAATTTGTGTACAATGTTACATGCTATACCTGAAACGCAGATATTTGTGGACATCCTTCAGCCAACGCTTGTTGAAAACAATGTCCACTAAGGCTTTGTGAGACTTAGAATCTCTCTCGATCCACTCCTTCCCATCTCCCAGATCGCTGTGTTGGCAGCTTCCCATTTGCCACGTGTGGATGTTGCAGACATGGTGACAAATGCCAATCCAAAGTGCCTGTGCAAAAAATACAAATATAATACATAATATATAAAACAAATTGTTATACAGAAAAGGGTCCCAATAGTACAAATATATATATAGATATAGTGGAAGCTACCAGCTACAATCAGTACAATAACAATCCTGCTTACAAGGAACTGCTCTTTGGTGTCAGCAGTCTTGCAACACCACCAAAAATGGTTGACGATGTCCTTCAACCAGTGGAGGAGAATGGACTGTCCTTTCACCTTCCCTGCCTTTGGGAAATAAAAACAAAATACTGAGGTATTTCAGAAATTGTCCATGGAGAGCTAAGAAAATGCATATTTCATCCCAACAGTAAACTACAGCCAATGATTCCCATGAGTCTTGAAACTTACAGCAGCAAGTTTCTTGGCCAGATTCTTGGCACCGTGCCACATGTCCAGACTGTGATGAATTCCAAGGTCCTTGTATTTGCCTTTATCTGGGTCTGTGAAGTGGGAAATCATAGCATTTCACAACATCTCTTTTTGCAATATTTGTATTCATATATGTTATCAGAGGAGCACTTACTCATAAGGGCTCCAATCTGGATATGAGCATCTGTGCAGATCTCCACCAGCTTTATCTCTCTGGAAAGCTTGTCCACAGTCTGGATAAATCCCTCCTTCTCCATGATGTTGGAGTTCCACGATGTATGCCGCTTGTCTATTGTTGCTACATGAATGATTTCCTTGGTGTCAAGCTCCATCGTGGTGTAGCTGCAGTACTGGGCACAATGCCCTGGTGAATCATTTCTGCCATCCCCTGTAAAAACCCAGGCATATTTCGTAGTAAGATTATATAATAAATATATGTCATTGCTGCAAGTAATTTATACATGCACCATTTCAACATACCTAGCACCACAACGTCTTTCCCTTGAAGGCGACGGATGGCCTCGGTATTCCTTTCTTCCCAGTATTCCTTGACTGCGTCAACACAGTATGTGTCTTGGATTGTGCAAAATGTGTTTGGGTTCACCATGCCCATGTTCATGAATTTAAACAATAGGGAAACCTTCCCATAGTTGTTCCCCGACAACAAAATGTTGGTGGATAGAAGGAAATCCCCAGCTTGCATCCCAAACTTCATCACAGGCTGCGAATTCCATCTCCACAGGCTATGTCCATTGGGACATACCTAAAAGTCAGAGAAGATTGATAAATGGATTTGAATTATACAACACTGGCTGTCACAAGAAAAGTGCTTGGTATTGCTACCAGTACCAGTTGTATTATGTTGTTACTGACTGGACTTACCCATTCCGCAATCATTGCCGTGCCCTTATAAGTGATGTTGATGTGAAAGGGGGCAACACTATCACACACCAGACCAGTCCTGAGAACACCTGTACATCTGTCCACCGGCAGCTTCATTAGTGTGACAAGCTGCCTCAAGCAGGTCTCATACAACACTGCCGCTCGGACACAGATGATATCATCTACACATTGGACCTTCAAAGGGTCTGGGTAACTGGGCAACTCAACACTGGGCAAGGGCTCGTCAGTAGGGTCTTCATGAGCAGAAAGGTCATGCACAGTTTCATCAAGCCCAATTACAGGAAGATGGTCAACAGTCTGCACTGCCTTTAATGCTCCACCCATTCTGTGGAGGCAGAACACACGGGCACCATGTAAAAATGTATGACAAAACACAACACAAAATATGGCCAAGTAACAACAGATGAGCACACACCGTATAGAAATTGGTGGAAGATACTCTTCGTCAGAGCTGTCATCCCTCTCTCCATCATCTCTTTGATGGAATGCAGATCCTTCATCTGTCCAGTCGATTCTGTAAGAAATAACATATTTAGAAAAAAAGAACTTCCACACAGTACAAATAGTAACATACCGGTATGTCTATAGGGTGTACTACTTACACACTGTTCATGGGGTCATTGAACACATTTTCATCCACATCCTCCGCGATGCTCATGTCATGTAGGCTTTGTAAAAAATATATATAAATGCTTATATCATGAAAATATACAATAGAGAACACATGTAGGGTTAGGGTATAGACATTATGAGCATTGATGGGTTACCTCTGTTCAAGGCTCTCAATTTCAGGGGCTTCTGCAATTGCGCCAAGATGCTCATCTCTGAAATAAATAAGCAGAGTGTTTCACAACATATGACAGTACATAAAATGGTAAACACCAAATTATTAAAAATATAATTTCTGTTATTATCAAACACAATCAAACAACAATCACATAGAGTCAACACAATTGTTTTCATGCAGTGACTGACCTGTCTGTCCCACTAGAGATGCTGGACACTGCTGGAGTTAATACTTTAGAGGGCTTTCCTTTCAGTGGTGTTGATGTGACTGCTCGAAGTTCTCTCTCATAGCTGGACAAAAAAGAGCAGTATGTTTGAATGTCTCACTAAACCACAAACAAAGTGCATTCATTTTATGACAGTGAAGAAAATGTATTTTGGTAGATGCACCTCATATACATACAGTAAATTGACTAAAGTTCAATCAAAACAGTTCTGTCAGTTCAGTTTTGTATTGTTCTGCATGATAATGACTTTGACCCCCAGTCTGATCAGTCTCTGGGCTGGCTGGTCTACCCTTCCCCCATTAGGTGTAATGACCTACCCTTCCTCCATTCACAAGTGTAATGGACTAGTCTACCCTTCCCCCATTCCCAGGTGTAGGCTACAGGTAAAAAAACTTTCCCTTCAGACAATCTAGTAATTAGTAGGCTACGTCTAAAATTAATAAGACTACAGGACAGGCCTCAGGAGGTAAACGTCACCCTTGGAATTGGCTACCCCAGCATTATCAGATTAGGATACATTGTGTAGGCTACAAAGCAAAAGCAATGAAAAATAACTAGGCTACAATTTACAGTGCCCTTTCCCTTTGATCCGTCACAGCACACAGATTTATGTTATAGCCTAGACAATCCTTTTTCATCAACGCGAAAATATCCTAGACGTCATTCTAGCGTTATGCTATAGTTAGCCAAGCAACTGTAAAACTTCGAATTTACACCATAGACTGTATAGGTTTACACGAATAGGCCGAATTACCTGTCGAGAAGAAAGCAGGCAACTTCGGCGTCCCTTTTGAAATCCTTGCTCCTCATGAGCTCTTTCCATCTTGGAAAAGCCACTCCAATATTTACTTTGGTCTTGTTGTTTTTCCTGTCGCGTTGTCTTTTTAATTCTCGTTTTCGCTTCCTTGGCGACTCCTTTTCATGACCTCGAGAATATGTGTGATCCTCCATCTTCAACAACCTTTCAAATCTGCCGGCAGTCAGGAGTAGACTAATCTCCCCCTGCCATACGTCACGGTGCAGCTGAGTGTAGCCTAAAAGCGCGAAAGGCGAAGCTTGAATTTCCAGGAATGTCCCTCGTTGGCGAATGTATTTCAAAGATGGAAGCGCAACATGGATTCAGCCATCGCGCGACTCGCGCGTATGTATTTGGAATAGCAGATTCTACACTTACGAGAATACTTTGATTAGTAAGTGGAAGTAATTACACATGAATGAGCACATATTTTTGAAAGAACAAAAGGGTTTTTGCTAAGAATTAACTCAAAAAAATACACAATGTAGCTTTAAAATTGTCAAATTTATTGAAATAATGATAAGTTCTAAATATATCCTCTTCAACAGAGTTAAAATCAGCTGGTGCTGCAGATATAATAATAAATAAATACATAACACACATATTTCTTGTGTTGTTTTCCAGCAACTTATTAGGAAGCATAGGCCATTTTACAGCATTGTACAATATATTCAATGAAATACCAACATGCTGCATTAAATGGATCCATAATCCAGTCATACTGAGCACTGCTGGTTGGAAAATATTTTTTAAATAAACTTTGCAGGGATGTGATGTAGGCCTACTGTTTAATACATGGGATCACAAGAGTGCCTCCCAATCAGACGTTTCAGCGAGAGTTGGAGACTAATTCTGGTTATCTAGTGTGATCTGCTGAGTTAAGTATCATTCAGCAAAACAGGAGAGCCTGAAGTTTATCAGGGTAGACAAGAGAAACGTCCGGTGGATCATAATGCCAACTGTGCCGGTCCAGATTGAACAGAAAAGTTGTTGAGAAAGGTGTCTTTATGATAAGTTTCAGTTTCACTTGCGCAGACGCGCATACACATTGAATGAGCGCTCACTTTAGGCCTACTACTTGCCAAATGTAGGCTATGCAAATAATATTTATTTGATCACACAATTAAGAAATATTTTAATCTGGACCATGTTTAGTTTTTTCCGGACAGCGGTTCTATTGTCTACCATTAATTTATGCCGCAAATGATCAGACGTGTGACAGACGCATGGGCATAGCCTGTAATTTCGCTGCTCCGCGGACTCGCAATCTCATCGGAGAGGAGGCCCTAACGCTGCAGATAATAGACAGATAAAGGCAAGCATGTGCTCAGGGCACAGAACACAGTTGCATGTCCAGTATAGCCATGGGTCTGGTGAATATAGCCTACCGAATGCAGATGACTACAAGCTCACGCTTTGCCTGGTCTATACTAGTTTCAAAGATTTAGAAATGGGGCACGTAGCGCTCTATCTTTGGTAGCAACCCAGCCCCCTGGTGAAACAAACGTGTTTGTTAAAGAGAAAAAAAAATGATCATAAAATGTAATGTAAAAAGGAACGATGGTGTTATCGAAATGTAGCGGAGTTAAAGTACTGATAATTGCTGCAAAATGTAATAAAGTAAAAGTCAAAAGTATGCACTATAGATTCTACTTAAGTAAAGTACAAATACGTGGAAAATTTACTTAAGTACAGTAACAAAGTATTTGTACTTTGTTACATTCCACCACTGACGCACACACACGCATGCACACACACACAGCAGGCACACACAGGCTGGCACATACTCACACGCACACACATACACAAACACACAAATCAAGACACACATTATTTGAACTCATTGGCATAGTGGAACTAACTTCATCGTGGTGTCAGGTGGTCTTATGCTACAAGAAGTTTAGGTATTGAGGCTTTGGTCTAAGCATCAATTTTTCGTGTGTAAACATTTGCAAGGGGCAAAAACTGTATTTTGAAATAGAAAAGAAATATCAAGTAAATTGGCATTAGATGCCAATGGCCATGTGGTCTCAGGCTGTGCCATTTTAGCTGAATACATAAATCAAGTGTTTTTACCCAGTTTTGGATAAACACTTTGTCAAAGACAAATCCGAGTATGATAAATTAGTGTGGAAAACAGTACATTTTTTGTAGCCAACTTACACACTGAATCTGTCAATCTGACTGACTATTTCACATGGTTTGGTTGAGATATGATCCAACACAGTCTAGGAATAGGACAATAATTTCTTGATACGGTATCATTAATTCAGTAATGTTAAATATGAAGTTGATTTATCGGCATACTTATTTCCTCTCATCTCCTGTTAGTGGAAAGACATGTAGAGAACAACACCAGAAAGAAAAGAAAATGTTTTTTTTTTTTTCAATTTCCGTCTGCACATTTTTAGACTGTGTAACCAATGCCATGTCTGTGTCTGAGGAACCATGTAAAACAGCACACACCAATAATCAAGCACAGGAAATAATTATTGTTTGTGAAAAAAATATTTCTATTAACTTGAATGAACAACAAAGGCTATTGTGCAAGCCTATCCCCGAGCACAATAAGTTATTTACTACATTAGATTTCAAATGTGTGGATTCCTGTTTCTTGACTTGAAGGCTTAGCTGTGTCTTCTCCATGGGCCATAGGGATGGGGGAAGAGAAATTCTTTTTGAAAGGGGAGACGTAGGCATCTCTGTTACTTCCTCTCCTGTGATCTTTTCTCTTTGATGAGAGGCTGAAGGCTGACACCTGAGCTAGTTAGAGTTAAATCATTTTCATCTCGCACTTCCGGTAGAGGCAGCAGCACATCTGAAAAAGCAACAAATATAGAGAGGAGAAGGAAAATACAGTGTCCCAGTAGAACTCGAGCGAAGGCTCAAATGTCTTTTCTCACTGACAAATGTCTTGCTTTTGTTTCACTTGTTGTTTGAAACATCTGTGCTATTTTGAGTATTGGATGGCTAGCATGTTTAAAAGAGGAAAGCAGTCCAACAATAGCAGTACATATATTACTATTGTTTCATTTCAAATCTTATGCTCATTTTGTTGTTTGTCTTTGCCACTACTGTCAGCATATAGTTGTTTTCACTGGCAATAAAGATTCTTTTAAAGATTTGTTTTTGAAGCATTAGAAGCTTGTCAAATGATGTTCATTTATTTTAACTCAATTGTAATGCTGATTAATTACATTAAAAAAACTAGATGTACCGCAGAGCGGTACAAAATATGACCGCCGCCCAGCCCAGCACATTTTTTTCCACAAAAATAAGTCACGCTGAAAGGCATATTCAAACTGTCTCACTAAATTGCATTATGCACACTCAATTCTCACTGGTATCTGCTAGACAACAAGTACCAAAACATGATTAGTTCATAGATTTCACATGTAAAATACATTTTATACAACCCCACCCCCATCTTGCCTGTTCATAATTCTGAGAAATTCTTGAATTGTGTGCGTGTACATGTTTATGTGTGTGTGAGTGGGTGTGTGTGTGTGTGCGTGCATGTGCTTGTGTGTTTGCCTGTGTATGTGCCTGTGTGTGTGCATGTGCATGCATACGTACATATGTCTACTGTGTGAGTATGTGTCATACGTATGATTACTGTGAATGTATGTGTGTGCATGCGCAAAAAATTGGTCATCCTAGGCCTTACGGTTCTGAAGATATTCACAGAAAACTCTGTTGGTGTACGGTCACTAAATGTACACAATGAATTTATTGTATGGCCCCCCATGAAAGAAAGTCCACGAAACTTGGCATGCATTCGGATGGTGTCATAATGATCCTACACTTTCAATTTCGTGCAGTTTTGACCATGTCAGCCAGAGATATTGTGATTAAAACACCTAATTGTTTGCTTTTTAATTTTTAACTAGGTGGCGCTATACATGAAATAAGTGGTAATGGGATGGGTTGACATGGCCCCTTAAGACCAACATACAAAAAAAAAGGTGGTCCTCCTAGGCCCTACGGTTCTCGAGATATTCACAGAAAACTGTGTCCGGCCACCTACAGGCCAGTTGGTGTACAGTAACATAAATTAATTTATTGTATGGCCCCCCATGAACGGAATTCCACGAAACTTGGTGTGCATTCATAGGGTGTCATAATGATCCTACACTTCCAATTTTGTGCAGTTTTGACCATGTTAGGTCACAGATACCTGCGATTACAACACCTAATTTTTACTTTTTTGTTTTTAACTAGGTGGTGCTATACATGAAATAGTGGTTATGGAATGTGTTGACATGGCCCCTTATCAACATACAAAAAAAAGGTGGTCCTCCTAAACCCTACGGTTCTCGAGATATTCACAGAAAACTGTGTCTGCCCTACCCTCCTTTTGGGGGGTCCAGTCCAGCGGGGGGGCTACAGATCAAAACGAAAAACGATGGTTCGCTTCGCTGCGCGGCAGTCATAATAATAACATTTGACTAGTCATTCTTATCCATACAGTCCATTATTGCCCTCTACTGCACAAAGAGGAAACAGGTAACCAAGAAAGTAATTATGAAAAGAGTCACACTTTGATTAAGAGTCTCCAGATACAAAGGAAATGGCCTGTAATTTTTAAGGTCATTTTTTATTTTGATATTGGCATTCAGATCCTATCTGCAACAGAAAGGAAATTGTGTTGATTTTCTCTGAAGCCCATATTATTTGCATATGAACAATAATGCCCTCCCTTTCAGGAATTTGGAATGCGGCAGTGTTTTTTTGCCCCTGTATAAGAACACAAATATTAATTATCTACACAAAGTAAACAGCCATGTGCAGTATGCAAACAGAAAACAGGATGGGAGGATCTCTCTGACTTTGAACACAAAATAAACCCCCTCGCAGCATGAAGGCACTGCGATAGAGATGGAGCACAGTTGGCACAGCCTAGAGGGTGGCAAATACATGCATTCATGCGCTTCAAATAGTGTCTCTACCCCATACTAGTGAGTAGATAATGAATTTGAGCAATCCCATCAACACGGCAGCCTCATGCATTACTTACATTTCACCGCCTCACAAATTTACACCAATATGACTGCAGTCTGGAACAGCTGCTGTTGCTAGACTGGTCATGAGAACCAATGACAAGCATCAACCTGCCACTTCACAATGGGGAGCTCATGGTGAATAGTGGAAATCTCACAGATCATCCTCTACTGTCAGTGAAATATATAGCAGTTTTGAATATGTGAACCGTTTATGTCTATCTTCATGTCTTTTATGTCCAGCTGTTAGGTCGGTCATATTGGTTGCAGGAAGCGGTTGGCATGTACAGCCAGTAGATGGAGCCTTAACGCAAACTATCACATCTAAAATCAGCTGTAATGCATCACTGCAACATTATCAAGTCTTTGAATAGTTGTTGTTGATATAAATATTTCAAACAGTAATGTGTGCAAATATATTGACAAGATCTGACAAAATATATTAATTTAATACATTAGTCTTTCCAGATCTCTTTAATGTTATTCATCTTTCTTTTGAGGTGAGTTACTAACTCTTATTTCACAATAATTGGTCATTTTTCATTAGTCAGCATATCACATATGAAACATATGCTAGAGTTCACAATTTTGGATTTGTACATTAAATACTTCTGCATTATTGACATTTCAGTTCATCATATCATCAATATGTTTCTCCATCATGTTGAAGAAAAAGAAAAATACATTTCTACACCTATGCTGGCCTCTAGACCAGTGGTGTAGTTAGCTGTAGTGGATATAATGTGATGAAGTAGTTAGCTGTAGTGGGTATACTGTGGTTAATACAACAGTATACCCACTAATGTTAATACGTCTCCTTGCCTATTTTAAGTAGGCATACTGTGTAGTCTTGCCTATCACA
Source organism: Alosa pseudoharengus (assembly GCF_046254945.1). Classification (NCBI taxonomy): domain Eukaryota; kingdom Metazoa; phylum Chordata; class Actinopteri; order Clupeiformes; family Clupeidae; genus Alosa; species Alosa pseudoharengus. The sequence goes on from NW_027468663.1 coordinate 6,377,538, forward strand.
TAGACTACACCACTACTCTAGACCCATCTTTGTGTTGCTGTGATTGTCCTGCTGCACAGAATAGTCTAGCCATCTGTTGTAGGTGGCTAGTTCCCTATGGCAACTCCCAATAGTGCTGTTTCGTTAAGGTCAAAGCTTTGTGCATTTCCTTGAGGAGGGTTAAAAAAAGAAGCATGTTGCGTGTTCTTTTTTGATGAATCTTCTCCTTCTCCTCTTATCCCCCAGCTGTTTGGGAAGAGGGAGTTGGGAGCTCGGGGGGGGGGGGGGGGGGGGGGGGGGGCATCTCTACCCAGATAACAATCAGTAATTGCTGACCGGTTCTTTCTCATGTTTAATTACTTTAGCAGCAGCCAGTTCAAGATCAGTGACCCCTGTCTTCTTTGAATAAGAGACCATTTTAACTAGAGGACGTTTTCACATTTTGTAAACTTCGTAATCAAACGGTTACAAAAAGGACGGTTACAAATGTGGAGCGTCCTGCAGTTAAAATGGTTTCTGATCATGGGTAGTCGTCTGTCTCATCTTTTGTACAGAGAGTTTTTTTTTTAAGACTCCTTGTTACAACATCCATCTATTCCAAGTGGACATAATAAACTCCTTATTTCCACATCATAGAGACATTTTAGTGTTAACATTAAGCCTGCTTGAAATAGCTGGCATACTTCAAATATGGGTCATGATGACCCTTCCCCCTGAGGTAAAGAATGCCAATGTTAACACTCCTCCAAATCTGACCAGTGAATTTAGGGATTGTTGCATCAATAAACACTGTATGGCAAAACCCTTTTTTACTACAGACTAGACCCTCTTGTGCAGATGCAGGGGGGGGGCAACAAATGCCATATTGTCTGTATCCATTCTATTCCATATTATTCGAGATCCATAGTAATTCACATAGTCTGTTTCCATACTTACTGTACCCAATACATACTTACTGTACCCAATCCCATTGGTAATATCCAATGCAATGGAAGAGGAACCAGGTGATCATACTGATGTGATGATCTGGTGGGCACTTTTATCAGTGCCAGATAAATGCTAATTCTGTTGAACTAAACTGAACTGTATGTGATTTAGTGATACATTTTGTGCAACCCTTTGTACTGCACACTTGCTAACTGATGTTGTATGCATCTTGTGGTTACACTACTTTTAAGATGACAGCCATGCATTCTGCAATCACAATAGACAATCTAATTTACTGTAAAATCTACAATATGCTTGTGTGCCATTTCCCAAGACAAAATCATTCCATACACTTGCACATTTTAGATGGCTGACACTATTGATGGATGATGTGGCCTGCTGACATGTCCTGACGTAGTTTGACATAATCAAAACAACCTCTGCCTCAGTGTGCTGTTAAAACAATGGGAAGTGTATCTGCTCTTCTCTCCTGCCCAAATCCACGGCTGATCAGTGTCTGAACAAAGGTCACCTTTCGTTTGGCGAGACCTTTAGTTGGGAATGGGCTTGGCTAAAGCAAATACAGAAAATCCAATGCAAGCTTTTCCAGAACTCTAACACTGAATGGCAAATGAGAAGGAACGCACACGCAGTTTCCAATATACCATATGAAGGAGCACACCATGCAAAAACTCTTCCTTGGTGGTCTCTTTTAAATGGAACACACATGCATGTTCTAGTAACGCGATGAATGCTCTGGCCCACTGATGGCTGTTATCTTAGGACATTCTTTTCTTGTTGTCAGCATGTCATCAGCACTCATCATCACAGTGGATATACTATGATATTCATTTACACTTTAATTGCCTATAGGAGGCCTATACTCCCAGGTTTAGGAGGCTCATGCAGATCTTACAAGAAGCATGCTGGTTGTCTGAACCGCACACAGCATGAAAGCCATAGAGGCATTTGACAACAGATTAAATGGTAGTGGAAATGATCTGTGAGGCGAACAGTAGCCATGGTTTAATTTCAGCATTCCATGAGGGGATGATGTAAAATTTTATTCAGGCTGCAAATGTTTAATTTTGATATGGTCCAAATGAAATGACGGATGGCGCTTTTGCTTTTCTTTCACTGGACTGTGCGTTACAATGACAGGATGCAGGGTTACGGCAACATTCATGTTGCATACCCTCCTTATTTTCAGTTCATCTCAAAGTCAAAGTAAAGTTTATACAAGCCATTTTGTCAATAGTCGTGTTTCCTCTGTTTTTTTTCCTGGTGTATTTTCCCTTGTGTCCATCTCAGTATAATACTGGTGGTTCTAACAGATCAAGCATCAGATCGTCATACTGCTTGGACTAGTGGGCTAGACCCTGGTGATGAAGCACAGTAATTATTGTATTGTTGTAGGCCTCTGCCTTTTAACGTGGCTAGCTGTTAGAGAAGACTTGGTGGCAATGTGATTTTGTCTGATTATATTCCAGATGTCATTATCTAGAGATCTTGTTTTGCTCTCAACCTTTGTGCCAAAGCATCTACTTGCTGTCCTTTCTCCAATACCCTTTGCCTTTACATTTATTTTAATGACATAACAGTGAAAATATAATTTCATATTTTATTTGGCTGCTCGGAAAAGGGTTTGGGGAAAATGATAAGGATTGTGGTAACAAAGAGGTTTTGCATTACATCTCAGAGAGAAACATATTAAATAATCAAAAGATGCTGACAGATAGCTGGTTGTTGAAAAAATGCTATCTTCTTTAGCTTCTGTAACTGAGCTCAGTGTGATGACAAAAATATGGCAAAGAGCAGAAACAATATTAAGGAAACTCAGTATTACCCTGAATCATTGCATCATCATTCATAAATTCATGCTAAAAGCAATACATGTCTCATATACAAGCTGAGATATGTGTATTGAACTAGTAGCATCAGCTGATTTGCAGGTGAAAAAAAATAAGTTTTTTTTAAGGAAGTCTTTTGATGCCTTGAAAGTTTTCAAATACATCTTTTGTCTGTGCCATCAATGTAATTTGACGTGTGAGACCCTGTAAGTACGCTTCATGTTAAAGCATCTGTGTCTGAACTCTGCTCATCCTCCTGCACCCTGTTTAATGCTTATGGGATTTTGAAGAATGGCTGACAGTTTCTGACGGAAACTAGATAAGACGCTATCTCTAAATAACACATTACATCATTGTGAGCTACAGGAATACATGACTGACATGGAGCCTTGAGTTCATACTGGGACAGTCAGTCACTAATATTTTATGACTTATACACAAAATTAAACTTTTTTTTTGTCGACCATTCCCTGAACACTGAAACACAAAAGAGCACATAAAACTTGGAGGGCATGTAGCCCTACTTGGTTGATAAGGAATAGAAACGTTTGGTCCCCGGGATCCACCCCGCTCTGCGCTAGCCCATAACCACTCATTTGAGTTTTAGCGCCACCTAGTGAAAAACATAAATGCAAGAATCGGGCAACAACTTGTGACAATGTGTGAACTGCACAAAATTTGACATGCAGTTTGTGGCGCAACTGAGCACCCGTATCACATTTGCGCAGGGATGGATTACTGCACGGGCCTACCGGGCCCAGGCCCACGAGCCCAAGGGGTCAGGAGGCCCTGAAGCCCAAGCCTTTGCATGGAATTATTGCCTCAATATCAACAAATCAGGATGTAGGCTATGAAAGTAATTGTGGTGAATAATTACTTAATATTAATCTTAGACTGGCAAACTTCAGGAAAAACTCAGGAATCAAGTTTATTCTGTTACAAGCAGAGAGGGTACAAAAAAGGTCTATGGTCTATGTAGGCCTAGCCCAGGCCTGAAAGGCCTAGGTTGGCCTGTAGCCAACTTCTCCTCTCTTCAGTTCTACATCTTATAAGTCCAAGTCTAAAAACCCAAAATCTGACAAACCTTGCAGTTTAGTTACTTTTAAATGCTTTAAACAAAGAAGAAAATGGTGCCAAAAACAAGCCCACTTGGTTGGTTCTCCACTTGGTATCAAACACACCTACTCACACCCACTTCACACCTATCCGTTCTTATCAGAATAGCATGAGGAGAGATATCATATATATCAGAAATATCACTTATAGAATGTTCCAAACATTCTCACAATCAAATCATTACAATCCTTGTACTGAGACTATTAGAATGATACCAAATATGAATACATTTACATTTCATGACACATGGATACATTATATCAAGGTAACATCCTTTGTCCTGTGTAACTGATAGGCCTTGAACCACCACATTAGCATTTGATTGAGGGAGGGTAGGGTGTCTTTGTTTTAAACCAAGAAGGGTCACATTGCAATTCAATTATTATTCATTTTAACCCTAAATGTATTGCTATCAGCTATGAATCTGATTGAATTAAAGTATTGGCCATCCCCAAAATGCACCAGAATACAGGAAATCACATCAAACAAATTTTTTAAATTCTGGGGGAGGACCCCCAAACCCCCCCTCCCACATATGCGACAATTAGTGGGGGGTCTTTAATACATCTGGGCCCAGGGGCCCTAAAGTTCATAATCTGTCCATGCATTTGCGTCCACGTGCCCATGGGGACCTGGGTTCGAGTCCGACCCAGGTCATTCCTGATCCAAATCCCATCTCTCTCTTCCACTCACTATCCTATCACAAAAAATCACAATCACAAAAAAGCCCTAAAAAAATACAAAAGAAATTACACGCATCATTACAAAAATCTCTGGTAAAGTTTTGTGAAATTGTACCCATTTGGGCATTTTGAAATTTACAGTAGGCCTATGCTTACACTTGGCCACATTTGGCTCACACAACAAAACGATTGTCAACGGCCAATCAGAATTCAGCAGCCAAAACAATTCTGTGCCTTGTGCTATGAAGGTTCAAAGTTAACTAAATTTGACATGTTGCATCACTGTAGCCTACATGTAAAGGTTAAATGTTTACGAAGTTAGACCATACCCACCAACATATAGATTTAAAAAGGAGAGACTTTTTTTTTGGGGGGGGGGGGGGGGGGGCAGTGTTTGTATATTTAACATGTTCCACCTGTTAATCGCTAAATTTCTTATCTAACAATTTGTCAACAGCTAGTCCCGCAAATATTAATTATGATTAAATGATACATGCCCCGCATCTGACCCGACACATAGCATGCGCTTTTGGTTAATAACATGCAGTGTAGCCTATCATTATTCAGCCTAATAGGTTTTACATAGTATGTAAAACCTTTACATAAACAGGAACAGAAAGCCCTCGAATCACGTCCGCCTACCCATGACATCGCTTGTCAAAAAGGCTAGCCTAGGCCTACTGCACGAAAACAAGCGTTGAACTTTTACAACACTGGCTGTAGGCTAAGTTAAAAGATGGGTACCTACACATATGGACGTTTAAAAGCTTTTCAAAAGTGCATGTGTTTGTCGTGTCGGGGGGCTCCCCAGGAGTTTTTTTGAAATTATGTCTACTTAACACACCAGTTTAACGCAGTTTGGGAGGGACAGAAATAGGCTACTTTTAGCCTACAGAACAAGCTGGCTCATTTGACGTGAACATGGCTACCTACAATACATGGAGACATATCTCACGTTAACAATGGAGAAAACATAACATTATATGTGCGAATGGGTTAGCACAAACTTAGCTGTTGGTGAACGGAGATGCAGATCACTAATTCATTTATTTGCGCCACAGCCCATGTTCTGCGTTCACTCCAATGAGACAAGTGAAATACATGTTTTTAAAGCCTTTTAATTTCCAGGCTATTTGCTACAATATTTACCTGCTATGCCTTCTGTTTTCATGGACAGTTACAGGAATCCACGTCACTCGTTTATCGTTGCTTCAATCCCACGTTATCTCCAGAGTTTGTATGATAAGTTTGTCAGTCAGTTTCAGCCTCTCCTCTAGCTCCTCTACACCCGTTGGGATTTATTACGTTTTGTTACATTTTGTTACACTTTAGAATTGGAGAAGACAAAGGGGCCTCTGCATGGATGTAACTGTAGAGCAGTACGATGTGCTCAATTATTTAGGCTAGCTCCAGAGTAGGCTAATGACGCCGCGAATACAGACACGCCGTTTATTATTATTGATTATCATTATTATTATTAGGAGGCCCCTCATTGGTCGAGGCTCCTGGGCTGAAGCCCAGGTAAGCCCCTGCATTAAGGCGCCAGTGCACATACTGTATATTGCAAATGCACACACACACAAAGGCAGGGTCGGACTGGGTACAAAATTCGGCCCTGGCAATTTTCTCCTGGACCGGCCCACCACTGGACCGACGCCCCCCCCACACACACACCATAAATAACAAACACCCAGTAGGCCTATTATGCTGTAGCAACATTTCATAAACTGAACCCAAACATTAAACATTTAGATTTTAGATCTATAGCCTATAATCACAATTATCTGTCTCTAGGCAATTACAGTCTTATATTCTGTCTGTCTCACGTCATATTACCCCATGCATTAAACCACGCATATGTGCCAACTCTCACGCTTTGGCCGGCCCACCATTTGATTAGTTTCACACACTCACACGCCACACCCCCGATTTCTCACGCTGAAGTGTCAACCCGGTCGGTCAGATGCCTGAAAAATGAGTTTAGCCTATCTATAGATCTACCTGTTGAGCCACGGTTATGCTTTCAGAGACGGTGAGAGGGTTCAAGAGCACCCCCTGTCTGTGGAATTTTCTAAATTTTCTCTCATTTGCGATGCTACTTCAGAAGCCATCCCAGGCGCATTCCCCCCGCATTTCCCCGGCTTCAGGTATGCTTTGAGTATTATTAAGTATTGTAACGTTTAATGCACACGACACCAACGTTGTTCAATGGCAGCTTTATTGGCTCACGAACGAGGGCAGGGACTCAGACCAAGATTAAGACACAGAACACAATACACACGGGGCAGGTCAAGCAGACACACACTACACACATACAGGGGAGGTCGCAGCCCCCCACACAAAAAGGATCACACACGAGGGAGAACTAAAAGGGAAACATGTCACAATAAAGACGCTAACATTACACTTATAACTTAGGACAGGGATTCCCAAACTGTGGTACGCGTACCCCTGGTGGTACGCGAGCTGCCACTAGGGGGTACGCGAGATGAAAAGGGCAATGGCGGAAAGGAGTTAAAAATGATTCATTAATTAATACTCTAATTAATTAATAAATAATACATAATTTCGAATCGGGTTATAATGATATGGAAACGTGAAATTAAAGGAAATCATTTGTAAACAATAGGCTATGTTTTCATTAAAAAAATAAGCTACACACAATACACGTGATTTTCATGCGGGCAGCCAGAATATCTGGCGCGTTAGTTTCGTTTAAGTATAGGCTAGGTAGAACGCTGCGCAAACATGGAAAAGTGGCTAAAAACAGGGACACTGTCCAAAAGGTCTAATTAAAGCGATCGAAGAGGAGAAGCGAGAGAAACAGAGCAGGACACAGGTAACGATGGGATGGGGGCAGAGTAATGAAGGTGGAGATGGAGCGCAGGGGGATAAAAGAAAGAACGAGACAGAAAAGACTGCGCGAAGAAAACAAAGTATGATGAGGCATACAGTATAGTCCTAGGCCTCACGTGGATTGGGAGACAGACTGCCCAAAGCCACAGTGCGTGGTCTGCAGTGAGATGCTACCTAACCATTCTAATGTGGTTCTCCACACTGTTTTTTTTATTTTTTTAACGTGAGAGCTCATAGACCAGTTGTACATTTTGATTGTTATTATGTAGGGCGGCTAATTAAACAACGATGCCTGGAATGCGTCAATAGAATGTGTTACTTTTTTATGTGTTGGATGGTGGGGGTACGCGAGCCGAGTCAGGATGTAGAAGGTGGTCCGCGGGGAAAAAAGTTTGGGAACCGCTGACTTAGGAGAATAACGACATAAACCCCCAAATGTTCACCCTCGTGTCCCAGCATGCCTTTCGCTGGAGAACGCTAACACATCTTTATGCGCCGACGTTACAGTATTTTTCACGCTGAAGTGTCAACCTGGTAGGTCAAATACCTGGCAGATGAGGTTCAACTAAACTACATATGATACATATGATACATATGATACCTATACATATGATATCACACATCATATGAACGTGCGGAATCTAAGCGTTCCAATGATATTAGCGCCAAGTTGCTGTGATAAATGGTTCGTGAGAAAATTAACATTGAACCGACGTGCAATTTAGGCTAATCATATTTGCATTTTGCACACAGTGCACACCCATTACTCTCGGTTTAATATTTCACTAACCCTTCACACAACACGTGGCAAACCCAATATCACAATAAACAGCAAACGTACCGAATAGAGGATATAAAGCATGCCTCTGTGCAATAAATGGTTCCTGAGTAATCCGGTTTTGAAATTGCAACACATTTCTACATAGCCTCATTGGGGCGAAATTATAATGTATTCTAAAGTAAACTATTTGTCAGTAGGCCTACATACATTTTTGTAAATTGCTCAGCCATAGATTATCCCACTATCATGGTTCTTATATTGTCAGGTTCCAGCCAATCCCATTACAGATAAATAAATATATTTATATTGGCATGCTTCCTAGTGACATTAATGCAAAAATATGAAGAAAATCAAATAACGAGACACAAATATTGATATAAAGCCTGACATAAGCCATATGCAAACATTTACATCATGCAGATATGGGTACATCCTGAAAAAGGAATAGCATGTAGGCTATAGGCTATGGCCATTACAATGACCAATATATTATCTTAAATAAACTAGCTGAATAACACAGGTGACCATTTCTGCATAATTTCATGGAGTGCTGAAATGTACACACATTTTTGAATATTTCTGAACTGTGAAATGTAGCATATGTTTTTGTGGTTGTGAACTTATTGCAATATCACCATAACTATTCCACCTGTGTGTGCAGTTATAATTCGGAAGTGCAAAATAGCTTAGGCTACAGCACAAATATTAAAATAAACAAGTCTGACCTCTGAATTTATTTTGAAAGTGCACCTGATTGATGCATTTAAAAGTTAATATACAAACATTTCTTAAATTCTTACAAAACACCCACCCACTTTTTAAAATTGTTAGTTTGGACCCCCCCTACTTTTGCCATGCGAAATACCAGTGCTGTTTTCAGCATCTGTTTAGTGCTTCATTGTCATTTTCATTGGATTCTCCCATTTGCACGTAAATCGCTCAAAAAAAAAATTTTTGTTACACGCATTCTCCCATTCCGCTTCTGTCACACACACAGTGACAAGCGGCAAATCCCCGCAGTGTTGAAGAGATCAGTCGTCCCCCTCACTTTTGATAAGGTAAAAAGCCTTATAGGTTCGCCAAATAAATAATAACCTATAGGTTTACGCTAGGCTAGGTAAAACTCCCCATTAACAGCATCACATTACTAACCACAGCTAAGACTGCACAATCTCTATTCACTCTGTTGGATATCTGAAGCCAGTTTGTCTACTTAGATACTGTAAATCCTCAAATTATGGCCGGGGTCTTAAGACAAAGTACAGGCCTTTAGAGGCAGGATTGTATTCAAGACAGCCCTTTATTTCTTATGCGAGTTTTATTTTGAGACATGTGTTTCTTGGAGCGGCATAATGGTAGGCCTTCAAAAGCATGACATTTTCGGTTTAGTTTGATATTTAATTTACTTTTGGACTGTTTGATTATATTGTTAAATGTTGGGACTGATGGGCACTGAAATCTGGGGCGGTATTTGATGATCACTATTACGTTCCATGTAGTTGAAAGAGTGTCGGGATTTCAAACAAACCATCCGCTTTCATGCGTTCATTGAACGTCCGCGGTGCTGTTATGGAAACCTTATTGAATAGCCAAGTAGCCTATATATTGAGTTATTTTTAAATTATGCATGATTTACTTTTTATTAATTTCGTAGGCTGGCTTTATTTTGTTACATCGAAGTATCTAAATAACCTGTTAAAATATACCAGAATTCAGGAAATTGCATCTAGTCCAAAAAATAATTTATGGGGGAGGACCCCCATACCCCCCACTCAAATGTCCCACCCACTTTCAGAATGCCTCCGATGCCCATGGTCCTAGTGGTAGATCCCTTTGATACCAATGTTAATTACTGCACGGGCCTTCCGGGCCCAGGCCCAGGGGCCCAAGGTGTGAGGGGGCCCTGAAGCCCAAGCCTTTGCATGGAATCATTGCCTCAATATCAACACATCAGGATGTAGGCTATGAATCTGATTGAATTTAGTATTGCCCATCCCCAAAATGCACCAGAATACAGGAAATCACATTAAACAAAGTAAAAAAAATTCTGGGGGAGTACCCCCAAACCCCCCTTCCACTTATGCGACAATTAGTGGGGAGCCCTTAATACATCTGGGCCCAGGGGCCCGAAAGTTCATAATCCGTCCATGGTCCCTACACCTGAGAACCACTGATGTAATTTTTTTTTTACTGTACGGTATAATACTGAATGAGCCAAACAAAAATTTCCGCAGCAAAATTTTGGTTGGCCCCACCAAATCTCACTCCAAGGTTTTTTGAAAAGTTGGCAGCCCTGAACCACGTCACTGCTTGACTAAAAAATATAGGCTACTGAACATGGACATCGTCATAGTTGACAGAAATTACGTTTTGTGCCAACATGTTGTAGAAACACAACCACAGCCTTAATTTGGTGCAAATCTCCTTTACTTTGGTTATAGTCCGCGATTCACATTAACTGTAGGCTATCACCACAAGTGTATAGCCTACTAAACTACTAAACGTTTTTGCCCAAGTTTGTGTGCCGTCATCACATTTTGCAAAATTAGGCTACCTTCGTTACTAACCTACCAGTTGATGGCCTACTTTTTACCTGCATCGACTCGCGAATCGCGATTGATTGTGCATTTAATGTAACACTCGGTGGAGAGACTTCCACTTTCCAAGTTTCACTTTCACTGTCGTTGTGAGCTAAAAGGCCTACTACAGTATATGGAAAATACTTTGAAGTTCCTTTTGAGTAGGATCAGCTCCAAAAATAAATGGATTTTCTTTAACCTGTGCTTCACTTTTCCACCAAGTTGTGCGAAAATTGTAGACTACCCGTAGTTTTTTTTATGTTGACAGAACCGCACTACAGTAGTCTACATGGTGCAGTAAATGGAAGCTCTTGGTAGCGCGTGCAACTAACGCCTATAAAAACTATATATTTATGGAATAAAACTAGACCTCTGGTTGCTGTTTACGGTTAAACTGTGATGATGTGAACACCAACCAGCGGAGGACACCTACTAGGCTACCATGCACTCGTAGGCTATATTTCCCCACAAACCTGGCGGCTGCTTGGACAAATCCACTTGAGGGGTGGGGCAGGGGGGCGCGATCGTAACACACACTGAATCTGTCATGAAGAGGCCAAAATGATTGACCTGTCACCCCCCAAGACAAATGGATGCAACTGCATTTATAGGCTAAGCATATGCCTACATTACGGGCCGCAAATAGGCCTAGTCTAAATAACTTTAAAAAAAAAAAAAAAATTAAATCCCGGAGGTCACCCCGGTTGCCCGGTTGTACAGATTACCAGTCCGAGCCTGAACAAAGGAATGCACACAAGTTTGTACAAACACACACACACACACATGCAATTTACAAATCTAGACATACAGCACAGTGATGTGCAATGAGTCAACGGGGTACGCACCCTTTTATTTAATGTATGGAAGAGTACCACGTCTACCAGTTGACGTTATGTTTCAGAGTGCTGGAAGGGACTGTGACATCGCAGACTATGACCAGTATGTTGCTAAAATGAGGCAAGATCTCAGGGAGGCTTTGGCTACTGCTCAATCCAATGCTCTCACTAGCCAGGAACACCAAGCAGACTTGTACAACCGAAAGATAAAGGGGAATGTCATTGTTGAAGGCGACCGGGTCTTGATGGCGAACAAGGGTGAGCGTGGACGCAGAAAGTTGGCCGACAGGTGGGGGTCCACCCCATATATTGTTGTCGCTGCCGATCCCAGGTGCCATACTTACCGTGTCAAGAACACAAGTAATGGACAGGAAAAGGTTGTTCATCGCAATTTACTTCTCTTGGCTAACTTTCTGCCAATTGAGATGGACAATGAAGAAGGTGACACAACCCTCAGTGAGTCATATGAGTCAAGGAATGACCAGGAAGGCTTACCTTCAGAGGATTCCCATGTTGCGAAGATTGACAAGACAGATTGGACCGCCAGTTGGGTGGCAGAGGCCTCTGCATCCAATGGGCCTCCAAAGAGTTCATTCATACAGGATATAGACTTAACTGTGCAGTTGAATACAGAGGAGAATGGGAGTGATTCTCATTCACCCTGTGTACCTGCCAGTCAAAGTGAAGACCAGAGATCTGAGATTTCTATGCAGCTCTCTAGTATTGGAAGTTCCCCAAGTAGTAGAGCTAGTGTAGTTAAGACTCGACTGGGTAGAGTAGTTAAACCAGTGAATCGGCTGATTCAGAACATGACACAACACTATGCTCAGCACACAAACAGTTCGGTTCGTAGTTTGGCGAGAGCTTTAATGTCATGAATACATTACACACACACATACTGACACACTGACTGACACACTGAAAATTGAGTGATAATGTTTTTTTTTTATTGATTCATGCCAAGTCAAGATACAGTAGTCATTCTGAGATGTTTTAGGTAGTGTATATGGCACTCCTGTAGCAAGTACATCATAGGGGGTCTGCGCAACCTTCTATGGTCACTTTCCCTTTGAGTTGGGTAACACACGTGTTGCAGTATACTGTGTAGTATACTTTGTCTCGTAGTACTGACACAGGTTTTTAGTATGCTTTATTTGCAGTGATATTTTGGTGAAGTTCAGAGGGGAGTATGTAGCAAAGGCATAATTTAGTGTAAATAAAGTTTTTGTCTCTTTAGTGAACTTCCCCATATCTCTTTTGTAATATATGTTAATCTTTTAATGGTTTTGCTATTGTTTCCGATGGGGCATTAATTGGTGTTACACACCTGCAGACTTTCTCACGTTTTGGAAGTCTGGAAAGGGGTAAGCTGGCTTTTGTAAATCCTGCGAAGTTGAAATGCTTTAGAACTGTGTATTTCTTATTTTATTATTCTTTTATATGATGTAATGTTCTGTGACACCTCTGTTATTTTTTATTAGATTGAATATGCGAATTAGCGTCGTAAATTCATTTGAAGAAAACCGATTTTTATCTGAGTAGCTAGCCTTTTGACTGGGTGCTAACGGGTGCATTACTTTGTAGGATGCCAGAACTCTTTTCGTCTGCATGTCGTCCATTGATTGCCCTGTCTGTTGTCTTCCAGGTATGTTTGCCTTAGATAATTGTAAAAAACCAAGATACAGTCGGATACTAGTCATAATCGTGGTTACCGCCCCCAGTTGCCGTGGTTACCGTGGCTGAAAAGCCCCCGAGGGGGAAAACATTAGTTTAGATTGCATGTAAACTAATGGAGGTCAGAGACTTTCTAATGTGGAGACACAGCACTCAAAAAATACTCCATAGAAATGCATGGGGCTAGTTTGTCACGCCAATATGGCCGTTGTCTACACATATCCCACCCCTTCCTCGGCAAAACGTCGACATGTGAATACGTTGAGCCAATCATGTGGTGTGATGTGAATACATTGAGCCAATCATATGGTGTGTTGTGAAGACATCGTGCCAATCATGTGTTGATCTCGCCGCTGGAGCAAGATTGGTGTCGTGAATCCTTGGCACGCGCAGTTCGACCCAAAGACTGTGCCCGATGAGTGCCCATAAAACGTTGGTATATGGCCGCCGAGTGGAGGGACTTGCCTAAAAAGACTTTGTGGAGGTGCACCGGCTTGAGTACAGAAAGCACCTATAAAAATATTAAATCTTTTAGCAAACATCACTAGACGGTACAAACATGTTTCAACTGAGAGTTATCTGTGTGTCAAGGAGGTTAAGGGTAACATTAATTTCCCTCATTTTGCTAATTCCAGTTAAACGGCCAGAACTGTCTCGAGTGTACTCATAGTAGAACTGCTTTCAATGGCCGGACTGTGTAGCTCGGTTTAGCAAGCTAACCCTTTTGCCTTAACATCACATACTCGTAAGTTGCATCTGAATTTATTCTCACATGAATGCACATTCTCTACAATGGCCGTGGGAATAGTTTTAACAAGTAATGTGTACCAGTTGGTTATGTTACACTGACGATATAAAGTTAGCCAGTTAGCAACCTAATGATGCAACCATTGAATATAGCTTCCAGAGAAATTTGCCGTCAACATTGGGCAATCAAGGGCAATCGAGGGTGAATTAAGTTGTTAGCATACACTGGGCAGTTAAGTAAACACAATTCCTTCAAATTATTGTGTTCAGAAACAAGCAGAACTCCACCTGAATGTAAAACGAATGTATAAAGTCTAACTGTTAGCTAGTTCGCCCATTGACTTCCATTGTGTGAGGTTAGCATGCTTTCCCCCTCGTGGGGGGCGGTAACCTTTCCGAACGTCTTAACCGACTGTATCTAACTGTACGGTTTATTTCATGTTTTGTATATTGTAACCCAGGGGTCTCAAACTCCCGGCCCGCGGGCCAAATCCGGCCCCCGTCCGGCCCAATTCCGGCCCGCGACCTATGTCAAAATAATAATGTAATCCGGCCCTTGAGGGGATTTTTAATTGCGACAAACAACGATACTGATTAAAATAGACGATAAATCCAAGTACGGTGACAAATCTCATTTGTACTCTCCTCCATTATTTGCTAGACATCCAGAGCTTGATTCAAACCAAAATCGCTGCACAACGTTTTCAGGAAATACTTGTAGGCCTATTACACGCGAGAAACACGAAGATTTGTAATGACGCGAAGCGATGCAATAGTTTTGCACAAATTGAAGCAGACATAGCAGGCCTACACCAACTGATGAAAAACGTTCACGTGTGATGAAGTCTTGGGTAGGCTATGTTATTCACCTATTCTGATTCTGAAGGAGAATATCCTGTTGGAGATTATGATCGATCGTCTATTGACAGTGATGGTCACGATGTGAATGGAGGTGCGTCTTTTCGCGTATACCACGGTGTCCACTACTAAGCATACCATGCTTATTTCGACCCTCTGCCCAACATAGCTTGGAGGTTGCAGTGGTAATCGTGATGATAGTGTCCGTAATGGACGTGGTACAGACAGCAGGGGTTGTAGAAATAGGGCTCTGAAGAACTACAAAGTCACCCGCGATATAGGAACTGATTTGACCAGGATACTGTACTTTATTGTAGGCCTTGTGGTTATAGGCTAGTAATAGTTTACTATCATTGGTATACATCTTAGGTGTTTTCCTGTTAATTTGTTATGTGTGTAATATGACAAAAAAGAAAGTAAATCTGCTCAAATATGTTCATCCAGTATTTACTGAAAGGTGCATAATTTGCTTGCCATCCAGTGGCAAATTAGATGGGTAAATGTACAACTTTTGTTTATACTCAAAGATTTTTACATTTACAGTAGGACTTTATCTCTGACCACTTTCAAGCCATGGCCTTTTGACATTTTGATATAAAAATCCAATGGTTGCTTTCTTAACCCTGACGCCTAGTTTGCCAGGTTTAAAACAGTTGAGAGGAAAATATTTTTATTTGGTGTGAAACACACACATAGGCCTACCTGTTGTTATGCTTTTTTGTTTGTTTTTATAATTTGTATTAATATTTATTTAATCATTATTTTATTTATAAGCTAAGGTTTTCTAGCACAGGTGTCTAAAAATAGATAAAAAGTCCTGCACTTTCTGTTTGTAGTTTTGTGTTTGAAAATACAGTAGGCTATTTCAAAAAAAAAAAAACATTGCATTGAAATAGCCGTTCTTTTTTTGTATTATTCTTTAACACTGACGTGGCCCTCCAACGAGATGCCATTGGCAGAAGTGGCCCCCAGCTCATTTGAGTTTGAGACCCCTGTTGTAACCTATACTATACGATCAAGTGCATTGCTACTACTATTGTAGGCTGTTTATTTCAAACTGGATCATCTTGGAACAAAATGTACTGAATAGTATATAGCTTACATTATGTAGCTATGTACTATGCAGTATATGTATGTATTTTTATTTGTCTCTCACGTTTTGGAAGTCTGGAAAGGGGATGCTAGAACTCTTTTCGTCTGCATGTCGTCCATTGATTGCCCTGTCTGTTGTCTTCCAGACCAGGAATAAATGCTGACAAATCAACTCTTCGCCTCCTCTACATCAGGGGTCCCCAACCTTTTATGTACCATGGACCGGTTTGATTCCTATATTTTTTTCACGGACCGGCGGGGGGGGGTTCGGGGGTTCCATGTTCCATATGTGTTGTGCATGCACAACTTGAAAAGAACTAGCTCCAGTTATGTAGGAACAGTGAAGGTAACGATCTCTTGTGAAAAACGTGAACTTGAAGAAGTGAAAATTTAACAATATGAACTATGAATATTGAACAACTTGAAGCTACATCTATGAACATGCTTAACAAAATATGGGAACAAAACATGGGCTATGTGCGCCGCGGTGGGCTTTGCCGCGATTATGGACACATACCAAATGCTTCATGTGAAACGCCTGTGGGCGCATTGGAGAAAGCCATGAGCGTCCCTCTCGCACGATAAAGGTGTTGAAAACGGCCAATAAACTCCTCTAAGCAGGCAATAGATGGCATGGGCATATCACATATTATTGTCTTTTTGATTAGGCCTACCAAGCACATATTCACGTTTAAATGAAGGTTACTGGATAATTTAGAACAAAAGCAAATTGTCCTGAAAGCATCTGATATGTCGCCCTTGGATTGAAAGTCAAAACTTTGAATGCGTCTTATGAAGCATTTGAGAAAGCCATGAGCGTCTTTCTCGCAAAATAAGTATAGGTATAAGTATATATCAGTGGCGGCTGGTGGTTAAAAAAATAACGGAGGAAGGAATGTCTGCTTGATTGGCGTTAGTGGCAAATGTGAGGTTGTGATGGTGTTGGTGGCATATGTGAACAATCGAGTATGTAGGCCGCCTACCCAGACACATTTATAGCAGCAGTATGTACTATGTAGCGGGGGGGGGGGGGGGGGGGGTCTGACCTAAGGAGCTAGGCAAGCATGCAGCAGCCAGAAAAGTTGTGGGTTCAATTCTTGGCTTCAACCATTGTGCATTTGAGCAAGGCACTTAACCCCAAATTCGTCCAGGGACAATGGACTTTGTAATATAATTTAAATATATAAGTCACTTTGGATAATAGTGCTAAATTAATAAATGTAAATAAATGTAAATTTAGGTCTGGGAAGTCAGGGAAGATATGTAGGTCTAGTTATGAAATACTGTTTTCCAGATGTGAAAAATTACGGAAAGTCTGGAGGTTTTGCTCAGTGTAATATATTGGCAGAAAAGTCTATAATAATAAAAATAGACACTTGTTTTATAAAACCATGTAACTATTTACCATTAAAAATAGACCTTAAATGTGGCTATTTGTAACATGCTATTGTTTTTAAAGCCAAATCGCTATAATTTAAAGACAGGTTGTAATAGCTAAGTGGGAATTTATGAAAGCATAACTTGGATGATTATAACAACGCATAACTATCCAAAAATGTTTTATCACCAAGTGAACTGTCCACGTATGTGACAGGTCAGCAGTAGGCTATGGCTGATTGTTTTCTGTGCTAACGTTACCAGTTAGCCATTAGTAGCCTATTTGTCTGACTATGTAGCATTCAGTAGCCTACACTAGCCTTACCGTCTTGTTTTGGAATATGAATTTTTGGAGCTGGTCTTCCTGCTTTGATAAACATTCATCATACATCAGTGTATTCACAGTGTATTTGAATGTATAAAAGATTTGAGATTGTCCTCTGATTCCATTGTACTGTTTATTTCACGAGCAAAAAACAAGCTTTCCGTTCAACATAAGATTCGTAGACTGCAGATAACGTTCTTGAACCGTTGCCGCCAAAAACAGCACCCCCTATCGCAATTGAAAATTACTGTACGGAGGAGCTTCCTCCCTTGGCCATTGAAAACGACGTGATTCACGAGCCGCTGGGGCCCGAGGCGTTTATAATGGACTTCAATGAGGGGCTTGAGGAGGAAGCTCCTCCATACAGTCAAATTCAATAGCGATAGGGGGTGCTGTTGGCATTTTGACCTAGGGGAACGATTTTGTTCATTCAAAGTGTTAAAAATAGTAATATTAACAGTAATTTATCAGATTAGTAATTCACTTTATATATTTTTTATTTTTCTCTGAAATTTTAGGGAGGGTGTTCCTCCCTTTCCTCGATGAAGGAGCCTCCTCTGGTATATATACTCTTTTGATCCCGTGAGGGAAATTTGGTCTCTGCATTTATCCCAACACAGTGACGTGAAGCACACACTACCTGCAACAACAGCGGGAAAAAGATGGGGACTAAACGTGCATTATGAATATAATCAGTGGGAGCCCTGTGCTTGTTTCCCTGCAACAAGAAGCTTCTATCTGGGGGTGATAGAAGACAGTGACACCCTCAGTGTGTTTGAAATGTCCAGTCGATTGCGCAATTTGGTCTTAGTTGCAGTCATTGCCGAAAACCCTGTCTCGCATAGATACGTGGTGGGAAACGTTTTCAGCGCTTTTACGGCTATCTCGGGATATTCTCCTGCGCTGACAAGTTAGGACTATTCGGGATATTGACAAATGGGTTGCGGACCCACTCATTGGTTTGCCAAAACCCCCACTACTGTTTGGAACATATCAAATACACCCCGGTCCACTCGTCGTCCCCACAAATCAAGCTTGGCTTTAAATGCAGCGACTTTATCTGCCAGTTTAAAGACAGTCGTCATTCTCCCCTGGAGTGACAGGTTGAGGTCATTAAGCAACCCGAATATGTCACACAGGTAATCCTCATCACTAAAATGTGCAGCTAACGGTGACTTTTTAAGAAATCTCTGCAGCGGCTCTCGCAACTCAAACACCCTGGCCAGTGACCTGCTAAAGATGCTTGTTTTTTGTTGTTCATTCTAGCAGTTTAGCTAACTTCGTGTGACACTACCGTTCGCCAAGAACTGATCAAGTGAAGTGAGCTGACCTGAGGCTGCGCAGCGCTGAAGGCAATTACTGTATGTAAAAGTGTTGAAGGCGGGCAGACAGACGTAAGAAAATAGACCTTGCATAATGCAAACATGCGTGCAATCAAACAACTGCATATAGGCCTATGCCATGTAAAAACGTGACATTATTGCGAATTAAATTTAGTTTAGTTTGCATGCATTTTTTTTTTAAACTCATGTCGTAGGCTACGGCCCGGTTAGGAATGTCCTGCGGGCCGGTACCGGGCCGCGGCCCGGTGGTTGGGGACCGCTGCTCTACATCACTTCTAGCCATAGAAAGACTTTTTAGTTATTAATCATGTAACTGACTGGTTAAAGTCGGTTACAACTGCAAAGTGTATTTGTACAATGTGGATACAGACCAATATTTGGGAGTATACGTTACCTGTTGTTGCAGACTTGTCTTCGATACTGAAAGCTCTAGGGAGGGCTTGGTCATCGCATTGGACTCAACATGAAAGCAGCAGCAGTTGAATCGGCCAGATAAAGCAGAGCACACTGAGAGTGTGTTTATGCATGTGAATTCAGATCATATTTGATAGCTGCTGAAAATCTACTCCCCAGCGCTATAATCTCTTTGACCATAGCTGAACTTCTCAACTCCCAACCCTGTTTCAAGTTTTGTGCCACATCAACAATGTAATCAGCATCCTCTGGTCAGACAGCGAGCAAAACAAATGTTGTTAGATTGGTCATACAGGGTTTGTATGTAAGGGAACAGTCAATGCCCATCCTGATGTGGCACTTGAGATGCTTTTCAAACTGAATAAAGTGGATGGCAACTCCCTTACATAAAACTGAAGACATCAAAAAACAAAGTTCTTAGCACATAAATTAAACAAATATGTGGCCTGAGTTGGCTTATCAATGTTTGTCTTTCCCATGGTGTTAAATTTGATCATCATTCAAATTAGTGCCCAATATTACAATGTCTATCTGAAGGGCATGCTCTAGCTCAGTGTACCCCCTGTGAAATATTTTTTCAGCCAAGAACCCCCTAACCAGCGCAAAGCATTTTTAGTTGAGAAAAAAAGACTTAAAACATGGCGCTGTGACATCAGATTTATTACAGTGCATAAAAATGCACTGTACTGTTCTTCCTAGGCTTCTTCTTATTATTATTCTTCTAACGCAATTAATGCAGTTTCAACCGTTTAACATAGAAACTTCATTCAAACTATGTTGCTTAGGTCTTACTTAGGACATCTGGGCTTTGTATTTTTCATCTTTGTAACTTTTATACTTTTTAAACTATTTATTAAAAACTACTCAAAATTTCCCCATAGACATAACATTGGGCTGATGACATCACAATGGGTTAATTAACTTGATTTGCACCTGTATCAACTTCCAGCTGCAACCAGCCAGTGATTGCACCTGTATCAACTGCTTTCTGTTGAACTAGGCCCACAGTTGTCAAACTGGGGTACGCGTACCCCCAGGGGTACGTGGACTGATTTCAGGGGGTACGCGAAAAAATATCTAAGTCATAACTTATGCCTTTTCAAACGTTTTCTCTATCCCACGTTGGTAACTTAACTTCCGCATTTGCACTGCGCATTAAAAACGTATTTTCTCCGAATTAACAAAATATTCGAGAGTGGAGACAGAGGGTAAAACAGCGTTTCTCAAACTGTGGGTCGCGGAGACATGCCAGGTGGGCGAACTGACGTGAAAAACAGGAGGTTTTTTTATGTATTTTTTTTATCAGTAACCTAGGCCCAGGTAGCACCCGATGCGCAATGGACGCACTGTGTTATTCATAGGGAAGCACTCGTGTCAAGGCAGCTTAGTTAGTCCCGACCTGAATGAGATTTTGAACGAGGTTGTGAGAGTGGTGAATTTCATCAAGACCCGGCCCTTAAAAGCGTGTCTATTCTCCGCACTTTGAGAGGAGATGGGAGCTGACCAAAAGGCTGTACTGTTTCACAGTGAGGCAAGGCTTTCCCGAGGTAAAGTGCTGTCGCGTGTTTGAGCTCCGAGTCGCCTCTTCTTGGAGGAAGAGCGCATTAGATTAGGTGCAGATCTATTTAAAATCATTATATTCAGCACATTTGTATGCCTATCATATGTTGACTATTGATGAGATTTGTATCATATGTTTATGATCCTATTCACTATTCTCGACAAAATTGATAAAAATAAATATTAATAAAACAATTTAAAAAAAACTTGTTAACAATTGGTGGTGTTGGGGGTACTCCGGAAGATCATAATGTCTCAGGGGGTACATGCCTGTTAAAAGTTTGGGAACCACTGAACTAGGCCAACTCTCTCTGTGTCTCTCCATTCTACAAGGATATAAGGCACATTCCATCCAACTTTCTATCCATTCATCCTCTTCAAACCATTCACTCATCCACCCATTAAACTATCCATCAACATCCATTAAACAATCTGCCTATCTACATCCATTCAACTTTCTGTCTATCAACACTATCTACATCAGGGGTCTCAAACTCAAATGAGCTGGGGGCCAATTCTGCCAACATCATCTGATTGGAGGGCCGGCTATTTCTGAAAATGCAATGTTCTTTTTTTCAAATACCACACAAAACTGCAAACAGAAAGTGCAAGTATTTTATCTAGTTTTAGACACCTGTGCTAGCAACCTTAGCTTATAAATAAAATAATGATAAAATAAATATTAATACAAATTATAAAACAAATGAAAAGCATAAAAACAGGTATGTGTTTCACACCAAATAAAAATATTTTCCTCTCATAACTTTTTTAAACCTGGCAAACTATAGGCGTCAGGGTTAAGAAAGCAACACCATTGGATTTTTATATCAAAATTTCAAAAGGCCATGGCTTGAAAGTGGTCAGAGATAAAGTCCTACTGTAAATGTAAAAATCTTTAAGTAAAACAAAAGTTTATGAAGGGGGTAAATTTACCCATCTAATTTGCCACTGGATGGCAAGCACCTCAAATTATGCACTTTTCAGTAAATACTGGATGAACATATTTGAGCAGGTTTACTTTCCTTTTTTCATATTACCCACATAACAAATTAACAGGAAAACACCTACGATGTATACCAACAACTAAGATGTATATGGTTTCTAAACCACAAGGCCTACAATAAAGTATTCTGGTCAAATCAGTTCCTATCGCGGGTCATCTAAGTACCCAGAAGTTCGCATCATATTGCGGGTGATTTTGTAGTTTAGAGCCCTATTTCTACTAGCCCTGCTGTCTGTAGCACGTCCATTACGGACACTATCATCACGATTACCACTGCAACCTCCAAGCTATGTTGGGCAGAGGGTCGAAATAAGCATTTTTTGCTTAGTGGACACCGTCGTATACACGCAGACGCACCTCCATTCAATAGACGATCGATCATAATCTCCAAAAGGATATTCTCCTTCAGATTTAAAATAGGTGAATAACATAGCCTACCTAAGACTTCATCACACGTAAACGTTTTTCAACATTAGGTGTAGGCCTATTTCTGCTTAATTTCTGCTTCAATTTATGCAACACTATGGCCTGCATCGTTTCCGCGTCATTACAAATGCACGTCTTTGTGTTTCTCGTTAATACAAGTATTTCCTGAAAACTTTGCGCAGCGATTTTGGGTTTGAATGAAGCTCTGGATTAGGGGCGCGTCTAGATTTCTAGGCTAGCTCTGGATGTCTAGCACATAGTGGAGCAGAGTACAAATGAGATTTGTCACCGTACTTTGAACTATCGTCTATTTTAATCAGTATCGTTGTTTGTCGCAATTAAAAAGTCTAAAGGGCCGGATTACATTATTATTTTGACATACGTCGCGGGCCGGAATTGGGCCGGACGCGGGCCGGAGTTGGCCCGCGGGCCGGGTGTTTGAGACCCCTGATCTACATTTAACTTTTAAACTATATACTCTGTCTCAGGCTTTAAGCATACAAACTGGCTCTGTTAAGACTATATATCCTGTTCAACTGTTTCTTCTGCCCACAACTGTTTGTCATTACAACTATATTAAACCTCATCTACCTCGCAAATAATTTAACCATTTAAACTATCCACCTATATAACTGTTCAGTCATTCCAAATATATTAAACCTCATCTAGCTAGCAAATAATTTAACCTTTTAAACTATCCACCTATTTAACTTTTCAGTCATTCCAACTATATTAAACCTCATCTACCTAGTTCAGTTATTCCAACTATATTATTACAGTGCATGAAAATGCACTGTACTGTTCTTCCTAGGCTTCTTCTTATTCTTATTATTCCATGTCTTCTAAACGCAGTTAATGCAGCTTCAACCGTTTAACGTAGAAACTTCATTCAAACTATGTTGCGTAGGTCTTACTTAGGACATGTGGGCTTTGTATTTTTCATCTTTGTAACTTTTATACTTTTTAAACTATTAATTAAAAACTACTCAAAATTTCCCCATTGACTTAACATTGGGCCATCACAGCAATTAGAATCCTATGGCAGGTGTTCAGGCCACCTGGATCAACTGCCAGTCTCAGGCTTTAAGCATACAAACTGGCCCTATTAAGACTACACATCCTGTTCAACGGCTTCCTCTGCCAAAAACTGTTTCAAAATAAAAGTCCTCACTACAATATTTCACTGTTAAACAATTTAACCCTTTAAACTACTGAACTTTTAAACTGTTCAGCAATTGTAACTGTTACTTGTCATCAACTATGACTCCTACCCACTGTAGCTAGTTAGCATGGTTAACATAGTTAGCATGTTAGCATTATTAGCATTTTTAGCAAAACTGCTAAAAATGATTAGCTAAGTAACATGGTTAAAGGGGACATATTATGCAAATTTGACTTTTTGCATCCTTTTGTACCTCCATTTGGGTCTCTACTGCTCCTAACAACACTCCACGCGTACAAAAAAGCCATCCATGCGTTTTCTGTGAGTCAGTTGAACGATTTTGGTGTCAGGAATCATAGGCTTCTATGAGCCATTTTCTGGCTCCCTTAACCTGACGTCAAAATAAGGGAATTTGCATAGAACCACCCTGGCGCCACCCCTCACCTCTCAACCCCCATATAGCCCCACCCACCCAATTAGTTGAAGATCCGCCATTAGTTTGCTGGTTTAACGAGCACGGACACCAAGCGCAATGACTACAAGCAAGAGCAAGTCACACATGAAGTGTTGTGTTGTTGGCTGCACAGAACAACACAAATCCTTGCACTTTCTCCCAGCCAAAGACGACAGAAGAACCGAGTGGCTCCACTTCATTTTCGATGGCCATGTTCCAGCAACAGTCGGCAAAAATCTTGTGTGTGGAACCACTTCAAGGCAGACTGCTTTGAAAACCTAGGACAGTACACTGAGGGATTAGCCATCAAACTTCGTTTGACAGAGGGATCTGTACCTACTGTCCGTGGCAAGTCACAAGATGAGAGACATGTAAGTACTTTCAAATAATGACTTTTGTGTTCCTATCGCAGTTACGCATGAACTAACGTTAGGTTGTTCGTGTTTTGTCATTCAAGCACAAGCTAACGCAAACATTACGGCTAACGTTAGCCCTGCATCTGCTTGGAGTGAGCATTTTCTCCATTCCAAATTGCAAATGCAGCACACAGCCGATCGAGTCATATTTGACAATCCCAGTCAATAATATCTGAAAGTAATGATTGTTAAAATGTTGTCTAGACGCTAGACCTCCATTAAATATTGTCATGTTATCCACAATTGAGGCGACCAACAGCTAAAAGCCCTTATTAGTATAAGCTAATGTTGGCTTGTAGCCTCACTTTATAACGTTATCCAGTGTTTGCACATTTCCCCTATAGCTCTATTTCATTTAAGCTGCAAGGATATGTCACAATTTGTAGTCGTTTTGTCCTTACTGATAAGGAGTTAGATATGGTCATGTTATCTACAATGAAGGTGGCCAGTAAGCTCTTGGTCTAGGCTAATGTTTGCAATTGTAAATAAAGCGAGATATAGTACTGACAGTGCAAGATGTTGTAGCCTCAGTTTTTAGCTCAAAGTAAACGTGCATATTATGTGCATGCCATTATTTTCATGTTTTGTTTTCTCTTTACTGCGCAAGACTCTACCTGGCTGCTCTGCATTACAATGAGGATGCTGCACGAGACCAGGCCACCTTATCCTCTGGGGACCCTCTCTACAGGATGCATTTCCCAAAGTACAGGAAGGGAGAGTGCAGGGTGAAACCCATCAAAACCGAGACAACATTCCGTAAGTTACAGAATTTTTTATTTATCAACAAAAAAAAATATGTTCATTTTGCATGCTATTGCACTATGGTGTCTTTACAATGAACAAAACAATAAATAAATGTACAATGAAATACTTTACAAACTATGTACATAGTTACAGAAGTGTTTGTGAAATATTGCACAGGGTATGTGGAACACTTGATGGGCTACATCATGGGCGAGGTCTTTGTGGACCAAGAAGCATACAGGGAGGAACTCCTGAAAATAAGCATTCCTCCGGACCTGTCCTCAGAGTTTGAGCACCCAGAGAAGGAGGAGGAGGTGATCACCAACTATGTGTCTCGCTTCAATCCAGGGGAGGCAGTTTGAAGCCCACGTATTGTCCTTGGCTGTCAGGAAACTCCCGACGAACACGCAGGACCACACACGACGGATTGACGACCCTTATTCTGCGTCCAAGGAAACCCCAACACCAACTGACAAAGCTCCTGTAGGCAAGATACCTGTAACGACTAAAAAAACATTGCATTAGTTAGCAGGTTACATAATCTGTCAGTTCTGTCAAAAATGCAAAGTGCAATTGTCATATTTCAAGGAAATATTATGTTTTATTTCTGTTTTCTGTAATAAATATATTTTGTAATGTATTATGTGTGTATGTTTGATACCTGCTGAATTTGCAGACAATAGCCATACATAAAAAGAAAGACAACAACAATTGGGGCATGTGTTGGTGTGTAAGGCCATTAGTGACCTATGAACATAGACTAACATCTGCTTTTGCTGATAAAAACGGTAGCCTGTCACTTCTCATGAACACTGGGAAAAACGAATAAGTAGCCTAATAAATAACACGTACTGCTCTATTCCCCGGAGCCGTAAGGCCCCATGGTCAGCTCTGTAGATGTTCAGTGCGTTCTGAAGAGAATAAACATTCAGGCACACAGGGTATAAACATGGATGATCAATTATGCATTGAGGGATCTCCTCCAGCTGCTGCAGACGTCGTGTGATCTATAATGGTAAGGTAAGGTGAGTGCTATGCTAGCACAGTCGCTAGCATTATTCGTAAATGAGTGAGTAATATGGCATACTCTCTAGCTCATTTGTAAATAAGTTAGTAACACGGTGACATATCTACAGGCCTTTCTGTAGCTTAGAAATGTTACCTGTGGAATCTCCTGGCAGCATACTCTGCCTCAGTTGGCATTGCCCCACAATTTCCACACGCACACCTATATAATTAATAATATAAGCTAATCAAGTGCTGTGAATCTAGTGAAGTTTTTAAATGCAAGCAAATGTTAAATATTGTAAAAAGACTGGCTTTATGTCACTAAAAATTACATTACGTTTACTTCGTAACAGGCTGAAAAGGGTCAAGGCTAATAGCCAAGCCTAATATGACACGTAGCACAAATGGAGGATAAATACATTGATTTAAAAAGTTAACAAACCATTCAGCAACTGCTTGCAGCATTCGTGGAGGTGTTTCTGCAGGTGGCTCCTCTTCATCTTGATCTGGGTCAGACTCTGGGTCGAACATGTTGGGCTGGAGTGTGCCTCTGTAATCCGTCATTTTCACCCAAGCGGTGGAGGTTTTCACGTGAAGAAAACGAGCAGCGTAAACATCTGACAGGTGGGGTGTGGCCAGCAATAGCTTATTTGCATAAAAGTGACGGAGCCCTAAAACGGCTCATTCTGAAAGGGACTGAAGCTGGCAAGAATTAGGCTGCAGAGATCTCTTTATGTGAGATTGATTTTGTGCAGAAAACTTTATGAACATGTTTTGTATGGCCCATGGACCTATTCTAACTTGTTTAAAAAGAGGTATAATATGTCTCCTTTAACATAGTTAGCATGCTAACATGTTAGCATGCTAGTTAGCATAATTAGCATAACTGCTAAAAATGATTAGTTAAGTTAGCTAAGTCACATGGTTAGCATAGTTAGCATGCTAACATGTTAGCATGCTAGTTAGCATAATTATTAAAAATGATTAGCGAAGTTAGCTAAGTCACATGGTTAGCATAGTTAGCATGCTAGTTAGCATAAATGTTAAAAATGATTAGCGAAGTTAGCTAAGTCACATGGTGACCATAGTTAGCATGTTAGTTAGCATAGTTAGCATAACTGTTAAAAAATATTAGCGAAGTTAGCTAAGTCACATGGTTAGCATAATTAGCATGTTAGTTAGCATAACTAATAAAAATGATTAGCTATGTTAGCTAAGTCATATGGTTAGCATAGTTAACATTTTAACATTGTTAACATGCTAGTTAGCATAGTTACTTGGTTAATATTATTATCTTTGATAACATAGTTAGCATAACTGCTAGCAAATATTAGAGCGATTCCAACTATCAGTTATCGTCAATTATCTACCTAAATAATTTAACCATTTCAATTATCAACCTATTTAACTGTTCAGTCATTCCAACTATATTAAACCTTATCTACCAAGCAAATAATTTAACCATATGAACGCATCATATTTTTGCATTTTCATGCACTGTATTTCCTTCAGGAAATGCTTTTCTAGTTATACTATACAATTAGCACATCAATTGTTTTAACAATATATTTCACACCATATGTTTTGCATTTTCATGCACTGTTTCCTCAGAACCATAACTCCATCCACAAACTTCAACCACGACTCCATCGTTTGAGTTTTGACAGTGATTGACAGGTGATGGCGGGTGGCCTGTGACAAGTTGGGTCGAACCATCCTGGTATGGGGGGGGGACTCTGGGTTTTTAGGATAATGAAATTGAATAGCCTACTAAAATATAACACTAATTTTATGAACTTATATTTTCCTGACATATTTATTAAATAATTGTTTTTAAAGTATTTTTGCATGGATTCTACTTTTTAAATCAATGTATATTTTAACCCTAAGCTGTTTTTAGGGCATTTTCACTACCTTTATTCATAAGGATTTATTCTGGTCATTGTAAGTGCCACACACACATATTATCCAGATCTGCCATCATTTCATGTATTAGTACTAGCATTGATTTTATTTTGATTTTTAAAGAATTAAAATATAAAAAGCGTATTATAAAAAGTCTTATATTTTAATATGTATCTCACCACAGCAAGCTCATAGCTGTACATGCATTTCATGTGTGTGTAGGGCAGACTGTTCTGAATCTGGCAATATCATTGCCATGGTGGAGGAATTCTCTGGGGCTGAGCAATTTACAGACATATGTGGTGTGTGCCTTACAGAAATAAATGCCATTTTTTTATTTAGTGATTTAATGACCTTTCTGCGCTCCATATCTGTGACACGAACTGATCTGACCTGACTTGACCCGAGTTTACGTTTTATAGCCTGTGTGTGCCTGTGTCTGCACTCATTGATTCTCTACAACTTTTTACTGCATTGCCATGAACAAAGTAAAGGCAAAAAAGGTGTTTCTTTGCCGAACAAATTGGGATGTAATATGAGCCTTGAATTGGATGTCATGCAGGAATTTGGTAGGATCTCAAAACCAGATTATGAACATTCTTTGCCATAGAGAAACACACAATAGCGTTGGATTATAAACATGCTTTGCTACAAAAACAGATAAAAACGTGAGGTAAGTCGAGCTATATGAAGTTATTATTTTGCTGTCACTTCGTCTGTTTTATAACCCAGAAGGATGTACTTGGTATCAAATGATAGCTCCGTGTCTCCTCTTTCATCTGGCATGCATGGCATATCTATCCGATCGCAGGTCCGCGAGTAATTCAAACGAGAGTAATAGGTGTGCAGCATTGGTTTTTGTACATGACATTATTTTGTAGTCACTTCGTCTGATTTCATAAATCAGAAGGATTAACATACTTGCTATCAATGGATAGCCCTGTGTCTCCTCTTTCATCTGATATGCTTGCCATATCTATGCGTTCACGGGTTCGCGAGTAATTCAAACGAGAGTAATGGGTGCGCAGGTGAACTCCGAGAAGTAAAGACTAAATATGGTGCAATTTGATTTAATTTCATGATTTTTATTTTCATACTTTAACGTACAGACAAGTGGCCACGCAATAAAGGTTTCATCTCGCTGTGATGAACAGTTGCGGAGCAATGTAACAGAGAAGAAAGGGTGTGTTTTTTGACGCACTTTGTCAATCGGGTTCTAAGGGTTAAAATCTCACGTACCCCCTGGAGTGCCTTCAAGTACCCCCAGGGGTACGCGTACCACCATTTGAGAACCACTGCTCTAGCTGAACATTTACTTCAAGCGGATCCCTGCTAAATCAATTTATCAACAATTCAGAGGCCAAAGCTTAGCATTTGAAATCTGCTCTCCACTCCACTAGAAAGCAAAATGTTTAGTGAGCCCCCACCCCCCAGACACACACTGTAGTTGGACCAGTGTGATACCAAGTGATTTAATGTGTGATAGTATGATTCTAAAGAAGAATATATTCTATACAATATGTACTATTCGGTGGCCACACCCAGGCGCATATAATGATGCATGTAAACTGCCAAAGAACTTCTGAAAAATGTGTTCGCTCACTCATTCATTCATTCCAGACTGCACCTTCAGCACCTACCTTATAGCTGTCCTCCTCTTCCAGGGGAGGCCAGTGCTGTGCCTTTACTGAAGAGTCGAATCCAATAGTGGAGCGTTTCAGCAGGACTGGTGAACTCCAGCTGGGTTTTTGTTCTGCTGTAAAAGCACAAGGATTCTTGTATCCATCCAAAGCAATTCTCAGTGTCTAGATCAGTGGTCCCCAAACTTTTTCTTCCGAGGGCCAGCTCACTATGCCTGGCTCTAAAAGAGGGCCAGAGACTCGGAGTATATTAGTAACCATAAATAGCTTAGTGCTGTGAACAACAGTCTACCTTAGTTGAATATTCCATTATATTTAATCATAGGCTACTGCAATTTAATACCATTGTTAGCTGTGTTTATATTGCAATCATGCCATATCAGTGTAAAATGTAGCTCAAATGAAATATTACTAATAAAAAATAGCATTCCCAAAAGTATTAGCAGGGAGTCCCAAAAGTGTATTAAAAATGTGTGAACTCTGAACTCTGTGTCTTTGCATACACAGCTCAAGTTGTGAACAAGCAATATCCTACAAATAATTTGAAGTTCTCAAACTATGAGAGTTTTATGAAGTGCTGGCAAAAACATCTGAAATGGGGCCACCCAAAATGAAGTGCCGTATCTGGCCCGCGGGCCGCAGTTTGGGGACCACTGGTCTAGATGCTGGACTTCAGCTAGAGACACTGCAATGAATGGTAATTAACTGGTTTAAGACTAACGCAGCATGTAGAAAACCATGCATCATACATTGAAGACTTTGTTGTGAAACATGGGGGAAATGCAATCAATGCTTAGTGCAACTGTCAAGCTTTGTGTATTGTCTTGTATTTAATTTTGTCTAACCTATGCTACAGTTTTAAATCTTGCTTCTTTTTTATCAACTGGTTAAGTATTCAGTTTAGTAAAAGGGACCATACTTCCTATCAGTTCACAGTCCTACCATGAATAATGCCAGTTGTGGAGTGTGCCTCAAAGGGATGTGACAGGATATCTTACCCACCCTTTTCTTACTCAGGGCGTGCCTAGAGACACTGTATAATGGCCATTAGCTGTTGAACACATGCGGAAGTTCCTAGTTGGCTTGGCATTTCCCTTCAAGGTTGACTGCCAAGTTGTATGAATAGGCACAGCTTTTGCTCTGAGACCAATTTGTCTTTCAAAGTGGAGTCCAGCCAAGACTCACAATGTGGACCTATTAAGATGTGGTGATAGTTTGTAGAGTTTCATCAGAATCAATTAGCCTAAATTTCAATAATAAGGACTTGGAATTTCCCTGAGCCCTATTCAGATTTTTTTTTTTACATTCAAAACTTGCACTGCACCATGTCATAAGTGGTTTACCTTGCTAACCAATTGACATTTTGCTCAAATGTTATTAGTTGGATGTCCGTATTTGGTTTATGTTCCTCAACTTGTGTACACTTGTGGACCAGCTACCCTCACACATTTGTCCGTGGACAGATGGGGACCTGTTTTGCCTTTTAGAGGGAGAAAAAAGAAAATTGAATTGAGGGAAGCTGTTTTCAGATTGTTTCCTTCCCATGATAAGCTTGGTGATCGCCACAGAATGGGAGAAAGATGAGTATTGCCTTTCCCTGGAGTAGATGCTGTGAGGAGATCCTGTACTTTCTCAGCCAGCACCAACTCCTCTGATGAATGCTCCTCAGCAACACTGGCCTCTGTGCACTCCCATTGCAGCGGATGTGCTGTCTGCTTTGTATTTGAATTTATGAGCTTAAGTTGGCATCCAAAGTGCTCTGGCATGACGTAAAGGAACTTACAGTGACTAAGACAAATGTGTATTAAAAATCTCATTGTATTTGTTGTCTCGTTACAATGGGGTGGATAATGCCAATGTTTAACAGAATAACTATGTAAGTCCTATAGAACTAAAAAAATGGTATAATTGGCAATATATTAAATTGTGAATATCGTAAATGTAATGCCAATATATATATATATATATATATATGGAAGCTGTAGAGCTGTAAAAAGACCATCCAATCATTTTGCATGGGTCATGACAAATAAATATGAATCTGTCTATCAACTCAGCTTGCCTACTTGCACATGTTCTCAGGTCCTGCTCGTTGCCCATGAGTGACTGGAGCCTCTGCACAAAACAGCACTAGTAACAGGTATCACAGCTGTCACCATAGATAGATGAAATGATTGACATGCTAGAGGTCTTGTAGGTATTGTATCGTGAAATGATTTGCACGCTGGAGTATGTAGTTCATTTGATTGTTGTTTGGACTAAGTTTTACATGATAAAAATCAAAGCTCTTAGCTCTCCTTTAACATAAAACAATATATCTCCTCAATATCCTGTTGCAAGCATAAGGCTTTTAAAACAAACAATTTTCTTTCTTCCCGTTAGAGATGGAGAACTTGATGAAAGTGCCAATGCAGGTGGTGACAACTCTAGGATTTGAAGGCAGGGCCATTTACATTGTTTTTGTTATTTGAGAACCTATAGCTAACTTCTGTATTATTCCTCAAATTCCATTTTTGTGACATGGATTATGCAGCCTGTTTTTTTTTATTATCATGTAGCCTATGTAATCCACCTGTCATCTTAGTCTGTATTGGTTTTGAAAGGGACATTTTACAAATGTTGTGAATATGGCTTGTTTGTAGGCGATGCCTCAGCCTCACTGCTGACTTGCAAACACAGATGAATGCTTTTGTACGTCGTAACGTTCGTACGTGTTCTGGTGCTGTGGAGAAGTGGCTAGAGAGGGTTGTCAGAGGGCATTTTACAGGTCTGTTTAAGTCTGTTTCATTTCAGATATGGAGTATAGTTCAGATATGGACACACTTTAATCACCGCACAGCATATAAAAAACACCTCCAGGTAGACCTATCCAATAAAGCTTTGCTAGATAAGCACAGAGCTTAGAGTTCGAGCAGCGTCACAGCAGGGTCTTGGGGCACAGCATCATGAGCTGTTGCCTTGGACCTGGAGAGCGTTGGTTCTGCATCCCCCCTTGTCACATAGAGTAACGATTAGCGGCGGGAGGTAAAACTTTCACAATCGTCATCCTGTTGAGTTTCACAGATCAAGGAGTGTATTGTCTCAGGCCCTCCGCAAATGAACTTCAAAGGCCCTGATAGCCAGATCTCTCACACTAATGGTGCTCCTCGGGAGACAGGGGGACATGGGAAGGGAAACCGCAAAGTGCCCCCAGAATCAGCAGGCAATTCAGATCAGTTGGAAAGTGACCACATTTGCTCAACGGGCACTGGGCCACCTGCATGCTATGGAGCAACCCTGCAGGTCAAGGCTATGGAGCATCAGAGGATAGGCTTCGGTCTAAAATTGAATGCTCTCATTGCAAATGTCCTTGACATCCCCAAACAATGCAGCTGAGCACTGTACTCTGTGGAAGTTTGCCAACTCTTTGACAGTCTGTGTCCAAACTGAGACTATACCAGTTTCAGGCATAACTTCTGAAATGTTGTTTTGTTGAAACTTCCGGTCAGAAACCAGTAAACTACCACTTATTCCATTCTTAAATATCCTGGCGTGTGGCTGAACATTGTTTCAATAGTCTAGGATATCTTTGTTTAGTCTTTTTGTTTTGTATTGTTTAATCATATTCCATCAGCATTGGGACCAGAGACCAGAATTCTTTTGATTGTTTGTTTATTTTTTTCTTTCTTGTGTACCATTCTTATGCCACCCCATAGACAGGAAATCCATTCAAAAGATGTTTCACCATTGCATATTTCACCGTATATTCCAAAACATTGTTCTTCTCTAATCAAACAAAGTATTACAACTGCATCTGGTATCTGCTATTTTACTTATGTCCATTCTGCCACCCCACCCATTCACAATAGCTCTTCATTTCATTCCTCTCCCTCCTCTTTCTCTGGGCTTACGTCAGCAACAGTGCACTACCTCCTTCTACGATCAAACAGCTGTCCTGCACAGTATGTCTCTCTTCCTAAAGGTCCACGTGAGCAGCCCATATAACATCAGCATGTCCTGCTGGTGATGGCCCCCTAGTGGGTTTCTATCAGTGGAGGAATTTGCAGATCCGCAGTATCCTCCCTCTTGTCTCCTGAGTGCCTCGGCCCGTTTCCTTCAGGGTGGAGATAAGGGTGCGCTGATCAGGGGTGTGAGTCACTGTGACTCCATTGTGTCCACGAATGCAGCGGCTCCTTGATCATTATATAATCATTAAGGAAAACTGTGGCCGGGGGACCATTAGCACGGTGTGGGAAAGCCGGGCCGCTGTGCGGACATGTGCTGCTGCGTTCCTTCGGCAATCTGCATCCTCCATGTGTGTCAGTACATTCTGCATCCTCCATGTGTGTCAGTACATTTCTCGCATTCGGCCTCATTATGGTTCCAGCTCGTGGTGGCCATTGACGGAGCAGCATGAGGAAATGGGTTCAGATGCATGTCACTAAATTAATACGCAACTCCAACATTGCCGGGGAGTGGGCTGTTTATTTGTTTTTGAAACAAGGCAGAGCAGCATCACTTGTGGCATTGATTCAGATGTTTTGAATGAATGTTCTAATGGTAAATAGTTTCCATTTGAAATGGATATATGTATTTATTCATTTTAAATGAAAACACAGATTATCCGATCATATCTTGATCCATCTATAGCAAGCATGTGTAGAGAATTTTATCAAAACCACATCTTTTGGTAAAAACAGACTCTAAATGAAATAATTTTTTTGCTCTGTGGTCATGCAAATCTAATTTTCGAATCGAATAAATTCAGCATCTGCAAAGGTCATTATGAACGTCACACCAGAGATAACCATAGACTGTCAAAACTTTGACAGTCTATGGTTACTTGAATTTTCTTAGATGTCAAATCACATTCATTTCTTAATTGCTTTTAATGCAATAGTTATTGAAATAATTGCAGAACTGAAATTTCACTGGTATTCTCCACATTGCATACATCACTGTTGTTTAGATATAAAAATGAGAATCATGTTGGTAAAGCAATCCACATATACAGTCAAAGAGCACAAGCAGCCACCCATCGTGTGAGGAACATGTATGATTCTGCTGTGGTGTGAGATATTTTTGGCCTGGGAACCATTCTTGTGAATGTTTATTGCTCATTGACCTTGCCTGTGCTTCCGATCTATGGTCCAGACATTCTTTGTCTAATTAGAAAAATATTAAGGCACGTGATTTACAATTGTTGCTATTTTTGCATTTACCCAACTTCCACACATTGTCTGAAAATGTGCTCCCAGGAAATTGAGATGCAGTGAGAGGGAGAGGGACACACAGAGGCTGCTGAGCCAGGGTCAGGAAGAACAGACCGCATTCCACTAAAGGACACGGGATGGGCAAGAAACATAATTGTTCTCACCCTTGAACTCCCAATTTTACACCACAGTACTGCTAGAAGGTTGTGTAATTGTTATTGGTGTATGAGGTTGCTAATGGGCTGCTCAAGAAGAAGCTGAGGTCGTGGTGTGGCATCTTGTGGCCGTGTTAATTAGAATCATTCAGAAAACATTCATGATATACATAAAACATTCAGTATAGAGGTGGATGAATAATGTCTTTGTCATCATGTATTTCTGTTTTGTTTTGTATGTTTGTTTTTGTCAATGTATATGTCACCTTAAATTATGTATTTAATTTATAGTGTATGGCTGCTGGCTGTCTCTATGTTTTTCCTATGTTACCTGCCTAGGGACTGCAGATGAAAAGTAGTTATTTTTACTAACTCTGGCATATTTACATGATGTTTTTTATATAATGTTCATAAATATGCATGGTCCCTATCAAATAAACCAATATAAAAATAAAAAATAAAATAAAAATATACTGTATAAGTCTCACTGGAGTTATTGTTGGTATAGATCATGGCAAAGCGATGAAAACAATAATCTGTATTAATTCTATTACATTACATTTTTTAAACAATAGACATTTTCTCCATCTTCTCTTCACAGAGCCCAAGACCTGATCCTTGTGCGAGTATGAGGTGACAGTGAAAACGTACAAATATTTAATCTTCTCATCTGACGCATATGATCATACAAAATTATTGGTCCATCATCATTATTAAAAAATGTACCGTGTATCCAAAAGTATCGTGCTCTTGGTCCCAGACATTTTGGGCTGCAAGCACTATCTCACTCAGATTCCCTCCTATAGTAGCCTAGCTAATCAGAACTATCACTCTCAATAATGCACACTGTTAGTGTTCTGCTGCTCGTTTTGTGTAGTTTGAGCACCTTTTATTTTCTTGAAATACTTGGTGCTGGTTGTGTGAAATCTGTTAAAAAGCGACTGTTCAAAATGCTGTTCATGCTTTCTTCCTTGGGGCACAAATGTTTTTGTTTCTCTGGGCTTACATGGTGTCTATCATATCTTATCTCCAGCTTTATCAGAAGAATGGGAACTGACTAGTGCCATCAGATAAGTGTACAATGTGTCTAGTAATCGGCCAAATGAGGAAAGGGAGGGAAAACAACACTTTTTGTCATTGTTTTTTTTGTGAATTGGAAAAGACTTAGTGTGTTTATCTTGATTTTGTCATTGTTTTTGGTGAGGATTTTTCCTTCTAACATGAGCAGAATGAACAAAAAATGCTGAAAACATCTGATGTAAAAAAAAAAAAAATCTTCCCCATCCTGACTTATAGCAGGAAGATATGGGAAATGTCCTATGGGAAATGTCTAGTCCATGAGACCAACAGAGATGCATACTTTCTTTCCTGAGGCCTCATTAGCCACTTTCATTATCTCTGTCTTAAATACCTTCTCCAGACAGATAGCCTTGAGTAGTTTATTTTTTACTCATAATATCTGTTTAGATTGAGGTCTCTGACCCCCTTTCCTCAGGGGCGTATTATATATAGTTTGTTAGATTCGGTTTGAGGGGACGTATATGTTTTTTTTTTGTCTTTTAATAAAAAAAGCAACGGAAATTCATTATTTGTGTTTTCCATGCATTCTAAGGAGGGGAGGGTTGGATGTTTATGCTGTCTCTGCTCCCATGAGTCTGCCCCTCCTTCTCCATACATGCCGAAGGAATTCCAAGCCAACACACATGCTTGCCACAGTAGTCTGACACAGGAAGATAATGTGCCACAGCTGATTGTAAGGAATCATTGCTCCTATCAAGTCCAACATTTGGATCTCATTTTGTCATGCCGGTTTTCTTAAAAAATAAAAATACAGAAAAAAAACACATGCTCACAACTGTACAAAGTGACGCATCAGGTATTAGTCTTGAGTAATGTTGGGATTGAGTTATTGCCTCACACAGTGTGGTTGTTTTCTACCTAACAAGTTCCATCTGGTTTTGTTCTGGTTTTTCCGATGTTAAATCTATCAAATTGTTATCTTGGCATGACAATAAATAGAATCTATCATGCTAACCTACCTGAGATAGTCTGACAGGTGAGCCTTACACCCTGTTAAGATGGTGGAGTATACATAAAGTAATAACCTTTGGTATCTGATGTGTATCAAGGATAAATCTTCATCAGAGCACACTACTATGGATGGATGAGCAAGGTTTATTGTATGAATTATCTTTATAGGAAGAGGAATCTGCAGTTTGCAATTTTCCATCAACCCAGGCCAGGGCAGAACTTGTCAAAGTTCCATTTAGAGAAATAGGCTATCTGGTATGCTGTTGTGGGTACCTGATCTGCATGGGTTACCAGATCTGCATGATACATCACAAATTCTGATGGGTCTATTAGCCGTTGCACTTCGATAATTTAATTGGTCAGAATGTTGTTTGCTGTTCGATAATTCACCTGAGTTTATTGTTTTCTGTTGAAGGACCCAACGTGGAGGAAGGAACCTTTATTTTACTGTCTATGGAAGGAACGCAGTGTCTTTGAAATATTGAACTAGCCGGCAAGCCGTTAAACATCGATAGGCCTACTGTGTCCTACCTACCGTTTTTGTAATATAAACATATACATTTGTTGCAGTATTAAATGGCAAACTTCTAGCCTGTCAATCCTTGAAAGAACTAGGTAGCAAGCTAGGTAGCTTCAGAACTACCCAGTTAGCCACCAAACATCGATGTAGCCTAAGGAACGTCACTGTCAACCGTCTCATATTTTCAACCTCTTACGTGTAGGACTATAAAAACCTGAATGTAATGTGCTTTTATAGGTTTTCACATATAGGGAATTCAATGCCATGCTCAGATTTAAGATCAAGACTAGAGAAAATGCTTGAAATTAAAGTACATGGTTAAAATTGTTGTCTCGGATAATGAATAATTCATGAAAAAAGAGGACCATAAAACAGGTTGATGGCTTTCTGAAGAATTTACTTGAAACATGTTTAGAAACAAAGTTGATTACCATATTTGAACTATCTATTTATATTATTTACCTGTATTTATCTATTTATCTGTATTTTTAACTATTTATTTAATAATGCATATTTTCCTATTTATTTAGTAATTAATCATTTCTATTCAATTCTTTAAACTTCTTGGTATGAAGAGGTAGGCTACACACTTAGGCTATCCTAATCATCCTCATCCTCCTCCTCTTCA
Organism: Alosa pseudoharengus; assembly: GCF_046254945.1. NCBI lineage: Eukaryota > Metazoa > Chordata > Actinopteri > Clupeiformes > Clupeidae > Alosa > Alosa pseudoharengus. Next base: position 6,415,819 of record NW_027468663.1, read on the forward strand.
GCAGTGTTCTGACAGGTTCTGCTGCATGACTTCATGCATAACATGCCACTATTCCTGCAACTGCAGCACAGGCTTAGACATCCCTTGAAGCAACCACAGGAGGTGATTTCCTTACAAGCTTTGGGAATTGGTGAGAGATAGTAGCTGTGGCACTAACTGATCATCCACATTTGGATGGCCATGATAAGTGTGTGTTGTGTTTGGGCCACCAACATGCTTTCTTGGCAAGGGACGCCCCCCCAGTCGTGCATGAATTGTTTTGTTATGCCTACACACACAAGCCCGTTGTTGTTTTTTCTCTGGTAAACATGCGGGTTCTCCTGTTTCCGAGGGTCCGTCAAGAAAGATGGCAAGAGTAGCCAGGGGGCTTGGGGAGTCCTCAGCAGCCTCACTGTTTTCTCTTATCACAAGGCCTGCAGTTCCCCAACCTGCTCCTCCTACCAGTCCGTGTGAGCTGGAGGAGGAAGATGAGGAGGCCATTGTGGACGTTGAGACTGTTCTCTCATCTGACCTTGTACACTGCCCTGTGCAGCCAGCCCGGTGGGAGGCGAGCTGGCCCGTCTGTTTGAGGAGGTCGTTGGCAGGGCATCCAGGACGGCGCTCATTCCCCTCCTACGAGACTTTAGTGACTTGGTCTGTCGCCAGTTTTCCTCCCCAACTACTTTTTGTAGGTGGTCTGGCCAGGCTAAGGTGCTTTCCAACATGCACGGCGAAGGGCTCCCAGTGGATAAAGCTTTGGAGTCCCTCTTCTCCTTTCCCAACTCCCTCTTTGGTGGTCCCTCCTGCCTCAGTGCCAATGGCAGGACTATGGAGGCTCTGCTGGGTAAGCTGCATAGGCCCATAACGATGCAAGTCCGCCTGGCTAACACAGCGGCCATTCTGTCCCTGTATGTTCGACACCTCTCTGGTCTCTTGCAAAGCAGTGCCGGTGATCCCACTCTTTTGAGAGAGCTCCAGTCAGCCTCTGTGTGCCTCGCTGCAGTGTCTAAGGAGCAGGTAGTGGCATTGGGCCGCTCCTTGGCTCAGTTCTGGGTAGCTAGATGCCATCTCAATCTCAGCTCCAGCAGGCAGACAGAGAGTGTCTTTTGAGAGTGCCGGTGGAGCCTGGGTCCATGTTCGCCCCACAGGCAACCACACTGTTGCAGCAGGCGCGTGACAGCCGCCGCTGTGCAGAAGAGGTGTCAGAGTCTCTTGGCAGGCGTGCCAGCGGCGCTAGGCGCCCTAGGGCATTCACGCCTCAGCCAACACCTACCTTGGGGCATCAGTCTTGGGGGCCAACTGATCTCAGGCAGCGGCTTCAGGCATCCCAGGGGCGGGGTACCTGCCCACAAGCTGGCCGAGGGGGCCAGCGTGCTAGTGACCGTGGCCCCTCCAGGCGCCCTCGTCGTTCCTGGCAATCTCCGGGCCAGCCAGCCTCGCCTCTCAGCTCTAGGAAGGCTTGGCTGGCCTTATGAGCGGATCCATGGGTGCTCTCCACCATGAGCCATGGGTACTGCCTGCAGTTCAGGACCAGACCCCATGTGACGAGAGCACCTATGGTTACCTTGGTGAGTACCATGAACGCTCAGACCTTACGTGCAGAGCTGTCCACCCTCCTGGACAAGAGGGTGATAAGGGAAGTCAGGAGTTCAAACCCCCAAGCGGGGTTCTTCTCCCGTTATTTTCTTGTACCCAAGCGCACAGGGGACCTTCGTCCTATTTTAGACCTCAGGGGTCTCAACGTGCACCTCCGGTCCCTGAGGTGCAGGTTCATCACAGTTCCGAGGGTGTGGCAGGCCATCAATGCAGGGGACAGGTTTGCTACCATCGACCTGCAGGATGCTTATTTTCAGATACCCATCTGGCCGGGGCATTGGAGGTTCCTGAGGTTTGCGTTCGAGGGTCGGGTCTTCGAGTTCCAAGTCCTCCAATTTGGAATCTCTCTGGCCCCCCGAACCTTCACCAGGTGCATGGATGTAGTTCTTGCACCCATGAGGCAGCGGGGGCTTAGGATATTAAACTATCTAGACGACTGGCTCATCTGTGCAACCTCAGAAGTGCAATGCCGCCTACACGTGGCCTTGCTGTTGAAGCACATTCAGGACTTGGACTTGCGCCCCAATCCCAAGAAAAGCAGGCTCCAGCCTTCCCAGGTCACCACCTTCCTGGGCATGGTCCTGGACTCCAGGAGGGCATCCGTGACTCTCTCACCGGCGAGACAGCAGTCTTTCGCTGCATGTCGCTTCATGTTGCACGCCCAGGAGTGGAGTGGAAACTATGCCTTCGCCTCTTGGGCCTTATGGCGGTGATGGTGCAGGTAGTCCCCCTTGCCCTCCCTCACATGCTCCTAGTCCAGAGGTGCCTGTTGAGCCTAGACCTGTGCCCCCAAGGGCCCTCCCAGGCCAAGGTGACTGTGTCCCACAGGCTTCACAGGCCCTACACTGGTGGAGAGATCCCGCCAACACCGAGAGGGGGAGTGCCATGGGACTGGCGATTCGTCGCCGGGTCGTATTTACAGACGCATCTCCAGTAGGCTGGGGCACCGTTCTTGATGGTCAGAGCATCAATGGTCTCTGGACGGACCCTTGGCTATCCTAGCACATCAATGTCCTGGAGCTGAGAGCCGCTCTCCTTGCCCTACAGCACTTTCTACTGTGGCTAAGAGGCCAACATGTGATGGTGAGGACCGACAGCACGGTGACTGCGGCCTACAACAGACAGGGGGGCTTGGGGTCTCCAGGTCTTTGCAGCCTGCCGACAGACCTGTGGCTCTGGGCTCACCCCCTGTTCAGCTCTCTCAGAGAAGTTCATGTGCCGGGGGCCTTGAATGCTGTGGCCAACATCTTGTCAAGAGGGAGCCCACATCCCGGAGAGTGGAGGCTCTAGTTAGCTTCTTCCTATTCACAAAGGCTAACTAGCTAACGTTTTTTAGTTTCAGGGTTACATATGGGTATTTGTGTGTGTAGGGGTAAGGGTAGGGAGGGATGGGCAAACATGTCATCATAGCACACTGGACATCAAAACAATAGGCTGAGCTACAATATTTCATTAGTAGGCAAATCTAGTTGAAACAGTTTTATGCCTTTAGCTTATGAGTTTCAAGCATTTTCTTCAAATACTAAATAAATAGTTAAAATAAGATAAATAATATAAATAGATAGTTAAAATATGGTAATCAACCTTGCTTCTAAACATGTTTCAAGTAAATTCTTCAGAACGCCATCAACCTGTTTCATGGTCCTCTTTTTTCATGAATTATTCATTATCCGAGACAACAATTTTAACCATGTACATTAATTTCAAGCATTTTCTTTAGTCTTGATCTTAAATCTGAGCATGGTATTGAATTCCCTATATGTGAAAACCTATAAAAGCACATTACATTCAGGTTTTTACCTTGTACAGTCCAAAAGATAAGTGATTAATTAGATTTTGACCTGACGGCGGCGGCCATATTGGATTTCTCCATTTTGGGGCATTATGGGACATTTTTGAGCCTGGCATAAAGAAGATTTGAATTCAGCACCCTTCAAAACCCCTAAAAATGTTGTATGCCAAAAATTAACATGATTTGCCTTCGGGACTTTAACTCATTGAATGCCAAGCTGTTTTCGGAAGCTTTGTCCTGGAGTGCCAGCAATCTAGACCATTGTTGACTTTAAGCTCTCAGTGGGTGCAAACCGTGTATTTCTACACGCCTCTGTTCCTGAGAAATCCCAAGCTAAACAGTGGCTAGTTTTCATCAAAATCGCTGTTTTTTTCTAGAAATGGAGATATAACGTCTTTCATGAAATATTAAGTGTTGCCTGTAAACTTTCCGGGAAGTGATCAGCGAGACCTGGCGAGACTGCCACCTAGTGATAGACCCACGAAAATGGCCTGGTTTTGAGATGACATGCATGCGTCATTCGACCCAAAGCGGCAACCGAGTTATGATAAAATAACACAGAGTTCCCAAAATCACATATAAGGTGTGTTAGAGTGTCTAGTTTCGTAATTTAAAAAAAAAGCTAAAAACGTAATATTACGTTTTTGGCACTCAACGCATGGGAAGGAAAAACGTAATATTACGTTTTTGGCACTCAATGAGTTAAATAAGCACATTTTCAAAATCCTGCGTAGTCTATATACGGTAGGCGCTACATCAGGCTAGTGCTGTCTCTGCATATTGCATAGGGGCAGCTGTTGGCTGTCTGTACTGTGACTGTCTAAAACTTATTTAACTTAAAGGTGCCATGTGTAAGAATTGAGCTACACGCATCAAAAGAATGAGAAGAAATAAGGGCGATGATGTCATTAAAAAAATGACAAGGTATAGTGCTGCAGAGAGATCAACCTAAATTATCATGCTAAATTACTAGCCACAGCCCGATAGGTGTCATAATACCAGTTTCGGCCATGGGAGGCGGTATGCGGGCAACATAACCGCCAGCCAAACTGCAATACAAGTGTCTCGGTTGTTACTCTAGGGTAGACCAACTCACTTTCTGGAGGTATACTGCCCCATCTTTTATGGAATGTGAAGTATGAATTTATTTTTTGGCGGACATTACACATGCCCACAGGACAATATAATATAGGCTATTAATAATACAGATATAATAATGGCGATGGATGTGAGGAGTTGGCTGTATGTTTAGCCTATTTATCCTATCTACTGTAGCCACAAGTCTCTCCTGCACTGACTCAACTCCTCAGTCTCATTCTCTTCTCGTTTTCTGACCATAGCTGTCAATGTTGAGCATTGAAAGTAAGGGAGATTTCCCGGGTTATACTCACCCAAAATACAGGAAAATTTCAACATTCGTCTTTCTGTTGCTATCCCTCTGCTGAGAGCAAGAATTCACACTACAAAACTGTTGCACTAACTAAACAAAGCTAGGTCTAATGAGACTTTGCTTAAAGATTGGCATCTATTGTGCTCTCTCCCACACTGTTCTGATCACTCTAGGTCGCTCAGGCAAGCAAAACGATGCTTTAAAAACATATTTTCGCTTAAAGGGCAGGGGGTTGCAACAGAACAACAGTACAGAGACGGACAAGTCCGGGGCTAATGTTATGAAAGTAATAAAATATGGGATATTTTACGGGAAAATATAAAAACAGGAAGCAGCTGGAAAAAAGTTGACAGGTAGGCCTATGTTTCTGACAGTGGGTGACTCTAGGGCTCTTTGCTGTTGTTAGAATGGCCTGTATTGCTGTTGTTAAAACGGCCTGCAGCCTTTAGCACAACATAGGCCTACCATCACGTTACATTTTGTACAAATAAATAAATAGCCTACAGCAATAATGCCAGCGCTGGCGGGCTTGTCAATTGACAGCTGCATTAAATAGACTACCTATGCATTTTCTATATCAACAAAATGGCTGCTGCGAACGTTATTACCTGATTATTACGTAGATCCGAAACATCCGGATCCACCAAACTTCCGGTTGTCGAACGTCTATGGGAAATAACCAAGGGGGCAGGCGAATTCCCGGAAGTAGAAGAATCAATGGAGGCTGGAGGGACCACTTCTCTGCTAACCCCCATAGAAGCCCGTTCATTTTAGGATTTTTTTGAAATGCCATAACTTCATATAGCATATATCCTGTGCCGACATTGTAGCTAATCTGTATTATCTACATAAACAATAGAAGGCAAAACAGGCTCAGCTACCTCGTATGTAACGTTGAGGTTCCCGTAAGGAGTATAGTTAGCGAGTCCGGTTGTAGGGAAGCTAACGAACCGTAGGGAGATAACTGTATTGTTTGGATAAGAAGCTCAGTCCAGCCAGCACGGAAACTCATGAACAAAGCTATGTAGCCTACAATACCATTGTATGTTAAGGTAAATCATTGGATAGAGGCAAGTAAACCTAATGAAAAATGGCACTAATAATAATAATCATTTGAGGTTTTCGATGGATTGACCGTAGTTTAGAAAAGTGTTAAGAAGATTAGCTTCTAGTGCTAGGTAGCAGTGCAAGGCAATAACTTTTTTGTTTGTTTAACCATGACTGTTTTTGAAGATGATCATGTGTGGTAGTTTCAACATCAACACGACTTGATATCACTTGTGAGGATGATATTAATAATAATACTTAAATAAATGTTTAACTTTGATGACTTTGAAGGCAAAGGAAGTGTGAGAAGAATTTCTGTGTAGCCTATCTATCATATGATTTAGTTCGATGGCTAACGTCATGAAGTGAAGTGCAAGTCTGCGCAGTACTGGGGGGACCAACTGAAAAATCGTTCAATTTGACTCAGTGCCCTCCCATTGAAAACGACGGAGTCTGTTCGTCCATTTCTTTTACTGTCTATGGGAAATAACATGGCGTTTCGAAAAATCGTACCTGTCAAACTCTGTAGGTGGCAAAGTAGAAAAAGCTAGTGGGCCGATTGGCCTACATACTTCTGCCATCTGGTTTCCACTGGATTTTTTGATTGTCGGTGCCGTTAAAGTAGTAAACAATTATTAATGCTAACCGGGAGCTAGTTCCGATGTACGTGGGCGGAGGAGGGCGTTAGATCTCGCTCACAACCTAACGTGATGGTCATTTTCACGTGTGATTCACGCGTGATTTCAGTGGTCTATAAAAGTAAATCGTTTGCAAGGTTCAGCCTCTTTTCAACACGACTTAACTTTGGTTTGACTGTGCTGTTATTGAGATATTTGAAAAAGAAAGAAATCGCCGACAAAGACACTAAAGACATGACGAGATGTGATTTTTTTTTCACGAAAAACAGATAATGATAAGCAGACTAGGAATCAGAAGCAGAGTCGTATTGAGTCGATAGCTTTATTTTGCATGACCTTGATCAGAACAGTAACATTTTCAGAATATATTAATAACCTATCAAACATGACACAGGGTTAGTGCCACCTTCGTAGACGCGCGGTTCGCGGTTACAGACGCGGACTCCGCGGTTAAACCGCGGATCGGGCGGATGACATGAAGAAATATAATATTTTAATTAAATTCGGGCGGGTGGCGGTTGTACCAATCAAATGAAAAAAATATATAGTCTATACATTGTTAAATTGTGTTACCTACATCCGAAAAAAAACGAGCACACTTTGAAATAGTCAAATTTTCCTCAGGCAGTAATTTGGCCTAGTTGCTTATGCAAGTTGTTTTGTTCAGGCCTAGGCTATTAACAGAGATGGTGTTTCGGAATTGGTGTATTCCGATGTTTCACTGAGCAACCCCTCTCACGCACGCACACACACACACACTAAAGGTAACAAAAGTGTAAATTAAGTAGCCTATCGTAGCCTACCAGCATTTTTTCCTCTTCAGTGTGCAATAAGAAAGTAGAATAGGCTACAGTGCAAGTTGACCGATGATTCATCTCCCATGTCGCGTCTCGTTGCAGAGCCATGGTAGGCCACTAAGCAAATCTGCAACCCCATGAGCCCAGCTGCCAGTATTGGAGGCCTAAACATCTCGTATATGAGACTGACTGGGTTATTTTGTTTCGATATTATATATAAAACACATAGTCATTGTAGCCTACCATTCAGGGAATAGGCATTTAAAAGAGAGACAGATTATGGAGTGATATGACTCAGAAATGACATCGGGCAATGGCAGTGCGAGATGTTCAGAACGTAAGAGTTAAAACTTCTACAAGCTCAATAACATCCACAGCGGAAAAAAGAAGGTAAGAAAAATAGTCGGAAAACTTAGATGTGTAAGGCAAGCAAGCAAGTTTGGCGGTTGTTACTAAAAATGTGAACAAGCACGTTGCACTGTTGTGCGGTGGACTTTCGGAATGAATAGAGTCGCGTTTCTTTAATATCGAGGCGCCATAGTTTTCTGATCGGCCTGCTGGTATAAAATGAATTTTTGAATCTGTCTAAAAAAGACGCGCTCTCTTCCCATGCAGTCAAAATGAATGGGATTCTTCAGAGCAGGCTTGTCATAGTGTCACCCTGACATGACGTGCGTAAAGTAGCCTATAATGTGAATGACTTTTTTTTTATTAAGGATTTATTAAGGATTTCTTTCTTTTTGCAAAAAATAAAGTACAATAGACATTTAGCAGTAGGCTAAATAGCAGCATGTTGAAATTATGTGCCAAATCGCGTTTTTTATTACAATGATACAATTGTAGGCTACAGGCCGATGTGCGTTTTATTTGGAGACTGTTTTGTGAGACAGAGACCGAGTTTGCTGCTGATATTCTGGGGATAGGCTACAACATAGCCAATGAAGGACTTTAGCCTTTTAATATATTTGCTGCATTGGATCAGTCTTTCTAGAACAGGCAAGAGCGTTCTAGCCTCACGTTAGCAGCGCCGCATCACCCATTAAAACAACCAGCGGATGGCGGGCGGGTGCGGGTTTGAAAATTGGTCAAACATTTTTGGTGCGGATGGATGATACGTTTTGCTATGCAGTTACGGTTGAAATAGTAGCCCATCCGCGCATCTCTAGTAGACAGGCTCTGGTGCCACAAACTCCATTTCGGTGAAGCAAACTCCATTTTCGCGGGGTCCGAAGCGTGCGTTAGCTTAGTGCAGATCAGGTACCCACACTGTCATTCATTTTCATTGTCTCAGTTATACACATTCCAGCAGGTAAACCTGCCCATAAAGGAGTCATAAAAGGGGAGGAGAACATCTCGTTTGCGTCTGCTTAAGAGTCACTAAAAATTATCACAATTGTTTGCTGCCGTATATAGGGATTAGTTTTGTCTTTTCAAGTCCAATCTTTAAATTCCTAAATAGCAGGACAATAGAGCGGTGAAGTCCCGCCCCTTCTACTTCCGGTCCATGGGACCTATCTTTCAAAAAATTATGAACGGGAGTTAATGGAGAGATAACAATTATTTTTTGGTCCAGTTTGAATTGTGCCACAAATTTCACATATGATGTGTGTGAATTTAAAAGATAATTTTTCACGTCAAGAAAGTACTGTTGTTCGATAGACTTCAAAAGTTATGTTGGTTTTGTGGGAATCCACTAAGTGGACTACATCTCTCGTCTCGAACGATGTACGTCACCAACGTAATGAAACGATAAGAGCTGTTATGCTAGTTAACGGTTGCATCTTGCTGCCTGCTATGTCACTTAACAGTATGTAATGTACAGTCTATGGACGAATACAACTTACCTGATGTGTTTAATCCTCTGACTCATGGTATTTTCTTCGGCAAGGAAAGCCCAATTAAAGCAACACCAAAGAGTTGTTTATACCTTAAAATAATGTTTCCAAAATCGTTTCAGTGGTTCATCAACTCGTAACAGGGTGAACGGCAATTCTGCATTCGCTTCGCGGCCCTCTATCGGCTATAACCGCACTATGTAAGTTTGCCAGATCGGGTAGCGGATCTGTAGTTCGATGGAATGAGACATAAGAAACTACAAATTTGACTTGCATCTGATGTCGCAATACATTGTACTTTTATAAGTCATGCAAAATATTCTACCTTGTCTGTGGACATTGTTATTGGCAAAGGCGGTGCTGGATAAACAAATAGCGTGCGTGCAACAGAGGGAAAGTTCTTTGGTGTTGCTTTAAGACCTGCTGCTGGTATGCTTGTACAATCTAGTGTGGCTGTGAATGAGCTAACGTCACTAGCGCGACTGATGGGTTTGTAGTCGTTGGAATTACGATCTTTCACAATGTTGTAATTCAATAGTTACGAAAAACAAACTGCAAATGTCTTTACATGAAAAATTGTCTTTAAAATTGACAAACATCATATGGGTAATTCAAGGCACAAGTCAACCGGGACCAGAAAATAATTTATTTTTCGCCATAGACTGCCGTTCAAATTTATTTGAAAGATAGGTCCCATGGAGGCAAACAGAAGGGGCGGGACTTCACCACTCTATAGTTCAAGCACTTGAAAGTGGATCAAGGACATTTCATTACATAGTAAATGGAATACATGACCCTATTCATTTTATTAAAGCTGGTTGTAAATTATTGGTTGTAAAATATCTTATATTTGTATATAAATCAAGACAGAACATTAACCAACCTTTCACCTTTCATCAGGGGTGAAAGTAGTTTTTATTTCTTGGTGGTACTATGATATATTGCGTACTAGAGTTATAATGCGCGCACATAGCGCGCGCCGAAAATGTCACTTAGCCTAATTATTTATTATGACCGCTGTGCAGCGATGCGGCGGTCATATAGGTTTAGTCAGATTTTTTTTTTTTTTTTTCTTTTTTTTTTTTCTTTTTCGCATGCCCAAATTTCCGTCAATGAGTCCCGGGACACTGAAAGACCGGGGTACACGAAACTTGGTGGGCATGTAACCCCACATGGATAGCATGGAACCATCGTTTTTTGTTTTGATCTGTAGCCTCCCCGCTGGACTGGACCCCCCGAAAGGAGGGTAGGGCAGACACAGTTTTCTGTGAATATCTCGAGAACCGTAGGGTTTAGGAGGACCATTTTTTTTTTATGTTGATCTCAAGGGGCCATGTCAACCCATTCCATAACCACTCATTTCATGTATAGCGCCACCTAGTTAAACACAAAAAAGTAAAAATGAGGTGTTGTAATTGAAGGTATCTGTGACCTAACATAGTCAAAACTGCACGAAATTGGAAGTGTATGATCATTATGACACCCTCTGTATGCACGCCAAATTTTGTGGAATTCCGTTCATGGGGGGCCACACAATAAATTAATTTATGTTACTATACACCAACTGGCCTGTAGGTGGCCGGAGACAGTTTTCTGTGAATATCTCAAGAACCGTAGGGCCTAGGAGGTCCACCTTTTTTATGTATGTTGGTCTTAAGGGGGCATGTCAACCCATCCCATTACCACTTATTTCATGTATAGCGCCACCTAGTTAAAAATTAAAAAGCAAAAAATTAGGTGTTTTCATCACAATATCTCTGGCTGACAAGGTCAAAACTGCACGAAATTAAAAGTGTAGGATCATTATGACACCCTCCGAATGCATGCCAAGTTTTGTGTACTTTCGTTCATGGGGGGCCTTACAATAAAATAATTTATGTGTACATTTAGTGACGTACACCAACAATGATTCCCGGGACACTGAAAGACCGGGGTACACAAAACTTGGTGGGCATGTAACCCCACAAGGATAGCATGGAACCGTCGTTTTTCGTTTTGATCTGTAGCCCCCCCGCTGGACTGGACCCCCGAAAGGAGGGTAGGGCAGACACAGTTCTCTGTGAATATCTTGAGAACTGTAGGGACTACGATGACCATTTTTGTCTGTATGTTTGCCTCCAGGGGTCATGTTAACCCATTTCATGTACACACATGTGCACAAACAGATACACACACACACACATACATTCACAGTAATCATACGTATGACACATACTCACACAGTAGACATATGTACACTTGCACAGGCACATATGCAGGCACACACACAAGCACGCACGCACACACACACACACACACACACACACACACACACACACACACACACAACATAAACATGAACATGCACACAATTCAAGAATTTCTCAGAATTATGAACAGGCAAGATGGAGGTGGGGTTGTATAAAATGAATTTTACATGTGAAATCTATGAACTAATCATGTTTTGGTACTTGTTGTCTAGCAGATATCAGTGAGAATTGAGTATGTGTGGATAATGCAATTTAGTGAGACAGTTAGAATCATATAGGCCTTTCAGCGTGATTTATTTTTGTGGAAAAAATGTGCTGGACTGGGCGGCGGTCATATTTTGTACCGCTCTGCGGTACATCTAGTTTGTTTATTTACTGTATAGTCTACTTATCAAGCATTCACTAGGACTTCTTATCACTCTAGTATCACTCTTTAACCCACCTGTATCTGTTTTTGATTATGAATAAATTGCAAACACTTAATTTCAACATTTATTTATTTATTTAGCCTAGTTACTCTGCTCGCTCCCACTTCCAATCGTTTTTTTTTATATAGGCTACTGTATATCATGAAACACGTTTATTTGAGTCATGCCTTTTTATTTGGGAGACTGCAACATACTTCTGTCCGCTAAAACACTTTCATTATTGCTGCGCAAGATCTGGTTAAGCCGTACACGTCTGTCTCTTGTCTCTCCAGCGAAACACTGCACACATAAAACCAGAATAGGCTATTGAAACATCAACATATTTTTCTTTAGCCTGTATGTTTTTTTTTATATTTGGGAGACTTTCCAAGAAACGTCCGTCTGCTAAAACACTTTGGATACCAGTGCACGTTGGCGCAATTACTGCCCGACAAACACGGGACGTCCCCCGGACCTTATGCCGACATTCACGATGTCCCTGATTGGTCCCGAACGTCATGTTCTCTAGCGGACATTCCGGTGACCTTATTGACGTCCGGAGCAAGTTATCGTTTGGTTATTGCGTGACATCCGGTGCAGGACTTTCTGGGGACGTCACCGTCAGGTCCCTCGGATGACATTTGCATTTGGTCATTTCAAATACCTCCTAAGGACCCGACAATAACGTTATACCGGGGACATGGGGGGGGGGGGGTTTGTTTATTCACACATGCAGCGGAGTTGAGAGCGCTCTGGCTACCGCCTGCAGGACGGAGACATCACATCCATGCACGACTTCACGTTACGTCTGGGGATGACTAAAGTATCTATCTATCTAGTCTCTCTAGCAGTACTGCATTAGCCTATCTTAGTCTAAGGCAACATAACAGTTTATGAAGTTGTGCGTCTATGAGCAAAGTATATGTCTACTTTGCTCATAGACGCACAACTTCATAAACTGGGAAAAGGGTTGTTAACGTTAAACTCAAAATGTATGTGCTACATAATTCAGCATGCTTTTGCCGATGAGATTTCTGACGAGGAGCAAGCTCTCTGCCTCACCAGAGCCTTACTGTTTATTAATAAAACAATGATATAGAATAGAAACATCTATTTATTTCATCTTAAAGTTGGCTACAAAGAGCATTCAGAGAAAACGATACATTTTTCTTTATCTGCAATGTTCCAGGAAGATAGGCTTACATTTATAGGCTGTCCCTGTTTGATCACAGGTCCAAGAAAACGAGTGGATATAACGTCAATGCATTCTAGTTATGTTTCATGTACTTTATTTCATGTTGAGTTTTGCCTCCCAGCATGCATTGCGATTCATTTAGTATTTTTGGCTATTATTAGTTTTTAATATTTTGAAACAATATGGTTTGAACAATTTATCTTAGGCTAGCCTAGGCCTACTCTGATGATGTTTTGAACAATATGCTACGGGATATGCCCATTAAAACGTCGTATTAGTTTATTAAGAAAATGACACCGTAGATGTGAAGGCAGCACATCCTAGCCCGGTATAAATGTCCATGTCTACTCATCATCAGTGTAATGCATTCGGAGGACGTGATTTCATACATGCGTGAAAATATGAGGTGAGTGAAGTTGATTGCGTAGTTGTAGAACAAGTCGTTAATGCGTGTTCATGTTCCGTCTACCTCTGTCCTAGCAACGCTGAGACTTACAGGATGTAATAGCCTACCATACTAAATCGCGCTTCATGTTTTTTTTTGTTTTTTTTTACCATCGCGGAAATATAAATGTCGCGCGCATAACGTCGCGGTGACCATTACAGGACGTCCTCTCAAAGTCTCATGGACGCCTTTTAGACCTCCCGAACAGAGGTCCGCGGGACGTAAAGGGAACCCTACACAATGTCGAGGAGGTGACGTTCGCCAGGGGACCTTTAGGGGATGTCGCCAGGACTTTATTTTGTTTACTGGGTGTAGGCTACTGTACGCGCGCTATAGCTTGCTCGTTGTCTGTCCAGCTGCACGGGAGGTTTAGACACAATTCAGATACAGTTCAGAACGATGTATATGAAATATATTTTGGGGGAAACGTGTTGCTTCTGGTAATAACGTTAGCAGTTGTGTTGTCATGCTGAAAGTGCAATATTTTTCAGAGACAGTATAGTTTTCTTTCCGGTATGGCGTACCCTCTCCAAATATTTTAGTGGTACTTCGTACCGGCCAGTACCAGCTTACTTTCACCCCTGCCTTTTATATACAGTATGTTTTGCCCACGTGTCAACTCCACCTGTTCAGTGTTTTTATAGACCAGAAACCTTCCTGTCTAATGGGATATAAACCATCCTGAATGTTTAGTTCCTCCTCTATAGTAGGAGAGGACAGTAATTTCAGATTTTTAGCCGAGGCACATAAACGTGAGCTGGGGTTGTCACCACAGGGGAAGCACCCCACTCATGCCACGGAGCCGTCCAGTCAGACGAACATAAATAAGTGGGTGTTGAGGAGTACCTCTCTGTTTATCACAAAAAACACCTGTGTTTCTCACAATAACACAGTCCAGCACAGGACCTCTCTCCTCCAGGGATGTTTCAAACGCCTCTGAGGAGGAGGAGACCTCAGGGGGGAGGAATGGTATGCTAACTTGTCCCCCCACCCACCCCATGTGTCTGTCTAGTTTAATGCATAGTGATGCTTTCTGATGGCCTATGCATTCCTCTGGGCCTGGCACAACATGTCTCCAACGGTCCACTTGCAGGCTTTTGTGGTTACGAGTGCACTCCTTTCTGTTAAACAATTCAAATAAAGGTGTAAGATGGTTGCCAGGCCATCATTCTGTTACCTGATGAATATTCACAAACTAGTGTGTGTGTGTGTGTGCCTGCGTGCATATTCTTTCAGCAGGAGACACGGATGGGGTACCAGCATGTGGTTAGAAACGTGTTCCTTGTATCCCTGTGAGTGTGCGTGATCAGATCGGCGAGAGGGCTGTCAGCCAGCTATTGTCTGTGCCTTGTCACACTATCAGACATAAATCTGTTTGCAGTTAATGATAAGCACAATGGATATTGCTGTCAGAAACACTCAGAGCCAGCTATTTCCCTCCTTGATAACGTTGGTATGAAAACAGACAGTCCATCTTCCCCACATGGTGAAGGCTGCAAAACACCTTTGACTCCAACGAGGACCACGTTTCCCAGCAGCAACCCTCACACAGATGTTTGTTACATAGATTTGGGATATCTGGTGCTTTCCATCAACTCAAATTTTAGCACTTTAATGAGATATTCAAACTGCAGAAACTAAAAGCCGACATTGTTTCGAGAGTGCCCAACAGTTTCAGGACGTGAGAGGAACAAGTTGTTGCTCACTTTGTCTTGTGACATTGGAACTCACAAACAAAGGAATTACTGGTATTATAACGGCCACGTATTTCACGTCATGTTGTAAACAAACACATCATGCCGAATACATAGAGCAATCTAGACATTCTAACCTGGTCCCCATTTGGTTTTGCAACTAAACGAGGTCCCTAGTAATATCCTGAGGATTTCCATAATTCAGGATGTGCCTTTGTTGTCAGGAAAACCCTAATCCAGCCTCAGTTCGGCTTGTCCTGAAATTCATGATAACAACACATGCACAGAACAAAAACACCATATGCAAAAACACATTCCCAAAAATGGGAATGTATGAAACAAACACATCTTCAGTTGTTGTAACCCTTAGCAGTAAAGTCAATTCAAAATGTACACCCAAATAAATTCAGAAAGTATTAACAATTTTTGAAAGAGGCCACATCACTTCAGGCATTACCATTGCACACATTAATGAGTCCAGACACACATCTATCCAGATTCTAACACATTCGTTTTAAGAGAGTACACAGATCTTCAGTGTCTTTCAGTACCACTGGCACCACGGTGTCAGTACTGTACAGTTTTCAGTGTCTCACAAATATCAAAACCCCTAGGTGAAAGACCTCAAGATCTTTGCACTCAGCAGCGTCACTATTTAAGTTACTATTTCTCTCCCAATGTCAGTCTGACAGGAGACTGTGAGCAATGACAAACCAATTCATATAATATCATGATATCATTCAGATTCTGGGTCCTTTTCACTAAGGGACAGGTGGACACACCAGTTGGAATATGCATGATAAAGATTTGTTTTGGTTCCATTCACACATCGACTCGGGCCAGCCAGATGTCTCCTACTCCCACGAGCTGGGGCTGCAAACCACTGTTAAACCAGCGTGAATGATCCAATGTGTAAGAACACATTAAACCTCCTTCACACCCACTGGACCAACATGACAGGGCCCTCTGTGCAGATGCTCACTAAATCCTCTAATGCACAGCACTCTGTGGGGGAAGGGGGGGGGGGGGGGCGGCGGATGGGAATGGCACAGCATGGCCTGGAGTCTATACCTCTCAATCGCTCTTTCTAACCTATGTGACTCTGCAGAGGTGGAGTATGGCCAGACTGGCTTTCCTGTGTCTCTTTGAATTTCCCTTTGCTGCATTGCTGTTGACTTCTGGTGCTACTGGTACTGTTATCCATTTGATGTGTGCTGTCTCTAGATAGTGTTGTACATGCATGGTGTTCAATTGTTGCAATAATTCTGATAACAAGCATGTCTGAATGCTTAGCTCCAGTTGTGGCTATGTTATCTTATTAATTTATTTATTTCTTTTGGTGATCTTGAATTTCTGACCACACAATGTTCGATCAACTGTTGAAATAATGACTGATAAGGAAGTAGGATTATAGGAACTTGTATAATGATGAACTCTGTGGCGAACTGGTATGCTGCAGCGAGTATGTTCTCAACAGAGGTTCTAAGCCCACTTCCTTATCAGGCATCATTTCAGCAGTTGGTTCATTGCTGTGGTTGTTTTTCCAGCCTTAAGAATGTAATGTTATGGCAATGGATCAAAACTTACAAAAGCATGATACAGTGTGGTTTTACCAGGAAAAAGGCTAGCTGTTCATCAGAAAGTGGCTTCCGCTGAGAACCTCAGTGGAACATCTGGACAGATAGAGCCCAAATTATGATTGTTGTGTTATGTTGTATTGTGTTGGCGTATATATATAAAAATAAAAAATAATAATACTTATCTAGGAAATGGATGGAATATAAGATAAGCAAATAATAATAACTAGATGTACCGCATATCGGTACAAAATATGACCGCAGCTCAGTCCTAACCATCCTCTCTGCGAAAATAAATCACACTTGTCAATTTGTCTCCATCTCCTATTCCATCCCCTACCCTTGCAACTTTTGTGGATGCTTATGTGCGTGCCTGTGTGTGTGTGTGTGTGGATGTGTGTGTCTGTGTGTGTGTGTGTGTGTGTGTGTGTGTGGATGTGTGTGTCTGTGTGTGTGGATGTGTGTGTGTGCATGCATGTGTGTGTATATCAATTTGTCTCTATCTCCTATAGAGCCTGACCAATGGGATTTTGAAGGCCAATACCAATTTTCAATATAATCACAATGTAAAAATGTTCTCCCATAACAGTTCTAATCAAGGTGGGACATTATGTATTAAAATAGGAGGAACTATGTAGTTTCCTATATGAAAGGCTCTTCATATACAGTAATGTATTTTTAAGAAATAAAAGACTTTAGAATAGAAAAATAGTAAGAATAAAATAGGTCTTTGTTCTGTGATTGCCACAATCTACATTGTGAGCAGTTTATATTATAGAGATAATGACTCTATACACTGTAAAATCTAACACTTGTGTAAACTTGCATTAACCTTGTTTCCTTTACTTTCAGCAACAAATGTGTGCATCTTAATGATTTGAGTAAAGTAACAGTTACTTCCATGTTGAAAAAAGCATGTTACTTCATAATAAGACTGAGGTCAACTTGTCTGAGACAAGTAACCTCAACAGTAACACATTTCTACCATTAGGAGGCGAACTTGCGCGTATTTCTGCAGGGAAGAAGAAGAAGAAGAAGTGGGAGCATGCAAGGAAGACGTTAACTTTACTGTGCTGGAGTGATTTGAATTTTCGCCCTCTCAGTTTGCTCTTCCGAAGAGTCGTTGTTGAAAGCATTCAGAAGATAAAAAATAAACATCAGACCTTTTCCTTTCGGAAGACTTTGTGGTAAGCTGTAAGGATATACATGTTGGTGAACTGTTTTTATTTTGCCCAGGCATGTTTTTGGTTCGAAGGAGCTAACATTAGATCGATGGCCCCCCTTCCCCCCACCACACCACAGATGTTTTGCATTAACAGTTGGATAAATTAATGTGTAACTTTAACTACTAGTAAATTACTGTCCAATTCAAAGTTGGCAGCTAATTTAGAATTTTAAAGCAGGAGGTAGTGAATACAGAATCAAAGTTAAGGTTAGCAGGTTAGAAGATGGTAGTGTAAGCAAGCAGTGGAAATGTAAGCATTGCATTTTTTCGGCAGACAAAAGAGGTCAGTTATTTAAGCATTATCGTCTAAGACATGGCGGGTTTATTCGGCAACAACCAATACCTTGTCTTCATATGGATTGTTTATGCACTTTTCAGTCATATGGGGAGCCCTGCACTGAAGCAGATTTTTTCACACATGTGCGTAGTCATTTGAAATTAACATTCCATGCCCATATGAAGGCTGTGATTTTCATACTAGTGTGTATTCAACATTTAAAGGAGAAGTTCGGTATGATATTGATCTAAAGTGTGTTGAAACATGATACCTTGAACTTTTGTCTCATAGCTCATCTCGGCTTGTCCCCTGCACTCCGAAATCTGGCGCTATTAGCCGATGCTACCAACAGGTTTCCGATGGGGGTGCCTCGGGCATCGGCCTAGCCATGCAAATAAATCACTGGTTTGCACCATTTACGGTAAGTGGTAAGTTTCCATGGATGTAATACAATGCTGAAAATTGCTTGTATGTTTCTAAATCTTTTGTATCATTTCATGCTGATGACATCCTCAAGAGATCAACACAAAGCTTGGATTACTTGCAGCAGCATTACCGTTAATTTATTTTATATTTCAGCAAGGTACAGTTTGGACGCTAATAACTAATTAGTCATATATTTAACTGTTGTCTTTGTGTTTCTATTTGTTTTACAGGTTACTGATGGTGAGGATGTGTGGGCACAAGTCTCCTTAGGGCTATTGACGGTCATTGATGATGACACACTGGTTGATCCAACTCTTATCCACCTGGAGCCAGTGTCTACAGCCATCATCATTGAGGGGAGGCTGGTAATGGATGGTCTCAAAAGTTTGCCTGAGGCACTCTGCATCTTGTTTGGGTTATCATATGCCTTACACCTTGATTACCCCAAGTCAATGAAAAATACATTGAATTTCATTCAAAAGGTGATGCTTGGTTTGGGTCAGAACAAGCTACCACCAAAATGGCAAAGTCTTAAAAATCTTCTGCTGAGATGTTTTCTATTTTTTGAGCTTATATGGTTCTAAACTGAAAGGAGAATTCTGGTGTGATATTGACCTAAAGTGTGTCTCAAAGTGTGTCTCATAGCTCATTTCGGCTTGTCCCCTGCACTCCGAAATCTGGCGCTAGCTAACCGATGCTACCAACAGCTTTTTCAATGGGGGTGCCTCAGCATCGGTCTAGCCAAGCAAATAAATCACTGTTTTACACCATTTACGATGCTCAAAGTATCTCCACACTTAATTGGTAAACTTAATTCTGTGGAAATGCATGGATTCCAGTTGCTGCTACTGGAAGCAACTGGAATACATGCATTTCCACGGAATTATTTTTGGAATCTGATCCCTTATCATACCTGTTCATTCGTACTCGTCGCTCGACTTATCGTGACTAAATTCAAGATGGCTGCGAACGGTAAACTTCCTTAAGGTACTGTCTGTATAAATCGTCTTGTAAATAAACTACCAGTGCTTTTTCCAAGTTCTCAATGTCTCGTTTTAAATGTCAGGGCCCTCGGAAGTCTACCAATGAAGTGTGGAGATATTTTGAGCCTCGTAAATGCTGTGAAACAGTGATTTATTTGCATGGCTAGGCCGATGCCGAGGCAACCCCATTGAAAAAGCTGTTGGTAGCATCGGCTAACTAGTGCCAGATTTCGGAGTGCAGGGGACAAGCCGAGATGAGCTATGAGACATACGTTCATATTCTGCATCATGTTTCAACACACTTTAGGTCAATATCATACCGGAATTCCCCTTTAAGTCTGTGGTGGTAAGTCATTTAGAATTTGGCCCTATAAATTGGTGGCCCGATTAAGTTTTAAGAGATGTTTAAAGGGATATTCCACCATTTTAGGAATTACACTCATTTTTTCCATTTCCCCTTGAGTTAAACGATTGATTTTTACCTTTTTCTCCAGTTCATCCAGCCGTTCTCCGAGTCTGGAGATACTAGTTTTAGCTCCATCCTAGCATAGATCATTGAATCTGACTAGACCATTAGCCTATCACGTTTAAAAGTGACTAAGATTTCCAGGAATTTTCCTATTTAAAACTTGTCTCCTTTCAAGTTAGAAAGTGTAATAAGACCAACGGAAAATTAAACGTGCCGATTTTCTAGGCTGATTTGACATGGAACTATACTCTCATTCCAGCGTAATAATCAAGGAACACCATGGGCACAGCAGCACAATGATATCATGCAGCACCTGAAAATAGTCACTGTAGGCTAACTTCCAGCAACAAAGTTGAGCTGCAGCAGACGAATCGGTTAGTGACTGGATTATTACGCCTGAATGAGAGTATAGTTCCATGTCAAATCAGCCTAGAAAATCTCTACATTTGATTTTCCATTGGTCTTATTACACTTTCTTACTTGAAAGGAGACAAGTTTTAAATAGGAAAATTACCGGGAATCTTAGTCACTTTTAAACGTGATGCTAGCAGGCGAGATGCTAATGGACTAATTCGATTCAATGATCTATGCTAGGCTGCATGGAGCTAAAAGTGGTATCGCCAGTCTCAGAGAACGGCTGGATGAACTGGAGAAAGGTAAAAATCAATTGTTTAACTCAAGGAGAGGTGGAAAATGAGTGTAATTCTCCAAATGGTGGAATATCCCTTTAAGAAGACAGTATTTTTCATGTATTGTGTTAATTTACGTTAGACTACTGTGTTGATTTTTATATGGTACAGGCTACTGAGATACTTAAAGATTTTTATAAAATGTTCAAGGAGAAAAAAGGAAGATGTAGGTTGTTGCTACAGCTAAATTGTGCCATTTAAGACATTTTAAGATGTTTTTTTTTTTTATTAAAACAACACAATTTTGTTGTTTTTACAAGAATAATAAATAATTCAAAGCCGTATTTGTACCTGATGCAGTTGTAAATGTCATTATTTTAGAATAGAGCCAATTTTTATTCAAACTTGTGTATATGAGTAATATTTACTTGCTAAATTGAAGGCAATCGGTTTCCATGGTTTCACCAAGTAAGATTAACTTGCTGTTCAAGTAACTGTTACTACATATTCCAGATATGAGGAATTGGTTGATTAGTTACCTCAACTTCAGAACATGAGTTTTATGAATGAAAACTAAAGTACACTTCACTTCACAATACCTAGGTAGGTTAAAGAGGAATTTGCTGTAGTGTTAATACACTACACTAAGGAATTGCTTGTAAGCTCAGTTTTAGAATCCCAGTCCACTTTAGTCTGATTTTTCAAGGCAATCGGTTTCCATGGTTTTTTTAAGTAAGGTTTACTTATTGGATTTTACAGTGTAGAGATAATGACCCTATCCCTCTATGCAAGCAAATCTTTTTACAAGTATGATCAATTACTTTAGCCTTTGTAGCCTAAACCATGCTCTTCCTTACTTAAAATCACCTTTGGTAAAAATGCAAGAAATTGAAGACTGAATCTAGGGAGTAGTGGATGTTTGGGAATGAATGTTAGCTTCACCAAGGACTGTGAGCACTATTTCGCAATTTAGAAGTGTGCCAGCCCGGTGTTTAGGATGCAACGTAGACAGGTAGCCTATCTATGCCCTGCTGTCGCATTAGCGTTGTGGCTAACTAACTTAGCTCCTGTCAGTATGGTCAGAAAAACTAGGATGACAGTCGAAAGAGACAATTACTGTACAGTGCTGTTATCAATTTGCTCAGAATAACCGCATTTATGGGGGGTCTAATGGGGCAATTGAAAAAATGTAATGTCCGCAACACTGCTTTTGACTCCCAATGATTTAATGCAACGTTTCGACCCTGCTGGGTCTTCTTCAGGCAAATGGTGGACACATTTGGTGAAGGGATATATATGTAGGCCTTACAATCAGCTGACATACCATGTGATGTCGACTGGTATGATTGGGTCTAAGAGACCCACTACTCACTCAATTAAGAGAACACTTACAGGTATTACACAAACCTATACACTTCAAAAAGGGGCTTACAAAAAACAATATCCCCAACGGAGTACATGGCATTGCTATCAACAGAAAAGAAAGAAAAAGAAAAAACAATCAGTGGATAAACAGTTCCATATATACAAGCCTACCCAAACAATGAAAAGACATTGCCCCCACTCTCTATCTTTAAATCAGTGAGCCAAAACCCAGCATTGAGTGCATACTAGACTTGGCTAATATAGTTCTGACCAACAACTTTTTTCGTTTTCAAGATGAGTTCTATATACAAAAGAAAGGCACTGCCATGGGAAGTATAGTATATCTTAAGATGGCTCCTAATTATGCCTGCTTATATATGGGTCTCTTTGAAAACCAATTTGTGCTGCATCAGAGTAATCCATTCTACCCAAAGATCTTATTCTACAAGCGGTTTATAGATTATATTTTTCTGATTTTTGACTGCACAGTAGATGAATTAATGTGTTTCCATGAGTATCTCAATAATGAACATTTGAAATTTACTTTGGAATATGATAAACATCGCATTAGTTTCTTGGACGTTCAGGTACCTATACAAAGAAGGTACGACTCTGAAAACCGATCTGTTTCTCAAGCCTACGGATCGCAATACTATTTTGCATGGGGATAGTTTTCATCCTAGGCCTGGTCAAAAGTCTTCCGATCAGTCAGTTCCACCGTGTGCGCAGAATATGCAGCGATAATACATCCTACTCTGCGCAGGCTGCAGACTTGACAAAAAGATTCCTCAATAGAGGTTATAAACAAGACTGGGTTGATTCGGCCAAAATACGTTTTGATCACACAACACAAGAGGAGTGTCTTCGATCAAAAAAGCGCACCAAAGATCCAAGTAAGTCCCCTCTATGTTGCATAAAATATTCTCCGCTTGTGTCAGAATTCAGAAAAGCTGTCTACAAACACTGGCATATTATTGATTCGGACCCTAAATGAGAGTTTTTCCAGAAAAACCTAAGCTGGTTTTTAAGCGTGCTCCTAACTTAAGAGACCGCCTAGTCAAAAATGTCATACGTCCGCAACCCACGACGTCCTTTATATGTCGGATGGTAACTATAAATGTGGCAGTTGCGCCCAGTGTTCGTACACACATAAATGCAAAAGTTTTAATCATCCACATACTGGCAAGACGTATCCATTCGCGGTGTCATTACATGTTGCACCACACATGTTATTTATTTGATTCGTTGCCCTTGTGGCCTAGCATATGTGGGCAAAACAACGCGAGCGCTTCGGACCAGGATCAGCGAGCACAGGAGCACTATTAGAACAGGGGATGAGCGCAGTCCTGTCGCTGCTCATTTTAAACTAGCCGGGCGCCCTCAGATATATTGGGGTGGAGCGGGTCAATAAACCACCTAGAGGGGGTGATAATGAGAAGAGGTTGCTCCAACGCGAAACCTTTTGGATTCACTTTTTAAATACAATGTCCCCCCATGGTCTTAATGAGGAATTTGATATAAAACCGTTCTTATAGTAGTAGTATATTCTGGTAAAAAAACTGTCTGTATTTACAGGTTTTATAACTGTGGGGCAATGTCTTTTCATTGTTTGGGTAGGCTTGTATATATGGAACTGTTTATCCACTGATTGTTTTTTCTTTTTCTTTCTTTTCTGTTGATAGCAATGCCATGTACTCCGTTGGGGATATTGTTTTTTGTAAGCCCCTTTTTGAAGTGTATAGGTTTGTGTAATACCTGTAAGTGTTCTCTTAATTGAGTGACTAGTGGGTCTCTTAGACCCAATCATACCAGTCGACATCACATGGTATGTCAGCTGATTGTAAGGCCTACATATATATCCCTTCACCAAATGTGTCCACCATTTGCCTGAAGAAGACCCAGCATGGTCGAAACGTTGCATTAAATCATTGGGAGTCAAAAGCAGTGTTGCGGACATTATATTTTTATAGTTTTCTTTTGTCCTGCACCTGCCAGAAGGTGGGACGTGCACACTATAACTGTTTGCTGGGTCTAATGGGGCAACATGCCCACCAAGTTTCATGTGGCCCAGTGTTTTGGTGTCCCAGGAATCTAAATAATAGCAATTAGTAGATAAACTTATCGGAGTGTCTATTTACACCCCTGGTACGAATAGCCTTGGCCACACAGCTGAGATATTCATACCAAAGATTCTATAGCGCTACGCTTTCATACCCTGTGACATAACAACAAAAAGACGTTGCTCACGTGCACAAAAAACATGGCGGACATTCGTTTCGTTCGTAAGGACATTCGTTCGTAAGGACATTCGTAAGTTTACCTGCAAACACTGTTGCCTTGTGGAAGCAGATAGTGCAGTGGTCACAGACAAGGGCTGGCATGCGGGAGACCAGGGTTTGATTCCAATGTGATGTGTATTGGCAAAGTGAGTGTGCATGTGTACCAACGTCTCTGGAGAGAAGGCGCGCAATTTGAACAAGAAATCGGTTCTCAAACGGAAGTTTTGATTGCAACAATTAGCTAGTTATTAGCTAGTTCATGCACCAGGGTGTAAATTGCATGCACTACTATAAACACCAGGGTACGAATAGCATCCACTTCTAACTGTACATTGATACAAACAGCATACCTTATTTAGAGTGTCTATTACACAGCTGAGCTATTCACACCATGTTACGTGACAACAAAAAAAACATGTTGCTTGTTTTTAAAAAAAAAAAAAATATTATTACATTGTGTGATCAATATGCCAGAATAAATGCACAGGGGTGCAAATAGCATACACAGATATTTGTACCAGACGGGGTACTAATAGAACACATTGCTGTGTGCACCGGGGTACGAATAGCATATATTGATATTTGTACCAGACGGGGTACTAATAGAACACATTGCTGTGTGCACCGGGGTACGAATAGCATACATTGATATTTGTACCAGACGGGGTACTAATAGGACACATTGCTGTGTGCACCGGGGTACGAATAGAATTCACTTCTTATTGCACCAGGGTACGAATAGCATACACTGCTAATTGTACCAGGGGTGCAAATAGCCTTACCCATAACTTATTTATGTCTGACTCTAGATGTTGACATTACAAATCAAGCAGCACAATGTAAAATTACAAGCAACACAGTGTTCAAGAACAGTGTGACATGAAGTAACAAATCATGATAAGAAATTAAGTACTCTTGATTTTAAAGGTTCATTAACGAAAGCACTGCCACTTATGTTCCGCCTGTTGTTCATTCACATAAAGACTATCAGTGACAGACTGAAGGAAACTAATTGTTATAAAGGGAAGAGAGAAGGTGAATTAAAACATTAACCTACATTTTAAGAAATTGGGAAATGGTGAATATCCCATGTTAGCCATTCATCAGATAATATCTCATGGACTTGCTATAGACTGTTATCATTGAAAAACAACAAGGAAGGCAGTTTATCCTGAAGAGAGGAGAGGCAAAGGGACCTTCCAATGACGGCTGTGAAGGAAGAGGAGGATAGAGTGAGAGAGTGACCCAGATAGCAGGTCCTGATAATTGATAAAATGGTTTAATGGGGAAGCCAGAGGGAACTCATTTCATGGACCTCTGACTTTAAGCCTTTTGAGCTCCCCCACCACTAGTGGGCAATTGGAGTTTAATGGTTTATGGTTATGTGCAGACTAGGGTTGGGTATCGTTTGGGTTTTATACGATACCGGTGCTAAATCGATACTTTTAAAACGGTGCCGGTGCTGAAACGGTGCCTGAACCGGTACTTTGTTTGTTATTAAAATGTTTTAAATTAAAATGGTCTAAAGCATGAATTGCTTTTTTTTATTGATAAGACAAATTTGAACATGAAATTGAACTGTTATATTCAATTTACTATCAATATCTCATTGCTCCTACGAATAATACATTTAAATGTTAAAATAGCTTGCCATGCATGCACACACAATGGTAAGCTCTGCTTTCAAGTTTACCCAGTGTAGGCGTTTTGCCATAAGGTATGTTAAAACCGCTTGCCATTAAACTGCCAGGTCATGGACAACGGCAAGCTAATCTAACAGGGAACAGGGACTAGCAGTTAATTCAGTGTGTTCCCAAATACTTCAAGAAATGTCATGTCTTAATCCATAACACGCAATAGTTTTGAACATGTTAGGCTATATGTCGGTGTTGAAGTGTTTAGATTCCCAGCGCTAGCCAGGCATTTTAACAGCAACTATGGCTATGCGCTAACCATAGATATATACACTAGATGTCGCCTTGACTACTGCTGTTCATTGGAACGAATGCGTCAATCGAGACGCCATCTTGCTTCAGTGATCCACTCCTCTATAATGCATTAGCGTCAATCTGGGCAAAGATCTAGCGAAAATAAAATCACCATAAATCGTCAAAATCTCAAGCAATTATCTAATTTTTTGGGTTGTTCCAACTGACAGGCATGTATTTATGGTTGAGTCTACAGAAAACTAAGCTTAAGACGATAATAAAGATACATTTTACCCGTCTAGCCCCATAGACTCCCATTCATTCTGCACTAGCTAGCGGCGGCCCCTAGAGGAACAATGAGTAAACTGCAACCAGGTTCGATACAATGAAAGTAAACAGGCTCTTCGTAGACAGGCTCTGGTTGAGGCCACATACCCCTCGTCTCGTTTACTCATGTAAGTTGTAATCTCACCAGAAGTTGCTGTAGATCTGTAGAACATTTACCTCTGCTACTACATAGGCTACGCCAGTCGTTACTTTTATAATTATGGGTCAGTGCCATGGGCAAACGAGATGTAGCTGAATTCATAAATGACAATTAAAGCCATGAGAAAGGTGATTTTCTTACGTTTCAACAACAAAGAAGCCGATCTGCCATCATTGTGAGAAGTTCCCAAATTTGTTGCTAATCGCTAAAAAGGTTTTCTATCGCTGGGGATGGCCAAACGTCGCTAAATAGGTAACGCTGACAATACAGGAGAACTAGTTTAGCGATTCAGATCCCTGTACAAAGATGGCGGCGGTGTTGACGCATGCTGAGAAGCAGAAGGCGACATCTAGTGTATATATCTATGTGCGCTAACAACAGTCAGCTGAGTTTAATTAGCGATAACGTAAGGAGATGGTTTCGTAGCCTCGTTGACAGCTCAGTGACATCAGGTATGTAACCTACATATTTATGTTTTTGCCAGCGAACTTTTAACATGATCTTCATATTCATTGTGATGCTATATGGGCCTCATGCACATGAAAGATTAGGCTAATATCATGCCATTATGTTGTTTAGAACACACCGTGAATAAGTTTTCACCTTACAACTTTGCTGATAACATTTCAGATAAATGCCAGTTAGCGCATTAGCAAGGATATTGTGTAACATATAGGCTACTGTTGATGTTGTTTCATAGCCTTTTGCTTGTGTGTAGTTAGGTCCACTGCTAGATTTTGACAGGAGCTCACGATGTCGCTTTAAAGTAAGCTACTTGGGCTCACGCAAGCTGTCAAACACTGTCCACTGGCCTATGTGGTGCACCCCTCTGGTTATCCAGTGTTTATGTTAGCTATCGATAACTGTGTCTGGATGTGTTGCTATCAGAGCAAGACATTAGAGATGGCGCATGACGATGCGATGTGATGTGATGCCTCGTATAAAAAATTAATTTAAAAAATTAATTAAAAAAATTGCACCGAAATGAGGCACCGAAATCCACGTTGTTATTCGATGCAGTTACTACCGTTTGCGTCGGCACCGGTGCCATATTAGAACCGGTGCCCAACCCTAGTGCAGACTATAAAACAGTGCACAGGTAGGCCATGCCTTGAAGTTCATTAATGTGGTATTTTTTTAGATCTTTTATTTTCTTTTTGTTTTTTTGGTACAAGCTCAGTATTGTTGACTCAGGACAAGTAGTACAATTGAAGAAAGTCAAGCATTTTCAGGACCTGTGTCAAAATGTTTATCCTTTTTTCTGTCCCTCAAGAGCATCCTTTGAAATGCTGGTAATTATGTTTGTTTCCTGATAGTGTCTCCTAAGACATAATGGAGCCCCTAAGGGGCTGGGCCCAGTCTCTGTTGGGCATTGTCTTTCACCACCCCTGCCTGGTCATCCTGTGAGACCTTTCCTTCGATCCCAACAAGGCCATGCAAAAAAATTTTATGGGGTGATGAAAGCCTGCGGTGGGCCGTTTCCATGGTAGTGAAGACCTCCAACCAAGCCATTCAGCAAAGTCTCTGTGTGTGTGTGTGTGTGTGTGTTCTTGTGCGTGTGCGTGCGGGTAATCTTCCAGCTGGGGACACGGATGGGGTGCATCCTGTGCTGCCCAGGAAACAACAAAGAGTTAAAAAGCTCCATTGACGAAGGAGAGTGCCTGTAAAAACAACAATATGTCTGAGATCTGAGTAGAGTGTGACAAGCCACACAAGCAAACCTCCACAAAATGGACAGTCTGCCACTGGTGACATCCTGTCTGCTGCTACTGGATGTCAGGCAGCTGTATGGACACTTCCCATCCTGCGCACAAAGGCCCACCCTATACCACTGGCATGTCATCAGATACCGTCTCTGAAGTGACTCAGTCAGCCAAAATTCTGAATTCTATACTTTTTCACTGGAAAAGGACGTCGGCATGAAGCCTCTCTCAAACGGGTGTGTCAATTCAGATTTCAGTTACACAATTGTGCAACTGCTCAGAAAATATGACCTGCCCAATGGTGAAG
Source organism: Alosa pseudoharengus (assembly GCF_046254945.1). Lineage (NCBI taxonomy): Eukaryota > Metazoa > Chordata > Actinopteri > Clupeiformes > Clupeidae > Alosa > Alosa pseudoharengus. Next base: position 6,444,538 of record NW_027468663.1, read on the forward strand.
CAAGACTTACTCATGCAGTATTTCATTCTAAGTTAAAATGCACAATTAAAATGGGGAAATCATAGGCAGTGTACACCTCACTCAGCAGAAGCTCATATCCATAATTTTTTTACCATTTAGTTTATAAGTGTCAGGTATTTATTTATTTTCTTTTTTGCTTTCACCTCATTATCAGTTAGGGTTTCTTTGATAGCAACAGTTTATAAAACATAAGTCATCAATTTTTAAATTCTGATGAGTGCTTTCAGAAACCTTAGCCTACTCTAAGTCCACTCGCAATGTGGTTGTGGATGTCAGCTAAGCACAATACTGTTCAAGAACATTGTCATGGCTACTTCCTGTTCTAAGCAAGCACATAAGGAGGTTTAAACAAGGAGGTTTTGTAAACAAATGATTTATCATCGAGGGGGTTTGAACCACTAAATGAGACCAACTAAGCAGTACACTTTAAACAGCTTTTTTTTTAATACACCAGCTGATTTTTGTGTTCTCCTTTAAGGATAACGCTCATTCATGAATTACTAGAGACACTCCAGCACATGACAGGAACACCATTGTTTAAATCACTGAACTGGAGTCTATGTGTGTGTGTCCTATAATACTGTGTTGTGCATGGGTGACAGACCTTGGGCTATTTAACTGCAACAGAACAATTTCTGCCTGTTTAAGTGGCAGTTAGAATCTCCCAGCTGCCAAAATCTTGTGCAAAAAGCACCTCCATGAATTTCTCATCGGCAAGTGATATTCAGTGACAAACAGCGTAAGCCTGCATGCGTTAGCCGTGTCTACAGACTGGGTGAATGTGTGTGCTGATGGGTATGTATTATGTAAGCGAGCTGGCAGTGAAGTGGAGAGCAGTGCTGAACGGAGCTCTCATTAGTGTCTGGCCTCATGATAGTTATTTGGAACCTAATGTCTCTGTGGTTCAGAGCTGAATGGAATCCTTTGAGACCAATTGGAACACTTTAACGCTCATTGTATTTATCAGTCCCCATGCGCTCAACGTTACACGGTGGCTATAGCAAGAAAGACATGACCATGCTCAGACATACTGGCCAGTCCACCTACAGTATGAATCTATTTATAGACATCAGTGGTCTGTCATTTCCAGTTTATGTCACTCAAAATGTAATACAAGCTTAAAGTTTTTCGTTTTAATAGTTTACTGGTCTATAGTATTTCAGTGATCCAAATGATAAATTGTTCTCGTTACAGGTTCCTGGCTCTGTGCATTGATGTTGCCCACTCACTTACCCACTGGTTTCATGAAGTAATGAGATAAATATGAAATTAGATCATTAGAACAAAACTACATTAAAATGAGTTTGTCTGTCAAACATTGTTTAATGGGTCACTGTCAGCACCCTAAAAATCCAAAGTCAACCCAAGCTTGAGCTTTGCTTAAAGAGGAGTTTGATACTGTCTTTGGTACTGCTGCTCTGCTACGCTGGGCAGGCTTGTGGATGTCCACCTTTGATCTTTTGGCAGAGGCCATATGAAAGTGATCTGTGTTCAGGTCAGTGACACATATGTAGGGGTATCCTCATCTTCAAATCTTTCATCTCATAAAAGTTCCATGTAGGCACAGACCGTGGAACACATCAGAAGAAGGTGGTTGTGGGGGGCAAATAATTCAAACCCACCGAACCAATACATACGTGAACAAAGGTATGTATTAAATACATATAGGAATCTGCAAATAGATGTAGGCACTGTGTGTTGTAATGGAGAATAGTCAGTGAAATATCCACTTTTTTGTATGTGATTTATGTCTATTACCAAGGGAATCTGCCAACATGCCCAAGTGGAAATGTAAACTAAGAAAAATCTGCAGCAGCGCTCCAGCCATGCTAACTTAAACAGTCCGTCCCTGGGTAGGCCACAGCTGAGGAGAAGGGAGAGGGAGATCCCCACTCGGGCTAAAAGCCGGACAGAGCAGCACCACAGTCTGAGGTCCACATTTCACCATCTGTTTCAGACATTATGTCTTCCCTATGTGCGCGTCAGCCTCGTGTGTACAAGCAGACCGCACTTGAATAGCAGCACATTCTGTCTGACATGGCTGGGATGTTGTGTGAAATACAAATAAAAACAGAATGTGATAATATACAAGTCTCGTAAACCCATATTTAGCATCAAAAAGGACCACAAATGTTGAAAATGAAAATGTTGACTATTTCATGGAAAATATATGAATAATTCTAAATTTGATGCCAGCAACGTTTCCAAAAAAGGTTGGGACAGGGGTATGTTTAGCACTGTGCTGCTTCACCTCTTCATTTAACAAAATTCCTTTAAAAAAAAAGGAATTGAGGAGACAGCTGAGTTTTGAGAATGAAATGTTTTGATGAGTTGCTTATCAGTATGGGCAGTATGGACTTTTTGCAGGTAAATATGAGTTCAAGAGATTTGCAGATTATTACATTCTGTTTTTATTAGTAATTTACACAACATCCCAACTTTTTCTGATTTGGGGTTGTATTTGGTATTTGGGCATATGTATGAAAACAATGCATGTCTGTTTTGTGGTGAAATAATCTCACCTTTCCACCCAAAGTGTAATCCAAACTAACCGAATCAAAATTCAGAGTACCATGCCAAAAGCAACCATAAGTTTTGTTTGCCTTTCAAATGTCTTACTTTCATGTTATCTACTTCCCTTGACCTGCCAGGCTATTAGACTATCTGTCATAGCCTATTTACACATAGTTGTTGAACTACTGTTATACATTATCCCTGCTTGTTGAACTTATCATGTATTGTATAATTTCATGATAAATTACATTTTTAAATGGAAGTTTGGGAAGAGTATGACTACTTTTGCCACACCTACAGCGTCACTCTTATTAGGTAATTTATTCCCAGCATGTTCATGCTGCAACATTTGGTTTGATCATTCACTTTCAGCCCACCACCTCCCCTCACGCCTCCCATCTTCCTAGATTAGGAATAGCATAGGGGTGTACGCATGGATGCTTGACTCCTGCCTGCAAAGCACTCCATGACCCTGGCTAAAGCTTAACCCCTTGCTTAACACGCTTTCCGCTTGCTTCTCTTTTTTGCAACTTTGGAATGTGAACTTGTGAACTAACATTGTTATTGGTTGACTCCATTCAACTGTGCTTGTGATGGAATCATACTGTTCAGTTGTGGGCCCTGCAAATGATGTGAGAGGATGATGGCGAGTGGTGATGAGTGCTGTAGTGAAAACATACAAAATTCTTTGTAATAAGGCAAGGCACAGCATGCGCTTTCTGTGGACTGTATAATAATAACTTCATATAGCTTGACTTACACCACGTTTTTGTGTGTTGTGGTGGCAAAGCATGTTTCAACGCTATCATGTGTTTCTCTGGCAAAGCATGTTCATAATCCAGTTTTGAGATCCTAGCAAATTCCTGCATGGCATCCCATTCAAGGCTCACATTGCATCCCAATTTGTTCGACAAAGAAACCTTTTTGCCTTTACTTTGTTCATGGTAATGCAGTAAAAAGAGAGAGAATCATCGGACTAGTGCACACACAGACTAACACGCAAACTCGGGTCAAGTCAGGTCAGATCAGTACGTGTCACAGATATGGAGCGCAGAAAGGTCATTTTTCATCACTAAATAAAAAAAGGGTAAGGCTATTTGCACCCCTGGTACAATTAGCAGTGTATGCTATTCGTACCCTGGTGCAATAAGAAGTGAATTCTATTCGTATCCCGGTGCAAACAGCAATGTGTTCTATTAGTACCCCGTCTGGTACAAATATCAATGAATGCTATTCGTACCCCGGTGCACACAGCAATGTGTTTTTTTAAAAACAAGCAAAATATTTTTTGTTGTTGTTACGTAACAGGGTGTGAATAGCTCAGCTGTGTAATAGACTCTCTGAATAAGGTATGCTGTTTGCATCAATGTACAGTTTAGAAGTGGATGCTATTCGTACCCTGGTGTTTATAGTACTGTATGCTATTTACACCCTGGTGCATGAACTAGCTAATTGTTGCAATCAAAACTTCCGTTTGAGAACCGATTTCTTGTTCAAATTGCACGCCTTCTCTCCAGAGACGTTGGTACACATGCACACTCACTCTGCCAAAACGCATCACACAGGAATTGAACCCCAATCTCCCACATGTTAACCCTTGTCTGTGACCACTGCACTATCTTCTTCCACAAGCAACTGGTGTTGGCAGCTTGCTGTGGTGAGATGTAAGAATTGTATAATACGCTTTTTGTCTTTGTATTATTTAAAAATCTAAATGCAAGTATTAAAATATGAAATGGTGGCAGATCTGGGTAACCTAGGCTGTGCTGAGTAATTGGTTCAGTCATGTGTTGAAGTGGTGTAGTTTTAAAATGAAATGTCAATTTCAGGATGAATATGACTGAAAGGTGTGTTTTGTATCAACAGATTCTATCATGCTATCATGATTCGGTCTTATTTAAGCTTATTTTAACTGCCTGTTAATTGATATCAACAATCTTGATACAGGACCTATAATAAACAGCCCAATAAAATAAGATGACACTACTGCATTGTTTCCATGAATGTATTTCACACTGTAAACCCCAACAGGTTCAATGAACTCAAAATATTTGATGAAACTGATTACCTCAAAATATTTAGCTACAGCGGGGAAAACTAGATGTACCGCGTAGCGGTACAAAATATGACCGCCGCTCAGTCCTGCACATCCATTCCGCGAAAATAAATCATATTAATGAATTTGTCTCCATCTTCTACTCCATCCCCCACTCTTGAAACTTTTGTGTATGCTTGTTTGGAATGTGTGTTTGCACACATTCCGCACACAAAGTAGCCTACTGGCGCTGCAAAGGTGAATAGATTTGTTTCTGGGCCAAAAAATCTGTAACATTGTTATAAAACCTTTAAAATCTCTAAACAATCACAAGTAGGGCAGTTCATCATAGTCCATCCATTGCAACTGGACTGATGAAAGGTACACCTGTAGGCTACATTGTATTTGGGAAAAGCAGAAGGTAGCAGCATAATGTATTTATTTATTTATTATTAAACTAAAACAATCCCTGTCAGTTCCATGCAGTTTTCAACAGCTATCAAGAAGAGAGGTCATGTCATGGATTTTTGTGAATGTTTCTTCTTCTACATATGCATAGGTTTAGTCATCTAGTTCAAATTATATTCAGCTTTATTGTCAATGCACAAATTAAATACCAGTAGTCTAAAACAAAATGCCGTTTTACCCAGTGGTGCAAATAACTGACATGTCCAAAAGGGCCTTCATGAAATGCGTTGCGAGACTGTTCATACACATTTTAACGGGCAAAGTTGAAGAGCTACTCTCCGTTATTGTTTGTGCAAATAATATGCTGATTCATGTTCCCTTGCATTTTGCAACCATGAGGTCCATGGTTAAGCTCAATCTTTTGACGCAATCTTTTGATTTTCACCCAGCCTAGTCCATGGTAGGCGCCCGATAGAAATATTGTTTAATTTTGCGATTGAGATATCCACGCACTGGCGCCCCCCCTGCGACGTGTTCGCCCCCCGGTTTTAGAGCTATTCTAAATGCAAAAATGCATAGACATTGCATGACAAAACCGTGACTGTTAACAAACTATAAGCTATATAAGGTAGGCCCTATGCTAGGCCTATTACACAACACAAATTGTCACCAGGCTATGCTGGCGACCCAAATAAAATCTCCGTTGGAACCAATGGCTTACACCTTACAGTATCAAGCTGCCACCTCTTGGCGAAAAGTTAATAGTTTTGCATATCAGTAGTAATACATTTCACGTAGCTGTGAATCACGGAAAGGGCGAATGAAGTGGACACTTCTAAATGGAACCCAACCCACTGTACAGTAACTCAAGGTCTGTGGCTAAAGCAGCCATAATGAAAGCGTTATCATTGTTTGGATACTTCACACACACGTGTTTTTTAATCGCATAGACTACAACTACCAAGCTGGAATCAAAGCACATCGACTCCCCTCTCACACCCTAAACACGCACTTCGAACAAACAAAAAGCGCCTCAGTCTCACGGAATAGCCATAGGCAAAACTGTATCTGACCGGTGTAACGTTGGTACTAAATCATCCATCGCAAAGAATGATTTTTGTAGCACGTGCAACAAATATGTGTAGGTACAGCCCTGCCCTGAATACATCTCAACGTGCGCTCTAAAACATCTGGTTTAAATGGAGATGTAGATCATCACGGGATCATAGACAGGTTATCTTTCAGGTAGCCTAGGCCTATATATTTTCCATTAAAAAACCATCACGTAGCGAACGTGTTGTGGCTAACTCACTTAGCTCCTGTTAGTAGCCTAGGTTATGGTCATAAGCAAATGAGATGACAGTCGAAAGATACAATTAGTGCTGTTATCGATTTGCTTGGTAGCCTATAAACGCATTTATGGTTTTCTACAAATACATCAATAATCAAATTGGCCTCCATCACTCAACCATGCTAACGGTAACATTATTTTACCTACGTTCTGCTATTGATAGGATTAACGTAGCCTACCTGCAGTAAAAAACAAGCATGTCCGATAAACATTCTCAGATTTATTTCGGCTTCAAGAGGAAATGGGAATTACATTTCATGCAGAAATCATCCTACCCTTAGACGTTCTCTGCGGTAAACTACTGTAGCCTACAGTCTTGTCCTTGTAGGAAGCATAGTGTCTTTCTAACCCACTTTAGATTAACTTCCAACAAAATTACGTCTCACTGCAACGATGCGCCATCTAGTGGACAAACGACTACTTATCGCCAATACTGGAAATGCAGCCATGATGATGATGATGAATATTTATTTTGGCTTTCTTTTAATCCTACTGAATTTGTAATTATGTATCAGCCGTTCTAATACCGATAGTATGTGGGTGCCTGTGTGTGTGTGTGTGCATGTGTATATGTGTGCACCACCATCTACAGGCCAATGAGTGTAGAGTCACTAAATGTACACATAACTTAATTTTTTAGACCACCCCATGGATGAAATTCTACGAAACTTGGCATACCCCCAGAGAATGTCAGGTTAATCATACACATAAAATTTGGTGCAGTTCTGAACGTCTTTACTGAAGAGAGGGGCGATTAAAGCAGAATGATATTGCATTTTCATTTTTTACCGGGGGGGGTGCAAATCACAAATGAGTGATTATGGGCTAAGTTGATGTGGGCCCTTGAGACCAACATACCATAAAAATGTCTTCATCCTCGGTGCCACGGTTCAGGTAGTTATTTAGGAAAAACTGCATTTTTTGGGTTTCGGGGGGCCCAGCGCGGAGGGGGAGTGGCCCCCGGGGACCAAACGAAATTTTTCCGTAAAAGTCTAGTGGGGCTACATACCCACCAAATTTCATGTGCCCCGGTGTTTCGGTGCCCCGGGTATCGTTGACCAAAATTTCAGGAAGTAGATGACGGGAAAAAAAAAAAAAAAAAAAAAAAACTTTGACAATCCCTATATGACCGCTTCGCTAGCTTCGCTAGCGGCGGTCATAATAAGTATTGAACACGTCAACATTTTTTTCAGTAAGTATACTTCCAGTGAGGCTATTTGCATGAAATTTTCACCAGACATTAGTATTAACTTAGGTAATCCACACATATAAAAAAAATCCAAACATTAATGTCCATAAGTAGAGTTATGAGTAAAAAAGTGGAATGCCACAGGAAAAAAGTATTGAACACGTCTACTGAAATGTCTTAAATACTTTGTGGAAAACCCTTTATTTGTAATGAGAGCTTCAAGGCATTTCCTCTATGATGAAACTAATCAGTCGAAGTATTCAGGTGTGATTTTGGCCCATTCTTTTAAATATATAGTCTTTTAATATTGATGATTCCAGGGGTCCCTCTTATAAATCCTGATCTTTAGGTAACTTCCAAAACTGTTCAATTGGATTTAAGTCAGGGCCTTGATTTCCTTTTAGTCCAGTCATTTTAAGCCAAAATAGGGGTCAAGGTTGAACAAATTGCAACACAAGCAAACTTAACTGATTTTGAATCCTCAATATGTCCTGAGTAAGGGAAAAAAAGCCCCGAAGAATCCCGATAGGGGAAAGTTTAGAAAAAGACCCAAATATACCCTATTCATGCGCCTATTCAGTATTTTTCTCACGTGAATAGGGGAAAAAAAATAACCTTCACATATCACCATGAAAATTACTGAGTTGATTACTTACATCAAGACAAACAAAACATGTATTATACGTTTTTTGAAATTGTTTGTTAACATGGGCAAATAGGGCATAATGTAATTACGTATAGTTAATTTGTATAAATACCACAACGGAGCTAATAGTCCAGGCAAAGGTCTGACCCAAAACTAATTGCAACAGAATTTATTTTCACATTTTTATATTTCAATTGGTGATCTTTACACCATAGTAAAAGACCATGAAAATCCAGTTGGTGGAAATATGTTAAAATGAGGGTTGTTTTATGCATTATTCTTCAGCAAATACTGACAAAACTGTAATTAGAATGTTGTAGAATACACATTCTAAAGAATATCTGACCCCATCTAACTTAACATGGAATTTTAGAATCTTGCATTGTTGAGGAACATTCTTTTATTTTCAAAGAGTGAATTTCTTTGGCTTATTTCAGACTGGTTTGTTGCAAAATTGGTGTCTATTTTTACATTGTGGCCCTTTGAATCAATGGAAATGGTTGTTGAATCTTTAAATATAGCCAAGTGTGTTTTTGCATGTAAGTGTTCCACAATGTGTAATCTGTACAAACACATAGTTAGGCATTATTCAGCCTAGGAAAGTGGTTTTGGTGTTTACGTAATCTGACTTAGAGGTCACTGAAACATACAGTATATCACACTAAAGTATCAGTCCATCATTTTGCAAGTCTTATAGTAATCTAGTGTAAAGTGGATACATTTTGGCCTATACTGTCCAGGGAAAACAAATTAAACACCATAAACTAGATATTTTCTATAAGCATATACCCTCTAGAGGAGATATAACACCATTTAAGACATTTTCCATCTTCCTCTATGCCATGCACAATACATTGCCCTCTATTCTGTAAAGGCGAATCTAGTGTAAAGTGGATACATTTTGGCCTATACTGTCCAGGGAAAACAAATTAAACACCATAAACTCTATATTTTCTATAAGCATATACCCTCTAGATGAGATATAATACCAGTTAAGACATGTATTATCTTCCTCCATGCCTTGGACAATTTGTTTGTCAAATGTTGCAATTAGTTTTGGGTCACTATACATTAGCTATACATAATTATGCCCTGTTTGCCCATGTTAACAAACAATTTCAAAAAACGTATAATACATTTTTTGTTTGTCTTGATGTAAGTAATCAACTCAGTAATTTTCATGGTGATATGTGAAGGTTAATTTTTTTCCCCTATTTGCGTGAGAAAAATTCTGTATAGGCGCATGAATAGGGTATATTTAGGTATTTTTCTAAACTTTCCCCTATTGGGATTCTTCGGGGCTTTTTTTCCCTTACTCAGGACATATTGAGAATACAAAATCAGTTAAGTTTGCTTGTGTTGCAATTTGTTCAACCCTTTCTCCTAAAATGACTCTGTAACTGTAACTACAATTCTCTGAAACCAATTGAGAGTTTTTTTTGCTGAATGCGTTGGATCACTGTCCTGCTGGAAGGTCTAGCCATGTCTCATCATCATTGTTCTGGTGGATGGCAAGATTCTCCCATAAAAATGGCTCCATTCATCATTCCTTCAACTGTATGAAGTCTGACAGTACCATGAGATGAAAAACAGCCCCACACCGTGATGCCTCCACCTCCAAACTTCACTGTTGGTATGGAAGTTTACCAGTGATGCAGAGTGCCATTTCTCCTCCAAATATGGTGTGTAGTATGACATCCAAAGAGTTACATTTTGCTCTCACCTGACCAGAATACATTCTCTCAGTATTTCATAGGCTTGTCCAAATGTTGTGTAGCAAACTTTCAATGAGCTTCGACATGTTTTTCTTCGGTGATAGAGTCATGCGGGGTGAGCGTGCATAGAGGCCATGGCGGTGAAGTGCATTACCTATGATTTTCTCTGTAACAATTGAACCTGCTGCCTCCAAGTCTTTCTGGAGCTTTCTCCAAGTGGTCCTTGGCTCTTAGGCTACACTTCTGACTATCCTTCTGACTTCCTGGTCAGAAATCTTCTGAGGAGATCCTGTACATGGCCGATTAATGATGCAGTGATGTTCCTTCCACTTGCAGATAATGGCTCCAATACTGCTTACTGGATGATTCTGAAGTTTTGAAATGCATCTGTAACCAGTTCCATTAATATGTTTTGCAACAATAATGTTGCAAAGGTCTTGAAAGAGCTCTTTACTTTTACCCATCATGAAAAGTTTCTTGTGTGACAACTTGGTAACGAAAAACCTTTTTATAGCTCATCAATATGTACTAACCCAGCTTACATTAATTTGCACAGATAGGAGGAATAATTACTCTCTAACTATATATAGATTCCAGCACGTTCCTTGCCATTCCTTGCCTTTGTGTACTGCTTTTTCTTAGCGTGTTCAATACTTTTTCCCTGTGCCATTACACATTTTTACTCATAACTCTACTTAGGGACATTAATGTTTGGATTTTTAATATGTGTGGATTACCTTAATTAATACTAATTTCTGTAGAAAATTTCATGCGAATAGCCTCACTGGAAGTATACTTACTGAAAAAAATGTATGTTAAAAAATATTTTAAGTAATTTCTACTTAAAATGAGACTTTTTTTTAAATGCTCAAAATCTTTAAGGACAAGGATAAAATTAAAAAGAATAATGTGAGAAATAGATGTTTTAAGTTATTGTTGCATTAGTCAGACAAGCTCTTGAAAAATGAACAACATTAAAACAAATAATTTCAACAAACAAACATTTTTAGTAATTACTACTCTAAACTAGAAGTTATTCACACTCATTTTTTTAGGAAGTTGATGAACTGAAACATAATAATTTGACAAACAAACATTTTAAGTAATCACTACTTAAATTGTTGATAAGTTCAATGAACCTGATCATTTTGAAACCATTGTTAAAACCAACCAAATTGACACTGGAAATGGAGTTGATGTTTTTAAGTTATCACTCCTAATAATATGTTACCACCATGACTCATTCAGTTTCTCAGACCTAAACATTGTCACTTCATCTCTTAAATTTTTAAGTTGACTTCACTCTATTGAAACACATTTTTTGACTGTTTAGGTTTACTATTTACCTCAAAATCAAAATATTTTATTTGTATGATTCAAATAAAAAACTACTCAATAGACAGTTTCAATGCAGATTCCATTTATTTAAGAATTCCATTAGAATTCTAACAGAACAACATCCCCAGCAATGCGGTTAATACAGAAAATCAAAGAAATAACAACCTGTTACCACTTCAACAAAGGTAATAATACTCAAATAACAAAATAATAGGCCAACATAAATAAAAGCAAAAAGCTCCATTGCTTGCTTGAGTATTAACATGCTGGCAGTACCAACCATGAGATTTGGAGAACAGACTGCTTACTCATCCATCATCAGCAATTTATTTTTAAGGCTAAGCAGCAGTCTAGGAGGTAACCGCTTCAGGTCTTCCAAACCCATTATAATTTTTTGAATGAAATTAAATGTGTAGGACAATTGCTTTGGATAATCGAGATGAAGTGCATAAATTAAACCAAATAGCAAAATTAACGTCTCTGTCAACTCTGCTATATCATACACACAACAATATCTTCGTCAAGAACTATAGAATGGATAGCAGGACCAAACTTCACAAGGGAGTCTGTATCACCCGAGACAGTGGGAATAGCTACAGCTGCATCCGAGAAGTCTGGCAGGTCAATTTCTTCTGCCTGAAGAACATGACAGTAATTAGTTAATAAGTAGAGTAGTCAATGGAAAACACTACATGTGTATTTAATATAATATGAAATACCAGTGAATGAAAAGTTCAGGTAAAATTCCCAAATATGACATTCTTGGTGAATTACTGCAGTATGATTTAATTGCTATTCTGGTGGCTAGGAAGATGGTTGTGGTTGTTGTCTTTTGGTTGCAAGGTAGTATCAGAGAGGGCTGAATAGAAATAGAGATATATAGAGAAGACAAAGTAAAAAAAGAAGAAAGAGTGAAAGAGGACACACAATTTAATCAAAAACTTACATTCCAGGTCTTAAAAAATCCTGCAAAGTAATTTTCCTTCTGCTGTTGACATTGACATCTTCCTAGAAAGACAGAGGGATTGTGGGGTAATGGGAAGACAAATCAGCAGAATATTAATCCTATGCATATATTAAATAATACTATAGTACAGGTGACATGTAAATACAAGATTCACACCTTCACGCTCCTGATATGCAACCTCCTGCTCTGTCTTTCTATGAAATCGTGAGAGATGAATGTTCAGTGCATTAATAGATTGGAATGAGCAAATGCATGAGTGGTGTATGCATGGTAATGGGCTGACCCTTGAAAACTGACTGTGATTTAACTAATAATGGCAAAGTACCTGAGCCTGTGTCTCGGAAGAGGTGTCACATGACCTGCATATAGCCAACACATTTTGAAAATGCCACATAAAATAAGTCTAAGGTGTCATCCCTTCTTTGATACAAAAGCATCACTTAACCCTAGCCTTTGTGTATCCCTGTGGAGAGATGCAAAGGGATAACATTAGGCTATTCTCATTGGTAAATAAATGCTTACAAAATATCACTATAACTTATAATAATATAGGCTACACGTTGGCTACATTGTGACACTAGTAAATGGAGGACAAGTAAGTTATCACTTACCATGGTGTGATGGTGGTTCTTGCACAGAACTGAAAACATGTCACACAGCCATCTGGTCCTGAGGGGAAAAATATTATGAACAGTATTATTTCACTTTTTTGCACAAAAGTCAGTCAGACAGTCTCTTCTCTATCTGTATAAGCAGGCCTATCAGAGTCAGACGTTGCCATTGATCATGCTTAGGCTATTGTCAGTAAGTTCGGAGCTACAACTTGGCTTCCTATCCGTGTTAACAAAACTGGAATTGACGTTAATAGAAGACATATGCTATTGCTGCAGGGTTATTCTTCAACTATGGTACTCTTTGACCTGGTAATTTTCAGAAAATGTCACATCTTTCAGTAAAAAGTCTTTTTGCATGGTTTAATTATCTACTCTTTCTAGAAACTTGCCCTAATAGTGGCTGTAAAGATTTCAATTGAATATTATAGTTTTTTGACATTTTATTCCAAAAGTCTAACTGTCATTTCCAGTATAAGTATATAAGTATATATACTCTTTTGATCCCGTAAGGGAAATTTGGTCTCATTTATCCCAATCCGTGAATTAGTGAAACACTCAGTACACAGTGAACACACAGTGAGGTGAAGCACACACTAATCCCGATGCAGTGAGCTGCCTGCTACAGCCAAGCTCGGGGAGCAGTGAGGGGTTAGGTGCCTTGCTCAAGGGCACATCAGCCATTCCTACTGGTCGGGGTTCGAACCAGCAATCCTCCGGTTACAAGTCCGAAGCCCTAACCAGTAGGCCACGACTGCCCAATCACACGTTTCCGAAACACAACAAAACGTGTTTTCAAGCAAAAATAGCATCTACTGTTCCAAATGTATTTTATTAAATATTACACATATCAGCCAAAATATTACATTTATTAATTTTCCAGAAATGCATGTTGTATTATTTTTACATGTTTAACTTAAAATATGTGTTGTGATAGAAATGACAAAGTGTGGTGGAGATGACATAATGACATATATAGACAAATTTAAGATTTAAAAGCATTAAGATTTAAAACAAAAAAAATGTGTCCCTGCCATATGTTATGTAATTATGATGTTTTTTTTCTACTAGGCTAGATTCTTTAGTAGGCCTACTATGAAGCAAATCAACTGTGTTTTCGGGGCAATGTCATTTCCACCACCGAAATCAAATTTATTTCTTCCAAGGACAAGAAAAGGATCATAGTTGAAGAATTACCCTGCAGTTTTACTTTGCATTACATCTAGCAGCTAATGCGAACCATATAGTTTATGGCAGCTAGCCTAGAAATCTAGACGCGCCCCTTGCTGCCAGGGCTAGTCTAGCAACTCTCCGTTGGCTTGTGAGCTCCAGAAATCGAAACTTAATCAGGACATTGAAATCGTGTATAGAGTCGTTTGGTGGGCTTAACATAATGATTGATGGCAAAGTTGCAACGGTTTGGCTTGAATTCCCTGCTACTTGAAAACAAATATCCTATTACGTCCTATTGCGTGCAGAGGGAATTTGAAAGACAACTGATTATCCCGCCCCTCGGACTGAGCACTGTGAACGGTGAGTGCCCAGACCCTACATTTTAATGTGGGTCTGGCTCGCCAGGCTATATGGCAGCTATAGGCTACTAATAAAATGTTTAAAAGTGCGCTGCCTGTTTGTGCGTGTCATGTGTTTGATTTCCAACTTATGAAACGTTGCTTTAACCTGCGCGGCCAAAGTAGGCCACACCAGAAACGGTTAATAAAGGATCTTTGGTCATGCTAAACTATACTGTTTGTCTGTCCAGTTTCCACTAAAGTAGTGCAATATCGGCTCCCACACACAGCTGCGTTCCGCCAATGCATGCCAGTGGGTGTTCCCGACGGTAGCTATGCAAATGACTTGAAGTAAAACCGTAATGTGATTGGTTGGTGCCGTCCGTAGATTGGCTTGATTGGCCGGTGCCGTCTGTCGGTGCAGCAACAGCTGAACTCCTCAACGCAAGCGGCGGGAGAAACGCGACGCAACGGACCCACAATTCAGTTCGGCAACGGATCACGTGAGCCCATGTAAAGTGAATGGGATGCGTCTCCAGCAACGCGATGCACGCAGCTGTGTGTGGGAGCCGTAACAGGCTGGCTGGCTGGCTGGGTGACAGCTCAGACAACAAACTTCAGTTAACTCGCTAAAACATGCAGCTAGCCCGCAAAAGGTCTCTCTTACATAGCCTACACTTTAGCTGAGGTCTGCCCGCTGTTAGACGGTACACAAATAAATAAACAAAGTAGGCCTACACCTACATTAAGGCACGTTCTTACCTTTGTGTAGAGGCTATAAGGCTTGCAGTCTGATGATGATTGATGGATCATCTCACTGATTGCTTGCAGCTTGCCTGCCTACATCCGGGTGCGCAGCAGTCCTTGCAAACAATTAGTCTTAGGCCTACGATGTCAAAGTGTATCAATTTACAACTGTCACAATCGATCGTAGACTAGTTCATTCACCATTCATTGGGATTTCAGCTTTTTTTATTGGTTTATGTTGGTTTGTGTAGGTTATTAGGTTATTTGCCATGTTGATATGAACCTAACCAATGAAGTTGCACGTCTTTATTACGTCAGACGTAATTTCAATCCAATCTTGAAAGAAATTAGTTTGGGGGTCAGTTCTACTCATATACTAAGAGCTAATCTTGTCAAAATAATCAATAACTGGGAAACTAGTTGAGTGAACTTAAAACTTTTGTGGTGCCTGAACAACATGGCAGCTTTGAGTACAGCTCTGCAATTTTATTGAGTTTAGAACACTGTTGGGGAATACAGTGCATAATCCCCCATACAACCCACTTGTAGGCTAAACTGCCATATATCCAAAACATTTGTTGAACTAAAGAGAATTGAGTCTGCTACATTTTAACTAAAGAATGCCTTGAATGCTTCAGATAGGCTAAGCTGTAAAAAATGGTCATCTTGTTCTTGTTTAAACACAGGTTTTACAAATGAATATGCTAAAAAAGCAGGACAGGCATCATTAAATGTCTTTAATAATACTCATGGTTAGTGGTAGGGTTAGAAAATAGCATCAGGCAAGTTCAGGTTGTCTGTGAATGGACCTGTGCATCAGTGTTGGCTTTACACAATTTATTGCCATTATTAAAATAGGCTATCCTAATCTTCAAAACATTTTAAGTGGTTTTCATATAGTAGTTTGGGTTCTCATGTGCCACCCCAATAAAAAGTCTGGACCCAGCTGGCCCCCCCTATAAAATAATCCTGGCTACGCCCCTGCTCAAAGCACGTCAGGTGTCACGTAGCCTATTTGCAGTCACATGGCCGTATCTACCAACAGAGGACACCGCAGTAGGCTATTTCTTTCTTTAAGTTTTACCTCTAGCCTACTGGAAATGTTATGCTGAAATTCAGCGGAGAAGCAACTAACCTGCACTGAAACTTAAGTTATATTAATGTTATAAAGGATGGATATTTAATGTTGTTATGGATATATCTAAGCATGGCCTAAACATAAAATTTTGTCAAATGATATCAATTACTGCAACATTTCTAGCGACGCCCTGACCTTTGTAGGCCTATTTGAAAAATTCTGGCTACGGCCTTGACCTCGAGAGGGCACTTTAATGGAGAATGGACTAGGCTGTAATATAAAGAGTGGCCTTAGCCTGTGTGTAATGGAATTGGTGATTCTTGACTTGAAGTCTTCAATAATTCGTTCCCTTAAACTAAGCATATGAAGCATATACGATTGAAACGCATTCCACTCAGACAGGCTCGGGGGCTACCAGGCTCATAATTCACTTTGAATTGCAAACAGAAAATGTCTAGATAGCATCATGCTTCCAATTACAAAGCAATGCAGGTTGTTTATACCAACTTAATATTATGCATATCATTGTTAATTTTGTGCTATTAATAACGACGCTAGAGTTTATTAGCCATATTGGCCTGGCAAAAAGGTTGTTACTCGTAGCAGTTGAGTCCACAGACCATAAAGCAGTTCTGGGCACCCAAATGGCCAGCAACGGCACTGTTTGTATTCATAAACCTTCTAGAAAGTGTAAAGCCATTTTATTGACCCACAAGGACGTGTGTCTTCCTTTAAAGGACGAGACCACGAAGCAGAAGGGTGCAGTGATCTCAGATGACAATAACAGATATTTTAATCGTTTCTATGACAACTTCTCCTAATTGGCAACCAATATAAGGCGCACAACAGTAACACCTTTTGGTGTCTTAAATAAACACCAGTGTTTACTCTCTCACACAGTTTATGTGTATTAGATTTAAAGAGTTAAATGAACTTTTCAGTTCATTTGATATGATTAATAAGTGTCTGGGGCTTTCTTTGATGTGTAATCCTCCCAAGGTCAGTATGGGTCAGAATGGATCTATCTCTGAGTTAGTATGAATAGCATTTTATGACTCATTGTCATTGTCTTATGACGGAATAACAGTAAATCATTGCCAAAGAGCATAGTCAAGATAGTTATCCAAAATTGACCGGCTACTCTGTTCTGAGAGAAAACAAAACATGATTTAATGATTTAAAAAATAATAATAGGGTTTCGGTCTACACCTTGTGAGCTACTTACCCAAGAAGCATAACACATTGAAAATACCACCAGTAGTCCTGATAAAAGCTTGTTTACTCTTTAACTGTCTGCCGTCCTTTGGCTAGGCCTACAGTATATTGTTGGCAATACCACACTGTGAAGGCATTTCTCACATTTGCGTTGGGTGCTTTGACACAAACCACAGAACCACACTATGCATAGTTTTGACTAATACAGCATCACCAAGACTCTCTTTTATCTCCAAGCACTATGGAAAACAGACTCTAAAACACAAACAAACTTCTTCGTTCTGCTCATCAGGTAAAACAACATCTAAAAGACAGCTGGGCATTGGCGTGGAATCCTTGAATGAATCATCTGTGGTTGAATGAATAAGTCTAGGGAGGATTAGTATTACATCTTTACTGTAAAGACACTTTTTACTAGAAGTAGGACTGACCTGCCCACACTGTGATCAGTATAACTCCTACAGCTCAAACTCAACTCCTACAACTCAAAACATATATAGTGGTTGAAAAAAACAAAAAGAATGGTGCACATCACTTGCCCAAAGTTGAGACTGACAATTTGAGTGACTTCAGAGAGAAAGGAAGAGAGAGAGTGTGACCAGAAAGGAAATTGTGTGTGTGTGTGTGTGTGTGTGTGTGCACGCAAGAAAGAGAGAGAGAAAGTGAGGGAGGGAGGGAGGGAGTGTGTGTGAGAGAGGAAAGGCCTTCAGGATTTCTTATTAATTCTGCATGCCCTTCCCTCCTCTACTCTGAACCCGCCTCCCCACCATTATCAGCCCGACGGCCTATATAAATGCAGGCCTTTGGCCATGATGTTAGTTCACAGCCTCTCAGGGGGGGATCAGACTCTCTCTCACACACACGCACAGAGCCACTACACACCAGCAGGCTCCCCCACAACCAACCACCAACCTCTTCCTGCACCCATGATGAGCGAGATCAAAAGCAAGGCATTCTGGAGGGCCGTGCTGGCCGAGTTGCTGGGCATGACCCTCTTTATCTTTCTCAGCATCACGGCCGCCATCGGCAACGACCAGCTGGATGAGGTGAAGACGTCGCTGGCATTCGGCCTGGCCATCGCCACGCTGGCCCAGAGCTTGGGCCACATCAGCGGTGCCCACCTGAATCCGGCCGTCACGCTGGGCTTGCTGGCCAGTTGTCAGATCAGCGTGCTGCGCGCGGTCATGTATATGGCGGCACAGATGCTGGGAGCCACCGTGGCTAGCGGGATCATCTATGGAGTGCGGCCGGACACCAACAACAAGCTCGGAGTGAACAGTGTGAGTTGACAACTCTCCCCCTCGTCACGCATGCATGCCTGCACACACACACACACACACACACACATACACACACACGGACTGACACACACAAGCATGCACTGACACACTCAAAGACACAGGCATACACAAAGGCAAGCAGACACACACACAAACATAGACACACACACAACCCCCCACCCAAATCTTCTCCCATTCTTTCCATTCTCCCACTGGTGACATTCACATGGAAATGGAGATTTAGAGCAGGCTTCTGTGTGTAGGATGTGTTTCTGTGAAATAACTGTACTGAGTATGTGCTGAACTGCAGTTTATGACCTGATGTGATCCACCTTGTCTTTTAAGGATACTGCAAGTGTGTGTGTGTATGTGTATGTGTTTGTGTGTGTGTGTGTGTGTGTGTGTGTGCTGCAAGTCCCAAAAGCTGATAATAAGTTATCTGCTGAGTTCAGTGAAACGGCCTGCCTCACTGATTAAGGACCCCTTGCCCCTTGAGTCAAAGGAGGGAAAAAAACACTCCAACATGGGTTACGCGTGTCTCTGAAAATATATCTTCATGGAGAGAACGGGGAGTCCCTTGTTAAGTGAATTCTGCTGATGCAGTTAGATTATTTTCTATGCACTTGCTGGTAGGTAAAGCAGCATGTGAGACTATTTAAACCAATTCCTGCTGACGTATTTGCCGGTTTTCTTTGTCAGTGTTTTTCTCTGTGACCATCAGAACATTATCCCGTGGTATTCATTGTGACCTGTCATTTTGTAAAATATTCTGAAGTAACTTGTGAATTCAATGTGTCTTTATTTTAGCTTAGAATACAACTCCGGCCATTCATCTCTATTTGCCCCCTATTCTGAAAAAACCTTTTTTTCAGTCTGTCCCTTTTGAAAGGTAGAGCCATGACAAAAAACTCTGTGTTGAAAAACAGAGGCTCAATGAATATGCATATCAGACACCCTTAATGTCTGCATATTTGTGTCCTTTGTCCGAGGCAGGGTCGTGCCAGTCCTTCTCTGATGAGAAAAATCACAATTATGAAAAGCCATTCATCCATCTGATGTACTTTGACAGACTGTTTATTGTCTAATGTTTTCTCTCTCTCTCTCTCTCTCTCTCTCTCATGCAGCTTTCTGGTGTGACCCCAAGTCAAGGTATTGGCATCGAGCTACTGGCCACCTTCCAGCTCGTCCTGTGTGTCATAGCAACCACAGATAAAAGACGGCGGGATGTGACAGGTTCCGCCCCCCTGGCCATTGGTCTCTCTGTTGCTCTGGGCCACTTGACAGCCGTGAGTAATTAATAGTAGAGCCAAAAACACTTCCCTACTCATGTGTATGTGGACGAGAGGACGGCAGTGTTTCCTCCAAAAGTGCTTTTGTTGTTGCTGTGTGAATAGCAGCCATTTTGGAGGTGGTGTTTTATGTATCGCTCAGAGCCTCACATGCAAAGTGTATTCTATATCCTTAAAGATGAATGCCGATGACTTAACTCTGTGGCTATAGTGAAGTTTAAGAAAGATTGCAAGCATGTGGTGTATCTGTATTGTGGCCCTGAGACACTTAATGACCAGTCCCTCTCTTCTTCACGCCTTGCAGATAAGTTTCACTGGGTGTGGCATCAACCCTGCTCGGTCCTTTGGTCCTGCCGTCGTTACGAGCAATTTCGCAAATCACTGGGTAAGTCAAAAACCCACGCTTCATGCGTCAGAGTGACAGGAACACTGCCACATATTGTCTGAGGTGACAGAACACAAAGTGCATGGCCTTGATGTAATGGCATGTTCATGATTAACTCATGATTAACTACAGTAAAACCATGGAGGGTTGCTGAGGACCAGCCAAGTTCTACATTCTGCATCCGTGACTACAGCGATCTCATGCTCATCTGTTTGTTGACAGGTGTACTGGGTCGGGCCCATGTGTGGAGGCGTGGCTGCTGCTCTCGTGTATGACTTCCTGCTATATCCAAAAACGGACGATTTCCCCGACCGCATGAAGGTGCTCATGAGCGGACCGGCTAAAGACTACGATGTCAACGGGGCAGAGGACCCCACAGGAGTTGAGCTGACGTCAAAGTGAAATCTTGCCAACCCCTACATTTTGTGTACAGTCTCTTAAATTGTCTATCCATACATGTGAAGATTATTTTTTATGTCTGGAAAATAGCTTTTCTACTTTGATTACAACTCATGGGAAGTCTCATCTGAAAGTGTCTTTAGTCCAGGACAAAATATTCACAAACATTTGAATTCACGCTTGTCTGTTCGGAAATTGTTAATAGCCTTTCAAACAAGGCATGTTTGTTACAGATAATGTAAGATAATGTTTTACTGTTTCAAACAACAGGCTTCACTGTCAGTATTCTAGATGTAGAATCACATATTTTTGTAAACTATTTTTTATGTAAATGCTTATTGTATCCTTTTATATATGTACTCTGTGTGCACTTGGATTCCTTGTCTCCACTTTTGTAAGTAAATGAGAATACATATGTTGGCTATGTAACAGCTATTTCTTTTCCACTTGTTATTGACAACTTGTTTCCCATTGTTCTTGAAAATAAAAATGCTTTAGAAACTGTCTGACTGGATATATATTTGTTTTGACATTTAGATGCATTTCTGGGTAATTTAGGCTACTTGGCCAGACATTTTGATTATGATTGGGGAGTTAAACCTTTAGACAAGTAAACATACCATCACAACCAGCAACATCAGTTAATTGTTAACTGTTAATGAAACACGTTTTGAGAAAGGTTTTAGTTAATTTCTTCTGCAAATGAACATGATTAAAATGCCAACACACTGTTTGGATGTTCTCTGATGGTGTTTGGAAATGTATCAGAGTCCTCCAGTCTCTCCACCTTCTGAAAAGATGTTCCCAACATTCTCGCGCCTTTTATCAGTAGCCAGTGAAAACAACATTTTTGTCTGATACCTCAGCGTATTTTAAATGCATTAATCCTGTGGCAGAGTGACCCTTCACACAGCAGTTTGAAGCAGTTCAATGCCTCCCATTTCCCATACTCTCCATTTGCTTAAATCCATGGGGGATTTAGCTTTTGTTGTATTGTTTAAGTCATAAATTGAGCCTTGAAATGAATTGCCAATGGTATGGAATGGCTTCCATTTTATGGCTGCTTAAGAGCAGAAGCATCATGTCATTTTCCTTGTCTTGTTCAAGAACCTTGTGCTCATCTTGTCATCTTGATATTTCAGATCCATTTTCTATCTTCCTGACTCTAAACCAATGGGGTAGACTATTTTACAAAAATATATAGCCTATGCATTATATACCATATAAAATGGCAATACAAGACAGCTACATTTCCACTCCTGCAAAGCAAGCCAGAACAAACACACATAACTTAACACACACTGCCAGGGGAGGCAGTGAAAAAAGAGGAGCTTGAGAATCTGATTTGTGCTAAATTGAATGCCGAATGGTTACTCATCTGTGGATCCGTTCAGGGTAGCTGCAATGTACTGCAAGACACGACAAATGTGAATGCAGATTTGCACACAGTTAACTACCTTATCACACATGGCTAGTGGAGAGATGATACTTATGTTGGAAGGTTTTCAACCAAAACAGTGATAACTTTGTCTCCTGTCAGTTTGGCTACTGCCATCTGGTGGTCTGTATGCATGGATTCATACCTCTAAAGCTTTTTTTCTTAATCCTGTAGATGAGTGTTAGTCTTAGTATAATTGTGGTTAAGTGTTTACAATGTAGAGTTAGAAAAACAAATTATGTTTCAAACCTCCTCCTCATGGTCCTGTATAAGCACACAATTTAACACAGCACCAGCTTCCTAGAGCTGTGAACGTTGCTGTACTCCTACAACACAAACAGCAGAGAACCATCCCTGCATCATTTAATGAGCTACCTTTTAAATATGTTTGGAAAAATAAAAACCATCTGGACTTTAACCAAGGATATAAAAGCTATTAGCTGTCTGCCATAAATAGTTCAGGTGAAATGTTTGCTGCTAAAATTATATTGTTGTGTTCC
This sequence comes from Alosa pseudoharengus, assembly GCF_046254945.1. NCBI lineage: Eukaryota > Metazoa > Chordata > Actinopteri > Clupeiformes > Clupeidae > Alosa > Alosa pseudoharengus. The sequence goes on from NW_027468663.1 coordinate 6,467,175, forward strand.
TATTTGTTCAAATACTTTGTGGTGAAAACTATGTCTATATCTCTGATGACTATGGTGACAGGCTTGCATCTGCCATGCAAGCATCTGCATTTTATATCTCTGCTTAATTTTTGAACTGCCTTACCATCACAATGCAGAGAAACAGGAAAGATATGACAAAACTGTACCAAAGTACTTAATCATTTTTACAGTGGGAGGCTGGGAGTCAACCTTCGGAATGAATGAATTTAGGATTGTAATGAATGTAGTATTCCAACTGTCCACAGAACCACCACTGAACAGCCCTGTTAAACCTCATACATAACAGTAGCTTTAATCTAAATCTTTCAACATATTTTATAGGGACTACTATGACCTGCACTAAAGTTTGGTCACAGGCAATACAATATCTGCCACAGCAGCATACACCCTTTATTTTTAGACACATACCAGGAAACTGTTGTCAATGGGTGAAGTAGATTGTGTGTCTTCAAGGCAGTAGTCATGATGAGTAGACATTGGGGGGGACCAAATCTGTGGTGCAAACAGAATTTCAATACATTTCCTACCATGCAAAACATATTATTAAAAATCACAAACAAGTTGTTAGTTAAGTCAGTCAATTAGGGTATTCCAAACTTTTGACAGACATAGGCATGGCATGGATGGATTATGAACCCCTGGGCACAGATGCCCCCCCCCCCCATCCAGATAGAGGGGTCCTAAGGCATTCTCCCATGGAAGATGACTTCTGGGGAGTTTTGTGAAAAGAGAAGGATGGAGAAGAACCAACTTCACACAGAGGCTTGGGCTTCAGGGCCCCCTGAGCTCTTGGGCCCAGTAAGCCCATTTAGTAATCCAGTAATCCATCCCTGGACCTGTGGTATGACTCCATTTGTCTTCAAAATGTATACTTTAAAAGATATTACTCTATATTACACAGAATGTGGTTCTTTGACTTATTACTTACACCTGAAGATTTTTTTAACTAAGGCTTAGACTCATAGGTTTGGACCTATAGCCTAATAAGATTTTGTCTTTTGATTTAGATTTTATTACGCTGGCGGCTAATCACACAATTTTAACATATGCAAGATGCAACAACCATTTCTGAGAGGCCTATAAACGGCAATTTCTGGCATTATTTACTACTAGCATATGAATGCATTAGCCTATTTATGTTGAACGACATGTGAAAGAAATGAATGACACAGGCTTGCACGAATTCATCATTTAAAAATAAAACGTTTCACTTTCGCTATCATTGTGAGAATAGGCTACAATATGGAAAATGTTTCAAAGTTCCCTTTGAGTCTGATCGGCTCCAAAAATGTATGGGATTTCCTTAGCCTGTGCTACACCTTTCCAACAAGTTTTGTGAAAATTGTACCGGTAGCTTTTGCGATATTGTTGACAGCCCTACCTCACCGCAGTAGGGTGCAGTAAATGGAAGCTTTTGATAGCGCACGCCACTAACAAAAAACAGAAAACCACCAGGACAAACCACTCAGGGGTCTAGGCTACTCTGAAACCATCACTATAGGTCACTAATTTGTGCATTATTTTCGTTTGAATAATGAATAATTGAATTATTAATTGAATAATTCCAGCAGCACTCTTGAGGCGTCGGGGAGTGAGGTTTACCAACGTTCCACAAGCACAGCTAAGCTATGGCATCCGTTACACTTATAGCACTTTTTTATTTCTTTATTTTGCTATGTCCGTATATTGGGGGGGGGGGGGGGGGGGGGCATTTTGGTCATATTTGAATATTGGGGGGGACACGTCCCCCTCAATGTCTATGGTGACTACGGCCCTGTGTGTCTTTATGGCCAGTGGCAAGCCTCAAAGTTTTCAGGGTACAAATACCAACGATGAAATATTACAATATAATCGTGTCAAAATCAAAACATGTTATGCCTCCCTTTTTAAAATGTACTTATATTTCTTAGTGAAATCCTATGTAAAGTCTTGATAAAGTCTAATATGCTTGTGTACATTTTCAAGAATAGCATGCTCATTGTCTGGTCTCAGTAGCCTCTCCCTACTCAGACATTCCAGAATCCCCATTCATAGAAGTTCACACCTAACACAGGGCTCTCAAGTTTTGAAGTTTGCAAGGAGTGAGACTTTGGGCCCGTCCCAAAACCTCCCCTACCCCTAGATTTTTGCCCTTACCCTCGTTTTTGCGCGTGCACATGTATGGCTAGGGTGTCCCATTACTTTAGGGAGCAAGGGGAAGTGTTATTTTCCCCTTAAAATCAACCCTCAAAATATAGCCAGGACCGATGCAGGCTTAAAACGAAGTGGGAGATGAAATAACCCAGGATACCATGCGAGCCGGCCAAATTTTTTATATATTTTCGCAAATAAGCATATTAAAATTTTGAAATATGTTGGAATATGTTATTTTGATGCACATCAGGGGCCTATACTACGAAGCGGGGTTTCTGGCTTATCTGGGTAACTTCGAGAGTAACTTGATCACGTGTGGCGTAACTTCCCGATTAACCCGTACTACGAAAGTTGGATAGGTTTTAACCGAGGTATGCTGCCATGGCAATTTACGCTGCATCTCAAACCTGCTCCGACCAGGTTATGTTCTTGGTTAACCCGAGGTTTCCGTTAACCACAATCTTTATAAGTACCACCCCTCCACTAACAATTTCTCCCGAGACATGTCGGCGTACCTGGATGATCCATACGACATTGGAGCGCAAATCGTGAGGGACTCTCTTCGCAGGGCGAGGGGTTTTAGAGACCGCCAGAAAATATATATAGCCTACCCGGACGATATTCTCTATGAAGATATAGATTGTCAGCCGAGGGAATTCGTTATCTTTGTCAGATGATCTAGGAAGACGTCTCATAGCAATGCCCGTACGTGGACATTCATGTATTCAATCGGTGATGCAAGAATACTGTACAGTGTTGGGTGTAACGCGTTACAAAAGTAATGTAATTACTGTAATATATTGCTGTTTGCGGTAACGTGGTAATGTAAGGCATTACAAAAAAAAATTGGGTAATATTTTACTCGGTACAAACTTCAGTAACGCGCGTTACAATGCATTTAACCCGAAATTAAGGGGTGTTTTGTTTTGATACATATTTGCCACCACACCATGCGAGAACAACAGAGGAGAAAAAATCAGCGCAAAATAGTAGAACGTTATCTCCTGATACTGGTTGAATATGATTGCTGCAGCAAACTCGCAGGCGGACTCTATTTGCGGGATGGACATAAGCCTACGCTCATTATTTTCAGCTTGTCAGAGACAAGGCTATGAAGAACATAATAGTTAGTGCACTTTGTGTGCGAAACCGAAAGATCTCTCTATGCCTCGCGAAATAGCACAAGTAAATTAATGAAACATCTAAAGTAGTGTCACGCTAATCTTTTTGATTCTTGATAAAACACAAACTATGCTGTTGTGCATGTCAGCTTTGTGCTGTGAACTTGAATTGAAGAGAATAACGGGATAGAAATGCAGAAAAAGATTGTGTAGCCTGGCAGTGCCACCGCTCCCACCACGCGCATCACGCACTTTGCGTTGGGCACCAAAGGACAGAGGGGGCACCCAAATGTAACCAATGAATAGCTTTATTGCAAACTGCGTTTCACTCTTCATCAATAACGTTTACAATGTCAAAATGCACTAACACGATGTTACATGCAAGTTTGATACCTTTTGGGTTCTCTCAATCACCACGTAGTAGCCTACTAGAATTGGTGGGTCTTCAATAATTCGTTTTCCAAGCATTTAGGCTACATGAAGCACATGATATGCTGAGTCGACTGAAACGCATTCCATTCAGATAGCTAGGTGGATACCAGGCTCATAATTCACTTGTATTCGCAAAACTAAATGTGAAGCAACATGTCATTGCATACTTCCATTTCCAAAGCAATGAAGGTTGCTTCAAACAACTTAACATTGTGCATATTATTGTTAATATTGTGCTATCAATGTAACTCAAACAAATAAGGCTTGTAAACAAGAGCTGGCAAAAGGGCATTATGACAACGTAAAGATCAATGCTCTTAAAGTGACAGTGCACCATTTATAGGTAAAACATAATTTCTTCAGAAATTAATGTTTAAAAACACACAGGTGTTTGAGTGTTTGAGTTATCATTTAAATGTCACTCACTCAAAGCCACTCACTTAGGGCACCGAAATGGCCAGCAGGCCACCATCTTGACATGTCTTTATTAAAGGAACCGTATGTAAAAAATGTATTTCAATGAATCATAAAATTGCCCTGATATGTCACTAGACATTAAGATATCATGTTCATTTCAAATACTTATATCACTGACAACAGTAGTCTGGCCAGGATATTGTCATTTAAAAAGTGAAGTTGCAGCCCTCAACTGATGTTGATGTTGTCATGTTGTGTTTTGGCCTAATGCGCCACCCTCCACCTATCTACTAATCACAAAGTCAGTAGTGTTTCGTCATCCGGTTGCCAACTCTGCCAGTCAGAGGGGAGGGGAAGGGGATACACCGCTCTACAGTAATTTGAAAGTGATTGTAGTACCAGTTTTGGCCACAATCTTACATACGCTTCCTTTAAGCTTTGATTTACAATATAGTAGGCTCTCTATTGATTTTAATGAGTAGGCCTAGGCCTTAAAGTTACAGTATTTCTATCACAATTTAGCAGACTTTGACCTTTTGTCGGTTTTTAACAAAATTCTGACTATGATGTTCCTTGTATTGCATCATGAGCACTGCGCCTATTGCATTCTACTGTTGTTAGCCTTAAACCTAGCTCACTCATTATGCTAAATCACATCTCCCTCCATTGGAAGAGCAAGCTGCATTGAGCGTAATAAACTGCATTTAGAATGGCAAATCCATATTTCTAGATATTTTGGTGAAAGTAACTTAAAAGTAATGCAATAGTAGTGTAATGCCTTACAATTCAGAGACAGTAATATTATAATGTAACAAATTACTTTTAAAAGACAGTAATAAGTAATACATAATACATTATGATTTTGAAGTAACTTGCCCAACACTGATACTGTATGTCCTAAAATAAATCGGACATAGGCCTACAGTATGCTGAACATCTGAGCAAGAATAGCCTAGTTCTTTATAGATCAGTGCCCTCAACCCCCTCCATAATCGGCCTTCCACTATTATTTGCGATGGCCAACTCCTCTGCTACTGTAAAACACTCTGGTGCCTTACAGTAGTGTTCTAATACACCTTTTTCTTGTTAGCTGTAAAACAGAGGCCAAGTGAAGGCTATAAGCATAGGCCTACATGTTTTCATAATTAAGAAATATTAATGCAAGCTATGACTATATAAACCACTATTCTGAATAATGTGTTTGTGTTTCATTTTCACCTGCTGCCATGTGCGTTTGGCAATGGTGTTGCATCTGAAATGTTCACACACTAAATCAGTCAATGGGGCTACTTAAACATTCAATTATCCTTATTACTGTAATATATATGCCCACTTCTAAATTGTGTTGCATCTGTAGGCATTTCTATGAACTAAAAATAAGTAATTTAATTATTTCAACTCATTAAATAGATTCCGCAAGCTATTAATCCTCCGTAGGCTATTTGAAGAACATGTGGAAATAAAACTTTACTTTTAGGCATTTAGGATCTGCAATACGTTGCCAACAGCCTTGCCAGCTTGCTTTGTTCACTGCCGACGTATTTGATTTTTGTCGTTGAGTGGGTTTTAATTCCTCATAACTTGTCATAAATAATTGTGCATTCCTCATCCGTAAAATAAGGTGAACGCGTCATCACTGAAAGTGGTGATTTGCGCTGCAACCCGCCCCTTTTATGTGAACGCGCACAAACTCCAATGAGGTTAACCCCGGCTCAACAAATCAACTTCATAATCAGCGTCGTAGTACCGATTAACACCACTAAAGATAACCAGGTTTTGTCAACCCCGGTTTAACAAAGTAACCCTGGGTTACATCTGGGTAGGTTAAGCTCCCTTCGTAGTACAGGGGATGAGGAATGCCAATTATTATGACAAATACGTCGGCAAGGCTGTTGGCAACGTATTGCAGATCCTAAATGCCTAAAAGTAAAGTTTTTTTTCCACATGTTCTTCAAATACGGAGGAGTAATAGCTTGCGGAATGTATTTAATGAGTTGAAATAATTAAATTACTTATTTTGAGTTCATAGAAATGCCTACAGATGCAACACAATTTAGAAGTGGGCATATAGATTACAGTAATAAGGATAATTGAATGTTTAAGTAGCCCCATTGACTGATTTAGTGTATGCCTAATCCTGTGAACATTTCAGATGCAACACCATTGCCAAACGCACATGGCAGCAGGTGAAAATGAAACACAAACACATTATTCAGAATAGTGGTTTATATAGTCATAGCTTGCATTAATATTTCTTAATTATGAAAACATGTAGGCCTATGCTTATAGCCTTCACTTGGCCTCTGTTTTACAGCTAACAAGAAAAAGGTGTATTAGAACACTACTGTAAGGCACCAGAGTGTTTTACAGTAGCAGAGGAGTTGGCCATCGCAAATAATAGTGGAAGGCCGATTATGGAGGGGGTTGAGGGCACTGATCTATAAAGAACTAGGCTATTCTTGCTCAGATGTTCAGCATACTGTAGGCCTATGTCCGATTTATTTTAGGACATACAGTATTCTTGCATCACCGATTGAATACATGAATGTCCACGTACGGGCATTGCTATGAGACGTCTTCCTAGATCATCTGACAAAGATAACGAATTCCCTCGGCTGACAATCTATATCTTCATAGAGAATATCGTCCGGGTAGGCTATATATATTTTCTGGCGGTCTCTAAAACCCCTCGCCCTGCGAAGAGAGTCCCTCACGATTTGCGCTCCAATGTCGTATGGATCATCCAGGTACGCCGACATGTCTCGGGAGAAATTGTTAGTGGAGGGGTGGTACTTATAAAGATTGTGGTTAACGGAAACCTCGGGTTAACCAAGAACATAACCTGGTCGGAGCAGGTTTGAGATGCAGCGTAAATTGCCATGGCAGCATACCTCGGTTAAAACCTATCCACCTTTCGTAGTACGGGTTAATCGGGAAGTTACGCCACACGTGATCAAGTTACTCTCGAAGTTACCCAGATAAGCCAGAAACCCCGCTTCGTAGTACAGGCCCCAGGCCCCAGCAGTCTCCACGTTGCGGACCCACATCAAAACAAAACAATTTCCTGATTGGTTGAGAAATCCTATTTTCTGATTGGCCGATAGGTTAGTAACTGAACAGCAGCTCTCTGAGCTGAATGAGCGCACCGACAGCAACGTTGTGTGACACGTTTGTAAAATATAGCCCTTTAGAAATTTCTGTGCGGGCAAGTTAATAATTTCTCGGAGTGAGAAATGCCATGTGTGGCGTGTGAGCGTGTGAAGTCATTGAAATGCGTGTGTCTCACGCTCAATGCGTGAGACTTGACAGGTCTGTCCTAGATTCAACAACCACTCGTGTTTTGAAAGGAAATTGAGACTAAATAGAGAGTGGCTTGGACAGCGAACACCTCCTCCGCTATATCGCAATGTTGAGGAAATTAATCTGGATTTTAGAGATCAGTTCCAAATGTAATGGGTTTTTCCATGGCCATGCGTCCTTCAACCAAGTTTCATGAAAATCAGGTTGCAAACTTTCCCATACCCTAATCCTGCTGGGGGGAAAAAATAATTAAAAAAACACAGGTGCAACAATTTTATAACTGAAGCTGCTAATTGGACTACGAGACTAGCTGCACCTGTTAGGAATCCGCGCAGCTTCTCCGCCAGAAGATTTAAATATCTGCGCTCGCAAAGTTTATCCACTTACTAATCTGTCTGTGTTGTGTAAGTGTTCCTTGGCCCATGTCTTTTCCACTTTCCATTTCCATCTGGTTTTAACTAAAAACAACTGGTAGCCTAAAGCATGGCGAGCGAGGTGAAAACTTCGGCATTCTGGCGCGCTGTCCTGGGAGAGTTGGTTGGAATGATCCTTTTCATATTCATTGGCATCACGGCTGCTATCGGAAACCAGAACAACAGCGGCCCCGACCAGGAGGTCAAGGTGGCACTAGCGTTTGGGTTGGCCATTGCCACGCTCGCGCAAAGTCTGGGGCACGTCAGCGGGGCACACCTCAATCCAGCCGTGACCCTGGGCCTGCTGGTCAGCTGCCAGATCAGTGTTCTCCGGGCTGTGTTCTATATCGCCGCTCAGATGCTAGGGGCTGTCTTAGCCAGTGCTGTTACTTTAGGACTAAGGCCAGCCAGCATTAATGATTTAGGCTTGAACCAGGTAGGCCTATATGAAACAAACGTGCACGGAATCTATACAAATGTTTGTTTGTTTGTTTATTTGAAGATAATTTGATGCATAACTGTCTTAAATAATTTCTTAACAGGTTGTATATGTGGGTCAGGTTAAATTTCAAGGCCTTGTAATCTCATTTTATGCCTGCCTTTTGTGGAAAACTTTACAGCTATGAGTTATTTTTTCACATCACAATTTGAATTTGTTTACAATAAATAACTGGTCATGTGCAGCTGGGGGGGGGGGCACTTTAATTGATGTGTGATTTTAAGATGGGGGGGGGGGCACTTTAATTGATGTGTGATTTTAAGATGGGAGGGGGGGCACTGAAATACGTGTTTCATGTATTTTAATTGATGTGATTTTAAGATGTTTGCCACAAAAGTGTGTGTGGTTGAGTTTGTATTCATTTCAGAAGGTGAATGATTGTGTGTGTGAATAGATTAATAAGCTTTTCCTCTCCCTCCCTCTTTGAACACAGCTGAATGGAGTCACTGCTGCTCAAGGCTTTGGCATAGAGTTCCTGCTCACTCTCCAGCTTGTCCTATGCGTCATTGCCACCACAGATAAAGGGCGATGTGACGTTAGCGGTTCAGCACCGCTGGCCATTGGTCTCTCTGTGGGCCTTGGACACCTGGGAGGCGTGAGTAAATGCTGCTTTGACCATTAACAAGAGGCTTGTGAAACCTGCTTTCTTTACCTCATGCAGATTCAGCAAATGTGTTATGCCCTCTGTATATGGGGTTCTGTGCCTTCTTTTCATTACAGTTAAGTTATACAGGGTGTGGCATTAACCCTGCTCGTTCTTTCGGGCCAGCAGTCATATTAAAGAACTTCGACTACCACTGGGTAGGTGTGTGTGTGCGTGTGTGCGTGTGTGCGTGCGTGCGTGCGTGCGCGCGTGCACACTGGTGCGTTCCTCTGTGCCTTCACTGTTGGGAGTGACATTAAAATGACTTGACTAGCAGATGTGCCAGAGTCTGTAAGTTGATGGCAAAGTAGTTTGTAGTCTTCAAAGAAGGTGCTCTCAAAGTGGAAATAAAGCATTCACACACCCCCCCCCCCCCCCCCCCCCCCCCTAAACAGACAGACACAGTATTTAAAGTTTTGCGCTCATGTGTTCAAAAAATCTCAAAACCTTTCTTGTTTTTAGGTATACTGGGCTGGTCCCATGAGTGGGGGTATTGTGGCTGCCCTCCTCTACAACCTGCTTGTGTGTCCTAAAATTGGCGACCTTCCCAAGAATCTCAAGGTCTTGTGCCATGGTGATTGTGCAAGTGAGCGAGAACCTCTGCTGGATGGTGCTGAGGGAGACCAGTGGACCAAGCAGTGAAAACATATGCACATTTCAGGAGCCTGATTTTGTGAAAATGGCAATAAAAAAGGAATAGGAGCAAATGTCGTTGAATGTGTCTGCATCTATTTATCCGCAACATTTGGAAAGGGAAGGTGGCTGCTTTTGCCGTCAGCCTTCATAGCTCAACAGGTTGAATGTTGTATCATGAACGACTGTCATGATGTGAAAAAACATGGACTTTGACACCACAAATGTCATTCTGATGATTGATTTAATAGAAGCCTAACCATTACTATGAATCTTCATTCAGAAGTCCAATATAAATGTGTAAATGATACACAGTATTGTATTCCTCTAATGCATCAAGGGGTAGACATCAGTTACCAGCGATGTAGTTCATGGAGAGTACATCAAAACATCAGCAGAAAGCATTTTGACCACGGAATGGAGAAGAGTGCTGTCAAATTATTATGACCGCCGCGCAGCGAAGCGGCGGTCATATAGGTTTAGTCAGATTTTTTTTTTTTCCCTTTTTCACATGGCCAAATTTCCGTCAAGGATTCCCGGGACACTGAAAGACCGGGGTACACGAAACTTGGTGGGCATGTAACCCCACATGGATAGCATGGAACCATCGTTTTTCGTTTTGATCTGTAGCCCCCCCGCTGGACTGGACCCCCTGAAAGGAGGGTAGGGCAGACAGTTTTCTGTGATTATCTCGAAAACCGTAGGGTTTAGAAGGACCTCCTTTTTTTTGTATGTTCATCTCAAGGGGCCATGTCAACCCATTCCATAACCACTCATTTCATGTATAGCGCCACCTAGTTAAACATAAAAAAGTAAAAATTAGGTGTTGTAATCGCAGGTATCTGTAACTTAACATAGTCAAAACTGCACGAAATTGGAAGTGTAGGAGCATTATGACACCCTCTGAATGCACGCCAAGTTTCGTGGAATTCCGTTCATGGGGGGCCACACAATAAATTAATTTGTTACTATACACCAACTGGCCTGTAGGTGGCCAGAGACAGTTTTCTGTGAATATATCGAGAACCGTAGGGCCTAGGAGGACCACCTTTTTTTTGTATGTTGGTCTTAGGGGCCATGTCAACCCATCCCATTACCACTTATTTCATATATAGCGCCACCTAGTTAAATTAGGTGTTTTCATCACAATATCTCTGGCTGACATGGTCAAAACTGCACAAAATTGTGTAGGATCATTATGACACCCTCTGAATGCATGCTAAGTTTCGTGAACTTCCGTTCATGGGGGGCCTTACAATAAAATAATTTATGTGTACATTTAGTGACCGTACACCAACAGAGTTTTCTGTGAATATCTTCAGAACCGTAGGGCCTAGGATGACCAATTTTTTGCGTATGTTTGCCTCCAGGGGTCATGTTAACCCATTCCATATGCACACATGTGCATAAACAGATACGCACACACATACATTCACAGTAATCATATATATGACACATACTCACACAGTAGACATATGTACGCATGCATGCACATGCACACACACAGGCACATACGCAGGCATACACACAAGCACGCGCACACACACACACACACACACACACACACACACATACATAAACATAAACATGTACACGCACACATGCACACAATTCAAACATTTCTCAGAATTATGAACAGGCAAGATGGGGGTGGGGTTGTATAAAATGAATTTTACATGTGAAATCTATGAACTAAGTCATGTTTTGGTACTTGTTGTCTAGCAGATACCAGTGAGAATTGAGTGTGCATAATGCAATTTAGTGACAGTTTAGAATCATATATGCCTTTCAGTGTGATTTATTTTTGTGGAAAAAATGTACTGGACTGGGCGGCGGTCATATTTTGTACTGCTCTGCGGTACATCTAGTTAGCATCAGGTCAGACTCATTATGAAACATTTTTACTTATAAATGTTTTTATTATAACATTTTATTACACTATATTTTTTATTATGGTAATAAAGCCTACAATTGCATCTATCAAGAACTCCAAAGATTTATGGAGCCATTTCAGAATTGCGAGATAATATACAAAATATCTCCTGTTCAAGCCTTGCGCAGTATGATGTTTCGGCTTTGACTAGTCGAGAACACACATGCTCAGTGTAGCCACAGCCCTTCACAGTTTGTGGGTGCAAAAGTTGAGAGGTGCAACTGTCAGCAGTGCTATAGATGGTTGTTCATGCAGGGCAGACTTTTGTTTTTCAAGTTGTGTTAGAAGAAGCTACAACGGCCTGGTCATGGTGAGCGAGGTGAAAAGCTGGTCGTTTTGGAGGGCTGTCTTTGCAGAGTTCGTCGGAATGCTCCTCTTTATATTCATTGGCATTGCATCTGCCATTGGAAACAAGAACAATAGTGATCCTGACCAGGAGGTCAAGGTGGCGCTGGCGTTTGGTTTGGCCATTGCCACACTCGCCCAAAGTCTAGGGCACGTTAGCGGGGCACACTTCAATCCGGCCATCACCCTGGGCCTGCTGGTCAGCTGCCAGATCAGTTTGCTGCGGGCACTGCTGTACATTACTGCTCAGTTGGTGGGGGCTGTCTTAGCCAGTGCCATCATGTACGGACTTCGACCTGATTACAGTAGTTCTTTAGGAGTCAACGCGGTGAGTCACTGCCACACAGACATCCACACGCAATTCAGGTTGTTGCCAGAAATTTACATTTCTGATCCCATGAACTCTATGGCTGTCTAGATTTATTGCAAGAATTGTTATTGTAATTGTCGTAATTGTTTTTTCTGCTCTTCTTTTCTCCCCACAGTTAGCACCTGGGATAAGTCCAGCCCAAGGGTTCGGACTTGAGCTTCTAGGCACCTTCCAGCTGGTCCTGTGTGTGTTGGCCACCACCGATAAAAGGCGCACCGATGTGAATGGCTCAGCTCCCCTTGCAATAGGTCTCTCTGTGGGTCTGGGTCATTTTGCCCTTGTGAGTACACACCATCTAACTGATGACCTGCTACTGTCATTTTTATCTAGAAAAGAATGTAGAGTATGGGAGTCAGAAAATGCAGTTTAGACATCCATCAACAAAACACTTATTTTACTTGTCGTCTGAGGGACAGTATGTAATGGAACAGAAACGTATCAGTGAAGATATTTCACACATTTCCAGGAATGTTAAGGCTCTGGTTTCTATTAGGGTCACCAAATGGCACATTGTAAAAACAGCATACATCTGCTTGAAATAACTTGAATAAACATGCTTCACAAACTTGGGGGCCAGGATAGTGCTAAAGTAGATAATACCAAAAATAGTGTCAAACGCAAAGTCAAGAGGACCACTTTGAGAAGGGTCATATTTGATCCTATCAGGTCATGTGAGGGAGAGGGTGTTGAGAAGAGATAAAAATGAAGGAGAAGACATTGGCTTGTAAAAATGGTGGAAAGGTTTGAGATATTTTGTAGGGAGGAAGGGAGGCACAGGAATGGAGGACAAACAGTTTGTCCTGTGTTTACATAAGATGTACCTCTAAAATGTACAGTATTCAGTCTGTTCACCATCTGAAGATGGTAAAATGATGATGACTATTGTTGACTATGACTATCAAGTCTGTTCACTATCCATCTATTAAGATTGTAAACTCAGTTAAGCAAATATGTCTCTGATTACTCTAATATACAACTTCAAAACTTCTTTACCATGAACTCTTTCTGCAGATCAGCTACACTGGGTGTGGTATCAATCCTGCCCGTTCCTTTGGGCCTGCAGTCGTTGTGGAGTCATTTGAAAACCACTGGGTGAGTACATATGAAGAGTTTGTTTCCAAAATGCTATATCTCCATTTTTAAAAAATATTTTAATTGAGTACATAAATAAAATAACAATACAGAATTACAGTTCTACTGAAATTACTTGGAACACAAAATGTAAAAAAATATATATATTTATGAGAATGGTGGATATAGCGTTTTAGGACCAAACTCTTCATATGGTCTGAAACACTGTGTGTATTTACTTTCAAGCTTCACCTCAAATGTGCATTCAGGGAAAATGTATGCCCATTCTTATTTTTTTATTAATTCTATCATTTGTGTAACATAGGTGTACTGGATAGGCCCTATATGCGGAGGGGTTACGGCAGCTCTGGTCTATGACTTCCTGATATACCCTAAACGAGAGGACTTATCCACACGGATGACTGTACTGACCAACGGAGAGGATGCTGAGTCTACTCAGCAGTTCGCCGTATCAGAGGGAACAGAGATTGCTGGTCAGTGGCCTAGCAGGCAATGACGAAATTGCTCCATTGTCTCCATGTGTGGATAAAGCCAAATGCTGTCGTGTCAGTCTTAAAATTAAGATGATGGCAGTTTTCACTTGTAATGTTCAAAACTGTAGTAAATCATCCCCCCTTTTAATGTTTTTATTTGTTATTTTTTACATGTATTTTCTTGATTTGGTACCTCAGTCTTTTAATATCAGTGCTATCTGTTTACAGTCCTCTGTAGAATAGATTGATACTGGAATTATGAGGATTTCAATAGAAGTTTAAATTACTTAATTAATGTTTTTGTTATTGTTTTTATATATCCTAATAGCAATATTTGCAAAACGTATAAAAAAAAACATGATCGCTATAATTATGGTGAAAGAATATTAAAAAATATGTTTTCCCCATCACACCAATGCTGTCTCAAGTACGATGCAATCCGCAATCTTGAAACTTCCTGTGTTTTGAGTGACAGTCATTTAACAAAGCTGGAAGGTCTCCAAAGCCCCCTCTTAACCTCACCGCAGGGTTCCCAGAAGGTAAAGATATAATTCAATGCAAGGGTAGATGTATGTGCGTATACATTTAAAAAGGGAAAGAACACTTAGAACAACAGTAACAAGAAGTGTACCTGCTGACATAATAGAAATTGGCAGGCTTTAATTTCCTTGCTGGCACTTTCACACTTCATTGTATAGAGGACATGGGTGGGCTCACATACTCTTTAAATTGGAATTTAATAGCCCCCACCCTACCCCCACCCCATGTACTAATCACTATAGTGCTAAAGAACTGCCATATCAACGCTTTACCTAACATAACTCGGAAAGATACAGTGGGCGGACAGAGCATTGATCCATTGGTTGTTTTTGGCTGCACTTTTGAGGTAATGGAAGGAGAGTTTTGGAAAGGACTCCTACCTGATTGCATGATTTACCACAGCTAGACCAAAAGGAACGATGTAGTAAGAATTACAAAATAGCGTGTTGTTCTGTATCAAGGTTGACTAATGTTTTGTATTGTTTTATAAAGGGATATGTTCGTGGAGTGTGTCTCTCCAATGAATTTTGGCATTTACAATTGACCACACCTTACAAATGGTGGTCCACACAGGCCTCAAAGCCTTGATCACACACAAATATTTTTTTTTACACCCATTGTTTCAACTACATCACCTGACGTCTACGGTGTCTGAAAACAAATAGTGGGTTGACTAGACGTATAGTAGCTTATCTAGACAAAGTTTACCCAAGGTGCGTTAAAAAGTTAGTCAAGAAAAATAGGCCAGTTTCCTTCTCTCTTTGTTTTCCACCGAATCTGACAGAAGCTGTCAAATGACCAATTGCTCTCCATTGTCAAAGTCTCATGTGTCAACACGTCTGGGCCCCTTGAAGCACAGATGGACTTAAACACATGGACAGGTCTGTCAATAACATCCTCTCATGTCAATTCTACAAAACCTTAACTTCCCCTCATGTGTCTCTCAGATCCTCACATTGTGCTGCATGTTTGTTTTCCACATTTGTTTTCCTGTTTCTCTCGGTTACACCTACCCATTTAGCCGCTCATCTCCTCTTATTCTCACACCTTTAGCCCTTGTTCCCCTTCAGTCAAACAACAATTTTAAGGCATCCTCCCTCGCTTTTATTTGTGCATCACAGACCATCATCAACGGCCATGCAGAGATGAGCCGGTGAAGTAAGTGAGGGTTACACACCAAGGTGGATGGAAGAGTTACTCCCTGCACATTCCCTGTGTTGACAAATGGCAGGCCCTTCACTTAGGGAGAGGCAGCAGCATGCCTTCACATCTCCACCCCCCCGTCTGCTCTGTGTCAGCTCTTGGCAATAGGGGTCAGACTCCTAGTGCAGAGGCAACTGATGAGTGTTCAGTTGCAATGTTTGGGCCCTAGGCATGCACTCAGTAAGACCCAATCCATTGCTAATCCATTACTGAAAGTGTGTGTTTTGAAAGGTCCACGATTTCTTAGACCCCCCACACACTTTACTGCTCCTCTTGTTTAGAAACAAAGATAGAGGGAGCGAACTTGATCACTCAGAACTTTCATAAGAGAGATAATGGCCACAGTAATGATAAACCAGTTACAAATTGTGCCAGTGGGTTGATGTGTTTATATATCCCAAAAAGTTCACCTCTGCAAGCCTTAACGTGAGCCATCAGTTGGTTCCTATTTCCCAAACACAGAACAACACTCACGTTCACGTTTCAACGACATAACACCCAAAAGTGCAGTTGACAGTTGCTTCTCTTTAGCTGATATGGCAGAAACAAAGTTTTTGTCATTCCGTCAGCAACTTCTGCCCCAACTGTAAAAGCATGGCTGCTCAATGTAACAAGATAGAACATTGCTCTTACCAAACATATAGATAGAAATGTTTTGACATCCAATGTTAAAGGACAACTCCAGTCTAAGAACAAATAGGGTCTATTTTGGATGATAACGAGTGTAAACTTTCGGTGGGGACTATGTTAATCGGAGTGGTCGTGAGTAAGACTATGAAAAGAATATGCACAATGAAATAGCATCTCAATAACCTTGGGGGCAAGCTCATTACGTTAATCGCTAATTTAAGCCACTGACAAGGCTCAGAATATCATTACACATCTGTGATAGGCTACTGCAGACAAACCAACGTAATTTTTACGTTGTAAGTGTAGGCTACAGAAAGGGTATAAAAAAGGACTGTTTGTCCAGTCAGGACATTACCGGCATTTACACTCCAAAATAGGTTGTTCTTAGATCCGAGTTGTCCTTTAAGCAGGCCAATAGGCTGCTAATTCCAGTCTCTTTGAGTTATTATTCACCATGTGCATCACAGTGCATGGTTTGGAACCAAAGATGAAATTGTAAACAACCAAACCACAACTTCTATCATTTGTGGATGTAGGCTATTGTTCATCATTAGGCCTACTAATTAGGCCTTTCCTAAAATGTTCCATGGTGACACTCTGGTGGCACTGCCTAGATTCTAGGCGCTAGAATATTCAATCATTATCAGAAAGGAGAATGGCAATGATTATCAAGGCCTTAATAGGTGTATAAGAAAACATATTAGAATAGGTGATGACGACCTACGGCCTCCTTACACCAAATGACTTTGACAAGATTTGAAAAAGATCAAATTCAAGTCTTTTGAGTAAAGCTTGGATGGGAGGGGGGCATTAGTTAAAAGACTTAATCTTTTAAGAATCTTTCCCAAATCTTGTCAAAGTTGTTTGGTGTAGGGAGACCATTAGGCTACTTGACACATTTTAATAGTAAGTAAGTAAAATGTATTTTTATAGCACATTTATACACAGCTTACGCTGACCAAAGTGCTGTTTTCAAAACAGAAATAAAGAATAAAAATAAAAATAAAATAAAATAAGTATACATACACATTTAACAATGAACAGCAGGACACAGAAAGCAAGCATAGCACGTTAGAGGGCAGAGAAAGCCAGAGAGCACAGGTGGGTTTTGAGCCTGGATTTAAAAACAGTGATGGAGGGGGCAGTTCTTCTATCAGATGGCAGCTTATTCCACAAGCGTGAAGCAGAGACTGCAAAGGCTCATGTCGCCTTTATGCCTTAGCTAAGAGTGGGGGATGTGGAGAAGGTATTTGTTGCCATGACGTCTATTGCCGGAAGTCTGACGTGGATTTCAGTCACACCGACGACTACTTAGATTTCAATGGGCGGCCATACCTATTCAGGCCTGAGTACCGAGGAAGAGCTGCAGGAACAAGATGTAAGGACTAGGAGGGAGAGAGAACAGCCGGCAACAACGTTTCACGCGAGATTGTACATCACATTGCGAAAACAATTTTCTGTAATTAGTTATATGCAACTCCTTTCATTTCTGTGTCAGTAGGCTACTCGCTAGGTATTGCCAGAAACAGCCAAGTATCAATGCATTTCCGTGGAATTATAAATTCACAAACTTTCCTCCTTGAACTGAACTCCGGTGCATTTGGTAATCAACTTGTATGGACTTTCCCCACAAGATGGAGGCAACCATAAGGACATGTAAACTTGTAACTTTTTAATAATCTCCTAGTACACTTACTAAGTTATTGATGCTTTGTTTTATGTGTACTGCAGAAGTATGGTGCTATTTTGAGCATAAGTGGTTAAATAACATTCCTTTTGGATACTTTGGCAGCCTGCCCCAAGCACTTCCACTGTTAGCCTTTTGGCTGGAGGCCCTGAAGCTGGTCAAACTTGGTACTCCTTCGGTCAACGTAATCGACGGTGTATTCAAGTCATTGTCATGGTGAAATAGACCCTGGGCTGAAATCACTCCGGAATTACACTTTAAGTGGGAGATACAGCTGTGAATCCATCTGCATAAAAGTGAAAATATATATTACTGATACTTTTTGATGATGTCACCTAACGGGAGCACAGGGAAAAGAGAACTGGGCCCAGAATGGATCCCTGGGGGACTCCAAGACACAGGGGCTGTGGAAGAGGAATACTGGCCTTTGGACACAGAATGACCTGTGATTGTGATAAGAATTGAACCATTTTAGATACCTTTAATGCCAACCCACTGTTCAAGGCGTGGCAGGAGAGTGTTGTGGTCGACTGTGTCAAAGGCAGCACTGAGGTCTACGTATATGGCATTATCACCAGAGTGAGCAGATCATTAGCCAGGATCCAGGATTTCAGCTGAATTTAGGAATGGCATAAGTTGTGATAAGACAATGTTTTCCAATATTTTTGACACAAATGGGAGTTTATAGATGGGACGGTAGTTCTTTGGACACAAGACTGAGATCTTTATGTAGCCTGGGCTTTTGCTTGTTGTGGTCACAGTAGGCCTGGCCTATTGACTGTATTGCCCAGATAGTGGACCGCTGGTGGCATGCCGCTAGTGGCGTGCCACTTGTGGTCCGTTGTTGGGCCACCATCTCTTTAAATTTAACTTGTCATGAACATTTAGAAAAGTTAATAAAATTATATGTGGAGTATAACTGAACAAATGAAAAATATTTTAGACCAATAGTGGCAACATATTGGGCAATTTGTCTGCAACCCGCCAGCGGACCACCAGAGAAGAAAAATACCAGCGGACCGCCAGCAGTGGTGGAGGAAGTACTGAAACTCAGTACTTAAGTAAAAGTACAATTACACAGAGAAATATTTACTTTAGTAAAAGTAAAAGTACCACAATGACAACCCTACTTAAGTAAAAGTAAAAAGTACCTGCTTTTAAATGTACTTTAAGTATTAAAAGTAAAAGTATTTGCATAATGATTTATTATCTTAATATCTATATTCTAAAAGGAAAAATCAGTATGGGCTGTGGCATTTTAATTAAGCTAGTTTTAGGTTATACTCGACTAGATAGTTTTAAGCAATATTGTGCTTACCATCTGTGGCCCAGTTTACATTCTGAACTACAATTCTAGAGACTGTAATTCTGGATATCTAAGTATAGCTAATAGCTGGATAGCTAAGTAAAATATCATTCAGCAAAACACGAGAGCCTGAAGTTTAACGGGGTAGACAAGGGAAACGTCGGGTGGGTCGTAATGCCAATTCTGCTGATTGAACAGAAAAGTTGCTGAGAAAAGTGTCTTTATGATTAGGTTCAGTTTCACTTGCGCAGACGCACATACATTGCTATGCATTGCTATGCATCTTTATTTGATCACACACAATTAAGAAATATTACCTAATCTGGAAAATGTTACGTTTTTTTCGGCCAGTGGTTCATTAATAGTCTATCATTCATTTTTGCCGCAAATGATCAGACGTGTGACAAAAGCATGGGCATAGCCTAGCCTGTAACTTAGCTGATCCGAGGATAGCAGTCTCATCGGAGAGGAGGCCCTAACGCTGCAGATAACAGACAGAGAAAGGCACAGAACACAGTTGCATGTCCAGTGTAGCCATGGGTCTGGTGAATATAGCCTACCGAATGCAGATGGCTACAAGCATAGATGTTTGCCGACCAAAAGTAGCCTTGTGAGATGTAGTGGAAATTGCTGCCATCTAGTGGACTTAAGTGACAGATTCCCGATTCCAGATAGATACTGAGCTCTATAAGATAAAAGTCTGTCCTACTCTAGAGTATCACAAACGAGGTATTTTAATTTACTACATAGTAAATCAAATGGATATATCTATAGTAGCCTAAGTCATACTAACTATTGTTAGAGCAGTAGAGAATAGAAACTGCTACCTGCCATGGCGACTGGCAATGTTCTATGACTTTTACGTTGATATTGTAGACTACCTTGTGTTCAACCGGAAGTAAACTCTTCCGAGTTGTCTATCGGAACCATAGATCGGAACCGATCGGAATATCAAGATGTCTCCGTCTATTCTGAACTTCGTCGAAGCTAAGGACACATTTACGGTGTGTTACAATGAGATATTAATTATACAAACAGTAACAGTGTGTGAATATTCACCTATGAACGGGTTTGCATGTTCATTGTGGAGTTTCTACATAGCAGCTAAAATGGAAGGACTAGCATAACGCCAGCCAACTTGGCACACTAGCTGCTACGTTAACGTAGCAGAGCTGTTTGGCTAGCCAGTTAAGATCAGGCTAATATTCCATTGCTTCAACAGTAACTTACCTCAAATCTATCTTCTGTATTGAAACAATAAATAAGCTGGTGGGTTGATTTTGTTTACTTAATCTGGATTTGCCCGATTCAGAAATCTAGCTAGTGATGGCTAACATTAAGTTAAGGTTACCTTTACTGTCTCACTGCAATATCGGGAACAGCAACTTAACGCCAGTAACGTTAGCAGTTGATTTCTTTGTCCTGTATCAGTTGGGCTGCATGTAAGAGAGAATGTTGCATTGTCTAAGTCGCTAACATGATATATTGTGGTTGTAAATTTTACAGGCTGCAATTACAAGTGCATTGGACATTAAAAACAGCAAACCGTTGGTACATGCGTTCAGTCATCTACCTGGAAAGTAAGTGTTGGTTAAACCAAGATACCTCACATGCATCTCATACTAATATGCTACAGGTGTTCAGAGACTTGCTCTTATTTGTCATGTCCGACCCTTGTAGTGAAGCAGAGAAGAAAAGCACACTCGACCAAGCCTTGCGAGGATTCCTTGAGTTGGAGATTGTGAGTTGACTCAGTAGACAAGCATGAACAACAGTACTTAGACTGCTGAGTGCTAAGAAGCACGTGCCTGTGGATGGTAATTGTTTTGTGTTGCAGGTGAAGCAGGCTGACTCTGATGACTTCCTCGCTCTCATTTACCTCAGTATTGATGGGGTCACTGAAGGTGTGTTGGCCTGGTTGCATGCATAACATATCATGATTAGAACTTGTGGGTGGAAGGGATTCTGTTGTAATAACTGTAG
Source organism: Alosa pseudoharengus (assembly GCF_046254945.1). Taxonomy (NCBI): domain Eukaryota; kingdom Metazoa; phylum Chordata; class Actinopteri; order Clupeiformes; family Clupeidae; genus Alosa; species Alosa pseudoharengus. The sequence continues at coordinate 6,488,349 of NW_027468663.1, forward strand.
ATAATGATGTCTGGCCAAATGTGAATGACAATTGTTTACTGTCTTTCAATTAGGCGTCTGTTCTGCAACAACACCTTTCCTGCTGTTGGGCGATGTGCTTGACTGTCTCCCTCTCGACCAGTGTGACAAAATATTTTCTTTCGTGGAGAAAAATGTGTCCACGTGGAAGTCGGTAGGTTCAGACCTCTTCAGGGTTCACTGGTTGCACTGAAGTTTGTTAAAAGGAAAAAAATATTCTATTTTATAATGATAGCTCACATTTAACTAATATTTAAATAAACAATATCAGTCCCAGGCCTAAAGTTTAGGTGAAGAATGCAGTTTGTGAGAAAATACTTCACCTATGTCATACTCACACAATAACCACCTCCTCTTCTCATCTACAGAATTCCTTTTACTCTGCCGGGAAAAATTACTTGTTGAGAATGTGCAATGGTAATGGATGTTTATAATGTTTGTAACATTTTTCATACTTTAACCTTCTGTTAAGAGCACCAGTCATTGAGTGGATGTTTGCAATGAAAAACCTGCTTCATAGAAACTGTTTTATTTAGATCTTCTACGACGGCTCTCCAAGTCTCAAAACACAGTCTTCTGTGGTCGAATCCAGCTCTTTCTAGCAAGACTGTTTCCTCTTTCAGAGAAATCAGGTATGCCCTTCATGTAACAGAGTGTGGGCAGTGATGTTTTGATCATGTCAGTGTTTCCTTACTTGAGCATATAGACTAAGCTTGGGTCGGAGATGTATTGATGTGGTGTTCATAGCTTCTTTTCTTTCACAGGTCTGAACCTACAGAGTCAATTTAATCTTGACAACATCACTGTATTTAATAAAAATGAACAGGAGAGCACATTCGGCCAACGAGTAAGTATAGCTGTTTGTTTGTACTGTATTGTCATGTATGGGGATTGGCTTCTTATGTCTTGCCTGCAGTGCAGGCGTGTTGACAATTCAGGAAATGATGGTAAAATGGTTCTTGCTGAAGATGTCCTTCTTCCCACAGCACTTGGAGGAAAAGGAGGATGGGATGGACGTGGAGGAGGGCGAGATGGGGGATGAGGATGAGCCAGCCACATGGTAAAACCCCATAAGTTTGTACCCGTTATGTTTTTGAGCTGAGCTGAGAGAATTACAGGCTGCAAGCTCCTCAGCAGAAACTAGTTCATGTTCCTGTTTGTTCCTGTGTGGTGCTGTGGTTCAACAGCGCAGTTTCCAATAAAGATGGGATGCATTTTACATCATGTTTTGGAAACAGGGTTAATGATTGCAGTATCAGTACTAACTTTCCTAATGGTCAGATCAGCAGAGTGAAAAATATAATATTGAATTGTTGTTTACTTTTTTGCAGTTCCATTCCCATTGATTACAACCTCTACAGAAAATTCTGGACTCTCCAGGACTACTTCAGAAACCCTGTCCAGTGTTATGATAAATTCTCATGGATGACATTTCTCAAGGTACAGCTCTGTGATTATTATTTTTTTAAAGTATGAAAGAATAAGTATATATACTCTTTTGATCCCGTGAGGGAAATTTGGTCTCTGCCTTGCTCAAGGGCACTTCCGCCGTGCCTACTGGTCGGGGTTCGAACCGGCAACCCTCCGGTTACAAATCCGAAGTATTATATGGATAGAATAAATGGATGGTTTCCAGAAAACACCCTTATCCTTACTCTAGAACAGGGGTCTCCAACAGGTAGCTTGAGAGCTACCAGTAGCTCCCCACCATTTTCTAAGTAGTTCTTCAAAAAGTTTGAGGAACATGTTAATAAACCCAGTCACTTGGGAAACATGCTAAAATTCCTATTAAATCATATTCACAGTCTATAAAGAGAGAAGGTAAATGAGTTGAAAGGAACCTTTTAGAAAGCATACAAATCGTATTCATCAGTTTTGGGTGATCAGCTATGTGAATACATGGCATGCTACTACTAACATAAAAGCTCTTGGCCATGTCCATTTTGTCAAAGTAGCTCCCGGAGAAAGAAAGAGACCCCTGCTCTAGAACCTACATTGTTTGATGTGGCATTCCAGTTTACAAATGGAACCATTACTCGCCTGAGAACCCACCCCTTACGTTTGTGAGAATTTGTTAAACTCTTAATGCTCTTGTTTGTTTGTTTGTTTGTTTGTTTGTTTGTTTACTGACTGACTCTGTTGTGCTTGATTTTGCCATAGTTTTCTGATGAGACCCTTGCAGTGTTCAAAAGTTATAAACTGGACGACACTCAAGCATCAAAGCGCAAGCTGAATGAGCTGAGAACTCCGGGGGGCGAGCATGTCTACTTCGCCAAGTTCCTCACAAGCGAGAAGGTTGGTAGTCCAACCTCGGACACCTGCGTATGCCTTGGATGCTTGCTAATCTTGTCATTGGAATGAAGTTAACATCAGTGGTCATGAAAAGCATTACGATTTTCAGACAGCTTTAATAATGCACACTTTGTCTCTCTTGCTGTTTTCCCAGCTGATGGATCTTCAGCTCAGTGACAGCAACTTCAGACGTCATATCCTCCTGCAGTACCTCATCCTGTTTCAGTACCTCAAGGGCCAGGTCAAATTCAAAAGGTAAGCAGAGGCGGGGACGCTGTGGACCAAGCGGCTACAGCACTCATACCACATTCCAAGTGCCCAGGGGGAACCAGGTTCCAGTCTAATTGGGACATTTCCCAATCCCATCTCCATAAAAAGCTCAAAACATATACTTAAAAATAATAAACAAGTAATAAGAATAGAAGGTAAGCAGGGGGAATCCCCCTCGCTCTGCTCTGTGTTTGTGGACTCATGATGACTGAGTTGTAGCCTGGCGGGCCATCCTATATCATTGACATGTATAGTCTGGCATCGAATCATTCACCTCACTTAATCCAAGGGGCGGGCAGAGAATTGTCTTTCAAACTGCCTAGGCATGCAATAGGCCAGCGCTACGACCCGTATCCGGTCGGCAAAACGGCAAATACATCCTTCTTCGAAAGGAATGACTTAAGTGCATTGTGTTGATCTACTTTCAAAGAAAAGCACAAGTCCAACTCCTCCAAAGTTGACGCCAACGCCGATTCAAACAACCGCTCTTCGTTTGCCATAGCCACCTTCCTTGTTGTTCACCGTCGCAGGATGTCGTTATCCTGTTAAGCCCGCCTTAAGACTCTCTAACGAAATAGAGCGCTGTGATTGGCCGTCATCCACGGTGTTAAGCCAATAGAAATTCCTATGGTTCGATACTAGACGTACAAGCTGAGCAAATTAATTTGCCGCCGCTAGGGTGCGTCTAGATTTCTAGGCTAACTGAGTTGTCCTCTTAAATTAGTTCCATGTCGGCTCTGTCTCCCTCTCCTTCAGCTCCAGTTGTGTTTTGAATGATGATCAGTGTACATGGATGGAGGAGACCACTAAACTAGTTTATCAGGTATGTTTTGATAGGTTGTAGTCAATATTTGTGTTCTGCAGTGTTCACTTTGTACACGCAAAAGTTTGTAACAGAATGAAACTGATCCTGTAGTATGTGGTTTTCCCCACACCAGTTGCTGAGAGAAACACCCCCTGATGGAGAGGGCTTCGCTGCTATGGTTGAGGTTAGTTGATTAGAAATTACTCTCTCAAGCATGTTGTGGATGCCCTTCAGAATTCCTTTCCAAGTTAACCTAACGACTCAAACATTGACTCTTTTCTGGAATTTCTGCAGCACATCCTGAACAAGGAAGAGAACTGGAATTCGTGGAAAAATGAGGGATGCCCCAGCTTTGTGAAAGAAAGGTATGTTCAAAACTTTTATGGAAATATGTGTTTTCTCGCAGATAAGCAAACAGTACACCCAGGGACTGGAAATGTTCTGCATTAATCTTCCATCATGTTGATCCCACCACCCCCATTCCCTTAGACCTGCAGAGACCAAACCCACACGACCCACTAGAAAGAGACCTGCTCCAAAGGACTTTCTGGGCAAGGGCCCAGACAGAAAGGTCTTCATGGGAAAGTAAGAAGATTCTCCTGCCAATCTAGCCATTTTCATTTCTTTTTAATGTCTGTTCTTGTTCATGATTTAGTGTTAAAAAATGTGGGATGTTTGTCTTTCTCACAGTGATGAACTTACAAGATTATGGAATCTCAGTCATGACAACATGGATGCATGCAAGTCTGATAACAGGTACCGTCTGTCATATTTCCATGTTAGATGTCCTAGCTTGCTGGTCATGTAACGCATACTGTAGCCAGTTCATAACTTTATTGAAAAGCTTATGGGAGTTCTTTGGTGTTCCTCAGAGAGTTCATGCCATCCCTGGAAGACTTTTTCGAAGAGGCCATTGAACAAGCAGACCCAGCCAACATGGTGGAAGATGAATACAAGTATGTGTTAATTTGCTTTCTGAGAGAATCATTACTTTCTGCTCACCTTGAAAATATTTTGGAAAGATATGGGGTTCGGCTTTTCATCTGTTTGCCTTAAGAGGAGTCCACATGTTTGTTCTCTACATTGCAGAGTTGTGCGAAACTCGAATTACGGATGGCGTGCACTGCGGCTGTTATCAAGAAGGAGTCCACATTTTTTCCAACCCACAAACCAGCAGTTCAAGAACCTGGCAGACTATTTAGAGAACATGGTCATCAAGTTAGCCAAAGAGCTACCGGTAACTTGTTTTTGCCCCCCTGAAAATCACTCAATTATTTTTATAAATATCTGTTTGCAGCAGGTTCCCGTAATTAATTAGTTTATGTTAACCCGTCCCACAGAAGGACCTCCCATCTGAGGAAATCAAGACTGGAGAGGAAGACGACGAGGACGAGAATGGCGACACCCTTCTGAAGCAAAGCAGCGATAGTGAGTTCCTGATCAGCTCCTTCTCTAGGCCATCTCTACAAGGCAGTTGTAGAACGACGCATTATCATCGTGTCTTGAAAAATACATCTTCAGACTCTGCGGTCATTAAATATTTGGGAACTCCACTGAATTAACAAAACTGAATTTCTGTTAGATCATTTTTCTTGCCATGTTGAAGTTCTATTGATACTCATATAGCTTAAAAAAAAACAGTGTCATTTATCAAAGCACTATACGTGAAATAGGAAAGCTCTTAGAAGTATCTGAGAGTATCAAATTCACAGGTAATTTGTGCAATGACTCATTGTCTCTTATGTGGTGTTTTGTCTGACCCCAGGCCCAGACATGCAGAACAAAATGGTGACCAATGAGCAGATGGATGAGGTGGCAGTGAAGCTGGGAGGCCAGTGGAAGACGCTCGCTGAGCACCTAGAGGTGAAGGCGGTGGACCTGCGTGAGATCGAGGCAGACAGTGAGGATGCCGAGATGCAGGCCAAGATGCTGCTGGTGGCGTGGCAGGACCGCGTGGGCAGTCAGGCCACAGTGGACAACCTAGTTACTGCACTCAACACCGCCGGCTTCGCCAAAATCGCTGAGATCCTCACTGAAACATAACATGTCGGCCTGTGCCACCCCTGCCCTCCCTCTTTTGTAATGAATTGACTTTGGATCTTGCTTCGTCTCATGGCATTTAATTATGGTGTTTCATGAAATATTTTGTAAAAATGTCATTCTTTAGATGTTTCCTCTTTTGTTTTTTTAGGAAATAAATGTTCACATAAAAACCTAGCCAAGTGTGTCAATGACAAGCCACAATTTCTTTGCATAAGTTTATTACCCATTATGAAAAGCCAGCAGTCAATAACTTATTACAGAAACATTTGTAGCCTTTGTTTTTTACACAAATGAGGCCAAAGTGTATTTTAGGGAGACATTAAGTGATACAGATCTGAAACCATGGGTGTGTACAACAACATACCCAGCAAGATAGAAGCCCAACAAGAACAATGTGCGCAAGTGCAGGTGATCTTTAAGTCTCAGGTTTTCCAAAGACACAGTTCATGAGTAGTAAGGCTCCTTGCACACTATTGTAGCAAGGGAAAAGCAGGTGAAGTTCCACCAATAAAAAACCCATTCTGGATGAGCACTGAAATGGGCAACAGCAAGGGATCCTGTGAACAATTACTGTAACCTTACCAAGTGTTTCTGTACAAACCAATTAGTCCATTATATTTTCTCTATAATGTCCGTTGAATACTATAGTACTACGGAATAAGCATGAACATCATAGGCTTCAAAAATATACAATGTTTATATATAAAACATTAAAGAAACAGGAAATCGACTTCCACACCCTTCCCTTGGATTACTTGTTATTTCACAATCTGCTCCTTTAAATGGGAATGATCTCCCCACTCTCAACATGCTGCTTCAGCGGTGGTGCACAAATTAGAGTAAGAAGCATTCATGTCACTTCACACAAAAAAAAAATGAAGGTCAGATTTGAAAGACACTGGGATTTATTGTACATCTATGCAGACAGTGCTTTGAAATGGCAATTTGAAGTTGGTTGGTTTTAATTTCCTTCCTTTTCCCGATTACTGTTCCTCTTCAAGAATTTCCAGACGGCGGGGTCCGTACAGCAAGACGTACGCTATGTGCCAGTCTCCACCGCCGGACAGCTTCAGGATGTCTTCAGGGGTCACCACACTGACCTTGTCGTCATCAAACTTCACCCACTCATCTGCCACACACAGCTCAAATGTCAGTCTCTCTCTCTCACACACACACACTACTCAGTGTTTCCTCTAGGATTTTTTTAAGCAGTGGGGGCAGGCCTGTCCGAACCCCCCCCCCCACGGAACTGACAACTGACACTTCGCTGCAACACAAACAATTATATGTATTCGCCTCTATTCACACACAATGAGGCATTATTTTCAGTTGTGATTGAGCTGTATATTTGTAGAATCTACAACAGGTCTGCACAATGAATTTTGAAAGGCAACTGCGACTATTGTACTGTCTGCCCCATTTCTGATACCGCGGGGGAAGAAAATTAAACCGTGGGGGGCCGCCACTACCAAATCAACATAGAGGAAACACTGCTACTACATTCTACATCATTGAAACAAATCTGAAATCAAATGTAAACCGGCTCCGTATGGCTCTTGGATGCCCTACCTTCTTTCCTTTTGACCCATGAGACGTAGTGGCCTGATGAGCTTGACCTTCCCTGATGTGTCAGCACTGCCTGCAGGTCATAGTAGCCGCTGTTGTTGGAACCCAGATCTGCACAGTGATGGAACAGCAGTGAGATGTGCAGTGGTGCTTTTGGGGGCCTGTGCCATGTGTTAAATGAAAGTATGGAGGTGATTAATCTTTAAGTGAAGAGCCCCTGAGGGCAGTGTGCTCACTCACCATCTGGAAATGAGAAGGGCTCGTATTTAGGCTCTTTTGTTACTGCACCAGCCTTTTCCACCTGTTCAAAACCAAAAACAAAAGAGCCAAGTCTTAAATCTCCAGCATCGTATCTGATAATTATTAACATTTGTTACAAGATATATGATTAACATTTGTTACAAGACGGAATTATTAGCGTTGTAGGATTATTCAATCAGCAGAATCCAGACAAGGTCTTTTTTCCACAAGGGCTTGATAGCAAACTTGACAAAGATGGGCGGGAACTGATCATACTTGCCTTTTTCTGCTGCTTCTCTAGGTTTTTGTCCTCCACCTCCTTGAACTTTGACCTGATTGCCACCATTTTGTCCTGGAGGTCTTTTGTGCAGAGCTCATAGACATCCAGCATGAGAGGGAACTTGACATCCTAGACACAAAAAAGAACAAAATGCACTGTATTACCTCTATTGTAAAATGTACACACAGATTGCTATAAAAAGACAAATGGACACAATGAATGTTCATTAGAGATTTATATGATTTTACCTTAAGGACTTTGGCATTAACTGACTCTTTCTCCTTGTAGAAGAAGCGAACCATCTGAACCGTTAGGTATGCAGGAAGTCGACTGACTTTAGACTGAAAAAATGAAAGTACAGTACGAAACATGTTGAGGCCTTCACACATGAAACTTCTATGCACACTGTCCCATCACATGAAAACTATGACAAAGGAACTATCCACAGATTTTCAGACAATGTAGCAGACAACAATTATTAAAAACTATAGAAGCTTCATATAAACTACTGACAAAAATGGAAAAACCACCTGGATAAACTTACCGATTTTATGTAGAGGGCATTTCTGTCTAAGGATGGAGAAAGTTTTGTGATTTCCTCTTGTAGTCGCTGGAAAGGAATACAAATCATAAGCAATACATAATCATGCTAACACTGCAACTGGAATAAGTTAATATACCCAAAGTAAAATACTTCAATACTGTCAAATTGCTGTGGGCTCTAACTAGGGCTGCACGATTATGACCAAAATGATAATCACGATTATTTTGATCAATATTGAGATCACGATTATTTATCACGATTATTAATTAATTTTAGTGACAAAAATATTTTTTCCCTAAACATATTGGACTTGCTATCTGGCTCACCCAGATTCTTCCCCTCACATTTACTCCCCTAAATTACTGTAAATATAGATTTGACTGCGACTTCAAAACTTCCAAACAAATGTTTTGTGCATGCTACTTCGTTAATATTTGGTAAAACGCCTACCGGGAATCCTCCCAACGCTCCCCATTAGCCACTTAAGCTCTGCTTCGTGTTCATGAGTTTACTGTAATCGTTAGTCCAGGGGTGTCCAAACTTTTTGACTGAAGGGCCACATTGGGTTTTGAAAATTGGCCAGCGGGCCACACACAAATAATAATAATAATAATAATAATAATAATACTAATAATGTTTTGTATTATTTAAATAATTAAATAATTTTGTTGTAGAAAATTAATTTCTTAATAAATACTGTTAATTTGATGCTGTTTAATTCATTTATAAATGGTGCACTGTCACTTTAAGACTCTTTGCCAGCTCCACTAAAATATAGCCTATGGCTAGTGCTGTGCCTATGGCTGTGCCCTCACAGTTTATAAATGGTCAGTAATGGGAACTAGTGTTGCCATCGCTCCCACGCTCAAATGTGTCCCCAATTAAATGGACTAGCATAACGTAGTTAGATCTACTGCAATGGAGGTTCTATGTATCTCGATGTGACAAGCTGTTTTGACATTGACATTGTAAACGTTCTCTAAGAAGAGCGTTCTCTAAGAAGAGTGTAAAGCAGTTTGCAGTAGCCACGTCGTCTATCGCTGGAAAAAAATAGCGAGCGGCCTATGATAAACTAATAAATACTCGGCGGGCCGGATTAAAGTGCATGGCTGGCCGCAGTTTGGACACCCCTGGTTTAGTCATTCGTTGATATGTAAAACACTGACGTGTAGGCTACATTTTCATTATTGTTCACTCGTTTTGAGTAGGCTGTGTCTTGAAACGCATATGCATTGTAGGTTGCACATGTAACTTATAAAATACATGAATAAAATTCACGGATCCCGTCGTTAGCTCAACTCTTATTACAGTATAGGCTAGGCTATCAGAGGAAGCAAACAAGGACTAAAAGTTAACATGATAAAAAAGGCATGTGTGGTTTACGTCATGTGATGTGTTTCACGGTATGAGTTGAGAGCCCTGCTTTGCTTATATTTTTGGTTAACTTAACTTGCCTGAAATCCGAAATATTTTCAAACAGTGGATGATCCGCTTCGAGGGACAAGCTCTTGGCCTTCTGCTGTGCCACACATTTTATTTTTGATCGTCGTTTATTGTATAGTCTAACTAGCAGTGTTGGGAGTAATGCGTTACAAAGTAACGCGTTACTGTAATTCCACTACTTTTAGTGGTAACGAGCATGTAACGAAGTATTTTTGTAAATCCAGTAACGCAATTACAATTACTGAAATTTCAAAGAGTTCGTTACTTGCGTTACTCTGATCTTGAATGAACGACTGCAGACAAGATGCACATTTGCTGCTTTGTCTCCCGACCTTAGCTGTGTTTCCAGCGATTGTGTTTCATGTTTAGATTGCAGATGCATTCTTTACAGTTAATAGGAGCCTCCTCACATTCCTCCTTATTTCGGATTTATGCTAAAACACACAAGAGTGCATTACGCTACAATTTAAATGGGCATCTTAAAAGCCTTTTCCCTTTCGTTTCCATCTCGTAAGCTCCACTACAGTAAAAGCGCATTGTTGTTTATCTCCGCTCTTTTTCGCCTATTGCGCAAAAGCCTCCTTATATCAATTTCTCATTCTTACAACATAGCCACGCCACAACACCAATAGGCTACGGTAGCCTATATATAGCCTTGGCACAAGCAAGCACACGTTTAACTCGAGAGGAAAATGCAGATTTCACTTACCAGATAAAGAAACCTCCAAATAGCCTACCGTACGTAACAGCGACTTGAGTTATTTGCACAGTAGGCTATGTTTACATCGGAATTGACGTCCATAGTGTTATGGATTAATTTGTCTGCGACGGAACATGCAACTTCTCTCTGGAACACCTTATCAGCTGAAGAGTAGCCTAACCTTCTGCATAGTGCGCGAAAATCCCAAACTCTCGGATGCATTAGAACTTATTTCGGTAGGTCAGCACTTGTGCAGCGCAGGCTTTTCCCAAACTGGTGGTGCTTAAAATGCTAGATAATACAACTGTGTTCAAAGCAGGATGAGGATAACCTAAGGTTATGTGTGTGTGAGCAGACAATAACTGCTTTGAAAATAGGTCATTTAACATTACATCCCATTGAACGAATTCCATGTAGCCTACAGAAGGATTGCAATAATAATGATAATAATAACTTATTACTATATTGCAGAAGGCAAGTAGTAGGCAAGCAGTAGGCAGTGTACTGTACATATCTATCAAACCACCTAGATGGTGAGGGTGGCGCAAAACAAGGTCAGGGAGGCCTTCATGCATTGTAGAATGTTTTGTGGTCGGAAAAAGTTTGAGAACTCATGCACAAGGCTATTGATTTGAAGGCCCGTTGAAACTACAATAAATAGGTCCAAAAATTAGGTTTATTGTGTGTGTGACTGTTCAGTACTGTTCATATTGACATTTTAAAAGCAGACTTAAAAGTAACTCAAAAGTTACTTTCTCTAGTAACGAATTACTTTTGATATACAGTAATTGGTAACGTAATTGAATTACTTTTGAAAGTAGTAACTAGTAACTGTAATTAATTACTAATTTTCAGTAACTTGCCCAACACTGCTAACTAGCCTACTAATAGTTAACATAATGTCACTAGTCCACAGTGCATCAGGCTGAGCAGTGCAGGGAACAGCTGTCATTGGTAGGCTGCATGCAGGCACATAGTCAGACAGGTTTAAGGAGCTTGATTTGTTTTGTAGCGGAACGTTCTATGGGTTGCCAGGTTGGTTCTATGGGTAGAGCATTTGAAATATCATTTGAAATATCGCTCGATCACGCAAATTTGATCGTGGGAAGCCAAAATCGTGATCGTGATTAAAATTCGATTAATTGTGCAGCCCTAGCTCTAACTGGGAAATATTTCATTATATCTTGTCTACATCATGATAGTGCAGCTGTTTGTTCTCGTACTCACCAGTCTGAGCCCTGTGGCCAGGTATTTGACCTCCTGGTTGATGAAACAGCTGAGCTGAAGATGGCTCTCGGTCCCTTTGGTGGGCTCCTCGCTCTCTGACTCTGTGCATTTCATACTAGCAACAACAGGAGTTAAGGGAGCAACAGAAAACAACTTGTCGAAAATGAAAAACGACAATTACAGAGAAAGTTTTGTCATAATAGTACATTAGAAAGGATACGTGGTTTCATATTCCACTCCAAAATACTGATCAATGAAATTCTTCTTTGCTGAGGCTGTAGCAGCCCCACTGTCATCCCCGGTCTGTGGGGGAAAAAGGAAAACAAATTCTCAGAAATGTGCTTTCTCCAAAAACGGCAGACATTTATGTAAGGACCCGATCCTGAAAATGCCATAATTTCTTGATTGAAATTCCACTCACCTCCATTGGAGTTTCAGGTTCCAGCGGTTCTAGCTTCTGCTGAAGCACCCTCATCATTTGCAGCCAGCATTCATTGGCGTCCTGGAAGCAGGAGCTTGGTTAGATCACCTCAACAAGTGACTTATTACAGACATTTAGAACTGATACTGTCAACACTTCAAAATCATCAAAATCATCTGCGGTAGTTGGGTTTCCATTGCACTTTTTAATGTATTAAAAACTACATTAACCATTCAAATTTGTTCAGATACACACAAAAGAGGTGTTCTAGTGTGTGCTGTAGATAGGGGATCTCTCACTATGTCCAATCAACAACCAAGCCTATCTATCATTACACAACATGACACGGAATACTCGATTCGCAAGAGGGGGTGGATTAACTCGATTGACATTAGGAATAATGTGATACATATTGATGGAAATAGCTTACTTGCATATATTAACATTTGTTAGCTTAGCTTACTTGCATATATTGACATTTGTTACGTTTTTTTCAATGTTTTTCCGTAAACGTTGCCCATACGGCCTTCAGACATACGGATTTTGATCCCGCTGTTCAGAAATACCCTCAAAATGAGCAGAATGGAAACTGAGCTAGTGGCATTTAATGGTTATCGGAGTATGAGAAATCAATTCTCCCGTGGAATGACCCTACTGGAGGAATGACCCTACTGGGATTATGCCTTAAAAATAAGTTAGACAGTGTGTGCAAATGAGTCTAATGGGGGAAGGCTATTGATGTAGACTAGTACTGAGTGGCAGTCTTGTATACCTGCTGTAGATACTGGCCCTGGTCCCCCTTCTCAGCAAACTGTGGGAAGGCCATGTGCAGGAACTGCAGGAGGATAATTGGTGGTATGCTGGAGGAAGTTTTGTCCATCGACTCATATAGATCACGCATGGCTGAGGACAAGAGAAAACAGTCTTATAACAAAAACTAAAGCAAAGAAAGAACCCAAAACTCACTAACTCAATAAGTCTCTTGGTATTTATCAGCTGCTGGTACTGACCTGCTGTGATGTATTGGGATGGTGCATTGGCTCCAGAAGATCGGAGGGCACCAGAATACCTAATTGAAAAAACATAGTATTCACAATAGGATTCAGAAGAGGTGGGGAAAAAATCTCATACCCCATGAGCCTCGGCCACACACCCTGTGTGTGACTGACCTTGGCTTAGCGGCTGTGGCTCGCACGACTCCACAGCACCAGCATTGAGACTGCTCCGATATAGAGAGATGTCAACTCTACTGCCAGCTTTTTACCATCTCTCTATATCGGATATGGCTTTGATTATGGCCATCAATAATGAACGTCATTATAACTTATGGACACCTATAACTTACACTGGGTTCCATGTTATGGCTAATGGAGATGCACCAACATGGAATTTTAGGGCCAATAACGATAACCAATATTCTCTTGAAGGGAAACTTATGCATAGTTTCAATTGCTGTCAACTCCTTGGACTGTATTTTTGTGTCTGTCTACTCTATTGCTCACAACCTGCTGCAACAGAAGTGAAGGAGGTTAGCCCCGCAGGTCTTGATAACTTATAATGAATGGTCAATGACCTGAAGCAAGAATGGTTAACATATTTCTCGGTAATATTACAAAACCCAAGCGAACGAAACGCAAATATAATACTAAAATACAACTTGTCTACTGAATCGTCCCACCAAATTGTTTGTTTATTTGTTTCCCCAACTAGCGTGGTAAAGTGCAGGCACACCAGCACAAGGAGGCAACCCACTGTAGGTAGGCTGAGAAATACATCCACACCGCTGACATTATGTTAAGAGCCAACCAACCAAGCTCAAGCAACTCAAAGCGCTTTCAGATATAACCTCCGGAGTATATGCGGAGGTTTGTCAAACGGAGGTCCTACCCTTCGGATGATTCAGATATGATGCTAACCTTCGGACCTTATACTGACCTTATACGGACCTATGTGTGAACGACATACATGCACATTACAGAATCTCCGTGTGGTTGTCGAGTGAGGGGTGGGGGCTTGGAATTCACAAGATGCGAGATATGACGCAGAATATATGCGGCCGCTGCCTGTCACAGCTGCTGTTTGTTTACAAAGTGTATGCATTATGTAGGCTATAAGAAAAATCTATTGTGCGTAGGCTAATACTTGAAGTAGTCACGTAAGTGCGCTTGTGTCCTTCGAATAAACACATTTATCGGTTTTCAACGTTATGTAGCAGAATTACTTGGCTATGAAACCCCAAATCTGGTTTGCGTTGGAGAGAGAGAGCATGCACGAACTTTATGGTACCAGCCAATTCAGTAGGCTAACTCAAGACTTCAAGGCCATCATATACAACGTTTTTAAGCAACAAACAAAATAGTAACATAACAGTGAAGTGGTTCGTTTTTTCATGGTTTCTTTTTTCCAAAAGCATCCTCTCCCCATGTGTCTATTGCATTTACGTAAGGAGCTTGGAACAAAGTTGGGGTTTCTTCGTTTTCATTTTCTCTAGGCATATTTATGCTCAACAAATAGGCCTATCAACAATACTGCGAGCTCAGCAGTGAGGTCATGAGAAGGCTATCAATGAACAGAAAACCGACTGTGTTGGCTAACAATTTATTAAATACTCCTGTTATTGTCGTCAATGACGTCGCTGTAGGCTACTGCCTTTTCAGCGCCTTCTGCTTATATGATGATTCAGTCTTTTGAATTCGTTTGGCCTTGCCATGCAGTTGTAGGCTACAACGTGTCTCTTGCCGTTCCCTTATGTGTTCTATCAAAATGTTGTATGCCCTAATGGACAGTAGCTCCGTGATGTCTGCATCTTTCCAGGTCGGAGATTTTCTGGACAGCACTATGCCACTCCATCATAACACTGGCATTTAAGTCAGATCTAACCACATGGACGCACGAAAGAAACGTCACCGACACGCCCTCTCACTAGGTGTGAATTTTAACCGCATGTTCTACGCTTCGTTCAGACACAGCACATTTACATAATGTCCAGAGGAAATACTAAGGGGGGGGGGGGGGGGGGGCCGGCTAAATTCAGACTTCCATATGACCGGTTATGTCGTTCAGATATACAGCCCCACCGTTTAACATCCGCAGAACCTCCGGTCTTACACGTATGTCTGAAAGCACTTTCAGTGTAGCCAGGCGGGCCTTACGTAGTTGGGAAATTAGGGCTTTAAAAAATATCGGTGCAAATTATTGGCCAAAATTCTGTTATTAGAACAATAATATTGCATTTTTTTTCACTTATCGGCCAGTAACATATTGGCCACCGGTATATCGTGCATCGCTAATGGCTATATTAGACAAGTGCTATTTCAAGAAAAAGTCCTTGTATATGGGTCTAGAGGCATTTCTTAGTAAAAGTTGGGAACAGGACTTTTTATCATAATTAACATGTGCTGAATCCAACTAGCCCTGTTCCCAAGCAGAATGTTGAGTTTTTAACCATCTAATTAGCATAAACAAAATGGCTGCCAAAATGGCAATTTTGGGCACTTTCTTCAGACGGGCATCATTATACCATGTAAATAAATTAATATTGTTCACATCTGTGCATCTCAGAAATCTCCTGTGGGCAATAAATAAAAAGTAAAGGCTATGAAAAATATAAAATTGCAAAAGAAAAAACTAGTATTATGCTAATTAGCACTATTATCACCTTATTATACTCTTGACTATGTTTACGGTCCTCTTTGGCAAAGAGTGTGGCCTGACTTCATTGGTAAACATCTTCTTTGTGGTGGGTGGACACATGTTTGGAGTTTAAAATCATTGGAGTTCCTTTGAACTAATCACGAACAACCGTAGAAATATCAGTAGAATATTGCTATGTTTAAGTGTAATAAAGTGTGTACATTTATAAATATAAATAGAATACTATGGGTGGGATAGGGGCAAAATGTTCGCCTCCTTGTTGTCCCTGTGAAGGTTGCCATCGACATGGACAACTCAACAGGCACAGGCAAGGAGGCACGGGGGGGGGGGGTTGGGGGCGTTGATGGAGGGGTGTGAGGAACCAGTGATGCGCTGAGCAGTTTTCACCATCCTCTGCCGTCCTTTCCAGCCGGAGGCAGAGCAGTTGCCATACCATACTGTGACACAGTTGGTGAGGATGCTCTCAATGGTGCAGCGGTAGAGGTTTAGAAGTTCACCAGGATCTGAGGAGAGAGGTTGTGTTCTTTAGTCTCCTTAGGAAGAAGAGATGCTGGTGAGCCTTCTTGATCAAGGTAGAGGTGTTGAGGGTCCAAGAGAGGTCCACAGAGATGTGGACACCCAGAAACATGAACTGGTGACATGCTCCACCTTAGTCCTGTTGATGAGGATGGGGCTTTGTGTGCTAGCTTTTGACTTCCTGAAGTCCACAATGAGGTCTTTGGTCCTCTTGGTGTTGAGAGCCAGGTTGTTGTCGGTGCTCCGCGATGTTAGGTGCTGGACCTCCTCCCTGCAGGCTGTCTCATTATTGTTGCTGATGAGAACAATCACCGTAGTGTTGTCTGCAAACTTGACAATGGTGTTAGAGCCATGTACAGATATGCAGTTGTAGGTGAAGAGGGAGTAAAGGAGGGCTCAGCACACGCCAGTGTTCAGGGTGAGGGTTGAGTGGGTGAGGTTATCTAATCTAACAGACTGCGGTCTGTTGGTTAGGAAGTCCAGAATCTAGTTTCAGAGGGAGGTATTGATGTCCAGTTCACTGAGTTTGGTGATCAGTTTGGAGGGGATAATGGTGTTGAATGCTGAACTGAAGTCAATGAACAGCATTCTCACATAGGTGTTGCTATTGTCAAGGAGGGACAGGGCAGAGTGAATTGCCATAAAGATGGCATCCTCTGTGCTCCTGTTCTGGCAAATTCTCTTGAAGCATTCTATACTGCAAACAAAATCTACCTCTGGGTACAAATAAAGTAACTTAAACTTGAACTTGCACTAGTTATAAAGTTATTCATCTAGCTATTAATTCACAGGACATGCAATCATTTTACTAACACAAATGTTATGAAGAAATATGGGTGACACTTTATGGTACATGAATTATCATGAATTCATGCATTAATTAATTCATGATTTATGCATTACTTCATTCCTTTATATCCTATGAATCATCAGGAATTGACATGAATTCATATACTCTCATTCATGATGACCTCATGTATGAACAACACATCAACTAAAGCATTAGGTGTGATGGTTATATCATTATGATGTATGATTTCTTAAGCATGATCATCATGATTACATGAATTTTAGGATAATTGCTCATGCATTTATCATGTCTGTGGCCCCTCAAATAAAGTAGTGAATAATGACATGTGTTTAGAGAACTCCAAAGTTATGTTCAAATCAGAATTTGAGCAGTGATGACCACATTTTTCATAAGTCATGGTTATGGTTAATACATCATAATTCATAATGATGTGCCCACCGTACCTAATACTTTAGTAATGTGTTCATGTATGAGGTCACAAATGACAAACTATGAACTCAGTAAATTCCTGATGATTAATTAGATATTAATGAATGAATACATAAATCATGAATTAATTAATGTACCCTTAACGTAAAGTCTTACCGAAATGGGTAAAGGCCTGTGTAACTTACTCCGAGACTACATACATTACCAACCCAATTCGCTTCAATTATGTAAATGTGATGTAAATCAGGTTTTATGGCCAAGTATACTTGGGTATACAAGGAATTTGGTCTCTGCATGTATCCCATCCGTGAATTAGTGAACACACAGGTCACACATTGAAGCACACATTAAAGGGACACCAGGCAACGTTTTCGTGTTAATTAATCATCTTCGTAAGTCGGTATATGGTTAAATGACTCATTACGGGGCGAATGAAGGCTCTCTCGCCCGCCCCTACTGCCTGTAGGAAGAATATCCCACTTGCAAGTTCGGTGTATCCTACCCGCCGACCGAAGCAGGATCAGTTTACAGCACAGAGGCAAGCTAACAAAACGCTAGAGATTGTTGCAAACGTGTCAGAGCCGGCGAAGAAGCAGCGAAAACCCTTGACAGAAGACGCAAAGAAAAGGAAAAGAGCTTCAGACCGAGCGAGGGGGAGTTTCGTAGAGAAAAAGCACCAGGCTTGCCTGGTGTCCGTTTAACCTGGAGCAGTGAGCTGCCTTGCTACAGTGATGCTCGGGGAGCAGTGAGGGGTTAGGTGCCTTGCTCAAGGGCACTTCAGCCGTGGATGTGGGCATGGGAGACTAGTGCTCAACCTTTCCACCACCCACATTTTTCCTACTGGTCGGGGATCGAACCGGCAACCCTTTGGTTTTAAGCCCGAAGACCTAACCAGTAGGCCACAATTTTAAACTTTACATTTCATCACATCTTTCTTGACCCTCAGAAAACATAAGTCTCATTCGTCAAATACCGGCCAAGGAAGATTTCTGTGAACTATATGAATTAATTTACATGGTATAATAACATCCGCCCAATGAAAAGTGCCCAAAATCGCCATTTTGGCAACCATTTTGTTTATGCTAATTCGATGGTCATAAACTCAAAATTCAGCTTGGGAACAGGGCTAGTTGGATTCAGCACACCTTAATTATGTTAAAAAGTCCTTTTCCCAACTTTTACTAAAAAATGCCTCTAGGAAGCACATATCTCAAAAATATCACCTGTCTATATTATCCAATTAGTTCACATGTATTATCTCTCTTCTGGTTTAAAAATATATATTATATTATATTATTAGTTAAAATAGTTTAAAACTTACTGCATATATATATATATATATATATATATATATATATATGTAAGGGATAATGTAAAGAACGCCGGTCATTACTGGGAAAATAAGTCCCGACAGGGCGAACCGGACCCCGACGCGCAGCGGAGGGGTCTTGTTCCGCCCTGAAGGGACTTATTTTCACAGTAATGACCGGCGTTCTATACATTATCCCGCTTATTATACGGCTACTTGCCAAAACGAAATAATAAACTCCCCACGATACCAGTCAGCCTACATAACCTAGCCTATTTGTTACCGTTCATCGTGGCATTTGCTGAGAAACAAATAGTTTGCAACAACACACGCTGCTGAACTTGAATCAAACATTCTTTAGAACACAGCTGATCAACCGTCTGCTTTCACGTTTGAATGAAGTTCCAGTCCTTGCGTAGTGATATGAAAGACATATAAGAAGCACAAAACCCGTTGCCATTGACAGCGGTAATTATATGTTTGCAGCGGTAATTACATGAATATATCTTACCGCTAGAACTTTGGGAAATCCCATTCAAGTCAATGGAGCGTTCTACTAGCATTGTGAAGAGCCGTATAATAAATATATATATATCACACCAGTAACAGTACAGCGTCACGTTATATTGCATTCCTGATGGTATGCCAATCAGCATACTGAGAAGCCACACCTGAGGTACACATCTTATGCAGGCTGCAGCTGCTCTAACCTGTTAACATGGGCACCAAAATGAAATCAAATAGATTCTGCAACACTCATTCACAGGGGAGGTGCATGGTCTGGCACGGGCCTTAGTATTTTGCAGCCCATTTCCACTTACATTGAATACCATGTTTTCAATGTCATGCAGGAATAGGAGCCAATGCTGTTAAACTAAGTCAAACCATAATTCTACTCAAATAATAATAATATAACAAAGCAATCCTTTCCAATAGCATGAATGGGAATGCGAGCAATGAGATTCCCCTTCATTTACTACAGTGATATCAAAGTAAGCCCTTGCACCATTGATGTCCTATTATTTCTCTCAAGATTGTTTAATGGCTATGTGGAGAAGCCATTTAACATAATCTGAAAGAGGCAGTGATCATTTTAGCCAAAGGCTGTCAATTAAGGGTGAGCTGATTGAGAAATTCAACTTGGTTAAGACGATGTTCCAAAGCGATTCACAAAACATAAAAAAGTATATCTCTTTTAAATAAATTTGCACATATTTGCCCTTGCTCTGATTGAAGGTTTAGTGGGAATGCCCTTTAATTATTAGCTACTGATAGTTTTTAATCTGACATTGTCATGGATAGCATATGTGAAAGGAGCTTTACAGACCTCTGGAGGGCAACTTTGAGCTCAGGAACAGACCGCAGACACTGAACAGTAGCATTCATGTAGCAGGTATTGCCCAAGTTTGTCAAACCACAGGGCAACTCCATCTAAAAGGGAAAATCAGTGTTTGCCTTATGTTCCTAAATGTAATGCCATTTGTCATAATACCTAATCCAGGGTGCTAGGTGAAACTGAGCAAAAAAAGATTCATTCAGGGATTATCTACTGAGTTAAAGTGTTAGAGCTTCACCACTATTGTGCTGTTTTAAAACTCACAGCAGAGGCAAGCTGTTCTTCCGTCATGTCTTCCACAAACATGGGTCTGACAGCAGGTTCCTCGGGAAGGGCTTCGGCAGAGCCCATCATGAGCAGTGTCATACCCTGTGAAGGATCAAATCAAATTCTACCATATGAATGCTGTATTTAAACAAAAGGTAAAGCTTAATCCAGAACTGATGCATACAGGAAAATGAAACCAAGCAACACTTACATTTTTTAGTTTGATGTTCCCCCATTCATCATCCTAAATAAATAAAGGAAAGATGTTAGATGCAAGAAAACCCAGGTCATGTCTTATCTTTAAATCAGGCCTTACCTTCAGGGTTCCTCCTTTGACCATAACTTTCTGTCTGTCTGGCTGTACTCCCGTCAGAGCAAACAGTTGGGCTTTGAAGACCATAGGTGGTTCTTCGGTGTTGAGCTCTACTGCATCGAACTTCTCCTTTCCCCATTTCACATTCACTATAAATCCACATGCCGGGTACAAAACATGTCATGTTAACGTTACCTGACCAAACATAGGTTTAGCACAAGAAATTAGCATGTCACAGAACTGGCACGGTATAGCAAGAATGACACAGCAAACACTTGGCAGTAACATGCACTACAGCTACAAGAGACAGTTATGTGAATGATGGATGCGTACTAAACTGACAAATCAGTCAAAAGGGTTTGCTACACTTAGTGCAAACAGTACAGCTAGTGATACAAATTAAGTCTCCACTAAAAACATGTCACACTAGCAGCGCTACTTTTGTAGTCTCCCTGATGAGAAGAGGCAGAGCACAGATTCACTGTCACTAGCCAAAGACCATAAGCGTTACACATTGTCTAGCATAAATGTTTACCAATGCACTTGGTAAATAACTATTGCCCATCTTACCAATGTGAAAAATCGACAAAATAATCTTCCAATGTTATTTTTGTTTGTTTAGTACCGTTAACCAGTAGCTGCTAGCTAACGTTAGCTGGGAAATATAGGTTAGCTGACTGTAGATCAGGCTAACGTTAGCTACCTAGCTGTTGACGTTTAAGGAAACCGAACTCATGATTGTCTTGCTAAATTGTGATGAGTTAGGGTGAAAAAGAAGTCCCTTGTGAAAGATCTGAGGTATATGCACCATCCTAAAGTACATTTGAAAAAATATATTTTCAAAACAGAGCTTGCTCTTAGAAAATAATGTTTCTCATCACAAACTTACCCGCTAACATTAACGTTAGACTGTTACAGCAGGCTAGCATTGCCAATTTAGCCAATCTTGCTACAGCTAGTTACGAAGTAATGTGTTGACTAAGGTTAGTTAATGCACTAGACAGTATCTCCACACACATAGGCCTTAAGACGCAACAACATGGAATGGGGTTTAAATGTTGTTAAATGTCGTTTTGTACATTGTTACGTTACCTACTTCAAACTATACATTATCATTCAGGAAATAGTTTCTGTTTAGCCAGCTAGCAAAGCATTTTGAGATGAGGCTAACGTTAATGTGTCATCTCACACTGCTGGTAACGTGAACGTAACATTAGTTTAAAGCCTATGTACACGCCGGTTATTTTGACAAGACAACTGATAACAAGCAAAGATGATTGTGCGATATCCATACGTTATTCATTCTTTTAAATTAACGTTTCCGTAGACCTGTTAGCATATCGTAACCTTATATCGCTGTCGTTAGCAAGCTAACAAGCGAACACAGACCATAGTAGGCCCTATAAACTTGGAAGCTAACGATAACTTAGCAAGTTAGCTCTTTTCATGGAAAATATATTATTTCCGTAGAAGTCGTCAAGTATAAACTTGTAACGATTAAAAAGGGAGAGTCGACGTACCTGTAAAGACGGGCATGTTTTTCTATGTTTTATTTAATAGCTTAACTCTGATTACTGTTACCGGGCGCGAATTCTTGCTGCAGATTTGTGAACACTATCAACTTCATTCAAACAACCTCTCACAATGACGCTGCAATTGCACGCTGACCAAATCGATGTTCTCCATTTCCATTTGCTTGGGCTGGTAGTATCTAGCCTACGCTTCTTTTTTTTTAATTTGGTATTCTGCACGATGTCCACGTGGGGGTGCCCTTATACCGAAAGACGCGAAGCTGAGGCTGTGGAAATAGCCGGAGAGGTTTGAGTCCTATTAGCTAGAGGTCCATCCGCTATCATTCGAGGGGAGTATGTCTCCAGAATTAGAAAATATGTGATACCATTGCATTCACGGAAGCTTTTTTGTGCAATCACCCTGTTTAGGTCGATATCAACGCAGGGATAATTACAGGTGAATATGGTAAAAACGTCTTAATATCCCCACAAAACTTCCCCAACTGATTATTTACCTAAATCGAAAAAAATTTACTTACAAAAAATGTTTGTACAGATATGTAGGCTAAATGATGAGCCATTATCTACTGAAATATGCAATAATGTACTGTAATACTTGCACACACCAAAAGTTTCCAGTTGTATTTTCGTATTTCTATATATTTATGGTTATGGGATTTGGCACTTTTGGCCAAGCGACTCACAAATAAAAAACATAGTTATATACAGGCTATGATTTGTAAACCCATATATGGAAAGTATGGCTAAATAGGTTCTGATACACATTGTAGGCCTATTACATGAGGTTTCAGCAAAGTTATGAGGACGTTCTCAAGAAGTAGGAATAACATTCTGAAATCTATCTAAGATAATACTTAGATATTATCAGGCCCTTGCAAGAAAAACGACAAACGGACAAATAGGCTCAGGTATTGTCTAAGATAATACCTAGGCCTATTTGGACATGCTAAATTATAACTGACTTTTTTGACTAGGTTGATTTGAACACAGCTCTCCCTCGTTTTCTTCGTCTGCACCCATAAAGTTTGTGACAGCGTTGGCACGGGAGACTGATGTGATGTCAAATAAAATCTGGAGCCTAATCTTTAAAATGAGCCTAGGTGAGATACTAGGTATTTTACACAGTATGTGGAATACATTCACAATGATAATTTCAAGAACATACGTAGCATTATGTGTTTCAAACTCTTCGGAATCTGCAAACACCTTTAAATATTGTAAAGGCTACCAGGCGCGCCCTTGAACGAGAAGCAGGGGTACTTGCCTGGAACTTCTCCTCGTCCCGAACGCGCCTCTACTTTAACACATGCGCACTCGAGTCCATTCGAAGTTGATTCTCCGGGGTGTTTGAACAGGAAGGCGGACATATTGGCCAGGCAGTGCGAGAAAATCGGGCACAGTCTGTTTTTCGAAAAATAACATCGCCTGAAATATACGTATATTTTAAAGTGTGAACTTACGTTTCTGCATGTATCGACTAGACTAGTTGTTGGGTGAAGATACTACACATAAGACAGGCGGACTGCAATGGGGCGTTTTAACAGGATCGTGTTTTAAAGTGATCGAATTTTGGAAGTCGAAGTTTTTTTTTGCCACTTCTACTTTGCAGCTGTCAGACTCGTTTGTCGTTTTTCTTGCAAGGGCCTGGCACTGATATGGACACGGGCCTGGAGTAATGTGACTACCCTGCAAGCCGTCTTTGTAACTACTGCTTTATATAGCAGCTACTTGGTATATGAACACAGCCAGGTCTTTTTCATTTAAATTGTGCTGCACACCGCTTGATCCCTCTGCGGCAGTCTGGAGAGCCTTGATAATCTGTTGCTGCTAGCCAGCTAGCTACTAGCTAGCTAGCTAGCCAGCCTCTACTTTTCTTTTCCTTTTTTGTCCTGCTAGCTAGCTAGCGAAGTTGTCATTGGCGATACCAACGTTAACTCTGCGGAAACAACAAGTCTTTGTTATTCCTAAAATGTGGATTTTGGTCATCCGATGTTCGTTTATACCTTGCAATGAGTGTGAAAAACTGAAAAGACACACAACCCTTCTCTGATCATTCTTCCACTACTGTTAACTGTACAACTCAACGCGAAGGAAGAAGTTTGACCAGGCTTACCAGTAAGCTAGCTAGCTCACAAAGCTAGCCACAATATTTTAATCACTGCTAGCGCCGGCGTGGAACTCAGTTTGACAGCAAAATGTCT
The DNA here is from genome assembly GCF_046254945.1 of Alosa pseudoharengus. Taxonomy (NCBI): domain Eukaryota; kingdom Metazoa; phylum Chordata; class Actinopteri; order Clupeiformes; family Clupeidae; genus Alosa; species Alosa pseudoharengus. The sequence continues at coordinate 6,512,566 of NW_027468663.1, forward strand.
TCGGAGGAAAGTTTGGCGGCTCGGTTCGATAAAATCGATGCCATGTTGAAGGATCCTAAATCAGAAATCAACACCGACTGCTTACTGGTAAGCATTTTGACTGTTGTGTATATTATATAAGCACTACAACTTTGTTTTGATCATAACTTATCCATTTGGACTACAGTGAAAAATGAATAACGCCAAAGCATTGAAGTGACTAACGCACCCAACTTAAAGCATGAAATGTAACCAGTGGTCAGCTGATTCATTTAGCAATGGTGATGTTATGGAACGACTGCATATAAAGGAAAAGGAACCTAAATGAGCGTTAGCATGTCGGTTAATGTGGATGACAAACGTTAACGTTAGTCCATGAACTACCTATGCTAGCTAAGTTACTGTCTAAGGGCTTTGCACTTCTCTTGCAACTTTAGCTGGTTAATTTGGGCACTTGCCTCTCAACCAATGAGTTTGCTAGCTACCAAAATACCAAAATGAGCTGATGTTTGGCAACTGAGTGTTGAGGTGAGGCTTTGCTAGTTTGAGATGCACATTGAACAGTCTCATTCAAAAGGAGTTAACGCTAAGTTGAGGAGGACGTGGGGAGAATGTTTTGTGAAGGTACGTTTAGAATGTACATAATCTAAAGTCAATGTGAACTTGTTTGTAAAAAACTAACTTGTGATCAGTATAATAATGGGTTACAAACCTATCTGTTACCCCATAACATGAGTGTTTTTGTATCAGATCATAGAAGATCACAAATGCCTGATTTGTTGACAGAGTGTTTTTTCTGTAGTTGCTTTTCTGTGTATTCCCATGAAATTGTGATGAACACAACATAAAGCAATGTTACACAGTTTAGATTTTGAAGCTCTTCAGATGCTTTCTTAGATATTCACGAAGCAGTCAACCACGGTAATGACATCAACTGTGACAGCCATGGAGGTTCTTAACCATACCTTTCAGCATGATTGCACAGACAATTGAGAGATCGAGATTTCTGCTTCCTTATCCAGCCATGGGAAGGCTGTGTTACAATGGCATTCGATAACTTATACTGTCTGGGCCCTACGTCAAGAGCCGACGGAGTGGGGTCTGTTCTTTTCAGCTCGTATCATTCCCCAGCCTGCCCGAGCCTGTCCTCTCATCTGCATCAATTCACCTGCTCGTGCATCTGCCTCCACTGCTTCCTGTAGCTCTTGCGTTCGTGATGCGACTTGTTTGGGGAGGCTGCCACGTGCAGGGTGAATCGAACACACACACACACACACAGACAGACACACACCTCCAGATTGCACTTCGCCCATGAGGTACACAGATTATGCAAGGCATCCCCCGCCTCCCTCCCACTACTCCCTGTGGGCACTCAGGAGTTATTACTGATCTCTGTGTCTCAGTGGGACAGCGCATAGCATCTCCTCACTGAACCATTCTGACCTGTATAATTACGCTTTCATAAAGGGGACTTGAGCTTCTATCCATTTGCTGGAATGATTGCTGCGGGGCATTGCTTTTTTCTTATTATGTGGGTTTATAGATGGTCTGTGTGTGTGTGTGTGTGTGTGTGTGTGTGTGTGTATGAAAGCTGAGGAGGGTACATTTGATTCAGGAAGTCTGAAAAGACACATGACTGTTATCATCTGTCATGTATACTTCCTTCTTGAGGATGAATCCAGCACATTATTGCAGGTCCTTAAACGCAGCTTGCTTATTGGGCAAAAAATATCAGTTCACATAAATATCCTGATGGTAGTCGTCCTAAAGAGTAAGCTGGGCAGTACACTTGAATCATTGTCTAGGGGAGTCTGTACTCTTATGACTATATGGAATATCCATATGACATAAACATTTTGTGTCAGCTTTTCCCCTCCATTTCCTCTTACTTCTCTTCTCAAACTAGCTGAGTTAACCAGCGGTGGAATGTGACGCTCGCTTCTGCCTGGGAACTTGCCCTCACCTAATCATGCACACAGCCCAAACATGAATACTAATGATCTGTGGGGACTATATAGCAGGCAGCCGAACACAAGGGTGTTGTTTTTTCCCTTCAGAAGTCTCGTCAGATCGATGAATGGAGGCCTTTGCTCAGCCCTTAGCACCACCACCCTGCTGCTCCACCCACTACTTAATAAAATTCCGTGCTAATCAAATAACCTCTTGTCTCGGTCTTGCTGGCAGTGCTGTTTGTGTGTCCCAGTCATTCTTTATGACCAAAGAATAAAACACTATGGCTCTGAGGTGACGAGGACCAATAAAGAAAACAACACTAACCAGAGCTGTGAGAGTAGAGTGTAGAGGTGAAGCGTGGAGTATATGGTTGGGTGGCATTTATTGGGTCTGCTTTCTAGAAAAAGTGAAGGTTGTGATCACACACAGACCATCGGTGTGACCATTTTGTAAATGGTCTTTGAACCTGGACAGAGCAATAATACCCCTAGGTCTATATCATGGCAAGAATTTCTACAGGCCAATGCTGTAAAGCTAATCAACCCAAAACTCTTAAAGTCATCTCATTTGTGTGTTGATATAAGCTAGTATTCAAGTGAGACCTGCAACCCCCAGGCTCATGTTGTCATTGTATATACTATATGTTTTAATCTACCTTCTGTCACATTCTGTTATTAAAGTCCTGAGGAGTTTCCATTTGAGTAGACGACCACTGGATTTTAAGATGACCACTCAATTTCATAATTTAGGAGGTTTGCAGTGATTCAAAGTCCTAAAAAGATTCCAGAAGAGATAGCCTGGAGCATAGGGTTGTGGAGGTTTGATAATGTGTTATTAATTGTGTGCTACAACAAACCCGAGCCCTTTTTTCTTACAGTACTGAGTATCCTCCTTATTAATTATTATTTAAGTGGAGGTGTTTTTACTTTGTCTCTGTGCTTTTGTTAATTTATGGCATGTCCATTTCCATGTGAAGCAGGGCAGAGGAGAACTCTGTTTGGCGAATGACTAAACAAAGCGTTGTAGCCCACATTTTATGCTCCCAGGAGGCTAGGCCATGTCTAGTTATGTTGACAAATGACCACTGCATGCCATTCTGCAAGGAGTGACAAACACTCAGCCTTATCCTCTGTCTAGATATACCCGTTGGAGAGCGTCTTATCTGTTGTGTGCAGCCAGCAAGCCGCATTGCTTTACATCCCTGCCTTTGAGAGGGAATGCACCGAAAGATTTTCTGGTTTTGTGGTTGGAAGAATTGCTCAAATAGAAGGCTTTGTTTACAGAGCATGTAGGCTACATTATGCTTTCATATAGCCATGCTAGTTTGTTATTTCAATGTCATAAAGCAAGTGATGGTGCACACTGGGTGAGCAAGTGTAGGCATACATGGTAGCTACAGAGGTTAAATAAGAATGCTAGGCTACTTCATCGACTAAAGTGGACTGTGATCTTGGCTGGCTTGAGTTTCTTATCAGTACCCGGGAAGTTCAATTCTTAACAGATGCATCTGGCTTTGGTGATCATTTTCAGAGATGTGTTTCAAGACCAGAGATCGCCCAATCCTTTCAGAAAGCTAGCATGTTGACTTTCTCGTGCAAGCCCATGTTTTGCTTTTCATTTTTATCTATTTTCAGCCAGTGACTAGAGATGGACAGATAGTCTACAGCTGATGTGGCACTCAGAGGTCCCATGTCCACCACTAGTGGCCCGTCAGCTGTGTGTGAGCGGAGATGTCAATGAGAGCGAGCCACCCTCTGCCAGGGCTCTTAGCGACGCATCTGCCCCCTTTGTCCCGTCAGATCCCGGCCATCCTCTCCAAACTGCACTGCTCAGCTGTTTCACTACCTCTGGGCTCGTTTTCATTTGCAGGTCCATTGCCAACAATGAACAGAGCTATGTGTAGTTTCCCGTGCCCCTCAGATGATAAACCCCTGTGCCAGACCCCTGTCCGTATGAGCCTGTCCGGTATATGTGAAGGCTTTTCAGCTACTGGTCATTCATCCCAGTATGTGAGGAAAATTGCTCATCTCCATAGGATAATCATGTACTTAAAGGAATCATATTAGTTTCTTTACGAAAGGTTTCAAAAGTAATTGGCAGAGAATGGGTTGATGTGAGTCATTGAAAACATGGCTGATTGGTTGTCATGACGTATGCCTTTCCTTATACACAGAGCATTCTCCTCTCTGGAGATGTGATTGTACCTCTTGCTCTAGGTGCAGATCATCATGGCATGTTTGGTCATGTTAGTCATGGGCATGTTCTCTGCTGGGTCATCTCTATCTCTCTGTCTCTTTCTCTCTGATGGGAGTTTTGGAGGTTTGTCAATGAAGTACATGGTCAAAAGGTTTGCTCTGGATTTCAGCCCAGCCGGAAACTCATGAATGCAAGTCTGTTGGAGTCAATTATGTTTTGACATGAGAGCAATTGTGACACTGGTTTTCTCTCTCTGCGTCCTCGTAAGGAGATGGAATGCATGTTTGATGCTGCTGGGGTTCATTAGATGTCACTGGCCTTTATTCCACTGGATTAGGCCTCGGACTCACTCGGTCCCCAGAGGTGAGCAGGCGACAAGTTCCCATGCAGGCGTGACAGTTCCCACGCAGCCATGGATGTGATAACGCTGCAGCTTATTTACTAAGTAGAGCACTACCTCAATGAGTATTAGGTTTATAATTCAAAAGTTAAAACTTCAATAGCACCTTTTTATCTATTTATTTTGCATTTAGTTATTTATTTGGATGCACACTTTGAGCTTATCCACTGCAGGAAGACAAACCTTTGTGCTTAGTTTAGGATGCTAAGTGAGCACTTTTGAATGTAGGAATAGCTGTGGTGCCCAAGTCTGGTTGCCCATGAGCTGGAGGTGGCGATAGGAAACGAGAGGTACCGCTCCTCAGAGGCCTCCCTGCCTTGCCGACGTTGCCAGTCATCTGGAAAGCAATGATGTGGTCAGGTCGCCCATGGAAAGTTTCAACTTAAACCGAGGATGGCTGGAAAAAGTGGTTGTATGGATTTTTTCCCAAGGTTTAATACAAATAATTGCTGTGTTTTTATGTCAGCAGCCAGATTTCTTGTTTTTCTATGTACTTCTGAGTGCCACTTGAATGAAAAAGGGACCGATTTGCATGTGCTTTTCTAATAACTTAACCTCTTTGCCACTCTCATAGCAACATCAGCAAAAATACTTGCATTAAATAGGCCCACTAAACAATGTGTTTTTAGCTAATGATTGTGCAGTAGACTCAGGAGTGAGAATGACCTGTAGCTACTTATCACAGCACAGTGGCAGAAGTGCAACATGTTGATTTTCCAGCGGAGTTTAAAAGGTGTGGTGCACCGGACTGTTGGACTTTTCTCACTTGATTTCAGGTTTCCTGAAGGTCTTGCACTGCCCTGAAGTTTCAATTAAAACATTGTGGCTTTGTGTCCTCTTTGACTTGGTCTTGCGGTTTTGCCAGCAATTTTCCTGCTTACCTGAAGCAAAGTTGGGCTCAGGCGATTAGAGCAGACTCATTGTGCTTAGTTGTATGTTCAGTGCAACACCACTGCATCTCTTTCCACCTCTTGGGAAATGGAAATGAAATTTGCTTGTGTCATGCGGAGGTTGGGAGGGGGGGAAACCCCCCTGGAAGAGCTGAGGGGTGGCGGCGTGCTCCGGGCCTCAGCGTGAGCTCCCATCTGCTCCCCGGCAGACAGCACCTTCTGCTTGGAGCGCTAGACAGATTAAAGCCAGTCTGTGACCCGGCTCTGCTAATCACAAAAATACACAACAGCAACGAGCAGCCTTTGTTTTTATTACACATTTTTGGTCTTTTTTTTTTGCTCCTCTTAATATGATCACAAAAAGCTTTGTGCTAAAATTTTCTGATTAAGGTCCAAAGACTGTGTTGGCATCCCTTCAGTGACAGTTATAATGTAATTTAGGCAAAGTTAATTTAAAACTGTTCGTAGCTGTTAATAACTGATACTGTGAAATCAGTCTCTCGGGTGGCTCCTTGTATGGATGTCTTCTGTAGGCATCAGATTATAGGATACCAAAAAGATGAAGCAAATTGCACTATTGCGCTTTTTAAAAACACCGCCATTCAAACATGAGTCAGATACAGCAGGAAGGCTCATAAGCACTGCCACTGACTCTTGAGGAAATGATGAAACAAGTCCCAGATTTGTGTAACTGCTCTGTAACATATTCTCTAGACAGTAGCCATGCAGAACTTCTCACCACAAATGAAGAGAAATGTCCCCCTCCCCTCCTCAGGTTGACATAGTTATTGAGCCACATGGGGAACTTTGAGGTAATTGCCAGAGAAGAATTTGGAAGATAAAGGGCCGGAATGTGAAACAGCAGGGAGGATGGGAACGGTAATGCCTCAGATCACTGTTTAGAACTTGATCAGCCGCCACCTCAGCGCCCATGGATGAATCTTGCTAGAGAGAGAGAGAGAGAGAGAGATTATTGATTTGATTGAAGTGACAAGTCAGTGAAGCGTTTCTTCCTAGGTCCTGGCATCTAACAGGCCAATGTAGAAAGTAGTTTTAAGTGTGTGCACCTCAGTTATGTATGAACTACATGCTGCATTATACAGAAGTCTCCAGGATGCGATAAAATCAAATTAGCTTAATACTAAGATTCAATAAGATCAGCTTTTTAAATGTCTCTCTGAGCTGACCGAAAGGATAGAAAAAAAGCCCTCTACATACAATCAATTTAGTTTTCTACCTTGCAGTATTAGGTGAACGCATTGGTTATTTATTTGTTTCAATCCCATATTTTTCTGGCGTCTTCTCTTTGACTATCAATGAAGCCATCTTGAGCACTAATGTACGTTTGTGCCATCATGCTCCAAGTTCACAAAAAAGCCATTGTGTTTGCGCGTAGTGCGGTAGTCGACATGCCGAAAACCAGATGAAGAATGAGGACTTATTTGTTTTTGCTTTTGCCATAGTCGAGCTGTCAGCCCTTTTTTTGGACGCTGGTCTCATTCCTAACCCTGGCCCTCTGAGACTGCTCTCCTCGGCCGTGGCCCATCGGTCGAGCCTGCACCTCTCTCCTCTCCTCTCCACTCCTGTGACTTTCCTCCCGCTTCCCTCTCTCAATTTCGTTTGACTGACTTTGGTTTTCCTTTTCCTCTGTCCCTCACAGTAATGTTACATCTTGACTCATGAGTGCTAATTGAGAAGAAGATTTGCTTTGTGACTTTGTACTTGGCCCTTCTCCACCCCCACCCCCCCCCCCCACCCCTACCCCCACCCACCCACCCAACCCCCCATCACTTTGTCGAGAGCTTGTTTGGCCACATTCTTAAAATAGCACTCTGACGTGTACCGTCCTGCTGTGGAATGTGACTGTGGCTGTCCAGAGTTCTCTGCGGCAGGAAGTTATGCAAACGTGCATTGCTGAGCATGGAGCTGTGTGATTACCATCCTGGACTCGCAGAGAGAGAGAGAGACAGAGAGAGGGGGGGGGAGTGTTAGAGAGAGGGAGAGCTGGAGGCAGAGGTTTTTTAAAACTGAAGACTGTTTGGCTATAACTGCCCTTTCCCAGCAAACCAGATTTGCTTCCCTTGTTCTTTTGCCATTCCTGAAATATGGATGTGGCTAATTCTGTCCTCAGATATTAATGTGGCTCAAGATATTTCTCGTTAATCTTCTGTGTGTGTGTGTGTGTGTGTGTGTGAGAGTGTGTGTGTGTGTGAGAGAGAGTGTGTGTGAGAGGGCAGCTCTGAGGGTGGATGTGGACTATACTGCCTTACTCATCCATCTCACAAGTCCCTCCCCCACTCTCTCTCTCTTGCTCTCCCCCTCCCTGCCTGCCTCTCCTTCTCCAATGGTTCTTTTTCTTCCCATCGTGCTCTTTCTCTCTCACTCTCTCAAGTGGCCATGTTTGCAGCAGGGCACTCCCTGCCCTGCCATGCCCTGTGCTGTGCTGTGGCAAGGGCCCTGCCTTTGTTTGCACTGAGAGTCCTGAAAGGATTCGCTAGCTGTCAGTCCGGCCTCTCGCTGCCTTCGTTATTGCCCGGCTCGCCTCAACTTCGTCGCCGTTTACTCCGTCATCTAGACTGGGTAAACCCAGCCCGATCTGCCGGCGATTTGGTTTCGCCCTGCAGCTCAGGCTGGAAACCTGTACATCTTTCTCTCCTGCTTCCGTTACAGTTTTGCGGAGACCAAGCGGGTTTAACACAATGACGATAGAGAAACGACAGCAAAGTCTCCCTTACGACCATCAATCCACTGGATAATCACCTGTATAGCATTGGGCATTGCTTATAGTCAGAATTGAACATAATGTGTTCAAAAGTGAATAGTAATTATGACCGCCGCGCAGAGAAGCGGCGGTCATATAGTTTTAGTCAGATTTTTTATTTTTTATTTATTTATTTATTTATTTTTTTTTTCGCATGCCCAAATTTCTGTCAATGATTCCCGGGACACTGAAAGACCGGGGTACACAAAACTTGGTGGGCATGTACCCCCACATGGATAGCATGGAACCGTAATTTTTCGTTTTGATCTGTAGCCCCCCTGCTGGACTGGACCCCCCGAAAGAAGGGTAGGGCAGACACAGTTCTCTGTGAATATCTTGAGAACTGTAGGGCCTAGGATGACCATTTTTTTCCGTATGTTTGCCTCCAGGGGTCATGTTAACCCATTTCATGTGCACACATGTGCACAAACAGATACACACACACACACACACACACACACACACATACATACATTCACAGTAATCATACGTATGACACATACTCACACAGTAGACATATGTACGCTTGCATGCACAGGCACATACGCAGGCACACACACAAGCACGCACACGCACACACACACACACACACACACACACGCATAACATAAACATGTACATGCACACATGCACACAATTCAAGAATTTCTCAGAATTATGAACAGGCAAGATGGAGGTGGGGTTGTATAAAATAATTTTACATGTGAAATCTATTACATGTGAAATAACTAATCATGTTTTGGTACTTGTTGTCTAGCAGATATCAGTCAGAATTGAGTGTGGATAATGCAATTTAGTGAGACAGTTAGAATCATATAGGCCTTTCAGCGTGATTTATTTTTGTGGAAAAAATGTGCTCGACTGGGCGGCGGTCATATTTTGTACCGCTCTGCGGTACATCTAGTTATTCTTCCTCTTTGATAAAGATATGCTCTGTCATTTGCCATACATAGAATCCGCAACAGAAGAATATTCAAATTAAATGTAACCAAAAGTATGTTAAAGGAAAATTCCGGTCTTTAGCACTTTAAGGCTCTTTTCTGGTTTGTTTTGGATGAACTAGAGTGGTGGACACCGAAATTTTGACGATTGTTCCTGTCTCGACTTTTCTGACTCGTTTTGAATCGCTGACTATTAAAAGCAAATCGTTGACTATTAAAAGCAAATATTTTGGCGCATGATTCGTATTTGAACCTGAAGCATAGACGGTTGCGCAGTAATATCAACGTGCAATGAGTCTTCCAACAGAAATCAATGGGATTTTACAAAATGCCAAATAAAACACGACAGAAACTGTATTTCGCTACGCTACTTGTTTTGGAACATCAACGAACACCACTAACCACTCGGTGAGTTGCACAGTTTTGAAAACGAACGTTAAGGGTTGTTTTTGGATATGTTTGAGTAGCCTACTATAGTATGCCTGTTGGCAGCCACCCTGAGCAGTCTGAGGTGATTCAAAACGAGTCAGAAAAGTCGAGACAGGACCAATCGTCAAAATTTCGGTGTCCACCACTCTAGTTCATCCAAAACAAACCAGAAAAGGGCCTTAAAGTGCTAAAAAACGGAATTTTCCTTTAATATCTTAATTTGCCTAATTTGCGGATGATGTCCCTACTCGTATCACTTCTGCCATTGTTTTGGGAAGTTTTTCTCATGCAAACATCATCAGGGGACCATGTGGATCTGACATGACCGGGCCTCAGGTCAAAGAAGTTTCACAAAGGCTGGCGTAAATCATATGATCTACAATGACAATTATTTGGGCACCTAGAGTATTACTGAAGAGCTATGTGTAGTCCCATGTGTAGGCCAACAAATAAGCACGGCTCTCCACTCTAAATCACTGACTCTGACTAAATGCCCTGCTTGTGTGAGACGACCTGGGATTACAGTAGATTAGTTTAAATCTTGCTGATGTCACTCATGCTGCAGCCTGGTCACATCTCCCATCGCTCACCTCTTAATATGTTTGCTGCTCAGATGCCACTCAAGCACTACTAGCTGATAGGGTGGAACTGGAGGAATCTGCTCACATTAGCTCAGACTCAACACTTGAGTTGAGCTGCTGTACAGCTGTTGACTCACTGTTGACAGTCTAGCTTTCCCTTAAAAAAACATTTATAATTGTGCTAATAAATTGTTTGAACATGCTGTCCTCTTATAGTCTTCGTGGTTATGCACACTTTGGAATGTTCAGTATTTTCCTGTGCTGCTGTGCAAGAGGGGACTGTCCCTTGCAAAACAATCAGATTGACATTTAGGCCTCTGATATCTTATCAGAGTGAATCTTGGGAATTCCAGGGCTTGTTTGGACCAGGTTGTCTAACCACATGTAGAAGTACAATTACACATTGTTGTGTTTTTGTCCCTCAACATATCAGCCAAAATGATACATTTTGAGTGTGTTATGAATGAAAAGATGAAAGATATGGTTGAGTGTGTTATGCATGACCATAACCGATGACATTATGACTGTTTTTAGGTTGATTAAATGAGCGCTAGCCGAGGTAGGGGAAAACTGCTCAGATTGGACAAAATGGTGAATAAGGGCATGATTTGGTGTAGCTGTGTATTTTTGTAACCCAGAGTGAAACACAGTTGTAATGGCACTTGGGGAACAGAGCTGAAGAGAACACTTGTCCTAATCCCTCAGTTAAAAAGTAGGCCGCCTTCCTCCCACTCCTCCAGTGGGACCACGGCCTATCTGTTCTGGCTTTGTAATCATGAATCCAGTTCTATTTCTGCTTTAGGTTATGGCACTACTATGGTAGTGTGTTTTTTTGGGGCAGTTGTGGCCTACTGGTTGGGGCTTCAGGCTTGGAGCCGAAGGGTTGCCTGTAAATCCCCAACCAGTAGGCATGGCTGAAGTGCCCTTGAGCAAGGCACCTAACCCCTGACTGCTCCCCGAGCGCCGCTGTAGCAAGGCAGCTCACTGCTCCGGGTTAGTGTGTGCTTTACCTCACTGTGTGTTCAATGTGTGCTCTGTGTGTTCACTAATTCACGGATGGGATAAATGCAGAGACCAAATTCCTTGTATACGCAAGTATACTTGGCCTAGAAACCTGATTTTACATTTTGCATAAATTGTTGAATTTGGTTCATCATGTGGATACTAGTCTATAGTTTGAGCCTCTTGCAACAGTATTTAAGATGCTCGTATAATTTCTATATTCTTAATTGGCAGTGTCTGTGTGTTTTTATTTGTTTTATCATTGAGTATGTAGTGCACACTGTTATTTGGTGGGATTCCTCAGATTACACTGTTTCACTGAACTGCCCTGCTGGTGATGTAATGCAAAATATGCAGAAATCCCTCATCAGGTCAAAGTCAGTTTAGAGAATTACAAATGTTTACAGTGCCACTGAAGTTTGATCTTAGCTTTGGATCTAAACAAGACTGAGCCGGCCTGCGCCTAAGCCTCTACCAAGGGATTTCTAACCCAGAGACCCAAAGCTCCAAAGACTGTAATGTAATCGAGGATTTGTTTGATCATTTGGGCATGCTGGTGCTTCCAGTAGTTCACTTTTGCCGTTTGAACATTTTTCCCACTTTCTCCTTTGAAAATTGGGACATGAGTAGGCCTAAGTGTTCTAGAAAGAGTCTTGTCAGCATTTGTGTTTGTCTGCGAGTCATTACTATCAAAAAAGGATCACAAGTTGAGGACATTGCTGTCTTGCATTTATTGATGGCACTATGTGCAAGATGTTGGCTGAATTTGTTGTGGTTATCAGCCTATTATGATCGTCTTTCTGTTATAACATTTTTGCTTCTGCTGTGGAACTCTGTAATGATGCTTCAGTCTTGAGAGCCCCGTGTCTGTAAATGATTAATGGGATGTTGTGCATACACAGGTGGGCCCCATTTCTTCACAGTGGCTTTTGGCCTCTGTCCTCCAGACAGATGATGGCTGGGGTCGCATAACCAATTTGAAACAGCATTTATTAAACAAAACAAAACAATTATTTTACGTTTGATAACATCTGAAACTTTATGACTTTTATCCTTAGAGTAGACTTGTTTTGTTTATTGGCCTATTGTTTTAACAAATAAGTGATCAAAGACATGAGATTGCAGAGATAGGCAGAGTTAGGCCAAGGTTATGCTTTTATGTGATAACCTTTTTGAAATAGTAAAAATTACTTTTTACATTATGTCTGTTTTAATAATGACTTCATGACTAGCACAATTTTAGCGTGGACATAAGTGGACATTTGCTTCTTACAACCAAAAAAGAGTTTTTTGAGCTATGCTAAACCGGGAGACCCAGTGTCGATATCATGTTTGTAAATTGTTAATGACTGTAGCTGTATGGATGTAGGAACTAATAATGCTCTCTCTGCTCCCCAGGATGGTTTGGATGCATTAGTTTACGACCTTGACTTTCCCGCCCTGAGGAAGAACAAGAGCATCGACAACTTCTTGAACAGATGTGAGTACCCTGCATGTTTTCATTTCCCCAATCACTCTCTGGATCTGTCTTGATAGAAATTGTTCGGTCACTTGAATAATTGTCGACAAAACGCATCTAAACAATATCTCCAGGTCGGGTTAGCGGCAGGGGCCTTTTTTTTTGGGTCAGCACCCCCCGTCCCGGCCCCGGACAGCATTGTGTCTGGCGCTCTGCGTTCCTCCACCAACAAAAGGGCTTTCAGTGCAGCGGGATGACCCACATGGTGTTCCACATGATCCCCCTCACACGCCTGGCCATCACAGGGGAAGCCTCTGTGAAAGCTGGAGTTTATATATCTCTGATGTGTATGACTCACCGTTTTAATCATATCACAGCCAGAGAGAGAGAGAGAACGAGAGAGACGGACCCACAAGCTGTACTGTCTGGGACGCTCGCCTTAATTACAAACTTACCATTTCCAGTTGAGGAATTTATCTGCACTGCTTTTGTTGTGTCTGGGACCGGAGGTCTGGAGTGTAACTGTGTAGCGCTTTTTGTGTAGCACATTGCCTCCTATCTGTGTATAGTTTGCAGCTTTGTTGCTATCTTATCAGTGTAAAGTCAAATTAATAAATTTGGCAAAAAATAGCTTTTTTAAATGTTTGGAATGTATTGTGATTCTGAAGACTGGCATAGGCTACCAAGTCTAATGAGGATTCTTAAGCTCTTATCAGTGGGGCTTTGAAGTCTTGCTCTGCAACATGAAGCTAGTAAGTAGGACAAACATAGGCCTGTGCATTTCAGGCTACCTGATTATAGTAATGTGGGGAGAAATCACAGCCTCCTCGATGTATGCATAAAGCCTGGTAGTAGGCTACTGTTTATGCTACGGCCTCGGGTATGCCTCCAGGTGCACCCAGCGCATCAGCTGCTAGGAGCACAAGAGAGTTTTACAGAGTGTCCAGGGTATTAATGCCAGTAAGTTTCATCCCATCATTGCAGCCTGGGCTTCATCTGCAAATGTGTTTTTTTACCCAGTGGGGCTAACACCTAATGATTCAAGGCTTGGATTTTCCAGGACTGATGCCACCAGCTCGATTGGGAGCTTGTCTCAGAGCAGCAGCGCAGCGGCTTGCCCAGTTGCCGCGGCGCCGTCCAAGTAAACCCTCATGGAATACGGCGGAGCTGCCTCTTCAGTGTAGTAGACAAACACACTCTGCCGATTTTTATAGGCAACCTGCTTGGTGTTTATAATGTGTTCAGAGTGAAAATGTTACCATTGAAGATGGCCACCTTAGTGACTCCATGACCCGACACGTTTAGACTCTCACTGAGTTCAAAGGAGAACCTGCCTTTCAGGTCTGTCCTTAATTTGTTCATACAGTAAGGTAAATTAACGCTCCTAATTTCTATTTACCGTATGTGCATAGATGACCGCACATGTGCAGGAAAGATAAATGCGCAAAGCTGGTTTATGAACAACTGAGGACAAGCAGGGATGTGTTTTATTGGGATTGATGTGGTGTACATCTTCTGGTTTTGTGGGTGTAGAGAGAGAGAGAGAGAGAGAGAAAAAAAAGTTGAAGGGTCCCTTGTAATCTCTTACGCTCATGAATTCAAAGTGTGTGGACGTGGGCATTGAGGGTGAAGAGATCAAGGTTTCTTGTCGAGAGAGACTGGTCACTAGCGGTTTGCTTGCCTGAGGGGCCTTCAGCGCTTCTTTCTTTGTGGAAACTGGAGTATGCAGTCTAGCATTCTGCCCTGAGTGGCATTTGACACACATGGCTGGAGCGCCAGCGCGTCCTCTCTGCCACGCATGTCCAGGGAAATTGATTTGCTCTCTGCAAATTCCTGTGAAACTGGCTTGCCATGCTGCCTCTGCACAGGCTCGCTCTCTTGCTCACACAAACTCAATTTCTCTGTGTGTGTGTGTGTGAATGGTAACGCTTAAACCCCCTCAAAAGAACCACTCGACGGGATCCGAAACTGTAGTGTTTGGTCGACGGGATTAGCCAGAGCTGGAGCTGGGCTGCAACATGAAACGGCTCACATTCTAATGTACTTTTCTTAAATACCCCGCTTTTTATTTTTAGATAATTTGCATGAATCCGCGCAACCCCCACCCCCCAACACACACACAGTCTCACACACAAACACACACATTCATACACACACCACCACCACCCCCACCCCATCATCTCTCCATGCATCCTGGCGGCAGTTGTAGCCCATGCAAATACACTGGGCAGCCTTGCCGTTCAACCCTGACCATATTTGGCTGAATGTTATCTCTCCCTGGGGGAGACAGAGCGGTTTCATGAGATAAAGCTTGGGCTTTTTCCTCTCTCTCTGCTACCTTCTCTCTATACACACACACTCACACAAATACACATCTCTCTCCGCTTCGCCTGCTCTGACAAAGGCTCTTGGTGATGCATGAGTCATCGTTGGTAGCTCCCCCACGGACCTCTTTCATGAACGCGGTGGAAGCGATCTCAGTGATGGGAAGCTTCCCCCACAGCCAATTTTGGGGAGTGAGGCCAGAAGAATGGCAGCCTAATGACAGCCAAGGCTTCTTGGTGGTGCTTGAGCGTGGCCCACTCCGCGTTGCCCCTCGCTTGGACGTTTCGGCTTTGACCGGCATGAGTCGACTCATGAGTCTAGCCTTGGCGTCCTTCAGAAAACTGCAATGATTGTCTCTCACGCAAACAGCCATAGGTACGCAGCTCAGTCGGGCCAAATCAACAGACTGCGCCGTGACTCAGTGGAAAGCTTTCACAAACGATCCTGAAGAGACGTGCCTCAAGGCAGAGTTAATGAACATCATGACTGATGACTGCTGTTTTAAACACTAGCATAGCATCAGCTCGCAACGTGCTCTCACCAAGGGGAGAGTTTGTGTGTTAACTGTTCTTCCTCAATCCTTGTGCCCACAGATAAGGACACCATCAGTAAGATCCGTGACCTGCGCATGAAGGCGGAGGACTATGAAGTGGTTAAGGTCATCGGCAGAGGGGCATTTGGAGAAGTGCAGCTGGTCAGTACATTCACTTGTTTACTAAAATACCTCAATTTGGCCCACAGACTTGAGTGATCTTGCTTTTCTACTTTCCAAAATGAGAGGGTTAAAATAATTGATGATCTCGTAACCGCACAATTCACAATTTGTGTGTGTGTGTTTTAAAGTTCCAATGCCCTGTAGTGTATCGTGCATGTAATTAGTTGTGGTGTGTGTTGTGTGCCGACATGCCTTTGAGCTCATGGATGTTCCACCTCTCCCCCCAGGTGAGGCATAAAGCCACGCAGAAGGTTTACGCCATGAAACTTCTCAGCAAATTTGAGATGATCAAGAGGTCTGATTCAGCTTTCTTCTGGGAAGAGAGAGACATCATGGCCTTTGCTAACAGCTCTTGGGTGGTGCAGGTATGTTGTTGACATGAACTGAACTGTGTACACATAGGAAGCAATGAAGCTTTCTTAGATCAGACTCAAGTTGATTGTCTAGTCTCCCCTTACCTGAGGTCCAGTAGTCATGGTGTGAGCCAAAGTCCATGTTTGGCATCACGTTTTCTCACCCATGTTGGGCATCGTTGGCCTTGACTAAGCTGCTGTCCTCTTCCCCCTAGCTCTTCTACGCATTCCAAGACGACCGCTACCTCTACATGGTCATGGAGTACATGCCAGGCGGAGACCTGGTCAACCTGATGAGTAACTATGATGTCCCTGAGAAGTGGGCCCGCTTCTACACCGCCGAGGTGGTGCTGGCACTGGACGGCATCCACTCCATGGGCTTCATCCACAGGTTACGCTCTTCTACTTCTTCCACTCTTCCTTTTTTCCCCACCCTTTTCTTTCTCCCTTTCTGGTTTGTTGTTACACCGCCGCCTCGTGCTGCTTTCCAGACACGGTGAAAGGTCCCCTCTAGCCTGAGGTAGCTGTCACACTCTATACATCACCAAGTTTTTATTTTAACCTTTTTTTCCCCCTTAGGGATGTGAAGCCTGACAACATGTTGCTTGATAAATCAGGCCACTTGAAGCTGGCTGACTTTGGAACCTGTATGAAAATGAATAAGGTACATCAACTCAATGATATCAATGTAATAATAGTTGCAGGATAAATATTTACATAAAAAAAAACATTTAAAAAAGATTTATATTGGTAAACAGTTATATTGAAAATGTAACACTTTTATACATGGTTTTGGGTGCCTGCTTGCTAACTCTTTTTTGGTGTGTATCATGTTTTGCAACAGGACGGTATGGTACGATGCGACACTGCAGTAGGAACGCCTGACTACATATCACCTGAGGTACTGAAATCACAAGGAGGAGACGGCTACTATGGCAGAGAATGCGACTGGTGGTCGGTTGGAGTCTTTCTGTATGAAATGCTAGTTGGTAAGTGGTACATAGAACTACACTATGGGCTGGTTTCTCCTACATGAATTAAGCTTCATTGGAAGGTCTTTTTTTTTTCTGTTAGTCTTGGACTAGGTTTAATCCATGTATGGGAAATTGGCCAAACATGTTTTGATAGAGACATTAGAATTGGCAGATTGGTCTGCAGTATTGGACATGTACATGTGTCCTAAAATGGAGCTTTAAGGTTAGCCACAACAAACTTGTAGTCATTGTTTTCTTTGGGTGCATGTAATGAGTGAGATATGGAATGTCTAATTCAGAGTGTGGAGACAGTTAGGCCTATATGTTGGAAAAGCAGTCAGACTACTGTAGCTTACAGTGTATTTGAACCAGAACTCTAACATAAAATTGTATGTAGTTGAAACTGCACCTACGACATCCTGTAGTTCGTTTCATTTGACCCGGTGAAAGGCTGGATGTTTGCCTTGGAGAGTCGCCGGGGTCCTCAGGCTTCCTGAGTTAATTGTGTTGTAGTCTGGCGGCCCTTTGCCCCTGTGAAATGGATTTCCTGATGATTTAACCCCGCAGGTGACACGCCATTTTATGCCGACTCCTTGGTTGGGACGTACAGCAAGATTATGAATCACAAGAACGCCCTGACTTTTCCCGACGACAGCGAAATCTCCAAGGACGCCAAGAACCTCATCTGCGCCTTCTTAACCGACAGGTAAATCCCAATAGTGGGGAAATGACTTGATTGCCAGCGTGTTTTTTTTCCCCCCTGACTCGTTTCGCAGATGTGTGTATAAATCATGTCTTTGTTGATTTTAGCCGTTTTTTCCGAGGCCCAATCTGTGTATTTTGACAAGACATCACTGACGTGCCTCTGTCTGTCTGCCAGGGAGGTGCGACTCGGCCGCAACGGGGTCGACGAAATCAAGCGACACGCTTTCTTCAAGAATGACCAGTGGACGTGGGACAGCATCAGAGACAGTGAGTCAAATTCCAAGCCGGACATTCATTTCGAGCCACTCACTCACCCCCTCCCATCTGACGTCTGTTAGACAGGCAGAAAGGTCTCCCAACAGCCGTACATCATAGCACAACACAGACGCTGTAGACTGCCTGCGGCGGTCCACTCCGAGTTATTTGCTGGAATGGACAGAATTAAAAATGCCTCCATAAGTCCTCTGGAGGCTCTGATGGAGTCAGCAGTTTGGCTGCTGCTGTGGAACCAGCTGCCAGCCGCACTGAGTTGGCACGCTTGCCCCGGTGTTCAAACATGTGCACCAACTCCCAGAATCCACCTCGGGACATCTGGGGTCAGTCAGTCATTACCCCTCCCCCTTCCCCCCTTCTCCCACGTCAGTTTGGGTGTGATTTGGAACAGGATGTGTAATGTATGTAGAAGCGCTCCATTTTGGGATCTCACTTTTGTAAAGCCCTTTTAAATCTCCTCAATTCCCCATCCATTTAAGATCATTTTTGTAAACATCATTACTAGTCAAACTGCTGGCTGAGTTGGTGTTTTCTTGACATAGTGAGGCATGGTGGTATGGAAACAACATGTGATGACATACCAATGGTAACCCCATCTCATCACATCACATCTCTAATGTGCTGTTGCACATTAAAGATACAGAGGAGATTTGTTAACTACTGTGGCACCCAAATGCCATTTGTGTAAATACAAGCATACTGGAAAATTCTGCCCTGAAGCTCTTTCAATACACAAAATGTTAATGTTGGTTATTTTTATTGTTTGTTTGCATTTGTATAGAACAGCCTTTGTGTCGTTCTATCTGCCCAAGCCTCCCTCTGACATAGTGTCTCTCTCTCTCTGGCTCTCCCAGCGGCTGCCCCGGTTGTGCCCGAGCTGAGCAGCGACGTGGACACCAGCAACTTTGACGACATCGAGGAGGACCGAGGCGAGGAGGAGACTTTCCCCATCCCCAAGGCCTTCGTGGGCAACCAGCTTCCCTTCGTAGGCTTCACCTACTACAACCAGTGAGTACCCTGGGCTGCTCTTGGAGGAGGAAGAGCAGGGTGTGTCTGGGGGGCTGGATGAGTACAGGCCACATCACCGTGTTTAGTCTGCGCTCGTTTTCAAGGAGTCCTGCGCTGTTCCCAGCTATATTTAAGCTGGACTGTTTCCGGTTCTTTCTTTACTGGCCGATGTCTATTTAGGATGATGTATTTGGCAGCATGCCAAATGTCTGTGTAAGCAGAAAATTTGATATCCTGATTTTTATTTATTTAATTTACTGTATGCATTCATGCTTTTTGTCTGTTTTTTTTTTTCATTGTATTCTTTAGGTTTCTTCGAACCTCGAGCACAAAAACGAGTGACAAACGTAGCAGCTCCACCAAGGAGGACAAAAGCCATGTAAGCACCACTACAGCAGGGCTGTATAATGCAAATGAACATAGGAAACACCATGATGTATTCAATTAAATTCAAGTCAGTCTTTAGTTCAGAGGGCACCAGAAGGCATGTAGCATAGGGAAAAAAAGTAATCTTGTAATGATGATATTAAAAGTGAGACTCACTGTACGTATACAATTATGATGGTTCATCAAGCTCAGATCAGTGTACTGCCTTAAAAATAGCCCAGTTAAACTCTGAATGAGTGTAAGTGTCTGACTGTGTGTGTGTTGCTGTGCAGCTGGAGAACCTGCAGAAGAGGATCTATCAGCTGGAGGAGCAGCTCCACAGTGAGATGCAGCTCAAGGACGAGATGGAGCAGAAGTGCAGGTCAGCGCCGGCTCACGGGCCACACCGCACGGCTCTCTCCGCTCCTGTCCAGCACTGTTGCTCTTTAGTTTCTTATTTTTTGTTCTTTAAGTGATTTTTCGTTTTGTTTGTTTTAGGACATCCAATACAAAATTAGACAAAATCATGAAAGAGCTAGATGAGGAGGTAAGTGAGGTGGTCTTTTGTGTGTGTGTGTGTGTGTGTGTGTGTGTGTGTGTGTGTGTGTGTGTGTGTGTGTGTGTTTTGCATGAGCCACGTGTGATGTGCTGTTTTGCTCTCTCGCTCCGCTGATCAGATCAATCAGAAGAAGACGGTGGAGGCGTCCCTGTCCATGCTGGAGAAGGAGAAGATGATGATCCACCACCGCGCCTCGGAATACCAAAGAAAGGCCGACCAGGAGGCCGAGAAGAGGCGCAATGTGGAGAATGAAGGTCTGAGCTTTGTCCTCTGTCCACTCCTCCTGCTGCCCTTTCTCTAGGCCATGGCTTTGGCTTATCTTGGTCTGGGTTGTGGTCGTCTTTATGATATACTGCGAGTCCAGTCAGTTTTTGAAACCCTGTTGGCCTATAGAAGTGTCATGTAAAAATAAACGCAATGGTTAAGAAAGCGTTCAAACATACCATACACGTCGTAATTTCACAGCTAAACTGGCATTGGTTTGTTTGTATTGAGTTGTTTTTGGATTTTAGTGGACTCCAAATCCCTTTAGTATCCCTTTGCCTTTGTCCTCTCTCTCTCTCTCTCTCTCTCTCTCTCTACCGCGCTCACGCTCACTCTCACGCACGCTCTCTCTCTCTCTCTCTCTCTCTCTCTCTCTCTCTCTCTCTCTCTCTCTCTCTCTCTCCCGCGCTCACGCACGCTCTCTCTCTCTCTCTCTCTCTCTCTCTCTCCCGCGCTCACGCTCACGCACGCTCTCTCTCTCTCTCTCTCACGCACGCTCACTCTCTCTCTCTCTCTCTCTCACGCACGCTCACTCTCTCTCTTGCTCTCTCTCTCTCTCTCTCTCTCTCTCTCTCTCTCTCTCTCTCTCTCTCTCTCTCTCTCTCTCTCTCTCTCGCTCTCCCCCTTCTCCCTGGCTTTCCAACTGTGGGCCCAAACAGATGTTTAGCCCAAGTGGATTACTGGCAGCAGAAAGCAGCTTGACCTGGTTGTCTGACCCCTGGTGACTCGTCCCTCTCCTGCACCAACTGCCTGCTGTAGCGTAAGCAAGCGCAGCAGTGTTGGAGGCTCTAGTGGCGTGCGGTTCACACTAAGTGGATCCCCGTGCATTATGGCCCTGATTCACCTGATAGCAGGGCCATGCCTGTAAACAGATAGCCCGCGCCACAGGAAGTGACATGGCAGAACAGCGCAGCGCGGGAGCGCTGGCAAGCCCGGAAGAGGTCAGCGCGGGCGGCTCAGATTGACAGGCCTACGAGGTTGTGTGGGATACGATGAGCCAGGAATCAGGGTGTGCATCTAATCCCGCTCTCTCACTCCTCCCCAGTGTCCACATTGAAAGAGCAACTGGAAAACATGCGGAAAATCAGCCAGAATTCCCAGGCCTCCAATGACAAGATAGCACAGCTGCAGAATCAAGTAAGTGAATTAATGCCAGCGTGCCCTTCTCAATTCTGAGCTTCTGGCCTTCTGATAATGGCCAGGAGTGTTCCCCAGCACCGGGTCATGACTCATGACCTATGATGGGATGACAGAATGAGGACAGCCGGTTATGTGCATGCATTTAATCAATTTGAGATTTTTATCCGAAACTAATGATGTAGTTAACGTAACATCCTTGTGGTTCCAATATGAAATCCATGCACTTGCTGGAAAGTCCCAGCCTTCCCTGTGTAGGTGATGGTGAGCACACAGTGGGAGCATGACATGTGCCAATCTATATTTTTCACCAAATGTCTATTTACAGTATTTCAATTATACATGATGATAATAGCTTTACCTAGAGCTTATTGTAGATGTAGAACGTGTCCCCTCCTTCCAGAGGGGAAAAGAAGGGTTTCATGTTTGCCACTGATGGTATAAATATAGGCAACCCCTGATGTGCCACACCTCACATGCGCTGTAATGGGAAGGAAGGGATGCTCGTTATGATGTTGTGACAACAGTCTTATGGGCAGCAGTGTAGTCATGAGTCATGCTGAGCAGTGTGTCACCTCAGAGAATGGCCAGTCACGTGACCGCGTGTGACTCATTCACGGCATTGTGAAAATTCAAGCACAGGAGTATGCGCATTGCATGCAGTAGGAAATGTGTAATGTGTTTAATCATGCGATGAATGTATACATTTATACAGATTTTGTAGCTGCTGTGCTATAGATGCAAGATGAATTTCAGTCATCTGACAATGAAGTATTATTTGATTTAATCGACTCTAAAAACATTGCCCGCCCTCTAACCCGTGTCCACATTGATTGGCAGCTGGAAGAGGCCAATGACTTGCTGCGAGCGGAGTCGGACACGGCGGCGCGCCTTCGAAAGAACCACACGGAGATGAGCAAGTCCATGAGCCAGCTGGAAGGCCTGAACCGCGAGCTGCAGGAGAAGAGCCGCGCCGCCGACAACACCAAGCTGGCGCTGGAGAAGGAGCTGCTGCAGCTGCAGAGCACGCTGGACTCCGAGCGACGCAACTGCAGCCAGGGCTCCGAGGAGATCCGCGAGCTCCAGGGTAACAAACTAGCTGTCCTCCGGGCCCACATTGCCATCACGGCTGCCTCGTCCTCACACACACACACGCACGCACGCACGCACACACACACACACAGATGCACTCAATCCTGTGTTTTGGCAGACCACGTACAAGTCTGTGATGGTACCACGAGTGGCTTGCGTGCTAATGTGCATAATTAGAATGTGGAGCCAAAAGCCACCATGAGCTGGGCTACCAGTGTCACCCTGATGTGGTGTAGTCGGCGGCTTTTAATGGGATGGTCCACCTCTTATAGAAGTTCAGTCTGGCTGCCAAAATGAGACCAGGACAAGTCTTCTGACAGTACTGATGTTTCCCATATCATAGTTTCTTAAAGGAGCACGCCAATGTTTGGAGAAGTTAGCTTATTTACTAACTGTAGGCTAACTGGTATAACCCAGTTCCAGTGAAGTATGCAAAGCTAGGCTAACGGTGTCAGACCGGGTTATTGCATGCCCAGAGAAGAGAAGGGTAAGGTAAGAGAAAGGCTTTTATCTAACTCTCAGGTATACAGCAAATAAGCTAAAAAGTTGGTGTGTTATTTCAAGAGTTGTTCTGCTGAATGTTCTCCAAGAAAGGCCTGTTGGACAAGAAGTGGTGATGCTGAATGTAATGTATTGGTCAAGAAGTGGTGATGCTGAATGTAATGTATTGGTCAAGAAGTGGTGATGCTGAATGTAATGTATTGGTCAAGAAGTGGTGATGCTGAATGTAATGTATTGGTCTTGCAGCACGGATTACCGGTCTGCAAGAGGACAACAAGAACTTGAAGCTCAGTTTTGCCAAAGTTGAGGCAGAACGGAAGCAGGCACAGGAGAGGAGCAATAATCTGGAGAAGGTAAACCCATCTGAACGCTGATGACTGTGTGTGTGTGTATGTTGTTGAACTTTAATATCCTACCCGTTAGTAGGTGATCCAACATGATGGCTGACCACAAGGATTTCCTTGTCTTTGTAGGAAAAGAACAACCTGGAGATTGACCTGAACTACAAGCTGAAGATAATGCAGCAGCGCCTGGACCAGGAGTTGACTGAACACAAGGTGACCCGAGCACAGCTCACAGACAAGTACGAATCCATTGAGGAGGCCAAGTCAGCTGCCATGCACGGTATGTATCTCTCTCTTTCTCTTTCTCTTTCTCTCTCTTTCTCTCTCTCTCTCTCTCTCTCTCTCTCTCTCTCGCTCTCTCTCTCTCTCTCTCTCTCTGCGCTGTGTGTGTGTCTTTCCGTCCTAGCATGCCCGCCGCCTCACCACCTGAGTCAGTTCACCACACCCACAGGCCGAATCTGAGAGCGATCTTGTGAGCAGTCTGCTGCCGCTGACGTGCCCAGACACTGCAGAGCTACTCTACCATCTTCATCTGGCGGCTGTTCCCCTTAGATCCGTGTGCTTCCTCATTTTGATATGTCCCCATATGTCCAGTTGTGACATGCTAAATGCATATGCTATATATTCTGTGTGTGTGTACGCACATGCATGGCTTCACTATCTGGTAGGGGTCTGGTTCATAGATTCACTGTTTTGAAGCATCTGGTGTGGGATGGCACCATTCAGACCTAGTTTCCCTCTTATGGTGATGTGTCCCCCTCTCTCCCCCTGTGGCGTGCAGCTGTGGAGCAGAAGGTGTCGGAGGAGAGCGTGGCGCGCACGCGGGCGGAGAGCCGCGTGGTGGAGGTGGAGAAGCAGTGCTCCATGCTGGAGTTCGACCTCAAGCAGTCGGTGCAGAAGATGGAGCAGCTGATGAAGCAGAAGGAGCGGCTAGAAGACGAGGTGAGGAGTCGAGCGCAGATAACCCAGTTTAAAAACAAACAAGCAAAATCTAACATTTACCTTTTACTAGATGTTTGAATGGTCCAAAAAGACAATAGAGTGGTGTCCTTGTTCTGGTGGAGCCAATGCACTACACTTGAGCCGCGATGATTTGCTGAGGCTTTTATCCACAGAAGACCAGATTTGGTCTGGTATTGGAGACTAGATTGGGACTGTAGGCTGCTCCTGATCTCAGTTCTGGTGGCGTTGGTGTGTGACGATCTGTGTGTTTGGTTCCCCCCACCCCTCAGGTGAAGGCCTTGCGGGTGCAGCTGGAGCAAGAGTCGGGCAAGCGGGCTCTGACCCAGAGCGAGCTGAAGAACTGGACAGTGGAGGCGGACCGGCTCAAGGCGTCGGAGAAGCAGCTCAAGCAGGAGATCAACGCTGCGCTGGAGAACAAGCGCTCCCTGGAGTTCCAGCTCGCCCAGCTCACGAAGTAAGGACCCTTACACTGACACGCACACACACCCTGCACTCACTACGCTCAGGTCCCACTGCAGGCTCATCTTTCCGCCTCGCTGTAGGTGTGACACACACACACACACACACACACACACACACACACACACACACACACACCCTAATGAAATAGTCCATGCAGTTTCTTGCCTCAGGGTTGTCCCAGAGACGCTTGTTCCACTGCATTCACATCTCTGTTCAGCCTGTGACCCGTTTCCCTCGTGTCCTTTTTTTCCCCTCTCGACACATTGCACTTAACTAGTCCATTACTGGTCATTATTGCAGAAAAGGCTATTATTCCAGCTTATAGTCAAACACTGCCAAAGCTGCGAACTGCCAATATTTACACCACAGGATTAGGGATTACTTCATGTCTGACTCCGCCCTGGCCCACGCTAATCCCCCTGCCCCCGGCCCTGTAATACCTGTCTGCAGCACCAGGAACAATAAACCAGCCTGCCTTCTGCAGCCGCTTAACGGCCGCATTTGTACTACTGTTGGGGTAGGGGGGACACAGTTGGCATGTGTCCGGAGTGGGATGGAGTGTGTGTTGAGATGGAGTACGTTGACAGGTTTCTGATGGAGTCCGGTTCTTTTTTCAGGCAATATAGGGGGAACGAAGGACAGATGCGAGAGCTTCAAGACCAGCTGGAGGCCGAACAGTATTTCTCAGTAAGCACGCCGTTCCTTTCCTTCCAGTAGTCACAAGTAGAGAAGCGTGACAAAGCAGGTGCTCGAAATACTTGTTGCTCATCCATCAGCTCTATTAAGTGTGAACTGGTTTCTCTGACAAAAAAAAAAAACCTCATTAATGATTAATTAACGCTTAAGACATGGCAAGTGTGTGTGGAATTTCTTATTGCACATTCCAAATAGCCACACGTCTCTTTGCTAGAATCTCATGCTGCATCACTGATGGCAAGTCATGCGTGATTCAGATTGTCCCCTCACCTTTGTCTTCCCTCTCTCCCCCCTCCCTCCCTCTCTTCTTTCATTCAGACGCTTTACAAAACTCAGGTGAAGGAGCTGAAGGAGGAGATTGAGGAGAAGAACAGGCAGCTGCAGGACACCCACAAGAAGGTGCAGGAGCTGCACAGCGAAAGGTGAGTGTTGTCTCCGCCGCCCCGATTGACCTCCGAATGACCCGACAATTCCAGTCAGGTCTTTCATGACGGCTACAGTAGCTCTGCAACTTCTCATCCACCCTGGAGCACAGATTATATGTTGCATTGAGACTAAGAGAGTTGCTGATTGGACAATCAGCGATCCGTGGCAAGATGCGGCTTGAATCACCTTCTAGTGAAATAGCGGTTGTGCTCTCCCACGTATGAGTCCGGCATGAATCAAAAGGGAATGGAAGCGCAGTTTAAGCGTGCTGTCATTCAGAGAGATTGACAGTACTTTCTTCTGCTGTCTTAACTAGTCACTTTAACTGCTATTTTGATTGTTAACTACAGTTTAAGAATGCATTAAAGTAGGATTACACAGATGTGTGCGATGTATGAGATATTTTTGATTAAAAAGGCAGCACGAGATGATGGCGGATGTGGCTGTCTGTGTGGCATTGCGTGCGTTTTTGGCTGGGGCTAAGGTCTGTGATGTGTGCTGTGTGTGTGTGTGTGTGTGTGTGTGTGTGTGTGTGTGTGTGTGTGTGTGTGTGTGTGTGTGTGTGTGTGTGTGTGTGTGTGTGTGTGTGTGTGTGTGTGTGTGTATGTGCAGGGACTCCCTGTCGGCCCAACTGGACCTGACGGTGACCAAGGCGGAGTCGGAGCAGTTGGCCCGGGCGCTGCAGGAGGAGCAGTACTTTGAGCTGAGCCAGGAGAACAAGAAGGCAATGGCCCGCCACAAGCAGGAGAGCGCCGAGAAGGACTCCACCATCGCCCGAGTCAGTGTCTCTTTCGCACATGCACACACACACACGCACACACACACTACTCTCACACACACACACTTGCACTCACAGGCTAGCTTACACATAAACATACACACACACACACAGTCAGTGTCACACAGGCTAACCCACACATGAACATAATGATACACACACACACACACACACACACACACACACACACACACAAAGTAAACACACACACACACACATAAACATACACACACTCACTCACAGATATCCACACGGACACAGTGCTAGCTGCATCCATAAATAGGTTTTACCACATAAAGTTCACTCCAAGACACCAGTAAAAACATACCAGTGTAGAACCCATACATACTACTCCCACAATAGAATCATACTATTTTGCTTTTGGTCTGGATCTGTTTGCCTACCAAACAATGCAAAGCAAAGGTTAGAGCCCAATCTCAGAGCGCTGTCTGAGTGATGCTTGTTCATCAGAATGTCGGTTAGCCCATCTGGAGACTGTTAAGAGCGGAGCAGTTTCCATGGGATGGTTGAAGTGTGAATGTTTTTTTTCCTTGTTAAATTCCCCCAGCTCGAGGAATCCAATAAAACCCTTACCAAAGACGTGGAGAGCCTCAGCAAGGAGAAGGCCGACCTGGATGACAAGCTGCGCGGTCAGACGGAAGGTAGTTATGGCATCTGTTACGAGAAACGTGTCCCCAATCTCCCTCTCTGTGTCGCGTCCTTCTTTGAAACTGAGTGCCCTGTCCAAAATCTTCTTCTCACACTTCTGCAGAGTATGAGAACCAGAAAGAGGAAATCACTAACTCGATCAAGGCCAACTATGAGAAGGTGCTCAACACGGAACGAACTCTCAAGACCCAGGTACGCTTGACCAAATCAACCAGACTCTACTCAAGCACCTAAACAGCAGGCTGCATGGTATTTCTGGGTTTGGAGGCTCTTCTGAGAAATATGACACTTCTCAGGGGATCAGTCTAAACACTCTCTGTAGATATTTAAGAGTGTTTAATTTAATTTAATTAAATATTCCCATCCATGGTTTGTGATAAATGGTTTTATTTGAAGCCGTTTAATGACGTGAAGCCTCTCCTCATTCTGACCCTCCTGCGTCCCCTCTCGCCCTTGCAGGCGGTGAACAAGCTGGCGGAGATCATGAACCGGAAGGACATGAAGCTGGACCAGAAAAAGAAGGGCAGCACGGCCGACCTGCGCAAGAAGGAGAAAGAGAACCGCAAGCTGCAGCTGGAGCTCAACCAGGAGAAGGAGAAGTTCAACCACATGGCCATCAAGTACCAGAAGGAGCTGAGTGAGATGCAGGCGGTGAGCTCCTCTCCTCTCCTCTCCTCCCTCCGCAGCTCTCATCATGCAGCTCAGTACATAGGCTCCACTTTGCATGCCACTACTAGAGTAGGGAGGCTAATTATTTGACCGGGCGTTAAGGCTAGTGTTGGCTGACTGTCTTACTTCATAGGATTAATATTTATTATGCTTTCACCACTTCAAAAAAGATTCTTTTTTGTGTGTGTGATCTGCTTTTTTTTTATAATCCTAAAGCAGCATAGTGATTTTTAGTCACCGATGGTGTTGTGGTGGGTACTCTGTATCTAGCTGTTATTCAGCTCCTAGCTGCACCTGACTCATGGGAAGAGTCGAGACGCCGGTACACTCCTCTCCTTAGCTGGCCCAGTGCTCTCCCTACAGTAGATAGATTAGATAATGCTTTATTGTATTATATTGTAAGACACGTTTGAAACATTTTTTTTGTGTCTATATAGCATGGCAGCTCCATTTTGTGAAAATACAAATAGAAGGAATAAGACTTGTTACATAAATACATGAAGACTCATAAAATGACATGTTGACCACATGATTAAATACTACACAATCCTCCTGCAGCAACTGGCCGAGGAGAGCACATACCGCACAGAGCTGCAGATGCAGCTGGACAGCAAGGAGAGCGACATCGAGCAGCTACGCGAGCGCCTCAACGACCTGCAGCTGCGAATGGACAACTCCAGCGTCACCAGCCTGCAGACGGACGAGACCGACAGCAACATTGCCGGTAAGGCGCCCCCTCACACACACATGCGCACAGTGGGAAGCCCCGCTGTCATGTGTTGCCCCTCTGGGGGCATGTTGACCAAGAGGAACCAACGTGGACGAGGACGCACCCTCGTCTACAAGATGCGTCCTGTTTTTGGTGGTTGCTGTAATTTGGGCACTTTGTAATTTCTAGTTTATAGTTTATAATCACAGGCTGTTACTGTTAGTGTTAATGAACCCCATGCTTGGCTACGTGTCCATGTGGTAGTCGTTAGTCGTTAGTGGGGGTGATTCCTCTCCTGATGAATGCTCATCTGCTGACAGATTCAACATGGAGAATCAGTGGGCCCCGTGTTGCATTTCCTGCTCCAAGTGCCCATCTGTGTTGCATCATGCCATCTCCCCTCCACAGCCTACATGTTTCAGATTCCTCTCAAATTGTGGGTTTGCTTAGTCAGGTTGCTTTACACCTCAAGTCTTCTTAGCCTTGGATTACAAGTTCTCCCAATAAATATATGTGTGCTGTTAACCTAGGGTGCTTGCACAGGTTTGGAAAATTTAGAATTAAGTATATAATTGTGGATTAATTTCATTCAGACCTGGAAAAGTATGGAAATCTGGGTGAAAATCTAAAGGTTTTGCTCAATACATACAAAAAGAGAATGCACACAAATTGTGTTTATCCTAAACACATAAGTTCAGGATCTCAACAGAATCATAAACTTGTCCTACAAAACTACAGAAATAGGTCTTAAAGAAAAAGAAATAATAATAAGAAAAGGGCAAGCCCAGTCATTTGTATACTAGAAATAGTCATGTAAGTAGATAGCCTGCTAGTGTCCTCTCACTTCAGGCAAAGCAGGGTGTCATTAATTTGTAATTTCTCTCTGCCCTGCGATGCCTTGGCTATCAACCATTGCTAACCTCCCATGAATTTCTGTTCCCTTTTTCCTTGTTTAATGTATAACGCTAGTGGATTAGCGTCACATTTGGATAGATGGCACATTAACCCAATGGTAGACACTAGACAGAGTGTAGGGCGTAGGGCTCCCATGTCGGCAGGTGGATGCTGTACATTTGACTGCTGATGTCTTATGTGTTCAACTCCTCTTTCATCTCTTGTTTCCCTCCATCTCCAGTCCTTGCTCCCCTTCTCTCTGTCTGCTGTACTTTGTCTTCTCTGTGAGTAGCTTGGAGTCCGGGAGGCTTTCCTCATGCCTGGCCTGTGGTGATGATGACACTCTGAATGTTTCTGTTATGAGTGATTTTTGTTGTGGTTGCGTTGGTTGTTTTCTGGTGGAAATGCCGTTTTTTTGTCCTGTGTTTGTGTTCAGTGATGCATTTGAAAGTGTTGGTCCCAGAGCGACATGTTGTAAATTATGAGCCTGATACATCAAGGGTTTGCCAAACTCGATTTGATGTCTAGCAGTGTGTTGAGTGGCAACAGTTATAATGTGCTAATTGAAACCCCCTGTAGACACTTCAGCATGGAATATATTTTAGAATAAATCATAATTCTTTCTTTCTTTCTTTCTTTCTTTTCTCTCTCTCTTCCTCTCTCTCTGATGAATAATATATTAGTCACCCCTTTAGTGCTTCAGTATGGCTTCATTTAACATTTAAAAGTCAACTAACTTCACATTTTATCTTCATATATTTGCTAAACCATTTCTCTGCTCCGCCAGAATTTCTGTATTTGTTTTCACTTAACAATGCTCTGTTGACATTAGAGCCCTGGCCTTTTGAAGAAGCCCAACTTCTCCCAAAGCAAAGACTGCAGGCCCTTCACCTGCCAGAGCTGCATTCTGCTCTCTGTACTTTTCCTGTGTGTGTTTAACCTCTGGCTCTGAGCACCTTTCAAAAGTGTCTAACACTCCCACAGCCACTTCTGCTTTTTGCACCATCACTTCTTTTTGTGTCTCAACACTGTAGTGTTCTGTCAGCATGCCACCAACCACCAGTGTGTGTGTGTGTGTGTCCTGTGAGAATGAACCACCCTAGTCTCATACACTGACAGAGTCTAACTGCTGCTGCCTCACAGCACGCTCTTGGGAGTTGACTGGTAACAGTTTAATATAGCGGTCGGTTGCGCCGCTGGTTGTGGCCTTTGAAAGTGCGCGGAGGACGAGGACAGAGGCTGCTTTCAGCTACCACAGCAGCCCGCCTCTCCTCCTCCACCGCCACCAAAACAGGAAGTCTTTGTGCTCGGCAGTCGGCTGAAGATGATTGGATTGGTCGCGCCCCGGCTGTGGCGTCGGCGAGGGTGACGTGATTGTTTTAAGTTCCTGTGCCTCTGCTCAACGGTTGTCAGAGGGCGGAGGTAGCATGGCTCCAAGTGTGAGACCGTAACGTACCTGACGAACGCATACGTGCAGGCGCGCACACACACACGCACGCACACACGCACGCACGCACGCACACACACAGTGTGTCTGCCGAGCTCAAAGACCAGGCAGACGGAGTGGAGGCCGATTCTCTGCAGCAGGCTTATTGTTATGAAGAGTGATCTAACAAGGCTGTACAGATGCTTGATTTATTTTTATATAATTTTTTTTATTTATTTTATTTTATTTATTTTTTGGAGCATGTTGTTGTCAGGAAGTCTGGAGGTAGACAGTCCTCTTACATGCCTTTTTCTGTTCTCCCTCTGCAGAATCCAGAATGGAAGGCTGGCTGTCGATACCGAACCGTGCTAACATAAAACGATATGGCTGGAAAAAGCAGGTAACATCTCTCACTTCTTAATTTGTTCGTAAGTAAGCAGTGGTTATTTCCAGTGTTTGTCCAGGCAGTATGAAGACGTTTGTGTTGCTCATGGACAGTTTCAATATTACTTCAGGTGGCACCTGGACCCCCTGTGTGTCTGTGTTGAAGTGGTATGAAGGAGAGCACAGCTACTGCAGTGCCTCTGTTGATTGCCGCTCTTAATCCAGTTGCCTTTGCTTTCTCGCAGTATGTTGTGGTCAGCAGCAAGAAAATAATCTTTTACAATGATGAGCAGGACAAAGAGCAGTCCAGCCCCTCTATGGTACTTGATATCGAGTGAGTATGATGCATAAGGACCTACGGTCAGATCTTGTCTTGTCTTGTCTCATTTCTTTGTATCCATTTGGACCTGGGACATGTCAGCTTTGTAATGGGTGTTGTCGCTTTGTGTTTGTGTCTCTAGCAAACTGTTCCACGTGCGTCCGGTCACGCAGGGTGATGTGTACCGAGCGGAGACTGATGAGATTCCCAGGATATTCCAGGTGAGTGTGTTTTATCCACATGCCTCTGATGGAGGAGAGTGTGTGTCTGCTGGAAATCGGTCTTTCTCTCTGCCAGTTAAAGTATTTGCCAGGTAATTCTTACTTGAGCCCCTTGGCCACCCCATTCTGCCCCCTCTGAAGAAACTACAAACTGCAGTTTTACACTATTTCTATCAGTTATCTAAATCAGTGGTTCTCAAAGTGGGGTCTGCTATCCCATAGCCAAGGGGTCCGCAAAATAATTTGCTTTAAATGATAACGTTGAGGTTTATCATTTTAGAAATATGTATCTACAGATGACGCCCCTTTTCACCCATAAAGCAAGCAAATTTCCTACTGCTGTTTGGTTGGCTTATTTGTCAGCTAGCTAGCTGATGAATGTGTAGAAATGTTTGAGTCAATCCATGTCAACAAGTGATTCAAAGTCCCAAATTGACAAAATACCAAGTTACACACCTGCCAGAAAGCACGGAATAGTGGAGCTGGCCACAACTTCGGAGAATACAAATAGCATGCTTAACTGTTACAATTATGAAGGGGTCCTCAGAAAATATTCTCCAAAAAACAATGAGAACCCCCTGATCTAGATGTTCCTCCTGACACCACCCTTTATTAGTTAATCTCACTAGAAGACCTCGTTTATGTGTAAAAGGACTAACAAAAATTGTGAATGATTTCTATTTAAATCTGTATATGCGTCTGTTACATTCCTGTCTGGCTTGGCTTTTTTTGACATCAGCTGGGTTGCTTGCCGCATGAGGGAAGCTTATCACTTGACTCGAACTCTGTTAGCACAGCAGAAACCACAGCTAACACCTAGCCCCACATTAATGTAAACAATGAAGGCTGGCCAGGATTATGCAATGCACAGCTGCGGACATATGTGACCTCTACTCCTGCTTAATCTCTGCCTTACATGTGTCTCTTGTGGATGCACTTCTCATAAAAATAGAATTCTCCTCTGCTGTAAAAAACAGTAAAAATGATCATGTTATGAATGTTGGATTGAGTCCACCTTTGCACTACTGTGTGTGGCGCTACCCCATGCTTAGATCATGAGGGCCTCTCCAACCAGCATGCCAGACCAGTAGCCAATCCTGGCATTCTGCACACACTGTGTTGAGGAATTAGAATTGATATTTCTCCTGCTCGATTGTATGGCCACTCGATTAATTGAGGGTATTATCAGAAAAACCTTAATAGGACCATTATCACAGGAGCGTTATTAATGCCAATGTAAAGCGTAATGTAAATGTCTTATTTATCGCACATTATGACGTGAGTCATTGATGCACCTCTACTGTCCTCGTCTCCTCAGATCCTTTATGCCAACGAGGGCGAGTGCAGGAAGGAGGCGGATATGGAGACGGTTCCCCAGGGTGACAAGACCAACTGTCTGCCCCACAAGGGCCATGAGTTCATCCCCACACTCTACCACTTCCCCACCAACTGCGAGGCCTGCGCCAAGCCCCTGTGGCACGTCTTCAAGCCGCCGCCCGCCCTCGAGTGCCGGCGCTGCCACGTCAAGTGCCACAAGGACCACCTGGACAAGAAGGAGGACGTCATCGCGCCCTGTAAAGGTGAGGAGAGCTGGAAAAATGCTTTGCATCTTGAACGCCTTGAAGTTATTGGTGCCTTGTGGAGTTTGCAGGTGTCTGGGATTTGTGTGCCAGTAAGGCTGTGGTATGTTAGTGATGTCTTAGGCAGCTGTGCTTTATATTGTGGTTGTTGGTTTGCTTTATAGCAGGGGTTTTCAACCAGTGGTCCGCGGCCCACTTCGGTCCGTGAGGACATTGCTGGTGTTCCCTGACCATGCATTCAGTAATGTAGTTTCAATGTGGGAATCAGTATTTTTATTCAGTGGTGGTTCTGGGATTGCGTAATTAGTTAGAATGGTGGTCCCTGGTTCACAATCAGTTGAAAACCCCTGCTTTATAGCAAAGAATATGCTACTTTTACCTCCCTTAAAAGTTTACCTCAATTTTTAGTTGAGAAATGAGAACTTTCACAGTTGACATGTTGGTGTATCTGCGTCTGTGTGTGTGTCTGTGTCTGTGTGATGCAGTGAATTACGACGTGACCTCAGCGAGGGATATGCTGCTGCTGGCCCTAACTCAAGATGAGCAGAAGAAGTGGATCGGTCACCTGGGCAAGAAGATTCCCAAGACTCCTCCCTCCACCTTCTCCAGGGCCTCCCCTCGCTCCATGTCCACCCGCTCCGTAGCAAACCAGTCCTTCCGCAAGAACCCCAAAAGTATCACGGGCAAGCCAAGGTAACGTTCATGCACCCCGACATGCACCACACTGTTTGATCGGTAAGCCACGCATTGCACTAACTTTTCTAAAGCCATGTATGATGGCGTGTGAAGACAAATGGCGCATAGTCTGCGCCTTCAAATATGATTCATGTTATCCAGCTGCAGTAGTTTCATGTTGGCATTCCTTGTTCAGTTAGTTTGAAAGGGAACTGATGCATCATCAAGATATCATTTTTAAACCTAGTTTAGTTTGACATTCTGATCCTAAATAGATAAGATGGACCAAAAGAATACGTTGCTGTTTCTTTGTAGTTTTAAATGTGTAAACCCAGTCCTGTGTTTTGTTTATGGCTCAGCGGTAGCTAGGAAAGCCTATGTCCTGTCTGGCAGGGCCAGAACCTCTGGATTGTTTGGTGACCCCGCTGTTTATCTCCTGTGTTGTCGCAGAAAGCAGTCAAGCATCAGACTGGCCGACTCTGAGCACGCAGACACAACATCCAGTACATGCTGACACAACTCGTCCTTGGCCACAGCTTATTTTCAGAGGAATCTTACTACCCCCACCACCACTACTACTACCCCCATGCATTGTCCATAGCCAGCTCCTCGTGGCCCCGCTCTCTCTCTCTCATGTTCTTAACCCTCTTGGGTGGTACTGTTTTGGGTTGCTCCTTCTCTCTCACTCACATCTGGGTCTGGCTCTCTCTCTGTGGTTCAATAGGGCACTAATGGTGCGTTGTCACTGACTCTAGATCAGCTGAGGGTGATCTGTGGTGTTTGATGTGTTCGGTGAGAGGACTGATGGAGGACTAAGAGGCTGCTGATCAGTACTGGGTTTTCATGAGCTGTTTTCACGCTGGACAGCTGCAGTCAGTGTTGTGCTGCCCCCTGCAGGACATGAAGCACAGTTGTTTTATGTTTATTTACATTTACATTTTATGAGATGCTTTTTCCAAAGCAACTTACATATGTCAATTATATTACAAGGGCATTGTTACATTGTCCCTGGAGCTACTCAGGGTTAAGTGCCTTGCTCAAGGGCACAATGGTGGAAGCCGGGAATTGAACTCACAACTTTTCTGACTACTGCATGCTAGCCCAGCTCCGTAATCACTACGCTACCTCCAGCCTGTTCACGGCTCAGTCACATGCATTACCCAGGAGCAGTCCAGTGTTAACAAGCTATGCCTGTTAATATACACCTATTCACAGAGCCATCACTTACTGGTCTCATGTTGGGACGCACCTTGGGTTTTGCTGTAACATAACTGAATGTTTCCACTTCTCTTGGGACATCTGGAGCTAGTTGAGTCTTTATTTACAGCTTGGAGAACCCAACAGAGTATAGAGCCCTATATTGTTGGTATTTGTTTGTTTGCTTTAGGAATTGGATCATTGAGGTATAATAGCTTAATAAATACAAAATATTGCATACAGCGGCTTTGACTAACCCATTGTGTTTGCCTACTCCTTTAAAAGCGCTCTTATGGGACATCTGTTTTGTCTGCTTTCTTTCAGCTAACCATCTGATCCATTGGATTCTGTTGGGACTTTGTACCTATTATCCTTCAAAAAAGAAAAAAAAATAGAAAAGAAAACAAACAAAAAATACTCTCAAACCATTAAAAAAGGATTCACACAATTAACCTACACACACACACACTTTCTCACACACACACACACACACACTTTCACTCACTCAGAAGTTAATACAGAGACAGTTTGACCAACGCTGGATATTTGGGACCAGTGCCTGACACAAGGCATCCTTTCTTCTCCACTCCCTTCTCTCTCCCTCCCTCCTTCCTTCCCTCCCTTCATCCCGCCCTCTCTCTGCTTTGACTGGGATTCCTTTTCCTCCAACCTCTCCGCACCATCTCTGTCCTCCGGGCGTGAAGTGGACAGCAGGGACCTTGCTCTGACCTTGGGATGAGAGCCTAGGAAAGCGGCCCATCTGTCCCCAAGACTGAGCTCCTCTGTGCGGGCCTCAGGCGGACGCTGTGTGTGTGGGGGGGGGTATCTGGCCTTTGGTGCATGCTCCAGGTCAATAAGGGAGGTCTTATGCAATAGGGTGATGCAACAGGGGAAGAGGGGGATATCTGGGGGTGCTAAAACTGGGTTATTTTCTTCTGCCCGGGATCAAAAACTGTTGTGAGCGAGCATACCTGTTTTCCATCTCAACGGATTTAACATGCCTTCTTTTCATGAACTCGGGCTGCCTTAATGTTTCTCTCCCTTCTAAGTCTAAAAGGAAATGCGATATCAAACAGAGTATTTGGGTACTGAGTATGTGTGCGTGTTGTATTTTTTGATTCCTTTTTTTTTTTTTTTTTTTTTTCGAGGAGCATGCAAGATCATCATTACAATTCTATGCATATTAGAATAATAATTATTGTTGTTGTTATTATTATTTTTATTATTATTATTATTATATTTGCTCCAAGCCATAGGAATCCCCATTGTAATGGCATCAGGAGACCTAATGAAATCTTAATAGAAACCATTGACATTTTGTTTGTTCATTTGGGTACATTGTTCCTTTACGTGTGTTATTTTGTTTTTTGTCTCATTTTTGTTTCTTTTTTTTTTGTAATGTATTGCCTTACATTGGTTCATAGAAAATGGTTCAAAAGGAAACATTAAGTTAACAAATGTAAAACTGCACTGTTTGAATTGTAAATTATTTGTAGAAGACTTAACTGGTGTAGCATTTGGCCCACCTAGTGCCTTAATTTTTGGATAACGATTTTACTGCCATATCTGTCTGTGTTAAACTCCAAACAAGACAAATCTTAACTCTGTATCTTTTTTAAAAAAAAAAACAAAAGGGTTATCTTCCACGTTGTGGTTTTATTGGAACCTCTGGTGTGAAATGGAAAAGTCCTTCATTTATTTTCAACAAGTTGCATATTATATCAACCAAAGTACCAGAGATGAGTAAGTATCCTGTGTTATGGATAATGTACCCTAATGAAGGCAAGGTTCCCCTCCATGAACTCTTCCCATTATTGCCAACATAATCAGATGAAATGGGTAACTTCCTGTCTTGTCGACACAAACCCCCTCAGTGTATATAATCAGACACAAAAGATCATGAATACCTCCACAGTTATCAAAAATGGGTTTTACATACGTGTTCAGTAAAAGAAGCACTGGAACTATGATCTCTTCTGTTTTGTCTTGGATGACTTGCATGTTTCATTGCATTGGAGGCCGCACTGATGGATATGTGTCAATAAACATATCTTTATCTATCGTTTAAAATGTCTTTTCCGTTGTACTACACTTTTGTTCCCGTTTACAGGCAAAGCTTCACAATACCTGTAATTTACAGGTGTATCTCTTTGATGGGAACTGAGATGACTGGGTCGCATTGTGTAAATTAAGGTTTAAAGGAAGATGCCAACTGGGAAACTAGAGGCAGTACCGAGGAACTGCAAATTGTGCTTGCTCAGGTGCGGTTCACCATGGGAGCAAACAGTGAAATATACTTGAACTCTACTTGATCCAAGGATTCCAACGGTACCT
This sequence comes from Alosa pseudoharengus, assembly GCF_046254945.1. NCBI lineage: Eukaryota > Metazoa > Chordata > Actinopteri > Clupeiformes > Clupeidae > Alosa > Alosa pseudoharengus. Next base: position 6,550,175 of record NW_027468663.1, read on the forward strand.
CATTTTTTTAAATCAGGCATACGGGTCAAAGGTTACATGCATTAAAGGTCCTCTGTGTAACATTTTCAGTTGTTTGTTAACAAAACATCAACATCTCCCATTCATAAATGTGGCCCCATTCATGTTTAATTACCACCACCACCAATTTGAAGCCTACCTTTTGCTTTAGAAATCCTCATTTACATTTACATAGCGCAGTGTCAACTCTCCATATATGTGTGCCATTTTAAAATAACGGTGGCCAGTAAGGGACATATGCGTAATACAGCCCTTTCTTTGGCGCCTGCATGCATAGAAAAAATATTAGCTTGTATTCATCTGCAGAATTTCCCTACATTCAGCAATGTAAGTTACAAACCCATTTTCTACAAGTCTTATGTCTTCCTAACATTCCGACATTGAAATTGTATTTTCCAACGAAATAGATAAAGAGAAAAATAACTTTGTGATCGGTCACCTTCTCACTTGATCTCTAGTTTCTAGACCCAGAGACAGTTGACAAACTAACCTAAAATAGTTTTGCCAGAACTAGTAGACTACCACAAAGTTGCTGAACGTGTGTTATTTCAGAGTTGGTCCGGTGGCGATACCTCAAAAAAGGTCTTTGGGCAGGAGCTGGCCAAATATTAGGGACCCAGGAATAATAAGAATCATTAAGAAGAAAATTTAAGAACAATAGTGTGCTTTCAGCAAGCACACTAATTAGCTCATTTGCTGTCTTCCCCCGAGTATTCACTGGAATCAGACTGGGTTATTGCAAAAACAGAGAAGAAATTAGTAGTATGTATCCTCCTATCTAACTCGGGTTGACTGCAAATAAGCTTATTTCCCAAAGAGTTGTTGTGTTCCTTTAAGAGTTTGCTTTTACTTCACAGCTGTTAATAATGTTAATACAATAAATTGCTAAGACCTGGAGAAACTACATTTATACTAGTAAATACTAAGTATTGTTGCCAGGTCAGCTTATTGGGGTTATCCCATTGCGTATTCATTTTTGAAAGTGTTTGCCTGTCACAGCCAATCATATTCAACGGTGAAGCTGCCAAATCTGGAAGTGAGCTCATATTGGATTTAAATAAAAACACGTGTTTTCAAAGGTCACAATTTCAGGTTTGCCCATAACAGCCAATCAAAATTGCCGCCAAACAGGAAGTGAGCTCATATCTCAGCAACTCTTGCATGTATCAAAAGTATACTTAGTACATGGGCTTCAGACCCCATTGGGAGGACGCTCAAGAAATGTGGTGACCTTTGACCTCTAGGGGCTGCTGCAATTAACAGAAATGCATTTTGGCTTGTAACTTTTGACGTGTTTGAAATTAAAACTTACCACAGTGGTGTCTTAATACTGTTCAGTCTGAGCCTTAGATATGTCTTGATTATTGAAGCCATATTCACAAGCGTTCGTCCAACACAGCCAATCAAAATTGGTGGTGAAACCGCCAAACAGAAAGTGACCGTATTAAGTATAAGTATACTCTTTTGATCCCGTGAGGGAAATTTGGTCTCTGCATTTATCCCAATCCGTGAATTAGGGAAACACACTCAGCACACAGTGAGGTGAAGCACACACTAATCCCAGCGCAGTGAGCTGCCTGCAACAACAGAGGCGCGCGGGGAGCAGTGAGGGGTTAGGTTGCTTGCTCAAGGGCACTTCAGCCGTGCCTACTGGTCGGGGTTCGAACCGGCAACCCTCCAGTTTCAAGTCCGAAGCGCTAACCAGTAGGCCACGGCTGCCCCGTATTAGACAGGTCATCTGCTGGAAACATTAGGCCTAGTTTTTGGTCAAAGTTTTCTCCATGGATTCCTGGTCAGAACCCCTATTGGAACAGATTAAAACTTGGGGCATGTTGAATTTTATCCAAAAATCCAATATGGCCGCCGTATTCCAAAATGGCACATTTTGGTAAAAACAGTGTCATTTTAGCAAAAAACTGTTCTTTTCTATCAAATACATATTTACAGAGGTTAACTGATGATTTTAAAACCCTAAGTATTTTTCTAACAATTTTAAATCATTAAAAAATTATAATTTTGTCAGATATTTGTCAAATATCAGAAATCATCAAATTTTCTTCAAACATAAACCTCTCACAGGTTAAATACAGTTCAGTACCTTAACTTAAACAGATTAAAACATGGCATTTAGACATTTTCCCAAAAACTCTATAAATTCAATAATATGGCCCCAGCCGTGGCGCAACTGGCTGGGGCACCTGCACCATACGCCGGCGACCCGGGTTTGATTCCTGCCCCGTGTACGGTGTTCATTTTAGGACATCCTCAGACTCAGGTGTCAGACTCAGAAAAACATTGGTCATCTTTAGACAAAACTGCCTCAGCGTCAGAAAAAAAAACCTCTGTCATCTTCAGACAAAACTGCCTCAGCGTAAGAAAAACCTCTGTCATCCTCAGATAAAACTGCTTCAAACCAAACTGCCTCAGAAAAACATCTCTAAGGAGTCAGGTCTCAGAAAAAACGCTGTCAGAAAAAGTGGAGTCAGATCTCAGAAAAAACGCTGTCAGAAAAAGTGGAGTCAGGTCTCAGAAAATCAGGTCTCAGAAAAAACAGAGTCAGAAAAAACTGAGTCAGACAAAAAAGTCTCAAATGAAAAGTTATTGTGGGGACAGAAGAAGACGACGGATACAGAACGGTGAGTTTATTATTATGCTTAATTCATTTATTCTGTCACTGGCATGTTATATTTGGTGCTTGGTTAGATGTACAAATTATAAGTAAAGGTAGAAAGTGATCCAATGGTATACACATTGTAGGAAATCCATGTATGTAACCTCACTTCGCTAGTAACATTAGCAGCTGCTGTAAGGCACATACCGGAGTAAGCTACGTACTACATACAGCAAAATAATTTGTTTTTCGTAGGACTACGGTACATTCAATGAGCTAGGGAAAAGTTGGGTTAAACATTTTTCCACCACGAAAGTCCAGAACGACACCTGGACCATTATTTCTTACTTTTGCTAACCGTTTCCCAGTTGTACACTACCTACCAGTAAGAAACCTGCATCATTATCATCACATCATTATTCCCAAACCCCCATAAAGACAAATGTGCTATGCCATGATGTAATACCATATAATACCATTATGATAATACCATTACATGAAATAGGTACCAACAACAAGGCACATTTCTCTAAATAAGTTAAGATAACATCTCATATCAAATTAATTCAACAACGCTGCAGTTATTGTCCCCTGGGGATTACATTTCAAGTACCTGTCTTATTATGTCTGTCTATTATTGTTGTGCAATGACAATGACAACTGCTAACGTTTTATAATGGTATTATATGGTATTACATCATGGCATGTAATACCATATGGTATTTATGGGGGTTTGGGAATAATGATGTGATGATAATGATGCAGGTTTCTTACTGGTAGGTAGTGTACAACTGGGAAACTGACTCATTCCACTAACGAGTTACCACTGAGGAAAAGAGTCTTGAATTTGATCTAGCGTTTATGGCTGGTCGACACAACAGATGCTCATCAGGTGACCCCAGTGAGTGGTTGGGGATGTACAGCTGGATCATAGAATTGAGATAGCCATAAGCAGATCCAGAGTGTCCTATAGGCCAAGGTCTATTATAAGGAGTCAAGGTAGAATAGGAGAGGAGTTGCCTCAGTTTTTGAGAGATGAAGTTGAATGTGTCGGTCTGTCATCCAGACTGAAATATCAGGCATGCAGAAATCTGAAGGGAAACCTCAGGTGGTAAAGACAGGTAAAGCCGATAGCAGTGAGTCAAATCCATGGGAGTGAATGGTCTCATCCAAGGAAGTGGTGTAAATAGTGCCCTAATACTGATCCTTATGGCACACCTGTGGTGAGATCATGATACTTTCATACAAGACACACTGAAAGAACGCCCTTTAAGGTAGGATTCAAACCAAGATCTTTCCCAGAAATTCCCTGTTCAGACAGTGTAGAAAGGAGAATGCCATGGTTTACAGTATCAAAGGCTGCAGGTAAGTCTAGTAGAACTAGATGTACCGCATAGCGGTACAAAATATGACCGCCGCTCAGTCCTGTACATCCGTTCCGCGAAAATAAATCACACTTCAATTTGTCTCCATATTTTACTCCATCCCCCACTCTTGAAACTTTTGTGTATGCTTGTTTGGCATGCCTGAGTGTGTGTGTGTGCGGCTGCACAGAAAGTAGCCTACTGGTGCTGAAAAGGTGAATAGATTGTAGAATAGCCAAAGAAGATGTAGCATTGTTATAAAACCTTTAAAATCTTAAACAATCACAAGTAGGGCAGTTCATCACAGTTCATCCATTGCAACTGGATTGATGAAAGGTCACTTACACCTGTAGGCTACATTGTATTTGGGAAAAGCAAAAGGTATCAGCATAATGTTATTTATTTATTTATTTATTTATTTATGAACAAAAACATCTCTGTCAGTTCCATGCCGTTTTCAACAGCTATCAAAAACAAAGGTCATTTTTGGATGGATGGATTTTTTTGTGAATGTTTCTTCTTCTACATAAGATTTTAGTCATCTTTAGTTCATGTAATACTTTATTGTCAATGCACAAATTAAGTAACAGTCTGAAACGTTATTGTTAATGCACAAATTAAGTAACAGTAGTCTGAAACGAAATGCTGTTTTACATCTAGTGGTGCAAATAACTGACATGTCCAAATGGGCCTTGATGAAATGCGTCGCTAGACTGTTCATACACATTTTAACGGGCCAAAGTTGAAGAGCTGTTGTCCGTTATTGTTCGTGCAAATATAGGCTGATTCATGTTCCCTTGCATTGTGTAACTGAGGTCCATGGCTAGTCTGGCTTTCACCAGACCAAGCTCAATCTTTTAAGAAATCAAAAAATAAATAGCGGGCAGATCAGGCTGGGTTCACCAAGCCTAGTCAATAAGCACCCGATATTGTTCACGCTCTGGCTATTCTAAATGCAAAAATGCATCAGGGAGTTATGACAAAACTGTAACTAACCAACTAGATCCTAATAGAAAGCTGTTAGCTTCCCTAAGCTACAGGTAGGCTTATAAGGTAGGCCTATTTACAACATAAATTGTCAATATAGGCTATGCTGGCGACACAAATAAAATCTCCTTTGGAAACCAATGGCTTACGCCTTACAGTATCAAGCGGACTTAAACTACCATATCGTGGCGAAAAGTTGTAATAAAATTCACGCAGCTCCATGAGTCAAGGAAAGCGCGAATGAAGTAGCCACTTCTAAATGGGAACCACTACACAGTAGCTTAAGGTGTGTTGCTAAAGCAGCCATAATGAAATGAAGGTGTCATTGTTTGGTTACTTCACACACACGTGCTTTTTAATTTCACAGACTACAACTACCAAGCTGGAATCAAAGCACATCGATTCCCCTCTCACACCCTGCACGCACTTAAAACAAAATAAACAGGCGTCTCATCTCATGCATGTATAGGCAAAACTGTATCAGACCGGTGTTCCAGTTTAGATGGTGAGCAGGTTAACTTGTGATATTTGCATAAAATCCGTGAATATTCAACAAGACCCTGCCTACTTGTTAACAACGCTTTGCTCTGCTTCCGCCCTTCCAGTGCTGGAGATTCACAATTTCACAAGCCTGCAGTGCACGACAGAATATGAAGCAAAATCTTGCCGAAAACATGCGGGAATCGCTATTTAGCCTATAATGCATGTCTGCTTAAGCATCCACACAAAATGTTGTGCAAACAGGAAATGTGTCAAAGTAAATCAGCGAAGGTTTTGTTGGGTTTCGAACATGAGTCTCACTGAGGCAAAATGTTCTAGGCAGTAAGCACTATCACCACTACACCACAGAGAGCAACGCTTGTTATTAGTCTAATTAGACTAGTCTACTAGCTTAATAGCTATCCTGATGTCCATGTTAACTGGTGATAGCCTATAACATGAGCACACACAGCGAATGCATGCCTTGAATAATGCAGATTAATTTTGCCTCAGTAATTTTGCATCACAAACAGTAACAAATGACCCCATCAGACGTTGCTCGTTTTTTGTGCAGAAAGCAAAAATTATGAAGATCACTTGGACCTCGAACTGCTCACTAAAATAGCAAGCTAGCAGCAATAGTCCACACTGCTAACCAATTGCACCACTGGTTATTTTGTATCTATGCAATAGCATGGTGTTCCTATTAAATGAATGTAGGTCTATGTTGTCTTGTGACAGCTTATTTGTCAATTGATCAAGATATTCATTATAGCAAACATCTAGGCTAAGTGAATGTTTTGCAACAGGCTGCTGAACGAGCAGTAAGTAGGCTAAACTATTTTCTAATTTTGGCTACATGGGAATCTGAAACAGCAACATCTGTCATCAAACTCTCTAGCTACATCAAAGTTTTGTAATATATGCTACCATGATAACCATTTTGTGTCGTCAAATTAGGACCAACAAATTAAATAATATTTAACTCGGAGAAAATAAGTTTCATGTGTTCACTTCAAATCATTAGACAGCTCACTCACAGCATAACTTCACCGAGACATGACACTAAGTTATGATAATTTTCGCACATGACTGACATATTTCATATTATTAACCCCCAAAACGGAATAAAGTGTTAGTGGGACATGCCAGTTTGTTGTACATCAGTTAGGTTTTGGTATGTGAGGCAAAGATGAACCTATTTTGTTGTTTTGAGGCTTGCATATGCCCATGTTAAATTGTGATGGCACCAGTTAACATGGGCGTATATTTCTCACTTATGTTAACCTGTGTTAACTTTGACTAACAGTTCAATATATACATAGCAATCTGGCATTGATTTCAGCGGCTCTTAGTGTAGTGGTATAGACGATGTAGAAGCTAATCCAGTCAACTTTCTTGTCCATGCGTGGTTCGAATCCCAGCTAGATCGCTAGTTTGAATTTTTTCCATTCATTCAGTATGTGTCATATTTGTGGATAATGCTTAAACGGACATGTATTAGACATACACTGGTGATGTTTTCAGCGATATCCGTTATATTGTCTCACTTGCAAACACTTTGTGAAAATGTAGCCTAATATAAACCTGCACTATCGGAGGCAGAGCAGATTAAGAAGTAGGCAGGGTCTTGTTGAATATTCACTGATTTTATGCAAATATCACCAGTTAAACTGCTCACCATCTAAACTGGAACACCGGTCCCAGATAGCAAAGGGGCGTTGAATCCACGTTTGTTTGAAGCGGCGGAGGTTGATTCAACGTGGATTCAACGCCCCTGTGCTATCAGGGGTGTAACGTTGGTAAATCTTCCATTGCACAGAATGATTTTTGTAGCACGTGCAACAAATGACAGTCGAAAGATACAATTACAGTGCTGCTATCAATTTGCTTGGTATAACCGCATTTATAGTTTTCTACAAATGCAATCAATCAAATTGGGCTCCATCACTCAACCAACGCTAACGGTAACATTACCTAGGTCCTTATTGATATTATAAGATTAACGTACCTGCAGTAAAAACCAAGCATGTCCGATAAACATCCTCAGATTTATTTCGGCTTCAAGAAGAAATGGGAATTACATTTCATGTGAACATCATCCTATCCTTATTAGACGTTCTCTGCGGTAAACTATAGTCCTTGTAGGAAGCGTCCATTGTTTTTCCAACCCACTTTTAACTTCCAACAAAATTACGTCTCACTGCAACGATGCGCCATCTAGTGGAAAAACGACTACTTATCGCCAATACTGGAAATGCAGCCATGATGATGATGATGAATATTTATTTTGGCTTTCTTTTAATCCTACTGAATTTGTAATTATGTATCGGCCATTCTAATACCGATAGTATGTGGGTGCCTGTGTGTGTGTGCATGTGTATATGTGTGCACCGCCATCTACAGGCCAATGAGTGTACAGTCACTAAATGTACACATAATCTAATTTTTTTAAGACCCCCCCATGGATGAAATTCTACGAAACTTGGCATACCCCCAGAGAATGCCAGGTCAATCATACACATAAAATTTGGTGCAGTTCTGAACATCTTAACTGAAGATAGGGGCGATTAAAGCAGAATAATATTGCATTTTCATTTTTTACCGGGGGGGTGCAAATCACAAATGAGTGATTATGGGCCAGATTGATGTGGGCCCTTGAGACCAACATACCATAAAAGATTCTTCATCCTCGGTGCCACGGTTCAGGTAGTTATTTAGGAAAAACTGCTTTTTTTGCGGTTCGAGAGGGCCCAGTTGCTCGAAATTCCAGTTGCTGGACAGCCTGGAAGAAAAGGTCACCAGAGACCTTCGACTCACTGCCTACAACACAGCAGAAGACGTTTTCCGTGTCCTTGAGAATCGCTATGGCAACCAGACCGCCATCGCCATCGAAATTGTGGAGGAGCTACAGAGGATGCCAGCCACAAGGAGTCATCAGCCAAGAAAGATTGTGGAGCTGATCCAAGCGGTAGAGAAGGCTCTGCAAGACTTGAGCGATCTAGGAGACACAGGAGCAATAAAAAATCCACTGGTCATAAACTCGATCGAAAGTAAGCTTCCGGACTCTCTGAAGAAGGAGTGGCTCATGTATGTGGCAGATAGTCGAAATGCTGTGACCCATGACAACCGATTTGACACCTTGTTGGCATTCCTGAAACAGCAAGAGAGGATTTATGAGCAGCTAGAGCAACTGATGGATGATGAGGCAAGGAGGGAAGCAAGACCTGAGTCTAAATATGCCAAGACAAGGGCCACCAAGTTGGATGATTCCCATTCAGGATGTGTAGTTTGTGGCGATTGGAAACACAGGACTAGGCTGTACTTCTGCCAGCAGTTTCGAGCACTAAAGCCTGTAGAAAGAGAAGCTGCAGTTAAGAAGCTAGGAGCATGTGAGCGGTGCCTTGAAGTACACGATGACCTGGCATTGTGTAAGCCCACCTTCCTCTGCAAACATCCAGAGTGCCAGGATGGACATGAGCCAGAACATCATTATTACTTGTGCCCCAACACCGACACAGGAAGAGGTGCAAGCCAGAAAAGGAGTGGATGTGATCCCGGGAAAGAAAGGGAAAGGTACACCGCTGACCAAGAGGACTTCTTGAGGAAACTCTCTCCAGAGCTTGCAAACCAGTGCAGAGACGTCTTTTCAAACACTGCCTCAAGAACCATGAGTATATCAACGGAGCAATCGAGCCTCCTCATAGGAAGTGGGATACAAGAATCGCCAGTCATCATGATGCTTCTTAAGGTAACTGCAAATGCTGGACAGAGAATTGGGGCCTTGATCGACTTGGCATCTGATACAAACTACATTACACACAGGGCTGCAAGAAGGCTGAACCTAAAGAGTGAAGATGTCACCCTAATTGTTCATGGTGTTGGAGGGATGAAGGTCCGTGTAGAGACAAAGAGGTACCTCTTAAAGATCAGAGTAAAGACCCCCAAGGGTGCCCTCAAATCTCACCAGCTAGTTTGTTACGGACTAAACAATATTGCAGATGTCCACCAAGGCGTGACAGCGCGGCAGCTGCAGAAGTTCTTCTCAGATGTCCCTGTTTATGAGCTTGAGCGGCCCAAGGAGATCAGCCTACTGATAAGCCACCGAGAGGGTAAGCTGGCTCCTCAATGCATCAGAGTCATCGGAGATCTTGTGCTGTGGGACGGGCCCCTGGGGAAAACTGTTGGAGGTACGCATCCGGACCTTTTCGAGAGCGTTACCGTGTCCACCCATATGTCCAAAACCCACTTTGCCAGGTCAATGAGAGCAGTTGCAATAAAGTATGAAGAGCTCGCTGCCAGGATCCCAGAACAACTGCCATCAACTAGCCAAAATGGCTGCAACTTTCAGGAGTCTAAGACTCTTTCCACCAACCATGACTTCCTGGAATGGTGGAAACAGGACAACTATGATTTCCTGACATCACATGACGACCATGACCACCTGAAATCCACTGCCGCAAGTAAGGAGCAAATCCAGAAGACTGGAGGATTTCAGCTCAAATCATGGGCATGCTCTGAGCAAAGTGGGAGGCAGGAGTCTCATGAAGACCCGGATGACAAACTGAAAGCCACGGTCCTCCCAAATCAAATGGGTGACTGCGACAACAAAGCTAAACTAACCCTCTTGGATCAGAAGGAAGATGCTGTGGAAGCAGGGGTGTCTGGAGCCGTGTTTGCCTCCGGCCTCAAGGGGTACGTCAAGATGCACAGCCGGACCGAAGGTGGAAGATGGCATCACCTTGACAGCCAGATTGTCCTTGGCGCAACACAGAGAGAGAGCTATGGTTACCAAATCTTTTTTGCAAATCATGTTGGAGAAATCCGAAGCAACTCACAAGTCCGAGACCAGAGGTGGGTCCCAGGTCCACAAAAAATTGCTGACTTGATCACAAAAGGAGGTGGCCCCAAGAGCCTTGATGAGGATTCAGAGGGGCAACATGGATCAAAGTTCCTGAGCATACCTGTGAGTAGATGGCCCATCAAATCCTCTAGGGGAAATGCTACTGCTGCTAGTGAAAGCATCATCAAGATGCAGAAGAAAACCTCTGTCTCCGCACTGACAAGGGCCCTAGAGATAAAGCCACTACAGGACCAGAATCTATCTCAAATAGGGCAACAAAAACCACCTGCAGGGCCAGCGATCCAGAGCCTTATGGACGTTACGTGGTTCAGTGTCTTACTCAGGCTGGTTGAGACCATTGCATGGATCTGGAGTGCTGTAAAAAAGAAAAAGGAAAAAGTTCCTTGGATCAAACCAGGCCCTGAGAAGACCAAAGTGGGAGGCAGTCCTTCACCGGGACTTCCGGGCCTAGTTGCCCTGTTGCCTGTTGAAGAACAAATTGCAAATTCAAGTTAGGTGACCTACCTCAATTGGAGTTTGACGTTGAGTAGCGACCTTCCCAGTATGAATCAGGGAAGCTCGAGTGGGAGGTGTTACGTCAAACTGGATTTAGGGTGCAGTTTGAGATTAATGGGAGAAAGCTGCCGGGGAAAAAAAAAACAAAAACAAAAAAAAACAGTGGTGGCGATTTCACTTTCTGACGGGTTAGCAGAGGAATCAGCTGAAGTCAATCAAGCCTCTTTCCATCGCCTCAGCCTGCAACGTCACGCGGGCGACGCATCTCCAAGACAGGTGGCTAATTAAGTACAAAGCGGGAGTGAGTAATGGAGGCACGACAGTAAACGCTAGAGCAGACGCTAGCAAATGCTGAAGCAAACTGCAAAGGATTACCTGCGTAGGTAGGGTACACGAAGTTCTGTGCAATTCTGGGACATCTAAAAGCTGGAGAGTAAGGGATTTATGCCACTTTGAGCAATGATTGTGCTCGAATCAAATGCACGCTTTAACTGGCTTGGGACACGAACGTCTGTGGAGTTGCGGTTCCACCTGCTGTCCGTGCTTTTAAGTAAATGCATATGCCTAGCGATTTAAGCAATGTTTGCTAATAGAGGGTGCTAATGGGCCTGTGAAATTTTAAGCTACTGTTTGCTTTGGGATGATTGTGGGGTTCTACTGTATGTCATGTAATATGGGCTATATGTGTTTTCTACTCGTATGTGGTTTCTACTTCAATATATTTTTCTACTCATAGATATATTTTTCTACTCATAGATATATTTTTCTATTAAATTAGGGATATTTTTCTACTCGTAGATGTATTTTTATTAAATTAGTTTGTAGTTGAACATTCATTGCCTATTTAAACGTCTGGTTATCCATGCTTATTTACTGCTATGTTTGGAACTGCCATTTCAATCTATTTTTCTATTGAGTAATTCCCGAATGTTACACTTGGAAATTTTGAAGTAGTATTTATTACATTTAGATATCAAATGCTGTTGAAAGATGCGTAATTTTCTGTATTTCTCATGGAATGTTGCACGTGTTTAAATGTTTACTGTTGGATGTATGGCCTCATCTCATATACTTTCTGTTCTCCATTTTTTTTGTCTGTCTTTTAAAGGTTTTTCACCTGGTGAAAAATGACTGTTCATAACGGCTGAATGTGAAGTAACTGCATATGCCTGCCTCTGAATTCAAAGAAAATAAAAGAAACAAAAAGAGGAAACAAAGCACAGTTTATTTCTCAAGTCATTGAGTGGAATCCAGCATTCTTAATCTCCATAGATGTCCTTCCGTTTTTCAAGTTGAGGAATTTGCACAAAACACTAGGCACAACTTGACAAATACTGTTTATCTTTTTTTCTTCTATTTCTGCTAGGTGCTGCTTCTCTCTGCTAGCTGCTGATAACAAGTTGTCAATGGTTATTTATGCAAGTTTGTGTAGCCTAAACCATACCTAGGCCTAGCCAAATTTATCCTGGCTGTAGATAAAGCAGGATATGAATTTCCCAAAATGACTGTATATAATATTACAGCACTAGTATTACTACTGTACTTAGTTACAGTATGATCCATAAGTACTGTGATTAAAAATACGGTAGACAATTCAATACTGTATACATTACAGCACTGGTAGTACTACTGTAGTTTGCATTTACAGTACCAGGCATAGGTACTGTGATTTCATATACAGTAGGTGTACTGTAGAGTGAAATACAGCAACTTAAGTCATAGACTTGCTTGAAGAACACTTCCTCCAAAGCCAACAAGAAAGGAAGAAGGGAGACAGGTCTGTAGTTCTTCATCAGTTGAATGAAGTGTACTTTTTTTTAGCAAAGACATAACCCTTGCCTGTTTAAAAGAAGAAGGAACTATTCCAGAACTGAGTGTACAGTAGTAGTATTAAACACATGCATGACTGCTGGAAGAACAGCAGGTGACAGACTGCAGAATAGATGGGACAGGATCCAAAGGCCATGTTGTTGGACAGTGTTGTAGTACTTGGCCTATAGACTATGGTATAGATATGGTATGGTATTCTCTCCGATATAATAAATACAACACATTGGGTTTGGCAAGAAATTTGGCAATACTACTTTCACACAAGTGATGGCACCCCTGCTTGGAGACAGAAGATTGTCCGTTTTGCTTTTAAACATTTCATCTGCAATGGAAAAAAATGGAAAGACATGTAGGCTATGCTTACTTTAGTGCTGGACTTGGACTCGACTTGATCAATAGGGACTCGACTCGGACTCGACGTGGATCAATAGTGACTCGACTCGGACTTGACTCGGATGAGTAGTGGACTCGACTCGGACTTGAACACTGAGGACTCGGACTCGAGGCATAGTGACTTGACTACAACACTGTTGTTGGATGACTTTGCTGAAGCAGTAGAGAAACCTCTTCAAGAGGAGAGAAAGAGTCAACAATTCACAGGCAAAGCTCTCCTAAGGGCTCATCAAACTGAGCACTTATCCTGTTGTGTTTGCAGTCAAATATAACCGATTGACAATTCTCTCTAAAAAATATTGTTAACTTATTCTCACTACCATGAGGCTTCTTGGCTTTAACACAGGGCATCTGAACACACAAAACAAATTTTGATATTTTGTATAACATTTTGAGTGTTTTATTTAACTTTTTTAACTGTTTTATAGAACACCCATGTGTATTTTCGGTCAAAAATGACTGGCCATTAGAGATTAATGGGTGAAAAAATGGTCAGTGTATAAAATTGAGTCCAGGCACATACTTATTGATCAGATGGACTGTATATGCACTTCTATACATTAAAACACACACACAAACACACCCTTACTCCCCCTCTTGGCTTCTATGCCAGCCCCCATTGGAACCTTTCCCCAATGGAATCTTCCCCTTTCTGACTTGCATGAGCTCAGGTCAGTGAGGCCTGCAGGCCATAAATACCAAATGGAAGTTTAAAACTGGTTATATCCAATAGAACACAAGTTGATACAAAGGTCTATCACAACATTAGATGATAATATGTGTGTTACTGTGTATTTATAACAAGTTATAATGCAGCTGTAATTTTTGACCGGGAACACAAAACTAGTAAACATAAAACGAACACAACAGGAGGGTGAAGCAACTTTCAGTGAAAATGTTGCAAAGGCCTCTGCTGACAGTGAAGTATGGCAGTAGTGGAGGATTGAGAAGAGACTTGAGACTCGTCATTTTCTCTCAGCAGCTCTAAGTATTACTATCATTCATATAGTAATAGTAACAATATAACTAGCCGAGTGATAAAATAGTATTTTTTGTAATTCCATCATCTTTATGGAACTATCTTGTTTCTTATATCAATTAACATTTGTCAAAATGTTTTTAATAGAAAAAAAAAACTCTAGCTTAGCCAAAAGTGTAGACCCAGAAATTCACCATTTTGGGGATATTATTGAATTTTTTGGGAAAATGTCTAAATGCCATATGGTTTAATCTGTTTAAGTTAAGGTACCCAATTTATTTGAACTGTATTTAACCTGTAAGAGGCTTATGTTTGAAGGAAATTTGATTATTTCTGATATTTGACAAATATCTGACAAAATTATAATTTTTTAATGATTTAAATTGTTAGAAAAATACTTAGGGTTTTAAAATCATCAGTTAACCTCTGTAAATATGTATTTGATAGAAAAGAACAGTTTTTTGCTAAAATGACACTGTTTTTACCGGAAATGTCCCCATAGCATAGCAAAAAGTGTGTAAAAATGTGCCATTTTGGAATATGGCGGCCATATTGGATTTTTGGATAAAATTCAACATGCCCCAAGTTTTAATCTGTTCCAATAGGGGTTCTGACCAGGAATCCATGGAGAAAACTTTGACCAAAAACTAGGCCTAATGTTTCCAGCAGATGACCTGTCTATATCTCGGGCAATCTTTGTTAGATATAAAACTTGCTTCGATTGCTTACAGCCATATATCTGATGTAACAGCATTAAAGGTAAACTATGCAGTATTGGCAATTTCCTTACTGTTTTTTTCGGTTTTTGCTTATTTTTCACTTGCTCTGTCATAACGAATGTCTGAGAAACTCCATCGCTACCTTTTTCTAGCCGGTGCCTGGCGTGTATGTGTATTTGAATGCAGTAAAGCAATTCGTTACACTCGTTATACTTCCTGACACTGAGGCCGTCGGCCCGCCGGCCCACAGTTGCAAGGGTGGTTTTTCCACTCACAGGCACTAGGGGTAAGTAAGACGGCCACCATTCAACCCGAAAAAAGTCATAGAACCATTCCAATGACTCTAAAGCTGGTAAATGAAGGTAAATTAAGCTAAAAAACCTGCATAGTGTGCCTTTAAGTTGCCATGGCAATTCAAGCTAATTGCCCCCCTCATTGCTGCTTGCAGCTGTATTTGGTATGTTGTTTTTGGTGCAGCATTACAGATGCCGTACAGGACTCTCAAGACTCACTCATAGCTTTCTATTCGCCTTATTCACTCGGCTGCGATAAAGAGGCTTAGGGGTACACTTGCCCTTACACCTCAGTCCAGCAGATGGTGGTAATGCACTCTGTTTGCAAGGTGGGTCTAAGGTTTTAGAATTTCTTACTAGCATATATTTAAAAAAAACTTTAAGCTATTTAAGCTTCTAACACCAGGGGCGGACTGACAATCTGGGCGTTGTGGAAAAGTCCCGAACGGCCGTCGCCTGCCTGGCTCAGTGCCTCGTTCAATTTGTGTAAAATGTGACCAGACCACCTATTTTATTTTTGAATGACAAAGTATGTGAGACAGCAAGGGACAAGGGTGTGTGTGCGCGTGTACTGTGTATGGTAATGGGCCTATTTGGAAGAAAGTCCAGGGCCTTTTTTAGTCCCAGTCCGTCCCTGTATAACACACTATGCTCTGGCAATTAAATAGCCTCATTTGCTGAAATGGCCTCAAATTAAACAAACAAAAAAACTCTATGTTTACAAATAGGGATTTTGAAGACTGGGAAAGTTTGTTTATACTGAACATCTCATACAGACAGTTCTAAGTGCTCTATAGAATATATATGTGTGTAGTCAATATCAGCGCAACATATACATTGGATAGTTGACTCATTTATTAATGTCAAATATCTAAATTTAACTTGAGCGTGTAACTGAAAATAATAACTTTTTGGTTAATCCATTACATGTATCGGATCATCACTTTATCAGGTTCTCTGTGTGTCTCCTGGATAACCCAGCAGCTCCTCCTCCAACAATTTTGTTCCGGCGTAACCTCAGAAGCCTCTCAAGCGACCATTTTGCAACATTAGTAACATCTGCTTTACCTACTCCTAGCTCACTCTACTTGAGGTTAATGACGCTACAGAGACTCTATGCTCTACACTGGCATCTTGTCTGAATGCAGCATGTCTCCTCTTTCCTCAAGACCTACTCATTCTAAACCTCGTCGTCCATGGCTGACGAACAGTATAGTCTCAGTACGAAAGGAACTTAAAGCTGCTGAGAGGAAATGGCGTAAATCCAGAGATGGAAATTATCTTAGTAACTACCAGTCTTTGCTGTCATCCTTTTCATCCACTGTTACACTTGCAAAAAAGGCATTCTATCAAAGCAAGATTGAGAGTGCCACTGACAGTAGAAAACTTTTTTCTACTTTCAAATCTCTTCTCAATCCTCCACCACCACCATCAACTACTTCACTGTCAGCAGATGACTTTGCAACATTTTTCACTGAAAAAGTTGCTAAAATAAGTGCTCAGTTGGGGCTTTGCCTTGTGTTAGTATGACAGCATCATTGGACTCTTTCTCTCCTCTTGATGAGGAAGCAGTCTCTCAATTGCTTCAGCGAAGTTGTCCAACTACATGCCCATTGGATCCTGTCCCGTCCACTCTTCTACAGTCTATCTCACCCGCTGTTCTACCAGCAGTCACACATGTATTTAATGCTTGACTCAGTTCTGGAATAAGTCCTTATTCTTTTAAACAGGCTAGGGTTACACCTCTGCTAAAGAAAAGTACACTTAATCCAACTGAGGTGAAGAACTACAGACCTGTCTCCCTTCTTCCTTTCTTGTCAAAGGTTTTGGAGGAAGTGGTCTTCAAGCAAGTTTGTGACTTTCTTCATCAGAATAATCTACTAGACCCTATGCAGTCTGGTTTCAAGAGTGGTCATTCTACTGAAACTGCTCTTCTGTCTGTGACTGGAGCATTGAGAGTAGCTTAGTCCTCTGCTCAGTCATCAGTATTAATTCTACTAGATTTATCTGCAGCCTTTGATACTGTTAACCATGACATTCTCCTTTCTACTATCTGAACAGGGAATTTCTGGAAAAGCTCTTGACTGGTTTGAATCTTACCTTAAAGGGCGTTCTTTCAACGTATCTTGGCAGGGACATGTATCTAAGTCTCATGACCTCACCACAGGTGTGCCTCAGGGATCA
Organism: Alosa pseudoharengus; assembly: GCF_046254945.1. Classification (NCBI taxonomy): domain Eukaryota; kingdom Metazoa; phylum Chordata; class Actinopteri; order Clupeiformes; family Clupeidae; genus Alosa; species Alosa pseudoharengus. Next base: position 6,567,392 of record NW_027468663.1, read on the forward strand.
GTATTAGGACCCTTGCTTTTCTCTATTTGCTCCACTTCCTTAGGTGAGACCATCCGCTCCCATGGATTTGACCAGAGGTGGAAAGTAATGAAATACATTTACTCACGTTACTGTATTGAGTAGTTTTTCTGTGTATTGTATTTTTTAAGTAGTTTATAAAATCGGTATTTTAAATTTTACTTGATTACATTTTGAGTGAAGTATTGTACTTCGCTACATCAAAAATCCCATCCGTTACTTGAGTAAAAAAAAAAGGTTAAGACTAACGAAAACAGAAAAGGGAGAGAAAAAAATCGTGCCCTAAAGCACTAGCCTAGTGATAATGATCAGCATGTAGCCTACAACAGGACTGAATCAAGCTGGCGCCCTGCAGTCTTTCTGAAAGTGATGGAGGTGGAGCTGGATCACGAGATGCATCATTCAGATTACCCTAGCCTAACCTATGAAAGTGTATTTTCCGCTATTTCAATGGGTTGTCTCAGTTCGTTTTAGCACTAATGATTGCGGAGATATTCAAGCAAACACCATGGGATTTCATGTTTTGACTAGGGCTGTCAATCGATTAAAAAAAATAATCTAATTAATTACATACTCTGTGATTAATTAATCTAAATTAATCGCATATATAATTTTTGCTGTGAAAGTATTTTAAATATTTAAATTCAAATGAATCATTGAATAATCAGCATTAGTGACATTAAAGTTCAAAAACTCTTATTATTATTTTCACTGTTCAAATAACGGCCATAATAATCTATGATATGACCTAATATGCTGAGGAAATGAATTCAAAACTGCTTCGGGAAGAAGTTTTTTCTTCACATACAAGGCATTTCAGGCCACAGATATAACCTAGGGGACACAATGAAAATAAATTAACACTCCCCTCAATGTCAACACTTATTCCTTTGCATTGATGTGCGACTATACACGGGTTTCCCGTTTACCAACAAAACTAGATGCGCGCGCAGCCGCGAGGCAGAAGACGCTTGGTAGCCGTCCACAACGTTATAAACTTAACCTAAATAGTCGGCTGATGTAAGCTACAATCGGATTTTTTTGTATACCCCTGTTGTCTCAATGATAATAACATCTCATTTCAGACTATATTTCAAAGTTTGACGTTCATTTGGATTATTAATATAACATCGTATTTTGTCATTTTTGGCGAAGACATGCATTCCGTTAGGGATATTGAACATATTTAACATTCTCTAGCCATCGTGATTTCGAATTGGTGCAGTTTTCAGCACAAAAACTCATTTTATTCTTTTGCTCTTTTGCATTGCTCTATGCTGTTCTGTGGTGCTTTCTGCCTCTTAGTTGCGCACGCATGTTTTCGTGACGTTCCATAGAAATCCATGTATAGAGTTGATGAACTCCGCTGATATGCAAATTCCTTGCTGCAGACATTGCAAAGGACTTTATTTTCAACACTTTGTTTTTATCAACACCATCAGGGCGTTTTTTAAAAGTAAATGTTCCAATCAATGATCCAGGCAGCACGTTTTCTTCTCTCTCCTTCATTTTACAGTAAATGTTTTACTGACTAGAACGGCTCGGGTCAAAGGTCATAAGGAATCGATTAATCTGCACTAATTGTTTTAATCAGTTATTTTTTCTCAAATTAATTAATCAAAATTAATCAGTTATTTTGACAGCCCTAGTTTTGACGTTTGTGCTCACCTTTCTTTGGAAAGAAGTTTATTAGCAGTTGTTTCCCCTCATTTTGATGTCTCTTTTTCCTGTTTTGGCCTTTGTTTTTGGTTGGCTTTCTTGTAGAAAGACATTGCACCAGCAGCACAACAATTAGCGGTCCACTACTAGCGATGCTCTAACTAAATAAACAAAAGATAGACTAGGCCTACCTTATGAATCGTGCAGGCGGACTAAACCATTTAGCTCTTTAGCAAGGGAGAGTGAGAGTGACCTTAGACAGTTTTCACTATGTTTTGTATACAAAACCCAGTCAGTTAATGTTAAAAAGGTCCACTATAACGTTCAGAAAATGGACCAATCAGAGGGCGGGATTCACATAGTTAGGGGAATTCCAGCAGCCTCGCGCAGTCATCGGGGACTGAGAGTCCTTGTGAGGAGTTCGTTGCCTCCGAGTAATGTGTGTAAACGTGACATGTATGTGCCTGTTACAAGTTACAGATCATCTTTCTGGAAGTTGTATGTGTGCGTAACGAATCAAAGTAAGTGACAACTTTATAGGAACCTGTACTTTAGCCTTGTAAGTTGTTGTCAGCACTATTAAGTGAAGAGGCTAATTCTCCGCTTAGTATGTGGATAGGTTCTTGAACATATGTAGCCTTCAGTAGCTTCCTGTCAAGTACTGTCTCTTTGGAAGAGACTGTAATATGTCTTTATTTTATAATGCATAGCGTTATGTGTTAATTATCAAAGTGGCTGTGGCTCCCTTCTGTTAATTTAGCAAGCCGTTAGCGAGCTGCAAAGGGCGACACTGTGTGTGTGTTTGTATAGACGTTAATGGCCACGAGGGCTCTGCATGCACAGTCATACCTGTGTAATTGCAAGGACATACGTTGTAGGCTACACATTAGCCTACTGATACACTTGCATGTCAGAAAGTATTGTATTTCATTTACTTATACTTATTTCCTTTCCCCTTTTGTATGGGTTTATTTCAGAACCACACAATAAAGTATCTCAACTTAGCTTCAATAAAGAAGATTACTTGGAATTGGTGGTGCTCGTCTCATTCAAGATTAGTTTAGCAGTCCTGACCGACTGGCTGTAGCACTTCAAATTACCACCGGATCAGAATATAAAATTAGTCTTCCTCCATTTCAGTCAAACTTTAAATTTCGTCTGACATTCATTTTGACATTTAATTTGGAAGTTAAAATATTCAGGTAAAATAAATATATGGTGGAAATAAGTATTGAACACTTATTTCTTTTTTTTTTAGTAATTAGCCTTAAACTTCCAGTGAGTCTATTCGAAATTTTCATCACACATTGTATTAACACACATATAAAAAATCCAAACATAAGAGTTATGTGTAATAAAGTGGAATGACACAGGAAAAAAGTATTGAATGTGCCTACTGAAATTTCTTCAATACTTTGTGGAAAAGCCTTTGTTTGTAATGACAGCTTCAACACATTTCCTGAATGACAAAATATATTAGTCACAGTATCAGGTGTGATTTTGGCCCATTGTTCTAAACAGATTCCAGGGGTCCCTCTTGTGAATCCTGATCTTTAGTTACTTCCAGAACTGTTTAATTGAATTTAATTGAATTGGCTGCCTTCAAGTCTTTCTGGAGCTTTCTCCGAGTGGTCCTTGGCTCTTGGAATTGACTATCCTTCTGACTCCCTGGTCAGAAATATTGCCAGGAGATCCTGTGCATGGCCAGTTGATGATGCAGTGATGTTCCTGCACTTGCAGATAATGGCTCCCATGCTGCTTACTGGAAGATTCTGAAGTTTTGAAATGCATCTGTAACCAGTTTCATTGATATGTTTTGCAACAATAAGGTTGCAAAGGTCTTGGGAGAGCTTTTTGCTTTTATCCATCATGAAATGTTTCTTGTGTGACACCTTGCTAACAAAAACCTTTTTATAGCCCATCCATATGTAGGCTACTAACCACGCTTGCTCAGATAGAAAGGATACCTCTTTTACTACTCGTAACTACTTACGGATTCCAGCTCGTTCCTTCCCTTTCCTTGCCTTAGTGCTTTTTCTTAGCGTGTTCAATACTTTTCACTGTGTTATTCCACTTCATTACACATTACTATGGACTTGTTTGGATTTTTTATGTGTGGATTACCTGAGTTATTACTAATGCCTGGTGAAAATATTGTGCCCCCTGTATTCCACTTTTCAAGGGCCCTCTCCTCCTTTGGGGCTCTGTACTTCCCACTTTCTCCCCCAGTCCGACGCCTTTTAATCTGCTGAACCTTCTGCTCGTTTCCAAATATAAAAAAAACTCTGCAACTCAACATTGGCCTGCCTGCCTCAGCTGCCTGTGAGGGGCTTTTCAGTTATGCTGGATTACTGTTCACTGCAAAGCGACCAAGGATGAGTGCAACTAACTTTAAAAATCAACTACTGCTCAAACCTAAAGGAGAACACCAGTGATTTTTCACATAGATCTCCATTTCTCAACATCACCGAGTACTGTCGGTATGAACAAAACTGAAACAATCGGTTTTACCTGGCTCAAGTTGCTACAGCTAAAGCGATACACCCTGGGAGCATGAACATGGCTGCCTTAGCTGCTGGCTGCAGCAACTCGAGCTAGGACCTAGGACCTTTTAGGCAAGTACCTCCACTCGGTGGCCATATTGCAACGCTTTTTGTGCACTTATCGGGCATCTATTACGGCAGAAATGCGTGTGCGTAAGGCTTCACAACACCAATCTCCAGCGGCGAGATCACAACAGATGATTGGCACAATGTCTTCACAGCACACCACATGATTGGCTCAATGTATTCACAACACCACAACACACCACATGATTGGCTCAATGTATTCACATGTCGACGTTTTGCCGTGGAAGGGTTGTGATATGTGTAGACAACTGCCATATTGGCATTACAAACTAACCCCATGCATTACTATGAAGGATTTTTTGAGCTCCTCATTAGAAAGTCTCTGGTAAAACTGGTTGTTCTGGTACCCCCCCCACCACCAAAAAAAAAAAGAGTAACTAAGTAACTTTTACTTAAAGTACATTTTAAATGAACTACTTTTTACTTTTACTTGAGTATATTTTCAGATCAGTATTTTAACTTGTAGGCTACTTGAGTAATATTTCATCAAAGTATTGGTACTTTTACTTGAGTAGGCCTACAATATTTTCGTACTTTTTCCACCTCTGGATTTGACTATCACTGTTATGCAGACGACACTCAACTTTACCTGTCTTTTCCACCTGATGACTAGCGTTTCCCACCGGATTTCTGCATGCCTTAGGATATTTCAGCCTGGATGAAAGATCGGCACCTTCAGCTTAATCTCTCAAACACAGAGTTTTTGGTGTTTCAAAACAGCTATTCCCCAACAGATTAACATCCAGCTTGACTCAACTTCACTGACCCCAACTAGATCGGCACGTAACTTGGGCGTTGTAATTGATGACCGACTTAACTTCTCTGAGCATGTCAGAGAAAATCTTGAATTTCCCCTGGGGATCAATAAAGTATCTATCTATCTATCTATCTATCTATCTATGTAGCTTCTATTGCAAAATCATGTCGGTTTATGCTGTACAACATTACTAAGATCAGACCTTAATATCTGACACAAGATACCACACAACTTCTTGTTCAGACCATGGTCATCTCTAAACTGGACTATTGTAATTCACTATTAGTTGGCTTACCCGCTTGTGTAATAAGATCATTACAGCTGATTCAGAATGCTGGAGCACGTCTGGTCTTCAATCAGCCAAAGAGGACACATGTAACTCCTCTTCTAGTTACTCTCCATTGGCTCCCTATAGTAGCCAGAATTAGATTTAAATCTCTCACTTTGGCTTATAGGACACTGACTGGATCTGCTCCTAGTTATTTTAATTCAATAATCAAGCCTTACATCCCCAACCGCCCACTGCGGTCTTCTGATGAGCGTCTGTTATGTCGACCAGTCATAAAAACTAGGTCTAATTCAAGACTCTATTCCTCAGTGGTTCCATGTTGGTGGAATGAGTTGCCCAGTGCTCTCCGTTCCTGTTTTGGGTCGTTTAAGAGGGGTCTAAAGACATTCCTGTTCAACATGTCCTTAGTTGTTTAAGCGCTTATGTGTTATGGTTTGTATAATATTTTATTTTCATTAGGCTGTTGATTAATTTGACATTATTGTTTATTATTGATATTCTCCTTAATGTAGTCTTACCATGTCATTGTTTTTATATTATTGATTGAATGGACATTATTGTTTTATTATTGTTTTCCCCTCATTTTCATTGCTTATTTTATTAGGCTATTGATTGAATTGATATTGTTGTGATTTATTACTATTCTCCTTATTATATTCGACCAACATTCTAATCTGTTCCCTGTTCAATTTTAAATATTATGTTGTTTTGTATTTATGTGTCGCTTTGGACAAAGGCGTCTGCCAAATCCATAACCATAACCATAACTATAATTTTTTTTGTTATTATTATGACCACCGCTAGCTAAGCGGTCATATAGGGATTGTCAAAGTTTTTTTTATGACCGCCGCTAGCGAACCGGTCATATAGGGATTGTCAAAGTTGTTTTTTTTTCCCCGTCATCTACTTCCTGAATTTTTGGTCAACAATACCCGGGACACCGAACCACCGGGGCACATGCAATTTGGTGGGTATGTAGCCCCACTAGACTTTTACGGAAAAATTTCGCTTGGTCCCCGGGGGCCACAACATACAACAACTCTGGCTCTTGTGCCCTATTGGTCCTGTTAGATCTTAGTGCTGCTTTTGACACCATTGACCACAAGATCCTTTTAAAACGCCTGGACGTTGAAGTTGGTCTGCAAGGCACTGTATTAAATTGGTTCAGATCTTACTTAACTGATAGATCTTTTTTCAGTGCATTTAGGCAATGCTTCATCGTCATCTGCTCCCATTAAGTGTGGTGTCCCCCAGGGTTCTATTTTAGGGCCTCTATTATTTTCTTTATACATGCTTCCCCTGGGCTCCATTTTCAATCAATTCAATATTCGTTACCACTGCTACGCAGATGACACCCAGTTTTATATACCGGTGGCCCCTGAAAATTCCTGCTCATTGACAAACCTTTTTCTTTGTCTTAATGACATTAAGAATTGGATGGCTAACAACTTTTTACAGCTAAATGACAGCAAAACAGAAGTAATCATTTTTGGACCACCAAATTCTGTCAACAATGTAAGCAAGTCTCTTGGCCCTCTGTCTGTTAACCATCACAGTGTGGTCAAGAACCTAGGTGTTTTCCTAGACTCTTCTCTGACTTTTAATAAGCAAGTCAACAGCGTTGTCAAGGGAAGTTTTTACCAACTTAGGACAATAGCAAAGCTCAAGTCTTCTCTCTCCTACAGTGATTTAGAAATCCTTATACATGCCTTTATTTCCTCTAGGCTTGATTATTGCAACTCACTGTATGTAGGTGTAACTAAATCTACTCTAAACAGACTCCAGCTGGTCCAAAATGCTGCAGCCAGATTACTGACTGGATCTAAGAAACGTGACCACTTTTCACCTGTGTTGGCTAAACTGCACTGGCTTCCTGTGGAACAAAGAATTAATTTCACAATTCTTCTGTTTGTTTTCAAAGCTTTACATGGTTTAGCACCTCAGTATTTATGTGATCTTTTAATTCCTTACTGTCCTCCTAGACCTCTTCGATCATCTTCCCAGTGTCTTCTTTGTGTTCCTTCTGCCTCTCTTAAATCCAAAGGTGACAGAGCTTTCTCTGTCTATGCTCCCCAGCTTTGGAATAGCCTTCCTGATGTTGTGAAATCCTGCCCCACTATTAGTAGTTTAGTAGACCTACCTCTTCTCCCTAGCTTTTAACACTCCCTGACTCCCTCACCTCTCCCTTTTTTTATATATCTTTATATGTATGTATATGTATTATTGTTATTATTATTATTATTATTTTATTATTATTATTATTTTATGTAAAGCACTTTGGTGCAATGCTATTGCTTTGAAATGTGCTATATAAATAAATTTGACTTGACTTGACTTGACATTTAGTGACACACACACACAGGCACGCACATACCATCAGTATCAGCAATTACAACGGCCGATACATAATTACAAATTCAGTAGGATTAAAGGAAAACCAAATATTCATCATAATAATTTGGCTGCATTTCCAGTATTGGCGTCACGTAGTCGTTTGTCCACTAGATGGCGCATCGTTGCAGTGAGACATAATTTTGTTGGAAGTTAATCTAAAGTGTGTTGGAAAGACTACGCTTCCTACAAGGACAAGACTGTTACCGCAGAGAACGACTAATAAGGGTAGGATGATTTCTGCATGATATGTAATTCCCAATTCTTCTTGAAGCCGAAATAAATCTGAGAATGTTTATCGGACATGCTTGGTTTTTACTGCAGGTAGGCTACGTTAATCTTAAATTATATAGCCTAGTGTAGAAAATAATGTTACCGTTAGCTGCTAGCATTGGTTGAGTGATGGAGGCCAATTTGATTATTGATGTATTTGTAGAAAACCATAAATGCGGTTATAGGCTACCAAGAAAATTGATAACAGCACTAACTGCATCTTTCGACTGTCATCTCATTTGCTTATGACTGGAAAACCATGACTTAGCGAACCATCACGTAGCGAACGTGTTGTGGCTAACTCACTTAGCTCCTATTAGTAGCCTAGGAGCTAAGTGAGTTAGCCACAACACGTTCGCTAACATGATGGTTTTCTAATGGAAAATATACACGGGTTTCCCGTTTACCAACAAAACTAGATGCGCGCGCAGCCGTGAGGCAGAAGACGCTTGGTGGCCGTCCACAACGTTATAAACTTAACCTAAATAGTCGGCTGCTGTAAGCTACAATCTGATTTTTTTGTATACCCCTGTTGTCTCAATGATAATAACATCTCATTTCAGACTATATTTCAAAGTTTGACGTTCATTTGAATGATTAATATAACATCGTATTTTGTCATTTTTGGCGAAGACATGCATTCCGTTAGGGATATTGAACATATTTAACATTCTCTAACCATCGTGATTTCGAATTGGTGCAGTTTTCAGCACAACAACTAATTTTATTCTTTTGCTGTTTATGGTGCTTTCTGCCTCTTGGTTGCGCATGCATGTTTTCATGACGTTCCATAGAAATCTATGATGCACCCTAAACACCGGGCTGGGACATTTAGCTCAAAGGAAAGTCTCAATAAGCATCTGAGTCAACGTTCATTCCCAAACACCCATATAGGCTACTTCAATCCTCTATTTTCAAATGTGATTAAAGTAAGGAAGAGCATGGCTCAAAGTAAAGTAACTATGACTGAAACTACATAAATTCGTCAAAGTGAATAATTTGTGTCAAATCGCTGCCACTGGTGCCTTAATGCAGGGGCTTACCTGGGCTTCAGTCCAGGGGCCTCGACCAATGAGGGGCCTCCTAATAATAATAATAATGATAATCAATAATAATAAACGGCGTGTCCGTCTTCGCAGCGTCATTAGGTACTCTGGAGCTAGCTAAATAATTGAGCACATCGTACTGCTCTACAATTACATCCATGCAGAGGCCCCCTTTGTCTTCTCCAATTCTAAAGTGTAACAAAATGTAACAAAACGTAATAAATCCCGACGGGTGTAGAGGAGGAGAGGCTGAAACTGACTGACAAACTTATCATACAAACTCTGGAGATAACGTGGGTAGGATTGAAGCAACGATAAACGAATGACTTGGATTCCTGTAACTGTCCATGAAAACAGAAGGCATAGCAGGTAAATATCGTAGCAAATAGCCTGGAAATGAAACGGCTTTAAAAACATGTATTTCACTTGTCTCATTGGAGTGAACGCAGAACATGGGCTGTGGCGCAAAGAAATGACTTGGTGCTCTGCATCTCCGTTCACCAACAGCTAAGTTTGTGCTAACCCATTCGCACATATAATAGTCTATGTTATGTGAGTACCTTCTGTTTTCATGGTCAGTTACAGGAATACACGTCACTCGTTTATCGTTGCTTCAATCCACGTTATCTCTGATCTTTTCATCACAGTCATTGACAAGGCTGCGTGCACAGGACAGAAAATGGAGATTGTGATCATTATATTGTAGGCTATTGACTACCTCCTTTATTCCTTGAATGGAAATTCAGGTTATGCTGGTGTGTCTGTGTCTGTCAATATCAGGCGCAGTTTATTTTAGCAGATTATTCATTTATAATGTGTAGCCTAGACTAAATCACTCTGTGCGTAAAAAGACGCTACTTGCAGTCCAATCAGCTTGAATGAAACCACCCGAAATCACTACACAGCACTTAACATAATGACAATTTTTGTTAGACTATTTTTAAAATTATTATTAGACTATCTTATATCGTAATATCCCACGTGAAAACGTGCGTGAATAGTTGGCCTCTGGAATTTTCAAAATTGTCTCGGGGAACCCAGCCCGAAACCAGCTTTTTTTTTTTTTTTTTGCACCCCCACTTTCAAACTCGTTCCGGCGCCGTTGATTACTACTGATATGCAAAACTATTAACTTTTCGCCAAGAGGTGGCAGCTTAAGTCCGCTTGATACTGTAAGCCATTGGTTCCCAAAGGAGATTTTATTTGGGTCGCCAGCATAGCCTAGTGACAATTTATGTTGTGTAATAGGCCTAGCATAGGGCCTACCTTATATAGCTTATAGTTTGTTAACAGTCACGGTTTTGTCATAACTCCCTCTATGCATTTTTGCATTTAGAATAGCTCTGAAACCGGGGGCGAACACGTCGCGGGGGGGCGCCAGTGCGTAGATATCTCAATCGCAAAATTAAACAATATTTCTATCGGGCGCCTACGATGGACTAGGCTGGGTGAACTCGACCTGATCTGCCGCCGATTCCTTTTCGATTTCTTAAAAGATTGAGCTTGGTCTGGCGAAAGCCAGACTATGGACCTCATTGTTGCAAAATGCAAGGGAACATGAATCAGCATATTATTTGCACAAACAATAACGGACAGTATAGCTCTTCAACTTGGCCCGTTAAAATGTGTATGAACAGTCTAGCAACGGATTTCATGAAGGCCCTTTTGGACATGTCAGTTATTTGCACCACTGGGTAAAAGGGCATTTTGTTTTAGACTACTGGTATTTATTTTGTGCATTGACAATAAAGCTGAATATCATATGTACTAGATGACTAAACTTATGCATATTTAGAAGAAGAAACATTCACAAAAATCCATGACATGACCTCTCTCTTCTTGATAGCTGTTGAAAACTGCATGGAACTGACAGGGATTGTTTTGTTTAATAATAAATAAATAAATACATTATGCTGCTACCTTCTGCTTTTCCCAAATACAATGTAGCCTACAGGTGTACCTTTCATCAGTCCAGTTGGAATGGATGGACTGTGATGAACTGCCCTACTTGTGATTGTTTAGATATTTTAAAGGTTTTATAACAATGCTACACATTTTTTGGCAAGTGCTACAAATCTATTCACCTTTGCAGCGCCAGTAGGCTTCACAGGACTGAGCGGTGGTCATATTTTGTACCGCTATGCGGTACATCTAGTTTACCACCTTTCACAAAGATTCCATTGAATGATGCATTTAACTGGTAACAATAATTTTGTATCATACCATTCCGTTTAGGATCACAAAGGTGGCTAGGCAACATCAGAATGTTATAGACACACATAGCACAGGGTAAACTGGAACTTTTGTTCACTCTTTCTTGAGTTTGTGTAGAAGTTGGCTGGTTTCAGATTTGTTGATGAATTGATTTTCGGACTCTGATTTTTTTTTTTATTTGATGCATACTATATACTGCTGTTAGATGGGCCATTTGTATTGTGTTTGTGACCATTTGTTGGCGGATTTGTGGGTAGTGTGCTTTTTAAAGTTAAACTTGAGCAGGGGCTTCTGAATGTGTTTTTACCTTGGATTTTGGCACAAGGGATTTTAACATCTAATCCTGTGTATTAATGTAATGGTTCTGCTGGTTCTTAGCCTGCTGCCTAGCAGCACGGGAGGATGAGCACAGTTCAGATAGAGCCATTAAAAAGCGTGTGAAAAAATACAGACTGGAGGAACTGAAGAGAGAGCTGGAGGATTTGGGGGTTAACGTTGATGGACATGGACAAGACATGGATGAAAATAAAAATAAAAACAAAAAGACCAAAAAGGAACTCCTAATAAAGGAGCTGAAGCAGGTTGAGGACAGCAGAACTGGTCTGGACAAGAGGGCTAGGGAAAGGGCAGAAGAACTAACTCTGCCCATTGAGATCCCACAAGACATCCTAAATGTTCTTCATGACCTTGATGCATCCTTGGACAAAGAGTTGGAAGAGAGAAATGAACAGAGGGATGACGATGTGAAAGCTGTGCTCGACAGTCTCCTAGATAAAGTGGACTCGACTCTGGGTGAGTAGAAGACATCTGCTCTTATTGAGTGTAAGAAGTAGCCTTGTATCACCAGAACCAACTTGAGCTCGGAGCAATAAGTGGGCTACGTGAAAAGTATGCTCACATTTAAAACATCAAAATGGTTCAGCATTGAATTTTAATAAATTGTTCCCCCATTATGTTTAGCTTCATAGGACTGAAAGACAAAGGAGAGTGTCTTGAGGCCAGAGGTTGGAGACAGGAAGGAGGAGGCCGAGCGGGAAGCTAATTTCTGGAGTACCAGAGAGAACCACAAAGGCTCCGTCCCCAGGAGGGGGCCAGACACAGCAGCAGACGGTTGACTGTGTAAACGATCAATACACGATACAAAAACCATCAATAAAGCAGATACAATTTGTAGTGATCTTAATTTTTCTCCACGATTCATTTCTCAAATATAATTCTGCAACCTAATGACTCATACCAAGCTGTTCCATGTATGTGCATTTATGGCAAGCAGTGGGTGTGGGCATAGCCTAAATAATATGGATAAATACGAAGAAAAGATTCTAAGCCATCTATCTGTGAGACACAAGTTTTAACATTTGACATTGTGATTACTGTAAGTGCTGTTTAAATGTATAGGCAACTATGTCTATTTAAAACAATCTATCAGATTTTCTGTATATTACAATATTCTGGAATAGATAGATAGATAGATAGATAGATAGATACTTAATTGATCCCCAAGGGGGAATTCAAGAATAGGCTATTTCCGGACATTTTATCCGGCCAAAAAAAAGTCTAGCATAACCTCTGAGCTAGACACACCAAATTTGGTAGGTGTGTAACTTCCCAAGATGAACAACTTTTGTATACTGCATTAGTCACGCCCAAGAGGTAGTGAGGTATTTAGAATTTTATGCGCTTGATCCGATTCATGTCATGTCATTTTGCTAGGTTGTAATATGGTGATATGATGAATTTGAATATTTCATCACATAAACAGGAAATGTATCAAAAATTGACATGCATTGACATTGCTCAAACTACACATGTTATTGATTATTATGGTAAAGATAATATTCACATTCCTACAATGCATATTTGGCATTGCGCATCTATCTGGCAACAGAAACCGTGGCTTTTTCACTGGTCTTGGCTACTCCTAGACAGTTCATCAGATTTGTTTTTCCCTGATAATTTTTCCCTAATGAAAAAGCAAGGCTCTGTGATACTGTGCACACAAAACTAGGGCCATTCTGTACATCCATTTGAAAAGATGCAATGGCTTCATGTAAAAGGGTGCTTTCTGATGGTATTACACAGCAACACATGCACACAGACATGCATGCATACATACAGTGGTGTAGTCTATCAATGAGGTCTATCGTTTTTAATCTGGAGACTGGAGTGAAGTGCCCTGACTTGGCAGTAGTGGGCGCTGCTGACTGGGGAAAAACTACATAAGATTCTGTAGCTGTAAGCACGCTGCCATCTCGATACACTCAAGTAGGGGCTGTTTACTCATTGATATGAAAAGATCTTAGGCTTCAAACTCATGTTGTGCTCTGGTTTACAAGCACCATGCAGATTTAAACATGATAAGATTAAAGCTGCTGCACAGACATCATCTGAAATGTCTTTAGATTAAAGGTGATTTAGTCTCAAAAATTAGATAATATGAATCTTGAAATCAATTTATAAATGTATCATAAATCTTCATAAAGTGACAGCAAAGGCATATGTTGTTTGTGTGCCTTTTTGTTTCTTTTGGTTTGTTTGTTTTTTCAATTGAATATTACATTTAGCCTACATAAGTATGTATGTCATTCCTTTGGGTAGTGCGAGCACTTTGGCAGTCAGTGATGGCAGCTTCAAGTTGTCTAAGGAATGATTCTGCAAGCTTCGGGTACCTTTAATTGGAACTTTATCCCATTCTTCTCAGCATCTTTGCTCAGCCAGTTTAGAAGGGACGTGTTGCACAACCATTTTCTGGCACTGCCTGATGAAGACCATAGGATTTTTGGCTCTTTGTCAGTTGGGCTGGGCGGTCGGATCCAAGGGTGTTTGTAAATTCTTTAACTGGTACAAACCGTCATCTTCAGGAATAATGACGATATCATGCTTTCAATGCAGCAGCGATTTTCTTAGGTCCTTCAACACATTTGAGCATTCCCCATTCTTATCTTGCAGGTCTATGGACAACTTTCTTTTGTTCTGTTACGGTGGACCAACCTGCTTTTGCTTTGTTATTATATACTGTATGTAATTAATTAAAAAATGCATTGAGTATTTTAAGATTTAAGATATTAATTTCCAACTAAAGCACTGTGGAATATGTAAATATTAAGCCAATGCCCATTCTCACGTGCGCCTCCAAAGGCAGGATATCTCAACTAGAGATCAACAATCAATTGAAACATCAAAGCACATCATAGCACAAACAAGATTCATCACATAAATTCTCAACTAACAAATTCACACTCAGTAATGAAGGATAGCCGCATTACATCATCTTCAGAGACCAGAGGGGTATTTCACAAAACCTAGATAGAGGATTAAGCTGGGATTTTTTGGTTATCCTGGATGAATTGGTTTCAAAAAAGAGATGGCACATAAATTACTAAGGGGATTTCTTTTTTAAGAGATTTATTCCATTTGTATACTATTTGCTACATGTATTTACTTGCAAAACACAACAGATTGTCTGCCTAATACCATGGTTATCATTTTAATTACGGTAGCCTTTTAATTATTAACATAGGCCTACTCATTGTTTGTTTCTTTTGTTGATGAATAGCCTACTGTAAAAGTTGATTGAAAGTGGAAGGGCAATTTTTCGAAGTTATAAAAAGGTATACTGTATACTGTATAGTCATACTACGTGCATCTTTGCAGTGGCAAGCGCTACCTGCAGTTTCCTCAGAATGCCTGTGTGACTGGCCATCGATTCAGATTTCTTCTTATGCGTGCACTCACACGTGGGTGCATGCATACATTTGCATTCAGTTAGTCTACCACAGCTACTCCCGCTGTTTTTACAGAAATAGCCATGATTCCCCATTCAGGAAAACTTTACTTCATTGTTAGTCTGTATGAAAAGCGGTTGTTCACATTGTGTGAATGACACTATTTTCCGTGTCTCATTTATTCCAACCGTGATTTCTTTGGGGGAGAAACGAGAACGCACATGTATCCTGAATTACTTACCTGGCTTATCCTAGTCGCTCCTACTCATCCTGGATTGGCATTAGTGAAACGAGTTGAGCTAGGATCACCAGACAACGCTATGTCCAACCTCTATCCCCCAGTAGCCTGATCATTTTTAAATGTTTTGGAACTGAAATCCCAGGTTTACCACTTACTCTGGGTTAACATGCCGGTAAAGGGGTGTACTGTACATGTGTAGAACCTGATAATGTAATAAATCCCAGATAATGTAATAACCACGATAATGTAATAAAAATATGCACTTGAATCCGTTGAAAATGTAATAAAACCTGATAATGTAATAACTTCCCGATAATGTAATAAAGTGCATTTCCCAATAATGTAATACACTTTAAATGTAATAAACAGTTTAAACACAGCGCACCACAGAGGTCAAAGGTCACCATTTTTTGTGGTATCCCCAGGATGATGTCATGAATCTATGTAGGCTACCATGTTTTTATTATGATATGTTAAAGGGTAGCTGAGAATAATCACATATAGCCTGTAAACAAGTATGGTTTTCTGATTCAAATGATTAATGGATTATATGCTCTTATTGGGCCAGTAGGCATATTGGTGGTGAGGTCTGTTAACACTGTGGGGAATAGGGACAAAATAGGGAGTTTAGTCGCCTAGGCTAATTATGGCCAGTCTAAACTAGGTAACGTTTAACCTTAAAACATTTCTGTGTTTAGCTCCTCCATTTACATTCTCCCTCTGCAAAATATGGGACAGAACAGAATGTCTTCTAATTGGCTTCTTAATGTCTTGAGTCGAACTAAACGTTTGGCCAAAATGTTCCTCACCTTCCACTCAACCAAACGGTAGGCTACAGACAGTTCGTTCTTTGACGTCACGCCGAACCTCCTACCCAACCGGTGCAAGGAAGAAAGTGCGTTCGGCACGGAATGAATCGAGGTCGACTGATCAGATCTCTCTACGCATTACGCCACATTTGAAGTTCTGTGAACATCGCACAATGTAAGTTTTATGTTTTCAAAATGACTATTTGCAAATTTTTGCCATATCGACCAAAATGTATTAGACCCGTTGCCGTTATGAAAGCCTCTTGACTGATGGGATCTCCTTGACTTCAATGAATGAGAGTTTGATGTGTCATTTGCAAATAAGTGACTTTTTCCGATAGGGTTGAGTGTGTGTAGTAGCGCTGTTTCCCTTTTATTCAGCTTTAGTTTTTGCCAGACTGCTAAGGGCTGGACATTTAGTAGGCTAAAGTTGTAACCTAGCCTCAAATTGAAGTAGCCTAACATTTTCTCAGAATAGAAATCGCGCAATTTACAATATTTCATAAATTACTAAGCATTTAAGACAATGCAGTGTGTAATCATGTGCCAGTGATCGATTGGCTATCCTTAGAAATATAAATATTCTCTGTAAATCCACATATATAGCCTACCACCAAATCACCAGGAAAGTCTCTGTAGCCTACACGTTAGTCTTACCAGAATGCTGATTTGATCAGAACAGGACTAAATTGGTAACCTAGGCTATAGTTAAGAATGTTCTCCTTGGGTAAATCACTTTCTTTAATTCTTCTGAACTAGATTGGAACAGAATCATATAGGAGCTGTCGAGAAATTCCATCTTTTTGATCAGTTTTTCCTTGCCTTGCCAGATAAATGCCTCTGTTGCCAGCAATCTTTGTCAACCTAATCTGTCTGCAAGAGAGATGATTTATGATTTGGCTACATGTCTGCTCAAGACATGTCTGCTTCAAGGAGGACCTCAGAAGCTTGTCCATCTTTAGCAGATTCTAATCTGAAGTGAACATTCGGCTGGGTCCCTCAAGGTGTTTGGACACCATAGGCTCCAGAGCCTGCTTTGGTTGCATTCCTTGGTGACTTATCCACCCCTAGCTAGCAAGTCCACAACCACCCACCCACCCCTCCCCTTAATTCTGTTTAGAATCTGGAGGTCACAGACACTTCGGAGCCCTCAACAAATACCTTTCTGTGAAAGCAAAGTTTGCCCAGCAGAGTGCATTTGGATGTGAAACTGAACTGAATCTACATTAGAGGTCTTGTGCAAAAAGTCATTGTTTATGTTACATCTTTATGCAAATTGGATCACACTCAACAAAAAAAAAAACATCAGATGGTCATCCATTTTGAGTCTGTTGACTAATTTGTGTACTTAGTCAAAGTTTTCTGCATCAAGAAGAGGTTAGTCAGATAAAAATCTTAATTTCGGTCATCAAAACTGCACATCATGGCCTTAACTTCCGTATGTAATACACACAGCAGTCTGTGTTGGCTACCACCTCTTGACCATGTGCAAGCTTGGGGTGCTGCCCTCTCTGATTGGCTTAGGAGATGAACTTTACTGGGTGGCCCAGTCTTGCCCTGAGCACGTGCAGCTCGCGCTCTCAAAGGAGCGGTGGGGTCAGGGGTCTCTGAGTGGCGGCCATCTGGCTCCTTTAGGGGGGCTGGGCTCACTTCCCAAGAGGCAGCCTTTGTTTGTGCAGAACAATTGGGAGTTAATCTGGAGGAGATAAGAATAGCTGTTGTAGCACCGCCACCAGTGGACATAGATCCCATAGCCTTGAAAAAGACATCTTTTGCTCTCTCTATTACTCTCTCTTCCTCTCTCTCCTGGTCTTTTACTTTCTCACACTCACAAATCCATCATTTTTTATGTCCACTCTTTTAGGCTAGCCCTATACAGTAGCCTCTTGCTGTTTTTTAATTGTCCTGACATTGGTATTACAATTATCACCAGTTCATGTTTGATCATGTATTTATGTGTGGTTTGTAGTACTGTGTTCTTGCAGATAATTGTCAGCACTTGATGTTGAATGTCTTGCCACCAACCAGCATAAAGTCTCCTGTCACAAGGCTCAGGTATAAATGAGAGAGTGCCTATCTGTTAGCTGTTTTAAAAACTCAAATACATATCTGCACTGCAGTGTCTGAAGGGGAAGCCACAGTGTGCCACAGCTACACGTTGGTTGTTGTTGGTTGTTCCTGGGAGCAGACAGGCCTAGTAGCAAGGCTTTCACAGACTCTGGAGTCAGGACTATTGCTATCCCTAAGCCCCTTTGTCATCCATTGGCAGAACCTGTGGGGAAGGACAAAGGTGCTCTTGGATGCAGTTGCTGCATTTGACATCAATTGCTATTGTTTATTCTGTCTTATTTTAGGCTGATGTTACCGAGGTAACAATTTCATCAATGCATCTTGTGCCTGTGACAGCCTTTGTGCAGTATCTTTCAGATTGCAGTTCTGTTTAACTCTGAGCTGGTATGTTTTTTTTTTTGTAGGCTCAGTCAAAAGCCTTACCAGCTCAATCAATCCTCAATACAATCGACCCCAAGCAGTATTTTCCCTCTGTTGTGTATTTGCCTCACACAAGATCTAATTCATCATCATTATCTGTTCTTGTTTTGACAAGTATACATGAGACTGCTTTGTGCATTAACAGTGGGAGAGGAAAGGGATATTAGGTATATTTATAGCATCAATTGATTATCAATAATAAGGAATTTCAGTTCTTCATTTTCATTTCTTTCCTTACAAAGAGATCAATACCGTTTTGAAAGGGGTGGAAGTATTTTCTAAGGATGAAGGTAAATTATTATAAATACCTTATACACTGGGCAAAAAAATAATACATTTGCTTATTCAATAGGATTATCTGTAAAATGCTCATCTTCATACCACATTGATAGGCAATGAAGACTGATTGGTACTCAGGCATAGTGTATGGCTGTCAAGCCACAGTATTTCATTATCTATAGTATTTGCTTCTTCTTCTTCTTCTTCCTCTACTTCTTCTTTAATAAAGTGTTGTAGAGTCGCTTGATAATTAATAAATAATGTAAAACCTTATCAAAACCAACAGTAAGGACATAGGTGCAGGTGCTAGGATTTATGAAAGACATAGCAGAGATTTGAACAGCTCCTTTTGGATTACTTTAAGAATCAAAACCAGGGATGGATTACTGCACGGGCCTACCAGGCCCAGGGGCCCAAGGGGTCAGGGGGCCCTGAAGCCAAAGCCATTGCATGGAATCATTGCCTCAATATCAACACATCAGGATGTAGGCTATGAATCTGATTGAATTAAAGTATTGGCCATTCCCAAAATCCACCAGAATACAGGAAATCACATCAACCAAATTACCCCCCCCCCCCCCACCCACCCACCCACACACACATATTGTAGGACTTGAACCTGCTGACCTCAGATCATGCCTGTGTTCATGACTGCTTCAATCCAGGGGCTGTTGTCTGAACGCAGTTGGTCACCTTCTCAGGAAGCCTGATGAAGAACTGAGGGTAGGTCTGAGGCGATGCCTCAGGTTCTGTGCAGGTCAAAGCAGTGATGGCTGGCTATGAAGTTCATGTTCAATGACAGTGAATGCTGACCTCATACTCATGAACTAGTATGCAAGCTTGCTCCAGAATGCTGCATGCTTGTTCAGGTATAACCATGGCTAAGTGTGACTGTCTGCTGTGCATAAACAAATGCAGTACAGTACTATCCACATACTATTTCATTTCATGTGTTAAATATACTCTAGATTTATATTTGTAGATGGTGTATTCTTGTAAAAATGTCACATAAACAGATTTTCTATAACAAAAAAACACTCACTCTGTGCATTATAATTCTCACTCAGCTATCATGGTGTATAGAATGGAGAAAACCTTATAGCCATGAGGAAAAAATAGATTTACTGGATAGTCATGTAGGGAGAGAATATTTCTGTCTTCTTTTTGCCAAGTGTGTGTGTGGTGAGTAAGGCAACTCAATAAACAACACAGATGAGGGATCAATCAGTTGCTCTTTTAAGAGCTGCTGGATGTCAGTAGCCATATTTACCATTCCTACATATCTATTTTGTTGTTCTAAATGCAACATGTAATTTCTGGCTAAACACACATGCATCTGATTCTATACACTTTTATAAACCCCGTGAAAATCAGTTGTCTAATCTAAAGAACAGTAGCACAGCTGTTTCTGATTTCACTCTGCAGAAGATAGTTTTGTGTTGGTGGGGCGTTGCTTAGTGACGTGCTCAGACCTTGCGGTTAAGGCTGCTTCCTTGAAGTTTCCCAAGCGGGCGGCGGCCTTTGATCCCTCCCACCTGATTGTGATGGGAATCTGCCGTCACCCCTGACCTCTCGTCTCCCCCAGTTGCTTTGGAGACATGAGTGTCTTCTGCATGGATGCTTGTAAACTTTTAACCTGTCCTTTTTATGGGGGGTCAAGAATGCCTGGAACTTTTCTGCATTGTCAGCACTGTGTAATAGGAGGAGTGAGAGAGAGAGGGAGAAAGAAGAGAGAGAATATTCTTAATACTGCCGGAGTAGAAAGTTATTTACATTAGTGCTTTTAGTCACTGTTTTTTTTCTTCAAAGATATGAAATGTTGCAAACATAGAAACAAATCTATAGCATTCCTTGTCTTTATTTTCACATTCTGTTTTACAATAGTGGTTGAGAGTGGATGGCAGTGGTTAGAATTCAACATGTGCTGACAATAGATGTGGAGAATTGTATATCTGTAACACAGAACTCAGTAATATCCGTTGAATGCTTTTGTGAAGTTGTCAGCGGTGAAGTACTGCACTTAATATATTTTTAATTGACTTTGACTGAAAAAATAAGCAGCTGGATTTGACAAGAACAAAGGAGTTTTCAGAAATAGGTGATTGATATTTTAAAGAACAATTAAGATTTAGTGAGATTGTTATTGCCTAATGTGGTTTACATTAGTAAAAAATAATGCAAATGCACTGTAGGTCTGAATTTGTGTATGACACTGTTACACAATTGCATCTGTAGGGCTAATTTCACAAAAGGCCCTTTCCCTCCCCCATCTGAATGAGGATGTCAAAGGTCTGTGACCCTGTGCTTTCATGGGCATTGATCCATCCTCAGGAGGAGGGGCTGTCTCTCCAAAGCCCTCTCCTATCACATGTAATATCTTTGTTTCAGCCTCACGCATTGGGAGACATTTCTTCATTATGCTTTACTCTCGCTGTGAAGACCTGTGTTAAGACTCAAGATCAGTATCATGCAGCTGTATTTTGTGTGACTGAGTCTCTTCACAACTTTCACTGATGTGTTTTAAATAACTAGGAAATAGTCATCTAGACTCATTTACATAAATGCCTATTAACATTATAGTAATTTTAAAATATATATATTACCTGCAGGAAGGCTTGAGATCCAAAAAACACATTCATGAAATGTCATGTCATTTATTAGGTCTATTACATTTAAAAAAAAAAAATACCTGTTTGTTTGTTTATGTTTATTACGTCTAATGTTTATTCAGGTCAAAACATTTTTGTAGCAATTTTAAAAGCTTGTATATTTATAGCTTAATTGTAATGACATAGTTTGGACTTTGCAGTACTATAACAAAATATATGTCTCTCTGTATGAAACATAACATATCTTGTAATCAGTGATTTCAAATTATTTTTACAGATAAACTGTGTACACATAGGTGAGTCATGTATATTGAACTTGACTGAATGATTTCATGCAATCTTTGACAGATCTAACTAGAGTAGAATCTAGTAATGTGTGCAGGCCAAATATTAGCCTTTATCTAATGACCTTGAAACAAAGGCATTTCTTCCTCCTCTGTGTGTCTCTTTTAATGTTGTTTGGATGGGGAAGCACCTCAGCCTGGTCCGCTACAAATGCCTGACCATGGAGTTGCACACTTGGGTGTGAGTGTACTTCACGCCCTGGTGTTTATGACCGGGCCAGAAATAAGGTGCCACACTCGCAGGTTGGACCTGGTTTTATGCTTGCAGCACCACTGGCCAATGCAGCCTGACGTTAAGGCTTTTGTCATACATTGGGCTCAAATGGATGACATGCTGCTTAGCCACGCCGGGGGCTATGTTTTACCTTTTGGCAGTCATGCTTTAAGGATTATAGCTTTAGCCACATTTTCTGTCAATGCAGTTTGGTCATAGATTTTCATTCAGAAGCTGCACCTAATTGTCAGCCTCTTTCTCAGCTCCAGTGAGTAGCTGACTGAGAAGGACCTTTAGGTGTGAGGATAGTCTGAATCACAATACCAGCAATTCTGCATTATTAATGCGTGTCTCTCACTTGCTTGTATAACTCCCACAGAAGGGAAGAAACACAAATTGATAACTTTTCTGAGAGACATGAAGTATTTGCAAATACAGTTATCATTGGTGGCATAGGGAACAGTGTAGCCGTTTCTGACAGAATTTGTGCTTCATGGGCATTTGATATGGCAAGAGCCACTCTCATCTGTCCCAGTGTACAGAAAGGCCACAGTTATACAGCAGTGAGGTGTTTTCTGTGAAGGCCTATCAGTTGAAGCCATGACCCCTGACAGATATGTGGTGATGCTGTGCCATCTGGCTAACCCAGGCCCGAGAGCGTGGAGGACAGGCGTTATCTGCTGAAGCTCGAGCGCCCATCCACTCCCCCTCCGGTCCAGACCCATGTCACATCAAAGAGGGAGGTGGGGGGGGGGGGATTCACCCCAACATGGACGAACAGGACTTATCTGAACCGGCCTCCAGTCATTAATCAGGAAGCATGTCCAGAACAAGGCAGGGGGTTGCCAGCAGCTCAGCTTGAAGGAAGAGATGTCACGGTGAAGGATGAGGCGGCCATTTTGGGGCATGTGGGAGGGGAGGGGAGCACCCCCTCAGGCAGTTTAACAAATGTGATTAACATGGCTGATTACATCGCTGCACTTTTGTTGTTAGTGAGACAGTGGTCCTTGTCCTAGCAGGACACTGTAGAGAGCCAAAGCTCTCCAAAACCTGTTAGTTGCAGTGCATCTTGCTGAGGGTGTATTTTTCTTTGTAGGGATAACTCTGTCATCTGTCTCATTGTTGAAGAGCCTCTAATGTCTCATTCTCTTTGGAAATGTGTCCCATCTGCTGAATGCACGAGCCAAATTATTACAGAATTTATTGGTAGGCAGCACAGACCGTATTTGTGCTGGTATTACTCCCAGAACCACATAGGTCAGGGTAAATATTTGCTTTCGTCTGTCACTGGAGGCTCTCTAGATAAGGGTTACTGCATACTAAAGTATTTATGCTATCTGTTGTTAGTTGTGCTCACATTATTTATTTTACAGGGACATGGTTGCCTGGAAACTAAGGTCATACTTGTCTTTTAAAATGACCTGATAATTCAACTTGTGTTTTGTAGTGTATCTGAAGGAGATGGGTTGTGCAACCTAATGCAGAGGTTTGTAGTGTATCTGAGGGAGATGGGTTGTGCAACCTAATGCAGAGGTTTGTTGTAAATGACCTTTAAGCATCCATCTTTATCTCACACAGACAGAAATACAAAAGATACTCCTGTTTTCTGTGTAGCAAAGTTAGATTGAAAATAGTGAAATAGCGATTGATATATGGAGTTCTCAGTGTTTTGTTTGGTCACGTCCCTGTAAAAATGTTTTATTTTTTATTCCTTGGTTGCTCTTGGGAGTTTTGTGGAACATATTCTCATCAGCCAAAATATGCAGACAGGCTTCAGGATGTACTGAGCCCCGGAAAGAGAATGTTCTCTTCTGTGTCTGTTGTAGAGAACATAACAGTTTTGGATATGTTTTTTGTGCGTGCTTATCCCCCTCTCTCTCTCTTTCTCTCTCTCTCTATGTGTCATTCTCTCTTCCCCTCTTTAATCACACAGTGTGTACATGTGTACAAACACACTGCCTTGTTCATTTTGTGTGCTGAAGCCCAAGGTCACTTAAGCTGTGGTTTGCCAAGACTGTGGGGTGAAACAAGTGCAGAGGAGGAACTGCACTCTGGGCTGTCACAGACTGTCCAAGGCCACGGTGACCAGGACCCAGCCAAGCTTAGCCTAGACTAGCCTTCAACAAGACTCTGGGTTCCTCCCAAAGCAGGTCACACTATTATGGCCTATTGGTTAGCTCTTTCTCTCTCTCTCTCTCTCTCTCTCTCTCTCTCTCTCTCTCTCTCTCTCTCTCATTCTCTCTCTCTCTCTTTCATTTAAACTTGTACACACACTCATGCCATTCTAACAAATAAACACAAAAAATGTGTAGTTTCCCACAACTTTCCTCTCTGTGTGTGTGTGTGTATGTGTTTGTGTCCTTGCTAACATGTACACCACTGCCAATGGTTGGGGCCACTCACAGGATGATATGCACCACCATTGCCATCAATACGGGGGTGCACTTGGATGCCATCTGGGAATGATGGGGGGAACATATAGATCAACATGTGGCAGGACTCCTACAGCTTAAAACCACCATCTTTGTCAGGCTTTTGTCAGGAGCTCCAGCTGTTTTTGTGCTGCCGTAGCTTTCTCCCTGGCCCCATTTCCTTGGTTGCTTTCAAAAATGTCTGTTTTGTCTACTCTCCCTGTTTCTCTGTTCGTAAGGGAGCATCCAGACCCTCTGCCTTTGGGCACAGATAAGTACAAGGACAAATATTAACCCGGGCTAGCAGAAAGCGAACAGCGCATGGCCTGTCCACCCCAGATAAGCCCAATGAAAGCCTGTTGGGCCTGTTGGGCTGCTTGTGTTGCCCACAGGCCTGGGTAACACATACCTACCCCTGCTCTCCCACATGCCTATGTGTTGAGAGACATCCTCAGGGTTTGGACACAGTATGCGTTGGTTTGTAGCCATGACCAGTGAGATGGGTCATCTCGGCCGGCCAGCTGGCAGTTGATTTTCCAGTGAGTCCAGTCACTAATTAACAGGTATCTTCTGTTCTATCTGCTCATTGACAAGGCCCATTGAGTCTGTCGCTGCACGCTGCACACAGGCTGCCAGCCGTGGGGACACATCTGCTTGGAGCCCTGGGCCTCAATGCCTGATCAATGCACATGACGGCTCCACAGTTCCAAATGGGCTTACTGTCACTTTCTTCATCACTAAGTGGGTTTCTGTGTGTGTGTGTGTGTGTGTGTGTGTATGCCCAACTATGGACAATAGGAACTGCCCATTGTCTTGTTAAGACAAAAAGCAGCACCCTGTTCCTAGGTTGAAAACTCAAGGAGTGAAGGGGGTGTGTGATCTTTTTTGATAGTGTGTGTCTGTGTGTGTGTGCATCCTGTCTCCCGGGGCAACAGTCCCCTCCCCCGGCGCTGTTGCCCACAGCGCTGAAACAGAGAGGCCGCCCGGGGTCAGGAAGGAGGGCATGATGGACGCGACTGAGCGCCCACTGAGGAAGTGGCAGGAAGAGAGGCTCTTTCCTCTGGACATTAGGGAACAGCATTGTCTCTGTGTCACTCGGGTGCATTCAGCTCACTCTGGAATAGTGAATGGAAGCCATCTTTGTTTTCTTTACAGTTTGCCAAACTGTTGGTTAAGCGTTTTCGTGGCAATGCAGAATGGATTGGTAATGTCTTTGCCTGTTCTGTTATTGTTTGTTTTTACACCATTTGTTTGAATGCATGCAGTCCATCAATACAGATATTGTGAACAATTTAAATATAGGGCCATCTGTCTGCATATAATCAATTACTGGCAGTGTAGTCTTCATAATTAAACAATATCAATACACAAGAATACAATAACACAGTAGGAGGACGGCCACAAAAAAAGTCTTTACATGGATCCTTCATTAAACTCACTTTTGTTTTCAAGGATAATAAATGAGGAACCAAAAAAGCATGTCCCTCAACTGCTGTTGATCATCATGTTCATGCTCTGATGGGACTTGGGGAGCAGTGGACGACCCTTTGCTGCTCTCGTCACTCGATCCGCTTCAGTGTTTTGGTAATTGTTCGTTTCACATGATGCATGATCTTTCTAGAGCACCTCTCTTTATGCTCCAGAACAAATAGCCTTGGCCTGTCTGAAAAGCCGTTTGAACTAAGTGGACTAGACTAGTCAAGCCAGCCTTAAAGGACGTGTGTGTGTGTGTATGTGAAAGCACTGAGCAGATGTGAGTGCACAGCTGTAAATTAAAAAAGGTGTTTGTGAAGTTGAATCCATTAGCTTTTGATGACCTACATTAAGAAAATACATATTTGAAATATTAAGGGATATGCAAATTATAAACTTAAATGTATGAATACTTTAAACATGGATAGGTTTATTTTGAAAATTATTACAGTGCATGAGAATCATGTCATCAATCAAGTCATTGGCACATCTGTACAGAAGGGAAACATGTGTAATTGCACATTTCTGTAAACCATGTGTCTGCTATTTTCCCTGTTTTGAAACTTAAAGGAGATCTTTAGCTCATAAACACGTTGGCCCTCTTCCTCTCTGTTTGGGTCCTGGACAGGGCAGCGGTCAGGCCTTTCTCAGCTGTAAAATGCAGAGTTGGGTTCACTCACAGGTCTCCGGTTTTATGGCCCTGCCTGGCTCACATGCCACTGTGATCACCTCTCCTTCTATTTATTCAACTGGAGAGATGCTCAGATAGATGGTGGGGAATATTCTCTGTTGGGAATGTCCATTGTTAATTCATTGTTTGCAATTAAAATGATTTGTGGTTATAAACAGTAGTGATCAGCTATTTAAATCCACTCTTACTTAAGAATATTTGTGTTTCTGTCCATATGACTCCTTTTGAGGACTTCAACTTTTTTAATTAAAAAATATCTATTGTAAAATAAGCCAGGCTGCTCTTCAATAGTCTTCCTTTCATCAATAAAAATAAGCTTAATTGTATTTGGTATATTCTCACAATTTGAAAATATTAATTTCATTCTCTTCATTTATTCATTGTGTTATTTTCTCACCCAGATTGAAACAAAAGAAACTCAGACACTCTCTCTCTCTCTTGTGAGTGTAAAGTTATCAAAAGAACATGATATAATTGCATGGCCACCTTGATCTGACCCATGGTCATTATACACAGTGGCCTCTGAGGGCTGTTTAGGATCCTTTGTTAATAAATGGCACAGGGCCTTTGTCTCAGCGCAGGATTTAGTTTAAGGTTAAATGCCTTGCCCTTAAACCCATCCGCTCTTCCAGGGTGTGCGGCAAGGTCAGGCCTACAATCAGCTCGGCGTGGACACAAAGGCCGGTTGTTCCCCTCTAATGAATTAGAGCCCGAGTCTCCCCTGAAGCGCTGCGACTGACCGCACCTCCGAGACCTGCTGCTTCCCTCTCAGGCCCCACCCCACCTCCCACGCTCACTCTGAAATGAGTTTTATAACTGGACACTAAACTTCCAGGGGCTTAATGATGATGACTTCTTCATCTGCCCAAATGCTCCTTTTGTTTCTCGCTCTGCCCCCCCCCCCCTAAACCCTGAGTCAACCTTCCTTCCTCCCCCCTCCTTTATGCTCCTGTGGATAATCCCTCCCTCAAGCTCTTCTCCCTCTTTTCTTTCTCTCTCTCTCTCTCTCTCTCTCTCTCTACGATTGCTGACTTGAGCATTGACATTCAGCTGAAGAGCTGACCTCCTGTGTGTGTCTGTGTGTGTGTGTGAGAGAGAGTATGTTTGTGTGAGTGTGTGTATGACCTGCTGAAGGACCTTCTCAAAGTCAGTGGCTGCCTGGTCTACTGGCTTCTGCTGGCCGGCGGTTCCTGTGTTTGCACTTGAGGGCTCTCGGCAGGCGGTCCCCTGGCGATGCCTTTTGAAGGTAAATGAGAGTAGTGCTGCCAACAGGTGATGGGCCCTCGCCAGCCAGGCCTCCAGGGCTCATGCCACATGGTGCCAATCAGGCCTTGTGTGCCAGTAGGAAGCCCACACACTGGAAGGGTTTCTATATTTCTTTCTTTCTTTCTTTCTGTCTTACACCTCATCTAACAGTAACAGTGGTAGCTCACGGTTTGTTTTTTCTGACGCGGACAGTGAGAGGTCCAGAAGGCCATCCTGACCAGTGTCCTTTCACACCTCTCTTCTCCTCCCACACACCTGATGCTCATTTGTCATGCTACAGAAAAGAAAAAGAAACAACTCTGTCATCACACCTTAAATCCACTCTCAGAAATTACACTTCAGCCTTCCTCCTGAACGTGGCCCTTTCATTTTGTATTCCTTCCATGAGCAGCGGAATGTGGCTACATGTCAGAAGCATGGCTCAGTGCAACTAAGAGACTCTGGAAAAAACAAAGCAGGGCTTCTTTATCTTCTTTCTTTCTCTCTCTGAAAGAGTTTCTTTTTGAAGGGGGGGGGGGTGTAGCAGCACAAGCCTCCGCATGACACATCTTTTCTCAGGTGGCAGTGGAAGGGCTGCTTCCCTTTGTGGCTGCCTCTGGGAAGGATGGAGAGGGCTGGGGGGGATCTTAGACAGAGATCCATGCTGAGGGATGGGACAGGAGGCGGACCTGCTCTTTCATTTTCCCCATTGTCTTTGGGGACCACCTCTTCCCAGCATGGGAAACCTCTCTTTTGCTCCCTTTCTCCATTTTAGATGGCCTATTTAGCCCTGGCTGTGTCAAAGTCAGGAGCTCAGCATATAAATCAAAATGGCAGCTTTTCCTCCGAAGAGTTGAACTTGCTCTGTCATGGATCTGAACCAGATCAATTATTTGGTGTTTCTGATACATTTAAAGAATAGTACTCTACTCATAACTAATAACTGAACATTTTATTAACATTAACACAAGTAAATCAAACACAATTTAAGAAACATGTTTTTAATATATAAGCAAAACAATTATTGTGTATGTCTTTTACCATTTGTCAGAATAGTGGCAAATCCCTTTTCCCAAATGTGACATGTGTGGTCCAAATGTGCTCTGCAATGGAAACTTCACAGCTCCTTTCAGTGATCTGACAAAGACACAAGATTAGCTGGAATGGCTGCATTGATGAGGGACTAGCTCTAATTGAGCCCTTCATTGAGGGGATGTTATTGTCCAAAGCCGGCTGTCTTACTCATTTAGCTCCCTCCAGCAATTTATGATTGGGTGAGAAGAGCTACGTGGCCTCATTTAAACCAATATGGAGTGGGTTTGTTTTGGGGCGGGAGTTTAAACTAAACTGTGGTGTGGGTCTTTAGCACTACCCTGTGATTCACTTGCAGTGTCTGACTCCATATCAGATGGGGGAAAGGAAAATAAATAACACAAATGGGTAATAATAAGTTAACAATTAGGTAAATAAATGCATCACAAGTAATACAAATTATGTGAATGTTTCATTCAAATTTAAATCATTAACAAATTAATCACAGTAACATGTATCATAATGAAGGAAGCTGAATTGCATGTACATTACATTTATTCACTAAGCTGACATTTTTTCCCCAAAGTGACATACAAATTGCATTTTCAATTTGCATGTGCAATTTCACTGACCCACCAGTCTGGTTGTTCAAATATTGTTTACATTCGTGTTTGGCTACTGAACACAAGGAGCTGAATACAAATTTAGATTTGTGCCATGCCTTTGGAGAGAAGCCAGACGCTTAGGAGTTTGTCTCCAGTGCTGTTGAGCGGCAATATGTTGACATTGGCCATTTCATTGTTTACTTGTCAGATTCTTAGGGACCTGGTCTTAACAGAGTAATGTACTGCAGGGATTGCCTGGGGTGAATCTGGAAGGTCACTGCACTTTGTGTCCTGGTGTCAAGTAATCAGTTTTGTTTTCTTTTTTTTCTGCATATTGGCAAAGCCACCATCAATAATTAACAAAGTGTGCTATTAAGCGGCAGTCAAAACAGATTCCCCACCAGGCTGATTAAATCTAACTTGGTCATCTCCATTGTTTATTTACCCACCATGTCATATGATTGGGGCTGATGAAGAGGTAGTCTTTTACTGCAGTGTCTCAGTGTCTAAGGTAGAGAACCCTATTTATAACCTTTGTATTATTACTATTATTTCTATTATTTATAGAATTTGGGAGCTAAAATGGTTTACAAGTATATCAGCCATTATCATTGTCAGATGTCAGAAGGTTTCAATCTTTCCTTGGCGTGAAGGGTTAACTGATGAGTCACAATATTTTGTCGCCCGTCGGAAATGAACATGAAGAATGAGGTATGCGTGCCTGAAGCACAGAAACTGATCCTGCTGCAATTGTCCTCCGACCCCTTTGGCCGCTCCACCACCTTCAGAGTCTCTCTTGAGTAGCCAGCAACAGGAAATTGTGCCACTGCTTCCCTTGGACTTGTGACGTACTCCAGCTTATTTATTTTGACCACATGAGCTCTCGCTCTGGTATTTATAGCAGGGGTAAATTCTCAGTGAATCGTCAATCCTGGGCCAAAGGGAGGTGTGTGTGTGTGTGTGTGTGTGTGTGGGGGGGGGGGGTTGCAAGGCCAGGGCAGGAGATATAATACATAGTCTCTTTACCCCACATTCCTGACCAAGTGTCCCCAGTTTGCCATGGGTTTGCCCTACCTATATATTGGCCCCCAATAAAAAGAGGAGGGAGAGAGGGGCCCAAAATAGAGAGAGATCCCAGGGGTAGATGGGAAAATTGTTTTTATCAAATCCATCTCACACACTGTGCTTCCAATAACATGGCTACAGTCAGCCTATGTCCCCATTAGCCATTACAGTGATATGCGATTATTTTGAAGAGTAGCATATTCACCACTGGAATTGAATGAATGGCTCTGTGTGTGTGTGTGTATGTGTCTCTCTATCCCCTTTGTGGTCAGCTTTGGCCAGCGTGGCCCTCTCCACCAGAGCATCTGTCACTGTAGGGGGTCAACACTGGCCAAGATGAATGAGTCCTCAGGGAGCGCTGCCTACTTCTCTGAGCAAATGGGCCGCTGGAGGGAGGAGACTAAGTGTGGGGGAGGGTCACTCTGTTTGTGTGTGTGTTTGTGTGTGGGGGGGGACTGACTCTCCCGGTGTGACTCTATCTCTCTCTCTCTCACACATACACCAACACAGAAGGAGAGAGGAGCTGCTGGGGCTCTCCAGGAACCAGGAAAGAGAAACGCATTTTCGGCTGAACGTGAGGAATATCATGACCAGGAGCCCAGTGGTTTAGCACACAGACTTTCTCAGCCCCTCCAGGGATATTTGTGTTTTTGTTTTATGTTGGACTCATTTGACTCTGTGGATTATGGGATGTAACCAGTCGACTGAGACCAGGATCTGCTCTTCCTTGTTGGGGATCTAAGACAGGAGTAGGCTGGGTAGAGTGTTCTCCACACAAGCAGTGAAGGTACAGGATTGCTGTGTTACTTTCCCTGTCATTTGTTACTTTTTGGCTCACGTGCTGGTGATGGCCACAGCCATTCACACCTCATTTGGACTGACGATGAAGAGATGTTAGCCTTTTTTGCATAGGACCCCCCCCCTTCCCTCCATGCTGACATGTATTGTTATACACATTCTGTGCTCTCTCTCTCTCTCTCTCTCTGAGATTCTCTCAAAATGCTTGGCTTGGCAGTTCTGTTTCTTGCAAAAGTCTATGGTCTGAGGACAAATGTTGTGAGTGGGTTACGCCAACTGCATCCTGTGACAGCCTTGAACCTTTGAGATTTCTTGCTTGGATCAATGAAATCATTTGGTTTGCTGGGCTATCTGGCTGTTTGGACAGTGACCCTGTGTCAAGTTTTATTACATGTGACTCTCTGGCTGTTTGGTGACTCACCTCACACTAGTGGCTTTGTGTGTGTGTGTGTGTGTGTGTGTGTGTGTGTGTGTGTGTGTGTGTGTGTGTGTGTGTGTGTGCCCTGATTGAATGGCTTGCTTTAAGATTACAAGGGCCTGATAACTACAGGTTGGGTAGAATCTATCAGAATTACTTTTGGGGATTGGAGGTTAATTTGATGCAAGGTCTCTTCCTCCATTGTCAGTAAAGTAATGTAATTATGCGGACTGGAGAGAGACAAAAGGAGGAGCAGGAGAAGGAGAGAAAGAGCCCACCACAGGGAGGGGTGGGATCCCACTGCTATGAGAGTGTTAGGGCCAGGAAAGACACTCAGATTAAGCTTGTCCTTAATACTTATCCCCGTTCTATCAGTACATCATTATCAACGTCCATTACTTTTCATTTAACATGATATTTACCAAGCATTGGCTACTGTTCTGACATAATGCTGTACTGGTACATGTTGATTCAAATTATTTGGAATATTTTTTTAAAAGTTTAATTTTATGACTGCATAAGGCGTACTTTTCAATGCTGTTTAACAGCTGCACAGCCTATGCTGTATATAACACGGTTTTTCAGGACATATGAAAGTGGTCATGAAAAATATATCACTTCAGACATACGTGTAAGACCGGAGGTTCTGCTGATGTTAAACGGTGGGGCCGTAGGCCTATCTGAACGACGTAACCAGTCATATGGAAGTCCGAATTTAGCCGGTTGTTCTACTAGGCCTACTAATACCCCTCTAGTATTTCCTCCGGACATTATGTAAATGTGCTGTGTTTGAACGAAGCGTAGAACATGCAGTTAAAATTCACACCTAGTGAAAGGGCGTGTCGGTGACGTTTCTTTCGTGCGTCCATGTGGTTAAATCTGACTTAAATGCCAGTATTATGATGGAGTGGCAGTGCTGTCCAGAAAATCTCCGACCTGGAAAGATGCAGACATCACGGAGCTACTGTCCATGAGGGCAGACAACATTGTGATAGAACACATGAAGGGAACAGCAAGAGACACGTTGATGTAGCCTACAACTGCATCGCAAGGCCAAACTAATTCAAAAGACCGAATCATCATAAACAGAAGGCGCTGAAAAGGCAGTAGCCTACAGCGACGTCGTTGACGACAATAACAGGAGTAGGCTATTTAATAAATTGTTTGCCAACACGGTCGGTTTTCTGTTATTTAATAGCCTTCTGATGACCTCACTGCTGAGCTGATATTTGTTGAGCATAAATATGCCTAGAGAAAATGAAAACGAAGAAAACCCAACTTTGTTCCAAGCTCCTTGCGTAAAAGGATCTATGTAAATAGACACATGGGGAGAGGATGCTTTTAGAAAAATAAACCATGAAAAAACGAACCACTTCACTGTTATGTTAGTATTTTGTTTGTTACTTAAAAACGTTGTATATGATGGCCTTGAAGTCTTGAGTTAGCCTACTGAATTGGCTGGTACCATAAAGTTCGTGCATGCTCTCTCCAACGCAAACCAGATTTGGGGTTCCATAGCCAAGTAATTCTGCTATATAACGTTGAAAACAGATCATGTGTTTATTCAAAGCACACATACAAATACTGT
Source organism: Alosa pseudoharengus (assembly GCF_046254945.1). Taxonomy (NCBI): domain Eukaryota; kingdom Metazoa; phylum Chordata; class Actinopteri; order Clupeiformes; family Clupeidae; genus Alosa; species Alosa pseudoharengus. The sequence continues at coordinate 6,600,706 of NW_027468663.1, forward strand.
ACATCAATTTCAAGTGCGCACTTACGTGACTACTTCAAGTATTAGCTTACGCACAATAGATTTTTGTTTAGCCTACATAATGCATACACTTTGTAAACAAACAGCAGCTGTGACAGCGGCCGCATATGCGTCATATCTCGCCTCTTGTGAACTCTACAAGCCCCCACCCCTCACTCGACAACCACACGGAGATTCTGTAATGTGCGTGTATGTCGTTCACACCGTATAAGGTCAGTATAACGTCTGCAGGTTAGCATCATATCTGAATCATCCGAAGGGTAGGACCTCCGTTTGACAAACCGTCCGCATATACTCCGGAGGTTATATCTGACAGCGCTTATTAATGGTAGGATTGCTGTGTCGTAGAAAAGGGGAGAAGGAATGTTAACAATTTACAGAGAATGTAACACAAGCCATAAAGTGAAAATGAGAGCAGGTAGCCAAAGCCTTGTTTAGATTACCGGTTAGACATGGCCAAAATGACCTCAAGTCGGCGGTCTTGTCTTCATTTAGCCTGATGCAATGCTCCCATACCACTTCCCCATCCTCTCTCCATCCAAACCACCACAAATCCACTCTGTCAGCAACAGACAACCTTAAGGAGCTAAGAGAGGAAATAAAAGACTCTGGGTCTCATCTATTGTTTTTTTTATTTATTTCCCATCTCCATTCAGCTCTGTTTTATTGTAATGTCATGGATTTAAAATGGAGTGTAGCGCTCCAGCCCTCTTGGGTCTTTAATCCATTTGATTAAAGAGAACTCTTTTGTGTCTAATTATTTGAATAATCAGATACAAGACTTGCATGAGCAATTCAGAGAATGAGTACAGACTGTGTTGTATACTATTTCAAATGGCAGAATCTCTCAGAATTGACCAGCTTGTGTGTGTGTGTGTGTGTGTGTGTGTGTGTGTGTGTGTGTGTGCGTAAAAGCACTGTAATGTGTGTTAGATCTCATCAGTCACCATTAACAGTTGAAGGTGAAGGGACTTAATTGCTGTCTTGAGTGCAGCGCATTTTACTAAAACTTCCATGCTATCACATCACCCATCTTTGGCCCCTTCTCGGGTTACGGCTACATATGTCAGGGAGTGTTGCAATCTGTTGTAACAAACCTAAACAGACGCATGTACCTTAAGTCAGAATGCAAGTGATCAATCTCTCTTTTGCCCATATTTGTGATAGATGTGTCCATTCATTGACGGTGCTGATGGTCCCCAAATGCTACAAGAGTTTCATGATTTAATTGCTACAATCATATTTATTACAAATTCTATGAATAGTCCATTTTGCAGTGTTTGTGCTGGTGTATGAACTAATGACTTTATAATATTACTATTTAAGAATATTTATCTCAGATAATGTAGCATGATATATTTCAATTAAAAATCGAATTTAATATTTAATATTATATGCAGTTAGATGTATCCGTAAGTGTGTGATGTTGTTAGTAACCACTGTTGGTTTGTGTGTTCTCTAGGTGAGGAGCACTGAGGTTTAACGTGATGGCAACACCAGGCATTTCTCCAGCTGAAGACTGAGCTGCCATGGAGCAGAGGTGAACCACTTCCTTCATATCGGAGAAAACAGCAAACAAGCACAAAGTAAGTAAACAAGTAGAGTAAGACTTCCCTTCCTTTAGCTGACTCGTTAACCAAAACATTGTCATAACATCCTAAAACCAACACCTATTTATTTTTTGAATTAGAACACAGTATTGCTTCAGAGTTAATGGTGCCTGTTGTTTGCAGGCTAAAGCTAATTACATTTGGGAAGGCAATTGTGTCCCTTGGCCAACCAGTTCTGGTTGAAATTAAGAAATTAAGAAATACTGAAGCTCCATTCCTTAAGCCTTTTATCTCTGGCCAAGCAGAGTAGTGGTCACTTAATCTCTCAATATTCCTCTTCTTCCTGGAGCATTTTAAACGTCAGCTTTTTCTGACCCCTATGAGAGTCTGTTTTTTCCTGCTAAGGCTATTTATTGATCAATCCGAACTACAAACCAAAACACAGGAACACAATCCGCTATCTCCATAGAAACACCTTTGTCAAACACAGCCAGGGAATCTTCAGGAATAAGTAAAAAGTGAATTAGTAAAGTGGTCCCTTAGATATGTAATATGTGTGTGTGACTGTCATTGATCTCAGTAGCAGCTTTGTGGTCTATGGGCTTTAGCTGTGCTCGAGCCTGTTTGAATGGGAGCTTTTCAAAGCCAGCAGGCCACATGGATGGCCTGTGCCCTGTCCCCTGTCCCCTGTCCAGCTGCCACCTGCTGCAGCCTGGCCAATCATGGCCCCCGCCTCTCTAAGCACTCCCTGGCAGATGTCCGAGAGTTTGTGTCCGGTCCTGGGTGGGGTGGACGTGACTAAACTATTCCCATTTCAGAAACGAAACTATCGCTACTGTGATGAGACAATACTCAAGTGTGGAGATATGAAGATGTGACTAAATGCAAATGTTTGTTGTTGTTGTTGTTGTTGTTGTTGTTGTTGAATTGTGCATACTTTTGTGTTCTAGATCATGGGGAATTCGTACGCAGGGCAGCTGAAGTCTGCTCGCTTTGAGGAGGCTCTCCATAACTCTATCGAGGCCTCGTTGCGGTCGAGCAGTGGCGACCCGCAGCCCATTTTTACACAGCTTTATCTTGAGCCTGACCAGTACCCTAGCAACATGGAGGGTAAGTCAGTCCTGGCTTTTTTTATCTCTTCATTCAAATGATAAATGTACTTCCATAAAGGCTAGCCCACCAGAGCTATATAGGGTAGATCTTAAGATTTTAAGTAATGAATTATAGGGTAGATCTTAAGTAATGAATGATAAATATCTTAGTAATAAGATAATTACCCAAAGTAATAAGTCAAAGTCCGCTATTTTATTATTTGCATTTCTGCATAATGGCCCACACTAGAAATACTGAACATTTTATTTAATGTGATTATAATGGTTTCTGACCTTTGCACCCTATGCTAACGGTGCTTTTCACTCTAAATGGTCATCTTGGGTGACTTGGGCAGACATGAAAGTCAAAGGGGAGCCGGGCCTTCGGTCTGCAGAGACCAACGGCCCTCTGCTGGTCAGCAGCCAGGCTTCCCCCGACATGGATGACCTGGACGACGAGGATGAGTCTGACACCAGCAGCCCACCACTGCCCTACCTGCAGGGTCTGGCCCCTGATGGCTGCTGCCTCATGGATGGTACGATGCTCCTCTCTCATAGCCCACTAACCCACCCACAGCCAGCTGCTGCTGATCACAGTTTAGCGCTGTCAGATTGCCTTCACTGTGAACTGCCCTTTATTGAATGACTGAATCAAGTCCATAGAGTCGAGAGGGCACTGTGTGTTGGTGCACGTAAAATAAAAATAGCTATGACTTGATCATTATATTACAGTATTACCCATGTGAAAACTGGAGATATTAACTTATGTATTGCACAAGTACTGGATGTGTTGGGAGGGGGGTGTACTGCCCTGCCCTGCCCTTATTTTCAAGTGTTACATTTACAATGACATCAGGAAGTCAGCATGAATACAGGGGAAGGATTTTTTCAGACTTTCTTCTGCATTAGTAACATGTATGGTCAACGATCAACTGTCTACAATGAACAAACCACTCTAACTTGAAGCAGCAAGAGTGAAATCATTAAGCGTTGTGCTGACTCAACCCCCTCTGTCACCAGGCTTCTGCCAGGCAGGGAAGGACCTGCGACTGGTCTCCATGACAACAGAGGCCATTGACGTCCCGCCTGGATTTGAGTTGGTGGGGGCTAAGTCCCCAAGCATCCCCGAGCACGTACTGGTTTGTGCAGTGGACAAGCGCTTTCTTCCAGACGAGAATGGAAAAAATGCACTTTTAGGTGAGGACCTGTTTGGAACCACAATCATGCTGTTACAAAAAGACCATTCAGGCATGACAACACACATAGAAATTATTCTGTTAAAGATTAAATCCCTTGACATTATGAAGTGTAAACATGTTAGCTCTCTTTCAGAACTATACTTAACCAGCCACTGCTCATAGTTATTGAAATGTTGTCTGAATGGGTTGCTGGCCAGACTTTTACCAGTGTTTGCTGTCCATGTGTGTCTATTTTGCACATATTTGTAGAAGGGTCCATTTTGCCAACTCTTTGTTTGTTTAGAATTTTTCCAAGTAAACGTTCCCATATTTCCCAGGATTTTCGGGAAATTGCGTGGGCTGTGGAGAGAAAGGCTTCCGATACTTTACAGAGTTCTCCAACCATATTAACCTGAAGCTGGCCACTCAGCCCAAGAAGCAGAAGCACTTAAAATACTACCTGGTGAAGAATTCTCAGGGTGCTCTGTGCAAAGGACCACTGATCTGCTGGAAAGGTATTTCAGTATCCATTAGACCATGAATAAATCCTTTCAGTTCAGCATTTTACATGTCAGGCATCAATCACTTTTTAACTACTCGTTTCCCTTTTCTGTAGATTGTAAAACGAGGCAATTCTCCAGCAGCACTTCTTCCTCCAAACCCAGCTCCTCTTCCTCGCTGAGCAGCAAAGAGAACGGCAGGACTAACGGCCACAGCTCCTCACCACTCTCCATCACAGGTCAGGCGGCCATTTTATCTCCCTCCTCTGTGCTGCCCCAATCCAGCCCTTAGCCCCCGATGACCAGTGCAAGCAGGGCCACACGCCCAGCAGGGTCCGCTAGGTGAAGGCCAGCGATGCAGAGAGCGTGGGCTTGAGCTCAAGTGGGGTCACGCTCCCTCAGGGGTGTGTGTGTGGGGGTCAGGTCGGGGGAGGGTTAGGATCTCTACATTTGCTATCAGGGACATCTGGCCAGAGGCCCTTTCTGTTTACACCACAGTCTTGGCTTAATGAATGAGAGGCATTGTGGTGTTGTGTTGTAAAGACAATACTGGCCACCTCATTGGTCACCAAATGGGTTTTCAGCTTGAGGTTTCCTGTGAAAAAAAAAAGAGATAGGAGTCTGTCTGTCTTACATTGTCACTTCATCATTGTCTTTGTTTATTGTATGAGAATATATTGGTCTTCAAGGAGTGTACATTGTGCATGAACTGTGTTCATAATATCACACAATACCATGCAGCACAAATGTCTAAATGCTAAACACAGTCCTCTCATCCTGCAGATTCCCCCCCAGCTCATGTCCAGTCCAGATCCTCTGGTCTCTTCGGAGGCCAAGACCTGCCCCGAGAGTGCAGCTTTATCAAACCACTGGCCACACAGGGTACAAAGACACTGCCTATAGGTACGCAAAACTTATCCCAGCTGGTTTGTTTTAATATATGAACTCAGCACAGTGGATTTGTAGAATAAACTGAACTGTCTTCACAAAAACAAACAAAAGTTTCTTTTACAATATGCAGTTAGCATCACACTGAAAAAAATAAATGTGAAAATAATTGTGTTAAAATGCTACAAATATCATTGACTAATGTAATCATGATCATTCACATATGCTCACCAAGTCATCCTGTGCTGGTGACCTTAGGGAATCCCTAGCTAGTTTTGTGCGTGGGCGCGTGTGAAGTGTGTGTGTGTGTGTGTGTGTGTGTGTGCATGTGTGTGTGTGTGTGTGTGTGTGTGTGAAGTGTGAAGTGTGTGTGTGTGTGTGTGTGTGTGTGTGTGTGTGTGTGTGTGTGTGTGTGTGTGTGTGTGTGTGTGTGTGTGTGTGTGTGGACTTGGCTGCCTGGTCGGGCAGATGGAGCAAGTGTGCTGAAGGTCATCTGGATTAGGTGCTTCTGAGGGCTGGAGAAATGCTGACATCAATATTCAAGGAAAGACTCTGTAATGAGTTTTTAAGGCCTGTCCATCCATTAGCACGTTTACCCTAAGACTGACAGGCAACACATATCAATCAATGTGTTCTATAACGAATGGGTCAGGAATATCAGATGTGAAAGTGCCTTTGCAGTTCATTATCAATAGGCCTGCACAGTTAAAGGAAATCAATCACTAGATTCTGCTTTCCACTATCTTCTTTCTCTTATATTTGCTATGTTTTACATTTGTGTGTGTGTGTGTGTGTGTGTGTGTGTGTGTGTGCCTGCCTGTGCTGCCACTAGTTCCCACTGCTCTGCGGGTGAATGGCTTAACCAATGGGCTTGGTGCAGAGGGGAGGCCTGTGCAGCTGAGTCCCACGCAGCTGACCCCTCTGGCCATGCCCCCCCACACCTACCGCCCCCTAGAGCCCGGAGACAGTCCAGGTGAGTCCACTCACTGGCACCGCTACAAACAGGCCCCGAAACACACAGGCACCAGTGAGACAGTGACATAGTGCACAGTTTTTACTTTGAAGGTGCAGTGTGTGTGTTTTTTTGTTTTGAAGTTTAAAACGTTCACCTAGAAATAGAAACAAAAAGTGACAAAACACAATGTCAAAAATGGCTATGTTCTGTGTTGCACACTTTACCATTAAAGTTAGCATGCAAATCAGCTAGCGCCAGCTCTCTTGCAATACCCCTTTTTCACCACGTGTGGCGCTGTATTTACTGTAACACAGTGCAATTCAATGAAAGGGTGCTGTATGTTTGTGTTCAAGTAGACTCAAATCCTGCACAACTACACATAGCCCCTTCCCTTGAGCCATGAAGACAGTGCTAACTGACCGCTGAATCAAATGGCTGTGCTTCTCTCCCGTAGCCTCCACAGCGATGTCCTCCGGCCCCCCAAAGAAGCGCCACCGCAGCTGGCACCCTGCGTCCACAGTGGTGCCCGTCCCCTCCACGGCCGTGCCTGTCCCCGCCATCCGGCCCCTCGCGTGCCCTCCAGGTGAGAAAGAAAAGCTGTTGCCTGAGCGCAAATCAAAATATTTCTAAATACGCAACAATTACACAGTTCTCAAGGCATAATGTAAAACAGTGTTTTCTAACATCCTGATGTAGTATTATGTGTATGTGAAATTACATATTTGTACCATATTAAAGCACACTGACAATTATAAAGGAGTACAGGAATACTGAAAAACATGTTTTACTGTTCTGATATGATCATAGTTTCATCAAATATAGATGCATATTGGTATTTTGAGAAGAAAACATATATGCATATGCATATTCAACCTTCAGATAGCTTTGTTGTGATTGTTGCTGGAAAATAGGTAGGCTACATAGGCCACATACATGCCTCACTTAACCTTTTACGAATCAAAGCTGCCAAGCATATGGAATATGGTTACATAACACATCAGGATACTTCATCTGATCTGAAGTTGGACACTGCCTGCTGCTTGTGTGCCCTCTGCAAAGGAAATGTTTGAATGTTGCGGTGGCGATGCTTCCTCAGTCTGGAAGGTCATTGATTGAATGCTTGAATTGCTTGAATTTCCCCTGGGGATCAATAAAGTATCTATCTATCTATCTATATATCTAGCTGATGTGTGGGTGGGTTGAAGTGATCTTGATCATTTCTATAGGGCTTTAGTGCTAACCTGGCCTCGGATTTGATTGAACACATTCGTCTCTCTCATTGATGACATGGAGAGAGGACTTTGACATTTTCTCCCAGCCGGTGTATGTGGTGATACAAAGACACGAGGGTCAGAGTTCACCCTAGCTGAGTGAATGGATTAAGGAGCAGAGGGCAAGGCAAAGCAAAGCAAAGCAAAGCAACACAATAGTCATCTATGGAGCTCAGTACATGCTGATCAGAAAGGAGGCAGCATCTCCTGAAGCATATTGTATGTAAGGCAAGCATTCCCATTTCATGTTAGCTCTGTCTGTCAGCATTTACTCAGGTTGTCATCTTTCTCCTATAATTATATCCCCTTCCTCTCTCTCTTTCTCTCTCTTTCTCTCTCTATCTCTCTATCTCTCGCTATCTCTCTGCAGGCTCTCTGTTGGCACTGTCTAGTCCCCAGTCTCCCTCTGTGTCCACCCTGATCCAGCCACAGCCAGTCACAGTAGGAGACACCGTCATCGTTCCTGACAACCTGCTCAACATCTCTGGAGTCCGGCCCGTCATCCTCATTGGTAGGGAGCTCAAATTTTAACCCTACATCAACCATCAGAGCAAAATACGGCAAACATCCACACTAACAAAACATCATTCTTTACTGTATAAGTGCTTTGGATAAAAGTGTCTTTTTGCAGAGAATGGTCAGTTACACATTTGAACAGCGCATACATAGATGAGTGCTCATGTTGTTTCTCTCTCAGGCCAAGGCACTTTACCATATTTCTATGGCAATGTGGGAGACATCGTGGTGAGCCCCCTGCTGGTCAGCTGCTATAAGGGCAGCCAGCTGCCTGAGAAGACCCTGGAAAACTTGGGCATGACCAGCAGCCAGCTCCTCACCGTGGAAACCATGGCCCTGCTCACCTTACAATATCTTGCCCGACTAGGTAAATAAGCCGTAACAAACACTGCACGCTGACTCTGCCGAGTCTAACGTGGGGCAGAGCCGGAGCTTCTGCCACTTAACTAGAAATGTACCTGCGTAGGTGAATAACACCAGTCCCACTGACATGAGAACAGTGGACTGGAGGTCAGTCCACTCACTTCTATTCCCCTCTCAGAACTCGAGAGAGCAAAAGGCTAAAGTCCAGCAAACTACTGCAGAAACAAAATTGAACCCTTAGTGGCCTGATAGATCATCCATCATCCAGATGATCAGGATCAGCATGTGGTCACTTTCAACTGAAATAAGTAACTTCACAGGGAATATTAAATCGAGATGATTTTGCTGCCTGCATAATGTCAGTTTATTATCCTGTTGTACGCTGTTGAATATCCATATATTGTAATGTAATATAACTGCTTGCATGTGATAATTGTCTGATCCATAACTCAGCTACTAACATTTAGACCTAATAATACTCTATACTTCTCTTGCACGTACAATTACAGTACCTTGCCCGACTCAAACAAGTCGTAACAAGCACTACACGCCGACTCTGTATATAGTTACACATTTATAACACGGATAGCGAACCTTAAAACAGTTCTTAGTTGGCTCGAGCTGCATGACCATCACAATCATTGTGTTTGCACAAGACAAGTGTTGTGTCTAAGATGAAATGCAGTTAGGTGTTCTGTGGCCATGTAGACATCACATCTCTTTGTGAGCACAAATCTGGCCAAGGTCACTAAAGCAGTTTGTCGAAGGGGGCTTGTTTTTGTTCTAAGAGCACATTTCATCCTGATCAAGACAAAACATTGTGTGGGTTGTATCTTATGTCACTGACTGATTCTCTTTTTCTCTTTCTCTGTCTCCCTCTCTCTCCTTTTCTTCACCCTCTCTCTCTCTCTCTCTCTCTCTCTCTCTCTCTCTCTCTCCCTGCCCCAGGCCCAGAGGTGATCCCGCTGCGGGAGGAGTTTGAGCAGATCGTGCTGAAAGCCATGCTGTGTGGGCCGCCAGGCCCCCCCGTGTCCCCGGCCCAGCTGCCCTGGCTGGCCCGCGTGGAGTCCAGCGTCTCTGGCGGCACCCTGCAGGTCCTTGTCACCCACAATTCCCTGGGTGAGGGCATCTCCGAGTCCCTGCGCACCCTGACCGAGGGCCCTCACACGCAGTGCCTGCCCAACTATGTAGTGATCATCTGTGCCTCCAAGATGAGTGGGAACGAGTTCTGTGTTCTTGTGCTTGGTAAGTAGGATTCTCCTGGGAACCTAGGATTCTACAAGGAAGGGCTTTAGTGTTGCTGGCATTGTTGCATTACAACTGGGATTTACCCAAGATTCAGTAGAGTGAGGAATAGAAACGCCTATCAGTCTAAGTACTAGGTGTATTTGGAGCCTGTCAAGCAGACCTTTGATTTTGGTGTGTTTCTCAGGAAAATACCAAGCGCGAGCACTGGCTGAGGGCATGCTCACCACCAACGAGTTCCTCAAGGAGATCAGCTACGAGCTCATCACTGGCAAGGTCAGCGGCCTGGCCGCACACTTCCAGAGCACCTCTTTAGGTCAGTATGGCACTACTTTAACACTGAGGTCAGACCTCGCAACGACAATCACACAATGTTCAGACAATGTTCCTCGCGGTCGGGGAAGTCGCTGTACTGAGTGAAAATGACAACGTGTCTTCCGTAGGAGACAACCTGGAGAAGCAGCTGATGAAGTACCAGCGACGGCGTAAAGAGCAGGTCATCCAGCCCTTCCAGGGAGACGTCACAGACTACGTCCACACACAGGAGGCAGTGACTATGGTCCCAGCCTCAAAAGCAGGTCAGACTGCGAGCTGCATGTTGTTTTTCGAAGCATTTCTATTTTGTAGTTTGACTTAAAAGTTTGTTTGGTGAGCAGCTGATGCTGCTACTTTGTTTGGAAAGGGCTGACTGCCTAGCCTGAGCCTATGTGTGTGTGTGTGTGGGTGTGTGTGTGTTGACGTTACTGTGGCCTTGTTGTTTTGGGCAGACTTGCTGAACCAGGTGTTCCAGATCTACCCCCCTCAGCTGAACGTGGCGCGCAGCCTCCTCTCCCAGGTGTGCTCCATCGCAGACTCGGGCAGCCAGAGCCTGGACCTGGGCCGCTTCTGCAAGGTGGACTTCCTTGTGCTGGTGCCCCCCTCCCATGTGCTCGTGCACCAGACCGCCCAGCGCATCAGACAATCAGGTCAGACCGGACGCCTCTCTGAGCTCAGCTCCAGAGCTGACGTCAGGGGTCACTCTTGTGTCTGTGAGAGTGGTTAGAATGTTAGTTCCCATTGGTGCTGACTGGGTCCGTGTTTTTTTTTTAGGTGTTTTGGTGGACCTCGGCATGGAGGATGCTGCGTCTGCCCTTCTCAAATCAGACAAGTATGTGGTGCGACTGGACACTGATGTTCACGCTAAAATGGAGGCCTTCATGAGGAAAGTGAAAATGAACCCTTACACCCTGTTCGTCCTCATCCATGACAACTCTCACGTCGACCTCACCAGGTGAGAAACTGGCCAAAGATACCGTTGAAGACATACGGTCCCTATGTAATATTTGAGTCAACAGACTGATTTAAGTCACTGAATTGTACAGCAGGCCGTATTTTCTGACATTCTTTGGCTATGACTTCCCACACTAACTTGGTGCTTTCTGGCTCTCTAGCGCCCTCTCTGGCTCTGTATGCCATGGCGAGCTGCAGGGCCTGGCCGACCGCGTGGTCAACTGCCAGGAGGTGCTGGAGGCGGTCAACCTGCTGGTGCTGCAGGTCAGCTGCTTCCCCCACACGCTTCAGACGCGCCAGTCCCGCATCAGCATCCACAACGAGGTGCACTGGCCCAGCCGCGACAGCCTGGTGAGTCACACGGCTGGTCAGGCACTGATCCCGGACCAGTGTGGTGGTGTCTGTCTTGAAAGTTATGGTGTAGGGTGAGAGGGGAGTGAAAATGGCCCCTGGTCAGTTGTCAGTGATGACAGAGTGGCTGGAGTTGATGTTTAGCACACCCTAGTGGTGTAAATTCATATTGCCTGTCAGGTCTGCTGACTGATCATTTAAAAAAAGAATCATAAATGACTTAATGAATGATTCTCCAATGACGTTAGGAACAAATAACCAAAAATCAAAGGAAAATATATCTAATGGCTCACTGATTTGCAAGGGCCATATTTATACTTTATTACAATAGTACATATATAAAGCTTAAGTTACATTGCAACAATATCCAGTCCATTGATATGAGTGCTCTTGTTGCTGCTGTCAGGGCGATCCTTCTCCCAAAGACCTGGTGTACTTTGGCCTGAGTGACTACAGCAGCTCCCTGCAGTGGGGTGTGGCCAGCCCCATTCTCCGCTGTGATGATGCCTTCGAGAGGATGGTGAACACCTTGCTGGAGAGGTGAGGCACCACAGGGGGTAAAGGTCTTTGGTCAAAGGCTTTTACAACTCGCATGATAATGTCTGCGTTATTAACATAGGGTGTGATTTTACATGACTGAGGTCATGATACGATATTTTGTGGTTCTGTGTGTTTACTGCAATAACTATGCATTGTGTGGTCATGAAGTTGGTATGCTTCAGTCATGGACCAGCTGACTGACTGCTCTTCTCGTGTCGGTTCATCCTCACAGGCACCCTCACCTGCACAGCATGGTGATCCGCAGCTACCTGCTCATCCAGCAGTACACGGAGGCCATGATGGCACTGACCGTGGCGCCGCCGCTGCGCGACCACGTCACGCCCGAGACGCTGACCATGGTGGAGGACCTGATCAGCGGGCCCGGGCGCAGCGCGTCCGGCCGCGGCCACATGCTGCTGGTGCGCGTGCCCTCGCTGCAGCTGGCCATGCTGGCGCGCGAGCGTCTGGAGGAGGCGCGCGACCGCCTGGGCCTGCAGTACCGCTTCGCCGTGCTGCTGGGCAGCCCCGCCGCCGAGCTCAGCCTGGCCCGCCACTTCTGCAACCGCCTCATGGTGAGAGAGGACACGGGAGCCAGGGAGGGAGGGAGGAGATGGAGGGAGGGAGGGAGGGCAGACACAAATCCAGGCTGTGTTATTGTGCTTGTCTATGTATCAAGTTACTTTCAAACTGAAGGACAGAATTGCCCTGTAAAGTAATTACTGATGTTTTGCGAAGCCCTAAGCAGCTGATCCAGACTCTCAGATTCCTCTTAGGATTTTTTTAAAGTGGATTTTCCATGATCCATTAACTAGGTGATGTACTTCACATTTGAGCTATTTGGACGTGGCTGACTGCTGCTGTGTGTCTGGCAGGCCTGGCACGGTTGCAGGAACGAGGACTGGGTGCCGCAGACGTACGAAGACCTGGAGGGCCTGCCTTGCATCGTCATCCTCACAGGAAAAGACCCGTTAGGAGAGACTTTCCCCAGGTGCTGACCACGACTCTGTCCACTGTAGTAATAACCTTCACACTTGCTGGCTTAGCACTCTTCACTAATATGTCTTTGTGTCTCAGAAGTATTACTATATACACTTAGAACATACAGTATGCTATATAAGATCAACATACATTACATTCAGTATGCTATTGTAAGATCAGTATATCGTATGTTATTGTAAGATTGACAGAACAAACATTGTGCAGAAACATGGTCCCCTGTGATGGAGGGTCTGTGGTCAAACAGAGTGTTGATTTGATATGTTCTGGCTGCAGATCCCTGAAGTACTGTGACCTGCGCCTGATCGACTCCAGCTACCTGACCCGCACTGCCCTGGAGCAGGAGGTGGGTCTGGCCTGCACCTACGTGACCAAGGGCGTGGTACCAGAGCCCAGGAGGAGGTTCCCCGAGGAGCAGGAGGAGGAGAAGGGCTCCAGCCCCGCTCACGATGCACACATGGACCTGGAGAGACCCCACAGCAACGGCAGCGCGGTCACTAGGGCTTCAGGTGAGCTAACCGACCATCGGCTAGTACTGATGCCTCCTCACAATGAGTCATACATATTGCTGCAAAGATCTGGCCACCTAGGAAAGGTGCTGACCATAGACTGCACTGTATAAATGGCACTGACCCCTCTCACTTTGTTCCTCCATGTGCTTCTCTCTCAGGCTCTCTGACTGAGAACGGGGTGAGCTCCTCCGGCATGCCCGACACCTCCCAGAAGGCCTCTGTCTCCTCGCACTCGTCCTCGCTGACTGAGACGGGCAGCAGCGGCACCGAGGAGGTCAGCTGTTCGCCGCGCCGGGTCAAGCAGGAGTGCGACTCGCTCCAGGGCCCGTCCACGAGCGCTCGCTCCTTCTGCTCCTCCACTTCCTCTTCGTCTTCTTCCTCGTCTTCCTCCCCGTCCTCTTCGTCCGCGGCGCAGCGCCCCAGCCAGTCCACGCAGGCCCAGTGGCGTGGCGCCGGACACGGCCACCTGTACCCGCGCACGGCCGTCCTCTCGCGGGCCGCGTACGCGCTTCTGGCGCCGGGCGCCCGGGACCATCCCAGCTCGGCGGCGCTGCTTCCCCACGCCGACATGGTCTGGAGCAGCCCTCTGAGGCCGCCCCTCCCCCAGCATGTGAGCAGCGCCGAGCAGTCACTCTACTACCGCCAGTGGACCTGCGCCCGCAAGCACCACGCCGACTCTGACGGCCCCGCCACCCCCCACCCCAGACGCCTGCTCCTAAGCGGACCACCACAGGTGGGAGCCTCAATGCTGCCTCAACGGCAGTCTGTGACTGCCCCCTTTGTTGTAGCTGATGTAGCGATCATGGCTAGAATTCATCACCATGACGCCACCATCTCTTTCTCAGAAGACTGAAATATCATTTTCTGTTTATATCTTTTGTATTTTTATTTCTAGAAACTTCTAATATTCTGTAAAATAGTTGTTGCTGCTTGCTTCAGCTCCTTTCCTGGGTGTTGTGCTTTGTAGTACCTCCTAACTGTCCTATATTTGTTTTCTGGTGCTTTTTTTCTACATTGCACCTTTTCCCCCTGTAGGTGGGGAAGACGGGAGCTTACCTGCAGTTCCTGAGAATCCTGTTCCGCATGCTGATCCGCCTGCTGGAGGTGGATGTGTACGATGAGGAGGACTTGGAGGAGGACCTGGCGGAGCCCTCCGATGGAACGCCCACCACCATCACTAGGTGGCCAGATGTGGAGGAAATCAGGAAAATGCCCTTTGACCCAGTCCCTCGTGACCCCAAGTTCCGACTCTCCAGCCCTTTGCATTCTAAGAAAATGGCCAAAACATCAACAGGTAATTCAAATAGTTGGATGTCATGGTACAATAAATGAGATGAGTCCTTTACATCCGTGTCACACAATCACAAGGACATCAGTCTGTCAGTTCACATTGCTGGAAAGCAAACTTAAGACCATAAGCAAACATAAGCCTACTTGATATGACTAATGTTTTATTCCATAACCGACTGCACAAAGGCTTGGTCCCTGTAATGACGTGTTTTGTTTGTGTTTGTGTGCAGGGTTGAAAACTGAAGCTGTGAATGATACTGCTGCCAAAAGGAACACAGTGTCGATCAGACAAAGCACATATGCAGCCCACAATGCCTTTCACCACTGTGAGCACTGCCACCACTACTGTGAGGCCAGCCCAGCCACCCAGGTGAGCGGCTTAATTGCAAATGCATTACAGTAGGGGACATCGGACATCTCACTAACTTGAGTCTGTGTTGCCAAGTCTGAGGCATATGCTGTGAGTGTTGCAACTGACATGTTTCTGTGTGTGTGTCTGTATGTGTGTGTGTGCGTGCATGTCTGTATGTGTGTGTGTGTGTGTGTGTGTGTGTGTGTGGTCGTGTGTGTGTGTCATTCTCTGCCCCCAGCTCTCGGAGTGCACCTTCCACGCCTTCACCTTCTGCTCGTCCATGCTGGGCGAGGAGGTGCAGCTGCACTTCATCATCCCCAAGGCCAAGGAGGGACACTTCATCTTCAGCCAGGAGGGCAGACACCTGGAGAGCATGCGCCTGCCCCTGCTGTCCGCCAAGGTGAGCTCAGCAGAGCACGCATGAGCGTCCTCTAGCCTCGGTCATCACTGCTCTGTGCGTCACTGCAGGCCACAGGACTCAACTCTCAGAGTTCAGATCCAACAGATAGGGGTCACTGTTGTGCAGGTGTTTCATGAATGGCACCTTTTCATATGAACATTTGTCTTTCACATCTAAAGCCAATTTCAGTAAAATTATCTTCTATGTAAATTTTCTAAATAAATGCTTATTCCTGTCTCCACTGAGTATGGTGATAATATTCTCTCTATATATTTTTATTGTTGTTTTTATAGTATATTTTCTGTATATTTTGTTCATTTTGTTGTTTTGTGTGTTTTTGTGTGGTAGGACCATGGCCTGAAAAGCCCCATCTTCACGCCTACTACGGGCCGTCAGGAGCACGGCCTGCTAAACATCTACCACGCCATGGAGGGCTCCGAGCACCTGCACATCCTGGTGGTCAGGCAGTACGAGATGCCCCTCTACAGGAAGTACTGGCCCAACCACATTCTGCTTGTGCTGCCCGCCATGTTCAACAGCTCCGGAGTGGGTGAGTGTCCACCTCGCGTCATACCAGAGACTTGTTGGTCAGTGTACTTATGGTGCACAGAGGCAGGTTGAACATACCCCTGTGAACATACCTCTGCGTAATTCACTGGACTGTCATTGGACCATATGCCCATGATTGTCTATCAAGTAGTAGTGTTGTTGAAGTCCGGTACATCTGCCATATTGAGACTGCTGCCGTGTTGTCAGCCTAACAGGCATGTGGAGGCATGAAAATCTGACCGTGTGAGCTGTGCATTGGGGTCATTACCTGCTTCACATATCCCTGTGTACAGCATTATTAGAGCGTATTCATATGCTAGAAAGGCACGAGAGTCTGAGCGTGTGTGCTGTGCTGTGCTGTGCTGTGTCCCAGGTGCGGCCCGCTTCATGATAAAGGAGCTCTCCTACCACAACCTGGAGCTGGAGCGCAACCGGCAGGAGGAGCAGGGGGTGCGCAGGCAGGACGTCTGGCCCTTCATCGTCATGATGGACGACTCCTGCGTGCTGTGGAATGCCCATCACTACGCACAGGACAGCAGCGGGTAGGGCCATACAGTGCATACACCACATGCCTTTGCATGCTCCCTCTTCTGGCTTCATGTGTGTGTGTGTGTGTGTGTGCGTGTGTGTGTGTGTGTGCATCTATGCAACTACACACATAAGCCATTACTGCTGACAGATTTTTAAGAACACAGTACTGCACACATGCAGACATAGACACACACACTCACACACACACACACATACACACACAATATATATTAATATCAATATAACAATATTGTAAACTGTAAATGCACTTTATATGTTTGTTTCTTCTGAAAACACACCAATAGTTAATTGTGTTAATTGTCTGATGTAAGATTTTATGAAATTGGTGGCCAAAAAAAGGGAGAGGAAGCTCACCTGGTCCTGTGCTATGTCAATTTTAGTCAGAGCCTATGGTCAGAGCAGGTTGCATCCATGTGTGTGTGTGTGTGTGTGTCTGTGCATGTGTTTACATGTGAGTGTCTCAACTCACTCCGTCTCTCTTGCATTCTCCTACACAGTGCTCCCGAGGTCACCAATGTCTCGCTGAAGACCGTGCTGAGGCACATGGAGACCACGCCAAAGATCTCCTCGTACGCCATGTGCGGCGTCCGCAAGTGGAGCAGCGTCTTGGCCTCACGGCCCACCGCTGTGCCCTTCTCCCGCTGCCACCTGCACGACTTCGTCATGCTCAACGTGGACCTGACGCAGAACGTCCAGTACGACCTCAACCGGTGAGCACGCACGGCTTGATTTTCATGAGCACAGTAATGGATAGGGGCATATTTGGGTATCCTCATTTAGGTATTTTTGCATACTCATTTTACTGGGGGTGGGGGGGGGGTTATATGCAGCATTGGCTTAGTTGGTTCAGGTGGTACGAGGCCAAGGCAAGACTATGCATGTGTGCAGGTGTGAGTTACATAATGCAAGCAGATTTGCCTGTGTTTGTGTCAGACAAAGAGTGTGTATATGCAAACTGATTTGTGCGTGTGTGTGAGTGAGTGTGTATACGTATATGTGAGAGAGTGTGTATATGTGTGTGAGAGAGTGTCCAAACAGATTTTGCCTGTGTGTGTGAGAGATAGAGTGTGTGTGTGTGTACATGTGGAGAGATTTGATTTGACGAAACCTTGACCTTGTGCTCTGCCTCAGGTACACGTGTGAGGAGGTGGACTTCAACCTCAGGGCCAACAGCAGCGGCCTCCTGGTCTGTCGCTTCAACCATTTCAGCTACATGAAGAAGCACATCCCCATCGGGGGCCACAAAGACTTCCTCATCAAACCCAAACTGATGGTGAGGTTCCATATTATATAAATATACAGTAGTTGTATCTGTGCCTTTGTTAGTACTTGATTCTGCAAAGTGAATACCCAAAATGAATATTCTTTTCATCCATATGTATGAGGACTTCTGTACATGTGTTTTCTATGTTGAAAATGTCATAAATAAATCATACATTATATACAATAATAGAATATGGCACATTTTATCTGATCGAGGTCGTATCTGAAATTAGAGGTTTGATGTTGCTAAAGTGAAATGTATTCCTCCTTCCTTAACCCCCTACCCTCCCGCTCCCTCATCTGCAGGGCCTGGAGAGCTCAACCCCCATCAGTGCTTCCCAGTACGTGTGCGCCCCCGACAGTGAGCACACCCTGCTGGCCGCCCCAGCCCAGTTCCTGCTGGAGAAGTTCCTCCAGAGCTGCAGCCACCGGCTCTTCCCCATGGCCCTGCACAATGCCAGCAACCCTGTGCTGTCCATCGACAGCTACCTCAACCTGGGCCCAGAGGTGAGACCAGTGACCACTCAGTGGTCCCCACAGTGGTGGCACCCTGGGGGCCAACTATAAGTCTCCATGAGTGGTAGTGTTGTGTAGTGATGGGCAAATGAAGCTTTGGTGAACCACTGAAAGATAGCAGTGTGAAGCTATCGACATTAATGAAAAAAATCCAATATGGCCACCACATGTAGATTTTTCAACATAAAAGTCCTTACCCAAACCAGTATATGTAACCAAAAATACTGGTTTACTTAAGGACTTTTATGTTGAAAAATGTATGTGTGGCAGCCATTTTTTTTTCAGCTAGTGTCACTAGCTTCACACTGCAGTGGTTCAGCGGTTCACTAAAGCTTCATTAGCCCATCACTAGTGTTGTGCCATCAGTCTCCTGGTGGTCCCTCCTTCATTATAAAGCACTTCGGGCCTTTGCTGACTCTGTGTTTGGTTGTTTTGGTTCAGGTGTCGGTGTGCTATGTGAGCTCGCGGCCTCACTCCGTAAACCTGGACCATCAGGGCCTGGTCTTCAGCGGCCTGCTGCTCTACCTCTGCGACTCTTTTGTGGTGTCTGGACTCCTGAAGAAGTTCCGCTTCCTGAAAGGTGAGAATAACCCCAATGTTCTGGGGACGAACATCAAGGCGCTATTTTGCAACCTAGGGTTATTTGTTTAAACTATTCGCCAGTGACCATGCGCTTTGGACTGTCATAATAGGGCCCCCTGTCTTGCTATGGCACCGAGACCTAATTGTACAGTATTCCCCATAACTGCTGAATGTTAAATTGTTGTATATCACAGCACAAATGCATATGTGTGTATATGTGTGTGATATGATATAACCACTGTGCAGCTAGTGAACCTTACGCCAACCCCCCCCCGAACTGAATTCTATTTGTGGGGGTAGGTTTGCAGAATTAACTTGGATTCAATAGTTTTTAACAAATTAGCAAAGCGTGGTTATGATGAACCAGATTTAAGCACAATTTTGTACAACCTGGAAAATCATTGTGTGGTGGTCAATGTTAATATTGTGGTGGGCCGCCACAAATAAGTCAATGTATGGGAAACACTGGGCATGCTATTGACAGACCCTTGCACCCATAGGTTTCAGCCTCCTTGCAAGCACGCCTCCCCCCATGTCTGAGGTTGAGTTCTGTGCTGTACCACAGTGTACGTTATGTACGTAAAATGGAGGATATGTACTGTGTTGTACGTACTCATCTGTCTGGGTCATAGCAGTAGCATTGGTGTCCCATACTGCAAACAGTCTCAGTGCCCATGAAGACCCAGGTTCAAGTTCAGCCTGAGGTTATTTCTCAAACCCACTCCCCATCTCTCTCCCCCACTCATCTCCGGTCATGTCTTCACTGTCCTGTCAAGTAACGACTGGAAGCCCAAAAACATAACTTGAAAAGGATTTATCAGTCAGCATATATTCTGAAGCTAAGATTGTATGTTTACGCTAACGCTGTATGCTAATACTGTATGTGTGTATACTGTGTGCTAACCCTGTATGTGTGTATACTGTGTGCTAACCCTGTATGTGTGGTTGTGTAGGGGCCACGCTCTGCGTGATTTGCCAGGACCGCAGCTCCCTGAGGCAGACCATTGTGCGCCTGGAGCTGGAGGATGAGTGGCAGTTCCGCCTGCGCGACGAGTTCCAGACGGCCAACTGCAGCGAGGACCGGCCCCTCTACTTCCTGACCGGACGCCACATCTGACCCCGCACAGAGACAGGTGGAGAGACCACAGGGAGCGTCCTGCTTCACCTCCACCTGGCCAGTGGCTCTATCAGTGGGGTGCAGGCCGACCAGGATATGTAGACCTTTGCGCTATGGACATGGCTGTTACCTTTCGCCCTGCACTGCACTACTGCACCGCACACAGGGAGGGCCTACATCACAGACGTTCGTGAGGTGTCTAACCTTGCCAAAATGCCTGGCCAAAATTTAGCTCAGACTTGCCTCTCGTTGGAAATTAGACGTCTCAATCAGAGCTGCTGTTTGGTAAGCTCACAGTTCTTTAATGATTCAGGGCCCTATCATGACATTCTAAAGTTCATCGTCACTCGTCAAAAGTCTATTCAAATTTAGTAGGATGTCCAGTTCACATTGGGAGGGGTTTCGTTATCAAACGTGGAGCGCATGGCGCAACAAGGTGTTCCTAGGTTTTTAAATCAGTCATATGGGTGTGTTTGGGGCGTGACATCATTTTAAACCAATGAGAATGACATCTCTCTTTCCATTTAATGGCGCAACGCGCGATATGTCAAATAAATGCATCGGTGTTTTGGAATTCAACGGCGCATTTGAAGGAGGCTGCTTGCGAGACCGTATGGAATAGTCATTCTTAAACCATGCTTTACTAAAACCTAACATAGCCTTCACGCATTTGCACTAGTCTATTATTTGAACTCATTGGCAAAGTGAAACTAACTTCACCAAGGAGTCAGTCAACGACAAGACAGTTATATGCAGTTACTTTCACTATTGACTGACAATGGGTTACCACCGAAAACATAGGCTGGAAAAAGCAACACTTACCCTAATGTTGCTCAAATGACTGAATGAAACAACATTTATCCTGCAGAGGAGTTGCTTATATCTCGTGACAGTGCGTCTTCAGCTGTGCTCCATATGTGTCTCTCGCCTCTCCCCTAATCACTTTTAACCTTCATTAACAATTTGCAAATGATGGTGAATAACTACTCATCATGAAATGTACAGTATTTCGTAATATCTTTATTCTAATTATGTTTCCCATTGTAATCGTGCAATTTGTAATGCTTTGCATGGACATGCGCTGGTGTGCGTTCATGAATGATAGAAGGATGGTGCGTGCACCTGCCAATATGACTGTTGACATGCGCTCTTAAAATAGCATATGAACAACTCGCCATTTACTTCTGACCAGGTTTAGGTGGTGTATAATAGCGATTTTTAGACAACGCGCTAGGCCCCTCCCTAGGTTGTTAATTGCCACACCCCTGGGCGCAATCTTTAAAAAATAAACGTGCAAAATACCGAATTCAACTTTGCGCGGGTGAAATACGAACTTTACGCCATGCGCTGGTGCCCAAAATACAGCCCTCAATGCTTTTTTGTTGCTATGAACTCCAAAAGGACTGTGTGCTCTATTGAAAGATTGTAAACCTGGTACTGTCCCCAGGTTCTGGTATGTCTCTGATGGGATATACTTTTCATCTCAGGGTTTTTTTTCCTAGAAAATTGTTACTACTGCTTTGCTCTACTCATAGTGTTAATTTTTTGCCTTTCCAAGCACATTGTTCAAGATAGTTTCTGTAGCTCCTGTCCTGACTCATCAAAGACTATTCTCTTTTCTTAATCTCCCAACGGCTATTCATGAATGAATCATCATGCAGGTTTTTATTCTATTGCCCCTGCTTGGAAGTGGACTTTGTCAATCAGTAATTTAATTGTGGTGAATGTTACGGAGTTCAAGCCGGCAGCAATGACAATGAATGTCCCATTCACACGCTTGGTAAACTCACAGTGGACACGCTGAAGGTCACAGTGGATTCATGTGGAGACCACCCCGGCATTTAAAGGCTCAGTCAATTGAGTCAATTGTGAAGAGACACAACGTCATGGTTTTCTTTTCTCCAGATGCACATGAACTTGTTTTTGTTTGTTCGGGGGTTAGTTCAGGGTAACAACCAGTGCTCCATTCAAAGAGTCACATACAATACAGCGATACAGTGGGTCCTATTGTCTGTAAAATCAGGTCACCATTGCAGACCTCATTGTCAGACTGTGGTGCCTTCATAATGTGGCATCTACCAGAGTCTTCAACTGATATGACTCAATCTCTCTGAAATGTTTAATTTTGCTGTGTTTTGCTATGCAGAAAACTCTCACTACCTGCAACTACCAACACTGAACAATTAACTTCCTGTCTTAGATATATAAAATAGTCAAAATGTTCTGTTACATTATTGGAAGAGCACCATAGCACCAAGCTTGGTCTTGTATCTGGCCTTGTTTGACCAGTGTTGTGAGTGCCGGTGTGTCTCTCCGAGCCTGATGTTTTGTGCCTGTGCCTCGTTCTTCTTGTGCTGCCCACAGCTGAATGTGTTGTTTCAGCGACAGCCTTGTTCATAGACTTTGCTCAGGAGAATGTTTTTATCTTTTTTATTTCTCTGCCTTTTTTAGATGAGTCATCCTGCTTTTACACACTTGAAAAGGGAAGAATGTTTCCTCTGAATGTGTCCAATCAGCATGTCTAATGTGTTTTGATTTAGCCTGGTACCACTGTGTATACAAAAGTCTCAACAAAAAAAGGGTTGGGCTTTTAACATGGGAAAAGTACTAATTAGCTTAACACAGGAAGAACATGGTTAGGTAAGAAGAGAGCAAAATCTTTATTTTGCAATACGCAAAATGTCTTTACATGTGAAAGCTGTCTATTAATATATTAATCTGAGCTTTTTTTCTCATTTGGGGACCGACATTTTTACTGATAAGTCACTTTGAACCATACGCCTAGATGCTTATGCTTACATGTTTCAGCATTCTGTTTTACCAAGTCACAAAGAATCTACCTAAGATTTCTTTTAACCATTCTTTTAGAGCCTGTCTCCTGTTTTTGCTTTTATTTAAAATGAAGAGCAGTCCTTTTTTGAGGGATTCTTATTTATTGTTTCGGCCTGTTTGGACTTAATAATCAGGATGTGAATGTTTAGTGTTGTCTGTGCGCTAAACTATAATCAGAGGGTACCAACAGGGCGTGTAGAAAAGATATTTACCAAAGATTCTGAAATGAAAATTGTGAACTTGCACTATACAGACAAGAGGCCAAATGATACCGTTGTTAGCACACAGTCTTGAGTGGCCTAACAAAGCTAGAGAACCTCTGGGAAGGGTTGAGAAGCCATGAGTCCGACTGACATTGTGACCCCTAGAATGTGTCTTGTATGTAGATAGTGTCACGTGCACATAACTTATGCAATTTGCTTTTCACAATCTTCACAGATGGATCTGCTGTGCTTACAAAGGTAACTGATGTTAGAAGGTGTTGGTGTTAGAATTATCTACCTCATCAACTTCCATTATGGTTGTGAACTAATCAACATTTGACTATAGACATGATGCATTTTTGGTTAAATGTATGTATGTATTAAAATGACATTGAATTGAACCTGGACAATGTGTCATTTTTTTAAAGACCTGTGAAATAGTAGTATCACAAATGTACATTGTGAAGGGCCTGTTTATTTGACATGCATAAATAGCTTCCTCTCTTTCAAACCTTGTTATCTTCTCCTTCCTGTATTGTCTCCCATCATATTAACTGCCATTTTATGACAAAGTGATGCATAGTCACACTGTAGCTGTCTTCTCTGATACAGCTCATGTTCTGTTACAATAGAGTACTTACCCCCCCCTTCTCCCTCTCATGTGCACTCCTGGGGACATTGGCCTTGTGGCTTGGATTGGCATTGTTAAGACTTTTCAAGTCTAAAATATGTTCAGCTGATGACTGTTGAAAAAGTGCTGGGATCAAACATTTCCAGTTAAGAACTCTGCTTTGCCAATCTTAAAATGAGACGACTGCTGCTGCTAAGATGACTGCTTTGCAGGCCATATTAATGTTGAGGAGAGAGAACATTAGATTGTCCTTGATTGACATGATCCTTAAAATATCCTTAAAAAATAAATTAAAGAATTTCAAAATTCTTTTGATTTTCAAAACAGCATATAATAGCTATGATGAATGTCTTTAAATAACCTACTCAACCGACTATAGTGAAAAGAAGTTATGACTTTTTTTTTCAGAACGCAGTCTTTCTGGAAAAGCCAGCAGTAAAAATGTCCCGTAAACTGCATTGTGGCTCTCTATGCAATCATTTGAGCACTCAGAGGAGCTGAGGAATGTGGAAGGCTGTGCATTATTTCCTTTTATCTTCCTCCGGATCTGCTGCTACTCTAGGAGACGTAGGAGAGAGTCAAGGCTGTCATCCGTACTACTCTGAAGTGACACCCACAGACAGAGACGAGCCACTCTCATTCAACTCTATGCTATGGTGACATCTGATGATCAGCTTCACTAATAATTTGTCATTTGTATGAGTACATCATCCATTTGACAATAAGCCGTAATAAGGTCACATCTCAACACAAGTTGTACACACTTATATTAGGCAGCCATATGTAACTAGAATCATGTTGCTCATGTAATAACAGAAATGTGACATCTCTCTCAACATAATGGATCACAACCAAGTATTTTTTATTTCTTGAGTTATTTTGCTGTCTTGTCAAAACAAGTTCTGCTGAAATCTGCGATGTGCAGATAGCTAGCTGCAGCTCTGTGCCTGCCTGAGGAGGGGATTTTAAGACAGTTCACCACTGACATTAGGGCCCCCTGGTGAAGCCTCATCAAGTCTATTTTAAGGTGTGCAGCTGAGGAGTTGGATAAGAGTGTGCTGGAGTCAGTGCCACCGGGGGAAGGAGAGATAGACGGCATTCAGAAGTAATCCGGGCCCGTCTCTTTTGCAAGTTCAATAAGTCATTTTAATGGCAACCAAAAGGATGGCCATGATCAGTGCCCTGGTAGTCCCACGGGTGAGAGGGCCCTCAGTTTTAAACATACTGTAGGAAGGGTTATTAGACAGATGGTAGCTATGCCTTGTGGTCCTTTGTGCTGTTAAGTCCATGCTCAGTAACCAGATACTTGCATCGGTATATGGTGTGATGCTGTGTGACTCCAGTAATAAGAGTTAGATCCATAAGATCTTTCACAAAGATATTATTGTGAGCTATGTCTTTAGCTATGATGAGTTTATGTGACAAATTAGTTGTAACTTTGTACTCAGTGACCTTTGTTTCACTACTTGTATAGGCCTATTTGTCAACATACAACTCATGTGACAGTGACCCTATTCCTGTTTTATTCTGGTGATTGGATCACACCATGGGCCATATTTGCATTTGCAAAAGAGGAGCCAATGAGAGTGTGTGAAAGCATTCTGACCTTTCACCCAGTTACTGCACCTTGCCCACAAGCGCTCCAACCACCACTTACTAAAATCAGTTTGTTCTCCTCTACCCGTCCCCTATGATAAACATTAATGGGAGCACGCAACCATCTGTCTGAGAGCTCTCTGATGGGATTATATTTAAGAGGAGTGCGCTGGGACACCAGGACATGGGGACATGGCCAATCTGGTCCCTGAGCATGCCGTACAGATGAGATTGATGGGGGGAGAAAAAGCACACATAGCCTAGTGCACACACACACACACATTCTCACACATGCACGTGTGCTGTTGATGTGGCAGATGTGAGGCAAAGCGCTGGCAATGCAGCACATGGACAGGAGAGCATTAGAATGGGCTGTCCTCTCCCCAGCGGCCTTAATTCTGATGCCGGTGGCCTTCGCATAAAGCCCTGAGTGACTCGCTTGTAAGGTCAGTGTGCATCTCTCTGCGGCTCACAGCTGGCCAGAGGCTAAAGCCTTTTTCTCTTGGTTCCTCCCGCTGGGGAAGACGTGCTGTTGGACACCTCCATGTAAACCCCATGACGGGTGGGCTGAGAAGTTCATCAAAGCCACTCATGTTTTCACAGGTGCAAAATCCGCTCAAAAACAATTGCTGCACTTTCCACAGACAAATGGCTAGAACACTGAACGCCTTAAAGACTTAATTTATTTAAGACATGGGCATATGTATGCACATGTGGACGTACACTACATATACCCAGGCTCCATATACAGTACATCTTATATTAAAATCTTATTGCTGCACATGTTGAACAGAACATCCTTTTATGGATCTATAAAAGGACAGATATTTTGATGGAAAGTGATGACCTTTGTGCTACAGGTTCTTAGATATGTAACATTAGTAATACGATTCAAGACAGTCTGGGCAGAGATGGCTCATGCTACTCATATATCCAATATCTAAGAAGCAAGATGAGGTATACATCTTCCACATGGGAAAAGTCATGATAACGCAAATGTTGACAGCCACATATGCATGACAAAGCAAAGACCTCACTAATACACAGCTTGTTTCCTTTACTGTCAGTGTTTAGATCTGCTTAGCTTGGATAGCATCTTTTACTGGGGCTTCAACCAAATCCAGCTGTATACCTAAACAATAGGAGAGCAAACGCCAAGCTGGCATTAACTTTAAGGCTTTGCTGACCTGTCAGCAAGGGGATAAGTATCTACCCATGTCATATTTATCTGTGAATTTATAGGGACTTTACAGCTACAAGGTCAAGGTCTGCTTGGAAAGTTTTAGGTATGGGGGCCATAACTAAATATAGTGCAATTTCACATTCCTTGTCAGTACTTAATTATATTCTAGACATACTGTACACTCAAAAGCTACGCAATGTGCACAGAGCTTCAGCAAGTGGGGGAAAGTGCATGCAGAAAACATAAATAATATTGGTCTCGTAGATAAAACTTTAAAAAAAAACATGGACCTACGTACGCATGTTTATAAATCAAATCCCTGAGGGCTACACAAGCTACTACACAGACATAAGATGACAGACAGAGTTAGTTTGAACCACCCAAGGCTGAGGGCGGCTTTGTGTGCGCTTCTAAAATAGTCAATCCACAGGACGATTCCTCTCTGGTTGTCTCTGGATTTCTCTATCTAGGTCCTGGTCCTTTCCCTCGCGTCTAAAGGTTCCTGTCCAATTTAGTTCAGTCTGATGTAACTGCGAATTCAGCTGGTTCTGAGATCATCAAACAGTTGGTTCATACCTCTTTTGAGATCGCATATCTTCTCCATAGCTATTAAAGGCATAAATGGAAACACAAAGGCAGCAGAACAGAAACCAGAGAGAGAAAAAGAAAGAAATTTAAACTGACTTTGAATGACTAT
Organism: Alosa pseudoharengus; assembly: GCF_046254945.1. Taxonomy (NCBI): domain Eukaryota; kingdom Metazoa; phylum Chordata; class Actinopteri; order Clupeiformes; family Clupeidae; genus Alosa; species Alosa pseudoharengus. The sequence goes on from NW_027468663.1 coordinate 6,627,712, forward strand.
GAATGAATGAATGAATGAACACATGAATGAAACAGAGTTGAAGTGCACAAGTGAACAAAAGAAAACCATTTCACATAAAGTAAAAAAAAACAACAGCAAAGACCAAACAGCATGGACTGTTTTAAAACAGAATGTGCCCTTAGAAATGCTCTGTTTTGGAAATTTTTTTTTGCACATGGCAGAGGATAATGGGTGGGAGAAAGAGAGGGAGGGTGGGGTGTCTGTTCCCAGGTCAGTGTTAGAGGTCACTCAGGTTGCCATCATGCTCGACCACAGCCTTGGCGAACTGCCTGAACACACGATCCATGTAAGTGCTCTGGCGGGGCCACAGGCCCTCCAGGAAGCCGATGTGGCCCCCATGACAGGTGATCAGCAGGGCCAGGTTGGGGTTCTGCTTTACCGCCTCCACTGGAATGGCTGAAGAGGAGAACACAGAAAATCAGCTTACAGCAAAAAAGACAGTTGTCTGAATTGGCAAGGTGTTTAAGAACCTAATATAGTTGAAAAAACGTGAAAAAAGGACAGAATAGTGAGGCCCTAAAATTGCAGTTCATGATTTTAATAGCAACATACTCCATGCAACAGTCAATCATTGTAATGTTTCTTAAGGCCTAGCAATGAGTTGAAGTCAACAGTTTGAGCATGAGGAGCCAGTGTGGTGCCTCACCATGGTTTGGGGAGAAGACATCATCAGCTGCATTCAGACACAGCATTGGCACCTGCACTGACTTCAGCCTATGGACGGGACTGGCATCTCTGTAGTAGTCATCATTGGTTGGGTAGCCGAACATGACCGAGGTGAAACGCTCATCAAACTCACGTATAGTCTTGGCCTGTGAGTGGCATTAGATTGGTTGGGGGGGGGTTATTATTTCAAATAAGCATGAACATTTTAAAAACAGAACTTTAAAGGGTCACAGAGTTCATTGCAAAGGTTTTCTGCTGCTACATGTAAAATTTGGTATTTAGAAAAACAAGATTATTGCTTAAGCTGATGATCGGCGTGTCAGCACACTAAACACTATGAAGAGCCTCATGCCCTAGTTCCTGCTAGCCTATGAAGCGTAGTTCCCAGAGAGAGTGAGCACGTCTGTGTTTAAAAATTGTTATTGTAAACGCAGCACATCCTCCTCCAAGAGACAGCCCCACCATGTTCTAGTGCTCATCACAAGCCCTGGCATTCCACTGTCTCTCCAGATATGGGCACAGACTTCACAGAGAAACGTTATGAAATCATCTATTTTTGTAGCTTTTCCTTCTCTCTGTGCTGACTGTGTGGATGCACTGTAATATCCTGAAGAATGCAATGGCTAATTTAGGAACATCCAAAAACTTTTGAATGAAAATTATTCTTATGTTTCTAGATAGATAGATAGGTCTTCACAATGTGGCTGCCCAAGATGAATACCTGAAGGTGATATCATTAGAGAGTTAAGGGGCCTTAAAGACCTATGAATGATTAAGTAGAGAACAGACACTCCTTACCCTCATCACATGGTCAACATCATAAAGCTTCTCGAAAACAGGCCGGTGACTGAAATAAACAAAACGAGAGAAACAAAAACATTAGCACTTCACTAGTGTCTTGTGGGCAGATGAAGGATCAGGCTGACCAGACCATGGCTCTAGGCCAATGATGTCACTGTGAGCTTGGACAAAATGCATGTTTAGCCACAGCTTATTGGGAGTGACCCTGCCCTGGTGAACATAAAAGTGCAAGTACACACACACACACACACACACACACACACACACACAAATACTGACCGATCAACAGAAGCCTGTAGGCAACTGGTGAGGTAGGAGTTGAAGAGGAATCGGTCGAGGGGTTTTTCTAGTGAAGCGCTGCACTCAAACACGTCCCAACCAGCTGAGAAGACCACGACCCCCTTCAAACATGTCTCTCGTCCCTTACGGCCCAAGTAATTGGCCAACATCATCCTATGCAAAGAGGGAACCCAAAACAGGAGAGCTAAGTTAATGATGATTGATTTTTTTAAAGCCAGCAGTTTTAAAGCAACACCAAAGAGTTTTTTGTACCTTAAAATAATGTTTCCAAAATAGTTTCAGTGGTTCATCAACTCGTAACAGGGTGAACGGCACTTCTGCATTCGCTTTGCGGCCCTCTATCGGCTATAACCGCACTATGTAAGTTTGCCAGATCGGGTAGTGGATCTGTAGTTCGATGGAATGAGACATAAGAAACTACAAATTTGACGTGCTTCTGATGTCGCAATACATCATACTTTCATAAAATCATGCAACATACTCTACCTTGTCTGTGGACATGTTATTTGCAAAGCCAGTGATGGATAAACAAATAGCGTGCGTGCGACAGAGGAAAAGTGCTTTGGTGTTGCTTTAAGTATTACAGAACGGATGCCTCAGCAGCCATGCTGTGCACCTTGTTGAGCCTGCAGAAGCTGCTCTCCCAGTAATCACAATCATTTGAAATAAAAAAAATCACATCACAGAAATGTCTGTCCTTTGTAGACTATTGAGATGTTGAGTTCTCCTGCCTGACTGGCCACTTTACTGTATTATGGGCTAGACAGCGTTGATGCACACTGGGCAGATGTGTGAGAAGCCTCTGTACTGTAGCCATGCAGATAATAACAGTGAGAAATGACTTCATGCTAATCTGTTTCCCAGAGAACAAAGTGCATGGTGACACGTACCCTCCCATAGACACTCCTGCAGCCATAATGGGGGCATTCTCATTCAGTCTGTGGAGGTGGTCAATGACCATCTCCAAGTCCTCTGTGTTGGCTGCACAGTATGTCCTTGGGGTCTGAGGAAAGACAAAAGCACATGCATACAACATATGTACTGAAAGTCTTCCATACATACCTGATGACCCTTGGATTTGTCTGAGATCTCAACCATTACCACTGACCTCTAAAAGGTGTGCTCTATTGTAATTGAAGTTATTCATTAAATATTCTATTAGTAGGCATACCTTACTTGTTCAATATACAGTGTGTTCATGAATCTGATGAACAGCTGTATTACAGTTACCTCCCTTGTTGTTATGTATGCGGCAGTATATTAACTAGTTTTTACACAGCATGAGAGGCAATGGAACCGGATCATTCAAATCCTTTAATCCTTTAAAACCTGCATTATGAAAATTCCAAGAGCAAAAATACTAGTAGTCACATGTCACACTAAAAAACTGCATGTGCAGTGTGAAAAGGTGTGGAAAGTTGAGATAAGCATATCAGAATGCCCCTTCAAGAGGCCCAGTTAAACTCAGATACCCAGTTGGAACATGAACTACTTGTAACTCGTTCAAATTCATGTCCAGTTTCCCCAAATTAATTAATTATTAAATATTTGTAGCAAGTGAGATCAAGGTCAGAAATCATATTTGCTTCTGGGACCTACAATATCTAACGAACCTCAATGTGAAACTCAAGCATAGGCTATTGCTTTATAGATTTTATACCTGCCAGGTAGTACATCATAAAGACACCATAAAACTCATTCTTAGATGACACCCACACAGACAATAAAATAACTGAAACTAAAACTAAAATATATACAGTATGTTTTTTACAGACCTCTCAATGGAATATTGCTGCTAAAATGAAAGTCCAATGTGTAATTATATCAACTACTGTTAAAACTTTACATTTCATTTGAGGAAAAAGGATTTAAGGCAACACATAATTAATCCTTCCTTAATTGTTAACTCACTTGTCCTATTGTTACATAGAGGCCAAGATGTCCCTCATACAGTATTTATGTGATAAGATACACTTTTCCAGCATTGATGCAGCAAAGCCAACAAATCGCAGACATTTGCCTCAGCCCAGGAATGTCTGTGGGCTTACTGTATGTATGAGGAGGGCACAGCATGTCCCAGATCTCAGAGGGTAAACCCCAACAACATTTTCAACATGCATCCCCATTTTAGCCCCAGCTTTAGGAAAGATTAACCTCTGTTTAAACACAATGTGCCATGTCCAAAGTAACTGGCCTAGTTTGGAGACACACAGGCCCACTGAACTTGTGATTATGGCTGAAGTATCTGGAGCTTGACTACATTCTGGCAAGAGTTCAAAAGTAATCTAAGGACAACAAAAGTAGGTCTGATGCAACAGTGCAAAAAGCTGCGGCCCTGGATATTCTGTTGAATGAATGTCCATATTAGCAACCCGGTCATTAGGCATCCGGCTCCTCAGCCACCTTCCTTCTGAGGGTTTCTAGAGCTGCATTAATGGTCTGCATGAGGGAACAAATCAACATTTTTGGTGACTCAACCATAGGCTTTGGAACACTGAATCAAATTTAACCTACATTGGAAGCCTTGCTGAAAAGATGTGCCAATCGCGACTTTTCAGCATTTCAGCCGCTGTCCAAAAATCATGTCCAGATTTCTGGAATGAGGCTAGCAGCCCACTGCCCTATATTAACAATAGGGCACATTCACAGTGACTGGTCACAGACAGAGCAGTTAGAACAGCTTGTGAATGTTAACTTGTGTTGAACAACGCTTTAAAGGGCTCTGCTGAGGAGAAGAAAAGCTTTTGCATTTACAAATAAATAAAACTGATACAAAATAACCTTTTCAAAGAAAATGATAAAGTGTTTTTGTGTGTTGAAATCTTTTTTATGCTTACTCAAGTGCATTTAGAACAAGCTGTTTGGCTGTGCTCAGCTTTTTAAAGTGATACTACACCATGCACTGTAGAATGTGCACTCAGCAATTCCGCCGAGCAAATAATTTGTACTGAGTCTGAGCTATAAGTCTGAGCGGTTGCAGCAGGACACTGCCTTCGGCTGTGGCCACACACTCAACAGTGTCATTGTCCAATGTAAGTTGTCTTAATGTGGACCATTATTCAATCTTGGATTGGGGTGGGGGGTTTCAGTTTATGAACAAGCCTACTGTGCAAGCTTTGCTGTACAAACTAGGAGCTTAAACCTCCCTGCTGTTCTCATTTCAAATGCATAACCATTGCTTCAAGAACATCTAATCTACATCAAACACCATCATATTAGAAAAAGGTCAAATGCATTGCAGATCTTGTATAAGGCGAAAAAAAATGAGAATACAAAATATGTCTGCGGGGGACTGTTTAATGCACGCACTGCACTGTGTAGTGCTTTTAGCGAACGCATTTAGCTCTTAAAGCAGCTCCGGTAAAGAACCATGCAGCATACAGGAAATCAATAGTTTATTACTGTGCGCACACCAGCAACTGGACATGCTGTAGATGTTCAGCTACTTGGTCTAAATATTGATGCCTACTGTATCTTCTGCCTACCCAAGAACGCATTTTGCATCATCTCTCCTCTACTTACCACCCACAGGGCTAATGTATAATGTATATAATGTATATCCCCGTTAGCCATCCCCAGCACATCACTATATGTGGATCCCATCAGCTTGTCAAAAACATTTACAGCACAGGCCAAGATAAACTGCCATGCGTAAGCAAAGTCAACCTGCTATATTGCTTATGTGGTGACACAGATTTCTACACAATATCTGCTACCATCTCGCCTTACTGAAGGGCACTGATGTGTCGGGGAAAAAAATCTTTAGCTGGAATTTGCAGTTTCAGTCTTCCCTAAGACCATTACTCAGAGCTGCCAATAAAATTCATCTTGTTATTGACTATGACCACATAATATATCTTAACTCTATTTGCAGGAGAACTCCACACTAAATGTAACGACTAATACATTCTCTGAACATTACAATAATCGTATTGCATATTGTCTACAAACCTGAAAATGCCTAATGCTTGAAACCATCCGATATAATATGGATGCTTCAAGGTCTGACCCTCAGTCATAGACAGACCCCTGCTGTAAACACACTCATATTTACCCATAACATTATGGCCTTACCAAGAGCTTCTCTCCAGACACTCCTCTGTTGTTGAACACCACACATCTGAAACATGACACAAAAACAACGTAAACGGAATACACACATCTGACACAGCATATTCTCCTGATAACAACAAGGGGCTAGTAAAGCCAAGAATGATCAGTGCTATTTTGGGAAACATTGTGGGAGAAGAAATAGATTTTTAATTCATTGGCCTCTCATGTGTTCTGTAGACAGTCCCATTTCAGTTTTTGTGTAACTCAAAGTGATCTTTTGTAATGCCAGAGAATGAGTGATGACAAAATAATCATACATATTCATATTAGGTATAAATGCATACATATTTAGTGTTGTTGCTTTTTATCAGCTGAAAACAGTGAGATTTAGAGCTGTGACCACATCACGTGACCACATGTTATTGGTTATCAAAGAGTAGCAGTCCCCCTTTATCTGCGCCATCTGAGGGCCTAAGCAAAGAGCGGAGAGAGTGGTCTGCTTTCGCTGCAGTGTGGGGCAGCCTCTCTTAGTAAGCTGCAAAGCTTAAGCGTAAGCTGTAACTCATTAAGCTCAGAGAGTGGAAAAGAGAAGATGCTGAGTTTGCCTCTCTTTCTGCAGGCTATCTTTGCCTGTCTTTGCATCATTGCTCCAGACACCATTCGAAGAAGAATGAGGTCCGCTCTCATCCAGAGAGGAAAAGTGCTTCTCTCTGCAGCCCCTGCTGCTTTGTGCCAGGCTCAGCTCTTTAGTCCTGCCATAAAAGCTGCTCTGCTCTTCCTGAAGTGCACCTGTCTGTGAGCTATGTGACTACGACACAGCCTTCTCACCCCCCACCAGCATAGTACTGCGATGATGAATACAGAACACATGTGCAGACATCTCTACTCAGTAGAAATACCATAGTCAGATTACATATTCCTTTACTGGATTAGGAAAATCTCCCTGTGTGTGCATGAACTCACTTTTAGGTTCATATATTTAAATGCTTTCATAAATAAACTACATGAAATTATTTCGGGAAAAAAAACAAAAACATGCATTGCAAAAAGATTTGATTTTTTTTTACTTTTAAATTACATTGACTACTCAAAGAGAAGAATGATGACATCATTGTTCTGGGGTGGGAGACTGTGTCCGAGACACTCACCTATAGCCCAGATCGCAGCTCTGCTGGACCATGTGCAAGATGTAGGACTCTCGGCTGGTGCCAGTCAGTCCCGGGAGCAGCAGGACGGTGGGCCGCGTGGACGTGTCTGGGTAGGAGGCGCTCTCGTCATTGTCTACCCAATCCAAAGAGATCTGTCCTCCATCAGGTGCTTTAAGGAGCTCACTGCAGACACCCGGGACACACACACACACAGATAAAGCCGGACGCAGCCTCACAATACCTAGCCGCTGTAGCTAACACAACAGACACTGATAATGTTTTTAGACGGGATTGCAGACACAATTTCAGTGGGTTTTAATGGACTGTACATGTAAATGTTTGTGAACAGGACATGTGTAGATGCATGGAAATAATTCAGAGAGCACGCATCCATTTTTAAGGGAAACATTGATTATTGAAAATAACAAGTTTGTGAAGGTTCTCAAAGCTACATGAATATCTGTGCGTCCTCCCATCCACACCCGTTCTCTGCTCCATTATGTTCAAGGAAATGCACCTGGAGTCTAAATCCCAGCCGTGTGTTACCTAGCAGGCTGGGTTATTCCCCCCCGGCCAGTCTCTCCCTCTGCCCCACAGGACTAATACTGTGTCCGAATGCAGCCCTGGACTCTCCATGGGAGTTTGGCTAAAGCTGACAGAGCAGCATGAAATTTCAGAGGCTCCATTAAATATGCAGCTGGGGTCAGGCTGTGCAGCCGCCCGTAACCCTGGCACTGCCCTACTCTCTCAGCAAGAACAGGACCTTTTAATAGAAATGTTAAGTCCCCAATTTCTACAGTGCGCGCCAGATCAGAACATAGCTCACGTGTTTCTGAGACGGACGCACGCACACACACACACACACAAAGACACACACACTCTCTCTCTCTCTGAACTCACAGTTCCTGCACGGCAAGGCGCAGCCGTCATTCACGAGTCTCAATTTCACACGTAAGGTGGTGAGCCTGCAGAGCTCAGGCAGCCTCTGGCATGCTCAGCCGACATCATGAAATCAGTTTGGAGCGTATGGAACGCTCTGGTGGTGTGATGCCTTGTGTGTGTCTTAGTGTGTGTAAACAAGCAACACGGGAGGAGTCCAACAGCTGACTCATGCACAGTCATGCCATACATTATATGATCACTCATCAACGGCTTGATAAGTCACAAAAACGTCTTCATGAGCAACTCATCAGTCATCTGTCAAACAAAGTGTGTAGATGTTTAAGGATCAAGAGTGTTCAATTACAGTGTGGTCACCTCAGTAAATAATCACTGTTATATAACTAATTTAAATGTTGCATTATTGCACCTTCTGGACACATGAGATGACACGTTAAACTGCTGAGCCTGTGACAACATGCCCATATCAACTTCCTGCTGACCTCATCAGGAGGGGATAAACTAGCATAATTAATTCTCCCAGATGCATTCATTAACGTTTGACAATGCACACAGTAATCTTCACAGGAATGTTCTGTAGCAATACAGAAAGCCTGATCCTACATCTTCACACAAAGGGCTCCTTTCATCTCTTAGCTAAGCCCTGGCTGAGAGCAGCAGTATCAAACAACCAGAAATATTGTGCTTGAGGGTGATTAAAGCATCCGTAACTCAGTGCCTTGACCTCACTTGCTCCATGAAACAAAGCGCAGGCTTGGGTCTACTGTTGCATTAACAGAGGCAGGTTATTCTGGCAGGTGACATAATACAGAGAAACAGTGGCATGTGCACTTTTATCTTATCTATGAGGTTATATTGCACATGTTTGATATTTAAAGCTTATTAACCTATGGCCTGGTGTTCTTGGAGTGTCAGGTGTGATGACGGTGAGATGATGGTCAAAGCACTGCGACGCAGAGTGTACTGTATTTCCATTCCCATGCCACTCTCTGACTTTAAAATTCATTGAAAAAAGGTGATACATTCTATGTACTTGCTATAAACTATCACTGCAAACAGCACACTAGTAGTCGTCCCACTGTTATAACAATAGCTGTTTTACCACTTTTAACTACTATGATAACACATCATGAACTTAAAAAAATAGTGAGAGGTCTTACTTCCGATAGATGACCCCAGGTTTTGCTGTGACAAAGGGTCTTAGCAGCGTCTGAACCCGGCTCTCCCAGCACCAGAAGGTGGGGTAGTATGTCTCTGACACCACAGGGCATTGCTCCTTCAGGAACCTGTAGAACTTTTCTCCACCAGCAACGAGCTTTGGCTTCTATGAAACAGACAGAAAATACTGTCCATTGTTACTTCAGAACATACACAGTGATCAGGAGAAAAAAAACTAGGCCTACCTAAAAGTACTAGAGTCAGTACAGAATGTTCCCCACTCTCCAGCTTTAGACTGCAGGGCAGCATTTGGGGAAAGCCTTTGGGGAAAACTCTGTACTTACTTAGTCTAAAACAAAACTACTACATCATTTCAGTTTTATTTACAATTTGACAAAATAAAAACGTTTACTGTTAACATCGTTAAAAGACATAGCCTTAAACTAAGACTAGCCTATAGCCCATTCAAAAGCTATGGTAGGGACTAGGCTACTACCAATAAACAGAAATCACATATAATCATACAAAATAAAAAAGCGACATTAGCCTATGTTATCGATGTGCTAATAACTGGTTTCGCAGCAAAAGCAGCAGTTACAGTGATGTTAATTAAGATTAAGAGCAATTCAGGACCAAGGACAGTAGGCTATGTTTCCTGTCAGTGGGATCTTCTCGAATACCGGTGAATGCAGCAAATCATCGTAGCGGTATCGCATTAATTTTGAAATACAGTGTATACTTTTCATGTCTTTTGTTTTAATGAAATGATTAGGTTAGGTTTGTCTCAGTGGATGGTATATTGTCTCAGTGGCCGAAAAGACGTCTCACTGTCACCCTACCTTTGCTACAGAGATCAAGTAGTAGCAGGCATACGCTGCGCTGAAGCCGAGCACCAGTGACAATCCTACTCCAGAACCGAAAAGCCCAACTTTTACTTGGTTTTCCAGATAATGTGACAGATCCCTTGTCAAAACATTGAAATTGAGCTCCAGTGAGATCATTGCCAGGTCCCTGTTACCTCGCGCGTTTGATAGATGCGGAGACAATCAACGCCTCTTTGCCGGATTCGTGTCCAATTGAGCAAAGGAGAGTCAAGGGGAATGGTACTATATAGACTATACTACATCTTGCCGCTGCGTGGCGCCCTTTCATCACCCTAACTTTAATTTTACGCAGTCATATCAAGGCAGGTAATTTTATGTTTATGGGAATAAAGTTGTGCAGGTACCTCTGCAGACAGCTGGCTTTCGGTAGGCCTATCCTATTCTGGGACCAGTGGAACACCAGTAGGCCTAGGCCTAGGCTATAACATAGTCTATTATAACATAGGCCTAATGTAGCCTAGGCTATAACATAAATCGGATGGAAATAACAATGTTTTTCACCTTCAGTCACTTCATTACCAACAACATCATACTGTCGTGAGAATGTATCCCGTCGATTTCATCTATTTCAGTAATACCCCGTTAGGACTCCTCTGGTAGCCTAGCCTACACCAAGCAAACACTTTTTAGAGGTTCGCTCCATAGGCTCGCCCTCTGTTCAAGTTTACCGTCTGCCTGTAGAACGGTCATCGCCCCCTATTGAGTAATTCAGTTATTGCATTTGTGTTGTGGTTGCAGTGATCATGCACACGTTTTCTGTATAGGCAAGCATTCTGCCATATTGAATTGATTAGGCTACTGTGAGTGAGACTCATGTCTGTGATGCTATTTGGTTTAAGCTGTAAATACAGTCGCATAAAGTTTTCCGCCACATTTTCATGCAAGAATATTTTGAAAACTATATTCTCCTGTAATTAAGCACTGTAGAAGGCGTGGTTGAAGCATCAATAAATTGAGTCCTGGACTGACTTGGGTTACGAGCGGGCTCTGGTCTCCCATGAAAGGGAGAAAGAGAGAGAGAGAGAGAGAGAGAGCGAGAGAGAGAAGGGCCAGGGGTATGGCAGTCAGAGCACACACTCAACTGCATGTCACTTTGGGAAGATCATTTTAAGTAGTAAATTAAAAAAGAAAAAAAACTTCCTAATCTATGTACATAATAGTGTAACAGCCTGCAATACTGGAAAAAGGTTGTTGATATTTGATCCCTGCATACTATGAAGTGCGCACATCCAAAAGTGTTTCAGCAGGTGCCAAATCAAAAAGGGCATACAAGTGAAAAAGTGAAAGACTTGCACACTGCCTTTGAACGACTCAACTTTAATAGAAAAAAGACACAACGTTTCGATCTCGTTTGAGTCGTTCAAAGGCAGTGTGCAAGTCTTTCACTTTTTCACTGATATTTGACCCCTACCGTGCATGCATCATAAGTCAGTCCTAGCCGCTTTGTTTTACACAGCCTGGATTGTGAAGGTTACAATGTGGGGGGAAATGTGCAGTTTATGGTTCTCAGCCTTGTGTAGGTACAGTTAGGCATGCCTTTGTAGCCATTTGATAATATAGAATAATGCCAAATTAAAGCAAAATATGTTCATTGCAAATATTCAGGTAATTCTACCTAAAATTGCGCTTTTATCTGTGACTGAAGCAAAGTATCAGCCTCTACTCAGTTATCAGTTTTACTTGACTTATCTGCAGCCTTTGACACAGACAATGTTGACAGGAGAATGTCATGGCTCAAACGCTAAGTGAGAAATTTTTAGGAAAGCTTTTAATTGTTTTGCATTGTTTCTGAAAGGACGCTCATTCAGTCTTGGCAAGGACAGGTATCAAAGTCTCATGATCTCACCACAGGTGTACCTTGGGGGTCAGTACTCGGGCCCCTTTCTTATGTGAGATCATTCGCTTCCAAGGATTTGCTCTGTATGCAGATGATATTTCAGTCTGGATAAAATAATGACACCTTCAGCTCAATTTCTCCAAAACTAGATTTCTAGTATTAGTAATAGCTAATCAGTATCAGTTTTGGTTCATCTTCACTGACCCAAGCTAAAATAGCAAAATAGCACTTTGGTTTCACAATTAATGAGAAGAGCTGGGAGAGTCCATTTAGTAGTAAAAGGTGGGTTTTGAGGGTCTGTTTGAAGGATGGTAGGATGTTTGATTGTTTGATGTGGTTGGGGAGCGCGTTCCAAAAAAAGGGTGCAGCAGCTGTGAAGGCCCTGTCGCCCCATCTGTAGCCTGGTCCTGGTGGGCTGGGCCTGAGGCGGTGGGTGGGGTTGTGGCGGATTAAGAGGTCAGAGAGGTATGGAAGGACTAGGTTATAGAGGGCTTTGGTTATTGAGGGCTTTGAAGATGAGAATAAGTATTTTGAAGTCGATCCTGTGTGACCAGGAGCCAGTGGAGGTTGTGGAGGACTGGGGTGATGTGGTCGCGACGGCGGGTGGAGGTGAGCAGGCGGGCAATTAAGTTATGGACATACCGAAGCTTATTGGTGGTTTTGTTTGGTGTTGTAGGGTGCTTATGTGATGAGTGGCTGGATGGCATTGACTACAGTAAAATTCTGTGAGTGTGTGTGATGCTGAGACTCATTCAATCAGATTCATAGCCTACATCCTGATTTGTTGATATTGAGGCAATGATTCCATGCAAAGGCTTGGGCTTCAGGGCCCCCTGACCCCTTGGGCCCCTGGGCCTGGGCCCGGTAGGCCCGTGCACTAATCCATCCCTGCTAAGAGTGGTGGTCCGTCCGCCTATGCCATGCCTACTTGGCCTACTCCGCTGCCACTGGCAGTGGCATCTCGCAAATATTACTGACCACCAGCAGGGGGACCCCATGTCACCGGAATGTTCTTGGTCAGGAGAGGGTTAACCATTCATTGCGTCATCTGACGCCACGGGAACTGCACGATACCAAACAATTCCTTCCTCTGCCTGCTTGAGCCCTGATTGACAGTAATGGCGACTTCAGTTTTACTCTAACGAAACATTCCACCAAAACAACACTTGCGAATGGCGTTTCTAATTCACCTACAGTAAATACACAAATAAGGAAATCCTATATACCACTAAAGTAAGTAATTTTTCGAAAGGCGCGGGATGCTGAAGTTATGGTGGTAACGTTAGCTAGAATATTTTGAACAAAGGTCTCCCTTTCCGTGGCGATGTGGCTACTCGGTGGCAAGCTCTGATGGTGTTTTTTCACATGTTGGGATTTAAACAACAGCATTTGCAAAACCGAGCTTGTCTGGCTTGAATGCGGATATAAGCATACATCAGTCATTACCTCAACATTGAGCTACATAATGGTAATCGAGAGCTAGCTAGTCGCATAGTTTGATAGTTAGCTTGTAGCTTTAACACCCCCATCTTGAGATCGACCCCCCATTGTTGTAGGCGTTCTCATGGAAAGCACACCGACGAAGCTGGAAAACGCGTCACAAGAAGTTGGATCCATCTGTTGAGTCTTTCCTATGTTTCATCAAACTCAACCCTTGCAATAGATTAAGAAACATATCGGATCCAATTCTTTTTCTAACTCCAGCGCGTTGACAGGAGGAATCATCCATCTTGCAACTACCGAACATTTGATGTGAAAAACGTCAGGACTTGTTACGTTAGCTTGTGAAGTTAACGGGCTAACATTAGCTAGCTTTGTCACCTGGCTGGTCAGTCAATATTAGTTAGCAAGCTACTTCTTTGTTTTGTTTAGCCAAGACTTTTAGCCTTCAGACTTGAGGATAATTTGCACCTCTTTGCTTAGCCCGTCTGCCAACACGCGTAACTGTTAACTTTTTAACTACGGTAACTTTATTGCTGTGTAAACCGCTTGTTTGTCGCGTGACGTTTAGCACTAACGTTAACCTTAACGTTATCGTTAACTTGCCTATTGAATATCATATTGTGTTATTATTAATTTTAACTAGCCTATACATATCCTATACGTATATAGCATTAGTTACAGGTTTTCTTGGTACACGTCCATAACATACTCTTATAGATTCTTGTCAGTGGTTGATAATGTTAAGATCAGAGGAGAGTAGCTCTAGCTTGCTTGCTGCTAGCTAGGTAACGTTAACGGTCTGTAAGCTAGTTCTAACGTTACAGTAAACAGTTTGTCGGATCATTGCCTCTTCAAACAAAGCGGCTCGTTTTCCAAACTTTTTTTTTAAAAAATAGTCAGCTATCACTCGGTGTCCTGTGGTCCATTTGTGCTATTTATGGTGTCCTTAATTTACCAAGAGCTAGCCGAACAGTAACTCAAACCACTGAATGGCAGTTCCGCAAGCAACACTAGACTAAATGAAAAGTCTTATTCGAGCATAACGTTATCGTCTCGTTCTAAATTATGTAAAATCTAGATGAATGAATTGTCTTCGAGCTGAATGGTTTAGAATTTAAGTTACATTGCTGGCTAGCTATCATATTTGTCTTACTGGTGAGTTAATAAAAAAATATTCAGGCCTTTTCTTTCTGCCACTAAAGGGATGCGAATGGTTTTTCTTCAGTCCAGGACTAATTAAACCCTGCAAGTTATTACATTTTTGGTATTTTTGTACTGCGATATAGCTTAAATGACCACCGGAAGGAATAACCGAATCATGATGGAAGGAGTGGGGGCTAGAGTTGTCCGTGGACCGGACTGGAAATGGGGAAAACAGGACGGTGGAGAAGGACATGTTGGAACAGTGAGAAGTTTTGAAAGTCCCGAGGAAGTGGTGGTAGTTTGGGATAACGGGACCGCTGCCAATTATCGCTGCTCTGGGGCTTACGACGTGAGGATATTGGACAGTGCACCCACAGGTGAGAAGACTTTTGTCTTAGTGGATTATTGCAGTTAGTCCGAGCACTGAGTATCTTCTGATTCAGTGGACATCCTGCAGTCTGGTCAGGCTGATCATGGGAGTTACATGGCAGAGGGGTTTTATGTTGACTTTAGTGTGATTTAGCACCCTCAAATCATTCCCAACTGCCATGTTTTTCACTGATTTACTATCCTGAAAATCAAGAAGCTTTTATTTTGGTTTTGCTTTATATTAGTTGTTAAATACCAGTAAATGCTTACTTACATTTATGCAATGGTAGCATACATTGCACTGGATACATTGGATTTTTGGTTCCTTACTATGTTATCTCAATGGCAATGCAGCGTTTGTTTGCACCTCCAAAAGCATGGTGTACGTGGTTACCTCCCAAAAACGTCCCTTAAACGCCCACAAATACCAGTATGTTTGTGTGAAAGAATAGTGGACTGGGGTCTTCTCTCATGTACTACAACTCTTTTCAGGTATTAAACATGATGGCACCATGTGTGACACCTGCCGTCAGCAGCCCATCATCGGCATCCGCTGGAAGTGCGCTGAGTGCACCAACTATGACCTCTGCACTACATGTTACCATGGAGACAAGCACCACCTGCGACACAGGTTCTACAGAATCACCACACCGGGCAGTGAGAGGTAAGGATAACCCTGCCCCCTCCCCCCAGACCTCCGTCTCTCCTCCAGTCTCAAGTTCAAGAGTTTTGTGTGCCAATGCCATGCCAGGCTTAATTCATTTTTGCCTTTGCCAGTGAAGAGGGCAGGACATGAGCTTGACACAGCATGCAGGCTGAGCACATGTCCTCAGCCCCTTGGCAGTGGTTGCCAGGCGACAAGCCTTTCCTCCACTGTCAGCAGTACAACAGGGTGCCTTGGCTGAAAAGAATGAAGACCAGCTATTATGGGTACCTTGCAGAATTATTAAGAACACCAACTTAAAACACTGCTGTTTTATGTTTGGTAAAATACATTATTCCCTGTATTGATAGAAAATAAGTCGACAGGGTTTCTATTTGGTTGCAGTGGGATTTTAGATTGCTTGAAGGATACATTTCAGTAAGATTCAGCCTCTAGCAGCCATAAGTAATAGATGTATGTATGTAAGTGTTAATGTTGAGTATTGTTATGATTTTGTTGTGCCTGTGTTTTCACAGTTGATGTGGTCTCACAGAGACTATGACATATGCTGTGAGAAATAGAACTGTGTTGTGAACCTCGGCGGGTATCTTTCCATCACATGGCTGCATGTGCCAATTCTCTACTGCCAGTCTTGGTACATAATGCTGATTGCATTGTGGGCTTTGGGTAGGAATGGAATAGTCTATGTTTTGTTGTGGGTTGTCTGGAAAGAAAATACAGTGCTTTGAAAATGTAAGATGCTGAAGCGACATTATATCCCCTGAGAATGCTACGTGCATCTGTAGCGTTAAGAGAATTAAATGGCTCTGAATTTTGCTAGACAAGTTACAACGTCCTCTAATTCAAGTTTAGTATTTTAACAGGGCACATCGGTGAGACAACCGTGTGATGATCCTGAAACTTCACCATAGAATCTGCTGTGGTTTTAAGCTGTTTATGTGTCTCAAATAGCCTCCCAATGCAATGGGATTCATTGTTTTCACTGGTTAGTCATTGCTGTATTTTTTCATGACCATTGTGTGTGTGCTCTAATGCTTAGGAACAGGAGACTTATTTGGTATTGTAGACTGTTGTATTTAGTACAGCTTTCTCATTTAAGGCAGCCATGTAATCAGGACACTATATACTCAAATTATAATGAGGTGTTTGGAGGTTGTGAATATAAGAGTGGTTCTCAGCGTGTCCTAAACATCTTTGTTGCTCAGCTTGAACAAGCCACTGAAAGCTCTGCCTGTGAATGAATGTAGGGCTCTCCTCTCCTCATGTTGCCTTGCTTTTAGAGTTAATCTGCTTGAAGAACTGTTTGTTTCTCTCGTCTGTCTTGGTTTTTCTTCAAAACCAAATTAAAATCTCTACTTTAATTATCAGAGAGGTATCCATTTCAGTGTTCATATGCCACAAGCTTATGGACCATTGGAATTTCAGTCTTGGGTGTAGGGCAGGGCAAATTGTGGTTGCTTCATGATGCTTCAAAGAGGTGGACAAATCACTTGCCCAGGGGCCAGGATAAGCAGATTCCTAGATTGCAGTATATTCCAAATGTCTGAATTTGATACAATTGGAAATTCAGACATGGACCATTAGACATCTGCTCTAGTTCCCTCCGCTCTCTCAAAATCCCGTCAGCAATGAGAGTAGCCTGGCTATCCAATAAAAAAGTAGGGGAGGACCAAAGGCTAAATGGAAGCTGCGTCTGGTAAACACAGACAGACAACAAATGCACATTGCTCTGATTCTGGATAAAGATAATGGATTAACATCATAACAAGGAGATGAGTTGAAATAACCAGCTTAAAATTAATTGGTGGATGAATGCATGTTTTTTTTTTTGTTACTTAGTACTGAATGAAGTAGGGATGCCCAACCCCCCAGTGTCATCATTACAGTGTCATCATGAATTTGTTTTTGTAATTTAAGTGAAATTTAGCGTTGCAAATTCAGGCTACCAGGCATCAATTATAATGAGGGCCACCTAAGAAAAAAAGGTGTGATACAAATGCATTTTTCATCAGTGAAACATGAGTTGGCTATGTGATGTATTAAAGCAGTAATACCTAAATGTACACTACCGGTCAAAAGTTTGGGGTCACTTAGGAATTTCCATTCCACTCTATTTTAGACAGAATACCAGCTGAGATCAGTTGCATTGTTTTTTTTTTTAAATCAGGGAAGCAGTTTTCAGATTACATTATGTGTTTACATAATTGCAAAAGTGCTCTTTAATGTTGCCTCAGTTAGCCTTTTAAAATGATATCAGATTAGTAAACAGAATGTGCCTTTGGACCATTGGATGAATGGTTGCTGATAATGGGCAATGTAGTTATTGCATTAAAGATCAGCCATTTCTTTCAATACAAAATAGTGTAAACTAGTGAAAAAAGTAGTGTATAAGATAACAGTTTTGATAAGTCATATGTCAATAAAGAGGTTCACCAACAACACCAACAATGTCAGATCATCTTTGAGTATAAGAATTCATTGTTTTTAAAAAAAAAAAATCCTGTTAAAGGAACACGCCACCATTTTATGAAATTGGGTTGCGCTGTAGTTTCAAAACTATTAGTGATCAAGACACACAATATTTGGGAAGTTTGGCATAGTAGCACATCAGATTTTTCTGAGGGTGAACTGTGAGCCTCAGGGTTATTTCACATGGAATGACCTAAGAGTTTCTGATCTGTTACTATGAGTATATTAACTATGAATTTCTGGATAAACCTTTAGTGCATGGCTCCAACCTGCACCACTACCCAACGCATTAGAACTCTGCTTGAAATGTAGAAGTGGCTGATTTCTTTTCAGTGTTTGTAGTACTATGACCTTGTTCCGCTGAAACATATGCTGTGCGTTGCTTTTTGTGTACTCAACTCCAGTCTTAATGTTTACTGCTCTCCCCTTCATGGTTACTTTTCGATGGTAATAAGCCCTGTCTAATACATTAGAGCTGTTGCATACTATGTCAAAGCCTACAGTGTACTTTCTTCACTGCTGGAATGTGCTGTGCACTACCCATAATTTTTGTCAGATTGAGGGGAAAACCTCAGATTTCCTAATAAGTTCCTCAAAGAATTGTGCAATACACCTCATTAAAGGTCCAGTATGTAGGAAATAATGGAAAATAAACTGTAACCATTCCAAAAATGATCACCATATGTTGTCAGAGAGTAAGGAAACACGATGAATTGAAGTAATGGCTTATTTGACAACATTACTCTAACCCGTAAAACCCATGAAAAAAATGAGTTACGGGGCGGAATCTCTTGGAATTTTCGTTTATGTTTTGAACGATTCATTCTAGAATAGCTTATTAATAATGGGCTAGCGCGTCCTCCTATTTGGGTTGCCAAATTAGCAAAGGCCAACTGTCAACAGCTGTCAGTTGTAGTCATGAATGCCTACGAGAGGCAGGCAAATTTCCAAAATTAAAACAACAAACAAATTAAGTGGACATCGGAGGAGCTTCCTGAGATGGTGACGTCTTCGTCAAACGAAGAATATCAAGTCTGACGCAGAGCTGGCCATATTTCTCCACAACAGGTAGCCTAGGCAAAACTTCATCTGCATCGCTAACTTCAGCTAAATATGTTACGTTGGTTAGAGAGGTATTTTTTGTTTTCACTGTTTCCGTAATGTGTAGCTGGGTCATGGTTGGAGAAACGTTAAAGCAACTGCAGGTCAACTAACGTTAGCTAAGTCTTCATTACATCTGGCAACCCAGAAGAGGCTCGCGTCTGGTAGTCTTGAGAACGTTCACCAGTGTTTTGATTTTGGCCTACAGAACGTTCGGTAACAATCCTACAAATCGCACCTTTAAAGTGCAGATAAAAGCAGACACAAATAGAAACGAAGGTGTTTGCAGTGCTATAAAACTCTGCCTAATGTTGATGACAGCCAGCATCCAGTACATCTATAGCTATTTCCTCTGGAATTGACCCACAACTGGCCTCCATAAAATGGGGAAACAATGGGGCGGCTCAACAGCTGGCAGTCTTTCAACCACGTGCGACTTCATCTCCCGCGAGACAGCTTCATTGCATTTCAACAAACTGAGCTGGCGGGGGTCCATGGCACGCTTGACCGTGACAAAGATGAGGGGTGTTTCCTCCTGCAGCTGCCAGGCAGATCCTGCTCAGTCTGGACGGCAGGGCCTTTAGGGCGGGCAAAGGCAGACATATGAGGGATGGCCCACGACCAGCCAGCTGCCACACTTGCTGCACCGCAAGAGTCATTTCTGTGTGTTTAACACTTAGTGACGCACAAACCAGACCGGGCCATAATAATGAAAAACAAAAACAAAAAAACAATACAAATTCCCCCTCTGATATCGGTTCACTACGCGGTGGAATTCACATATTCTTCAATGTAATTGAAATCCATTTCTCATTTTCCTGTATGAACTCGTTTCTGGGAATTAGGGCATTATGCATGAGCCTTTCTGTTAAAATGCACCCGGTCTCAGTTTCTTATCATGAATCAAAAGCGCAGCCTGATCAAAATGCAGCCTTCGTCTTTGCTCATGTGTAAACACCACTCGATCAGTTAAAGTTCTGTGAGAGGACTTAATTGAATCTCATACACACTGGAATCCCTTTGAGAGCCATTATCTATCAAGGCTGTCTCTCATGAGTCGTGTACCTCTTCTGACGCTCATAAACTAACCTGCATGGCCCATGGGCCAACCAGGCTATCTGGCAGAGCTTATCTGCTCATAATGTAGTGTGTGAATAATTAGTAATGGGTTATACATCTGTCTTATTAAGTACTATGCCATTGATAAAGGATTTCACGTTAGCAGAAATTGATCCTGTGGCTATGTATTAACTCTACTCCTACATTTACACTGATGACTAATTCCATCCCGAGTGAATGCATCATTTTGAGACACAATATTTTCTAAGTTTACAAGATTATTCAATATCCTATCCAATTGTTTTGCCAGGTCTGTTTGTGTACATATTCAGGCTTGATCTGCTGGGAAGTTCAGGCAAATTATGTGTAACTTTCCTCATAACATCACTTCCTTGATTAATCATTCATTTTCATCTCCGGGAAAAATTTAGATACAGATCCTTACACATTACACTAGCCTTTCAGCCTGCCCCCCTCACACACACATCAGCCCCCCCGCCCCCCCCCAGCCAGACACACATGAACCGCCCCACCCTGTAACACCTGCAGTTGCATGTCTAAACATGAGTTGGATTTGATGACTCTGGGTTCCTGTGTGCCTCGGTTGACATGGCCCTGGAGTTGAGGGTGTTACTGTGTGTGTGTGTGTGTGTGTGTGTGTGTGGGTGTGTGTGTGTGTGTGTGTGTGTGTGTGTGTGTGTGTGTGTGTGTGTGTGTGTGTGTGTGTGTGTGTGTGTGTGTGTGTGTGTGTGTGGGTGTGTGGGTGGAGGGGGATAAGATGTATGCGGGGGTAGAGGTTTAAAAAAATTAACGTACATGCCTGTAAAGCTCAGTGGATCAGAGATGGCCATCTGGCCGCCCTGCTCCATGACTGCTGTGGTAATGCATGGGTCAGCTTCCAGATGGCAGACTAAGCATGGCTGTGCAGCGTTGCTATTTCTTCATTTCATTTACCTCTTTCACCCCCACAATTTTTAGTGGCTGGATTATTGTTTTGATAACACTGTGACTGCATTATCCACTTCCTGATTTTTTCTTTTTAAATCACAATTTAAAATATTGGGCTTTTAAACGCATGCTATTGCTGATAACAATTATCAGAGGCAGGATGTAATGCATCATTCTTGTCACACCTGCAAGCCCAGAATTATGTTACTGTTTACGTAATATTGCAAAACCAGCAGTTATCTAGCACATTGCTTCTAGAAAATGGAGGGGAGGAATTGCAAGCTCTGTAACTTTTTAATTTTTATCGTTTTGATTTTTATCTCATTAAATCCTGCATGTTTTTGCCTCTTTTGTGGTGTGATATAGTAGCCTGGTCCTGCCCACCTAGATCTTCTTTCAGGGAGATCTGGTATGGAACACCATAGTTCATAACCGTTTCCCTCAGACAAGAAAAAAAAATAGGCCAGTCATTGACGAGAAGGGAAGACGAAACCGAAACTTATTGTGATAAACAGAAGCAGCAACACCTGCAAACATCAAAAAATGCATTTGGGAAAATGCAGCAATTTATTTACAGCAAAGGTAGACCCACATACATTGTTTCCTGACTGTTAATGCTGTTTATTGTCAGTTTGTTAAGTTTAGGCAAAGTGGGAAGTTACGTTAGGAATCTCTGATCAATGTGATTGGTAAGGCTGGACCAATGATTTCAAAGTTTCCCAATTGAGTCACCCGACTCTATTCACTTGTGGCGACCATTTGTGATCTTTTGATACAAGCTGTGCCTGTCTCACTTAAACATTTAAAGTCATGTTTTGAAATGAGGCGTGGCATGTCTTAATCGCACATGAACTCAAATTACCAATGTAACTTTTTTTTCATTGCTTGTGTGCATTTCAAAAAAAGAAAGAAAACAATAATATTCAAGCTGCTATGAAAGTGTATGGGAGCATAGTAATAGCAGCAGTGCAGTACTGCATGGCCAGAAATCCAGTCATTAGATGTGGCAGACATATGTTACAGCGCTGTTAGCCCAAGAGTAGCTGTGGTGACTGGTCTCCTTTCACTGCATTAGCACTAATTCCTTCCAGAAGCTTCCACCAGCCTCATCAGCACCAGCTTGCCCTCTGCACGCTGATTAGGCCCTGAAAGAAATGGGACGTCGTCTATGAAGAATTATTGCATACTTTCAGCTGTTTAATAATGAGCACTCACTCTTTAGATTGACACACTCAACAGTTTGCCTGTTGTTGATGTCTTAGTGGTCGTGTTAGTGCTCCTTTAGAGAACACTCTAGAGACCAAGTAGCTAATGTTTGACTTATTAATGTGCTGTATTTTACTGTGCAAGATGTTTCGTGCGGCAAGCTGAAATAAATAGTGTTAAAACAAATCAGATAAACAATTGGGACGAGTTAATGATTGAATGTAAGGCTCTTGCCTCCCAGGATGGCGTTTCTTCACTGATTTCCAATGGTCTTTCTCCAGGGTCCTCCTCGAATCTCGACGCAAATCCAAGAAGATCACAGCGCGCGGCATCTTCACCGGAGGCCGGGTGGTGCGGGGAGTGGACTGGCAGTGGGAAGATCAGGATGGTGGCAATGGCCGAAGGGGCAAGGTAGCTTCTCACCTGCGTCCAGTCTTAGTAGTGACTAGGTTTTAGGGACTTGAGAAGGTTTTGAGATGACCGATGAACGCCAGAAGTTCCTGGCACGGCTGATGAATTTCTCTCAGGTCATTTGGGCAGAGCATTTAGTACTCATGTTTGACTGCCTTCTGTGTGTTGGCAAGTGTGGACGATATGTTGTAGATGTTTTCATTTGACTTCATGAGTTTACTGTGTCATTTACTGTTCTGCTAGTGCAACTAGTAGAGCCAGGTGTGAATTAACACCACAGTTATGGGTTTGATTCCCAGTGTGTGCATAAATGAGAAGCCTGTCCTGCATGATGCCTCCATAAATCACATAGAATGGAAGCAGATTAAAGTGCCACCCGAATGAAAGTACATGTGTAAAAGTAATAAATCTTATAATAAATGTAAATGATCTCGTAGCTCTGAAAAGTCAAGCTACACAGGCTTGGAGAGGCTGTCCTTTATGTGTGTTCAATTGTATAAAGAACACAGGGGGAACATTCTTCATAAGTGTTCAAGAATGTGTCTCTCCATATCTGTGTTGTTGACCCCCCCCCCCCAATCAATCTGTTGCTCCCTCTCTCTGATCCCCTCTTCCTCGTGTCTGCCAGGTCACAGAGATCCAGGACTGGAGTGCAGCCAGCCCTCACAGTGCGGCGTACGTCCTCTGGGATAATGGAGCCAAGAACCTCTACAGAGTTGGCTTCGAGGGCATGGTGAGTAGCCCACAGCCAGCCGCACATAAAGAGAAGGGAAGGCGGTGTGTGTGTGTGTGTGTGTGTGTGTGTGTGTGTGGGTGTGTGTGGGGGTGGGCTGGCTCTCCTTTGTGTCTGTCCACGACAGAGGAAGAAAAAGCAAAGGGCCTCAGTGGTGCTCAGTGGTCGGGGCCCTTTGTGAAGGCCACGCAGCCGGCATGTGTGCGCTCTATTGTGTGAGCAGCTGGAGGGGGAGATCTGCATGAGAAAAAGAAATCTGTTCCCTCTCCCCCTTTTTATAAAGAACCAATAGGGAGAACATGGAGGTCACTCATGAGGGAGGGGTCTACTTGCCCCCCCATCACTCCCCCATGTCTGTTGGATTTAGCTGACCAGCCTCCTCTTCCCCTATTGGTTGATTGCAGTCATGCATCATCTGAATTTGGCCAGTTGCTGAGTTGAATTTGTAACAGCTTTTCCTTTGTTATTGAAATGGATGTCCACAAGATTCTTGGGCACATCTGTTAGGGAATTCATCCAAATCATGCTCCATGCTTTGTGCCACTGGTCAGCTTGTATAATAACCATGGTTTGCTTTCTCTTTGAGGAATGTACCACTTTTCCTGAAGCAATGCAATTGTATATTTGAAACATTCATGGTCATTTTAGGTGTACAGCACCGCCATAGTTCAGTTGTTTCAAGTGGAAATCTTTTGAAAGGCAATGTTCCATTATACGTTAGCTCAGGAGATTTAAGATCAAGTTCTTCAAAGGTTTCAGTTTTTCAAACATGGATGGAATGTTTTGAGTCTGATTTGGACTACTGTCAAGTTTGAGATATGCAATTTTGGTGTAAAAAAAAAAAAGATCACAATTTGTAAAGAGACATTGTGGAGACTCTTCTTGAGTGTGTGTGTGTGTGTGTGGGGCGGGGTATTATGTCAGTACAGAAGTAACAAATAGCCTATAAATTACTTTTGATCTGAAACCTCATTTCACATGTTGCTATTTGAGGCAGCCGTGGCCCACTGGTTAGCACTCTGGACTTGTAACCGGAGGGTTGCCGGTTCGAGCCCCGACCAAAGGCTGAAGTGCCCTTGAGCAAGGCACCTAACCCCTCACTGCTCCCCGAGCGCCGCTGTTGAAGCAGGTAGCTCACTGCGCCGGGATTAGTGTGTGCTTCACCTCACTCTGTGTTCACTGTGTGCTGTTTGTGTTTCACTAATTCACCGATTGGGTTAAATGCAGAGACCAAATTTCCCTCACGGGATCAAAAAAGTATATATACTTATACTTATCACAAGTTCTAACCCTAATCATGTCAAATGTAAACTCTGTACAGTGTAGGAATAACGATATCTGTTGCCATTTAGTCTTACATGTTGCACTTTTAAGATTGTAGGTTGTTCCTTAAAGTAACACTATGTAACAGTTTGACACTTTTGAGGTATATATTTATGAGGAGTTCCTTTTGTAATTACGATAAAACGATATCTGTTGCCATTTAGTCTTACATGTTGCACTTTTAAGATTGTAGGTTGTTCCTTAAAGTAACACTATGTAACAGTTTGACACTTTTGAGGTATATATTTATGAGGAGTTCCTTTTGTAATTTTCTGTAAATTAATTTTGACCTAAAATGGTCCTGGGCAGGATAACTAAAATAAACTGCCCAGGTTATGCACTATGTAGTTCTGTGTTTCGGGTTGGACCACACTGCAAAAAATATAAGAAAAGCTAAAGCTTTCACAGCACAATATCGCCAACAACATGACCAAAAGACACCTTCCCTAACAAGTGTCAGCCAAACAGTTTGGGAAGGAAACCTTAAGACTACTGTAGCACAGCTTGTGTTGTGTTTGGAGAAATAATGTACGAGACACATTGTGTAAAATTAACCTTTTTAGATGAACACCTGTTAAAGATCTGTCATTCAGTACCAGTGATCACAAGTTGTGCTGTTATATTGAATATCAGCACAGCTGCACTTCCCTGACACACATTATGGTCTTGGTCCTGCAACAAAATCACAGCCACATCCCTTTGTGTCATATTGTGTATGGATCAGGGATTAGATTCCGAGGTTGATGCTGTATTTTGATGAAACGTTACTAAAAATAGTCATGTAGGTTGATCATTTGTCATCTTTTTAGAATTTCTTGTAATACTTTAAAGACTAGATAGCCTAATTCCCAAGTCAGTTTATTTCCTGAGACACGTTAGGCCTGACCGTCTTCTTGTAATAGTTACTGTTGAACATAATTGTAAATGGTAGTTATACTGCAATACTGAATAGGTATCTCTCTGGTATTCACTGCCAGAAGAGGATGGTGTTTGAATACTTACATATTCCATGTATTCTAAAAAATATTTTAAATATTCTAAAAATATCTCTTTATGCAATTTTTGGGTGTTGATCCTTATCTTTTTCCTTTTTTTCAGTCGGATTTGAAATGTGTCCAAGATGCCAAAGGAGGCACCTTTTACAGAGACCACTGCCCAGTATTGGGTAAGTAGTGACAATGATTG
Source organism: Alosa pseudoharengus (assembly GCF_046254945.1). Lineage (NCBI taxonomy): Eukaryota > Metazoa > Chordata > Actinopteri > Clupeiformes > Clupeidae > Alosa > Alosa pseudoharengus. The sequence continues at coordinate 6,653,534 of NW_027468663.1, forward strand.
GTGGTAGTGTTGGCAGAGCAGGTTTGCACTTTGAGGACACATACAGCAAATACTTCAATTCCTGGTTGAGCCATAGAGCAATATTTTTTTATACACCTGGTTTACAGGTGAAGAAGGTGAAGTTACTAGTAGATAGTTAGAAACAGCATGACTGCAGGCAACATGAACTTTTGACTATATTTCAATGCAAGTCCACTAGATGGCACCACAAAACAAGACATTCACAATATTTTAGTGTGTCACGTAGTAATGACCAGTTTGAAAGTTATGGACAGCACTTGTTTCATACTGGAAAGTTTTTTGGACTAATATCTGCACCTTCGTTGGCTCTCAGATAAACGCCTGAATGAAGGCCCTCGGTGTACTTGTCTCAACTTGTGTGGAGACTGGGTGCAGTAGGCCAACACTGCTAGAATGTGTGCGTCAGCGCATACCACACTTTCTATCAGAGTTTAGTCAAATATTTGTGCAATTCAAAATGCAAAAGGAAATGTCAAAGTACACTAACATTTTATCCCATGAAAGTGTATTTCTGGGTGGATAAGCCTAACATTTATCCTATGAAAGGTGCATCCATGTTGGTTGTTGAGCTGACGTCTTATTTGTCTGTGTTCACCCTAGGAGAGCAGAATGGCAGTAGGAATCCTGGGGGCCTGCAGATCGGAGACCTGGTCAACATCGACCTGGATCTGGAGATCGTGCAGTCCCTGCAGCATGGCCATGGAGGTTGGACTGACGGCATGTTTGAGACGCTCACCACCACCGGTACCGTGTGCGGGATCGACGAAGACCACGACATTGTTGTCCAGTATCCTAGTGGAAATAGGTGAGTCACCACCACTCAGCTCCATGTTGATAACACTGATGGGTTATGCCAAGGGTGATAAGATAAGCTAAAATAAGGAATGCATTTCTGGAGTACCATACACTACTTTGTCATTTATTCTTTTTTTTTAATCTACTTAACTTTATTTTGATATTATTATGATCTGTCCTTTGCTTTTATGTATGCAAAGCACATTAAATTTAGTTGTGCTCGATAGATAAACTTGTCTTGCCTTGCCATGGCATTATTATTGATCCTAGCTAATGTATTAAATGCCTGTGTGTGTCGTGTGCAGGTGGACGTTCAACCCGGCAGTGCTGACCAAGGCCAACGTGGTGCGCAGCGGGGAGGTCCCGGCGGGCGCGGAGGGTGGTACCTCCCAGTTCCTCGTGGGTGACTTGGTGCAGATCTGCTACGACATCGACCGCATCAAGCTGCTGCAGAGAGGCCACGGCGAGTGGGCTGAAGCCATGCTGCCGGTGAGTCCGGTGCACTGACCCCTAACCTTCCACTCCCAGCTCAGAAAAGACAACCGTGTGCAGTTGTACAGTGTCATATGACATGGAGATATACTAACATCACTCACGCTCAAATGATGGCAAAACACATGCAGTACAAATTTCATAGTGAACAAACTTAAGTATAGCATATCATAATGGCAGTGATTTTTCACATGGAAGACTTGTATTCTTCCCAGTAGTAGCCTGCAGTGCTTGTAGGCCTTGCTGGTGCAGACTGCAGTGGGTCTTGTCCATCCATCTCCAGGCTTAAAGTCCTGAATCAGTTCATTCTTTCACCTATCGAACTGAGCTGAGAAGCCAAATCAGTGTACTCAGATCTAACTCGGAGCGTTATTGGTTCAATAAGGAGATTTAGCGCATGGGAAGAGTGAAAGCCCAAGGACACTGCATCCTTTACTGCCAGCACGGGCACAAGAAAGAGCTCAACTTGAACACAGGCTTTTGGTCTTCAGTGTGCCATTTAGCCCTTTTAATGAGGGGAAGTTGAAATGGAACTGGAGCCTTCTCTTCATTTCATTTGCCTTGAGGGATGAGTCTGCTATTGATTTGGGTTGCATCCCCCCCCCCCCCCCCCCGGACTACTGACAGCATCCAGCGCTCTGGCAAATTCCAAATGTTTCACTAAATGACAAAGTAATTCCCATGCGTTCCATATCATTTCATTCCATGTTCGTAGGGTTTTCATTTTCAAACGAACATGCCAGAGGCCCTTTCCTGGCTACACATCTTATAAAATTCCACTGCATGGGCACATGTAGTGTCTTTTTAGAAATATGAATGAAATTAGAGCTGTGACATGACATTTTGGCACAGGGGACACTTCAGTTAAATGCAGTTTATTGTTATTCCTGAAGAGAGCTCAGTTTTTCTGGAAAACCTGCTTAACTGAATTTGAGATTTATGTTTTTAGTTAAATGACCCCATGGAGCATCATAACTCTGAGTGTTGGTGAAGTGCAAGTAATAAAGTAAAAGTGAAGTCTTAGAGATGCCTACAAGTGCTTTATCACACTTCTGTGTAAAGGCTGATGTGGATTGCACAAACGGACTATAATAATTTGTACAATTATATTATTATATATAATAATAAACAGACAGCTTATAATATTTGTATTCTATGTAGGTGGGTAAGCTGATGGAAGTCTGGTGAATCATAAGGCTGGAGTGAATTTGACACCAATCTAATAGTGATTGCCACCCCAAATGGTTGGTTATGAGCACGATGTCATATCATGATGACAATTTGAGCTGCATCCTCTCCTGGACGCAGACTGCATCTGGCCCCAGATCTGCCAGGGAGGTGGGGGTGGGGATATTATTTCCGCAAGCGATACACCCTTGGCCAGTGGCTGAAAATGGCAGCCCTGGTGTACCTGGCGGTGTGTTTAGCCGTGTTTGTGATGATGCAGCTTTCTTTGTGAGGCCCTCGTGTTGCACCTGGCTCCGCTGCACATCTCGACCACGGAATTAAAAATTTAAAGCCATCTGTCCAAAGCCCATCTCGGTCTCGGGTGTCATTCCAAGTATCCTGTCATCTCATATTGGGATGCCACAGCCACTTGGCTCTCAAATGTTCCTCAGCCTCATAACCTTTTGTCTATCCAATATTAGCCCCACTGTTTAAAGGGCCCCAGTGTGCCTTGGAAACTGCTGTTTTTCTGACCCAGCAATGTGTTTTATCTGTTCTCCCCCATATAAGCTGGCCGTAAAAACCACACTGTGATGCAGCAAAAGCTCGCTGCGCACAGACATCATCCCCACGCCAAATAACTTCCAGGAGCTGATGAGCTTTAAACCGTAGCTATGGGCAATTACTGCTGCCTCCCAGCTTTCCGTTTATGCTGTTGGACGATCTCTTTGTTTAACACAGAACAAGAAATAGGAGGCAGGCAGGTGTGAGAGCTTGTGCTAAGTGCCCTTGGTCTGCACATTTGGTTTATATTTCTTCACACACACTCACAGGCACACACACATACACACACACACACACACACACATTTTTGTTGTTCTCGGTGGACGAGGCTTAACAGAATTCCAATAGATCCAGTTATGAGCAATAGAAATGAAAAATGGTCCTACAAGCCCAGAGGCCTCTGGGTATTCTTATTTTAAATAAGCCAATCTCATTTTTTAAAAGGAAAACTGTGGAGTTATTGATTTCCTCTCTCATCCATGTTTTGAGAACGCTCTGGGCAGTGTCCTCTGAGATAGGGGAGCTTATGAGCATGCATGCACGCATGCACACACACACTCCCTCTCACCGTTTGTGCGTTATGTCCTCTGCAGACACTGGGGAAGGTGGGCCGCGTGCAGCAGATCTACTCGGACAGCGATCTGAAGGTGGAGGTATGCGGCACCTCGTGGACGTACAACCCGGCCGCCGTGACCAAAGTGGCTCCGTCTGGCTCGGCCGTCACCAACGCCTCTGGAGGTATGAGGAGGAGGAGGAGGAGGAGGAGGAGCTGCTCCCTAACCAGCCTGCAGTCAGGCCACCTAACATACACTCTCGTGTCTTAAATGCTACTCTCCTCACTGCCCTGTGTAAATAAAGGCATAAAAGCCTTTTAAATATAAATATATTATGTAGATATCTATAGATATACAGCAATATGTAGAGGGAAATTCTTTTCTGCTCTTGTGCCGCTGTGTTCTACCACCACACTCTCCTGTTGGTGAGTGGTACCCTGACTAATGCAATATGTCATTTTGTGTTCCCAGAGCGTCTCTCTCAGCTGCTCAAGAAGCTCTTTGAGACCCAGGAGTCGGGTGACATCAACGAGGAGTTGGTGAAGGCAGCTGCCAACGGTGACCTAGCCAAAGTAGAGGACATCATGAAGAGACCTGACGTGGACGTGAGTGGCCTTTCGGTGATAACAGTGGAAACAGGCCCCGCAAACTGCCAGACTGTCTGCTGCATAATTGGCAAAGTAGTGATCTGTAATTGTCCAGGCAGGACTACCAAATGATTAGCAGTAGAAGGATTTTTTTCCTTTGAACATTTCCGGTGGGTTTAGCATTGAACCCGAGGGCCCATGCAGATGTCTGGCCCCAGTTTTAAAAGTTGCAGTAGGGCAGTGCTGTCCTGTGACTAACCCAGATACACTGCAGTCCTCCCAGTCTGCTTCCTAGATAGTCACTCCTGCTCTCCTCTGCCTTTAGTTTCTCTCCTCTTGTTATCACTCTCTCTATTTTACTCTACCTCTCTTCTGTCTCTCCCTCACTTCCTTTCTCCCTCACTTCCTCTTGCTCTTCCTCTCTCTATCTCTCTCTCTTCCCCCCTCCATTTCGCTCTCCCTCTCTTTCTCTCGCTCTCTCTCTCTCTCCGCCCCCCCCTCCCTCCCTCTCTCCCTCCCTCCCTCTCTCCCTCTCCAGTGACCCTCTCCCCTGCTCCCTCTGCAGGCTCATTACAGGCTGAGGCATTAGGCATTAACTGCATGCCGTGTATGGTGCCAGCGTGCTGACGGCTGGCACTGTGCCCCCGCTGCCTTTCACTGGAGTAATGGCTGAGTGCAGGCAGAGGGAAAGGGGCGCGCAGGGTTGACTAGCCAAGCGATCCGCCCGCCAGGACACAAGACGTGTCCTGCAAATACCCGCAAGGCCCGCATCAATATTCATGCCACCCCCCACCACCACCAGCAAGCGCCCGCTGTTTTACCTTTCCGCAGTGCTGCTCTGGGTTGTCTCTGAAGAACTGAGACACACACACACACACACACACACACACATATTCTTACACTTGTGTCTGTCTTCTTTTCCCAGGTGAATGGGCAGTGTGCGGGCCACACAGCGATGCAGGCAGCCAGTCAGAACGGCCATGTGGATGTCCTCAAGCTGCTGCTCAAATACAGCGTCGATCTGGAAGCCGAGGTGTGTGCGTGTGTGTGTGCGTGTGTGTGTGTGTGTGTGTGTGTGACACGTCACCTGTACCCATCTTCTCTGACCCACTGTGCTGTTGTTCCTCTTCCTTTCTCCAACATTATCCCTCTCCCTAACCCAGACCTGTGTCACCAGTGCAGATCGCTCTCCTCTCTCAGTGTGGCACTGACTTTATTACACACCTTCAGCCGTCAGACAAATTGAGTTTTTCCCCCCGTCTGCCCCTCGGCCTTTTGTCCCTTCCCTCATCCCTTACCTCCAACAGCCAGCTAACGTGTTTGCTCAGTCAGCACGGAGCGCAGACATTTACCCCTCTCTCTCCCATAACGAGTAAACGAGAGCGTCACTGGCCCTCGTCTCCCTGAGGCGTCTGATTGCAGGGCCACTTCCCTCCTCCGGACGAGGGGAGTGGAGTTAGCATGCAGCAGGGCCGGCTGCTGTTGTTTACTTTAAATGAAGAGGGGGGGTGGGGGTGGCAGGCAAGCTGGTGAGACGGCCATTGTTATTCCTCCCACGTGAAGGCTCCTCCGCCAGCAATCAAGAGGGAATATTTATGGTCTCATGTCTATTGTTATTTCAGGAGCGTGAAGGTGCTTGATGCTGTGGAGTGTATCACAGGCATGCTCTACTTTACCAGTGGCTTGTTTTGTTCACATATCTGTTTTGGGATGTTCTGTGATATTTTTTTATCCTGTCACTTGTTCTATATTAAATAAAAGGTTTCAGATTACAGTAATAAAATATTTGAGAGTGACGTAATTTTTTTTGGGGTATAATGTTAGATGCCACTGCATAAAAACCATTATGTGAGCACAGTGAAAATGTTGTAAGGTAGGAGTGAGCACTTGCAGCATTTTGCAAGAGCTCTCATCGCGTGTCCTGATAAATCATCTGTGACTCGCTGGGGACCCAGATAGCCAACCCAGACAGGTCCAGACAGCAGGTACACTTACAAAATAGCGCCTTGCTTCCCCTGTCGTCTGGTCTGAGAACACAGTTGCTAGGGTCCCTGTCTGCCGTCTAGGCTCCTTGATGTCACTCATGTTGGCCTAGAGAAACTTGTTTAAAAAAAATAACTGGGACCAAATGAAGATGTTCTCAGATATATGGCTCCAATTAACACCAACAGCCGTCATTGTTATACCAGGAGTTGCAGGTAGCCTTGTTTTCTGAAAACTGATCATTCTTTTGTCCACAGGACAAGGATGGGGACAGGGCCGTGCACCACGCGGCGTTTGGGGATGAGGGCTCGGTCATCGAGGTGCTTCAACGGGGCGGAGCTGACCTCAACGCCAGGAACAAGCGCAGGCAGACGCCGCTGCATATTGCTGTCAACAAGGGCCACCTGCAGGTGGTGAAGACGCTGCTGGACTTGGGCTGTCATCCCAGCCTCCAGGTGCGTACGGTGGCCACGTCACAAGTTGCACTGTCCAGTGGAAGTCAGACACAGCGACTTTGGGGCAGGTGTGGGGCTCCTATCTGACGGTAGCATTCAGTATGTTAAATGGGGAAATTTGGAATCGGCCTTCATTGATCCCTTTAGGTCTGTAATCCAGCCAATCTTGGTGTTTTGACATTCATGTGTTTTTGATATCATGCACAGAATGTGTAGCTCAGTGGTTTAAGAGATAAGGCTGGTAATTGGGAAATCGCCAGTTCGAATCACAGATGGATACTTTGATGTAGACAAGGCACTTCATCTGGATTTTCTCAGTAAACTCGGCTGTAAATTGGGTACCAACCTGTAATGGACCGGTTTCCCATCCAATGCCATGCCATGCCAAGTAATAGGTTACTGCATGAGACACAACTTTTTGAGTTATGTTACGTGACATGTCCCCTCGGCTAGTTCTCTTAATTAAAGGCCACAAGAACTAGCAGGTCATGATGTCATATCACAGATTATGTTATCAGATTATGGTTTTGTTTCATTTTTTGTTGAAATGGTGTTTAGCAGCCACCAGTCACATTAGGCATATCTGATCCTTGCATTTCGAAAGAATGATTCATATGCATAGAGCACCATGCTGCATGCTGTTTAATGATCTTCAAGTTTACTGACCTTTGAGAGAGAGAGAGGAGAATTCAGAAAGTGAAGCCTGATGTCTGGCTGATGGAGAAGAAAAATATGACATTTATATTTATGTATTCAGTGAAGGTAATTATTTGTTTTTTTTGCATTAGAAATTTGTGACGTGACCTAAAGATATGTGAAATGTGACACTTGAAATATGTCAGGCCCACTTGAACCAAAGTCCTTTTAGGCAAGTCCCTCCACTCAGCGGGCATAATGCAACGCTTTTTGGGCACTCATCGGGCATCCTATTCGGCAGAAATGCGCGTGCGCAAGGCTTCACGACACCAATCTTGCTCCAGTGGCGAGTTCACAACACATGATTGGCAAGATGTCTTCACAACACACCATATGATTGGCTCAATGTATTCACATCACACCACATGATTGGCTCAATGTATTTACATGTCGATGTTTTGCCGAGGAAGGGGTGGGATATGTGTAGACAACGGCCATATTGGCGTTACAAACTAACCCCATGCATTTCTATGGAGTATTTTTTGAGTGCTGTGTCTCCTTAGAAAGTCTCTGCTTGAACACACTCACTTAGCTCCTCCTCCTATTGAACACACTCACTTAGCTCCTCTTATTTATTGCACAGACTATTCTTTACTGTAACAGCAGTTTCTCCAATGAGGGAACAAGTGTTATTTGTGTCTGCAGAAAAGATAATTTTATTGTTAAAGATGGAAAGACTGATTTGTTTTCCTTTAGCTTTGACTAGCTTTACTCAGAGACATGTTTTCCACATATTATGTAGATAATCTTGTTAAAAATGTATAGGGCCCAAATGAGGCCCAGTTTACACCAACAATCATTGTTGCTACAGGACTGTGAACATTTATCCTGGACTTCTCATCTTGGGCAGGGTATTTTATAGTTCCATTTGTAGTTATGAAAGCTTATTTAATATTCCTTATTTTTAAATGTAGCATAAGTCTGGATTGCGTCAATTCTTTTAAAAAAAAAGAATAGTTGTCTAGTTGTCCCAAAGAGATCATATTATTATTATCCTAGATCACACTGAAAATCAGTGACAGACATTCTAAGATCTATTTTTGGTTTTGTTTTACTCCTTATTTTGATGAAGGACTTGTTCTTACAAGGTGATTTTGTACCCTGCTGTGGCACATTTCACTTCATTCAGCTCAGAACAACACAGAATGGTTTTTACTACGAATCAGCATCCTTATCTGGCTGCTGTCCTAGAACTGAGTAATCGCTCATGTGTTTAGTGCAGCAGTGCATGGATAATGTATACATTTACCTTTAGCTACACATTCTGATTCTTCATCATCCAAACAAGTGTGCTACCTGTTAGAGGTGTCAGAATGATTTTATTTGTACAGGATCCACCCCCAACCCTTTTTGGCTTTTGCATGATGCACATGTCATATTTGAAAGTAATTGTATAATTCCAACAGAATACATTGGCCTTGCATGACCATTTTATTATTTATACCTAGATACACACACACACAGAGCAAAGAGGTAATGTTTTCATTGGAAGGTTTTGACTTGTTAGTGGCAGACCTTTTGCTGGTCTGTGTGGTGAGCTTGCTTTGGCTGACTCTGTGCTGCCCCCTACAGGACTCTGAGGGTGACACACCCCTGCACGACGCCATCAGTAAGAAGCGGGACGACATGCTGTCCGTGCTGCTGGAGGCTGGCGCTGACGTCACCATCACCAACAACAACGGTTTCAACGCCCTGCACCACGCAGCCCTGCGAGGGAACCCTAGGTACCACAACACACACACACACACACACGCACGCACACGAGTGCACACACACACACACATACGAGTGCACACACGCATACTGAGAACAGCCTGATGCATCTTGTACTTTGACTGAGACTGAATCCCTTGCTGAGAGGAGAAAGTGTCTCTGCGTTTAATGGGGGCAGGTTATGTTTGTTGTTATCTGATGTGCTTGCGGCTGTCTCGAGTTCCTCTGCCGAAGAGCTGCCCTTGATTTCAGCCTGGATGTGAGTGTTCAGTTCCACCTGCCTCATCATACCCATCCTCCAACCCCCCAGCTGCTGCCATGTCTCTCCTATGAGATGGACTGATGGCCTTACCTGCAGTCGACCCGAGAAGCCACACTTATCAGTTAGATAAGGTCGACCGTTAGAAGAGGCCATAAAGGAGGGTGATTTCACGTGTGCCATTAGAAACCCCAGCAGTTGCCCCATGGGGTGCCTTTTACCGAACGTGTGTCCGTCTGCTGGACGTGTCGTGTCTGTGGTGGCACATATTCCCTCCAGACATGGGGAATTGGGGTCATGGTGGTTAGGGTGCGCCTGCTGTAATGGCCTATAGCCCCTGCCCATCCCGCTCCCCCCCCACTGATAAATGGCAATAGGGAGAGCAGTCAGCCTCTGCTTGACGTTTCAATTATGAGCTAGTGCAGGCAGATGCATCGCAACTCGTTTTTCATATTCCTCAGTAGCAGGCTTTTGCAAAATTCCAGAATTTAATTGAAACTGGCTCTTTAATTCCAATTAAATACTTGAATTTCACTTGCATTACAATTGAGGTAGCAAACAGGAAGCAGAATTGCAATTCGAATTGTGCACAACCCTGCTCAGTAGAATCATTGCCGAGCAATAGTGTAACTTAGTGAAACAAATTCACCTTTCCCTCTGCTGTTTGAGGTGAGTGTCTGTCTGCATGTGTGGGTGTGTGTGTGTGTGTGTGTGTGTTGTGTTTGTGTGCCTCTGCTATGCTGTTAAGGAAGTCTGCAGTACAGCTGCATAAGGTGCTAAGGGGCTCTAGCATTACCTCTGAATTTTTGCAATCTCTGCCTCCCTCGCTTGTGGGCAGCACGGGAATCCCTTTTTATTGACTGTGCCGATGAGAAAGCGCCGCGGTCAGTATTTATGACACACTTGTACAGCAGAGCCGTGCTTTGGTGCGCTCATAGTCCCCTCGCCATCAGAAAATCCTGCAGATATATGGCTCTCCACCCTCCACCATTTACTCTTATTTCTCGCTTCAGCTCCCATGCCTGCATCTTTTTTTACTCTCTTTTCCCCCTGGAGGTAGCCCTGTGCACCGTTCTGAGACCTGCGACCACCCCACCCCACCCCCCAAAGTTCGCTCTCCCCCTTCGCGGTGGCTGAGACTCCTTCGTCTCCATGCGGCGACGCTGAACAGGAGCGTCCCCACTGCGCTCCAGAGTGAAGAGAAGCGTGAGGCTCTAATCTGAGGGAATTCTACTCAGATTAGCCAATCATCCTGCTGAATCCTCACAGATCCCCGCTAACTGACAGTGCTGCGTAGCTCCTCTGCAGTGCCATACTCCCTTGCACGACAGTGTATTTTCAAAAAAAAAAACAAAAAAAAAAAATATATATATATGTATTTATTTATATGTGTATATATATATTCTGCAAGAGCTCTAAACTGTGTGCACCTCTTCAGAATTGAGAACGATTTAGAGAGATTTATTTTAAGTGTGATAATTGAATATGTTGTCACAGGGCCGGCAATTGGTGCAACTTCATTGGCAATTTACTCTTTTACAATTCTCAGGTGTATGCACCTGGCTCAAACTTAGAAAGGTGACAGAGATGTATAGGCCTGTAAGATGTAATAATGTAGGCTAATATGGTTTGTTGCTGATTAATTAGCCATTTACTCTTTAAGAAATGCACTATGCAGCGCTGATTGCTTCGATGGCCTCAGATGGTATAGATCTGTCGAGGTAGACAGGTTTTATACATTACTCTTTTGTTATCAGTATGAGACACACCTAATAGTCTTAGTATGCTGTAAGTGCCCATTGAGTATGAGACTGGATTATGATTGAGGCTCGCTCGTTTGTATTGTTTCCAAGGGCTCCTTGTTTAAAATGCATTTAGGGTTTGTTCACCCTCCGCTAATGATTAGGGTGTGCATATGCTCAGTCTGTGGCATTGAAATGAGAACTGCTTCCAGTTGTCACATAGTCTAAATGCTGAAGCTGGACACTTTTGTTTTATTCTTCTTAGAATTCTTTGCAATCAAGATTTTTCTTTTTTGTCTGCCCTGACAGCCTTAAGAGCAAGCAAAGTCTATGAAGAATTACTATATTCTAGCAATAGCACAGTGGTATTCCATTTAGTGGACATTTCTTTTCCAGTCTACGGCCAGTGACGCAACCCTTTCAAAATGTCAATATACAGGATCGATATATCGATATAAGTAGTGTTCTTTTTTTCCACAAAAAAATACATTTTATTAATAATACTGACTCAGGGACAGCCGTGGCCTACTGGTTAGCGCTTCGGACTTGTTACCGGAGGGTTGCCGGTTCGAACCCCGACCAGTAGGCCCGGCTGAAGTGCCCTTGAGCAAGGCACCTAACCCCTCACTGCTCCCCGAGCGCTGCTGTTGTTGCAGGCAGCTTACTGCGCCGGGATTAGTGTGTGCTTCACCTCACTGTGTGCTGAGTGTGTTTCACTAGTTCACGGATTGGGATAAATGCAGACCAAATTTCCCTCACGGGATCAAAAAAGTATATATACTTGTACTTATACTTATACTTAATAAAAATTAAAAAAAACAGAAGTTAGTTCTTTTATCAAATAAACAGACTGATGGTTGTCAGACGAGTGGGACCTACAGTTTTTTTCTGTGTGAGGCGCAAGAGTGTGGCTCTGAGCACTGGAAACATCAGAGAGCCAAGGTGTCCCCTGTAGTCTGTGTCATCACTCATAACCATAAACGACAGGGCAAAGGAAAATCAAAGAACCAAAGATCAATAAAAGATGGAAGCATTCCCATCTTGCCCTAGATGTGTTGTGTACATTCAAGTGTGCTCTGGTTAAGGACATATTTGCCTTTGTTTGGCATCTGTGTCTATATGGAAGACTGTGTGTGTCTTTGTCTGGTCGAAGGCATTGTGGCTCTGTTTGTGACATATCTCTGTGTGTGTGTGTGTGTGTGTGTGTGTGTGAGAGTGTCTACTGCAGCAGTCCTCAGGCTTTCAGCAGGCGACTGGTTACTCTCAGTGGCTCTCTGGCACAGCATGGTGAGGCAGTGCCGTTACAGCACTGTAAACAATACGATTAATAGCCCATGACTCACAACAGTGCTGCACACAAACACTCACTCACTCACTCACACACACACACGGACACTCACTCCAATACACACACAGACACTCACTCCAATACACACACGGACACTCACTCCAATACACAAACGGCCGCTCACTCACACAGATTGGCCCCGCGGTGGCAGGCAGACGCCACCACACACCCACATTTACTAGCTTCTCACCCGTTTTCTACTCTCGCCAACAAATGGACCGACCTGTTTGTTAATTACCACGCTGAGTGGCTTCCTCCTACTGCGTGGGAACGCAGTGTGATTCAGGAAAAGCGGGAAAAAAAGAAAAATAATTAAGGACCCCCCCCCCCCCCACCCCTTTTAATGGCTCACTCTGCCAGAACCAATAGAGGCCGCCACCGCCGGCAGTCGTTACGGGGAGCGTAATTACTCGCGGTGTGTGGTGTGTTTGTGGTCCTCTAGAGGAGGTGCTTTATGGGGTGCAGTGGGTCCCTGGGATGAGCAGACGGTACATTGCACAGGTACCTAAGCGTGCTCAAGCTGATCAGCCCTTGCCTGGTACATATGCCCCGGCTGTTTGCTCCCAGTCGCTGGTGGAGTTGGCGTGACTGTGGCCCCGGAGCCTGCCAGTTGTCCTACCCCAGATGTGTGAATGTGCTGACTAATGTAAAAGCCACTGGCAGCGTTGCTGCTGCTGCTACTCTTGTGTAATGCTGTCGCCTGTGGTCAGGGCTTGATTCGTTGCCCTGGGTTGGGTAAATGGGGGCATTCTGAGTTTTTTTTTTTCAATCCATTTTCCAGGGCATGTCCCAGGCTGGATGTGTTGTGTGTTGTTTGTAGCTGCCTGTCTGAGTCAGAAGCAGGTATATTTGTTCAGCCTCCCGTGTGTGTGTGTGTGTGTGTGTTGCAGGGGTCAGAGCAACATGGACGAGGATGAGTGGAGTTAGGAGGGAGTGAGTGTGTGCGTGTGTTAGTGATCTAGTGCTCTGGGGGTGTATGTGGGGGCTGCTCCAACACAGGCAGTGTAAAAAGTGTGTGTGCGCACGCTGCTGCGACACTCGGAGAGGGCCAGCCATTGAAGGGTGTGCTGAAGTGATTTGTGTGTCCAGCACCCCCAACCCCCCTCCCAGATTTGGAGGCATCTGGCTTCCATCCCCATTCCTCACCCGCTGTCAGCGAGCTGGGCTGGGGCAGGCGAGCAGCGGCTACTCTGCCTGCATGTGTCGCAGTGAGATCATGTTCACGCTCATTTTCTCTCTTGTCTCTTGCTCACTCACTCGTCTGCCTGTGTCCTACACACACACACACACACACACACACTTGCTCTCACTCTCTGCAAGTCTGTAAAAGGCTCTCTCTGATGTCTCTTAGCCGGTTGTATGGAGCCACCTCCCCACCCCACTCCTCATTGCTCTGTGCTGCTAACACCCCCAGCATTCCCCATTCAGCTCTTGCAGTCCTGCCCTGCATTCTCAAAGAGGCATGCAAGCCCTGTCGGAGCTTATGTGTCCCCTCATATCTCCATTGGCTATACATAGGCTGCAAAATTTTGAACAACTGCTTAGAAGGACAAATAAGTCGAGGTCAATAACAATGTAATAAATAATAACATGGCGGCACTTTTTAAAATGACTACTAATTTTTATTTTGTAAAAACAAAAAGTATAAAACAGAGAATGTGTGTAATTGTGTCGGTTGAAACTCCAGCAAATTAATGTACAAGTATCACACTGGCAGCATTGGATTTTCTATTCACATAACAAAAGTGGCAAGGATAAGTGCTGAAAAGGTGAATTAAGTTTGAAATACACAAGTAGACTTAATTATTTCTTCCTGTTATGCATAAAATAATAAAACTATAAAAACTCATTAAGCCAATTAGAGAAAAACAGCACAGGCACACATAAATGCAGTTACAACTTCAGTTCTACCCTTTACATCAGGTGACATGGAATATATTCACATTATGGCTAATGAAGTGCTATTTAAAAATATCTAGTATATTTAGCATACATGAAATCATTGCAGTCACACAGTCAACCCTGTCACATGTGGAGATGAAGAAATATATGTGAACAGAAAACACAAGCTTAACATGGCTGCTGTTCTCGGTGTCATCAAAGCATAGCTACAGCTGGTTGAAGGGGACCAAATCCATTGAACAGGTGATTTGGTTCCATTTTACCAGCTTTAGCAAAGCATTGGGTAAGCACTGTTGAATAGGAGACTCGATCTGAATATGAATCTTGGTTCTGCATTTTTACACTGGAAGCACTCAAGCTGACAAACCACCTCCGCTAGGGTGACAGAGAGCGAAAACTCCTTTGAAAAGTGCCTCGGTTAGTCATCACCGCCCTGTAGTACTTCATTTTTGAAAACCAGCGAGGGGTGCCCTTTCCTTGAGTGCTCTTCCACAGCTCTTTTTGTGCCACGACCACATTATTCACTTTCACCTTATGCCCATGTGCCTCCTTTCTTCCTCCCCCTCTAGCCAGTGTGCTACCCCCTTTCTCTGGCAGTACCCCTTCCCTTCCCTATCCAGTGGTCGTGGCCCCCCTTCTGTAGAAAAAGAAAAATTGTACCCAGAGAAAAGGATAATAATAATCCGTCGTGGTGCACTTGAGTCAAATGTCCGGGAGTCATGTAGCAATTACAGCAGCTGATGGATGAAGGCTGGTGTGGGCACAGTGCCGCTCAGACCACTGAGAAGGTACCGCTCTGCCTCTCGCTCTCTCCCTCTCTGTGGCACACACACACTCACACACACACTCACACACTCACACTTATACTGCCTTTTCAGGCTACATGCAGGGACGACAGTGCGGTAATTCTTCTGGTTAAATTCAGCTGATGAGAAACGGAGGAAGCTAACCTGCATTCCCACGTCTCTAGGCCGTGTCCCATAGCAGCTGTAAATAAGCAAATATACTGAGCATGTGCGTCCCTGGTGCTACTGTTTTGTCAGTTGATATCAAACGGAAGCTACTTTCTACACGGCAATTAACTTGTGTTTACTTGCTTAACTTGCCAAATTGGTGTTTCTGAATTAAAAAAACATAAACAAACATCAGCTGTGTATTTACAGAGGGATGCTATAGCCGGTTCCTTTTAGTAAAGTGGTCTTTTAAAGTGCTATTTTCACCACTGCTCCCCTCTCCCCCTGTAAAACACACTTGCATGCTATCTTTGGATCAGGTGGTTAAAGCCACCTCTCCTCCCAAATGCATCGTCCATAACAGGGCAAAGGCAAGGACGACTGCCGAACATTTGATAATGTCAGCATCTGTTGTGTGTGTCACTCATGCAAGAGAAGAGGACAGCGGAGGGAGGGAGGGGGCGAGGGAGTAAGAGCAGGCATTGCCATGACGGCAAGATTAAAACTACCCTATGCAGAGCAGAGTGTTGGAAGACAGCAGGCGAGAAAGACCCCCACTGACCCACCCCAGCCAGCGTTCACTCACTGAGGCCATTTCACCTTGCATTGTCAAAAAGATATGTCCTTCATCTTGGCTTCTGCAGAAGCGCTTATTAGCCGGTCCTCTTAGTTGACACGGGGCAGTGTCATGGTAGTGGGAGGTTAACATGTCTGTTAAAGCAAGGCATTGAAATGCCAACGGTTAATCCTAGACTCTCTCTGCTCATAAATCAAATATGACCTCACTACGGAAGATATGTGGAGCACATTCAAATGTGAAAAGTAGGTTACAAATTGCAGCTCTTTTTCTTTGGTAGCAAACTAGCAAGTGTTTTTGCCTTTTCCACTGTAATTAACTGCATTTGATGGTCTGTGATAAAAACACCATAGCTTTTAAGTGAGAGTGATGTGCCACCTCTGGTGTGCTTCCACACAACCACCTGCCAGAAAAGTGCATGCAAAAAATAACCCGAGCGTGTTTAGAGAAGATTCCAGCGTTGTGCATTATGGATAGAATGCTCAGTGTTGTTGGTTGTCGGAACACACCACTAAAATACTGACAATAGAAAAGAGACGAGTGGAAAGTGTTAGTTCTGGAAAGGGCACCAGCTCGTGGGCTGGAATAGGGAGAAGGGCATGACTGCAGCTGCTGACGCCACCACCCCACTCCCCCTATCCCGCCACCTCCCGCATTTGTGCGAGCCGGGCGACAATTAGAATCAGCTGACAGGCAGACCCCACTCTGATCCTGCATTGTCATTTGCTCCTGCTCTAATCTGGCTGCCATGCGGCCCAGCAAAGCATTTGGCAAGCCTAGCAAACCTGAACAATGGGGCCAGGAATCAGAGCTTGAGGGGTCGAGGGGTGTACCGGGGGCACTGGGAAGGGTTAAAACAGGCTACCATATGGTCCAGTACTGGGAGGCCAGTTGCTATAAACTAAAAAAAAAAAAAGAAATGAGGGCTTTGCACCTTTCTGGATCTATTACCTCAGCAGCTCTGTGCCACTGGTCCAACACCTTCAGTGGGCTAAAATAAAAGGCGAGTACAACCCAATGCTCCTTCCCCCATATTTTATTCTGAGAAAGGTGGAAAGGACCTTTGGAAAAGATTATGGTATTAATTATTTGGACTGGCCGTGGCATACCACTATGCCTGCGGAAGTAAGGATAAGTTGCGGCTGGCTAAGATTCAAGGCCTGTAATGCAGTAGACTCACCAATAATGAAAGGAACCTCTGTTCCTATGGAGATGTCTCGGCCCAATCATTGGTCTTTTCGCGTTAAGGCAAGTGTGCATATTTTGGCAACTAGATTAGCACGTGAAAGCTCAATCAGACCACTCCTTTTCACAACAAAAAATCTGTGTAGAATGATCCATCAATGATCATTATGTTTTTAGATTATAACCATAATTAAACTAATTGTTAACTGATATTAGCAAATTGCACACAACTGCGCTTAAACACTCATTTAAAACTGATGTATAGCAGTAACTTCACTGTCTTACTCCTTACTGCAGTCAGCACACAGCCTACCCCCCAATTGTAAACGCATTCTACACCACACTCCCTTTGCAGCATCCCACATATTTCCACAACATCTACATGATAGTCAAATTAGCAATTAGCAATATTTATTCATTGATGTCCTATTTGGACGATCAGGACCTGACCAAGAATACATACTTCTTTACATTCCATAGTTATCATATGTTCATATGGGCACATAAAGAAGTATGTACACCAAGTAGGCAGCCTCTAGCACAGCTTGTGTCCTTACCTTATCCGGGGTGTCGGCGCAATTTTTTTTGTCGAACAGACCAAACCCCTGCATTCACTTACTGTAGACTGTCAGCACAGCCATTTTTTGTTCTTTTTCCATACAATTAGAAATGCAGCAGTATATCGAAGACCTAAAGGTGACTTTCGGCAGTAGTCCAGAGAAACAGTTAAGGCTTTTTTGAAGTGACTCTCCTTCACAGCACACTACATGTGTGTTCTGGTCAGCACTGGTATCTGTGTCCTAGTGACCCCAGCTGTCCTCGAGCGAGCCAGGGATGTCCATAGGGAACAGAGAAAAGAACAGCGCCTGGGATTTCTGCAGCAAAAGAAGGTTGTCCTTGCTTCTTTTTTTCTGGAGGAAAAATAGAGAGAGAAGGAGGTTGGGCTGAGGCTACAAGAGATGGGGGAGACTGTTCCCCTCTGTGCAATGTCCTTGCGACTTGGCTCCTGTACTCCTTGTCGTCCATGAAAGTTGATTGTACTGTCCTGGGAATAGGTGCGTTTGAAGCCAAATGGCCTCTTCAACATTGCACACATTTTCACTACCCTCCGCTCTCACTCTCCCTCCCTCCATCCATCCATCCCTCCTTCTCTCCATCCCTCCCTCTTCCCTCCTTAACTCACTCTCCCACTTCATCCATCTGTCTCTCGCCATCTCTATGCAGTTGGCTCTCGTTTTAACCTCATCCCAGGAGAGACATCAGACTGGTTGCTGATGTTTGAAAACGAGGGTGATCCAAGTAGAACAGGAAGCTATTGTGAGCAGGATTTGGGCTTTAGGCACACAGACCAGGGCAGAGGTCACATGCAAGCGCTAATGCCCACTCAGCACTTGTGGATCGGATTGCACTGGGTGTTGTGCATTTTTTACGACCCCCCCCCCCCCCCCCCCCACACACACACACACACACACACTGTTTTCCACCCCTTATACTTTCCCCACCCTGGATTTTTCTCATTCAAATCTCCCATTCCCTGCTGGTTCACCTGGCTGTTTGCTTTGTGATCAACAGCTCAAGTTGTGACACTTGAGGTACAAGAGATCAATACCCGTTTGCGTGGCAGCGTGAAATGTTCAGTAGTTCTCTAATGAATCTTTACCCCAGCCCTATACATTCCACAGGTCAACACCCCCCCCCCCCCCCCCCCCCCCTTCTTCTTCAGGCACCTCTGGGCTTTTCAGTTAGATACCAGGCCACCCAGTTGGGGCACTGGTGGAAAAAACAGAAGTGGAAGGACACTCAGACGTGCTATTCTGGGCACTAACGAATCTCCTGCCCAGGAGCTCAAGGTTGGATAAGTTAAGATATGTTGGCGAGAATGATCTAGAACGGGGGGGTGGGGGAGTTGGGGGATGAATGACGGAGGCTGAGATGACGCGGCGGTGTTGCTAAGTTCTGGAATGCAAAGGGGCTAACTGGTGCGCGTCTGAGGTATGACGTCCTGTTTAGGAAATGTCACAGCGGCCTGAGAGGCCCAGGGCGGGTTGGAGTGAGACAGAGAGGCGGGAGGGAAAGCAAGTATACGGTGGGATGCGTTGGAGTTGATTCCACTTGTGCATGGACTCTTTGTGACGGGGAACACAAGTGGAGGAGAAGGGTGGGTAGTCGCCGGGCTCGCCTAACTTGCAGTCATGGAGACAGCACTGCAGCACTCCGGCCGTGCCCCTGCCTCTGCCTAGTGATTAGAGAGTGCAGGGTGCAATGAGTGCAGGGTGAGAGAGAGAGAGAGAGAGAGAGCAGGAGAGCAACAGAAACTGGGTTACTACCCTGAGTGTCGTGGGTTCAGCCAGTGACACACATACCCCACATGTCTCCCTCCCTCCCTCCCACGCCCGCCCTCCTGCTATGGCGGCTACCACAGTTAATATACCACCACAGCTGTTTGCCGTCAATCCGCTTTCTATCCTTTCCAACACACACGCACATGCACAGACTGCCCTCCCTTAAAACTCACGTCCCACCATGATACCAATATTTCTCCTCCAGCCGTCATCGAGTTATCCTTCCCATCCTTTTTCTTCGGCAAAGTGGAAGTCCTGTAACTCCTTTTGGAAGTAAGAGGGGACCAGGAGCCAAGAGTAGAGGAGGTGGGGCCAAAAAAAGGCATCCGAGAGGGAAGCAAATGTCCCAGCAGAGAATAACAGTGAATCCGATCACAAGTGGCTGAAAGTAATCTGATCCAGGCCAGGAATGAGAGGCCTTTTTTATTTTTATTTTTTTTGTATTTATTTATCTCTTTCTTTTTTTTTAAGGAAAAGACTGTTGTGTCCCTAGCCCAGCGGTTGTGAGTCAACGAGTCCGGCATCAGATAGCAGCAGCGCTGCAGCCATGAGACGCTAATGAGCCAGAGAGCACTCTGCTGCAGCAGCTGCGCGGCCGGCGCAGCTAACGCAAGAGAGAGAGGGAGGGAGAGAGGGGGGGAGATGGCAAGAGAGTGAGAGTGGAGGAAGCGAGAGAGAGAGAGATAGAGAGAGAATGAGCAAGCAAGGCAAATCCATGTGGATGATAGCAGCCCTCCCTCCCCACCCACCAAATCCTCGTTCACCTGTTCTTCCTCTATAGTCCCGTACTTCCTCATGCTTCCACGTTCTTCCTCTTCCTTTTTCCCTTGATGAGATAGAAGGAAAGCAAAAGCCATAGAAAGATTTAAAAAAAAAACATCTCTCTCTCTCTCCCGGTAAGTAGTTCGTCTCGTAGTGTCGCTGCAGAACAGTAAATTCCACTCCCCCATGCCGACCACGCTACACACGGGCAAGGCGAGACATGCAGTTAATAACCCAGAGTGGGAGAGAGGGAACGAGCTAACAGAGTGAGTGAGGGAGTGAGAGAGAGAACGAGTGAGCGAGCGCACCGGAGAACGAGGAAGACGTCAGTGCGGAGCAGGCCGGCTGGGGGGTAAACTCTGGTCCAGGGGGAGGCAGGCACAGGCGGCATATATTACCTGTCAGCTCAGTTTCCCCCCCGTGTTCACCCTGCTCCTCCCTCTCGCTTCCATCCAGTGTGTGTGAAGAGCCATAATGACCTCCAGAGCGCTCCAGCTGCTGCAGCCATCGCATGCTCGACTCGCTGAATCAGCGCCTCTGATGGGGGGGGGGGGGGGGTTGCTGTGCAGGGGAGGGAGTTGAACATGCTGAATGGGGGAGAGACAGTGAAGGGGAGAGAGAGAGAGAGAGAGAGACTGCAAGGGGAGGGGGGTAAAAAGGAGGAGAAAGGGAGCTGCAGGAAGAAAGCATACTCACGCCTTACCTTTTAGGAGGGGAGAGACATCATGCTGACACGCAGAGCTGCCGCTGCTGCTCTAAAAATGAGGCAGAGGGAGAGGAGGAGGGAGGGAAAAAAAAAGAACTGCAGCACCCCCCCCCCCCCTACCCCACCCCCGGCTCCACCATGTGCATTCTCTGGGTTTTCTGTGAGGATGTCCAGGACTGCAGGACTGTACTGTAGGACGCTCTACCCTGTTTATGTTCCATTGTTGTTCTCTCTGTCAACAGACAGATAATGAGTTGCTTGCCATGTCAAATATGATTTTTGAAACTCTGGAGACTTGCAAGCTTCAGAAATTTTAGGAAGGAAATGAGAACCAGGATCGTTACACCATATAAGCCTCAAATACACTTTTATAGTTTTTTTTTATGTGTAGTGCTGTTCAGTATTCTGCATGTCACTTCAACATTTTGACGAGGGCTAATTTTACTTTCATAAAATGAGAGATGGGCAGAGGTTGACGATGGCGGCCCAGTGTGTCTGACCTGAAGCTTGATGCAAGTTGGAGGTTTCCTCCCCCAGTGGGGGCTTTCCAGGAGCTGGTCTCTCCTTAGGGGAAAAAGGTCAAAGAGTCGAGTCATTGGAGGGGTGGGGGGATTGACGTTGACAGGGTTTGGCAGATGAGGAAGAGGCTAACTGTTGTAGGTCCTGTGCTTGCACTTCAGGGAAGAAAAACTAAACCGTGTTTGAGCTTTGCAGGCAGGCAGGCAGGAAGGCATTCAAAACATGTGCTGGCCAGTCGACGGTCTCCTCTCCGGTGTCTCTCTCACCTCCCTGTGACCATATTTAGTCAACCAGTGCAAAAAATAACCCCCCCCTCATCCTCCACCTCCTCCTCCTCTTCCACCACCACCACCACCACCACCCGGCTCCAGCCCCAGCAGCCTCCCCCATGCAGCTGTCCCCCCTTCTGAATGCTCCGGGAAGCCTCCATCCAGCGCTCCGCCTATCGATTGCACGTCCTGTACAACAAGGAGCTAGCCCATGTTAGCGCAGCCCTGGCTGCCATTTGCTGCACTATTTTTAGTACTGCCAAATAAAGTGGTCTCTTCTCTTTTTCCCTCCTCCCTGCATCTTCTTTTCATCTCTTCTTCACCCTCTCTCTCTCTCTCTCCCTCTCTCTATTTTTCTCCTCTCTCCATCTCCTCTGTCTCTTTCATTTTCAACGCTACTTACCTCTCTTTTAAATAGCTCGGGAACATGCTGGATATGGTAGATATTGCTACTGCTCAACTCTATACTTAGAAACAGGCACAGTTGAGTGTCTGAGATGGGAGGGAGGAGGGTTTGGGAGGGAAGTGTAGCGATAGTGGCAGTATTTGTGGGAAATCTATTAGGCACAGGAGAGCTATGTGCACTACATCACACCTGTAACCAAAGTTACGACAGCACTGCTCAGCTGGTCCGGTGGCTCAGCACAGTCCGAGAGCCTCCTGTTCCCTCATGCACACAGCTTTGTGTGTGCTGTGATTTATCTTACTACTTGCGTGGTGCATGATTTTCCTCTCCTGCTCCCCCTCATGTTGGAGTTTTCATTCCTTTTTCAAGTGTCATTTTTTTCCTCATTTCCTACGGCACAGTTGCTGAAATATCTGTTTAATTAGGAAGTTGGCTGGCTGAGCGAAAGTGTGCTCTGTTCCCTGATCCACGCCACACCACTCCACAACACGCCACACCAGCTCTGGTTAAAGCCAGGCCTTTGCTACCCCACTCTCCCAACATCTTAATTGCACTGCTGGAGGCATCAGCTAATCTCTTAGCGTAACATTTCCTCACCGTTTAGCGCAGCGTCCCTTTTTAAATAATAATGGGGTTTGAGGAAACAGCGGGTTGACCTTGGGTTCTCCCCATCCCTCTTCAGTGCTCACGGTCATGTCTGCTGCCCTTCAGGGAACCCCCCTCCCCAGAAAAGAAAAACCCACTAGAGAGGAATAAGCTGGCCTTAAACCCCAGACATCCACATATGCACCTGCTATCAAACGTTTTGATTTAATAAGGGGCTGATTCCCATGCTGTTCACTGAAAGAGGGCGAGGGTTGTTGCTCATCTTTTCGTTTGGGATACATCCAGACCGGACCTAATGCCACTGTTCTTTATCTGGCTGCTGTTCACGCTCTCTTAATAGCGGGTGCTAAAACAGAATTGTATGGTCAATCACTCCTCTGTCACAGTGGCTCAGTAGAGGCCTCATTTTCTCTAATGAATCTTTGGCTTGGATGGCAGAATGCAATTCAATTAATGCATTGCCGCTCTAATTTATTGCCACTGCGTTGCATTGTGTTTATGACTATTACAAGAATTGACTGTTTGCCAGGTATGAGCCAGCCTAATGCATCTACTTAGAGCTTAACCTTCCATCTTATGAGGCAAGTGTAACTATTGAATGGCTGCTGCTCCAACAGCATTTGCTGTGTGCACCTGCCAGCGTCTTTGTCTAAAACATTTCCTCAGTGCTGTGCTTCTTCGTGCCAGTACTGTGGCTTTACATAGGTGGTCATTGACACGATTACCAGACATGACATGCAGAGCAGAGCTAACATAGGATATACTGTAACGTCATAATTGATACACAATGCCATGCTATCTAGTGTGGTGTAGTGCAGCTTTGTTTACAGTCCTACCATCTGAACATTATTGCACTTGAATCAGATTGGTAGAAGTGGTTGAGTGGGCTGTCTTTTTTTTTTATCAGGTTGCACTTATTCAATCTTAATCAGTCAGTTAGTCACCATCTGTCTCGTCAGCCAGTGATGTCAAACAGTGATGTTTGAAGGAGGCCATTACAGCTGCCCTGATGTGAGTGCCAGGTAAATTACTGGATGTCGCCTGATGCTCTTAGATGGTACACTTGATGTTAAGCCAAACAACTAATCAATCAGAGAGATAATGCATATGGACACTGTTTGTTTGTCTCTTGAGGTACTTACCGTATTTTCCGGACTATAAGTCACACTTTTTTTCATAGTTTGGCTGGTCCTGCGACTCAGGTTCAACATATATATATATATTTATATATAGTGTGTGTGTGTGTTTTTATGTTTTTTTCATCTTCATGACACATTTTTTGACTGGTGCGATTTATAGTCCGGAAAATACGGTAGTTATTTTGTGTATATGTTATTTCCATTCAAAAGGCTTATATATTCTTCCAGTCATGCTGATAATTCTGTTAAAATGGAAATATTTCAAAAATGGCTTGCCATTGCTGCACAGAAATAGGTTGGCCTTAAAACAACTGGTGTGCTTTTCTGGTTTTTAAAGGTGCTCCTTCATTGTAGCCACTTGAGTTTGAGTTCATTTGACAATAAAATAAAATATACCATCAATCATGTCAGTACTTGTCTGGCTGGATTGAAAGAGGCAAATGTTTATGATTGGTGAACGTTTGAAACGAGTCTTTTAATTGCTTTAGACCCAGGGGCACAGAGAGACAAATTACTTTCTTAATGTTATTCGTTTCGGCTTCATTTTGGCAGCGGATTGCACTCCCACTCTAGTAAGATTTTATTCTACCAGTGGTGCAGAGATGCAAGGAGCAAGATTTACTTTCTTATGAGACATTGTTATGGGGCAAATAAAACAAATGCAATAAAAAAAAAAAATTAAAAACATTTAAATCACATTAAAAAACATTGTTTCAGCAAATAAATTTTGTATATCTGTGTTGCTAACACACAGGTGTTTGGGAGGTCAGCAGTAAATCCCTAGTTTTGGTTGTGCTGAAAATTATCTTCAACATGTCTGATTCAAAAAGAATTAGAATGTATGTAGCAATGCTATAGACAGGCGTTGAAAGTGAAAATATATTAAGCTAAAATTTGAATATCTTTGGTCACCTGTCAATTGCACTGGGAGAAAGATTATTGGTATTCAATTTCACAATCAATTTAGTAATTATGTACATTGCATGTTATTGTGTTACTAATAATCTGACACGATTGCTGTACTCGTATGCCTTGTGAATTGACTCGACAGTCTAAAGTGATTCAGAGGAAGTTCTGTTGATGAAACAAGCTTCTGATCGCTTTGAGAACTTTTCTAGTTCTTTTCAAGTCTGTGATCTAACAGAAGTTCAATAATTCTCTTCTCAAAGTGCACTACCCTTTGCCCAAGTTAGAACACCTCTACCACTACAGCTCGGAAACTTCTTTATGTTGATTCTGAGTGTGCAGACATTGCCCCTAGCAGGGCTCCGTGGGGGAAGAGATTGCCTGTAGCCGTTTGATTTACTCTACAGCAGCTCCTCATTCTCTGCCTCTACTTCGCTCCCTCCATCTTGGTGCCTTTAAGTGCTCCATCATTGAGCAGGTCAGGCTGGTGAGTGGCAAGCAGCGTAAAAGTGATTTATTGGGGTGCAGCTTGGCTGCTATTGGGGGAAGCCTGTGGCAGCCACCTTTCAGCCTAGAGTCACTGACCCCTCAGCGACATACACAAACACACACGGAGACTAACACACACAAACACTTAATGAGTCTCTACTGCAAGTTCACATTTTGTTAAGGGCAAAGCATGTTTATTTAAATACCACAGTTCATATGCAGAGGCAATTCAATTTGCTTTACATAAATAAAAGCAGAAAAGATTGATTATATTTAAAATGAAATAAAGTAAGCTTACATAAAATAGAATAAATAACTGCAGATTTTACTTCCCCAATACAATACATATATTAATGAACTCATGGAATGTCAGACTGTAGCATAGCATGCAACTTGCTGCTTGACCACAATGTTTAATTATCAAAAAATTGTAATAGTAGTGAAAGAAATTATACTGAACACATTGCTAAATTGCTACTAGTTTAAGTTTGCACTTAGATTTGTCCATTTTAATCAGTCGCCAACATTGCAGAACTATTTTTACTTTGTCAGTCTTAAAAAGATGACTCAAGTTTGTATGACCAATGGATGAAATATTTTCTTGATGAACCAAACTGGTGAACTTGATGCAGACATTGAAGAACAATACTTAAGCAATACTTAAGCACATACACAATCGTGTGGTAACCTCTGTGTTTGAATGGGAGTAGAGATCAAAATGACTCCATCTCCATTCAGCTGCATGTGACCATCCCTGGCCGGAACCCTGTGACGCACACAAGCCAATCGGCACACATATCTGGGCAACACCAACCACCTTCAGCCATTCACAGAGCTCATTCCGCTCTCGGGAGGGAGCTAGACGGACTGAGTGGACCAATAGCGGTTCTCTGTGCCTCAGTGCCAAAGTAAATCCCTGCCAAAAAAAAGGGGGCAACTCCAGTACACCCTGTCGTACAGTAGAAGAGGCGTGAAGGTGCAGAGAGAGGGGTGCTTACTGCTCAAGGACACAGTCAGACTTAGAGCCAATGATTAATAACCCTCACGCTGCATGTGTTCACCAAAGATTATTGCTTTTCTAGAAAGAACAAGATTTGTTGTCCATCAATCTTGTATTTTTTCCCCTTGCTCTGTAAATAATTAAAACATCCACCCTGAGCTGTATTAATGCAGTTCACCTATCTTTTGACAAGGGTACATGTATATCTTCTAACCTTATTTGAGAATTCATCATATACATATTCATTTTATATCAGGCGGTGTCTGTCATTACTTATTTATACACATCCCCCTCGTGGCAACTCAGTGTCACTGAACTTCCTCTTTAATTGTGATCCCAAACTTGTTGTTAAAGTATAAAGTATGCCGGGAGCTCTCCCAGCACGTGAAGCGGTTGCTGCATGGGCATGCACTTTTGTGCCACTTCTTTCCTGATACACTAGAGTTGTGTTTGGCTTCACTACACATTGCCTGCGCAGGTTATAGTGTCTGGTGGCGGAGGCACACACTTGAATGATGTTTAAGACTGGATAGCCATTAGTGCAGATCCATGCCTCATGTTCTAACCTGTGTTCACATCTGACCTCTGCTTAGCCGTTGAATAATTTATCATTCCGTAGCCGTGGAAACTTGCATGGTTCCCTGAGAGGTCAACGTCTCTGAGGTCATCTAATGCAGCCTGTCAACTGCAGAGTGAACTTTTAAAGTGTGTGTGGTGGGTGTGGTTCCAGAACAAGAATACACACAAACAGCACACACTGTGCATTTTAGTTACCAGCTCAGAAAATAGATTGTTAGTATTCACTTGGGAACAGTGGCAAACTACTATTGGCTTCCACCAAAAACCTCCTGAAGACTTTCTTTGCACCCTCACCTGTCTGTTACATATATTGTACATTATTGGAATGTAGTGAACGACTTGTTGGACAAGCTAGGCAAGACAAGACTGAACTTTCAGCATGTCCAATTTCCTTTTCGACTGATGCATCATAGAGAATTTTCCGGTAATTCATTAGGGGGCCTTTTTATGCCCCGTTTTCGAAGACTGAGGGCAAGATGGAGAGAAAGAGAGGAGATTTGCTGGAGAAACAAGCTCACTAGAAACCCCCTGCAGCTCGCACAGTCTAAGCTCCAGCACCTCCGGTAAACAGTTTGGAGTTGAGGTGATTTAGAGCCAGAGATTTATGACCCCGCCGTACATCAGCAATGCTTCTGTCGGGAACCCCCCTCCCCCAACACAACACCTACCCCACGTCCCCAGCACCCCACAGCCCCCCACCCCCACCCGCTGATGTTGACAGAGCTGAGGCTGGCGGCCGATCGAACACCTCTACTCCCAGAGACTGAATTCTCCACTGCTCCATGAAGGAAGTAATTCTCCAGTATACCTCGCTGTCAAATGCCATATGCTCTCTAAGTGAGGTGGTGGTGGTGGGTGACATGTTGTCATATTTTGTGTATTCCTGCAACTGGCGTTCCTGGAAGAGAAGGATGGGACACACTCATTCAGCCTAAGAAAAGATGAGCAGATCAGAGAAACTGGTCCTTTTTTTATTTCTGGCTTGCATCTTTAAAATTGAAGTATTTACTGATGGATAAGTATTTTTATTTTTATTTCTCCCCATCAAGATTTGATTTCTTCATCTGTGCACCGTTATCTGTGAGATCAGGGGCATCTGTTAGCAGAGCAAGGCCTTCTTTTTATTGCAGCAGCATATTTTTTTTTATCACTCTGATAGAGGGAAAGAAGAGCATAAATAATTGGGTCGTGGGTATCAGTGGGCTGTTGGCTCGTTCTCCGTCTAGAATGATTGCTTTGAAAAGGCTGAGCTCAGAAATGCAAAATGAATGAAGGGTTTCTTTTTAAGCTAGGTACTGCACCTCTCTCTCAGCCTCTGCGGTGGAATGGTGCAGTCCTCGCCCTTTTAGAATGCACCAGTGCTCTCGCGCGCGGTGCGGGGCACAAACAGCAGCGCCTCGGCTTGGCGCTGACAAGGGAACATCATAGAAATGCAGCGGGTTAACCCCCAGCCTTTATGCTAATGCCCTTTAATGAAGCCGCACACACAAGGAAGACAAAGGCGCAGTAAGGTCAAACTGAAAGGGAGAAACTGATTTCCAGCCAGGGCTCAGAAAATGCATGTCTTTTTTTTTCGTTTACACATCTTCCCCACAGTCCTGCAGTGACTTTGATTCTATGTATTTTGCCTGTTGGGCACCTCCTAAAACTCACCCCCTACACACACTCACTCTCACACACACACACACACAAACACACACACACCCACACACACACACACACACCTATGCAGTGAAACACACGTACTGTAGCAAGTCACACTTGGGTAGCTGCTGCTTTGGCACAGGAGGACGGCACATGCAAATGAACGGCATGAGCCCAAGCTGTCATATTCTCCAACGGCTAGCATGGCGTCTGGAGAAGTACTCCCAGGGGACAGAGCCGCTGATGGCATTAATAATGCGCAGACTGTTGATTTTACGGTTTATTTAAAGTCCTTCCCAGCCCACCTTTGGGACGGTGACTGGTTCTTAGACTTCAAGGATTTTCTCCTCCTGGAGCACAAGTGAGGATGCTAGCATTCCACACACGTGCTATTCAGACATTGTTTACCTACAGGACATTGCATACCTGCAGGACGTGGCCATTAAATATGCAAATTGCTCAGCTTCAAGTTATTTTTGGTATTCTCCATCCTTGCTTTTCCATCTGGTGTTGAAAAGGTGGACACAAACCCTCCGGTGTATTTGCTTGCATGTGTTTGTGCTGTTTTAGCTGGAGCCGCTTCTCACTCCCCACTTTTTAAAGGCGATGAGCTCCCCTGTCAATGACAAATTGCGCCCGGGCTGCACAAGACAACAGGCCCTGCCGGTTGGCTCCTGAGGGACCCCAGCATCTCACAGGGTGACCCAGTTCCATCACGCCTTCTTCACTTCACTTCTCCCTCGCTCTCCATTTTGCTTCCTGCCTTCCCTCTCCTCTACTCTCCTCTCCACTGCTCTGCTTGCAGTGTTTGCCGTATGCTCAGGATATAGGCCACAGAAAGTCCACTGGAGGGGAAGCAAGCTGCTGTTTCTGCCTTCAAATCACCCACCCGCCTCTGAGGCTTTGCCTTTCTCCCCATCTTGTAAAGCCCACTCTACACATAAGCCACACAGGTCATACAGAACCACACACACACACACCCTTAAATCGTCAGCCATGGACACTGCTGCATGCACACCCATGCCCGTTCAACCTTGGCTCCCATGTCAACCTCATCCTTACATAAGGAGAAAGGGCCCGTTCTTTCTCTCCCTCCCTCCCTCTCTCTCTCTCTCTCACTCTTTCTTGCTTTCTTTTTTTCTCTTTGCCTTTCTAACAAATATCTAACTGCAATGCAGCAGTGCCAGCCTGTGCATTAATATTTATGCCGCCCAATCCACCCAACATGGCAGGGAGCCTGTCAGTCCAGGCTGCATCTGTGGGGGCCCGCCTCCCCTTGCGCCACCCTACCACAACCACCCTGGCCAGTGTCCACGCAACGCCAACCACCCCCCAGCCCTCGCCAGGGGGGTGCCAGGCCTTAGATGCCTCTGACAGTTTTCTGCCCAGCCGTGGAGTCAGTCAGGCTAAGGCAGATCTGTGTGTTAGCAAATGCACTATTGACTGCAGCAGAGACGGATGTGACGCAAGCGCAACCTTCTTGGGGTATGTTGGGTTTTTTTTCCTTTCCCACTCTGTTTCTAGGAAAGTCTCCATGTGCAGTAATGCAGAGCATGCATCCAGGCTTCCCAAAGTCCAGCCCCCTCTGGAACTTGTCTGTAACATTCAGACGCACAGAAAGAATGGGAGCAGTTTCCAGCCTAACAGCTATACCTTGCCCATAGATTTACTCGTGTGGTATTTTCACTTAGCACTTTATTGTCCTTGAAAACAACAGAACTGGTATCATGTCCTCATTACCACTGACTGCTTCCCAGTGAATGTATCTCTTTCCTAAATATAGAGTGCCTGTGTTCAATATGCATATAATATTTATCATCAAGAGCGTGTGAAACCAGCAAAAGCCTATAGCGAGCAGCTGGATCATTATCTTGTCCTATGTTCCTTTTAGAGTTGTGCCATAAAAGCAGCAGTCACACTTGGATGTTTAATCGGTCTTTGCCAAATGAACTGATGTATGTAGCTCCAGGCAATGCAGGTGCAAATATGTGTGTGTGTGTGTGTGTGTGTGTGTGAGAGTGAGAGAACACACTCACATTGGCGTATGCACTGCAGCACAGCAACGCTGCTCTGCAGCGCTTCAAGTCGGTATGAAGCTGCTGATGTGCTCTCTCCCCCTCTTTCTCTCCTCTCTCTCACTCTCCTTCTCTCTCTCTGTTCCCCCCCCCTTAGCTCTCTCTTCTATCACACAAAAGCCAGAGACTGGCTTAAGCACAATCCACCCTGCAGCAGTGCAGCTCTCCAGTGGACTGTGCTCCAGCACCTTTTCTCATCACAGAAATTACATTTCATTAACCTCTCCTCTTTCTCACTACATCATCCCCACCTCTCTCTCTCTCTTTCTCTTTCTCTTTCTCTTTTTCTCCCTCCATTATGTTCAAGCTATCGAAGAGAATAAAAGCTGTTCTCAGAATAATTCTTAGGGTAATGGCAAAGCCCTCAAGACGTTTTGAGGTTACCTTTGCCACTTTGACACAGGGGGGATCAAATGAGTGCCAGAGCGCGGCCCGGACTACCAAACTCAAAGAGACAGATTGTCTTTGCATAAAATGTGCCGCCCATTGATGGTGTAGGATCCGTAGGTCACTCTGTTGTACGGAACCAGTGGCACAGAACCACTCTGAAGTAGCACAGAAGAAGACAGTCAAAGAAGGAGGAGGAAAGAGAGATAGAGAGATGAAAGAGGGGAAAGGTCAGACACCTTCCGAGAGCAGAGAAGTGATGTGCATCACGCCCCGAGTCCCCTCAGACTGTTCTTTGATGTCCATATTCCTGCCTTCACTCTTTTTTTGCCATAGCTACATTTTTTTTTTCCTTTGCCTGGCTTCCTCTCGTCTATCTCATCTGTCTCGCTGCTCACCCACCGATGCAGCCCATTCTGTTGGCAGATGCTGCACAGATTCCCAATCAGCCGCCTCTTGTTTGTGTGTGTGTCTGTGTGTCTGTGTGTGTGTGTGTGTGTGTGTGTGTGTGTGTGTGTGTGTGTGTGTGTGAGAGAGAGAGGGTGTGCTCCTACAGAGTCTCAGCCCCTGGTTGCCACTTGCACGCTGTCCCCTGTGCAGGCATCCCCATCTCGTTGTTTCTCTTATCGTGGTTTCTTGCGGCTCTGTCCCCTCCCTGTGACCTTCATGAACCTTCAGCGGGCTCTCGATAAGCAGCCGCGTGTTGGCGTATTAGCATTCCCCCAGCAAGAAACAGGCATCCTGATGATAGGCGCATTATGCATAGGATACTATTACTGCAGCAGTGAGATGAATGTTAATAGTTACCGATCCCTCATCGTTCACCTGAGCAGGGATAAGGAGGACTTGCAACGTTTAAGCAATTACACCGGCCTATTGTTAAGTGACGTCACCTTACAAGTGCAATAACCACACTCTCTTTCTTTCTCTCCCTCCCTCCTTCCCTCCCTCCCTTTATCTCTCTCTCTTCTCCCTCCCTTCAGTGCCATGCGTGTTCTGCTGTCCAAGCTCCCCAGGCCCTGGATTGTGGATGAGAAGAAAGACGACGGCTACACGGCACTGCACCTGGCGGCGCTCAACAACCATGTAGAGGTGGCCGAACTCTTGGTGCACCAGGTAACCAATCCATAACCATAGCCCCACCCCCCCAATCAAAGTACACCCACTGACAGCTAGCATATGTCTTTATATACAGTATATTGAAGTGACGAGAAGCAGAGGCTCACATACAGGTGTGTTCAATCAGATGTGGTGTTTTCATTCAGATGTAGATGTGTTTTGCATGCAGCTACAGTAGCTAGAATCTCCTGTCAAAATGTCAGTGTGATGAGCTTATGTCGTACATAAGCATTTTCATATGTCGTTCTCTAGGTGATGATATCCAGTTGACTAGTAAATAGAAAATGCCATGCTGAGGAGGCTACGGTAGATAAAAACTCATTAGTGAGTAGAAACCATGACTTAGTCAATGACAATGACCGCTTATGACCATCAGAGACAGCTAAATGGAAACTAATATGTTACATAATATAATGGTGTCATTTTGGAAAATGGTGTGTTTTATTTGATAAAAAAAAATGAAACTATGAGCGCTAAAGCTCATTAGATGCAGAGACCAGTGTGGTTGTTTAGGC
The DNA here is from genome assembly GCF_046254945.1 of Alosa pseudoharengus. Lineage (NCBI taxonomy): Eukaryota > Metazoa > Chordata > Actinopteri > Clupeiformes > Clupeidae > Alosa > Alosa pseudoharengus. Next base: position 6,685,990 of record NW_027468663.1, read on the forward strand.
CGGGGGGTAGATGGTAGATGGTCGGCAGTGGGCATCAAAGAGGCTCATTACGTCCTCATCAGCCATCTCTGTGATGGCCACAGCTGGAGCGTTGCCCTTAGCTCTCGTTGCTGCGTCGTGTGCCGCACCAACCCCCAGCCTGGTCCACCAGGGCCCTGTCCGGCGATGGTCCGTGGCAGGGAGGCGCTAGCTAGCGTTGGCGTGCAAAGCCGTTACTGCGGCATTCCAGCAGCTGAGTGAGGACGCCACCCTCTCGGTGCCATGGCTGTGTGGACCGGCTTGATTGTGCCCGTGGCTTACAGGCCCCTCAGAAAATCCACGGCTGGAGCAGGTTTAGCACAATCTGCAGTGGCGCAGAAGCGCCGAGCCCTGTGGTGCGTCGCACTCGGGTCTCTCCCAGAGAGCGTCTGAATATAAACGACCTGCACCAAGTAAAAAGCACACAAGCCTCTTCAGAGCAGCCTGCAGGATATGTCATTCCTGTAATGGAGCGCACTGTAGTCAAATGTTTTTTTTTGGAAAGGTAGCAGGGGGGAAATGAAAATGGGATTTCTTTTCCCCCGTTGAATCTGTCCGGGAAACGAATGTGAGTCCTGCTGATGCTGAAAGCCCACACACTCACTGTAACGCCACGCTTGCAAATGGAAAAACAAGGAAGGAGGCAGCATGCTTCTTACCAGTCTGACAGGGCTGTTCATTACTTGAGTGGGTTAAACTGTGTTTAGGCTTTCACATTAGTAACGGTAGTCTGCGAGCGCACAGCACTGTGCTGCACTATGCTGTTTGTGTATACACAAGCCAACGGCTCCACCGAAGGTGACGGAAGTCCACACTGTAATGCCTGTCCCTGTGCCTCCTCTCCTCAGGGAAGTGCCAGCCTTGACGTCCAGAATGTCAACCAACAGACAGCGCTGCACCTCGCAGTGGAGCGCCAACACACCCAGATCGTTCGGGTAAGTGCCCTCCTGCTCCTCATCTTCCTCCTCCCCTTCCTCCTTTGTCCTCCACTTCATTGAGTCCCTGCCATTCCTCCCTCCGGTAACACTACATTTGACATTTGGATATTTCCCCTACTGATCCCCAACCATCTGTAAAGTGTGTACAGGTTAAGTGTGACCCCCCCCCCCCCCCCGCAGCCCTCTGTGCTGTCCTTCCTGCACCACTCTTTTGGCCTTAATCTCCAGCCCATCTGACACGTCCCCTCTCCTCCCGCTATCTCTGTCCCGTCCCCCCATGCCCTCCCTGCTCACCTGCCAATGGCACTCGGAGTGGCGTGTGTGTGTGTGTGTGTGTGTGTGTGAACATTAAGATGGTGGGCCCGCTGCGGCAGGCTGAGCCCTTCGGTGCTGATTGATGGAGTGCTGAGGAGGAGCACAGGGATGGGACAGAGCAGGGGGGCTGACTGTGGGCGGAAAAGGAAGTCCTGGGGAAGGCCTGTTGAGCTGCCATCTTGTGGACACTAATGGGACTACAGCATAGCTCTTCACCCAAAGCCAGGAAGTTTTTGTGGCTCATTTGAAAGGCTCTTAAAATGCAGTGTCCTGTAAGTGTCCACCACACAGAATCATTTATCCTGCTCAGTTGCAGGGAGGGAGGTTACTTTTTATGGTTATGATGGCGATCAATGCTTGTGATCAACATTATTTCTCTAATGTATTAATCTATGAAAAGAAATGGGCTGGACTAATGTCATGTGATGGTGTTTAGAAGACGTCATGGTACCTAGAGGGTGTTTTTTTCACGGTGCGTCCCGCGCTGTTCTCCACAGCTCCTGGTGCGTGCGGAGGCCAAGCTGGACGTGCAGGACAAGGACGGGGACACGCCGCTGCACGAGGCGCTGCGCCACCACACGCTCTCCCAGCTGCGGCAGCTGCAGGACATGCAGGACGTCAGCAAGGTGGAACCCTGGGAGCCCTCCAAGAACACGGTACGGACGCCGCTCACGCACCGGAACACCATCGCAAACCAGCGCGCACTTACATGCACACATAACCACTTAGAGATGGATTGGTCTAAGTATCTTATAGCACAGTGAAGGTGTGCTTTTTCATCAGTTTATGTTGCTTACAGGGAATCGAACCTATGACATAGGTGTATTGAACTTATCTTGGTCTACTAATTAGAGCTCCGGGAGCTTATACTGTAAGTTTCACTGAAGATGGGGGGATTATGAACGTCTGAACCGCAATACAAAGCCTGTGGCTCCGAATAGCAGAGACTCTTTTTGTGGCCTCTGTGGAGTGTTTTGTATAGACAGCGATGGCGACCTGCAAAATGGGAAAGTGTGCAGGATTTTACCCAGTCAGGCCAAATCTCTCTCTCTTTCCACAAGTTACTGGAGTTTATACTCCATAGCTGTCAGGACAGGCTGTAGTGTTGTATCTCTCCCAGCTAACGGTGACAGATTGGGTCTTGGTCTGTGCATGGTGTTCCTCAGTCGCTTGAGTAACCTGCCCAATGAGGCCTTTCAGACAGATACAAGGGCTTTACAGTGTAGCGCCTCCAAAGCTGTCTGCCTAAGCACATGCTCACTAAACAAACCGGTAGGAGTCCTTTGCCGAAATCGGACAAAACCTGTGTGTGTGTGTGTGTGTGTGTGTGTGTGTGTGTGTGTGTGTGTGTGTGTGTGTGTGTGTGTGTGTGTGTGTCTGTGTGTCTGTGTGTCTGTGTGTCTGTGTGTGTGTGTGTGTCTGTGTGTGTGTGTGTGTGTGTGTGTACATGTATTTGTGTGTGTGTGTGTGTAACTTCTTGTGAGTGTATGAGTTTCTGCGTGTGTGTGTCACCAAGGCCTGCCCGTAGGTGGGTGGGGAGGTGTCCTCTGTCACCAGGGGAGGACCGCACAGCGGCAGACAGGGCCTAATTGAGACATCAGCTGTGCGTTTGCTCTGCCGTCGCGCGCGTACAAGATGAGAATTGAATTACCCGGCTCAACGGGTCCGTCAGCCCAGACTGAGACTGCGCTGAGAGGGAGCGAGGCGCCGACGGAGCGCAATCAGGGAAATGAACCAATTGGGCCCATCCACTCACATGGAATTTCACACTGCTCATACTGAAAGTTTATGGGCTACACACACACACACACACACACACACACACACACACACACACACAGAAATCCACACATATACTTCGAAGCAGGAGCTTAGCTGTAAGCCTTTTGTGTCCTTGGGAATTTCCTGGCGTACTCTATTTTATACATTGTCGTATCTGTCCAGCATCAGTACCCTGACATGGGGCTGCTGTGACACCTCCGGTACCCCCCAGTGAGGTCCACTCCCCACCTCCCATCACACCCACAGCTTTGCACCTGTCGCTGACAAATCACCCCACTTCTGTCTGTCCGCTCTGCTCCACACCGCGTGGTGCTGTCGTGCATCGGCCCATCCCTGGACGCCGGTCTCGGGTCTGCCGTTCCACATCACATTCGATCGTGTTGAGATTAGCGCTGGCGCGCTGACCTGGGACCAGCCGAACGCTCATCATCCTCCCCCATCATCCTCCCCCAATGGCTGCTGTAAATCAGTGCGTACCTGACAGGAGGCTGCTCCCAGGCCAGGCGCCTGTCATTTATTACTGCAGACAGAGTGACAAATCTCTCCTGTATCACGCCATCACCCTATTATCACAGGCGCGGTGCTGGTGGTGTATGGGGGGGGGGGGCCGAGGTTGAGGCCAGCTATCCATTTAAAAGACTTCCAGACAGGGAATTTGTATGCTGAAATATCTAATAATAATCTGTCAAGGCACTTCAACTAGCGTGCAGAATCCATTATTTCACATTCAGGGCTATAGACTGGCCAGACGTGTTTTATATGGATACGCCATTCTATTGAAGGGGAGAGGAGAGTGTGCTTGCACATCTAATGAGTATGTTTGTGTGCGTGTGTGTCTGTTTGTGCATATGTGCGTGCTCTTGCCTCCATCACAGTTAATCATGGGCCTGGGGACCCAGGGGGCCGAGAAAAAGAGCGCCGCCTCCATTGCATGCTTTCTGGCAGCCAACGGCGCCGACCTCACCATCCGCAACAAGAAGGGCCAGTCGCCCCTGGACCTCTGCCCGGACCCCAGCCTGTGCAAGGCCCTGGCCAAGTGCCACAAGGAGAAAACGAGGTACAGTCACCAGTACCAGGCCATGCAATGAAAGGAAAACGCATGCATAGGCTCAAATGCCTTGATTTATTTCTGCTGTTTGTATGTTACCCCCTCTCACACACTGTTTCTCTCTCTCTCTTTCTCTCTTTCTCGCTCTCTCTCTCTCTCCCCACCCTGTCTCTCTGCAGTGGGCAGGTAGGTTCTCGCAGCCCATCTCTGAACAGTAACAACGAGACGCTGGAGGAGTGTATGGTGTGTTCGGACATGAAGAGGGACACCCTGTTTGGGCCCTGCGGCCACATCGCTACCTGCTCCCTCTGCTCGCCCCGCGTTAAGAAGTGTCTCATCTGCAAGGACCAGGTCCAGTCCAGGACTAAGGTACGGCAACACGCCACGTTGTGTGATGAACCAGCAGTTTATACCCGGGTCAAGGCTCTCAATCAGATTGCATTCTGACAATAGGACCGTTTTAGAATTAAGGAATACTGTATACTGGAATAGTAATCCTCTCGGATTGGGCCTATTCACAAATACTCTTGATCGTTTTAAGAATATTTGGACACTGATGAGGATTCCAATGATAGCTGTGTCAGTGTCAGTCACAGTCACTGCATTATATTCTGTTACTATGCCAATGAATGTGTTTGTTAGTTGATTTGATCTAATCTCATCTGGGACGGGAAAATAAGTAGCCTAGAAACCCGTTGTACTGTACCATTCGCATCAGGACAGCGTGTTGGGACATTGAAGGGCAAATCAAGATGCTGAACGTTTTTTACCTGCCCTGGCCCATCGCTGTGTGTGTGTGTGTCCCCAGATCGAGGAGTGTGTGGTATGCTCTGATAAGAAAGCAGCCGTTCTTTTCCAGCCCTGCGGACACATGTGCGCCTGTGAGAGTAAGTCATTATGCCTAATAATCACTCAGTGCTGTGTGTGTGTGTGTATGTGCGTGTGGAGATGTCCACCTTGTCAGATGCAGCAGGAATTGGGGATAGCTCAATCATGTCCCTCTTGTACGGATTAATGTCTGTTATGCTTTAATATTTACACTTATCTTGTGGACCTTCAATCATTTCTTTTAGGGTTTTAGCTAAAGTACACATTGACTGACATGGCCATCTATGCTAGTCCGTTATTGAGTATGTTTACATGGACACAAATATTCCGATATTAACCCGATTAAGACAATAAATCCAATCCATAATAATCCAAATAAGACACTGCCTTTTCTAATTGCCTTTACCTAGGGCTGGGCGATATGGACCAAAACTGATATCCCGATATTTTGGGGCTGATTGGCGATATACGATATCGATACGATATTGATATTTCAAACAGAAAGAGCGAAGTGCTTCATATATTCACTCGACACAACAATTATGACAACACAGCCAGTTTTAATTATATTAATTTCAGACTGCTCTAACAGAGCTGTGCAAAAAAGTGTAAACAATAACATAGGCCTACAATAGGCATAGGCTACAGTTGCTCTGATAAAGCTGCGCAAATAACAAAAGACCAAAAGTTGACCCTGACTGACAACGCAGGCCTACATTGTACTGCAATTTGCAATAGGCTATTTTGGGCACAACAATATTGAAAAAACCTGCAGTTTTGTCACACAATGCAGTTTTTTTTACCTGTAAGGGTTTGATAGGGCCTAGATGACAAGCAAATGTAGACTATGATGGCCTAGACATGTTGCTATCAACAACAAAAAAAGTTTTAAAAAATTAGGCTACTTAAACAACGTAACTGAGTCACTCATCAAGAGTGTGATAGACGCTACCGTCGTTTTGTATGCGTTCATTTTTGCATGTTCCGGTTCGTAAGAAAAATCCCTATGCACGATTGAATGGGGTTTCAGGAATCATAAAAATGATGCCCTAACTTATGGAAGCATATGAGTAGCTTTATTCAAATGAGAATGCAATCTGCAATATGCAATTCAAAATGACATTACATTATGCAATTGCCAATTCATTATGTAATTTAATATTGCAATTTGCAATAATTTCCAACAAATTGTATTTTAATTTGCAAAGTGACAATGCAATCCTAAAATCAATTTGAATAATTTTGGTTAAAAAATAGAATAAACATGGATTGAATTGCATTCCATTTTGCCATGGTACTTCAGTCTCAAAATTCAAATGGCAATTCCTTTTGCTTTTCAATTTTCAATATTCAGTTTAATCATTTAACTGTCAATTCGTTTTGCAATTTAATATTTAAAGTGCAATGTAGGATTGCATTTTTAAAACATATTTGGCAAAACTGTCAATGCCAGCTTGAAAAGATTTTGGATTATTTTGGGCAAAACGTTTTGCCATCGTTTTGAGGCATTTTATTCAAATGGAAAAGAAATAGCGCCCCCCGTGATTGCATTGCACTTTGGTCACGCTCTTTGTGTTGCAAAATTCAAATGGCCATTCAATATGCCAAACGCATTGCAATCTGTCAAGTCTCTCGTCAAGGCGGGAACTAGGCTACGTCACTTCCGTGTTTACGTCTTACCCAGTTAGTGCTTGCAATGGAGAAGTTTGCAGCTGCACTAAGGTCTCTGGCTGATTATGTAGAACACCACCGTGTCAACGAGTCTGACTCAACGGACAGATTACTGAAAATGGACGACAGAGTGGGCTATCTAGCCCTACTTGTCCGATTTGATGTCAACCTGGTCCGTTCAAAGATTTCTGAGGCCTTACAGCTAATGGGCGCTAGACGGTGGGGAGACCTTCTGTGGATAGCTGCTACCACTGGAGGGAATAGAGGGTTACCTCTCCTATTAGGGAGATCGCGGAGCTCTTTGGAGTTCACAGGACAAGTAGGGCTAGATCGCCCACTCTGTCGTCCATTGTCGTTAGTTAGGCTAAAACTCACAGCCTTTCCTTGCCCTGCTCTCTCTCTCTCTCTCTCACATACACACACAACAGAGACTCCCCTCCGTGGTCTGGCTAGCCTCATAAGCAAACCGGCGGGTGCGGTCGCTCCGGGCCCACGTTTGGCCAAATCTATCTCGCTGAATTGTTGTATACGATGCTTATTTGTAGGCTACTAATTGCTGGGGGGAGGGATGCTACTAAAGTTGCCGCTGGTTGGCAAAGTTATCAGCAGCAACATAAGAGCCTTAATAATGTAAGAACACAGCTGGGTCTCGCGGACACTAGGCCTACTCGCGGTCACGGTTAACATTATTCATCAACTGTGACATGATATGTTTGCGGCGCCAACACCCCCCACCCCCCCCCCCCCCCCCCAAAAAAAATGTGCCCCCTTGAAAATCGCAAATGCCCCCTCTGTCACTGTACTCTACAGCCGGGTCTGTCGGCCAGAGACTGCAAACTCCTCCATTGCAAACGCTAACTGGGTAAGAACAGAGAATGTCTAATAAGACATTAGCCCGTAGACGGGCTCTGGTAAGAAGACGTTAACACGGAGGTGACGTAGCCTAGTTCCCGCCTTGACGAGTGACTTGACAGATTGCAATGCGTTTGGCAGATTGAATGGCCATTTGAATTTTGCAACACAAAGAGCGTGACCAAAGTGCAATGCAATCACGGGGGGTGCTATTTCTTTTCCATTTGAATAAAATGCCTCAAAACGATGGCAAAACGTTTTGCCCAAAATAATCCAAAATCTTTTCAAGCTGGCATTGACAGTTTTGCCAAATATGTTTTTAAAATGCAATCCTACATTGCACTTTAAATATTAAATTGCAAAACGAATTGACAGTTAAATGATGAAACTGAATATTGAAAATTGAAATGCAAAATGAATTGCCATTTGAATTTTGAGACTGAAGTACCATGGCAAAATGGAATGCAATTCAATCCATGTTTATTCAATTTTTTAACCAAAATTATTGGAATTGATTTTAGGATTTCATTGTCACTTTGCAGATTAAAATACAATTTGTTGGATATTATTGCAAATTGCAATATTAAATTGCATAATGAATTGTCAATTGCATAATGTAATGTCTTTTTGAATTGCATATTGCAGATTGCATTCTCATTTGAAAAAAGCTACTCATATGCTTCCATACTAACTGCTCGCGAGTCGCGTGCATATCCTCTTAATAAAATCAGCGTTTAGGTTGTCTCCCTGAGGACTTTAGATCTGCTACTGTCACTAAACGCAAGCATTCATCAGTGTATTTAAATTAGCTAGGTGTACCAAAAATGTCATTTTACCGTGAGTCGAAGAGCTGTAGCTGCTAAACAGTGTTGTAACTTAAATGTGCGTGTACAAAACCGCTTGGAGCTCCAGTGGAATTTTGATTTCACAACGAGAATTCTCGGTCTAGCCGTTGATGTGCCGACGGAATAGGCATCAGCACCAACCTCTGATCAAGGTAAACAAAATCTGACTCAGTGTCCGTCATGTTTGAAAGTTTGTAGTGCTGCGAGGGAGAACGTGCACACGCAAGGGGCGCAGTTGAGCAGAGCTGCGGCTATCTGAATGGTCTGAACACAGAAGAGCAAGTGGCTTTGATAAAATGGCCCATTATTTGACATAATACCGGTATTACGATATTGTCTCAACTACATATTGTTTTCAAAAATATATCGGTCGTAGTCGTAATACCGATATATCGCCCAGCCCTACCTTTACCCAAATAAAATCATATTAGGATTAGGCAATAATCAAAGTAAGGCATGTGGAGTATTCCAGTCTAATGTTAAACAATACAACACCAAACAGTCCAATCACATTTTCATTCTGTGCTTGTGGTGTATACAGTGAGCAAGTCAACACTTGCATTAATTTCCCACCATTAATGATGCAGTCCATGATTCGGTTTTGCAAGTTGTTGTTAATATTTGAGTTCAGTTTACAGCCCTCGCTGAATTAGATTTTTTTTTTTTTAAAGTGATTAGAATCGTGGACAGTACCTGTACCTGACAGGACGGATCTCTCCCCATTCATTTAAAAATGAAACCTGATCTGATTTTGGGCAAAGTAGTTGGCTGCAGGCATCACCTATTGACACAACTTTGACCTGACCATTGTTTGTTTTTGTTGTTGTTTGTTTTTGCAGACTGTGCCAGTCTCATGAAGAAGTGTGTACAGTGTCGCACGGTAGTGGAGCGGCGCACTCCTTTCGTCATGTGTTGCGGAGGGAAAGGTATGGAGGATGCCACTGATGATGATGATGATGATGATGATGATGATGATGAGGACCTTAGTGAGTGAAGCTTCCACACGTTCCCTTTTAATTCTCTCTCTCTATCTCTCTTTGCTCTTTTCTTTATTTTTCCTCCGCTTACCCTCTAGTGTTTGAACCTTCCCATTTGTCTCTGGATTGTGTGTATTTGTGTGCCTCTTTTGTGTTGTGTGTGCCGCATGCTTTTGTTCCCATCCCCTATGGCTGTGTTATTTTCTGAATGTGTTTCCAGACCAGGTCACACCTTAAACCCCTCCTTGGGCCTTTAGGGAGAACCAAAAATATGGATTCACATTGGAGCATTCTGACCAAGAGTTCTGGAATGTCATGGAACATTCCCAACTCATAACATGTAACTTAATCATGTTAATCTTTTTTTTTTTTTTTTTTAATTCATTCTAAAAGTCCACAGAGTAGCGGGTCCCGAAAAGTGTTTTTTTTTTTTTTTTTTTTTTAAATTGGGCTCATTATTTAATTGTTTTTGTTCTTTATCTTGGCCCTGGACCGAGACCAGTGCCTCATGTGTGCCCCGCTCCAGAAGGATTAAAGCATCCGCCTCCCTGCCCTCCATCCTGCGGTCCTGGAGCTCCTGGATAGGGTGGAGATGGGTTTGAGGCCTCAGTGGTCTTCTCATGTGTTCTTCGCCTGTTTTTTTATTATTTATCATGTTTTTTTATTATTATTTTTTCCCTTTTTATTGTTTTAGTGTTTAATGATTATGAATGATGTTTTTTGGATCATTCCTCCATCCAGCTTTTTTAAATTGTTCCGTATTAAGTTCTCGTTGTGTTGGTTATTTTATCATCCGTTTGTTCCGTAGCCATGGAGAACATTTCCTATGGTCCCTGTTTGTTGGTTTGATTTGAGTTAAAAGGGAAACTGGTGCAAGTTCACTTCTTAAAGAGATTAATCTGCAGAGGGATCTGTTTCTATGTAGCCAAGTGCACAAGTCAAACACATCTATCCGTGTATACACTCAAACAGTACCACTGAGAAAACACACAGACACACATGCACACGTTCTCTCTCTTTCACGCACACACAAACACTCACAAACTCATATATACACGTGCACACATAGTCTAAGCAATAGTGGAATGCTGCTTATCCACCAATTCCATCCCTTCAAGAGGCTTCAGTACTAAAACACACACACACACACACACACACACACACACACACACACACAGCACTAATGGTGACACCCCCCTCCTTCCTCAAGCCTACTAGCAGGGATAAGCAGAGGGCTTTTTTCCGTCCCCTCACACCCCTGCGCGTCATCATGGTCTGTGTCTGGCACTCCAGGGGCAGGGGGAGAGATGGAGAACACCATAGAAGGGCTTCTTCTCCCCTGCATAAGTCACGGTGGCGTACAGCAGCAGCAGCCTGTCTGCACGGCCACTGTGTGCACTCTCACATTCCCACACTCCAGCCCTCAGACCAGATCCCATCCAGTGCACAGGACTCTAGCGGCAGATAAGGCCTTAAAACGCTCCACGTGGCCCACAAACCCTAAATAGCCACGCCAGAGGGGAGGTCAGCTCCGCACGCACGCTCAGGGCTCGCTCGGGACCAGCAGCAGGTCACCTTTTTTTTTTTTTTTTTTTTTTGGCCCCCCGTTTCTGCCGAGGCGTCTCGCGTCTCACGTGATGTCCTCCATTACTGGCTGCGCACCATGCCAGCGCTACACGACCTTGCTTCATGCTTTAATGCCACCTACTTCTATGTATGGCTTTGTGCTGCCCGCCACAGTAGCATGGCCTGTGCCGGGCTTGTACGTACAGGCACGGTGTGGTAGTTGGTAGCGGTTATGTATTAAGCCAGTAAAGTCAACCACCGTAACTCGGCACACGGTAGGCTCTTTAGGTTTGTCTCCTATTCCTCTACCTTCTCCTAAATGTAGTTGCTGGCCCATTGTCTGCCTTGATGATCAATGAAAGTGAAAGATCATTTTTTCCCTCAAAACTGCCCACAGAGGTCAGACAACACATTCAAATAATACCAAAACAGCCCCACCAGCGAATGTCCTCTCATCTTCTCCCCACCCCACCCCTTAACTTTCAGTCCCTCTCTGAGCTGCTGTGATTAGCTTGCCGCTCAGGCCATTTTCTTCTCCTTTGCTCTACTCCTCCTCCTCCTCCTTCTTGCCGCCACTCCTCTGCTCCCTGTGAGGAGCACAAACTGTGGCTGAGCCTCAGGAGGTGCTGGCGGCCTTTGCTTGACGTAACACTGTGACTGGTTGCTTCTCAGCAGGGGGCTCTAACTCAGTGGCAGGGGGTTCGCAGGAGCTTCTCCAGCCCAACAATCTGGCGCTAAGTTGGTGTAAGTATTTTATCACCCCCAACCCCCCCAACCCCTCCAACCCCTCTCTGACTGGGCCAGCCCTTTTGGCCCCAGAGGCCCACCACCACCTCCACCATACAAATATACACACACACCAACACACACACACACACACACACTAAAATACAAAGGTTCCTGTCAATGCTAACCACATTTCCATTGTGGCTTAGTAGTACATTATAGTAGAGTATCTGTGTGTCCCTGAGAATTGTAAAGCACATCCTTGCTTGATTAATGTTTGTGATCTTAAAGGAAAACTAAATATCTCAAAAGAGACGTCTTTCAATGATTGAACGGAATTGCATATTGATCTTGATCACCAGTGGAGAACTACTGCTGTTTCTTTATCTGTGTGTGTTTGCCTATGGAGCCAGGTGGTTTCCATCCCATTGGCTAGTGTGCCTTTATAAAGCTCTTAGCAGTAGACTTGCCAAAGCTCATCTTGTTATAGAGGGGTGCGGGCTCAGGTTGTGCACACCGGGCCAAGCCAGGGTCCTCCGACAGCTTACTCCCCTGGAGCTCTGTCGGGGAGCGCTGTCCCATGATGCACCTTGCATATCTGTCTCTGATTGGCTGAGGAGTAATGAGACGTGCTCTCCCCCTTCCCCCCACAGCCAGCGGCAACATCCCGGGTCTGCAGAGGGATAAGGACAACACCAACGTCAACGCTGACGTGCAGAAACTCCAGCAGCAGCTGCAGGACATCAAGGAGCAGGTGAGTGAGAGCTGCTCAGAGACGAGACGAGACGGGCACAGCGACAGGACTCGCTCACTGTTGGGGGTACTGATACATGGGGACACTGTGTGTTCCTTGTGACACTGTGAAATAAAGGCAACTTTTGCCTTGAAAAGATATATTGATCATACTGCTTTTATTCTCATTAAGAAAAATATAATCATACACATAAAAGACACTGGAGTATTTACTGCAGGGCTGCAGAACGTTTACAAAATCACTGGATTAAAGTGTGGTTAATCGTCAGGAAATGACTGTATTAGCAAGAAGGATGTGCTAGCTGCTTAGGCACAGAGTGTACAGCACCATCGAGTCCTGGGTATGCTTAGTAATCTCCGTGCCATAGCACATAGTTGCAGTGGTTCCGGACCTGGAGTGAGTTGAAAGTGGTTATGTATTTCTTATAGATTCAGTTCTGCTTGGTTATCCAAGTGGAACTAAGAGTTTGTTTTGTTTTCCCACAGACCATGTGTCCGGTGTGTCTGGACCGGCTAAAGAACATGATCTTCATGTGCGGCCACGGCACCTGCCAGCTGTGCGGAGACCGCATGAGCGAGTGTCCCATCTGCCGCAAGGCCATCGAGCGCCGCATCCTGCTCTACTAGAGCCCCAGGCTTCGTCCTTCAGGCCTCTTCACCGCTCGTCAACCAACCAGCCAGCCAGCAAGCCAGCCGCTTCTCTCATGCACACAGCGCTCCTGTGTCTGCAAGACTTCCCCCAACTTTTCCACTAAGCTGTCAGTCATCAGTGTTAATGGCGTAGCCTTGTCCTGGTTTGTCTACTTTGGCAAAAAAGAACACCTTATCCTTGTCTGTGTATCAGCTGAACAGTTCTCTTTAGCAGCCCCCCCCCCCCTCCCCGGTATTCAGAACAGACAGCCACTGGTGCCCCGTTTGTCTGCCAACCTTGGTGTCCTAGGTTCGGTCAGTATGGGTAGACCTTGTTGAGAACGTAAACACTAATGGCAGATGCGGTCGTGTATGAAAAGGGTTCCACTGAGTCCTCCTTCCTTGTAAGTGTCACTGCATATGTGAGCATGCAGTTCACTCCCCAGCAGCCCCTCAACCCTCGCGTTGCTACAAAAAACTCTGTGTTGTCCTCTTGCTACTTGTTCTTTTTCACAATAATGTAATCTGATGCAAGCCGAGCTGTAGAGGATGCTGCTCAATGTGGATCTCCTGAGGTTCTGGCCAGTATAGCAGAGCTGGGTTTCCACACGAAGCCTACTATCATGCTAGACGCTTACGTGTTATAACTCGCCTCAGTCCTTTCGGGGGCCATTTTAGTGTACTGCATTTCAAGTTTTATCCGGTCCTGAATGGACGTGCTTCGAGTCCTGTAGTAAAAACCCCAAGAAGTTGAGGCAGAGTCTTGTCCTGTCGCAGTGCCGACAGGAGGTGCAAAGCTCACCCACACTGTCCACTGTGGAAATGGAAGGAGGCTGCAGGAGGCCCATGACGTCTTACATGTAGTATTGGTCTCAGTGAATCTCACACAAGCCTTGAGTATTACTGCAACACCTCATCACCCCCTCAACCCCCACCACTGATGCAAAATTATGCTGTTACATGTGTGTTCATGTTGAATAAGGCTTGGAACTGGATTGTTTTCGGTTAGGCATGTATTCTCACCCCTTACCACCGTCACATTACAGGTCTATGGACAATGAGGTTATGAAGCTATTTGTGATTTGTTTTTTTCCTTCTAAATGTTTGCTAATGACCATAGAGGATTCTGTGCCATTGCTTCCAAAAAGAACACTACAACACCCTTGGGGATAAGGTGCTCGTTTACCTTGTTTTTTTTTTTAAACAAATACCATTTTATTTAAGTGCATCGTCATGAAAAACAGAAATGAAATGAGCTAGAGAGTACAATCTAATATAAAGCCAAGACTTCAAAGCCTCTACTTTAGTAGTGATAGAATAAATTATTTTATATTGTTACCAAGATATAGAATAAGGGGTATTTCAGATTGTCTAAAGGGGGTAGCTTTTTTTCTCTCCAAAGCGGTCATCCTCATTGGGAAAAAAATAATGAAAAAGAGGAAATGTTAATGGGATTTTGATGGACATCACTTTTTTAGTTCTGTAGTATTTTCTAGACTATATTCAGCCTAATACAAGTTAAAACTGAACTAATTACTATCTCGAGTCATATGTCCTGTTCTTCAACCATGTTTATTATTAGGAAAAGAGGATGCCAGTGAGTTGGCTTGAGTGTGAGTGTGTGCAGGTGTGTTTGGTCAGTCCTGTGTCTGAGAACAGCATTTCAGACCTGGCCGCCTCTTGCAAGTCAGAAGACCTTGATGATGTGTTTCAACAGCCATCTTGGCTGCCAATGCAAAGGTCCTGTTTTAAAAAGAATTATGAAAAAGTAGCTTCATACTTTGCCTTTTTAACCAATTTTTTATCATTTTTTTTCAACGATCATATTGACATTTGAAGCTAGATGCACTAACGTACTTTAATGGTAGTATTGTACCGTGTTACAGTAAAGGCCGGTTTTGTACCTTATTTCTGTTTGTAACACTCTCCTGGTTTCAAAAAGTTCACTACTCTCTTCTTTGGCATGAATGTTTGTGTTGTATGCGGTTCAGCCTGTATCATGAAATGCTGTCACTCCGTATTGTTTAGTGCTTTTAAATGAAATGCATCGCTGAATAAAGGTCTAAAGGAACACTTTATGTAGGTGCTTATTCCTTGACTGCCACGGTTCATCAGGGGAGGCTTCAACTGCGACAATGGCTTACTACAGTCATGGCATTCCAGCGACTCCTCTCTCTCTCTCTCTCTCTCTCTCTCTCTCTCTCTTCCTCTATCAATCCCTCACTCATGCATACCCACACTCACACACTTGAGATGAGTGTCCAATTTAAACGAGCAAATAAAAACTGCCGACCTAGTAGCTCCAGACAGTAAGTAGTGTAGAGCTCCATCTGTCCAGAGGGGGGCCACATTATCCCTAATAATGCTATGCATTCTCCCGGAGCGGGAGCCGTGACAGCCACCCGCATCTGATGCATGTTCCCAGCCTTGAGAGGCTGCGAGTAGAAAGCATTCCTATCAGACTCGTCCACGGCCCGTCTCATTCATAATCTTAATGGCTCTTAGCTTCACTAGGATGAGCCATTCCCCTCCTCTCTCTGGCTCGCCCCTCCGCCGTGTTTACAATAGCCCGTGCAAAGCTGAGCCTCGCTCTCAAAGTGCCCCACGCTCCCTCTCCCCCTGCTACAGTACGGCTTTCAATGTGCTGCAGTGTGAGATTCGCTGAGCAGGCGCCCAACGTAACATTATCTCACTGTTGTCAGCTCAAGTTGGCGCTCGGTGGATATTACGGGGCCCACGGTGATGGCATATCGCTCGGTTCATTACTGGTTCAACTCTGTGTATGAAAGCGCTGTCAAGCCCAAGGCTGAGTGGCCCTTGAGGGGAGACATGGAATCCATCAAATTCCTGGACAAAATGCCTCTTATGGCTCTTCAGAAATCTCTTCAATTAACTCAGGCTTCAGAGGGGTCCTCATGAGAGGTGGCGGTGAGAGGGGGAGAACAGTATCCTTGTGTAAATGGGAGGGCAAACATTTTTATGCTTTTTACTTTAGATCATAAAAAAGCAAGAACAGCCTGTGTCCTGTAACAGCTTCTGATAAGGCAGTTGCTTTTCCTTTTGTTTTAGACAGTTGGGTCCTACGAAGATACAAACAAGCTGCATGGTGTTAAACTAGTTTAATGCATCCTTTGGCTTTTCAACCGTCACATGAATGTTATCTGTTCTTGTTTTGAAAAAGGAAAAAAAGAATCCCAGCTGAAGCTTTTTATCTCATCAGCAGATAAGTCCAGTTGGCCAGCCTGATTCCTGGCCACCAGCACAGACAGACAATCCAGTGGCATTCATGGCTTGAGATGTGTGTGTGTGTGTGTGTGTGTGTGTGTGTGTGTGTGTGTGTGTGTGTGTGTGTGTGTGTGTGTGTGTGTGTGTGTGTGTGACACCACAGATCCCAAGTCAATCTGTCTGTGTTATGGCTCCAGTTGTTATCAGATTGTTGGCAGTAGGCTACCCCCTACCGGGTGAACCAGGTCGGCTGAGGGTATTGCTGCTGTTTTAGTCAGGATTGGAAGGCTTCTATGCTTTTAACTGTTTTCACTTCCTTAGCTGATCATGAGAGATGCCACTATCACGGCTTAAGGGCTGGTTTTCTGTACTTGGGTTAAGTCTAGTCCTTAAATGAGAATCTGCAGGGGGGCGAAAAGCTTATTCTCTGACTCTGATTAATCCATTGTTGGGTAACTAGCCGTATGTGTTGAAGAGCAGGCAAAAGGATATAAGTGGGGAAGATGACTTGATGAGAGATGAGCCAGAAATGTAGGTGGTGATGTCACCACCAGGTGGCAATGTGCCCCTTAATATGTCTTCAATTTCATTTAATGTTTTTAAAGTTTAAATAGTGTGCTGATGGTTTATGGTGTGTGTGGTATGCTCTGATTCATAGAACAAATAACTTGGCTACTGAGTGCACTGTTATGATAAGTTTAAGACCCAAAAAGCAGTTTAAACTTCAACATGCTGGATGTAGATTCAGTAGCCACACACACACAGAACTCCTGATGACAGGGTTGCCTGCTTCTTCTGAACAATGCTGTGTGGACTCCAGTCTGACAGGTCAGATGAAGAAGTGGAGCTGCCCTGTTGGAGGTATTGATCCCCACGCGGTCTGAAGGTCCTCGCACGTCAGTGTGCTTCGCCGCCGAGGCGAGATGTTTACTGCTTGGCTGTTTATTGCAGGCCCGGGCAAAGGCCGCCAGGTCTGGACAGACACTCCTTGGTCCACCGGAGACTCAGGGGCCCCAGTCTGAACACGGCCCCACCCGCACTGCTAGCCAATAAAGTGCTTATATTCCCTCTGTGTGCGTGTGCGTGTGTGTGTGTCTTCTGCGGCCCCCTGTCCTTGTTGGCGCCCTGGGTCCTGACACCTCAATTACTTTATTGATATTGATTGGGCCAAAAGGTCTGTCTCCACCTTCCTCCCAAGTGGGAAAAAGAAACGAAACGGTGGATTGTGAGCACCTTTATCGCTCGCTCTTGTGTGTGTGTGTATGTAAGAGAGAGAATGTGTGTGTACATGGGTAGGGGGCTATAGGGCAAACAAGTGGTAATGCCTACCCGACACCCAGCGCACTGCGTCTTCCAAAAAAAAAGACACGTACTGAAAATGGGTTTGAACGAAGGAGTTTAGACCCAGCCAGGTCCTGGCGCTGCTCTGTCTGAGGATGTCATAAGAGAACAATTCAACCTTACTGCAGTGAGTCTAACGAGTCACCAGTCAGTAGTAGTAGTAGAAGAAGATAACTTTATTGTCCCCGTGGGGCAGTTGGGTTTGTGGCGCAGTCGCAAACAGGACATCAGACATATGACACAAACAAATAGTCCATACATCAGACACCAACAGATATATAACATGAAGAACATACATCACACCCTACAATACACTATACACCCTTGGGTATCACCAGACCAGCTGGACATCTAGCTTATTTTGACTGATTTAAGGCTTTTATGGCTTGTGGTATGAAAGAGAATTTGGATCTGTTCTTGGTCAGGAGGGGTAGGCAGAAATGACACCTAGATTAGCAATAGTTTAAAATCATGGGGCAGTTGTGGCCTACTGGTTAAGCCTTCGGGCTTAGAACCGAAGGGTTGCCGGTTCGATCCCGACCAGTGGGAAGTGCTCTTGAGCAATGCACCTAATCCCTCACTGGTCCTCGCGTGCTGCTGTTGCAAGGCAGCTCACTGCTCTGGGTTAGTGTGTGCTTTACCTCACTGTGTGCTCTGTGTGTTCACTAATTCATGGATGGGATAAATGCAGAGACCAAATTCCTTGTATACGCAAGTATACTTGGCCGAGAAACCTGATTTACATTTGCATTTATATTTACATTTCCAAATGAGATGCCAGGGGGTGATTAGTATAGTCACATACAATGTTATTGGTCTTTGTGACCAGTCTGTGTAAATGTTTTCAATGCTTGATAGTAACTTGCTGGCAGTTGTAACTGTTTTTCTGATTGTCTTTTTCTGTGTCTCGATGGCATTTCCAAACCAGCAGATAGTGCAGATAGTGCAGAGAGTGCGGTTTTCCCCATTTACTATGGCTAATAGCCGCCACAGACAGGATGCGATCTGGTGTGTAGGGCGAGAGGTTACTACAGTACTCCCTATAGGACAGGTGGGGCTACAACTACACTAACTCCATACGTTAACCACATCATTATCACCTTTGGGGGCCGAATGGACCTTGTGCATAATAACACCAGGATTATTATTAAACTTTCCTCCGAGTAGTCCAACGGAGTTATTAAGTACAGCGGGGAAAATAAGTATTGAACACGTCAACATTTTTTTCAGTAAGTATACTTCCAGTAAGGCTATTCGCATGAAATTTTCACTGGACATTAGTATTAACTTAGGTAATCCACACACATTCTTGAATTTCCCCTTGGGGATCAATAAAGTATCTATCTATCTATCTATCTATCTATCTATCTATCATATACAAAATTCCAAACATTAATGTCAAAAAGTGGAATGGCACAGGGAAAAAGTATTGAACACGCTAAGAAAAAACAGTACACAAACGCAAGGAACAAACTGGAATCTATAAGTAGTTAGAGAAAGTATCTCTCCTGTCTGTGCAAATTGATATAAGCTGGGTTAGTACATACTGGTGGGCTATAAAAAGGTTTTTTGTTAGCAAGGTGTCACACAAGAAACATTTCATGATGGGTAAAAGCAAAGAGCTCTCCCAAGATCTTTGCAACCTTATTGTTGCCAAACATATTAATGGAACTGGTTACAGATGCACTTCAAAACTTCAGAATCATCCAGCAAGCAGTATTGGAGCGATTATTTGCAAGTGGAAGGAACATCACTACATCATCAACTGGCCATGCACAGGATCTCCTTGCAAGATTTCTGACCAGGAAGTCAGAAGGATAGTCAGAAGAGTAGCCCAAGAGCCAAGGACCACTCTGAGAAAGCTCCAGAAAGATTTGGAGGCAGCAGGTACAATTGTTACAGAGAAAATCATAGGTAATGGACTCCACCGCCATGGCCTCTATGCACGCTCATCCCGCATGACTCTATTGCTGAAGAAAAACATGTTGAACCTCGTTGAAAGTTTGCTACACAACATTTGAATAATCATATGAAATACTGAGAGAATGTATTCTGGTTAAAAATGTAACTTTTCGGATGTCATACTACACACCATATTTGGAGGAGAAATGGCACTGTGCATCACCCTAAAAATACCCTACCAACAGTGAGGTTTGGAGGTGGTGGCATCATGGTGTGGGCTGTTTTTCATCTCATGGTACTAGCAGACTTCATACAGTTGAAGGAATGATGAATGGAGTCATTTTGTTCTGGGAGAATCTTTACATCCACCAGGATGATGAGGATGAGACATGGCTAGACCTTCTAGCAGGACAATGATCCAAACCATTCAGCAAAGGAAACTCTCAATTGTTTTCAGAGAAAGGAAATCGAGGCCCTGACTTCAATTCAATTGAACAGTTTTGGAAGTTAACTAAAGATCAGGATTCACAAGAGGGACCCCTGAAATCTTCAATATTAAAGGACTATCTGTTTAAAAGAATGGGCCAAACTCACACCAGGATACTGTGACTGATTAGTTTCATCATACAGGAAATGCCTTGAAGCTGTCATTACGAATAAAGGCTTTTCCACAAAGTATTTAAGAAATTACAGCAGGCGTGTTCAATACTTTTTTCCTGTCATTCCACTTTATTGCACATAACTCTACCTATGGACTTTAATGTTTGGATTTTTTTATATGGGTGGATTATCTGAGTTATGTCTGGTGAAATTTTCATGCAAATAGCCTCATTGGAAGTATACTTACTGAAAAAAATGTTGACGTGTTCAATACTTATTTTCCCCGCTGTATCTTGTGTGAAGAGAGATAAATTGGATTTGGACTCATCAACCATAGTCATCATTATGCTGTGTGAAGCCATGGACACTGGAAATAATTGGACCCGGTTTTTACAAAAGCACCACAAATTGATACTTCTCCAGCAGATGAACTAAGCATACACTGTGAGCCGTAAGAACACTCTGATGATTGCACTGCCATTGGCCTAGTTTTCGTTATTTCCATACTGATTAACATTCACCAGAGGAGAAAATGATCACCACTGATTCTTTCATTTGCCTCAAAGCCTTGTTCTGGAGGAAATATTAGTCTTCTCTGCATTTTCGCAAAAGTCATAGAGGTTGAATGAGTCAAGAACAATTTCAGTCTTGGTCAAACAACTTCAGATCCAATTTTTTGGAATTAATTTGATTCCGTGTAGCCTATCTGTAAGTATGTGCAAAGAGGAACAAATTAGTTAGTGTGTTTACACAGAAACATAAACACCATATTATGTAGAAAATGCATAAATAACCTTGTCTGGTGGCCTCAGACTTGCTGTCTATAATTTGCTGTAATATTAACTATCTATGTAAATTCATGCCATTTTCCATATATGTTACTGAGATGCATGTTATCTTGTATTATAGGACAATAAACAACAATAATAAAAAAATAAACAAACACTAAGTCATCACAGATACACTAATGAAAACAGATTTATATCAAGGGCCAAATATTGGATTAGGTTACAATAATGTCTCTGCACACAACTGTGGAGAGCAAGGCCTTAGTCATGATGTCAACATTGGGGGGGACCAAATCTGTGGTGGGGTCTGAGGGACCTCCAAACAGAATTTCAATACATTTCCTACCATGCAAAAAATATTATTCAAAATCACAAACAAGTCGTTAGTTAAGTCAGTCAATTAGGGTATTCCAAACTTTTGACGGACATATATGGCATGGATGGATTATGAACCCCTGGGCACAGATGCCCCCCACTCCCCTCCAGATAGGCATTCTCCCACGGAAGATTTGTTAAAAAATGACCCTTTAAATGATGACTACTGTCTATCACCGACAGTGCATTGTAAACGTTTTTTCCAACTTGTGTGCCGTCGCCACATTTGATTCCTACGTTTTGCCTGCATGGATGCGCGATCGAGTGCGCATCTAAATAATATGCAAGATGCAACAACCATTTCTAAGAGGCCTATAAACAGGGTAATTCCTGGCATTAGTACTGTGCATTATTTATGTTGTAAGACATGTGAAAGAAATGAATGACACAGGCTTGCACAAATTCATAATTTAAAATAAAACTTTTCACTTTCGCTATCATTGCGAGAATAGGTTAGGATATTGTTGCCAGCCCTACCTCACTGCAGTAGGGTCAGAGAGGGTTAAAGCAGAGCTAGTACAGTAATCAAGGATCTTTGGTAGGGTGAAGTAAATGGAAGCTTTTGATAGCGCACGCCACTAACGAAACTAGGGTGACCAGAAGTGCTCTTTTTACATGTCCTCCTTGAGACCTTACAAATCGTCCAGATTTTTTTTTATTCTAGATCCTCAAACGTGTTTACAGCGAAATTGCATTGCGTTTTTCTCTGTCGTTCACAAATAAGTTCAAAATAGCCTTTTGAGGCAGTGTTTTCTCTTATGTCCTCTTTTTCACAAACTAAAAAGAGGACACAATCAGGTCACCCTAGAAAAACGGGAAACCAACAGGTCAAACCACTCAGGGGTGTAGGCTACTCTGGAACCATCACTAGGTCACTCATTTGTTATTTATGTTTGATTACATTTCAGATGGTGATGCTTCTTGGTTTCCTGTAGTGTTTTTTTCTTTCTTTATTTTTCTATGTCCGTATATTGGGGGGGACATTTTGGTCATATTTGAATATTGGGGGGGGGGACGTCCCCCTCAATGTCTATGGTGACTACGGCCCTGGTGGAGAGGCCCAGAATCATAGTGTTGCTGAGGCTAAACACT
Organism: Alosa pseudoharengus; assembly: GCF_046254945.1. Taxonomy (NCBI): domain Eukaryota; kingdom Metazoa; phylum Chordata; class Actinopteri; order Clupeiformes; family Clupeidae; genus Alosa; species Alosa pseudoharengus. The sequence goes on from NW_027468663.1 coordinate 6,708,262, forward strand.
TCAATTTGGGTCAGTTTTGGATTCAGTGGTTGGATGCTACCGATGCTCTTGGACACACAGTAGCAAGTGAGGTGTCAATATTTAAAGGTATGGGAATGGCTATGTCCAGATTGCGGTGTTGGGTGATGTTTGCATTACTATCAGATGTTTAGGGTAGTTAAAGGCAAAAGCTTTTATATTTAATTTGGTTTATGGTAATTTTGCTGGCAGTTATTGTGCCACCTAGTGGTTGAATTACATAAACCTTCTTGGACCGACCTTCTAAAAGATGGTCAGTGGTTTTTGTAAAAAAAAAAAAAAAAACAGTAATTAAACATTGTTTATTTTTTTCACCCCTACAAAATCACAGCATAATTGTAAATATATAAAATATTCCATGACAAACAAATACAAAACAAAACTAAACAAAAACAGCAACCTCGCCTTTAAAGTATGATCCTAAGAGCAAGTGTTATTTTGCCATTATGAAACATGTTCACCTGTTTGATGTCCTCAATCTACAGACATTTTTCCAAATATATATGATTACAATTTACATCATCAAACAAACATATAACAAACATGGTATACACTGTAATTTGAATGAAAGAGATGCTAATTCTAACCCATAGTAAGATATCCAAATGAAGTGAGGTTTAGACCAACACATTTGTCGAATTTAATTCAAACAAACAGGAACAAGTTACAGTAGTTTCCTATAGTTTCCAAGGGTTACAATGAGGGGCCTCTATACCTTCAGTACTGGGCCCTAAATGTAGTCCAGCTATAAATGACCGTCCAGACATGTTTACGGGGCTCCTGCTGGGCCTGTCAGGAGGTTAATAGCCTGTGCAAGTGGACGAGCTGAAGATCCCCGTCTCAGCCACTCCATCACTGGCCTTATCAATGGAGAATGATTGCAGTGGAGCGCTGGTGGCTCGAGCCTGCAGGCCACATTTACAGTGCAAATGTTATCGTTCCAATGACACTTTAAACAGCCTTTATCAATATTTAGTCATTCAAGGTTTATGAGGCTTGATAAAAAAAAAAAATGCCACTTGCTGATTGAGGGTCACAGTGACAGAACGCTCGGTGAGGCTCTGGTGCCAATGCTGAGATCGGCCTCCTCAAGACCAAACAGCTCACGTGAGGAAGGGTTGGGGGGAGGTGTTGGGGGAGGTAAGAGATCCCTCATCAAGTATTGACCTCACAGCAGGCAGAGTGGAGCACGCCAGGGGAGAAAAAAAGCCCTTATCATTCTATTATCTTTAAACCAGCGGGTTATCATAATTGCTTTCTTAATAATTCTATAAACCCCAAGCTAACACAACCTTTGCTTGGGCAGTAAACCAGTGGAGGAGTTTTTTGATAGGGAGATCTGCTGAAGAGGAGCGTGGTGCAGAAACACTAGTCAGCAGCTCTTTGCCTCAGGGCCCTACTCTGCTGGGTTCTCACCTCTCCTTCTGCCTACATGCCATGAGGCAGGTACAGGATGGTGGAGGTGTCATAAAGTGGATGAAGGGGCTCGTACTGAATTCGGCGAATTCCTCACCCGACCTTTGGTTCATCACTGATTAGGGGACACTTATTAGCCCTCAAGTTTAATGATATATGGCTGTTATGCACTTGTGACCTCTAATTGTTACCACAGTGCTGTTTATTTACTGTAAGTCACATTCGGTTACAAAAATGTCAAATATGTTTTTTGTAGATATGGTAATTATATTGATATATAAGATAAGATAAGATAAAAATGTAATAAAGTAAAATAAATATTAAAAAGTTGTCGCCTCCATTTAAATTCGTAGCCGAACTAGTTTGCTTTGTCACAATGATAGATAGTTCACCCTGTTAATACCAATGAATATTGTTGCATGTGAAGCTGCTTATTGTTTTGTGCAAAGTTTCTTTCATCATTTAATCAATTAAGCTTTGCACCACCTACATCACCTGATCCCCATGTTTCTAATGCCAAAAGTGGGTTCGTCACCCATAAGTCTGTGCAACTCTCAAATGTTGACTCTCATCCTCCTGACCACATGGACTGACCCCAATCCCGAGGGAGCCAGCGGCTTGCCGCCCTCGGCCTGCATCCTGGGAGCAGGTGAGAATGCCTACTGGCATTGGACTTGAGGAGATGAACCTGGGTGTATACACACACACACACACACACACACACACACACACACACACACACACACACAAACACACACACACACACACACACACACACACACAGCCTGGCAGCTGGCCCAGGGCTGAGACAGATAGAGAGGATGAGGAACTGTGTTTCCCCAGAGTGGGTGACGCAGGAATGTGTGAGCAAGAGGGTGAGCTTGATCTGCACAAAACTCATGGTCCAAGCATGTATTTTAGAGACAGATACTGAGCTTGTTCTTTCACTTAAGCATGTGCACCGTCAGTCTCTGAAAGGAAAAGATTCAGGCGGCCATCAGACATTGCACCGCGTTGTCTGTCCTCTAAAAACGGGAACAGAATCTCCCAATCGTGATTTCCAAATCTCTCTGAGTAGACGCTAAATAGCGCTGGTGCAGCTGTGTGCTGGAGCACCTGTAGGCCTGGTACCCAGGGGCCGCTGGCGTCCTCACTCCCATGAGTTGCAACAGTCGGGGGAATGGAGGAGGTGGCGGCGCGGACACACTTGGCTCCTTTTCAGATATCTACTCTGTTTCTTGCCATCGCAAAGCTCATGAGGAAATTCCATTCCGACATTTTGTGAGTGTACGGCAATAAAACACTGCCCGAGCTCTATTAGGTCGGCTTGAGCTGTGCTGTTGCTTGCTGGAGCTGCGGAGCAAGACTCGGTCACATCAGTGTGCTCATCACATTTCAGCTGCCCCCAGCATCGGGGGTCTGGGGACCGCACACAACCTTCTGACAGGCAGGCTCTGCAGATCTCAGGCCTTCATCACCGCGCCATGTCTAGAACACAGCACACCGGAATATTTGTGCATCATCTATTGATTTGGGGTACAACCCTTGGCTGTAAAAGCGAGATAAGAAAGTTAGGCATTAACTTCTTTGCAGGGGTCACTCTGTGGTTTCACACGGGCCTTGCAAAAAACGACTTCAGCAGTGGACTCTGGAATATTGATTTCTTTTTTTCTCCTCCGCCATTTCTCTCACAAAAGAAGAGTCTAAGCATAAACGCTTCTCTCTCTCGCTCTCTCGCTCTCACTCTTGATGATGCGGCAGCATTCCGGTCCACTCCCTTCAAGGTTACTGGGAGCTGGGCAGGAGCACCTGCCAAATGCAAATGTTTTTTTTGTTTTTTTTTGTTCCTAACTGTGGAGCTCTTTGTCTCCACTTGTCTCCTGCCCTTTGATTGCAGCTGCTTCATATAAAGTCATACTGTAGTAAAACACCTGCTTCATATAAAGTCATCTTGTAGTAAAACAGCTGTTTCATATAAAGTCATATTGTAGTAAAACAGCTGTTTCATATAAAGTCATATTATAGTAAAACATTCTCACAAATTTTGAGTTGATGTTTAGCTTGAAATAGCTATAACCTGTGTGATTTTTGTCATTTAACCACAGCTAGTAAGCGCTGTTTTTGTAAACTCTTTACTTGTCACCATCCGTATGGCCGTGGTGAAGGTCATTATGACTTACGCTGTCCTGTAGAGATGTGAGAATGAAACACCTGGGCCTGGACCCTCACACCTGTATGTCAAGGTTACTGTTTTTCACCTTCTTCCTCCTCCCGGGCAGCTGGGCGTGGGCGTTTGGCAGGCGGGGGGGGGGGGGGGGGTGAGAGAGTCGTTGTCACTAACTGCTGTTGCTCTCGCTCTCGTCCTCCAACCACTCGCCCTTCAGCTCTCTCCCCTCAGTACAAGGCCATATGCATTCTTGTGTGTGTGTGTGTGCATGCTTGTGTATGTGTGTTTTTTTTTTTGTGTGTGTGTGTGTGTGTGTTTGTATTTTTGTATGGGTGTGTGTGCGTGTATGTGTGTTTGCACTTTTGTGTGCATGTGTGTTTGCTGTTTACACTGCTGTTTTGTGTGTTTGTGTGTGTGTGTGTGTGTGTGTGTGTGTGTGTGTGTGTGTGTGTGTGTGTGTGTGTGTGTGTGTGTGTGTGTGGTTGTTTGCACCCATTTTTTGCATGGGTGTGTGTGTGTGCATGCATGTTTTTGTGTTTGCGAGTGTACGCGTTTGCATGCATGCGTGTTTGTGTGTGTGTGTGTATGTGTGCATGTGCTTGTGTGTGTGTGTGTGTGTGTGTGTGTGTGTGTGTGTGTGTGTGTGTGTGTGTGTGTGTGTGTGTGTGTGTGTGTGTGTGTGTGTGTGTGTGTGCATGTGAGTATGCCTGTTCAATGAGAGGGAGCAGGTGGAGGTAGACCTGAATCAAATGAGATTCATCCACTTGCTTCAGAAAGAAAACTCTGAGGGACGTCCAGCGTGGATGCTGGAATGCCTGACCTTTGCCATGCATGGTAACAGTTACAAAGAAACTGTACTGCCCACCAAAGCTTTGAGAGGCACTGGATGCACTCAAATTTGTCACTGTTGTCTTACAAAGCCCCCACCACACACATACACACACACACACACACACACACACCCCTCCTGTGGTGTATCAGGCCGTGTGTCAGGCCAGTAGATGGATGAGGTGTTGGGCCTGATAGCGCGTCTCCGTGGTGCCTGCTCCTGGAGAGCAGAAGGAGGGGGAGGAGGAGCGGGGGGGTGGGGCTGCTCAGGCTCTACTGGCCAACGGCAGCAGGGAGGCCACAGACAGCACCACTGGAGGTACCGTAAGTACCGTCTGTTGGCCCTGCAGGACACACACACACACACACACACTCACACACACACACACTCACACACTCACGGCCTGTGCTCTGTTTGCCCCCAGTGATCTCTCTGCCAAGAGGGGTCCTCTTCCCTTTCAAGTCCAAAGCACGTGCCTGTGTGTCTCCGCTCTGTTTGTTTATAACATGAAAGACAGACAGTTATACAAAATTTGCACACACACGCTGGATTGTCCCGCAGCATTGAATACAGAACTCTCTCTCTCTCTCTCTCTCTATGTCTCTCTCTCTCTTTCCAATAAAAAAATCATCTAGTAAACAATTTCATTGAAAGCATTTATAGAAGATAAAATATTTCCTGATGAAGACTGTTATATAATCTTGCCACAATGTAGTGTATCATTCTGGCCTCAGTTTGAAGTGCAACATTGAGGTGTTCACGCTGGTGAGTTCCTCGTCTGATGCCAGCTCCTGAACACCGTGTACCTTCAGCCCCATGGCCTTGTGCCGCAGTCCTGCCCTCTGACCAAGGCTGTAAAATGCTCTGCTCCTCCTCATTACTCCTCAGAGAGAGAGGGAGAGAGAGAAGGAGACGCTGAGGCTTGCCAGCAGCACACACTGCAACATCAGGCCCGAGTCTTACACTGTGGTTATTCGTACAGTACAGAGGTGTTTATATATAACAGTACAGACTGGGACTGCACCAGTCATACATTCCACACATGGGTATTTGGGGAGAAATAGAGGCCAACTTGGTTTGGGGTCCATGCAGTTGGAGATGAGAGAAGATCATCTCTGAATCTAGTCATTATAAGCTGTCCAAAAATACTTCTCAAAGTGCCCTTGGTTCCTCTTTGGCCTTAGTTGAGAAATACAGAGGTTTTGGACTTTGACAGTAACAATGCCAGTAGCACTTTACTTGGATAGTCTGCCTACAGAGACTTTATAGATATTCAAGTTCAGTATGTAGAATTGTTATTGAAAAATCACTGAACAACACCTTAACCTAACCCCACCTCCAACCTCATCCCTAACCTTAACCATACATTTTAGTTGACAGAGTGTCTACAGTTTGTTCATCATACTGAGCATATGTAGATCCAAGGACAGTGTGACCACAATGCCTGCCATAGACGTTATGACTGTAATGTGCAGTGGTCTATTTGCACAGTGCACACATGTCCATCTGCCAGTTCCAAAATCTGAGTCCAGCCCTCCTCATAATATCACTATTATGTTCATATCAAGCTTTTTGGACCTTGAAATCCACAGACAGTCAGCCTAATTATAATCTCCGATGGCGACTGAGTAACTCGCGTGTTTGGGTTTGGAGGGGGCGTTATCTTGACGTTAACCACCAGTGCGTGGGATGACGTTGCCGAGGACTGACGAGGGCACTTTCACTGCAGGCTAGCGGGCCTTGAGGTGTGGCTGCAAGGGGGGTGGGGGTGGGGGGGGCAGGAGAGGAGAGGCAGGTGACCAGTGTTGGGGGTTGGTTGGTGGTGTAGGGGGTGGTGGTGGTGGTGGGGGGGGCTCACTGCAGGAGATGGAGCCTCTAGGTCACCATGGGGTTATCCTGACCTATGTTTGAGCTCCACCGGCTGCGTTTATCAAGCAGGCAGGGCAGGGCATGCAGGCCGGCAGACTGGCGGGGGTGGGGGTGGCAGTGGGGGTGGGGGTGGGGGTGGTCAGAGTGCTGGCAGAAGAGAGGGAGGAGAGGATGGAGAGAAAGAGAAAGAATGTAAGAAAAAGAGGAAGAGAAAGGGGGAGAAAGTGAGATTGATGAAATAGAGAGAGAGAGAGAAGAGGGGATAGTCTGTCACTGAAGATGTCTGTCAAGGATGGCGCTCCTCTCCCTCTGCCGCCCAGAGACACAAGGCCATTACGGAGGAGTTGGGGGACTGGCGGGGGAGGCGTGGAGATAACCCTCGATCCTGGAGCCTATGACCCTGCTGTGTTTCAGGCGTGGGGGTGGGGGTGAGGGGGTGAGGAGTGGAATAGCACAGCAGTGAGTGACTTCAAACTCCTTAAGGTCCATACACATCAGTGGTCTGTCCTATGAAATTGTATGAAATATGAAGCATTCAAATTCAAAGTTCCTTGAATGCTATCTCCATGTAACATGTAAAACAGACAGACATTTTACACCGTTGTATGTATGAGTACATCTATATGTACAGAGGGTGAATGGTGTATTTACCTTTTCCTTGGCGTTTGCCTGTAAAAAAGGGACTGTTGGGGCACATGTCTGGGTCCTGTGTTAACCATTAACGAGGGCATATAACCATGTTACTGATTGACACCTCCTGTTCTTGAGACTCTCTCTGACCTGGGCCATATCTTCCCCACACACAGGTGCCTCCTTATCCGGCGGGAACATCTCGAGGTGCGGTACCTCTGTCCACGAGGACGCTGCCCTGGCGTTTACCCCGGCCTCTCCCTCTGCGCCCTCTCAGTCCCCTCTTTGGCCTCTCCCAACGAGAGACCCGGCTCTGCTCCGGTTTACGCTGCGAATGTTGAACCGCTCAGAGCATTCGGACCAAAAATCTTTTTTTTTTCAAAACCTGAAATGGTCAGACAGGTCAGTATACAGCTCAGCTTAGCACACATACACCGTCAGTTGATGATGCATCATTGGTTCCGTTCAAAACTAGTGGAAATGTGTTCTGGTTCAGTAGGTAGCACCAAGGTTAAAAACAAATTCTGAACTTCAAGAACCACTTCAAGAACCAGTTCTCTGTCGGGAAACGGCCTCTGGGGCTCAGGTGCAGCAGTGTGACGCCTGTGACCTCCACTGTGTCCTGCTCCCCTAAATATAATAATCAAAATCCAGCGCATAAAGATGTCATCTCACAACAACCAGGAAGTGAAGGGGGACGTCTAGGGTTTCTTTTGCTTTCCGTCAGGGCAAAACTCTGTGATGTGATGTATAGCTCGGTAACATGGGATATACATGCATACATACTGGATACATAGACTGACTGAATTAAAAAAGGGTTCAGATGTATGCTGCAGAAAAGAATAGTAACTAAACATAAATTAGTTGATATGGCAGCTCTGAAAATTTGAGTAAAACTGAAACACTTAATAGGACAAAATGATCGATCAAATATTTTTGTTCAATCGGTTGTTAGGTATGGTATTCTTTGTTTTGGGTTTCCAGTCAGTAAGAATTTGTAATAGTTGCCGTATGCTCAGACAGTATAGTTTACGAGGGCAGTCCTAAGCAGCCAACACACGACACACCAGACACCAACTTTTCACTGTTCTTGCCACATCCCAGCAACAATCAACATGTTGTAATCCATTATACTTGGTATTGGCACTAACCTTCACCATGAGCGATGGATAAGAACATCCTGTACGTCTGTACATGCAAATATGCAGCATATAGGAGACAACTGAGAAATGCCAAACTCCCACCTGTAGCATGTGTAGTATACTAATAGCCCTACTACACTGTTGATTGTGTCATATGCTGAGTGAGAACGCTCAAATGGAATAGGCCCACGCCCGTCCTACTGTATCTGCAGGTCTCCTTCACACACGGTTCCAAATAGAACAGTTCTACAAATATGCTTATTTGCCATTATTACATGTTAGTACATTTCCCAAGTAAAATACAAAAAAACATATGAAATGTTATCAAATGTTTGTATATCAAAGCATTTTAAATACTGTGAGACAACATGGCTAGTATCAATTACCTTTTAACCTTAACACCAGAACAAATAACACACTCATCAAGCTAATGCCTTATGAAGCATGCTGAGCATGAATCACATTGAGTCACTATCAGGCTCCTTTTGTTATAACATTTTTGGAAGCATGCAGCTCCTCAGTTTTACATACAGTTAAATTGCATGCACTGCCATCATCATATCTATTATATATCTTTTTTCATGCAAATATATTGAGACTGAAAGAAGTCCTGTCCCAGCAAAACCTGGAATATTTGTTCACCTTTATATGTTTTACTTTGACATTTTTTAAAGATACATATGTTTACAGAACACATGACCACACCACACTATCTTCGCCGCCTGTGTCTATCATTATTGTTTTAAACATTAAATGTCTTTATGAACTTGTAGTTTGATAAGACGTTCACATGTCATATCAAATGTACACACTGTCACTTTTCCTGATTTTCATTTGGGTCAGGCTGGACCACTGACCCTTTCGGCAGCAGAATTCTATCATATGTAGGTTACGTATCTCAGTGGCCTACTGACTCCATCCAGCTCACCAACGGGCTTTTTTCATCTGGCCGTTATCAGTGTAGCAGAGACTCGGGGCTCTCGTCGGCTGGCCAGCCGTGTTGTTCTGTCTTGGAGTTCTGTAAACACAGCCTCGGCCGGAGCCAGCTCTGGCACTGGGTGCCCAGGCCTGTCAAAACAAAAGCTTCCACAATAGCCAAGGTGGAGGACAGGGCGGCTGGGGCTGGGACTCCATGCTGGGGGTGGGGGGGTGGGGGGGGGGGGTAAGGGGGCTTGGGCTTTCTCACCTCACACCAAAACAAGTGACGTCTCCGGCTGGGAGGATCAGCAGCGGATCAGCACCCACTGACCTCCTGCTCCTTGTGCCGTTGAGAGAGAGAGCGAGTCGAATTTAAGTGAGTCTAATTTAGAGGCTGTGAACGACTGATATTTTCCATTCAAAGAAAAACAAAATGTCTAAAAGGTCAAATTCGACACACACACACTCACAGAATAGAAAGCATTTGTCAATTGCAAATATGAATTGCAGATATTTCATAACCTTCCATAACCTGTATGTGACTCAAAAGCTTTGGTGAGGGTTCATGGAGTTGCTGCTGCCTACACGATGTACTGTGTTTCTTGCCCCACTTCTTTCTGCTGCTCAACATACAGCCACGTTATGGCTCACAGGGAAACATGGGCAATAAAGCAGCTTTTATAGAGTGCACACGAGCCTCTGTTAACACGGAAAGGGCGTGAAGGTGGAGAATGAACCGGTGGATTCCAATCTCACAGGCCTTTTCATTTTCTCTGCTGAGATCAGTGTGATAGGCCTCCATTTTGAGAGTTCCGCTTCTTCTGGACCATGGACGCCTTCACAAAAGCAAACAAAGACATTTGTTTGCAACGGGGCCATGCAAAGATTCATTTGAAATATAAAAGAGCAAGACTGAGGCACCAAAAATTTAAAAACCTATCAGTTACCAAGAAGTGGCTGGGAGTGACACATTGTTTTTCTAATGGTCACGTCCCCTTTTTTCCCTCTGAGTCGGGACCACGGCTAGGCTCAAACACCGTACTCCCGCCATGGGTAAACAGTTCCGGGCAAACAGTGAGCCCGTCGTCCCCAGCACTGCCTGGTACAGCACACTGGTGCTGGAACTCTACAAAAGAATGACCACCGTTTGACTGTTTGATGGAGCTCTGATAAAAACATAATTGGAGTATGTCGAATGCATATGTTTTCTTTTTTTCCCCTTTTGGTCAAACAAAGCTTCAGTCACGCCATAGAAACTGACCTCAATGTCTCCATTGTGTATTTGCTGTTGAGAGTGGTATGTACCCGAGTGCCTACCCCTTACCCCATCACGTAGACACACACACACACACACACACACACACACACACTCAGACCGCTTAGGGGTCACAGGGACAAGGAGGAGCTGGCTGCCTGGAGCGGTCACAGAAGGACAAGGGGAAGCTGTGCCACATCATGGCTGCCGTGTTCGTACGAGGCCGCAGACTTCTTTTCACGGACGCTCAGAGAAGTGTCACCACTTTCATTTGTTTCCCTGCCACAAAGGGCCCCCACTGAGCGCCACAGAGCCACGGCAGCACTCTCTCGGTCGGGACTGTCAGTAAGTGGAAAGAGAAAGAAAGGTGTGTAACCATGATATGCCATGTGTGCTCAACAGTAACAGCAGCAACCCACACTCTTGATCAAGTGCTTTCCCACTGAGAAGTTCCAAAGAAAAGATGCTTCCTCCCCCAGCTCCTCTCCATGTGATCGGGGACTTTCAAGTTCTAAGCTCTAAGTTCTAAGTTCTCCTTGCAGCCTGCTTTGGCCTTATCTGTGTGGCCTGTCTTCCTCCTGAATCCTGGGCTGGCTCTTGGCTTGTCTTCCCTCCTATCACCAACGTCACTGAGCCTGGAGACAGCCGTCTTCGCCTGTCTCCACACACACGCACACACACACACACACACACACACACACACACACACACACACACACATACACACACACATACACACACACACACACACACACACACACACACACACACACACACACACACACACACACACACACACACACACACACACACACACACAAAATAAGCTGATTCAGACAAAGTCACAGAGCGGACAGCAGAGCTGACCTTCTCCTTAGACAAAACACGTGGAGAGCGCAACAGGATGGAGGCCGCTAGGATGTAATGTGGAAACAATAACAAGACCTTGGAAAAATGAGCCCACAGTTTTTTTTTATTATTATTATCTATTTCAGCGCAATGAGCTTGAAGTATGCTGCATGAGAGATGTAAAATGTGGCTTTCGTGCTGAAAAGGTATTCCTTGCTCTGAAGGAAACTGGATCATGGAGATAGTGCTGAACACAATGGTGAAAGGGAAATGTAGTTTCTAGATCAAACCATGTATCTTGGGTTGAATATAAAGCAATTTTTTTTCACCCTTCGACTCTGTCTGAACACCTTGACACAGAGAATCTGATAGTCGAAGGCTGGTATAGGCCTAGTTGTAGGCATATATAGGGCTTTGCATTTGGACAGGGATTTGCATCAATATCTTCTCAATATCTTCATCATTTCAGGTCTTTGTATGCCCAGCAGTCTGTAAAGATATTATGATGGAAACATTTTAGGTTGCTAAGTGCATGTGCTTTCTTTGTCTGTCAGACTGTGGAGTATGTGAAAGAGCCTTAATAGTCTTCAACTTTATAAAATATGATATTGAAAGTGAATGACGCCATACAGTCTGTTCTGTGCCGATGGCTGAATGCCATCTGATTACCAATAGACTGACAGAATGGAACGAAAGCAAGTGGGTCAGAAGCACTCGTATCACGTGAGCCACTTCAGACTCACAGGCACCATGAGAACCAGCGCCCCTGTCAAGAGAGAGAGAGAGAGAGAGAGTAGGAGACATTACCATGCATCCTGGTTTAGCTGTCTCTTAAGGGATTGCAGGATATATAGTTATAAAATACACTGCGGCTTTATTGCTGTTATAAGAGAAAATTGCAATCGTTTTATGTCGATCTGATTTTAAAAACAAATACAATGTTTATATGTGTTTCACTGTGATCCATTCCCTAAGCAAGGGTGTTTCCAATAAATACATATCTAAATGTAAATGGGTATTAAAAGACCCACATATACATACTGATATTTTCTTTAGCAGAAGGTTTCCTTTTTTTTTAGACTTTTTTCTTTTTTCTTTTCTTTTTGAATTATTGTAGTAATTGTGATTCCTCAGTGACTTGGGCTGAAAAAAATGCCTACAATGTATTTTTACAGGTAGACTATGATTAACTTATTTTTACAGGTTGACTATGGCTTTCTTATATAGGAATAAATCTTCCCATAGTATTAGAGTAATGCTGTATTTCTGAATTGATTGCAATGTACCCCAATTGTCAAATGCATAGCTATCTTTATGTTTCAGGAGTTTGGACCCGAGAGAATATTTAAAACAAGTGTAACTAAACACAAATGAGAAATTAAATGTGCCCTCTGCATTGTATGGCTAGGAAAACGTGCTATCAAAATGACTGCAGCATTGAGCATTGTACAATATTTAATGATTTTTCCTTGATGGAAAATAACTTAAAAAAAACACCTGAAAATATTGTATTCATCACCAACCTGAATATAAGTTTTTCATTTATCATTAGTGGTTTATAATAAAATGGTCGTATTTGTATTGTTCTTGTATTGGGCCTATGCGTTTCAGTTGCCGAATGCCGCACAGGTGTGCTTAGTTGTCATAGGGACCAAAAAAATAGATGTTGGACATGACCGAGGAATAATCTGTGAGAAGCCATTTGGATCGCACAGACACACACACACACACACACAGAGATAGAGAGAGAGAGAGAGAGAGAGAGAGAGAGAGAGAGAGAGAGAGAGAGAGAGCTTTTAGGTGAGGGCGTTCCATCGCAGGCGGGGCCATGGAGGGAAGCAAGGACGGTTCGCACTGTCCAAATGACAAAGGTTGCTTTTACACCTGCTTGCTCAGTTTAATCATCTACCATTTCAAACAGCACCGGAGTCCTCTGGCTCTCCATCTCAGAGACGGGCAATACTGTCACTCGCATATAGCCTGTGTGAGAAAGCAGCGCCAGGGATGGCTGATGCTCAACTGCGTATCCTATAAAACATAAGTAGCCTAAACGAGTCGGTTTTAAAACATAGCCTTGGTCAGAAGACAGATTATAACAAAGGCGGGTCTTCTGGGCAAGCAGAGCCTACATGCAGTCTACATTTAATTTGAGATATTGGTGGAAAGGGAGTGTACTTTGTCTTAAAAAGTAGCCTAGTCTAACAGGCAAGCTATTAATAAAAATATTCAATAAAAAAGCGGTAGTCCTATATGTATGCAAACACGCGCCTAATCCTCCCCATAGACGTAGCTAATACAGAAGAGTGCAGAGCTACGAACTATCGAAATTGATTGATTTATTCTTAAAGCAGACGTTATTTTAATTTCGTAACGCATAAATTATTTCAGGTTTCTTATAACCAAATGTGTAATACCAATGTATTGAATATTTACACGCGAAAACACTTCGGTTTTGAATAGCCTATTATCACCAGACGTAAAGAAAAAGAAGAAATACATTGGTAACATCTCACGTCAGCCAGACATTACTTTTTTTATCAGGAAAACACAGAAATACACATAGGCCTACTGAATGAATTAGGCTACGATTTACAAATAGGCTACTCTGCAGGTATTTATCTTTCAAAACGAGCAGTGCACGTGGCTACAGCTTGAAAAATAATAATACATATCTTTGGACTGATTTTATAGGCTTGGGCCTATTCCTGAAAACATGCAACCACAGCTTGTTCATTCCCATATGCCTAGTTAATATTATGGTTGTCATACTATAACGTTATTATTCGATTAAATAATCAGTAGCCTAGACTACACATAATTTTCAGAAGGTTATTTGTAAGTAGGCTTCATTGGCCTTGGTCTACTAGTAACTTTCATTTAGCCTAATTCATGTAAACTTACAATGGCGTTTTTCGACTACAAAAACAATACGATTCTGTAATAACACAATCACAATAAAATAAGACATTGTTATTATTGAACAGGTTGTTATTTTTATTTTTGTTAGCCTATTATTAGGCTATTATTATCATTATTGTTATTATTATTAGCATGTTATTATTATTATTATTATTATTATTATTATTATTATTATTATTATTATTATTATTGTTATTGTTGTTGTTGTTATTGTTGTTGTTGTTGTTGTTGTTGTAAGACGTTCTTCGTTTTAGGTCATATTCTGCAAAGCTTCAGTTTCTGACAGGCTGTTTAAACTTGCAGACAGTTATTTCATTGTTTAAATAAACTGCTCGAACAATGCCATAAAACATAATCACGGCGTCGATTTGACATTTGTATTTATACCCTTTTGGTTTTATTAGTGCTGAGCATCTCTGGATAATTAGCAGATGATAGGCTACGACTGGGAGACGTCTTGTCTCTTTCCCCGGAGTGATTCATCGATAGTTAGTGTCATAGAACTTCACAGCATGACAGCAACAAGAGAACACTTCATCTGTCACTGCAAAATAGACAGAGGACGACTCATCCGGATAATTCAATCTTCGGTGTCTCTCAGGTCAGAGTAGCTTAATCGTCAACAGAAAAGCATTTTAGGTCCTGATTGATTTGATCGGCTTTTTTCATTAACGGGGAAGTGCACCACTGATGTAGGCTATAGGCTACTCTAATAAGTTCTCCCCAACAGACTTCAATTTTTGTAGTTAATTTAGGCCAAGAGTGAAAGTTAGGCTATCTAAATATTGAAGGAGAATGGTGTTTGAGTGTGTTTGAGTGTAGGCTAAAATAGCCTAGGCTACTTCTTGTTACCAACCTTGTTACCGACCTTAAAACAGAAAGTTGAAAGAATGGACACTATTTAACCTTAATTTGCATGAAGAGTCGACAAACAGATAGCCATCCCTGTCATTGTGCGTCATCATGTCTATAGCTTCAATGACCTATGTTTCACCCTACATTTTTAAGGTTAACTTTATAAGCCTTGCAAAATCTCTCTTGACTAGTTTATTGCTATAAAACAATAGCCTAACATATTTCGGCTAGAGGATGTCTATCCAAGCCAAGCCCACAAGGTCTTTAGGTTTTAATGCATAGCCTATACCCTCTGAACCCAATTGTACAACATCAGCACCTCTTGGGTTAATTCAATTGTCACCTCTGTTTTACTTTTGATCAGCGCACTACAGTGTATTCGACTTGAATCAATTATCGCGTGTTCAAAGCAGATCTTCGATCTTACCCCGCTGCGTGTTTGTGTTTCCATGCGCAGGACCCCTTCAGTTCTAAATGAAATCGTCCTAAATAAACTAATGACCATTGGTATTCATTTGCATGACATTGTCAATCTCCACGCAGAACACTCTTAAGCTTCCAAGGAACTGACAGATTTTACCTATGAAAACATATAAGAAATATACGTTTTTAAACTAGGATACTCACCACACTGAAGAATCGAAAATAGACGTTGCAATTTACTGCCATTGCGCTAGACATCATTGTGGTAGTAGTAATAATCATAATTTACAAATGTAATCCCACAAATTCACTCTTTCTAAAAACAGTCTCACAAAATACTTTATTTTTAAAACAAAAAGAGAAATTAGGCTACATTTGTTGATTGATAGGAGGCTACTTCGAATCTATTACTGCTATTCTGGAAGTATGATGTCATTTAGTGTAGACTAGACAATCCCCTCTTCTGGAAGCATGAACGATCACGAGAGAACTTGTGATGTTGTCCACTTAAAACAGTGAACCACACAACTATTCTAGGCGATACTCTTAAATTTGTGTCATGTTGTGGTGATCAAAGTATGTTTTTCTTGATTGATGGTACAGGCTAGCACCCCCATTGAGCTGATGTGTTTGCTCCAATCAAGACGAAGCGCCTCCTCTTAAATCGTCATGAGTGACTTCAGCCTTCCATTCCCAACTTTCCAAAGACCTGCTACGACATAACTGTTGGATACAGCTGCGAACCACCGATGGGAAACCATTTATAGGTCAGTACACATTCATCTTTAAGGTGTTTTCACCCTTTTTCTTCATTATACTGTTTGTGCACCGGCGGCGTAAAATATGTCTTTCACAGTGGCGTGAAGTACCAGCTGCGGAGAATCTAAATCATTTTGGGTATTGTTCTGTCACCGTTACGTTGCCTGAAGTTCTTATCTCTAGCGAGTCTTATCAAGCGGTTATCTACTTGTTCCAAAGACATATTACGTTTTTTCCCTATCTTTTACTATGCACTGCTTTTTGTAATTATAAAGTTTTACCAGACTAGGTTGTTACAAGTAGCCTAAAATTCGACTTTCTCGGTTATGCCATGTCTGAACCCGCAGATGTTTCTTTTAATTTGAGCTACTCAGGATGAAATATTTTTTACAAACCAATTGTTAGAGTTGACATACAATCTAACCGTGATGGTACTGCAATCATTAGTAGCCCAGACTAACTAAGCAAAACACGAATGTGCCTGCCATTTCTTTGTTAAAATGAAACTAAATCGCATGTGCTATGTAGACTGTATGAGATTAAACTGAGATCACTGCTTACCCATCGTTATGTGGTTATCTAAATAAGCATGGTAGCATTGCAGTCTATTCTGATAATCAAACCTTAATTGTGTCTGTGTTGTCGATAAAGCTCATGGGGAAATAGGCTACTGTTCTTTGCTGAGTTTGTTAATTGTACTTTCTCTTTGACGCAGGCTACAGCACCTTCTTCGTTCTTCAGTTTGTGAAACAGTCAAAGGATCCTGGATGGACCTGGGTCAAAACAGCTGGTCAATGGTCAAGCGTGAAGTCACCAGCAGCCCAGGGTCGCCGGCTGAACAGAGCTACCTACAGGGTGACAGGAGGGACCGCCACACCTCAGATGAGTTGAGGTCACCGGCGCCACTGCACACGCATCTTGACTCTGTGGGAACCCGACGCACAGAGGGCAGGTCTCTACACTCCTACGTTCACTTTGGACATCACAACACCGCCCTACCAAACTCAGAGGATATCACGCTGTTCACGGATTTGGACCAGGGCAACAAGCTCATCATCTCCGGCGGGGCGCACAAGAGTGGACTAATCGTGGACCCTAGCGACATGTATCAAACACTGGCAATCGCCGCGGCTCAAACTCAGGCAGGTTATGATTCGCCTACTGCCAGCTACATGCACTCCAACCCGAATTCACCCGTTTATGTGCCGACCTCCCGGGTCGGACCTATGATTCCGAGTCTCCCTTACTTACAAAACGGATCGTCTCAGCCAAGTCATCCGGTGAACAGTCATTCGGTATGGTCGCAGCCAACCCCCGAGAGCCCGTCGTACAGCACAGGGAGCCCTCATACCTCCAATCGTTTCCATTACTCTCCAAGCCCGCCAATGAACAATGGGACATCCAGGGACAGCAGCTATACAAGTCCTCTGAATGTCAACAGCAGAGATCAGTATAACCTTACCCGACCGATCAGTGGTTCCTATACCAGCCCCTACCCATCCTATGTGGCACCGCAGCTATCCCAGTTGTCCACTCCATGGCCTGGAGGACCATTTGAAAACTCCATGCTACATTCCTTACAAACAAGAGGCGCATCCTTATCTATCAGAGGACCTAATGGAGGTACGTCTTGACATTTTCGCCTAATTTTACAGATTTACTGACAGGCAATGTTCTCTTAAAACTAATAGCAGTCATTAGCCCAGACATAGGTAGGTTGCCATTCGATTGCATTTTACGCACACCATTCCCAAAGTTTCGCACAAAAAAAAATAATATATATACCTAACACACCAGACTCCCTATAGAGATTCAAAATGAGAATTAACTAAATTAATTATTTTATTAAGTAGCGTGTATAATAATATAACAGATAGGTAATTATTCCAACTTGAATAAGTGTTAGCCTCAGTGTAAGATATGAGGCCTACCATTTTGTAGCTGATGCGTTTGGTATTACACTCTTAAAACGAATGTGTTGTCCCTATCTGAACACAGAGATGTATTAAAAACGCAAGTTGTGTTGTTTTCAACGCATGTTGTGTTGTTTTCAACACATTCCTTTTAAAAGTGTAAAATTAAATGTTTAAATTTGTCCATGGATAACTGTTTATCAATGGCCTGAAACATGGCAGTGTTTCGAATAAGGACAGCTCATAAATCATTTAAGACCGATAAACTTGATATGTGTGATGGATTTTGGCTTGGTAGTTTATTAAATAAATTTCAACTATGGTCGCTTTGCAGATATACTGGATGACATGGTGGAGAGCCGGGAGTGTGTCAACTGCGGCTCCATATCCACACCGCTTTGGAGGCGCGACGGCACGGGTCACTTTCTCTGCAACGCATGTGGTCTGTACAGCAAAATGAATGGACTCAGCCGGCCATTAATTAAACCCCAAAAGCGCATGGTAAGCACCCGTTTTGCGAACTACTTAGCCACTCAATTTCCTGTCTATTTATTTAAAACAATAGGTAAAGGTTATCTCCTTGGATCTTCCTGGGCCTACTCCCACAATAAAGGTTATTTTTATTGGCTCAGGATGGGTTAGAATGGGCAGTCTACGGCACGTAGACAACGTATTTTGCTATTTTACAATGTTAAAAGTAAACTGGAGTTTGCCACAGCGGTCAGTGTAATGTCAACGGGAATCTCAAGGGAGCAAATGCATGTTAAAATGAGCAATGCGAGGCTCATGTGCAAAAATGACACAGTGTCCTGAAATGCGTTGTATGCATAAAAAAACCCATATAAATATGTATTTACACACGGGCCTACATGATTTAAACATTGGCTTCTACCTGTCATTGTCATCCCTTATTTACTGCCGTACGTCATCAGTAGCCTATAACACAACACCCGATCATTAGTTTAATCTTTTCCTGTACCTCTTGACTTACACAGTGTCATAGATATGTACATTCAAACATGGACTAGGGGTATTTTGAGTATTTTTTAGTATTTTTTAGTATTTCAGAGTATTATTTGCAATTTTATACACAGTCGTCATCCAGGCGGATCGGCCTCTCCTGTGCCAACTGCCAGACCAGCACCACCACTTTGTGGCGCAGGAACGCCGAGGGAGAGCCAGTGTGCAACGCTTGCGGACTTTACACGAAATTGCACGGGGTAATGATTTCACTTAATGCTCGGCTACACCTACCCATTATGTGCTGATCAATATAATAACAGAATATATAGGTCTAATATATATATAGGCCTATGTCTTGTACTATAGGCCTAGCATTTAGTAAATCAGTAAAATCATCCATTATTATTATTATTATTATTATTATTATTATTATATTGTGAGATTAAAGATGTGTTGTGATTAAATGTGTTTAAAGGTACCACGGCCACTTGCTATGAAGAAAGAGGGTATTCAGACGCGAAAACGAAAACCGAAAACGTTGAACAAATCCAAAGGATCCTCCGGTAAAGTGATTGTCTATTTATATTGGAGCATGCAATATGTTAATCTGTTGAAATTTAAAGATTGCATGAATAGCCTAAATGATCTAATTTTATACAATTTATCTATTTCCGACAGGAAGCAGCTCTGTTCCCATGACTCCGACCTCGTCCTCGTCTTCCAACTCTGAAGAGTGCACGAAGAACAGCTCACCGACAACGCAGGTGTCTTCGGTAAGTGTAATCCTACATGACTAATTTTGTTACAATTTAAGATGACGTAAAGGGGAAGTAAATTATTTTAATTTCTCTCCATTCTCCTTTCTATCCATGTTCACTTCTATAATGCATTTTTTTTCTGCTCATTTGCAAAGATCAGTTATTATATCTAGGCCTGTCTCAAACATCCTTTAAAGTTATGTTTGTTTTTTATGACCCCTTAATCAATGATGACGACCTTCATAGCAGCATTTTATTTCTATTTCTAAACACATGTTACTCTTTGAATATACAAATGTATTGTAACTCCAGTGTCAAATATTAGCTGCTAAGAAAACATTTCAAATATATGACAAAGTAGGCTATATCAAACATTTTTGATAAACAAATAAGCTTCATACCTAGCCAAACCTTGTTGTCTCTTTTATGAATAGTAGGCTATAATCTCCAGTAAGTATGTCACAGTACAAATCACATGTCTATAATTTGTATTAGGCTTACTGACTTTTTACATTTCTTATCAATGTCAGTATATTATCTTGCATTCAAACATAACTTTATACTGACAGTGCATTGAAAGTGCTCTTATCTAGGCTTCTGTACAGCTTAAGAAAGTCAATGACAATTTCAATATGGAGTCTAATGCAGATAGAAGAGATGTTTTTGTTTATTTTTTTCCAAGGGCAAGGTGAATTCAACAAATTCAACAACATTATGCACACTTTTTAAAAAACAAAGAACTGTGACCCTGCTAACTATGACCCTGCCTACTCTTGTTGGTTACAGGTGAACCCCTCTGCCATGGCTGCTCAAGCAGAGGTGGTCAGCTCGACCGACTCCGTAGTGAAGTACCCTGGACAGGAGGGGCTGTATACCAGTGTGGGACTCACATCCTCAGCCGACGTGACTGCCTCCGTCCGAGGAGAGACCTGGTGCCCGATGGCCTTGGCTTGATAGTGGGTCGTCTGGAGTGGGGTCTCCATTTTGGCCTTCCTCTCCCTGGGACATAACGCTGGTGTTCCTTTCAAAGTGGCGATGGAATGGGAATTATTTCACTTCTGGCTGATTGCCGTAAACTTGTTCTCCAGTTCTGGAGAGTTTCATGGATGCTGCTGACATGCCAACAGCTTTTATTTTTACATTCTCCATGTGTTGACTGCATTCTTTCCTGGAATATTTGGATCGGATATTTTTCGGAATCTGGCTGTGCCATTGCAAAGGAACACTCATGATGAGGCAACACAACACTGCTTTTGCATTTGGTACTCTCTGGAGACAGTGCACAAGGGGCATCACTCTGGAGAGTTAGTGGATGAAATGTTAATTTTAAAGAAAGTTAAATATATATAAATATATACATATATAAGGGTATGGATGTGGATTTCCCCTCGCTGAAGATAACATTGTTGATTGGACTGGAGAGCATTTTTAGTAAATGCACAACCCGTACAAAAATACAGAAACGCTTGATTTTGTTGCAACTGGAATCGAAGATGAAGACATCCAAGACATCCCCTTTTGATTGAATGAAATATTTATAAAATGCTGTTGAAATATGCCTATCTTTGTCAATAAAGGGAATGACAAATAGAATAGGATGAAATGTTTATTCTTACAAATATCTTTATTTTGAAACATGGTCTAACCTTTTGGATCTAGTTTTCATGGTGTATTTTTGTCTTTGATTACATATCTGCACGTGTTGCCTGATGAAGCTCTTATGGAATGGGACTGAAATTTTGTTGGTTTAAACAGGGTAACAAAGATCAAGACAGCCACTCTCTCTGTTGTCTGCTTTTAGTTTGATTATTTACTCTTCTTGAGCAATGTTAAATCAGATCCTGCCGATTTAACACTTGATTGGCAAAAAAGAACATTTCAAATCAAATGGTACTATTTTATATACTTTTATTTTAATAGATCGTAGCATGTTTTAAAAGACAACAATCACAAAAGGGTGAAAAAGAGGTGAAATTGCATCCACGTAAACACTCAGAACAAACGGCACTCAGGACAATCTGATAACTGACGTCTTTTTTGTTACGGCACAGAAGTTTAACAGTATTTTACTGCAATGCTTCTGGATTTAACAGAGACAGAACTACCTAGAGCAAAACATTAACATGTAAAAATACCAGGCATCGTTTGGTCAATATCCTTGTGTGGGATCCATCTGTAAAAGAGATACATGATGATGATGAGAAACACTATTGCACCCTTGGTGGCTGTGCAAAAAGGCTTAACCCACTAATATTACACTGGATGAAGACATAGATCCAACTTGGTCAGTTTGAGCCTAATGTTATGGATTCATGGATTATATTGATGCTTATAGCCTCAAATCAGTGTCGGTCTGACCATGCAATAAATCAGAAGATATTACACGCGAGCGCATTACAATTTAAAGCAACAAGCAGGATCAGTCAAAAGTCTCCAATGCTCATGACATGTATGATGTATGGGCTGTCCAATCATTAATCTCCCCATGTATTTCATTTGGCCCCAAAGTGAAGTCCAGAGAGTGTAATGTGAGCATGCTCCGTGGACCACTGTCGGGCCAGACAAATTCCAATCCAGTGCGTGGAGTAAACAGTCCAGGGGAATCAGTTTGAGTTTGTAGGTCACCTAGAACATTGTGTAACCAACACAAGCAGCTTCCATGGTCATGCCTTTTTTCCCTGTTAAGTAGGGTCCTCTGGTATTCTGGACTTATTTATTTGTTGTGTTTAGTAGAATTTTTTTTTTTGATGTGTTTCATTTGGTTTGATGTTATTTGTATGTCAAGGATTGTTTCTTTGGATTTAATTTCCATTCTTTCATATTTAAATCTGTTGTCATGAATGTTCAACCTAAGACATTAATTTGAGATTAAAATGTTTTCTCCCGTCTTAAAGAATCATGTTCAAGTGTGTACACATTTGTGTGTGTGTGAATTTTTTTTAAGCATAAGTAAGGCCCTATGGAGTTCTGACATACAGCTTTATATATATATATATATATATA
The DNA here is from genome assembly GCF_046254945.1 of Alosa pseudoharengus. Lineage (NCBI taxonomy): Eukaryota > Metazoa > Chordata > Actinopteri > Clupeiformes > Clupeidae > Alosa > Alosa pseudoharengus. The sequence continues at coordinate 6,730,948 of NW_027468663.1, forward strand.
TATATATATATATATATATATATACAAACAGTATGCCTTCAGAACTTTAAAATGTTGTAAGACATTGCTGTCTATTTCAGTATATAAATATATTTTATGACAAAATGGCATTGCATTAGCCAAAATTCCTTGATAACATCCTGTTAATGTTGTGCTTGATCTGTGTCAGTAGCATCATTAAATCACTCTCCACGTGGGTGTGATTCAGATCTGTTGTGTGTTATTATTGTGTGGTATCACACAGTTTGGAGGCTTGCTGTTCAGAATGAGTTAGCGCTGGAGCTGTAGTCTCTTCTCATTTTAACAAGCTTTTGTTTATGTTTCATAGTCCATGGTTACGCTTTCAACATAAGGAAATGTTGCTACCTCCAGTAACAATTATGGTCTGTCTTTGCCCCCCCCCATGCTCAGTTTTTGCATGTGTCCATTTCCATATTTACAATAGGCCTGGCAAACAGCCTGCATTCTCAACATAATCTATTTCTTCCTTATGTCCTCCATATCAGTAGTCAACTGTTGACTACACACATCATTTCATTGTGTTTCTGTGTGCAGAACCGAACCAAAACCTAGCTGATTCAAGACACCCTTCACAATACAACCCAGTGAGCGTATGGTAGGAGGGGTACATGTTTATTATGAATATTATGAAACATTCACATGCAAAGATTCACATTCATAGTTGATGAGAACAGATGAAACAGGTGTGGTGTTGTAAGGACATAGTGAGGTATTAAAATGTTTTTAAGTGCCTTATCATTATGCAGGAAATGAACGGCTGATATTCCTTAAAGAGGACACTTTCTGATATTTTATGATTACCTCCTATGGCGTAACAATATGTTTGGTAAACCCATGGATTGTTGTTGAATGGTTTGTTTTGCAGACCTCCTGATAAGGGTCTGAAAGGGTTTTGATAACAGCTGTTGGAAGCTGGATGACGAAAGGCTAAAGATTACTGATTTTTGTCCATCAGCCATGTCACTGCTTGGACTTTGAACACCATTTAGCTTTAGCACAATGGATCGGGGTGGGGGCGGTGGGTTGCACTGGTGCCATATAATAAGCTTCTATATTTTACTGTTTTCAGGAAAAGGGATCTCATTTCTGTAAGGGCACCAGCAAGTATAGAATGAATTTGAATGAATATGAGTATGCCACACATAATAGCCTAACTTAATAACAGTGATTTTAGCTCAAATATTTCTCTTTTTCTGTTTTCTTCCCACATTAGTAATGTCCCTCTTGTGTGATGTTAAAATGTTAAAAGCATGTGAATCCCCTTGCTGCCCTGACGTTAGCCAGGCTATTGCTGCCCAATGAAAACACGTATTTTAGGAATAAAAAATAAGATGTCCCCTCTGTCCCTGAACTCTGCAGCCAGTTCTGGTATTTGGTCTTATTAGCTCGTGTGAATGTGGGGTAGCCTCATGACGCATTAGGTTTTACTATGTTGTCCAATGCAAAAAAGAAAAAATATGTGTGTGATAGTGACTATCAACTGAATAGTTTTGTTGAAAGTGAACAGTAAGTTGGAGAGGCAGGGAGCGTATTTATTTCTGGCGAATATCTCGTGAAGTTGCTGCATCGGCTCTACTGTTTGCCAAGAATGCTCCCCAAAATATTCCAGTGAACTACGGCTGCACCCTGACACTGGAGCGTGGTACCAGCCACAACACAAACTAGAGGCCGGGAGCTGGGGGTGGGGGGGTGAGTAATGGGCTTGGCAGGGCCTCACAAACCCCACTAAAGCTTTAATAATGTCACATTGCATTCCAGATACCCTCCTCTCTTGTGTCGTGCTCCGCGGATGATGAAGATTTATCTGCAGGCATTAGGTTATCAGTGTGCGGGTTGTGACATATTACCGGCGGCTTTATTGGTGTTAGGATCCGTGGAAGATGCTGGCAGGATGGGCCATTTTTAAAGGCTGTAGTGGAATACTCCTGGGCAGTATTGGTGTGGCTATACTCGTTGTGAGAGAGCTTCCAAAGCAAAAATATGTGTTGTGAGTGGTTTAGTACCTATAAACTTGGTCTGAAACACTTTTATGTTTAGTGCAATGACCTCACTCACTCCCTTTCTCTTTCTCTCTCTCCCTTTCTCTTTCCCTCTCTCTCTCTCTCTGTGCCATTTATGGAGGGTGCTTTGATTGATGTTTGCTGTTCACATATCCCTGATAGGAAGTGAAATGGCATTATTCAAATATAAGCTAACAGTTTCAACTATACTACTAAATTGTATTATGTATTGATATAATAAATGTTTTAGAAATTGTGCCAATGTTCAAGTGCAAACTATCAAAGCACAGTTTTTACTTTGAGGATTGTGCCATCTCTCCTCCCAAAGTATTCTTCTGATATTTGCCTGTCCTAATCCAGAGGCAAATACCTGACAGAAACAATGACTATCCTAATTAGACTGCAGTAAGGAGCTCATATATCATTTGATAGATGATGTGTACAACAGCCTTTCAAACTACTTACAGCCTGCCTGGCAGCTCAGGATGAGGGAGCGCCTACGCGGGTACACTCCGACTGTTTCTGCTTCTGCTCCTTCTTTTTAGGTGTTGGGTAATGAAACTCAACACACATTTATGGGCAAGCGTGCACAAAGCTACAAGTAAGCAACTGAAACAAATTACAAACCATTCTTTAAATATTTAAATTCAGACCAGTGAAAACTAAATTAAGCACAAATATTTATCGTCTTGAAAATGTATGATTGGCAGTATCCATGGAGCCAAAGGAGAGTGTTTACTAACACAATATGGGCCAGGTTCACACAGGTTGGCATGAGGAGCTCCACACAAGTGACCAACAAGAAGAATACTTTTAGTCAGGCAATGTAATACGGCCACTAAAAATACATTATCATTGGTAGAACAAAACTTAAAAGCTATCAGGTCATGCTGTGTTGATGTGATATTACACTTGAAATTATTCAGGCATGAAATGAATCAACATATGGTTCAAGTCCAATACAGAGAGGAGAACATGTCGTCATGGCAGCCAAAGAGGCACCTGACAACAACAAAATATTTGACAAACCTTGATGTGCACGTGTGCCCCGCCATTTCTGCCCTGGGTGGTGTTTCTTATACTGAAATCACCAATGAGTCACCATGCCTACTAAAGGACCGGGTTTTCATGCCTGTGGGTTCTCCCCCCTCGGCCTTCGTATATGCACATTCTCACGTAGTACGTCTGCTTCTTACCCAGGATTACCTATGCGGCTTGGTTACTGTGAGTAGTGTGCTCTATAAATACGCCGAGGCCCGCTGTGTTTGTGGCATGTGTTGGGCTGATAACAAAGGCAGAGGTGCCCTGACTCTGACAGCTCTGTTTGGACAGTGAGTAAGAGGGTCAGTGTCACCCCCTCCGTCTGCGGCGGCTGAGAGGGCAGGCCGACGGGTAGGTGGGCGGGCGGATGGACGAACGGGCAGGCTGGGAGTTGAAAGTCCATGAGCCTGTGCCAGTGTAAACACGCCCTGCTCGCGGAGGCTCTGGCGAGGGCCCTGGGGTTGTTTGAGCTGTAGCGGCCAGCACGCGTGCGCTCTCTGGGGCTCGGCAAGGCTCGCCGTGGTGCCTGGGGAGACAGATAGGGGGTCCCGGGCTCCGGATGAGATGACATCTCTGAGTCAGCTTTCAGTTGTTTCCTAGAAGGATTCTGCCTCATATCACAGAGTTTAAGCAAACACACACACACACACACACACACACACACACACAAACACTCTGGAGCTGATTCCACTCTTCCACTCTTCACAGAAGAATGCCTGAATGGGAGAAAACTATATAAATTCTACAACTTCAAACATCTTCAAAGGAAAATGAAAATGGCCCTAACACACACACTAAATTATGAAAATAGCCATTTACTTCACATGATATAGATTATGACAAGCTCACAGTGCAGACATGCTAAAGCTATGAGGATACAGTTCTCTTGGGGAATGTCTTCCACAGAAGAACAGAAAGTAGTTAGTCTGTAGTCTCCCTTTATCTCTCAACGCCAGCAAAGTATTTGCATGGGACTCGCGCCTCTTTTGAGCTACAGTAACATGTTACACTATGAAGAATGCTGTGTAAAAGTGCTTAATGGGAAACATTCTTCCAGCATGAGCACTGTACATCTGATGCACCGGTAATATACTTCAGGAATTCCGAATGAATTTCTGTGTAATGTGTGCATGTAATCCCAGGTAAAAAAAAAACTATTAAAAGTGTACTTTTTGAAAGTGTACTAAGTACCGTGTGTACTTTTTTCGTCAAATCCAAGTGTAATTAAGTGTATTGAATTATGTATTAAGTTCAACTTAATACCAACTTGACTATACTTTGAGTGTAATTAGTGTGCTAAAATGGAACAACTTTTTTCAAACTTTAAGTGTTCTTAAGTACATTATACAAAAAGATATTTTATGAGCATTCGAAACAGTCGCAGTACAATTTTGTAACATCCCAAGTGTATTGGAAATGTACTTAAAAGGCATTACAGTATAACTAATAATAGTGTAGTAGTGTATTTTGAATACACTCTTATCATCCTCATTTCTGTTCATTTGGCATGCTTCTGCAATATTTTAAATTAACTTCAAATGTACTTCCTGACTACAATAAGTGCCATGAAAGTGTGCAGTTATGTTAATAAAAGTATAGTCTTAAGATACTTTAAGCATTATAAAGGCATACAATTTAAGTATAATATTAGTGTGATTTAAAATTGTACTATTAGTACTCTCCTACCTATTCTGTTACATGACAAATTACACTTTGATTATGAGAAAAACATTTTATTGACATGAATGAAAACAAAACATAATATTCATCCATAACAAAAGTAAAACATTTTTCTGAAAGTTATGGATCTCTTGAGCATATCTTTTCAAGTTGGATGTGGTAACGCGATAAAACATGCATTTGGGCGTATTATATTATTTCACATGCATAGATTTTTCGAGTGGCTGTTTGGAGCGCTGGTCAGATTCCTCCTCGCTCGCAGCATTTTCTTCCATGCTTGGGGAGCAGTTTCCTCTGAGTGCGCACGCGCAGAGAGAATTTGTGCGCACACATTTAATATCTACGTGTGTGAAATAATATATAATATAATACACCCGAATGCATGTTTCATCGCGCAAGTGCTTTTTGCCACTATTGTGTCGCGATACTCTACAGCCTCATTGGTAGACCATCAATTCAAAATGCAGATTTCATGAAAAACAAAAGTTGTTTACCCTCCTAGGTGAGAGAATTTGCCCTCTAAGCTTGAAGTTGTTTACTGGACACCCAGCCTACAAGCCAACAACTTAACAGTCTAACATGGCTAAATTTGTAATGCATGATCATTTATTGCTTATTTGTTTGCAAAGTCTTCTGGCCCAGAAAGAAAACCATGGTGGTTACGGATCATGGCTGAGGAGGAAAGGTACAGCTGGTAGAGTTGTGCAGTGAGTGAACTTCCCTCCCAATACTGAGATGTGGTGGCAAAGGCTGTGGTAGCTAGCTTCCTTACTAGCACACCATCTTCCAGTCCAAGATGCATAAAGTTTTCGGTGGCAACCCGGGGCTGGACAGCAGTCAAATGCATTGACCTTGGTATTAAAGAATTTGTCTCTGTTGTCTGTGAACAGAAAGAAGATGGACAACATTTTACAAGATAAACAATATTTTACACAGAAATCCATTGGCAATTATGAGATTAATACAGATTATCTGTACCTATTTGCCATTTGCTTTTTATGGGTCAAATTGGTATTGACACCATCTGTTTGCCATCCTGGTATGGGTATACCTGGCCAGGTAGTCTTTCCTTAAAGCGTTGTGCACCTTGGCACCGATATCAGTGCAACCACCCTGTTTTCTGCATTTGATTACCTTAGATTCCTTTGTTTCCAATACAACCGTATTATCGTTTTCGGGTCAAATGGCATTTTAAATGGGAGTCGTAGGGGCACTAGCCAATTATTTTGATGCATGAATCAAAATCATCAAATAGTTCTGCCCCTACGACTCCCATTCAAAATGGCATTTGACCCAGAAACAACAATACAGTCAAGCTTAATGGTGGCGCTTCTGACTTAATTATGCTTTCAAACGAAAGTTTGACTCAGGTACATTCACAAAAAGACCCTAGGTTGCATTTTGGCTTGAGTTATGCTTTAAGAGTAATGGGACAAGGTCCTGAATGAAGAATATTTACCTTTACTGCTGATTATTTGAGGCGTTCAGACATCTCGGTTTCAAAACTGTCCAGGAACACCTGTAAAAGCATAGTTAGGCTACAGATTAAAACTAGGTAAATTACAAACACTACCATGAAATTAACTTGAATGCTCTGTCAAACACAAATAATTAAAAAAAATCTAAATCTATCGCATAAACCAAGGCATAATATCAATCATGTAGCCTAAGCTTCATAGCACTAACTTAGAACACCAGGTTTAATTCCCCCTCTAATATCAATGGTGGAAAAAAACGTTCTACTTCATAAAATGCATGCAATTTGTCCTGTAGACTCATTTTAAAAGATGTCTCCACGATTAAAGAAAAAACAGCTACAATGTAATTAGCATGCCTAATGAATGTGAAGTGTGACTAGCCTAGCCTGTGAAGTGTGACTATCCTCCTTTCTGTGAGGTAGCCTACACCACACATAATATTAAAGAACATTGGTGAACTTTAGGCAAACGTTGCTTAATAAAGAACACACTTTCTTCCATCATAGTTTGTCTAACGTTAGTGCTAGCCAACGCTTGTCAATAATCCCACAAACACAAAGCAGGCTAATGTAGTTTTCTTCTTGATAGGGATCTGGGTCGACGTGTATGACGTTAACGTTAGCTAAATTAGCTAACGTGATCTGGCATTGCTAGCTTGTACTAGCAAGGATAAAAACAAACTCTTGAAAGATTGCTAAGCCATCAATTTAACTTCTCCAAAGACTACCGAAGGTCATAAAGAGTAAGCTACATCAGAATCATTTAACAATATGCTTTGGGACTCACCTGATAACAAATAACTTGGCACTTTAGATCCAACTGGCTTCAGCCCTTGTTATCTCATATGACGAGTCCTTCTGGCTCTGTAGGACCAACGTCTCTGGCATGACTAGAATTTATGGTATCTTTAATTTGGACAAACCTGTAACCTTATACGGACCGTAAACGTATGCATTTTCTGGTCTCTACAGTCCATCTGTCTTGCAAATAAAGTTACAAGCATAGACTGTATAAAATAACGTTAATGTTTGCTCACACCACGTTTTGCTTGAAAGCTGCACAGATCCGCCCACTCCATTTCAAATTCAAACAACCATGTTATTGGTCAACTGGACTGCCTATACATTTAACTGTGTTGCCTATACATTTAACAAAATGCCACATTCATCCTCTCACAACCTCTACTACATCACAAACGTATAGGCTACTACCTTGCTAAGACACAAAATCAACAAAAGAAAAAATATTATTTGATGACCAAAACTGATCAGTGTGTCTAGGCTAGGTTATTGCACATTGCCATCCATGCGGCTGACGTATCAGGCCTAAAAGCTACACACATTAGTATTTTATTAAAGGTGAGATGACTATGAAACTATACAAACAATGTATTAGGCCTACCAAAAAAATATACTTTCCATAAGTACACTATATTACAACTCTAAGTATTAGCAATTGAATACACTTAAACTAAATAAACTTCTTTACCATTTAAAATACACTAACAACAAAGTACACTTTTAAAAAGTACATTACCAAAACACTTTGAATATTGCACAATAAGTATATTTAATTTTAGTACACTGAAGTTGAACTTAATAACATCTACTTTGAAGTATACTTTCTAAAAGTACACATTAAACATACTTTACATAAAGTACAAAAAGTGTAAGCATACTTGCTTTATACTTCATGTACTTTAATCATATTTCTAACACACTAAAGTATACTACTTTTTTACCTGGGATGTGAAAGAGCACTGAGACCAACTGAATGGTTTAGTTGAGGTTAGTTAAGTTGCGGTTATCAAAAGCAAAAAAAAAATATTTTGTGAATGCAGGAAAAAAACACCATATTGTTTTCCCACACTTTGCCTCACTTATCATCCTTTCTCTGGGAAGAGTTATCTTCTTGTGGACTCCCTCTTGGTGGGACCTCCTCAAGTACCAGGTCACGGTCATACAAGGACTCCTCTCCTGGCCTGTTTGATCCAGTACCACACACACACACACACCGTGAGGCAGAGAGGGGGGGTAGACATCTCAGTCTCGGAGGTGGAACAGTGGAGCCAAGGTTGGGGTTATTGTTTTTGTGTGCGGCTCAGTGTTGTCACAGAGTGAGAAATGGGAGGAAGCTGTGTTGGTGGGGTGGGGAGGGGATGTGTGTGTGTGTGTGTGTGTGTGTGTGTGTGTGGGGGGGGGGGGGGTCAGAAGTGCTGTAGGTGGAAATGAAGGAAGGGCAAGAGCACAGGTCTTCATTCAGAGAGAGAAAGGAAAGAGGAGGCATCTGTCACCACTGACAACCAAGGGCCTGAAGAAGCCGGTGTGCGAGTCTCTCTCCAGTTCGCCACAATCCCTCACTTGGAACGCTTAAGATAAGAGGCGCCGCTTAGCGTTTAGCTTTCACCTGCTGAAACATGCTGTGGGGTTCTGTTAGAAATGCGTTTCCCTTGTTTGATCACAAACCTGAGCAGTGTGCTACGCTACCACTGAGCTCTTCATCAGAAGCTTGATAGCACCGTTGAGGACACTGCACGAGTGGTGACTTCACTTGTAGAATTGGGTAATCATCAGGATTCTTATAAGACAGTTTCCCTATTCAGCAGGGCTGTAGTCACCATAGACATTGAGGGGGACGTGTCCCCCCCATTATTCAAATATGACCAAAATGTCCCCCCCAATATACGGACATAGCAAAAGAAAGAAAGAAAAAAGCGCTATAGGCCTACAGGAAACCAACACGCACCGCCATCTGAAATGTAATCAAACGAGAATAACGCACAAATTAGTGGCCTAGTGATGGTTCCAGAGTAGCCTAGACCCCTGAGTGGTTTGTCCTGGTGGTTTTCTGTTTTTCGTTAGTGGCGTGCGCTATCAAAAGCTTCCATTTACTGCACCCTACTGCGGTGAGGTAGGGCTGTCAACAATATCGCAAAAGCTACCGGTACAATTTTAACAAAACTTGTTGGAAAGGTGTAGCACAGGCTAAGGAAATCCCATACATTTTTGGAGCCGATCAGACTCAAATTTTCCATATTGTAGCCTATTCTCACAATGATAGCGAAAGTGAAACATTTTATTTTTAAATGATGAATTCGTGCAAGCCTGTGTCATTCATTTCTTTCACATGTCGTTCAACATAAATAGGCTAATGCATTCATATGCTAGTAGTAAATAATGCCAGAAATTGCCGTTTATAGGCCTCTTAGAAATGGTTGTTGCATCTTGCATATGTTAAAATTGTGTGATTAGCCGCCAGCATAATAAAATCTAAATTAAAAGACAAAATCTTATTAGGCTATAGGTCCAAACCTATGAGTCTAAGCCTTAGTTAAAAAAATCTTCAGGTGTAAGTAATAAGTCAAAGAACCACATTCTGCGTAATATGGAGTAATATCTTTTAAAGTATACATTTTGAAGACAAATGGAGTCATACCACAGGTCCAGGGATGGATTACTGGATTACTAAATGGGTTTACTGGGCCCAAGAGCTCAGGGGGCCCTGAAGCCCAAGCATCTGTGTGAAGTTGGTTCTTCTCCATCCTTCTCTTTTCACAAAACTCCCCAGAAGTCATCATTTAAAGGGTCATTAAAAAAAAAATCTTCCATGGAAGAATGCCTCAGGACCCCTCTATCTGGAGGAGGGGGGGGGGGGGCATCTGTGCCCAGGGGTTCATAATCCATCCATGCCAATTGACTGACTTAACTAACAACTTGTTTGTGATTTTTAATAATATTTTTTGCATGGTAGGAAATGTATTGAAATTCTGTTTGGGGGTCTCTCAGACCCCACCACAGATTTAGCCCCCCCCCCCCCAATGTTGACATCATGACTACGGCCTTGCTATTCAGGGTAAAAAAAAGTGCCTGAATGAATGTATTTTACTACATTCCACTAGAGCTGTCTACATGGGAAAGGTTACATTGCATAACTAAATAACAAGCCAAATAAGACAGATAAGGAGCCCTCGGTTATGGTTCGCAAGCATGCTGCGCAATCTTGGCCAGAGATAAAGACATGTGTGTAGCTTTGTGCTGGAGATGTGTGAAAGTCCAGTGTGAGCAGGGCAAGAGAGATGGCCAGATTAGCAGTTACCTTTGCTTGGGAGAGATAGGCCACGTTCAGCAGTGTTTGCTTCCTTAGCACTGGTAGGCACTTCACAATTCTATCTGCTCAAGCCTCTTGTTGACCAAACCCTGAGTCAACGCAGAGGGAGCAGGTATACCTGCTCGGGAATGCTTTGTGAACCGACGCATACTCCTGGACAGCAGCGAAAGAGAATTATATGGAAATATGGACACATAAACTTTGGCAGTTGTGGCATGTGGTTTGCATACCCAATAAAGTCAACTCAGTTCACAGCAACAACTGGCTGAGAGGCTAAAATTAGTCCTGTGTTCAAAAACAGCATCCCATTGTGTGCCTACATGTTTACGATTTGATAGTCCATATGTCGAATTTCAAGTAGTTTGATTTCAGGGATTGTGTCACAACATTTTTGAAATGATACCCAATGTTGTGGGACTTTGCATTGCTTGTTGTATTGAAATTGTGATTTATTGCAGTCAGTCTGCCTGTACTGAGGAAGGAAAAAGGAAGTAATTCTTTCTCATTCTATCTTACAGACAAAAACAAGCTATTTTAGCAAGCACACATACCAAAATAATACCCTGAGACGAGACAAAGAGAACCTAGACCTGCATTATTTGTCCAGCAAAGAAATGCATTCACCTCCGAGTGTTTCAAGCAAGCAGTCTCATTAGCCGAAAACAGAGAGAGGTGAGTTCTTTAAGAGAGACATATCCCCCTGCCTCAGCCGACCCCCCCCCCCCAACCCCACCACCACCTCACTTTTTAAAAGACCGAGCTGTGAATCACGTCACTAAATCATGTAACTAACTCATTTAAGTATTTTCCCTGAAGCTCCAGACATAATCCAAGTTTTGGAAGGGTTCACAGCAAGGTCACTGCTATCTTTCCTCTCCCACTAGCTCAACAGTCAGCTCTCGTCCAAGGAGTCTTGAGCTAAGTTCAACACATTGGTCTATGGGAAACTGTGCTTGTCGCCAAATGCAATACTTCCCGGCGTATTTCTGTCAGAGCTCTGGCCTTTTAAAAACAACACAATCACTGAACTCATTGGAGCCCCATTTGAATCAATTGCCTATGTGTCAACAAACAACATGCTAATCATTCTTTAAGTGGAAGCATTTTTTTGTACTTTGTACATTTGGGTGTATTTTCAATGTGCAGTAAATAAGTTTGGGCAAGTCAGGACACAGACTTTTATGCAGTGTACATACTTTCCATATCTATATGTATTTCTGATATTGGTGGTCAAGAAATCTGGGATTCATTCCAAAAGCAACAGAGAAATTAAGGATACCCTTCAACACTATACATTGCATGAACATCAACACCAATTATATCATCTTCATACTCTATTTTGGTTTGCTCCGGCAACAGTCCAAGTTTGTACTAAGCGTGACTTTTCTCCCACTCTTGTTTTCACCGTGGTCCCTTCTACCGTGGTGTCTCTGCGTGGCACCTTATCACCTTATCAGCAGGGTGGCCAGCGTGCTGTATGGATGAGTGGAAGTTAGAGCGAGTGGAACCGACCCCGTGCTGATATCAGCCATTGAGCAGCAGCAGCGGGCGGCTTACATGCTGTAATCATGACAGGGTCCACTGCAGTAGGAGTAGAGCTCTAGTGACAGGAACCACAGACTCATCTGACCACCACAGTGGTCATCTGGCCCACACATGACCCTAACGTGGCTCAGTTTGCACGCCAGGTCAGGAGCGCATGTTTGTGTGTGTGTGTGTATGAGGGAGTGTGTGTGAGGGAGTGTGTGAGAGTGTACGCGTGTGTATGTGTATGTCTGTGAGTTTGTGTGTGTGTGTGTGTGTGTGTGTGTGTGTAAGACATGAGTGTGAGATGTGAGTGATTTGTAAATGACCTCAGTACACATGAAATTGATTATTATTAGGTTATAGTTTATTACTCACACAGAAGTGTTTTGGTCCTTAATATTTACACAGTCAGTCCCCTCTTTGAAAAGAGGTTTGGTATGCTGAAATATGAACTTGTCTAATGAGGCTGCTTTTATAATCCAATCAGATTGTTTTAATATCTATCTACAACCCCACAAGTTGGGATGCTGTGTAAAATGTAAATAAAAGCAGAATGTGATAATCTGAAAATCTCACATACCCATATTTAGCTCTTAAAATGACGCAGACAACATATCAAACGTTGAAAATGACATATATTCTATTTCATGGAAATACATACGTTCATTTTGAATTTGATACCAGCAACAAGTTTCAAAAAAAGTTTGGACAGGGCCAAGAAAATGCTGGAAAATGTGTGGCCTAATGATAAAGAAAACCAGATGAGGAATATTTTACAATTAATTAGGGTAACTGCCAACATGATTGGGTGTGAAAAAGAACATCCTAGAAAGGCAGAGTCTCTTAGAAGTAAATATGCAGAGGTATTCATCACTCTGTGTAAACCTATGTGGAAAAATTTTGAAACAGTATAATTATAATGCTTTAACATGACATTGTGGGGGAGTTTATCATCCATGGTACATAAAACATCAAAATATACAGAGAACCCAGAGAAATTTGCCAAAATGTTGCAAACAAGGGGCAGATCTGAAAAATAATATTGGATGGCTGTGGTCTTTTGGACCTCAGATGATATTACATTAAAACCAGACCTGTAACTGTAATGAAAATCATTGTATGGGCACAGGTAAACCTCTGATAACCATTGTCTCTGAGCATAGTTTGATACTCATTTTACAAATGCTAGTGTCTCATCTGGGCCTGAGCTGGTTTAAAATGGACTGAGGTAAAGTGGAAAAAGGTCTTGTGCTGAGATCAATCAACATTTTCCATTCTTTTTGGAAATTATGAACTCCTCTGGGCTAAATAGGAGAGGGCCTATCCAACTATCCAACTTATTATAATGCTCAGTTCAAAATCCAGCATCTATGATGGTGTGGAGGTGCATCAGTGCCTACAGCATGGGCATCTTGCATATCTGGCAAGGCATAATTAATTCTGAATGATGTATACAGGTACAACATATACTGTGATCCAGACAATGTATTTTCAGGGAAGACCTTGAATATTTCAGGAAAACAAATGGCAAAATGAATTCTGCACATATTTAAACACAGGAGGAATCCAGGTGCATTCCAGACCTGTCAAATTAGGTGCATTATGGAATGAAAAACATGACTTAGAATACCCCATACTTTTGAGCAACTGAAATCCTATATCGGGCAGAAATGGGACAACATTTCATTCTCAAAACTCTAGCAACTAGTCTCCTCACCTCCAAAACATTTACAGAATGTTGTTAAATGAAGAGGTGAAGCAGCACAGTGGTAAACATATCCCCGTCCCAACTTTTTTTGAAACATGTTGCTAGCATCAAATATCATATATCAGCATTTGATATGTTGTCTACAGTATGTCCTTTTTGCAGCTAGATATGGGTTTACAAGAGTTGTATGTTATCACATTATGTTTTTTTGGCATTTTACACAACTTATAACTTTTTCTGATTTGGGGTTGTATCTATCTACTATCTATCTATCTATCATAAAAATTATTCAAATTAATTATGGCAAATATTAATTTAATGTTGATTTTCTCTTGATCAATATGTTCGTTCTGACTGAAAATGACACTGCCACATGGCTAAAGGTTGTAAGACAAAAATCATATTTTTAAAAATGTTTATGAAAAATGGCATGTCCAAAATAATTTATACCCTTTTTAAAAAAATCAGTGGAAACATCTTTATTTGCATTCATAGCTCTCAAAATGGTTCTTATAATACCTACAAAGCCTCTCCATGTCTCCACAATGATTCTAGACTGCAACTTTTTAGCAGTAATCCGAGTTTTAAGGCAAGAACGATTCTTTGTCATCACCTTGGCTTTGTGCTCACTTTTTTGACAGATTGAGGTCTAGACTCTGGCTGAGCCACTCTAAAATGTTGATATTGTTCTCTGCTAACCATTTCTTGCCTTGTTTAGCTCTATATTTTGGATCATTGTGTGGTTTAACGGTCAAATGCCATCTATTGGGGTAGGTCTCTCAGCACACTGCCTGATCTTTCCCCCCGGAATCTTAATGTAGCTCCTTGTTTTAGTGTTACCGTTTACTTTGAGAAGGCAACCGTGGCTAACCCTAAAACTGACGCTGCTGTGTCAAGAGCATTTTGACATGGCACAAAGTGGAGCCACCTGAAACATACCGTACATCTCTGGTGACCCTCTTCATTGTATTCCCAGGTAGGAATACAGAGTCATCTTGCCTCATTAAGGCTCTTTGAATAGAAATCTTTGGCCATGACTTTTCCACTTGATGTGAGCAATGAACTCTTCCAGCTGTAGCTTTTCAATGAGATCTTTGATCTGTCCAATGTGTCAGAGCCAGAACCAGTACCAGCACCAACAGGTTTCAGCTTCCCCCTTCTGAGATTGGTCATTATAACACTGCAAAAATAACCAGTCAAATAGATGCAAAAGACTGTCTGAAACTGAAATGCACAATGTTTGTGTTTTTTTATATACTGTCTAACTTCTGATTGTATTCTAGTGAAGACAATGAAAAATAAACATATATGGTCATCATAGCATTGCTAAAACAACAAATCTAATGGGTGTATTTTGCTACACACACACACACACACACACACACACACACTGTATATACTGTATATATATACTGTACATATATAACATTCTGACTCTATTATACTCCTGGTAGACAGTTTATTTCTGGATAAATATTGCTGTTTTGGACTGTATCCTCCACCCTCTAACATTTTGATAAATGAAGCAGGGTCTTTCCACTGGACCTTCGCTCATTTCCTTTTACTTGTAATTATATGCAGAGGGTGCTGTACAGTCGTCACTGAGTCCGGGCTTCGTCCTTGATCTTTGCACCCACTGACCAGGCAGACTATTTGGCCTTGGCAACCAATTAATTATAGACATGACTTTAAAACTTCCTGTTTTTCACTCCTTCATTAAGCTAATCTGCGCTTTCAAGGGAGGAAGTGCCTCGAAATAGTTCCCAATTTCAGCACGTTCAATTATTTTGCACGGCGGGCAGATTGCATCAGGTTGTGTTAATGTAAAGATCAACAATGTTTGATGGCGGAGGAAATGATGTCTGTCATTACTTCCTGTTGAGCAGGAGCCTAATGTGGGAATTTGTGCGGAGAGTGGTGCTCGGCGAGGGCCGGGCTGGTGCCCTCCCCAGCACGTACGTGCCGAAGGTCAGGGCCATCCAACATCCATCTCTGCCTTACGTGTTTGTTGCTACACTCCTGCACCCACTTACCCAGGAGTGCAGGAAGGAGTTGTAGGAGTGTGTGTGTGTGTGTGTGTGTGTGTATATGTGTGTATGTATGTGTGTGAGTGTGTATGTGTGAAAGAGAGAGAGAGAGAGAGAGAGAGAGAGAGAGAGAGAGAGAGAGAGAGAGTACGCCAGTGTGTCTCAGTGCATTCTTTTTAATGGGTCTGTTGATTCATGCTCCCTGTAACTGTTTTGCCTTCTCCACAGACGGCCAAATTCCACAGAATTGCTCCTGAATTGGTTCTGCTAGCTTCCCTGCAGTATTCCATATTAGCAGGATCTTGAAGGATCAACACACAAGAGAACTCAAATCCCAACACAATCCCAACAGCAAACAAGTGTTGCCCTGGAATTCAAGCCTTTGATTCCCAGCACCTGCAGACTCTATCTGCATGGGGGCTATATATCTGTCCCCTCCCATTCGTAGGCCACTACCCACCCCTATAATTATACTAAATCAACAAAGCATTCTCAAGAGCAACACGTCAACCTGACTGGTTCTGTAAATGCACTCTATTTGCTGAATACCTGCCAGCAATTCCAAATATTGCCCTTTTCAACTGTGAACTGAAATTCACCTCTCGCCTCACCCTTCTGTTTTTCACATGGAAACAGGAAAGGAAAGAGAATGGGAAGAGCTGCCTTTGAGGAAGGCAAGTCATGCCTTTAGTGCCAACAAAGTTTTTTAAGAAATGAACTTTAGTTTGGGCTCACACAACCAGAAACGTTTTATAGCGGCTAATGTTATATAGCCTCTATCTATTTGAACAGGTGTAATAGTGTGTGTGTGTGTGTGTATGTTTGTGTGTGTGTGTGTATATGTGTGTGTGTGTGTGTGTCAACGATAAACTGAAAGTGTGTGGGGAGTCCCACCTGTAACTGATCTATTGTGCAAGCCAAGTCGGGGCACCTACTGTAACCCCCAAAAGCCCAACCCTCAGCCAGCAGCAGGGCACCAGCACCACACTAGCAGCAGCAGCAGCAGCAGCAGCAGGCTCTCCCCAGTGAGGCCAGCCGCCCGGCTCCACGGCCTCCTCTGTTTGTCAGGCCCCTGGGATCCCCCGGCCGCCCCCCTACTGCCGAACGCAGGCTGGTTATCACACCACTAACATTTATTTAACCCCTCTCTCCTGTGCTGGGAGGAAGATGGCGTGCTACACACAGGAGACGCGGAGAGTCCAGAACCCAGGGGGTGAGGGGGTGGGAGCTGCCTGAACGCCCCCGAGACAGTCACATTTCCGGGACATTACGGCATCCAGAGTGGAGCAATCTGACAAATATGCTTGCCTGCATGCTGAACAAACACACACACACACACACACACACACACACACACACACACACACAGAAGGATACAGAGAGAAACACAAACACGTACACACACACAAACTTACACACACACGCACACACACACACACACACACACACACACAGATACAGAGGGAAACACACACACACACACACACACACACACACACACACACACACACACACACACACACACACACACACACACGTAGACACACACACACACACACACACACACACACACGTAGACACACACACACACACACACACACGTAGACACACACACACACACACACACACACACACACACACATTTGATAGTTAGTGACTGTTCCCACAACACGTCTCCTTTGTTAGTTTTCCCCTCACCAACTTTCCCCTCAGATCTCTCGATCATCGCTCAGGCTCCATAAGCTTTGTTAAGGTCACCGATGTTCAGTCCCCAGTCACACAAGTGAGAAACTATTACTCCCTCCCCACAACCATGTCTCTTCCTCTGTTTCTTATTCTATCCTCTCTCTACTCCCCCTTTTTTCTCTCTGTCACACACACACACACACACGAACATCCACACGCACACGCACACACACATATACGTCCACAGGCACACACTCAAAATTCTTCATTCTCCCACACTGCGCCGACACGTTTTTATAAAAATCATTATTCACAGGGAAAAAAAAACACTGCAGCCGACACCAAAATAAACAAAAAGTCCTTGGACTGGGGTGGGTTGCAAAATGAGATAGCTCACAAATATTTCAGTGTTTCCTTTTTTTTTTCGGCCTGGAGGAAGATGGAGAAGTTTATCAGGCTCTGGAGAATGTCTGTCTCACTATTCTCAGCCTGTCTGTAAGAAACAAGGCTACAGTACAAATGGCACCAAAGCACTAATTTGCGAATGCCTACAGACATGTCCCAAGAAGACCAAGTTCAGAAGGGTGCACGGTGTTTCTCCTGTTCATACGTGCTTCGTATACTTTACTGAGGACATGCTGCAGAGCCTTATACCAAAGTCCTTTTAGGCAAGTCCCTCCAATTTTTGGGCACTTATTGGGCATCGATTTCAGGTAGAACTGCGGGTACGACACACCAACCTCGCTCCAGCTGCGAGATCACAGCACATGATTGGCACAATGTATTCACATACCACATGATTGGCATAATGTATTCACCTTTTGGCGGGGGAAGGGGCAGAATATGTGTAGACAACTGCCATGTTTGCGTTACAAACTAGCCCCATACATTTCTATGGGAGATTCTTTGATTGCTGTGTCTCCTCATTAGAATGTTTCTGCTTATACTCCCTAAACACAGGCATGTCTGCAACTATACATCTAAGCATTACTCGCAGGCAGGCTGTTCTTTGCCCTAATTAAACCACAGATACTTTAAGATAATCTGGGATCACTGGATAGTTTAAAGTTTAGTATGTTCTAAAGGTGATCTTTAAACCCAAACCTATCATTTCCAGATAGCACTATGGTCATTTTTGATCAGATCAGACCCTTTTGTCTCTGAAATTGTTGTGACTGTTTACAGACATGTTTTACAAGCTTTCCTGGAGGCTCCTCCACTTTCTCAGTATCTCAATGATGTAGGGTCACTGTAACAGCTCCAGAGTCAGGACAGTGTTATTGCACCACAAGCACGCCAGTGGTCTGCTCCCAGTCCCAGTCCTCTGCAGCATTGCTGATTTGTTTAAAATTAGTCCTGGCACCTCCGCGCTGCTTAGCGAGTGATTGTTCTTTAGAATCGCCCCCCTGGGTGGTGGTGGAGGATGGGGATGGTAGATGGGGGAGGTGGGGGTGAGCCGCTGACTGACGGCCGGAGGGTGATGGTGCAAGCTGGGCCTGCAGAGAGGGCCTGCTGCCCCACCGCTGCCGCCCGCATTCCTGGCGAGCCGTTTAGGAATCACAGCTGACAAGCGGTCCTGATAATAGCCGCCGTGAGA
Organism: Alosa pseudoharengus; assembly: GCF_046254945.1. Taxonomy (NCBI): domain Eukaryota; kingdom Metazoa; phylum Chordata; class Actinopteri; order Clupeiformes; family Clupeidae; genus Alosa; species Alosa pseudoharengus. The sequence continues at coordinate 6,749,820 of NW_027468663.1, forward strand.
TAGAGACGCAGGGCAATGTGCAGAGGATCAGCGCAGGATCACTCATTTAGAGGCGGGAGAGACAGGAGACGGCTTTGCACACTAAGCCATCCAACTCAGGGACATTAGTAGTCTGGCAATGTTCAATTAATAAAGGGCTTTGTTTATGCAGAGATGTGTGAGGTGTAAATACACTTTGTGTGGTCTTGGAGGTTTACATTGCTGTTGGGACATGGTGGGCTATGGTATCACATCAATGTGCATGGGCACATTTGTGAGTGTTCTTTTGTGTGTGTGTGTGTGTGTGTGTGTGTGTGTGTGTGTGTGTGTGTGTGCGTGTGAGTGTGTGCATGCGTGTGTGTGTGTGTGCATGCGTGTGTGTGTGTGTGTGTGCGTGTGGAGAGGGAACAACTTTTCGTTTTCAAGATACCAAAACATTGTTAAACTATTTATTATTGTTATTATTAGTAGTAGTAGTAGTTTTGTTAGGGGTCCAATAAGAAATTATTATAATTTTCCCCATGTATTTGGTAGCTTTGTTGTTTTCATTATTATTTATCACTACAATGACGGGGGCAGCCCTGGCCTATTGGTTAGGGCTTTGGGCTTGTAACCGAAGGTGCCGGTTCGATCCCCGACCCAGTAGGAAAAATGTGGGCGGGGAAGTGGTTGAGCACTGCTCTCCCATGCCCACATCCACGGCTGAAGTGCCCTTGAGCAAGGCACCTAACCCCTCACTGCTCCCCGAGCGCCGCTGTAGCAGGCAGCTCACTGCTCCGGGTTAGTGTGTGCTTCACCTCACTGTGTGTGTTCACTGTGTGCTGTCTGTGTTTCACTAATTCACGGATTGGGATAAATGCAGAGACCAAATTTCCCTCACGGGATCAAAAGAGTATACTTATATATCCTTAAGCACTTATACTTATACTTGACACTTTGGACATCATGAACATTAGTACTAAGGGCCTGTTAAATGCAATGTACTATACTACTGAGGTTAATCAGTCAAATCCCATATATATCCGAACATCCACTAAAAGAAACACTTGTGGCTAAAGCAGAGCTTAGGTGTGCACTTTTGTACCTGTTGCCTCATAATAGTTTTTTTGTGTTTGCTTAGCACTCTTTCAGAAGTCTGAGAAGCTCTATTTGACGTGAGTGGCACCAACTTCACCTCTAGGCAGGTCTGTGATCTAAGGCCCGACAGCGTTCTCACCTATCAGACGACAGCACACACACACCCTTCCCCTCCTCCCTCTCTACCTGCCCAGACGACTGGGTGTCCAGCCTCCCTCCCTTCAACCCACACCTGACCCCTCACCTGCACATGCCCCCACTGCTCTCTTTGCTCTGCTGTTTGCATGTGTATACAGTGGAGTAGACACACACACAAACAGTCACTCACACACACACACACACCCTCTGGCCAGCCCTGTGAGTGACTTTGCCGCCTCACACAATGGCCCATTTTCCTGCGTTGTGTGAAGTCAAATGGGGGATTAGATATTAAAGCGCGGCGAGCGTGAGGTAAACATCGCCCCGGTCATATTTTAGATCTAAGAAGCGGATGCTAGAGTCAACGCGGCCCATTTTCCACCTGTCAACTGATGTTTGCCCTGCCTGCCTGCCTGGGAGCAGGACGCTAGCCAGCCTGGCCCACGCCTGCTGTGCCAGAGAGAGAGGCCTGGAGGACAGCACTCCTAGGCCTTCAGGCTGCCCTGCACTACTCAAAACAGGCAGAGGTGTGTGTGTGTGTGTGTGTGTGTGTGTGTGTGTGTGTGTGTGTGTGGGGGTGGGGGGAGAGTATCGGTTCTACCTGTGCAGTTAACATGGGCGATTTCACTAATAAGCTTATCTAAGTGGCTGAAGAGTTGTGATAATCAGAATCAGCTGGTTTACCAAATGCTTGCAATAAAATATGTGGTAGGATTTTTACTTTCTTTCTGAAGCCAGAGTGTTCTATAGCTCTGGGAATGGGTTAAAGTGGACGGAGTGTTCTATAGCTCTGGGAATGGGTTAAAGTGGACGCAAACCCAGAACATGATACATGTGAGAATTAGCATGAAGGGGGATGGGGAGAGCCAGAGGGACATTGCACTGTATATCTGAAAGAGTGAAGACTAAAGAGTGTTGTCCTAAGACTTCTCACACCGTGCATCATTCAGGGGCAGCCTCCTCTCCATCAAAAAATACACAAAAGGGAAACTTCACGGACTAATCACTCAGCACTTCATTCCTGTTGACCAGGAAAGAAAATGGCCTAACTTGTTATTCTATTAAGTATCTAATCACTAATCTATTATTGCTCCACCTATTAATTCTAACATGGCTTGATTAAAATATGCTAATACTGACATATAGGTATGTATGGGAAAGAAAAATCTCTGCCCATGCAATTTGTTTCCCATTGCAGACAGTCTATTGTTTTAGTGTAAATTTAACCAAAACACTCTCACAAGAACACTGCAATTTATTCTCCTAATTGGAAATGAAACATGAGAGTTTTCAGGGGTAATAAATCTTTCTTTTAAATGCTCCCATTTGTCAAAGGGACAGGGACAAAAATACAGCAAAACAACACTATTCCCTTAGTAGGAGCCCGTAAAGAATGAGGGAACCACAGTTGCGTATCCATGGATAATCGGCCCTCTTTTGCTTCCTGAGCTGATGTGCAGCCTGACGGAGCAACAGAACGCTGGGTTGAATGTTGCTCATCGCCAATTGACCAAATGTGATGGTCAACTGTTCTGATATGCATGCTCAGATGAGCAAACATGACTTGACTGGCTGTGTTAAAGTTCATGTTCACAGTAAAGTTTGCGGTGACAGAAACAATGCGATCGGAATTTTATGTCATATTACCTCAGCAACATGTGCTCAGCCCGAATCAGCCAAGACCTGTGATATCTGTGTCATTTTACCACTTTTGCATTTGGGTCATGAGTTTGTGTCATAAAGAGAGAGTTAGTCTTCATCATGTGGTCATAATAACCTGTCACCTGACACATCTGAAAGTGTATCATCAATTACACAAACACTCTTTGTGGCTGTGTATCAATTACACAAACGACTGTGTGGCTAGGCATGTACTGAATCATGCTTTTTCTGTGAACATGGACGATCACTTGTCTGCCTAGATTGTCACCAAGGCATGATAACATTTTACATCACAGCATGTCAACTAGCTAGCTGACCATAAGTACCTGCTTACTTAATTCCAAGTAGTATGAATGCAATGAGTTGATGGATGAGGCAAAACATTTGATACGACTTGCCAGGAATGAATGACATTGCTCAGCAATCAGTCAATGAAATTTGAGGAAAATTGAGGAACTCAATTGGCAGATTCTGAACGAGATACATTAGGGGTACAAATGGTCTTTAAACATAATGGGGCATTTTGAAATATTCAGAGGGAGTTGAAAAGGCTTTGCATCTTCATGTCTCCACATTGAAGGAATTGTTCCATGAAGCTCTGGCATAATCTAAATAGCATTGGTCTTCAGAACATTTGTTGGTGCTGGTAAAGAAAGTGGTGGGACGCATTGCCAAGTGGACGCATTGCCAAGGATACCTTTCATTTGCAGCTATTCCTCCACGACTCACTGACATTTCAACCTTCTTTTTTCCACCCCCGTTATCACCACCACCTCCATCCCAACACACACACACACATACACACACACACACACACACACACCACCACCACTGCTCCGTGCAGTTTCACTGGTAACATTTTCTAATGCTGATCAAGTGTGAGTGTGTTTTTCCAAACCTGATGAAATACTATCACAAATGCCCTCCTACCCCCATGTGTCCTGCCAAAGTTGCTGTTTGGACAAGTCTTTGCCAAATTTCGGATTGCCTTCTAGATAAGTCAGTGCCACCTTGCTGATAGCATTTGTGCATTAGCCTAATGGGTAAATGGACTAAGCATTGTTCACCCCTGCATGTCCTTCAGAATGAAGAATATTGCTCACTGCCTTTGCTGTGAGACTGTCCTGTTCTTTACACAAACATATTTATCCACTTGGCTCGACGTGTATAAAGTCTAATATTACTGCCATTTCTAACAGTGACAGCTTTTTAACACTGCTCTCAGTGTTCTACAAAAATGGCCAGTGACCAATCAATTAGCTTGGATACCTTTGGAAATGAAACCATATTTAGTAAGGTCTGCATCAGATATTGTCTCAACTGGAGAAACCCTGCCAAACTGATTTGCTTTGTTGATGGATTTATTTCCTGTTTTCCCCTCATCTAATTTGGCATGGTTAATTTCCCATGTTCTTTGTGTTACTCTGTCAACTTTAGAGAATAGCAAAAATGATCTCTTAGACATTTAACCCCTCAAGAAGACTGTTTTTTTTTTCAGTGAGAGGCCTTGAGTATGGGTCTTATATAATCTATAACTTGCTAACGTCCAACAGACTCGCCACACTATAAGACCAAAGCTAGCACCTCTGGCGCTAATACTAGCTAACTAATGTATTTCACTAACATATGGCAATATACCATCAATATAACATGCAATAATCATGCGTGGAAATAATCATCTAAATGAATTTCAACATGTTAAAGACTAGCCAGTGACAGAAATATCATAAAAACTTTATAAAACAAATAATGCTTTTTACAGTTGCTTTTAACAGTTAACTTTTGCTATGGGATCACTGATATATATTCATATCTTTTTACATGCTGTTTTCTACTGATATTAACCAGTGGGTGACTGTGATCGGTGAAAGAACTGGACTGTGACGCGCAGCTCAGTTAGCCATCGCGCCACCATGGCATCTGCTGCGCTCCCCCGGCTCCAAATATAACCTGTGGAGATAAAAACTCACTGGCAGCCCCAATTAGGTCCTCTTCAAAGCAGCACGTTCAATACTTTCACTAGCATTTCAAGTTGTGCCAATGCTTTCATCTTCGCCCGTGCCCCCTGGAGGGCCCGACCCTCAGACGGAGTCAGGAAGTCATTGGGCACGCCTGTCCCACTGGCGTGCTGAGGACAGAGCCACAGCCATTAGAGCTACAGTCTTGTCCACTCACTTACAGGGACACTTCTCCCTGTATGGGCCAGTGGAGCTAGGTAGACATGAAAAGGGGCCAAGCAAGTTAAGGACAGTGGTGGAGAGCTACAGCTGTCTTTTGGGAGTCAGTTCTCAGCACTGTTTGTCCAAGGTTGCATTTTGAGTTTGTGAGAACTCTTTTTTTTTTGTTAGAGATGAGAGCTCACTGTGGTAGATGAGATTCCTTTTACAGTGGGAGGCTGCACACCACTGGTTTGCAACATTCCAGATACTATTCCCGTTTCCATAACACACTAAAAACAAGTGTTCTAGGCTTGAAGACATTTAATTTCTTGAAGTAATGCTATGACAGGATCATATGTATTTTTTTCTTCTTCTTCTCCCAACACTGTTATTTTGAGCAGGTTTGGGTGACATGTGTGATTGAAGGGCCAGACCGTTTTGTCCACTTACTGAGACGTTAATCTTGAACAATGAAAACAGAGGTCCGTGCCAGAGAAGTCGGGAGAAAGTACAACACTGAAGACCACTGCCCAGTGTGAGTCAAGCTAGAGGTCTCTGTCCCCAGGCAAGGATCCACAGTATCATCAGCTCAGAATGTGTGTGTGTGTGTGGGGGTCCTCATCAGAGCGATACACTCAATGAAAATTTTTTTTCCCCCTCTGTACATCACACCAGTATGCTAATCACAACAATATTGCCAGTAATGCAGTCGTGCTGTAAGTGAATCTGAATGACATCATGGTGTTTATGTGGTGCTCTTCCTCTGTCCCCTTATTCGTGTTTGTGGCCTCTCTCTCTCTCTCACACACACACACACACACACACACACACACACTGTTGCTCCTCAGAATGGCCCACAATAGGAGGGAGAAACTGCTGAGGCCCAGTGTTGTGATAAGCGCTCCGGCAGGCGTCTCTGTCTGTCTGTCTGCGTGTTGCAGACGCAGGCACTGTCGCCCGCCACCAGCATCCATTAGTCGCAGACTGAGAGGAAAGGACGTATGCCCATCATTGTGTGGTGTGTGTGTGTGAGTGTGTGTGTGAGTGTGAGTGTGTGTGTGTGTGTGTGTGTGTGTGAGTGAGTGAGTGTGTGTGTGAGAGAGAAAGAGAGAGAGAGAGTGTGTGTGTGTGTGTATGTGTGTGTGTGTAAGAGTGAGAGAGAGAGAGAGAGAGAGTGAGAGTGTGTGTGTGTGTGTGTGTGTGTGTGTGGTGGGCCCTGTGATTGCAGACCTCTGAAGGAGGTGTGTGGGAGGCTCCTGCTCAAGAGGAAAGCGACGGCTCCAATGGGTCAACCTTATCCCACACACACCCATACACACACACACCCCTGTCCATGGTGGGGGACAGAGGATGGAACAGGAGCCAGAGGGAGGGGAATGGGAGAGGGGGAGACAAGAGGAGGAGGAGGAGGAGGAGAAGAAGAAGGAGGAGCGAGTGAGTGCCGGGGGGTGGGGGGGTGGTGGGGGCTGGGGTGCGGGGATTTCGCTTCTGCCCTCTCCCTGACAGGATCTGGTCAATGTCCTGCTGCCGAGGGTCGCGGCCTGGCTTACGCACACACACACTTATCTCCAGTGCATCTGCTTGGGCTGCCTGCGCAGTCAGGCTGTCTCCACGGCGGCGCTGCAAGCTTTTTCCTGCAGCAGAGGAGACTGGGGGTGGGGGAGCGAGGGGGGTGGGGGTGAGGAGTGGAATGGAGGGTAGTGATGGGGAGGTGGGGAGGAAGGCCAGGGAGGAGGAGGAGGAGGCTGGAGTGGGAAAGGGACAGTCCGGGGCCTGCCAAGTCGCTGAGCTACACGGAAAACACGAGCCGCCTCCAGGGGAACGGGACCACTTCTGAATTTCAACAAACAAAAATAACTCCCAACGACGGGACCAAGGCCCATACTTTCTTTGGTTTTTTCTTTTTTTTTCTGTTTTGCTTCATTTTTTTTTTCAGATGGCCGCTTGCTCGCTCCCTTGGCCCGTCTGTCAGCCTGAATTCCCACGCGTACGCCGAGCTCGCGCTGGAACCCAAGCTGTCTGTGAGGATTGCTAATTTGCTCTACTGTTACTGGTAAAGTCCGAAATTTAATAATTCTGTTCTGCCCTGCGTATTTATCATCCCCTTTCCTCCGCGGACTGCAGATGACCTTGGAGTGACCACGCAGGGAGTTCATTTCATACTCCACGGACGAGTCATTTCATAATTGGAAACAGCGTGTGATTTAATTCTCATGACCTAATGCTTTGTAGAATGCCTTTGAGTTTGGACGCCTTGTTTTTCCTTCCCCCCCCCCTCTCCCACAAACCCCCTCCTCCGCTCCTCTCCCTCCCCTTTCAACAGCAGACAGAGAGGAATCCTGGCAGCTTCAGACCAGGAGAAAGTGACAACTTCATTTGAGCACTTGGAGTGGACTCAGGGGTGGGGAGGGGAGGGTGGTGGACATGAGTAATTGTGAGCCGTACTGATGGAGAGCGAGTCCGAGCCGGGGCCAGTTCAGAGGGGCTCAGTGCCGCCAGGCGCCGTATCACACATCATCAGAGGCTGATGTATGAAGCCAAGGTGATCGCCAAAATGAGTTGCACAAGAAACGCTGCCTACCTCATCTCTGTTTAACACCACTGTGGGGGATGGACGCTACCATTCATTTCAAAGCAAACATATCTCTGGGGCCCCAATAATTCTAAACAAGAAATGAAATGCTGTAAATCAAATGCTGCTTTTATGCTTGTCTGTTCTGATCATATAGAAACAGAGACAGAAATAGAACTCTATTCCCACTCTGATCTTCAGCATGTCAGTTCTCTCAGCTCTTGCAATGGGCTGTCCCTCTAAGGTTTCAGTATTCAGCAGTATCCAACTGGGGAAGTTATCCTACCCGTCTGTGTGCAAGGAACATCTTGTCCGTTTTTACAGCCTTGTAAAGCAGAACTACATTATGTGGCTTTGTTCCAACCTATATCTTGTTTGTTGCCTACAATGGCCATAGTTAACCAGTGTAACTGTTTTAACGTATACTCTTCACGCCAGCAGCTGCTCTAAATGTATGGCCTTGTTGAGACAGTAGAACAGTGAAGATGCATAGGCTAAAGAAGAGACAGTTACACTTTACTTGAAGTTATTTACATAAGAGTGACATGACACTGTCATGAATGTGTCATAAACATTATAAACAAGTCATAAACGTTCAGGACATATTGCTTCTGTCACTCGCTTCTGTCAAGTGTTGTTCGGTTTTTGTCATGACCAGTTAGGGTTAGGGTTAGTGTTAGGGTTATGACACTCTTATAAAGTAAAGTGTTACAGAAGAGACTGACCATTCTGTGTACTTGTATTCTGAAGAGTTTTAATGCCCATAGAAAATACTATTTCAGAAATATTATTTATGAAATATTTACGAAATGTTGATATGTTTAAGCCATCAAAGCACAGACATAACATGAAAACTGCCTCAACACTTACCAATGAATGACAGGCAAAGACATGTAATGGTCATGAAGATACTTGCATAACCAGAGCTTCTCTCCTATTCAAGGCTGCCCCTGACATGACAAAATTAATGCCAGCACTACATCACCGGATTGGTTCAAATTCACTTAAGATGATCTAGCTTACTTTTAAAGCTTCATGATTTAGATGGAGGGACCCAGGATGGCAGCCGAATTCACGTTTTAGGAGGTGATTAGCTGGAGAGGTTTAGGCCACGCCGTGTCGGAATGTCATGTATGGACAGAGAATAGGTCATCTGTTTCATGTTTGTGCGACTGAATTACAAGGGGGATAATTCAGAAGATCAGGCCACATTTAAGGGAATAAAGATGACCCGCCAGAGGGAGAGAGAGAGAGAAAGAAAGAGAAAGAGGGAGAGCATCTGACCCCCACTCCCCAGACTTTCTGACAGTGCAGCAGAGGCCGAGCCATAAACCATGCTCCTGAACATCCCTCAATGAACAAACGCTCAGCAACTTAATGACCCATGTGATTGTCATGCATTCCATGTAAAATACTCCTTCAAAAACCGTCGGCCGACACAAACAGTACGGACACTGTTAATATTTTAACCCATACAAAGACGAAGGTACGCTAAATTAAGGACACGGTACAGGAAATATGGTTTGTAGATACAAGATATGGAGCTGGTGTTCAAACAGAAAGAGAACATGTACATTCATTTTAATTAGCCACAGTGACTGTGAGCAATGAGTCCTTCACAGTGAAATTATTCTCATGGGAGACGGGACTTTATTTTTTTGCTTTCGACAGTTTCATATTAATTGCGAGCTGAGAGTTGTATGCTGTAAATATATGAATTTCAAGTCACAAAAAGGCCTCAGTCATCTATCCTGAAATAGATTCCTCATATACCTAGGGATGGGCAATATTTATGATACATTTAAACTTTGGCAAAGTATTGTAACAAGCTTTTTTATTACACGTGTACTTATGATCTGTAGGTATACAAAAATACAGTACATTATGTATGGATAACATAAGTACATAAGGTCAGCATAGTTAATATGTTGTCTGTTTGCATATTTATGGCATGTTTTGTAGGCAGAGAAAACTGTTGCCCTCAAACACTGTCCACTTAATCTGTATTGACGAATAGATTAAATGGACAAATATGGAAGGTTTGCAGGAAGTGATTTCATTGCTCCCTTTAAAGAGTATGTTTAGTATTTTGAATTGTATATTTGAAATGCTATTGAGCCAATAGAGCTCCTAACAGGTTTCTGTGAACTATGACTCAGGAAAAAAAGGCATGTCAGGGTGAACAGTTGAAACATTCAACTGATTTTGCATGAGTCACAATTTTGCATGAATACCTTCTCCACCTCATTGGTCAAACATTGGGACACAGTTGCTGGCAGCAGTGATGGCGGCGGTGCTTTTGGAGTACAGGAGGGAGAGGCCACGCAGGAGGCACGCACACTGGGCAGCTCCACGGTTAACCTAACTGTCTACGCCGGCTAACTCCCTCACTCCCTGAATGGCCGGGACTCCCCAGGCCACTGGGCTCTGCCTCTCCCCGGGCCTCTGCCCGCCCGCCTGCTCCCGTACCCCGCCCCCGCGCCTCTGCTCCGGTTCCTGCAGGTGCCAGGCACGGACGGCAGCCCAGGGCCTCGCAGTGCTGACCCCTGAACGCATCGCAGCTCACTCCTCTGACGGATACACTACTCCTCCTCCTCCTCCAGCAACTCCACCGGCCAACTCCTCCTATCTCACTCCACTTTCCCGCTCCTTAAATCTCTCCCTTCACCTCACCACCGAGACCATTTGATTGCATGTGTTTTGTTGGCAGAATTCACAGACTCACACATACTTTTTCTGTAGGTTTAAATGCGTCCTCCAACGAAAAATACTAAGAGTTATGAAGATCTACGAGAAGAATTTGAAGTGTTTCTTTTTACTTGATTCATAATACTATGTGACTATGATGGGTTTATATACCAGGCTGAACTTTATAGTCTCTGAGTGAAGGAGGGAAGGAGTGTAGTACTGAAGGTCATTTGAGGTCACAGTGTTCAATCAGATAAAGTGGTTAAAGGTAAAGGTTGGGTGAAATGTGTCCACTACAACACAGCAACATAGAAAGTAATAGTGTAAGATACTGTGACTGAAAAACCAATGGAAAGTACATACACAGTGCAGGAATGATGACGCTGAGGTAAAGTCATCAACGTTTCGTCCCCCATGTTTCACTGGAATCATTAATAAATCCATTTCCTGTTGAAATGTTTAAAAATGTCCCTGAGTCACCATACCAAAGCACCCAACAGACAAACTCCATTTTTACGTTCACATTTTCGTAATTTCTTAATTTATCTTTTCATATTAGTCCTCAGGGTTCTTGGAAATTCCAGTGACTGCTGTTCTCTAGTGAGAAGGCAAACAGTTCATGCTCTGCCTCAGTTGTATAGTTGTTGGGTAATGCTGACTTAATTTGCCATTAAAGGCCGTTCCTATGAAATGGAGGTATGAGTCATTGTGCAGTGAGGTGTTGAAATGCTAATTACTCAACTGGCGTCTCTGTGCTGGTCAGTACGTGAGGCAGTATTGTTGGCAGAACAGCAGAGATACGCCTGTTGCCGTGCCTACCCACCCCCACACCCCTCTCACTCCTACTTCCACACCCTCAACATGAGTACAAATGGCTGTTTTCACTCTGAGCTCCACGGCAAAGTATGTTATCGTAAGCATGCGCCATGCTTTCCCTTTTTTCCAACGAAAGGGGAGGGAGAGGAGGGCGGGGGTGTCGTGGGGTGGAATAACAAATATGGAAACATGGAGATTAAATCACAAATGATAGCATCACCCCTAATGTTCTTACTGCCAGAGTTTGGGAACCCTGAGTAAAGGCTTGATGAATTTAACAGTTTTATAAAATGTTGTGGTCACTACATATCGCAGAGGTCATCCTCTCAGGAGAGGCACAAGTGTGCTGAGAAGAGCTACTTCTGGGGAATACAGCCGCAGAAGGTGTCTGTTGTAACACTTATCACACTTCCAGCGTCTTCACTTGCACCATTTTCTGAATTTCAGACTAGCGATTAATAATTATCATTGTCACATCCAATTGTTTTATACAAGATGGAATTAATCCAACAAATCTGAGAGCAATGATTAAAAGACATGTAATTGATCTATGTAAAGATGTGATAAGCTAATATAAAGAAATAACTCAACTGATTTGGAATTTGATTGCCAAGTTGAGCTGTTTGGAACTTGGGATATGAAACATGCTAATGATCTAGTCTAGACTGTCCTTTAATTCATGGAAGGCTTTCAAATCTCTTTTATAAACATCCCACGGTAAATGTTCAAATCAAAGAAATAATCCCATTAAATTAGATCGATAAATAACCTGGGCAGAGGACTAAACAAAGCTCGCCTTATGTAAAGTATAACAAACAGCTTAAGATGCTTCTCATGTCATGACATCTTGATTTACTCTGTCACTTCTCTTTGGTGATTTACAGTTATGATCCAATATTGCATTACAAACACAAGAGCCAAAAATGTGGTCTGCTTAGTGTTTCTTTGGGAGGGGGGAGGGGGGTTGGGTCTGGAGCTCTGGCTAAAAATGGTGGCTGTTGGCAGCAGCAGAGCTGTGCTGTTGGTGGTGTCGGCGGCGGTGGTGGTGGTGGTCTCCAGGCTGCTCTCTCTGCTCTCTGCATGGCCCTGTGAGCGACTTTGACCTGGGCTGTGAGCTGCGAGAGCTCTTGTTTGGCAGTTGCCCTGGCCGGCCCTTTCATCTGGGCTGCAGATAAATCCTTTGATGGGTCTGCCTGGCTGGCCCTGGCTCTGACCACGGCGCAGTTGAAAGTACTGCCGGGCCTTGGGCTGCGTTTGATGATGATGAGGATGGGGGCGTATGGTGAGCAGAGGTGGATGTGTGTGTGTGTGTGTGTGTGTGTGTGTGTATGTGTATGTGTGTGTGTGTGTCTGTGTGTGTGTATGTGTGTGTGTGTGTGTGTGTGTGGGGGGGGGGGGGGTGTAGTGGCATACGGGTGGCCAGGAGAGCAGGGAAAGGATGGGTCGGTCAGCTTCTTCTCTTCAGTTCCCATTATGCAGCCGCCAATCAACGCCCCCCCCAACACACACACACTCCCCTACGTCTCTGACCACTGGCAGCCTCCACCCAGTCCCCTTTGGCCCCTACCCTTGGCCAAACTGAACCAGGCCTCGACTGCCATCAGATTCATTGCTCCAGTTCCTCCCGCTGAGCCAGTTAGGGAGAATCAATCAAGACTGTATTCAGTGCCATTGAAACCGCCTGCCTGGGAGCAACAAGAGGGATTCTCACCCTGCAGCGCTGATGCAATAGACAGGAAACCCTCAGAGACGAGCTCGTAAGAGCCTGAGCCAGTACTGCTGATGGTGCAGATAGCAGCCTCTGTATATGCACTGCCCCTGACATAAACACTGACAGGGCCAGGGTTTCTCTCTCTCTCTAAAACATATGACTTACAATAGCTTAACTCCTTTTTGATGAGTAAGCAGTTAACGCTCAACAATGAAACAGCCTACAATACAGGAAGTATCATAGACATTAATGCATACCTCCAGGAAGAATTTCCTCACCCTGTTTTAAATGCCTGTGTGGGTGGATGGCCATGGTCTAACGCCTTGTGCCGTAAATCGAAACGCGTGCTATGAGCAAACCTGACCATGTAGTCGTGTTGTAATGAAGCTAGACTATCCTTTATTGACATTGTTAGAAGGTGTGTCCATGCAACCTTGCCCTCGCAAGAGGCCTGAAGAGAGTAGCTGATGACGGGCTGTCACTGTGGGAGAAAGGGAGTATCATAGGATTCCAGCTTACCCTCTGAGCAGCTCCGTAGGTGTTAGAACAGCTGCAGGCAGTTAGGGAGTGCACAACGCCAATGCAAATGACAACTTAGTCACATCCTATACAAATTAATCCACTCACAAACCCAGTGCTACTGTGCGACGACTGTTGTGTCAGTTGTGTTTACTGGAATAATCAGGGGGTAATTTATGACGTGTGCAGTGGTAGTAGTGGTAGTGTGCGGTGCATTTGCCCCCTGATCGGCAGAAAGCGAGTGAGCCAGAGTCATGTGCGGCTGGTGCGCACAATGAGGTGCCAAAGCACTCCAGCGCTCGGAAGCTTCACACAAACACAGGAAGCCCAACGTTTCACACTGAAGGACTCTTGGTCGGAGGAGCGGGGCTCCCTGCGCTGATGGCCGGCGGAGATTAAGGCGGGTGAAGGATCTGTGGGGGCCGACACTTCATTGTTGCCTGTCGGCGGAGACGCACGGCTATGAAAAAAAGAGAGGGCTGTGGGGGTAGGGGTGTGTGGGCCTGGCTATGTTGTGCTCCTGCAAGGAGATTAATGGAACCAGGAAGTGATAAAACAGCCAGGCAGCCCTGGCACATGGGTGGAGTCCCAATAAAAGCCTAAGTGAGCTTGTTAAATGGCCATCTCTTTTTCTGTTAACACTTTAAATGGATTTCATAAGGTGCTGCTCCATTTTGTAGTAGTGTCAGTGAACTTTAGGCCCAACCAACATGTATCATTCACATGTATCCATGTGAAGCCACTCTGTACACTTATGATTGTGTCACATGTACAGGACAGGATGAATTAGCCTGTTAAACTCAAAAAATGCAAACTATATTACACATGTCCCTGTTTCAGGCCTAATTGAAAATAAGGTAATGCTCTGGAATAAATATATTTCATTTGTGTTGTCAATTGTTTCGGTTATGCAAATACACTGGGATTATGTTAAAGTACTGAGAAGACTGATGTGATATAGTGATTAACGTACAGCACTCATAGCCGTGCTCACACCAGTCAGCTGCCACACTCCCATTATAAAGACTACAGTGACATCCAGTGGACAACAGGGGTGTTGCAAAAGTAACCTCGGTGATGGATGTGATTCAGAATCCAGAGTTCTCGCGAGAGCACAATGGCAAGGAGCAATTAAATGATGCACGTTACTTTTACCCCAACATTCCGGGGAACCAGCTAAACTGATGAAGACATCGCTGCAACGTTGGAGGACAGTACACATTGGTCGTAGTGTTATCCGATTGCGTCGAAGTCTGAAATCATTCAGAGTAAACATGGTCTAGTGTTATCCAGTTGCGTGCAGTGAGATTTTTAAATGCATGGTTGTTGCCGCCCCTCGAGTTGGGCCATTACATTGTTCTTGGCCAGACCCTTAACCTTTCTAGATGATGATCAGGGTCTGGATTGTCCAGGCTACTGTGAAGTAGGCCTATCATTCCTACATAAACCTAAACAAACAATGGATAGACATTTAAAGTCTTCATTTATAATGTAAAAATCAGCAATAGCCTGCAGGATATGTATTTCCAAAAGCCAGTGTCTTTCAACGGGAGCGTACCTATGTTCCCCAGGTCCTATGTTCCCCGCTTTGTATGGGACCGGGGAACATAGGACCCTTTTTTAAAACCCTAACCATAATCCTAACCCTAACACCGAGCAGGGAACATAGGACCCGGGGAACATATAGACAAGTGCTATTTCAAGAAAAAGTCCTTGTATATGGCTCTAGAGGCATTTCTTAGTAAAAGTTGGGAACAGGACTTTTTATCATATTTAACATGTGCTGAATCCAACTAGCCCTGTTCCCAAGCAGAATTTTGAGTTTTTGACCATCTAATTAGCATCAACAAAATGGCTGCCAAAATGGCGATTTTGGGCACTTTCTTCGGACGGGCATCATTATACCATGTAAATAAATTAATATTGTTCACATCTATGCATCTCAGAAATCTCCCGTGGGCAATAAATAAAAAGTAAAGGCTATGAAAAATATAAAAATGCAAAAAAAAACTATTATTATGCTAATTAGCCTTATTGTCACCTCATTAACCATACTCTTGACTATGTTTACGGTCCTCTTTGGCAAAGAGTCTGGCCTGGCTTTATTGGTAAACATCTTCGTGGTGGGTGGACACGTGTTTGGTGTTTAAAATCATTGGAGTTCCTTAACTAATCACGAACAACTGTTAACTAACAAGCTACCATCATATCCTTGATTCCAAATGTGAAAGATGGCCAGCAGTCACGTTTCATTTGATTAGATTATCATAGATTAGATTCACCTACATTGTCATTGTGCAGAGTACTGAAAAAATATAAGTGTATGTGCAGTATGAACAGTATAAATATCAGTAGAATATCGCTGTGTTTAAGTGTAATTACAGTATGTACATTTCTAAATATAAATAGAATACTATGGGTGGGATAGGGGCAAAATGTTCGGCTCCTTGTTGTCCCTGTGAAGGTTGCCATCGACATGGACACCTCAACAGGCACAGGCAAGGAGGCACGGGGGGGGGGGGGGGGGTGGAGGGGTGTGAGGAACCAGTGATGCGTTGAGCAGTTTTCACCATCCTCTGCCTTGGTTTCCGGTCGGAGGCAGAGCAGTGACAGTTGGTGAGGATGCTCTCAATGGTGCAGCGGTAGAGGTTTAGAAGTTCACCAGGATCTGAGGAGAGAGGTTGTGTTCTTTAGTCTCCAGGAAGAAGAGATGCTGGTGAGCCTTTTTGATCAAGGTAGAGGTGTTGAGGGTCCAAGAGAGGTCCACAGAGATGTGGACACCCAGAAACATGAACTGGTGACATGCTCCACCTCAGTCCTGTTGATGAGGATGGGACTTTGTGTGCTAGCTTTTGACTTCCTGAAGTCCACAATGAGGTATTTGGTCCTCTTGGTGTTGAGAGCCAGGTTGTTAGGTGCTGGACCTCCTCCCTGCAGGCTGTCTCATTATTGTTGCTGATGAGAGCAATCACAGTAGTGTTGTCTGCAAACTTGACAATGGTGTTAGAGCCATATACAGGTATGCAGTTGTAGGTGAAGAGGGAGTAAAGGAGGGCTCAGCACACGCCGGTGTTCAGGGTGAGGGTTGAATGGGTGAGGTTATCTAATCTAACAGACTGCGGTCTGTTGGTTAGGAGGTCCAGAATCTAGTTTCAGAGGGAGGTATTGATGCCCAGTTCACTGAGTTTGGTGATCAGTTTGGAGGGGATAATGGTGCTGAACTGAAGTCAATGAACAGCATTCTCACATACGTAGGTGTTACTATTGTTAAGGAGGGACAGGGCGGAGTGAATTGCCGTAAAGATGGCATCCTCTGTGCTCCTGTTCTGGCAAATTATCTTGAAGCACTCTATACTGCAAACAAAATCTACCTCTGTGTACAAATAAAGTAACTTGAACTTGCACTAGTTATAAAGTTGTTCATCTAGCTATTAATTCACAGGACATTCAATCATTTTACTAACACAAAGGTTATGAAGAAATATGGGTAACACTTTATGGTAAAGGTACATGAATTATCATGAATTAATGCATTAATTAATTCATGATTTATGCATTACTTCATTCCTTTATATCCTATGAATCATCAGGAATTGACAGGAATTTATATACTCTCATTCATGATGACCTCATGTATGAACAACACATCAACTAAAGCATTAGGTGTGATTGGTATATCATTATGACTTATGATTTCTTAAGCATGATCATCATGATTACATGAATTTTAGGTTAATTGGTCATGCATTCATCATGTCTGTGGCCCCTCAACTAAAGTAGTGAATAATGGCATGTGTTTAGAAAACTCTAAAGTTATGTTCAAATCAGAATTTGAGCAGTGATGACCGCATTTTTGGCAGAAAAATAAAAAGTCATGATCATGCTTAATACATCATAATTCATAATGATGTGCCCACCGTACCTAATACTTTAGTAATGTGTTCATGTATGAGGTCACAAATGACAAACTATGAACTCAGTAAATTCCTGATGATTAATTAGATATTAATGAATGAAGTAATACATAAATCATGAATTAATTCATGCATGAATTCATGATAATTCATGTGCCCTTACTGTAAAGTGTTACCGAAATGGGTAAAGGCCTATGTAACTTACTCCAAGACTACATACATTACCAACTTAATTCACTTCAATTATGTAAAATGTAATGTAAATCAGGTTTTATGGCCAAGTATACTTGCGTATACAAGGAATTTGGTCTCTGCATGTATCCCATCCGTGAATTAGTGAACACACAGGTCACACATTGAAGCACACATTAACCTGGAGCAGTGAGATGCCTTGCTACAGTGATGCTCGGGGAGCAGTGAGGGGTTAGGTGCCTTGCTCAAGGGCACTTTTTTTCCTACTGGTCGGGGATCGAACCGGCAACCCTTTGGTTTCAAGCCCGAAACCCTCAAAAAACATAAGACTCATTCGTCAAATACCGTGTGTCTGCTCAGTTATAAAATTTTAACAATTCAATTTTTCAAAGGTTTTTTCAGGTAATTGACATAGGCATAATATAGATTGTTTTTCTTTTTTTCACAGCCTGTATCCTTGATCTATTGGCCAAGGGAGATTTCTGTGAACAATATGAATTAATTTACATGGTATAATGACATCCTCCCAAAGAAAGTGCCTAAAATCGCCATTTTGGCAACCATTTTGTTTATGCTAATTAGATGGTCATAAACTCAAAATTCAGCTTGGGAACAGGGCTAGTTGGATTCAGCACACCTTAATTATGTTAAAAAGTCCTGTTCCCAACTTTTACTAAAAAATGCCTCTAGAAAGCACATATCTCAAAAATATCTCCTGTCTAATAGGGATGAACCCCTTTCAACACACAGTATTTATGGAGATATGTCTTTATGTGTGAATGTTTTTGAGACAGTGCCAGTGCTCAGGTGAGTCCCTGAGATTGGGCCACATCTAAAACGAAAACAAAACTATAGTTAGTTAAGTTTCATTTCGTGTCCTGAAAACAAATCTAGTCCATGGGACTCCTCAATCCTGCTTCTTGAACTGATCTATGCAGCTTGATTATTGATTATTGATAAAGAAGCAATATGTAGCCTACTTAGCCTGGTTAGCACGCAGACCTCCTCAATTAGGGGTTTGCACTGTGTGTCATCAGATCTGGACATCACCATATTGGAGATACTCGCCTCATTAGAAAGCATTAGGCACTGAACTAAATCCCTAACATCGTCAAGGAAAATGGTTAATTATTGCCGTGTTTTAGGTTGTACCAATAGGTTAGACTGAGAAAAACATCTGGTGTAGGTATCGACTTCCAAAAGTTATTAAAAAAACAGGGAGAAGGGACAATAATGCCAGAAGTTATCAGAGGAAGGGGGGCGCTTGTGGTTGAACTTGGTACTTCGTCTCGCTCACCCAACTCATATGGATCTGCGCTGCCAATAATCCGTAATTTTTCGAAATATCGCACCTTTTCTTGTGGTCCAAGTCCTGCCCTATATGCCTTTGCATCTTAGACGCATTTTGATGAGCTGTTCTGTTGTTTAGACACGGCTACAATCACATAAGATATCCAAAGTGCATAATACTCCATTGTACTTCATTCACTGAGTACCGCCAATATGTGTGGGTTATGTGTGCGTGCTGGGTTACCATAGTTACCGGCCAGAACGTGACGTCGGTGCAAACCCCTAATTGTAATTGAGAGTGGGTCTGGAAAAGGTTAATTGACTTATGACATCCAGCACAGGCATAACTAGCTGTGAAATTAAACTTAAAGAAGCCCTATGCAGGTCTGGTTATTCCTTCGCTGTTTCTGGGTTTTCGCCTGATTTGGGCTCGCATTTTTCACGACATAGCTCCTGCAGCTTCGGTAGCAAGTGACTGCTACGCTAAACCCCACTAGCTAGCGAGCTAGCCATCAAGAAACCAAGATAAACACATACAGGGCTCACAATGAAACGGTCGAGCAACCACATTGTTCAAGAGACTATCAAATCACATTACAAAAACGAAGTTCACCCAAGGCTACTTACAATTTTTAACAGCAACAAAGCCAAGTCTGAGTCCGTTTTGCAGTCTTCTTAGAAACTACAATCTGACTACATTTCCGAGGCGCGATTGGATACTTTTGCTGAGTTACATCCGGATGTGTTCGGACCGCGACCAGAAAGTTGCATATTCTGTTTTTCCGCGGAGAAGCAGGCACTAGGGGGAGACGAAACACCCACCAAATGACCAAAAAAGTGTTGTAGAACCATCAGAACGACTCAACCTGCATAATTAAGGTCATTTTTGCTAAAATTGTTGCATAGGGCTTTTTTAAATTGGTGCATTGAAACACCTAATGTCATGCCCCAGGGACTTTTGCAGTTACTGCTTTTTGGCACTAGATGTCCTCATTTGTACCTTTGTTTTGTAATTTTCGGAAATTGCCTGCTTTTCTCTGCTCTTGTGATTGAGTGATTACACCTGTGTGATTGTTAATGAGTCATGTTATTTAAGGAGCATGTGTTTATGCTGGTATTTAAGGAGCATGTGTTTATGCTGGATTAGCGATTGTATTTGCGTGCCCATGTTTTAGGGACATTGGAAATGGGCTTCAACCCTGACCGGCCCTGCAGAGCAAATCCCAAATTTCCTAAAGGTTCATATGTGTATTCCCAGACTAATATGTAGGCTACTTTCAAATACATAAATAAATACAAAATAATAAATACAAAAATGCTTTTGGGCAGATGACGTGACACCTGTTTTTTCTGTAATTGGAAATGTTTACTAAACTGCATTTCTCAACTAAAACAACACATGCCAGTGGGGCATAGAGCATCATTTTATTTCAATATGATTATTTTGGGACGTAAAAATGTATTTGGTGTTTTTCATATTTCAAGGTGAATAGCAAAATGTCCTGCGGTGTGACTGTAACATTGATGACTCATCAAATGTAAATATTAGTAAAATAAAGCAGATATGGCCGGAGCAGCTAATAAATGCCTTGGCATTATTTTGTAGTTATCTACTTAATTAACTTAAGTTTTCAAAATGCTAAAATGTACTAAAATAATATTTACAGTTCATTTAGTTTTGAAACACAAATGCTGTCCTGCAGTGTGACAGGATATTAGATTTTTGTACTGCCAGTTACATGGAAAGCCATAGGGGTCCTTTAGTCAAGCCACCAACCAGGAAGTCCCTCAGATGTTTGGATGTGCTAAGAAGTTTAAAAGGTGAGTGTTAATCTCTTATTAATTTGATAAATTTCATCATTCCTGTCAGACCATGAATGTGTCCATTTTTGATAGTCCTGTGGTGTGACTGATCTAGTTCGAGAAAAAAGAAAAATATTTTTTAAAAAGAATCATATTCAGGTTTAAAACAATGAATTTATTCAGTTACTGTAATGCCCAAGGTCAGTCTTGTATACTAATGACTCAAAATGGCTGCAAAGGTGGAAAAGTCCTGTGGTGTAACAGCCCGTCCTGTAGTGTGACATAATTAAGTCAGATGTCTAGCTAGATTCTCGTCTGTTATGTTTGCAATATTATACATAAATATAAATATATCTCTGTCTCTATATACATATTAAACAAATATTGTAAATATTATTTATAATATACCTATATTATATTATACATAAATATATATCTGTCTTCGTTATACATAATATACTTATATATTTATGTTTAATATATGTATTGTCACGGACAGAAGACGACCCAAGAGCGCAAGTTCAAATTCAGAGTCTTTTTATTGAAGGGTTCAGGGGGGGGAAGAGGAGTGAGAGAATCGTGAGGTCTTGGAGGTTCCGGTTCCAGGGGTGCTAGGAGTGCCAGGGGTGTCAGGGGTTCCAGTCCAAGGTACTGAGTGTGTGTGTCCCCCAGTGATCGAGCGGCGTCTCGGGCTGAGGGTGGTGACGCGTCTGGGCTCACTCGTCTGGTGGTCGGAGGCCTGGGGGAACACACACACAACAGCAAGATGAACAGCAGGCAGTAGTACAGACCAGGGCTAGGCACTAAACGTGGTGAGAGACAGAAGGCAGATTCGAGTTACCGGGGGGGCTGAAGATCGGAGAGTAATCGAGAAGATCCGGAAGGCAGGTCGGGATAACCGGGGCAGTAGAACAGGGAGGCAGTCAAGAATGGATCCGAATCACAGGTAGGAGTCAGAGAGTAGACAGACAGGCAGGTTACTGGTCCAGGTTTGAAGACGATCTGACAGGGCTTGGCTGAAAAACAGGGCTTTATATACTGGGAGAGGTTAGTGGAGAAATGCAGTGCAGCTGGCAGAGTAATTAGAGCAGAGTGGGGCAGAGCCAGGTGGAGCTCGTTAGGCAGAGTAGAGAGAGAGTGAGCAGAGTGGCAGAGAATTGAATTCAATTAAGGTTGTTACCAGGGAGAGAGAATGCTCATGACAGGACCCCCCCCCTAAGGGACGGCCCCAGAAGTCCCAAGAACAACATCATGCCGGGAGGGTGGAGGGGAGCAGGCGGCGGGTCAGAACTCCTCCGAGCGGTCCGAGTGAACCTCCTCATCCTCAGAAGGAGCTGGAGGGTCACGGTCGGGAGACAGGACAGGTACTGAGACAGGATCAGGGTCAGGCACAGGACAGGAAGCCGGGCGGGCAGGACGGCTAGGGACCCCTCTGGGACGGCCCCTACGGATTGCAGGCTGATCAGGATGTAGTCGGTGGAAGTCAGTGATGAGGGTCCGGTCCACTATCCTCCTGGCCGGGATCCAGGTCCTCTCCTCCGGACCATATCCCTCCCAGTCAACGAGGTACTGGAGACCCCTACCCCGTCGCCTAGAGCGGAGCAGCCGCCGGACGGTGAAGACCGGACCGCCATCTAAGAGGCGCGGAGGAGGCGGCGGCGGAGATGCAGGGACCAGGGGACTTTCATGGACCGGCTTGACCTTGGAGACGTGGAAGGTGGGATGGACCCGCATGGAAGTGGGCAACTGAAGCCGAACCGCCGTTGGACTGATGACTTTCTGCACAGGAAAAGGACCAATGAAGCGAGGGGCCAGCTTTCGTGATTCAACCCGCAGCGGCAGATCCCGGGCAGACAGCCAGACCTTCTGACCAACCCGGTAAGTAGGTGCTGGGGCCCTCCGTCGGTTGGCACCGACGGCGTAGCTGGTTCCAGACTTCAGGAGCATAGTGCGAGCCTGGGCCCAAGTGCGGCGGCAGCGGCGGGCATACGCAAGAGCAGACGGACAGGTGGCATCCGCCTCCTGGCTGGTAAACAGTGGGGGTTGATACCCGTAGACACACTGAAAGGGGGAGAGCCCGGTGGCGGAACTGGTGAGTGAATTATGGGCATATTCCACCCAGAGCAGGTGTTGAGCCCAGGCCCGGGGATTTTGGGAGGCCACGCACCTCAGTGCCTTCTCCAGCTCCTGGTTCATGCGTTCAGTTTGGCCGTTTGACTGCGGGTGGAATCCAGATGATAGGCTGGCGGTGGCCCCAAGGAGACGACAGAACTCCTTCCAAAAGGTTGCTGAGAATTGCGGCCCCCGGTCTGACACTATATCCTGGGGTAGGCCATGGATACGAAACACATGTTCCAGGACCACCTGGGCGGTCTCCTTAGCAGAGGGTAGTTTAGGAAGAGGCACGAAGTGGGTCATCTTACTAAAGCGGTCAACAATGGTAAGGATGACTGTGTGTCCGTCAGAGGGCGGAAGACCCGTAACAAAGTCCAGTGAAACGTGGGACCAGGGCCGCTTGGGTACGAGTAGGGGTTGCAGCAACCCAGCAGGAGGCTGGTTGGGGGTCTTGTTTCGGTTACAAGTGGGACAAGCTCGGATGAATTCTTGGACATCCTGTCTCATCCGCCGCCACCAGAACCGCTGGCGGACCAGATGAAGGGTGCGAGTGATGCCGGGATGACAGGCCAGACGGGATTCGTGCCCCCACTGAATCACAGGTGACCTGAGGTTTGCTGGAACAAACAGACGGTTGGGGGCGCTGGTGCTTGGGCCTGGCTGGTTCCGAAGCGCCTCCATGACCTGCTTCTCGATCTCCCAGGTGAGGGCCGCTACGACAAAGTGGCTGGGAAGAATGGGGGCGGGCATGGCGGTGGTCTCGTCCTTCTGAAACATCCGGGAAAGGGCATCAGGTTTGATGTTGCGAGATCCCGGGCGGTAGGAGAGCGTGAAATTGAAGCGGGTAAAGAACAGAGACCACCGCTGTTGACGGGAGTTCAGCCTCCTGGCTGTTTGGATATACTCCAGGTTTTTGTGGTCTGTCCACACTACGAATGGTTCCTTTGACCCCTCTAACCAGTGCCGCCATTCTTCAAGGGCGAGCTTGACGGCCAGCAGCTCGCGGTTCCCAATGTCGTAGTTGCATTCGGCTGGGGTTAGCCGACGGGAGTAGAAGGCACAGGGGTGCATCTTGCCATCCTCGGCTGTTCTCTGAGAAAGCACTGCACCCACTCCCACGTCCGAAGCATCTACCTCCACCACAAACTGCCTTGCTGCATCTGGCATCTGGAGGATGGGAGCGGAAGTGAAACGTGTCTTGAGGCTATTGAAGGCCTTATCAGCAGCTGCTGTCCATTGGTACGGTTGTTTAGTGCTGGTTAGCGCCGTGAGTGGTGCAGCCACTGTGCTATAGTTTCGGATGAACCTCCTATAAAAGTTCGCAAAGCCCAGGAACTGTTGCAACTTTTTCCGAGACTCAGGGACTGGCCAGGACGTGACAGCCGACACCTTCGTGAGATCCATCTGAATGCTGCCCTCGTTCACCACATACCCCAGGAATGAAACGGTCTTGGCATGGAACTCGCACTTCTCTGCCTTCACGAAAAGAGAGTTCTCCAGCAGGCGGCGCAGGACCAACTGGACATGGTGCGTGTGTTCTGACAGAGTCTTTGAGAATATTAAAATATCGTCAAGGTACACAAAAACGAATGTATTTAGCATGTCCCTGAGGATATCATTCACTAGGGCTTGAAAAACTGCTGGGGCATTGGTGAGGCCAAATGGCATGACGAGGTATTCATAGTGGCCGGTTGATGTGTTGAACGCAGTCTTCCACTCGTCTCCCTCTCTCACCCGCACTAGATGGTAGGCATTGCGAAGGTCCAGCTTCGTGAATACGGTGGCTCCCTGCAGCAGTTCGAAGGCAGACGAAAGTAAGGGCAGTGGGTAGCGATTCTTAACCGTGATGTCGTTCAGACCCCGGTAATCTATGCATGGACGAAGAGAACCGTCCTTCTTACCGACGAAGAAGAATCCCGCTCCTGCGGGGGAAGAAGACGGTCTGATTATCCCGGCGGCAAGAGAGTCATTAATGTAGTCTTCCATGGCCTTTCTTTCCGGGGCTGACAGTGAATAAAGACGACCCTTGGGAGGTGCTGTGCCAGGCAGGAGATCAATCGCGCAGTCATAGGGTCTGTGTGGGGGTAGAGATGTCGCCTTGGATTTGTTGAACACCTCTTTCAGGCTGTGGTAACAGGTCGGAACATTGGATATGTCGGGGGTAGCGCCAGATCTCTCCCGGTGAACGGGCAGGGTGGCCCCCCTTAAACAGGTCTGGTGACAACTCCTTCCCCACGCACGGACTGTTCCTGTCTCCCAGTCGATGTGGGGGTTGTGCTGACGGAGCCACGGGTATCCGAGAATGAGTGGTTGGCCAGGTGAGTGTAGGAGGTGAAACTGGATGGACTCCTGGTGGTTTCCTGACAGCAGAATTGTCACAGGGGCTGAGATGTGAGTGACCGTGCCCAGATGATGTCCATCCAGGGCTCGTGCAGGAATGGGTTGTGTCAGTTGATGATGGTTCACGTCCAGTTGCCGTGCAAGCTCAGGGTCCATGATGTTTGCTTCGGCTCCAGAATCCACAAGGGCGGCCAATGTATGAGTCGTGTCGGAAAGCTGAAGGCGGAGATGAAGCAGGGGTTTTCGGATGGAGGGAGACTGAAGATTTGTTGAGCTCACCCGGATCTCCCCTACACCTGGTGAGCTGCGGCTTTTGCCGGACAGGTGGCGACACGGTGATTTTCACCACCACAGTAGAGGCAAAGGTTGGAGGTTAGACGGCGCCGACGCTCCTCGGGAGTCAGAGAGGCACGGCCAATCTCCATGGCCTCAGGCTGATTGAGTTGGCCTTGGGACTTGACAGGCAGGGGCTGGACAGAGGAGGTATCGACCCGAGTGCGGATGGCAGGTTGACTGAGACGCCCCTTCTCCCTCCTCCGGGTCTGTATACGGCGGTCAATGCGGACGGCAAGGTCAATGGCGGCATCAAGCGTTAAGGGCGGGTCATGAGAAACAAGCTCGTCTTTGATATAGTCCGCCAAGCTGTGGAGGAAGGCTTGCACCAGTGCCTCTGAGTTAAACGAGCTTTGACTGGCCAGGGTACGAAAGTCAATGGAGAAGTCTGCCACTGTCCGATTGCCCTGACGGATGGTGAGCAGAGCTTGTGACGCTTCGGCTGTTGGCGAGCCTAGATCAAAGACCTTTAACATCTCCTCCTCAAAGGCACTGAAGGAGACACAGGCTGGGGTTTGCCGGTCGAATTCCGCCGTTCCCCACAACCGAGCTCGGCCGGTGAGATGGGTGATGACATACCCCACCTTGGCTCCCTCCGTTGAGAAGGTCCTGGGCTGTAGTGCGAACTGGATTCGGCAGCTGCTCAAGAATGGTCTTACTTGCTTTTGGTTTCCATCGAAACGTTCCGGGTTCCCAATCTTTGGTTCAGGAGCGTGGGGATCTGGTGGCAGCACTGCCGGTGGTACAGGAACAGAAGAACCAGGGGTGGGTGCAGGTGGAGTAGCCGGGTTTGAGAGTAGTTGCAGGGCTTGGGCTAGCAGTTGTTGCTGCAGTTGGAACTGTTGCTGTTGTAGCTGAAACTGTTGCTGCTGCTGTTGAAGCTGTTGCTGTTGCTGCTGGATCTGTTGTTGCTGCTGGTTGGATTGCTGTTGTTGTTGGTTGCCTAGCTGGAGAAGGGAAGCGATGTCGCCAGCCATCCGATTGATGTCTCCCTCAGTGCGTTCCAGTCGCTGTAGGGCAGACATCTCGGGCTCTTCCTCCATAGTGGTCAGGGAGTGCGCTGGGTCCATAGTGGTCAGATCGTTCTGTCACGGACAGAAGACGACCCAAGAGCGCAAGTTCAAATTCAGAGTCTTTTTATTGAAGGGTTCAGGGGGGGAAGAGGAGTGAGAGAATCGTGAGGTCTTGGAGGTTCCGGTTCCAGGGGTGCTAGGAGTGCCAGGGGTGTCAGGGGTTCCAGTCCAAGGTACTGAGTGTGTGTGTCCCCCAGTGATCGAGCGGCGTCTCGGGCTGAGGGTGGTGACGCGTCTGGGCTCACTCGTCTGGTGGTCGGAGGCCTGGGGGAACACACACACAACAGCAAGATGAACAGCAGGCAGTAGTACAGACCAGGGCTAGGCACTAAACGTGGTGAGAGACAGAAGGCAGATTCGAGTTACCGGGGGGGCTGAAGATCGGAGAGTAATCGAGAAGATCCGGAAGGCAGGTCGGGATAACCGGGGCAGTAGAACAGGGAGGCAGTCAAGAATGGATCCGAATCACAGGTAGGAGTCAGAGAGTAGACAGACAGGCAGGTTACTGGTCCAGGTTTGAAGACGATCTGACAGGGCTTGGCTGAAAAACAGGGCTTTATATACTGGGAGAGGTTAGTGGAGAAATGCAGTGCAGCTGGCAGAGTAATTAGAGCAGAGTGGGGCAGAGCCAGGTGGAGCTCGTTAGGCAGAGTAGAGAGAGAGTGAGCAGAGTGGCAGAGAATTGAATTCAATTAAGGTTGTTACCAGGGAGAGAGAATGCTCATGACATGTATAATATATCTGTTCATTTGTTTGTTGTATGTTTATGTTAACAGTCACTGATCATTGTTTTTAAAGTGATTTTTGTCAGTTTTCAGGCATGACCAAAATAAGGACAAGAGGGTACCGGGAAAGGTTAGCACAGGATAAATCCAGGCATGAGGAGGGAGAGAAGGAGAAAATAGTTTAAAATAAGTTTATAATAGGGAAATTGAGTTGGTGAAACATTCTCTAAGACATACTATTGTATAGAAAACATGTAACAGCTGTCTCTGTTCCATCAACAGATATCAAGAAAAAAAAGCTAAAGGAGAAATTCAACCATGAAATGTAACCAGCCTCCCAAAACATAAGAGAGCAAAGCCTTGTAGGGAATGGAATAAGACAAAGGAACAGGAAGAAGAAGAAGGATCTGGCAGCCATTTGGGATATTACTCCCCATCACCCGAAGAACTTGATGTGTCCTTTGGTCCAGTTCATCTTTCTCCTGCTCATGGTTCTCTTTCCCAAATTCCAAGTCCCCTCCAAAAGGGTTGTCAACCCAAGTTGACAGCAAAAAAGTGACCAAGACCAAGTGTATAAGTATAAGTGTATATATACCATTTTGATCCCGTGAGGGAAATTTGGTCTCTGCATTTATCCCAATCTGTGAATTAGTGAAACACACTCAGCACACAGTGAGGTGAAACACACACTAATCTCGGCGCAGTGAGCTACCTGCAACAACAGCGGCGCTCGGGGAGCAGTGAGGGGTTATGGTGCCTTGCTCAAGAGCACTTCAGCCGTGCCTACTGGTCGGGGTTCGAACCGGCAACCCTCCGGTTATAAGTCTGAAGCGCTAACCAGTAGGCCACGGCTGCCCCCAAAGTGTTTGAAGTGGGAAAGTTCATCATAGTAAAATATGATGAGAGGCGATATGTGGGCCAAGTGTTGAATAGGAATAGGAGGAAATACAGGCGAACTGTATGGATCAACCAAAGTCCTTTTAGGAAAGTCCCTCTATATTGCAACGCTTTTTGGGCTCTTGTCGGGCATCTATTTCGGCAGAAATGCGCATGCGCAAGGCTTCACGACACCAACCTTGCTCCAGCGGCGAGATCACAACACATGATTGGCTCAATGTATTCACATCACAACACACCACATGATTGGGTTCACATGTCGACGTTTTGCCGCGGAAGGGATGGGATATGTGCGTTACAACTAGCCCCATGCATTTCTATGGAGGATTTTTTGAGTGCTGTGTCTCCTCATTAGAAAGTCTCTGGTTCAACATGGAAACAAGAATGCCTTCCAGTGGCCTGACAAAGAAGATACCATTTACTACTCGCGGAGTGACATAAAATTCCCACTTCGGAAGCCGGTTACAAAAACGATCGGTTACAGTCCTAAACTGCCAGCATCGTGTACACGCACGGCGTAACCGATAACAAAAACTCATGGTTTAAAAAAAAAAAACGCCGTGGTGTAGACGGCCCCATAATTGGTAAGATTTCAGAGCCTGAGCCCCATGGTCGAGTTCCGAAGTTAACGAACATAGACTGGCTCATGTTCAATGCATAAGTTTGACATTTCTCCTATGAAATAATTTCTACATCTTTTTTTTTTTTTTTAAATATTGGCTCTAACAGCTTGTCATATTTATGGTCTGATATTTTGTTTGTGAAATTTCTCTTGTTCACTGGAATCTTTGTTCAAAGAGCTGAATTGATGATTTTAACATGTTTTTAATTATTTTAGCATGGTTTTAATGACTTTCTACTGAGAAACAAGATATTTGTTTAGTCTTTCAAGTTAAAAATATAAATGAAAGGTCTTTATGACTGGGTCTGATTTGACGCCTCCAAAATGTTCAGTAGGCCTATGTCTTGTTCACTATGTTTTAGTTCAAATTCATACACTAAGTAAGTAATAAAAGTGTACTGATATGTTGCATTTTCATTAATGTTCAAGAGATGCAAATTAATTTGTATGTTACAAAAGTATTCAATAAATTTCACCATAAATGTTCACACAGTGTCTCATTTCGTCCTGTGGTGTGACGGGATGTCCTGTGGTGTGACATCACTTCAAACACAATTAAATGACTTTTACTATGTTAACTAGCTTAAATAATGATATGCATTTGAAAACATTGCATAATATAACTATATAAAAACATTATAAACATTTTCAAATATTTCTTCTCATTTTACACAATATTTCCACTGGAGTGAGTGGTAAAAGATGGCACAAGCAAAGAATATAATCGAAAAACAGCCGTGAAAAAAATATATGCAGAATTTTAATGATCATTCTTTAAAAATACTTGCTAAACTTAAAACATACCTGATTTGTATTTGAAATGAATAATATTTCAATATTTGAATTTTATAGTAATGTCATGTCACACCGCAGGACATATTTTGCCTGGAACTGTGAGAAAAGCTTAATTAATTACATAATAAGAAAAAAAAATCTGCTAACCTCTAACAGTTTCAAAAACAACAGTATTTGAACTTTACAAATTCACACAATTCTCAAGCAATTTAGAACTTAAAAAAAAAAAAATGCTGTTTCACCCTTATTTGTCATCTACCCTTTTGCACTTAGACATATGATGTCATTCAGAAGGTGCACCAAAAATAAACTGCTGCAACACTTACTTATTTGTCTCATACAAGAACTAACTGATTATACCAGCTTGCATGTCCTTCAAAACAAACTCCATATTGCATATCAAGTTTGGTTTTGCTTCTTATAGGTTTTTAAAAAGCTGCTTTGCCTTGCCTTTCCCTGCTCTCAGCACAGATTACACCTCCTTCACAACTCAAATAAACAAACAAAAAATAGGCCTAAATAAAAACAAAAAAACAAAAGCTAGTCGGTACCAACTGACAGAATTGCTGCAAAAATTGGGCCTCGGTAAGGGACTGTACGATATTTACCGGGGGGGGGAGGGCCGGTCGTCAGGGGGGGGGAGGGCCTAAGATAATTTTTTAAGCCTTAGGGGAAGGCCCAGGAGACATTTTTTGGCCTGGGGGGAGGGCCGAGGAAAATTATTTTTTCCTGATACATGATATTTTTTCCCCCTGATCAATGATCCGTTTTCGATATTTTAAAAGGTTTGTAGGCCAAAACATGATTCACGTCTCTTTGACAGAGTGGGCGAGTCCAAAAAGTCGCAACCCTACCTGAATCTCCCACAACTCCCCTCGTAAGCTTGCAGGTCACCCGCGGTTATGGGTCATAAACCAAATATTTTAATGATATTCGGGTCATTTGCCGGCGGGTCAGTTAAAATTAATTAAATATATATTTTCTACAAATAGGCCTAGGCTACTTAAAATATCACTAGAAGGCTAGCATCAATACAGTAAAGCATCAATACAGTAGGCTAAGTCAACAGTAAAGAAGCTGAAGACGCGACTTAAAATAATAAAGACACCCTTCAGGAAAAGCGATATAGGCTATGGGAAATATTGGGAAACGTTCTTAAAGAAGATGACAGTAGTACAAGTTATGGTCTATGTAGGCCTACTTCTTGCGAAGCCATTTAAAAGTATGACAGCCGAAACGGGCAGCCTGCAGGAATAAATCTTATGGCACAGACTACACAGCCATATCTACCGGTATGTAGGCTATAGGTTCGCGCATGCATAAAAGTTACCTTAGTTCGTTGTGTTTGTGACTTTAAACAGTGGATGTGCTTTAGTAAAGCTTTGTGCCTAATTCAGCATTTTAAACCAGTTCTTACGCTAACGTTTTGACCAGCAATGTATCTCTCTTGCCTAGGCTACCTTGCCTCCCCATTTCTATTGTCGAAAAAAGTATGTCCATGGCCAAATCTTATCCTATGTTCTAATCCTTGGTGGTTGCGTGCGTCTTATTCTCATTCTCTCTCCTGCGCAAACATTAGGCCTATGTCCTGCATGCCTGCGTGTAGTTCTGCATAAAGTTTCGCAAATAAATTAGTTTGTTTTACAGAAATGGACTACTGCATGCAGGCTATAACCAAAGGCACACATTTTGTAAATAAGCGGGTCGGATCGCGGGTCGGGTATAATTTTGTCCGAATTAATATTCGCGGTCCGAGTTGCGGTCGGGTTGATTAAAATATCGGGCGACCGCGGGCCGCTTGTGACCAAACCCGCGCAACACTGGTTTGTAGCCCCGTGTGTGTGTATGTATGACATTTGCTGGCCAGTTTGACCAGTTTTATTTGATTCACGTAGGGGGGAGGGCCTAGGAGAATTTTTTTTAAACGGGGGGAGGCCCCTGGAAAAAAAAAATTTGACCAGGGGGGAGGGCCAGGCAGAACATTTTTAACCCGATCGTCTGGCGACCGGCCCTCCCCCCCCCCCCCGCTAAATATCGTACAGTCCCTAAGACTGCTTCTGCTTCGTCAGGGCACTCATGACTGCTTGGCAAAGCTAATGGACTGAAACAGAGTGAGGACAGTAGCCTGGCCCCGCCTACGTAGTAGGTCTAGCTCTCATACGTTTGGCTCCTGGTATGTTTCCCTCAGCCACCAGGATGGCAGGCCAATCAATAAAGAGAGGGGATAAGATTAGTTTTGAAAGTGGCAGTGGTAAGTGGTAGTAACAATGCCTGCAAACATCAAAAGATTGTATTTGGAAGAATGTGTAAACTTTTCAGTCCAGTCCAGTCTAGTCCAGTCCAATCTTACAGGGCGTGGTGGTAGTGGAGTGGGGTCAGTATACAGTAGCATGAAAAGTCATTGTTCAATTCCCGGCTGCCACCATTGTGCCCAAGAGCAAGGCACTTAACCCAAAGTTGCTCTGGGGAGATTGGTCTTTGTAATAATTTACATGTAGGCCTAAATTTGGATAAAAGCGTAAATCAAATGAATATAATTTATACAGCAAAGGCAAATAGATTGTTTCTTTACTGCCAATGCGGTTTATTATCAGTTTGGTGAAGTAGGAATCGATAGGATAGGATAGCTAACAATAGGAATCCCTGATCAATGTGACTGATTAGACTAGACAAATGATTTCAAAGTTAAAGCAAGTCTAAGCCCATTACGATGCTAGGGTTGGGAACATTTCCCAATGGAGAGTAGGCCTACCCAGACTGAATCTGGTGAAACCAGGCTATGAGGACATAACTCTTCTGGTGTCTCATTCCATCTGTAATACATTGACTTGTCGACAGATGGCGCTAAGCATTCGAATAATATTTTTTTCTTCTTCTGAAAACAGCTATGCTGACACGCTCTGCTTTGCGGTCATGATTCATGAATAAAACGTCTTCTTGCAGGTAGCTCCTGCGCACGGGTAGGGATTCGAATACTTTACATTCCGAAGAGTGATAAAAAATATTTTCAGACATAGCTTATAGCGTATATGTACTTGTACAGGAAACAAAGAGTGGTGGCTAGCTTCTTGCTAAAAGCATTGTTACATTTATTTTGATAGTTAGCCAATTACTCTGTGAAATGTTTTGATTTAAAGAATTTTCAATGTAACCGCTGCTGTTTCTAGGAAGACGTGGCGTAGCCTAATGATGCAAAGCTTACAGGGCTTCTGATATCCAACCATAACGAAATAAGAATGCGTAAAGTTGCACTGGCAAAGTTCAGGTAAGGCTCTTGCCCCATGTCGTTACCATTACATTTTATGTAATGTTGGGAATCCTATGTTCTGGAGGCTGAAGGGGAGGATCAAGA
This sequence comes from Alosa pseudoharengus, assembly GCF_046254945.1. Taxonomy (NCBI): domain Eukaryota; kingdom Metazoa; phylum Chordata; class Actinopteri; order Clupeiformes; family Clupeidae; genus Alosa; species Alosa pseudoharengus. The sequence continues at coordinate 6,782,592 of NW_027468663.1, forward strand.
ATGAACAGAGGAAAAAAACATTTCACATGAGTCCCAACCCTATTGGTCAGACGGCTTTTCCTGCTGCCACAATCCTGCACACACGTGACCTACCTTTTTTGTACACACTCAAACGCTTCTACTAAAAAGACAACGCCATGGCGTGTGGGACATATAAATACGAGAATTACACATTATGAAACCACCCTGCTGAAAAACACTACTCACTCATTCGAATCTATCGCTGAAGGTGGACCATGGCGGCTGCCACGAGCAGCAATGCAGCCACGCTACAGATGAAGCATTCCAGTCTCGAGCATACACGGAAACGCATAGATCCTCGGCGTAGGCAAGCTGCACTCTCTTTCCTTAGCAACATTTCTTTAGACGGTCGACCAGTACAGGATGATGGAGACTATAACATCGATGAGGACAATTCTGCTGAGGCAAGGACTAGACAGAGCCTGGTTTCTGCAGACCGTGCTCTGTATTCGGCTGGTGCTCCAGTTGCCCCTGCCACGGCGGCCCAAGCACTGGCTGCTGCAAACCAGGCTCTGAACATGAACAACCGAGCTAGTTTTGGAATGGGCTCTTTTGCAGCCTCCCCCTGTGCAGATGCGGAGGGCGACGCGTTCTCTAGCGGGCCCCCGGTGGCACCGTCTGTGTTTAGCTCTCCCTTCTCTGCAGTGCCACCAGCGACCCGAGGGAGACTTCAGACCTACACTCAGGGAATTCTACCTGCCGCCTATGCCAGACAATCCTCGCAGAACTACAGTCTGGAAGGTGGTCAGATAGGTAACTCTGCTCTGGAGCTTCAAAGGTCCAGGTAAACCCTCCTAAATGTTTTTAACAACGACATTATGGATGATAAACAAAGATTTGATCGTCACCTTACTATATGTAATGTAATCTGCAGTCTCATTTCTCAGAACAAATTAAAATAAAGGACAACACACTTTGAACCTGAGATGTTTAGAGAATAATATGACATGCCTCTTAATCTATTTTATTTCTGGTATGCTTCAACCATCACTGTAGGTTTTTGGACGTGAAATGTTGATTGTCCAACACTGTTCACAGGTCCCTTCTTACTTGATGGATGGAAGCCTAACAAATAGCCTAAGCACTGTCCCTGTCATACTTTTGTGTCCACGCGGAAATGTATTAGGACAGCTTGAATGAATGTTCCTTCTGTCCTACTTGTTATGACAGCAAGGACATTGTATTCTCCAATCCCAAACAGTTAGGTCATATCCCAGTGGTCAGCTGCAGGCTGTGGTTTTTGGTAAATGTTGACTTGAAAGTGGTGCAGTGTTTAGCTGAACTATATTGCTGCATTGCTGCAATTTCAATCGCTGCAGTTTAGATTGAGTTTTCAGGACTTGTTAAAAGAGGGTGATTTCATTTACTTCAGTTGAGAAATGAAACTAAGGTTAAACTAAGGATCTCTCTGTTTCATGCCCATTGACCTTGACACTGTAATTTACAGGTTGAATACTGTCTGACCTGCTTTGCAGTAGTGGACAGTGTTTGGGTGGACAATATTAGATAACATAACTCAATTCTGAGCAGCAATTTCATTCTGTTAGTGTTATATTCTGTCTGGCAAAATCCCCAGTTGGATCTATTCTATGACGAAGCTTTCTAGGGTATTGGTTACAAATGATGTCAGTCTTAGCCTAGAGACTTTTTGCTCACCAGTTTGTTTGAGTGAATGGTTCTCTGACCTTGGCATAGATTATACACATCTCTTTTGACGTGTTTCTTTGTTAGGCTTTTGGTACTTCAGTCAGGTTATTTAAAACCTCTTATCAGTGAAAGAAGGCCATAGTAATGTGTAAGGAGGAGGCTTCATGTGCATACTGTGCAATACAGATTTTAAACAAGCATATATTATTGTTTGGGTTACATTTACAATTTAGACCTAGTGGCACTTGGTCTTTGTAAGTAGAATTTACAGTACTAGAACTAGGGTGTGTGCACATTATGCAATTTCTTCAACAGTGTGTGTGTGTGTGTGTGTTTAAACCATTAGTCTACCGCCCATTTGTGCCTCGCCTCATCCGCCTGTCCCTCCTGCTTGCAGAAATAACAGCTCCCGTGCAAGAACAGCACAGGCCATCCCGCCTCTGTCTGTCCCGACATGCCTGGTCTGAGTGGTGGTGCTCTGCATTTTTCTACTTTCATTGTCAGCACAGACCCTCCATGCAATGTGTTGACATCTGCTACTGACGTCTGTTGGCAGTTGGGGCTGATACTGTCATGCAGTGCAAAGCACACCCGCCCAAAATTGTATGTGTGTAGTGCACACATACGCGTGTGTATGTGTAAAAACAGTATGGCAGGATCACTGACATAGGGAGTTTATTTACTTTTTTTTTTTTAAACACTACTGTCTTGAACTGACCTTCCTAAGAGATTCCTCTGTAACAGTGCCAGCTTTCCTGGCCATGCTTGTCAACCCCAGGTACTGCACATAATAGTATAGTGGTCACCTTATAGACTTCAACAAGAGCATGGGCATGATTATTATGTGTTGAGAGCCACACACGCACATGTGAAACAGTGGCTGCACTCAGAGGCTTGGCTTTGTCTGTTGGTCTTATTGGCCACTGGTTTATCTGATTATGATGAAATGAGTAAAGTACTGCAACTCTGCAGCTAAACAAAGGCCCACATTACAACAGTATTTCATTAGACATCAATGCTGATCGTAGAATAAACCCCCTTGCAGGGTCCACTGCCTTTAGGCTTTGTGTGTTTCATGTGTGTTTACATTGCATGGCTGTTACTTTTGTGTTTTGATGTTCTGTCACGTGAAGACAGTTTCATCTTTTAATGTTCACATAGTTCACAGGTTTCATTTTCCTTTTTACATTTTTTATTGTTCCTTCATCCTTTTATTCATTCTATACAGTATGCTGCTCTCTGTTCTCGGATGATGTAAAGCACATCGAGTTGCCTTGGGTTTGGATTGCGCTATACAAATAAAGCTGCCTTGCTTAGCCTTGCCTTGCCTAATGAGGGTAAAGGCATATGCTTGAACGTGATCAATGTAAATCCATTTTTCATTTCTCCCTCTCTCTCTTGCTCTCTCTCTCTAAATCTGTCTTTCTTTCACGTAGTCTCCCTACACAGTAATACAGCGCTTTTGTGAGCTTCTTGGACGGTGTTCAGTCCAATGCTGTCCACTGTTTGGGTCTAGTGTGTGAGTGCTGAGCACGTTGCACCTGCTCCACACCTGCTGTCCTCTTGGAGCGCAGGACATAAACACCCTGTAACATTAGAGCCCGCTGTCACAGTACATGCCATGCCTGCCCTTCATTGTTTTTTTTCCCCTTTTGTTACAGTGGCCCAGAGAAATATGAAACAGGGAGGGGGTGATAAGAGTGCGACAACAATAAAATTCTGTCTCTCTCTCTCTTTCTCTCCTCTTTCCATCCCCTTATTTTTCTTTTCTGTCTTTGAACTTTGAATTTTTCCCTGGCAGGGTGATTGTTTAGGGTCCACATTCGTGCCACAGCACTTGACTGTCTGTTCTCCGAGGTCCACGTGGCCAGAGGAAGGTCCGCTATCTTCTCTTTAAGTGCAGACCTGGCCAGCTGCATATGCTCATTAGCGATGACGTTTCCCAGTTCTCAGATTTCGAACTCTCTGTAGGGAAATGGAATAGCACCTCATGGCTGGCATAGCCTAGATGATGGGTAGAGTGATGGCCACACAGCCCTAAAGGAGACAAAAGTAGGGCAGGATTTGAATCTGAAAGGCTCTTTTTGGAGCGCTATGTGTTAGTTAAAGTGTAGGTGGATACATTTCCCCTGGCAGTGGTGATGGAAGCTCCCAGGCTCGCCTGCACAGAGTCTGGCTTGTTCTCAGGGGGGCAGCTGGTGAAAGCGAACGCAGGTTCCTGCTGGCGGAGAGGAGGCAGGATGCCCAACCCCACCACCTCTCCCTCCTTCCAGTGTCCACTTCCTGTCTTTGAGCAGCCAGTCTCCGAGCCCGCCTCTCTTAGCCAGGAACACTTCAGGCCCTTAGATGAGCTGCCAACATGTTCTGGAGAAGAGACGGCGCAACAAATGTACTCGTTCACTCCTCTCCTTTACTTCTCTCTGTTTAAACTTGGTTATGCTGACTCATTGAGCACAAATAAAGATAGACATACAATTATCCACCTTGTCAGTGAAAACGAATTTAGCTCGTAATTGGAAGCCATTTCCACCTTTTTCCATATGACCGCCGTGGGAACGCTGTTTTAACCGGTGGTTGTGGCAGGCCCAAGATATTTAGTGAGATTGGGTCATGTCCCAGTGATTGTGTGGTTGGACTGAAGACATGCTTGCCATTTCTGTGAGATTGCATAAGCCGAGAACAGATTGTTCAGGAAAGCAGTTTGAACGCCGTCTTCCAGGCATTCCAAAAAATCTTTTATTTTGTGTGCAACAACAGGTTCCCAGAGGAAATGGGGAGATTTAATAAAGAGTCTGGAGTGGAAGATATCTCCACTTTGAGCTGTCAGAGACGAACACAATGTCTTTGCCCACTGCGCTCTTATTTTTGGAAAGCAAGAGCTCTGAGCAGCAGATGTTTGACTCTCACCATCTCCTGACTGATTTCATTTCTTGGTAGCTGTTTTTTTTCCTTTTCTCTTTTTTTGAAGTACAGCCCTTCAAAATTGGATTAGCACATGGTTGAACGTGTAATTGCCATACTGCCAAATGTACTGGCCTCAGCTCTTTGAATCAAGCAAGGTTTTTTTTTCTTTCTGCAAATTGAATCCGGAATTGTTCTGAACATTCTGATTAAAGTCTTTTAAAAGGTCCAGCCAATACTGCTTAATGTAATTGTTGGATGTGAATTCCCAGCCGTGTCTGATACACCCTCTGTGAAAGAGGAAATGAGAGGGAATGAGTCAGACAGAGTTCTTTTCTATTGTAGTGTTTTGTTTCTTGGGGAAATTACCCTTGAAGGTCCAGCATGCCTTTCTGTGTTGAAGTTGCTTGTTGGTGATCCATTACTGGTCAGTGTCACGTTGTAATAACAGCTTTTGAAATGATTCATCGGACTCTTCTCAAATGTAAATAAGAGTGGCATGGCTGTCGTAAGTGAGTAATGTGTGGTAGAGGTTATGCCTTTTCCATTGATTCGGCTTTCGGTTAAAAACGTTACTAGAAAATCTTTCTGTTGCCGATTCACAGGGGTAAGATCCCAGGCATAGTGAGTCTTTTTGAAGACGAGTAAAATCGTTGAGAGATCTTATCAGCTTTATTAGCTGGTGAAATAAAGTTATTATTGTTGTTGTCTTGCATACAGTATGACCTCTAGCACAATGAAATCTGTGTGAAGTGTCGGGCCTGTTGTCTGTGTGTCAGTAAGGCAAGGGAGTGTACACGGAGTTCACAACTCCATATCTGCTCTGTCTTCCCCCTGCCCTTAGTGTCGTTTGAGGTTCTCCGCATGGCTCATGAATACAGGAGCAGCGCAACTGATTTTAACGTTCATTATATTAGATTAGATTCAACTTTATTGTCATTGTGCAGAGTACACATACAGAGAAAAAGCAGAAAAGTATAGTGTGAACAGTACAGGCAGGTAGTGCAGTGTAAACAGTATATGACATATGACAGTGTGGACAACGTAGTATACAGTTAAGCAAGTGGTGGTGGTGTTAGTAGGTTGGGGGGTAGTTGGTTGGTTGACATGGAGGTGCAGAGTTAGTGTTCAGTAAGGTTACAGCCGCAGGGAAGAAGCTTCCTCTGAACCTGCTGGTCCGGGTGCGGACAGACCTGTAACGTCTCTCAGAGGGGAGTAGGGTGAGCAGTCTTTGATGATGCTGTGCGCCTTACGCAGGCATCGCTTGCCCTTGATGGTCTCAATGGCCACGATGGAGGGAGTGACAAACCGGTGATGCCTGCTTCAAGTCTAATGCTTTAGGAGAATAATCTAGTATTTGCCAGTCAGATTTATATAACAAACACTAAATTCACCTTGTTAACCTCCCCAACGCTTAATCCTGGCCTATGGGCGTATAGATGTAATTATTCAAACTCTTCACAGTAAGGGCATGAGAGTCTGGCATACAGTGACTCTTAGTTTACAGGATTCGTTTGGATGATCGGCAGTGTTTCCCACAGAATTGAATTCCATTTGTGGTGGATGGTTTGCAGAATTAACTTGAATACAACAGTTTTTAACAAATTAGCAAAGCGTGGTTATGATGCTAACCAGATTTAAGCACAATTTAGTACAACCTGGAAAATCATTGTGTGGTGGTCAATGTTGATATTGGGGTGGGCCGCCACAAATAAGTCAATGTATGGGAAACACTGGATCGGCCAAAACGATGCAAAACGTGCATTTAAACCAAAAAGCGTCTCCGTGTGGATGCCCTTAGATACGGTAGTGGAGAGCGGAGAATGACTCTGAAGCGTGTTTCTGATTGGCCCTCTGAACATCAAGGGCTCTCATCAATCACATGCATTCACGGAGGTGACCTTCAAACTGACGTGTTGACAACCTGCAGGGAATCTGTCACTCCCCTCAGACGTCTTTGCTCACTGCATTAGTGGCCGCACACGCCTCACCCCCACCATCACACCCTGACACAGGTCCACAAGTAACAAACTTGTTTGGTAACATTTAACCTGTGTGGCAGTACTGAGCAAACTTTAACTGGCTGTGAAAGCATGGCACCAGTCTTCTGTTGAAATACAAAAGAGGTGTCAATGCCCTACCTTAATGCTTTCTCTAAAAGAACAATTGTCTTTGCAAACTTGCAGCTAATGGCCTGCATTCCAACTCAAGGTGTCATTGAGAGTGACTCTCCCTGGCCTCCACTGGCCTATCCCCTTACACAGTGCTGATTGTGGAGCAGGCGGCTGCTGTGCAAAATACTATGTATGGTGCATGCTTGACTGATGTCGAGGTTTGGATATCAGTGATAAACTTTAACCTGGACTTTCCCAGAATGCCATTCACAGATTCACTGAGCACACGCTGTGAAACAGTTTACTTTTATTTTTAAAGAGATTAAACTTCACAGCAGTTTAAGGGAGAGTTTGTGCTCAGAGTGGCTGATGGTATTGATTTGTGATTCTTTTTTTAGTATAATTTTAGGGCTATTTGCCTTCACTCAGATAGACAGTAAAGAGTGACAGGGAACAAGTGGGAGAATCCTCAATGATGGGATCGGGAAATGACCGTGGGTCGGATTCAAACCTGGGTCCCCGTGCCTACTTGGACCCGAATGTGGTATGGATGCCGCAGTGCCTTCCACACAACAGAATTGTGAGGGAGTTCCAGTAAAAGCTTGTTTGAGAGATTATTTGGTGCTTATATGTCTCACACAAACCTTTTGAAATGCGAAGTGCGATTTTGTGCGAAGTGCTGCCAGGGTCATCTTCTGTATTTCTTCAGGATTGTTTTAATCCTTTGTTTTCATATAAAACAGTGTCGTAGTCAATCTAATATTATGTGACACAACATGTGTTTCACGTCACTCAAAACATGGTTTGCAGTGAGCCAATCCTTTTGAAGTGAGGGCTGGTTTATGTCAGGAAGACTTCTAAAACCCCATTCATTCCTCTCTCTGTTCCCCTTTTCTTGACTCTGTTGTTGCATTAATCTGTGCAGGCGGAGACTCATCTCCCAGCGCTCGTCGCTGGAAACGTTGGAGGACATTGAGGAGAACGCTCCTCTCCGCAGGTATGGCTGCTGCTGAATCTGCTTATAGGATGAGTCAAACCTAACTTAATTACAGTGTCTGCAAGCAGAACACCAAGAGCGTCACACAGTGACGAGGCAAATCTCACAGACCCCCCCCCCACACCCCTACAGAATGACATTGTGATGGTAAAGATGTGTTAACTCTCTTTGTTTCTCTTCTCTTCTCCACTCTTCTCTTTTCTTGTGCTCAGGTGCCGAACCTTATCAGGTTCCCCACGACCAAAGAGCTTTAAAAAGGTTCATTTCATCAAGAACATGAGGCAGCATGACATGCGCAATGGAAGGTATGCACACCACGCCAAATCCACCCCACATATAGAACAGTCCTGGGTGTACAAACTGTGATAACTGAAATTAACCATCTGAACATTGTTGTGATCATTTTGAGATGGACATTTGTAGACAAAATTTATTCCTGTCCCAGTGCATGCATACTAACATATTAAGCAAATAGACGAGAAGTAATAAAGTGTTATCACTTGACACACCCATGTGAACCCAACACAAGAACAGTTTGTCCTCTTCAGTCCATGCCTGTCTGGGCAATATTAGTGCAGACTTACTGTTAAACCTGTTTGAGATAATGTTCTCTTTATCTGACCTCATGATGTCAGTCATTTAAAAGACTTCCTGACTGTCGTTAAACAAGTTCATTCAGGAGCTAGAGCTCTCTAGGATTTATATTCTACTAGAAAGAATAAATCTTACTTTGCAATACAAAGCTGACACTCCACTTCATACAGATCATCATAATCCAATAACAGTGTTTATATAGATCTTGCACAACTCCATGCAGTGTATTACATCATGCATGAAGATGCTAAAGATTGGTTTTTAAAATCAGGCATCCAAATTTTAAATTGACATTTCGCAATCAAAATACAGTCTCAAATCTATTACCTCTTTTGGGATGTGTGATCATGGCTAACTAGCTCTTGTTTTTAAGAGCAGAGCTAAAGATAAATATTTAAAAGAGAGTTAAACTAGTGAGATGTCAGTGTCGGTAATTTTCCACTCTCTACTGTGGTGAGACGTGTGGATTGTAAGTGAAGTTATAAATGAGTAGTAGGTCTTCGTAGAGCATGGCTTGTCCATCAATGTTTGTGGAGTGTAGTTTTAACCTCTCGACTTTCTAAGTTAGGCTTTAAAACAGACTCCATGATGCAAAGAGGTTTTTTTTGTGTGAAATAATTGACACGTTTGCTCTTTGTTATGATAGAGGTGATGATTAGTTAGTCAATGTTCAGGTTCATCTTCAACATACTGTAGTTGTGATTACTGTGCTCTGGAGATGAACACAGAGCGCTCTGTGTGTACAGTACACTTTGTGCAAAATCCAAAACCCATAAGGGGTTGTAAATGATAGACAGCATGTGGTGAACAGGGAGAGTGGATATGGAGTTGTTGTCCTGTTTTTTGTTTATTACAACTTAAAGTTAAGTGGGTAGAAGAAAAGTGGTGGGAAAGTGGTTGCAGCAGGGTGTCTGGAGGCCTTGTTTGTTTGTTTGTTTGTTGTATCTCAGATTCATTTTTGCTGAGATAACTGTTGTGTTGCCACAGGCCAGACTGAGGCACAACAGGACTGGAAAGTGCCATGTTCTGAGAAGGGTGTCAGCAGAGATGCAATGTTTTCTTATTCGTAACATGATATGCCTGATCCAAAAACAAAACACTCTCCCATACACATTCTTGCCATGATACATGGCAAATACACCAGAGGAAGAGCAGGATGTGAGAGGCTTTAATACACCAAAGACATTACTAACCTTCAAAGCAGAGAAAGTTACTCAACACCCACTGCAGGAGACCCAAATCCATCAAGACAAGAAAAAAAGAAGAAATGTGGAGCATTGCTGAGGAGCACTCCCTGTTTTATTCCTCTGTTATGTCTTCTTTATTTATTTAAGTGTTTACACAGAGGTGCACGCCTCATTTAAACAGTCCTAATGTTCCATAGACCTGTGACAACCCAGTGACTCAACACAATGAGGAACACATCACGGACTGTAGAAATGGGGTCCTTTGTCCTTATTTCCTGACCTTTGTCATTTAATATCTCATCTCTGCACACTGTTCCTGTGAGTTCTGCACCCACATAGGGTCACTTTAATTAGTTGATCTATCATTTTGTCTTGTAGGATAGTCCTTATCAGTGGCAGAAGATCCTTCTATAGTGTTTTTTCTGTCCTGCCCTATCGAGATTGTAGCCAAGCAGGGTATGTATTCTTCAGCATGCAAGCCTTCTTTATTTCCACCCACCCCCCTCCCCCCCCCGCCGGCCCCCACCCCCTGTCCCCCTCCGTCCGTGCTCTCATTTTTGTTTTTGTGTATACAGTTCCATGGAGAGTAGCCCTGAAGCAAATAGCACTCGCATGTTATGCAAGTCATCTTTTATTAACACCAATTCTAACAGTAATGGGCCAGAACTAAGGCAGATATGGATGCACCTTCAGACAGTGCTAACTCCTCTAATCTCTTTAATAGTCTTATTATCAGTCACAGCTGGGATACGGTACTGTCATACTTAAAACATGTGCCATTACAGGTCGAGGTGGATCTTGGCAGTCATCTTCTCTGTTACTGTTCAACCAGCAGGCTAGAGTTCAGATATTTCTACTACTTGGGTTAGTGGAGCTTGTAGTGACATTTAATACACAAATCTAAATGCAATGCTGCACAAGAGGCTTTCTGTGTCTTCATATTTCAACCAGGGCCTGACCATTGCTCCTCTCTTGCCTGCACACTCTTCTTGGCATGCTTTGGTTTCATCTCTCAGCTCTAACATTGGTGTTCCTTCTCAGAAAACTCTCATTTCTAAACAAACAACAAATTGTAGCTGAACCCCACCACTGTGCTTGCCCTGCTCCCTCACTGGCTTTACTGTTGCAGTTATAAGATGAAATTAACAATGCTGATATTGATCCCCACCCCACTCACCCCCAGTCTACCCCTCTGCACCACAGCCACCTCTCAAACGTACACCCATCCACTGGCCTCCAACTGACTCAGAGAGTGGTAGTATAAGTCTATAGGCTGGGTTTGCCTTGGGCTGAAACAATAGTGAATGGAGGGTTCATTATTTCACACAGCACGGGGCAGTTATTCTGGCTCACAGACTCTTTACTCCCTCTCTCTGTCTCTCTCTCCCTCTCTTTTTTCTCTCTCTCTCTCTCTCTCCCTCCTCCGCGGTGGGGAGGCTGGGACGCGACCTTGGAGCCACTGCCTCCCGTGTCCAGTCAGAGCAAAACTAAGGGGAGGAAATGAGCTGATAAACACTGGAGGGAGAGAGAGATGAAAGCCAGTGAATGCACCCTCTATTCGAACTATCGAGTGTCTGCTTTAAATCCAACATAATGACCGCCTTGATGCTGTTGTGCTTGGTGGGAAAGCGCAGCTTCAGATGTTGACCGCACAATCAGAGACCTCCCCACCACTGTCCCTCCGCAGTCTCCTCAGGAAATGGCCTCGGGAACTACCCCGACGCATTTGGCAGCCCAGTGCTGAGCCGACCCTCTCGACCCTCTGGCCGACACACGTCCTTCTCTAAGCCTCTACTCTGGACCAGACAGTTAGAGCTAGTCTTATCAGAACGCACCACAAGGTAGCTGTTGTGTTGACGGACTGAGAACTCCACTAAAAAGTACCCTCTTCAAGATGTAGGACATGCCCCTTTGGAGTACTTCAGTATTCCTGTGCTCCTCTTTCTATCTCGGTGTCAGTGCTGCTGCTGCTGCTGCTGCTGGTGATGGTGCTGCTGATTTGTTTTTGGCCTAGTTACAGTGACTGATTTCCGAGAGCGAGCTTGAGCTAGTCTGTTAGTCTGCTAATTGGCCTCAGGTCCCTGGAGGGACGCAGTAGTGAGATGAGGAAAAACGAGCTGATGTGTTGTCCCCCTTTTTTCAAGCCCGGCTGCTTTTGCTCTTGGACAGGTAAAGGGGGCTAATGGTCACTGGTATCATTCCTCTGGGGGATTCTGTTGCTCTTTTGTGTTTGCTGTTTCTTTGGTTGAGCTGCGCTAGAGGTTTTTCTCCGTCTGACCTCTCCTGCCTGTTCTCCTCCTCGTCTTACTCACTCTACTGCCCATTGTACATCTTTCATGCATTAATGTGGGGGAAAGGGTGTGTGTGGTGGGGGTGGGGTTAGATTTGGCTGTTTCATTACTTTTGTCCGTCTCGTCCTTCATGAATGCTCCCACTGACACCCCTGAGTATTTTAGCCAGGTAACCCGATCAGGCTGAAAACAACTGTGTCATGGTCAAGGAGCCAGACTACTCGGCTTCTCCCGAGATCTGCTCCTCTCCCACTGGCCCTGGCAGCACAGTATATACACAAATCACAAGACTGTTGGCCTCACATTCGCTAGTGTCACCCTCTCGTCTAATCCCAGCCAAGGGAGGAATGGAACCCAAACCGTCAACATCAGATCCTGATACTCCGGATAAGCCAATATTGTTTGTAAACAAACAGCTTTGATAAGATGACGACGGCATTATGTCATCACAATCTAGCCATCAAGCTCAAGTCACATGATAATTAATTCTGAGATTTAGATTTGCGAGTTTGGCCCAGTTGCACCCTCCTGGTCTAACATGGCCCACAGTTGCACCCTCCTGGTCACATTTGTGAGCAGATGTTGACATGAGGAGCAGACAGTGAAATGTCGCTGTGCGGTAGCTTTAGACTTCAGGAGTTATCTGCCGGAGTCACATGCACAGTGCATGAAAAACAACAATTATGAAACGTGAGGAAACTGTACTTCCTCTTATCTTGCAACAAAACGTTTCCTTAATCAGTTGCTGGTGAAGAGAGAAAGCCCCAATACCTTAGCCTGCTCCTTTGTTTACTGTCTGTGTATTGTAACCCCACAAACATTCCCTAAAATGCTTTGAAAATGGGATATTGCAAACAACAAAATCATACAGGATAGGACTGAAATTCAGTTCTCTGTCCTAACTACAAATTTGGAATCTGCTATAGAAGTATGAAATGTGACACCCTGGTGATGCAACGTCTTGAACTGTAACAGTTCACATTCCTACATGCCGGCTGCCAACATGAACAATGTCTTATTTCCCTATTGGCATAGAAGTGAAGTGACTAAATCTCCTCAAAACTTTTGCAATTCAGCCCTTCCCCCAACATGCTAATCTATCCAAAGGAACTGTATTAAACTCTTGGCTTGATATCTTTTTTCTGGGAAACATGGAAAAGCTTTGTTTAAGGGCTTTCTGCCTGGGTGTGGGAGTTCTGTGGGCTTTTTTTAGGTGGGTGGGGGGAGGGTTGCGGTGTGGGCACTAGGGAAGGGCGGCAGGGCCTGGTGGTGTGGGCACTAAGAAAAAGCAGAAGGGCATTGGATGACCGAGACGGCCATTTTGAGCGAGGCGAGTCTATCGTGATGTTTTTTGCCTCGGCAGGGATGTGAAAATGGAGAGTGGGCGTCAGCGGCACCCTTCGGGCGGCGTCAGTGCCAAGGAGATGGTGATCGGGCTGGACGGCGTGGAGCTGGGTGCAGATGGCAAGGTGAGTAGGGCTTCTGGAACTTTCATCTCTGCCACCCTAGAACGCACTGTTTGTTTCGAGTCAGAATGAGAGTAAATATTTACCGGACGGCTTAAGTTGTGACGAGGAATGCAGCACCGGTCCTTTTCCTCTGCAGCCATCCTCTGTACCTCTCGGTAGACTGTTCTACACCAAGTGAGACTCTGGTAGACTAATCTGCTGTACTGCTGTGTCTGTGTTGATGTGTTGTGTGTGTGTCTGTGGTTTTGTTCCACCTGCAGACTGTATCCTACACCCAATTCCTCTACCCCACCAACGTGCTCGGGCGGAGGAACACCATCGACTCCACGTCGTCCTTCTCGCAGTCTCGCAACGCCAGCCACAGGAGCCTGAGCCTGGCACGTGCCAACAGCAACCAGAGCAGCCTTGACACAGGTCTGTGAGCCAGGGCACACACTTAGCCCGGTGGAACGGCTGTGCCGTCTGCCCTCTTGTTCTCCTCTCCTCTGTCTGGTTAATCAACTCTTCTGGTCACTTTGCAAATCAGTGCTTTACATTTTGTCATGTAGCTTAAAAGTGACTTTAAACAAAAAACAAATCAAAAACAATCAAAGTGCAGTGCGACTAAGACATATTATTGCAGCACTAAGGAATACTCACATGTAATAAAATGACCGTTCAAGTGAAGTTAAGTCAAGGCAAGAAGAGGAGGGGTAGTCAGGATGGAGATGGTTGCATGTGCAGATTATATTTTACTGTTGTGTGTCCTGCTGCTGGGGATGTCACTGGGTGATTGTTTGCTTCTGTCCTGTGGCCATCAGGGAATGACATGGGAGACTTTAGGGAGTACGACCCCAACCTCCTGGATGACCCTCAGTGGCCGTGCGGGAAGCACAAGAGGGTGCTCATATTTCCCTCCTACATGGTGAGTTTGGGGTGGACTGGGAACAATAACAACAATATCTCACGCGATCCATCCATGACATCGAGAAACCTGTTTTGTTTGTAAAATACAGAAGCCCCCATGGTTACTTACTGAAGTCTAGCCTCTTCGCTTGGCTGTTCAGACTATTGGGAATACCAATGGCATTGCCTCAGAGGCTGTCTTTCATTCATCTGTGTCCAGTGTGGTAACTTTGCGTAAGCCGTTTGTCCCCACTGTAGAGTACACCGTGTTTTCATTCATTTGTCCAGAGGTGTCCAGCAGTCCCAATTGTTGCCATTTCATTGAGCACGGAATGCCAGTGTTTTTCCTGCCTTTGTCAGTCCGAGTGCATCACTTCCACCGGCTCACGGGGAGTCATGAGATTAGCATCTAGCATGTACAGCCCAGATTCCCCACTGGACGGCCATTAGCTTAGTCAAACAGGGGGGAGAGGCCAGGGTGAGTGATGCTCCAGCCACCACTGCTGGCCGGATTGTCCATGTACACAATGACGTTGAGGCTTTCTAAACAGTAGTTTCTATGCTTGCATGTGATGAACTGGGAATATCACCAAAACAAAAACAGTGCCAGACAAAGAGCAGCTTGTATTGTGTTGTGTTGGTTCATGGCATGACTAGGCCATTTCATCATTCAAAGAGCAGCTTGTATTGTGGTGTGTTGGTTTATGGCATGACTAGGCCATTTCATCATTCTCAACCACAAGCACTGGAAGCCGGCGATTGGATCCATTTCTCTCTCTCTCTCGGGTTGACCTCACAGTTTGTAGTCTGTCCTCTCAATGACCCCTGCTTAAGAGACTGGTCATTTCACCGGAGGAGTTTTGTTTTTGTGTTCCTCGTTGTCTTTTGGCTGTGTGTGGACTGAGTGGCTTTCTCATGCACCAGCAGAGAGAGTGGGTTTTGATAGTGTTTACATAACTGCACCCTCCCGCTCCCGGCTCTCTTCCCATGCTGCCCGGCCTCTTTGTTATTGTGCTGGATACTAGACACATACTTGAATTTGTTAAAAAATAAATAAATAAACTGCAGCCAAGGCCAGACGGGACTTATCTTCCCTGCCCTCCCAAGTCCCAAAACAATTTCCATTGTGTTCCGTTCTGGAATGTTACTAGAAAAACCAGAAGTGAAGGCAGAAGTAGGTGCCCATTGTAGTGCCTCTCCATTGATGTTTGTGGAGTGGATTCTCCAAATACATTCCCATGTTCCCTTGCAGAAGTAAGGGGACATAGAGTACACATACCATTATGTTTTCATCAATAGCTTCTATGTTTTGTAACTGTTATTTTGTCTCTGTATTGCACGATAACATAAATACCTAGTGGTTCAATAAAGTAGATTGTGTTTAGCAATTCGGACTTGTAACCGGAGGGTTGCCAGTTCGAACCCCGACCAGTAGGCACGGCTGAAGTGCACTTGAGCAAGGCACCTAACCCCTCACTGCTCCCCGAACACCGCTGTTGTTGCAGGCAGCTCACTGCGCCGGAATTAGTGTGTGCTTCACCTTACTGTGTGCTGAGTGCGTTTCACTAATTCACGGATTGGGATAAATGCAGAGACCAAATTTCCCTCACGGGATCAAAAGAGTATATATACTTCTCCTCAAGGGCGCAGGGGACGTGGGGGACGTGTCCCCCGCAGTGCTGAAGAGACGGCCGTCGTCCCCCTCACTTTTGATAAGAAAAAAAAGCCTTATAGGTACGCTAAATAAATAATAACCTAGGCCTATAGAGTTTGCGCTAACTATGTAAAACTCCCCATTAACAGCATCACATCACTAACCACAGCCATCTACAGTGTAAGACTGCACAATCTCATATTCACTCTGTTGGATATCTGAAGCCAGTTTGTCTACTAACAACCATCATAAAATAATCCAGGCTACTTGCTTAGCGTAAATCCTCAAATTATTGCTGGGGTCTTTTGCAAAGCACAGCATCTTTATTTGAGGCAAGCTGGTAGGCTATTCGAGGCAGGCTTTTTAAATTTCTAACCTGCATTTAGACATGCGTTTCGTTTGGAGCGGCATACCGGTATAGTCCAGTCATTTTAGGAGAAAGGGTTGAACAAATTGCAACACAAGCAAACTTAACTGATTTTGTATCCTCAATATGTCCTGAGTAAGGGAAAAAAAGCCCCGAAGAATCCCAATAGGGGAAAGTTTAGAAAAATACCTAAATATACCCTATTCATGCGCCTATACAGAATTTTTCTCACGCAAATAGGGGAAAAAAATTAACCTTCACATATCACCATGAAAATTACTGAGTTGATTACTTACATCAAGACAAACAAAAAATGTATTATACATTTTTTTAAATTGTTTTGTTAACATGGGCAAACAGGGCATAATTATGTATAGCTAATGTGACCCAAAACTAATTGCAACATTTGACAAACAAATTGTCCAAGGCATGGAGGAAGATAATACATGTCTTAACTGGTATTATATCTCATCTAGAGGGTATATGCTTATAGAAAATATAGAGTTTATGGTGTTTAATTTGTTTTCCCTGGACAGTATAGGCCAAAATGTATCCACTTTACACTAGATTCGCCTTTACAGAATAGAGGGCAATGTATTGTGCATCAGGGTATCTGCACATTTTCCAAGTGCAAATTTAAAGACTTTTAAGACCTTTTCAAGACATCTAAATGGAAAAATTAAGACTATACCACGGCAAAAAGATACATACAACAACTTAAAACTGTTTTATGCAATAGTTTTTTTTTTTCCTACTAATTTTAACCCCCACCCCATTTTGGATGTCTACAGAAGTTACCACATATATTTTGGCGAAAGAAAAATAATTGTGTGTGAATTACCTTCAAAGCTATAAATGCCCAATTTTAGGGTCTGGGCTGCTTGCTTTTGAAGCTGGCTGTACATATCTGGTTGTGCTTACTGGCTGAGGCTGACTGTTCTTCACCTGTGTCTGTAGTAGCCTAGGCTACTTGCCAAAGACATGTGCACTGGACTGGATTCCCTTCAATATTTTTTTCAAAGTTAGACTAAGCTATTTAAATATTTTAATAGGCCTACTTTATATCATGTACTATGTGCATCTATTGTCCCATATGCAGCACAGCAAATTAAAGTTAATCCACGACTTTACATTTTGCATACCTATGCATACCTATATCTAAACCAACCAAAGCTTGACTGAAACATTGTAAAACCACTGACTTGTTTTAAATTAATTAAGAGACAGGTCCTCCTCAGATCCTGCTGGTTTCATCTGAAGCACGCACGTATTATGAACGCACGTTTTTTTTTTTTTTTTTTATGTAGCCAGTCGCCGACAGTAAAAAAAAATGCAGCTATATTTCACAACTTTTGCGAAGTAGGCCTACTGGGAAAGGCTGGCAAACAAGCTGTTGACAGATATTACAGGTATTATAACTTAGACAGATATTTTCTTCCCTAGGCTAGGCCAGCAACACACGCTGGAAAGATGCAAACAGATCAACTTAACATATTTCCTCCTGATTGCGAAAACGTTTGTTTTCTTTTTCTGTCAGTCCGTGGTTCCTTCCTTCGCAGCAAATTATCAGACGAGTGACAGAATCACTGCGCATAATTTGACCAGCAGTCTTCACGTCCATAGTTTGTGAAACCATGATGCCCAGCGCAACTCCAAAAAGGACAAATATGCGTCCGGCTTATGGCTGCGCCGGACAGGGCTTTTAAAATCCATAGGCTATGTCCTGCCTAAATTCCAACGTATGGCCCTATCGCTAACTGGCTTACCAACTCTTTCTCCCGCTCATTCTACCTCACGTACAGTAGGCTACCTGCAATCTCTCAGGCCACGGCTACACCACGAAAACGTCAGGCATATTTGTACATATTATTACCGTTTTCACACCTTTAACCACACCAGTGAAAACATCTTCACTCTGTAACCACTACACTTCCTCCCGTTGCCTTATAGTCACTTATACAATTGCGTTTTAAATACACGAAAAACCGGATAGAGACATTTCACTCGCTCTTGCACTTGCTGGCGGTCCCATACGCAAATTTAATACCTCCCTTTCAAAAATTCAAGACATCCCATACAATTTAAGACTTTTTTAGGCCTTAAAAACCGAAAGTTGTATTTAAGACTTTTTAAGACTTTTTAAGGATCCGCGGGAACCCTGGTGCATGGCATAGAGGAAGATGGAAAATGTCTTAAATGGTGTTATATCTCCTCTAGAGGATATATGCTTATAGAAAATATATAGTTTATGGTGTTTAATTTGTTTTCCCTGGACAGTATAGGCCAAAATGTATCCACTTTACACTAGATTCGCCTTTACAGAATAGAGGGCAATGTATTGTGCATGGGATAGAGGAAGATGGGAAATGTCTTAAATGGTGTTATATCTCCTCCGGAGGGTATATGCTTTCAGAAAATATATAGTTTAGGGTGTTTAATTAGTTTCCCTTAATAGTGCAGGCCAAAATGTATCAGCTGTTCACTTGATTCGCCTATACAGAATAGAGGAGTATGTGTTATGCATGGTATGGAGGAAGATGGGACATAAGTTGATTGATGCTATATTTCATGTACAGTGCATATACTTTTAGAATATGTATAGTTTTGACTGTTCTATGACTTTGGTAAAACCATGACCCATGCATAGGCATGCATTGTTAATTATTAATCTTAAACTATATTTATTAGTATAGCATTTTTGCCAGATGTCACAACAATAGAGTCACTTGGAGGCTAACTGCAGTTATCCCATCTGCACCCTTCTGTCGAATTAGGACATGATCATGTCCATCTTCAACTTTGCCTTCACAATTTTCCTGCATTCACTAACATAAACATACTGTGCTGTCCGATTATTGTTTTAGACAAAAATTGTGCAAAGTAAAGGGGCATCATACAGGCCCCTCTGATTGGACAGACAGTGTATCAGTCAACCCCTGGGCAAGAGGTCAATTACTATAAGACTTGCAAAATGATGGACTGATACTTTAGTGTGATATACTGTATGTTTCAGTGACCTCTAAGTCAGATTACGTAAACACCAAAACCACTTTCCTAGGCTGAATAATGCCTAACTATGTGTTTGTACAGATTACACATTGTGGAACACTTACATGCAAAAACACACTTGGCTATAGGGTTGGGCACCGAAACACGGTTCTAATATGGCACCGGTGCCGACACAAACGGTAGTAACTGCATCGAATAACAACGTGGATTTCGGTGCCTCATTTCGGTGCTTAAATAGGGTTTTTTTTTTTTTTTTTTTTTTTTTTTTTATACGAGGCATCACTGCATGTCATGCGCCATCTCTAACGTCTTGCTCTGATAGCAACACATCCAGATACAGTTAGCTAACATATGATAAACACTGGATGTATAAACCAGAGGGGTGCACCATAGGCGAGTGGACAGTGTTTGACAGCTTGCGTGAGCCCAAAGTAGCTTACTTTAAAGCAATATCGCGAGCGCCTGTCAAAATCTAGCAGTGGGCCTAACTACACACAAGCAAAAGGTTATGAAACAACATCAACAGTAGGCTAGCCTATACATCACACAATATCCCTGCTAATGCGCTAACTGACATTTATTTGAAATGTTATCAGCAAAGTTGTAAGGTGAAAACTTTATTTCACGGTGTGTTAAACAACACAATGGCATGATATTAATCTTTCATGTGCATGAGGCCCATATAGCATCACAATGAATATGAAGATCATGTTAAAAGTTAGCTGGCAAAAACATAAATATGTCGGTTAGGCTACATACCTGATGTCACTGAGCTGTCAAAGAGGCTACGAAACCATCTCCGTACGTTATCGCTAATTAAACTCAGCTGACTGGTGTTAGCGCATAGCCATAGTTGCTGTTAAAATGCCTAGGCCTACTAGGCTAGCGCTGGGAATCTAAACACTTCAACACCGCAGGGCCGTAGTCACCATAGACATTGAGGGGGACGTGTCCTCCCCCAATATTCAAATATGACCAAAATGCCCCCCCCCAATATTCGGACATAGAAAAATAAAGAAAGAATAAAGCGCTATACTAGGCATACAGGAAACCAACACGTACCTGAAATGTAATCAAACGTAAATAACGCACAAATTAGTGACCTATGGTTCCAGAGTAGCCTACACCCCTGAGTGGTTTGTCCTGGTGATTTTCCGTTTTTCGTTAGTGGCGTGCGCTATCAAAAGCTTCCATTTACTGCACCCTACTGCGGTGAGGTAGGGCTGTCAACAATATCGCAAAAGCTACCGGAACAATTTTCACAAAACTTCTTGGAAAGGTGTAGCACAGGCTAAGGAAATCCCATACATGTTTGGAGCCGATCAGACTGAAAGGGACAAACATTTTCCATATTGTAGCCTATTCTCACAATGATAGCGAAAGTGAAATGTTTTATTTTAAATGATGAATTTGTGCAAGCCTGTATCATTTCTTTCACGTCTTTAATGCATTCATGTGCTAGTAGTAATGCCAGAAATTACCGTGTATAGGCCTCTTAGAAATAATTGTTGCATCTTGCATATTATTTTAATGCGCCCTCAATCGCGCATCCATGCAGGCAAAACGTGATCAAATGTGGCCTAGTAGTTAATGTGAATCGCGGACAATAACCAAAGAAAGGAATTTGCACCTCCATTCACCAATTAAAGGCTGTAGTAGGCCTAGTGTTTCTACATGTTGGCACAAAACGTAATTTCTGTCAGAAGCCAGTCTATAATGCATACAGGGGTAACATGAGGTGAGTCAGACAGAAGAGGGGCCTGTCTTAGCCTATTCCTGAATCCTGTCCCTTTCAAACTACGTTAAAATTGTGTGATTAGCCGCCAGCATAATAAAATCTAAATTAAAAGACAAAATCTTATTAGGCTCCAAACCTATGAGTCTAAGCCTTAGTTTAAAAAAATCTTCAGGTGTAAGTAATAAGTCAAAGAACCACATTCTGTGTAATATAGAGGTTATCAAAAGATACTCAAGTTTGTAATTTCTTTTAAAGTATACATTTTGAACACAAATGGAGTCACGGGTCCAGGGATGGACCAGTGAAGTTGCTTCTTCTCCACCCTTCTCTTTTCACAAAACTCACCGGGGGAGGGGGGGGGGCTTCTGTTTGGGGGTCCCTCAGACCCCACCACAGATTTGGTCCCCCCCAATGTTGACATCATGACTACGGCCTTGCAACACCGACATGTAGCCTAACATGTTTAAAACTACTGCGTGTTATGGGTTAAGACATGACATTTCTTGAAGCATTTGGGAACACACTGAATTAACTGGAATATAGAGTCCCTGTTAGATTAGCTTGCAAATGCCGTTGTCCATGACCTGGCAGTTTTATGGCAAGCGGTTTTAACATACATTATGGCAAACCGCCTACACTGGGTAAACTTGAAAGCAGAGCTCACCATTGTGTGTGCATGCATGGCAAGCTGTTTTAACATTTAAATGTATTATTCGTAGGAGCAATGAGATATTGATAGTAAATTGAATATAACAGTTCAATTTCATGTTCAAATTTGTCTTATCAATAAAAAAAAAGCAATTCATGCTTTAGACCATTTTAATTTAAAACATTTTAAAAACAAAGTACCGGTTCAGGCACCGTTTCGGCACCGGCACCGTTTTAAAAGTATCGATTTAGCACCGGTATCGGATAAAACCCAAACGATACCCAACCCTACTTGGCTATATTTAAAGATTCAACAACCATTTCCATTGATTCAAAGGGCCACAATGTAAAAATAGACACCAATTTTGCAACAAACCAGTCTGAAATAAGCCAAAGAAATTCACTCTTTGAAAATAAAAGAATGTTCCTCAACAATGCAAGATTCTAAAATTCCATGTTAAGTTAGATGGGGTCAGATATTCTTTAGAATGTGTATTCTACAACATTCTAATTACAGTTTTGTCAGTATTTGCTGAAGAATAATGCATAAAACAACCCTCATTTTAACATATTTCCACCAACTGGATTTTCATGGTCTTTTACTATGGTGTAAAGATCACCAATTGAAATATAAAAATGTGAAAATAAATTCTGTTGCAATTAGTTTTGGGTCAGACCTTTGCCTGGACTATTAGCTCCGTTGTGGTATTTATACAAATTAACTATACATAATTACATTATGCCCTGTTTGCCCATGTTAACAAACAATTTCAAAAAACGTATAATACATGTTTTTATTTGTCTTGATGTAAGTAATCAACTCAGTAATTTTCATGGTGATATGTGAAGGTTATTTTTTTTCCCCTATTCACGTGAGAAAAATACTGAATAGGCGCATGAACAGGGTATATTTGGGTCTTTTTCTAAACTTTCCCCTATCGGGATTCTTCGGGGCTTTTTTTCCCTTACTCAGGACATATTGAGGATTCAAAATCAGTTAAGTTTGCTTGTGTTGCAATTTGTTCAACCTTGACCCCTATTTTGGCTTAAAATGACTGGACTAGTAGGCTATCAAAAGCATACAATTTTCAGTTTGGTTTGGGATTTAATTTACTTTTGGACTGTTTGATTATATTGCTGAATGTTGAGACTGATGGGCACTGAAATCTGGGAGATATTTGATGGTTCACTGTTATGTTTCATGCAGTTGAAAAAGTGTCGGAATTGTGACATTGAAGTGCCGCTGTTTATTGCGAGACAAGGCAGCCATTCATTGAATAGGGGTTGTGCTGTAGCCTAATAGAAACCTTTTTGCGTAGCCAAGTAGCCTAAATTGAGTTATTGTTTAATTATGCATGATTTAGTACTTCTTTTTTATTAAATTCGTAGGCTGAAATGCCTTGAGTCGCGCAACAATTGTGTTTAAATGTAGTAGCCTAGGCTTCAATTACCTCGAAAGGGACGGCAAGAGAGTGAGCTTGAGAACGTGTGTTGGAGACAGGAAAACGACTTTTCTTTGCCAACTGTAGGCTATTAATCCAACCAACAATATAATAAAATATTAAGAAGAGGTGTTATTTCATTGACTTAAATCGAAACAATGTCTTCTAGTGCTGGTGGACTAATGGCAATTGTTGGTATAGGCAATTGTTACCCCATCTTGTATGGGAACCTGCCATTATTTGTCCGGCTTTAAATAGAATCAATGCCGGGCATAATTTGAGGATTTATGGTAGGCCTAGCCTAGTCTCCTGCTCAACATGACATTAGCTGTTATGTTTATTGATAACAAACTCAACTAGCCTACTGATCAACTCGTTTTCACTACTAGCCTAACTATAAAATACAAGTCTATACCCAACGTTTTTGTTCTAAGACATTTATTTCAAACATAATTTCAAGACACAAATTGGATACGTCCGTTACCTTGGTGCATACATCCCAGAGAGCAGGCTACCACACCCCAGAGGGCCTATAGCGTTCTTACGCGTTCAGTGTGGGGTATAAACAAGCTGAGAATTTAGCGATGTCACTGCCTGTCACAGATGTGGGGAGCTCTTTGAAGCTTGGGATAATGTATTTATTGTTTAATTTTATAAATGCTTTGTTTAAATGCTGTTGGAACAAATAGTAGTTGATTATAAAGTCAACTTTCTGTTGCAATTTTCTGTGTGTTCTGGACTGGTAACTTGTTAAGCCAACATGTTCTAACGTTGCATAAATATTAACTGCAAAGCCATAGTGGAGAGTTGATCTGGTTTATACCAGACAATTTAAGTATAGGCCTAACTAGGCTATTTGATCATGTAGTCTATGTTTGGATCATAGGCATGATGATTCATTCATGGCCTCATGAAATATCAACATCCCATGTTGCTTTTAGAGTATTCTACCATTGGCCCAAATAGTGTGAAATAAAAATGTAAAATAAATAAATAAAAGTAGCTGGTCTGAGGGCAGATCTGGCGTTGTGCTCATCCCACAGTTTTGACCATTTTTATCAAAAAATATTTTGAAAACAATCAATGGTATTATCTTAATATTCTGGCAAGTTCATGGTCGAAAGTGGGCCAGAGGTGGCGATCCGATATCTGGAAATCTGATCTCACTATGGGTTTGTGTTCACAATTTGGTCCCCCTCACTTTCAAAATATCTCCTGCGCCCCTGCTTATACTTATACTTATTTACTTATTCCATCCAAAATAGTTTCCATCACAAACTATTCCCCCCTTTAAATATAGCTAAATGGATAGTGCCATTAGGAAATTAGAAGACTTATGCGATTACTCAATAATATTGAGTTGAATATATCACACTTTAATCCAATCCAGACACAGGCACCTGTAACATAAGGACAGGCCACCTTTTTTCCCTTGAAAGTGTGCTGTTTTGATGGCATTGTGTGCTGAAATAGGGGCTAAGTGACCTGTGCTCTGACACCCTGCCTATGACCTCATGGAAAGGACTGCTGCATCCTAGCTGCCCATTAACCTAACTCTGTCTGCCTTCTCCCATAGACCACAGTCATCGAATACGTCAAGCCCTCTGACCTCAAGAAGGACATGAACGAGACGTTCAAGGAGAAGTTCCCACACATTCGCCTAACCTTGAGCAAAGTCCGAAGGTACACAAGTTAAACACCAGAGAAACAAGTGGCATTTGTTATTTATGACTTCACACACAACTTTAAATGATCACACATGTCCAACATGATGTTAAGTTACACAGACCTGAGAATCTTTGGAGAAAGATTTGGATCTGTGTATAATTTAGTGTCTCTTGCAACTCATCCAAGAGGCTCCTAGTTTAGCTGTGATCTCTTTCAACTCATCCAAGAGGCTCCTAGTTTAGCTGTGATCTCTTTCTCTCTCTTACTGTATAAGGACAAGTATGATATTGGTCTCCTCTAATCAAAACTGACATCAGACAAGATGCTTTACTGTTACGGCAGATTTGTAGCCTTGCTGACCGTGTGTGTGTGTGTGTGTGTCTCAGCCTGAAGAGGGAGATCCGTAAGCTGGCTCAGGAGGAGTGTGGCTATGAGGAGCCAACGGTGGCCATGGCCTTTGTCTACTTTGAGAAGCTGGTGCTGCAGGGCAAACTCAACAAGCAGAACCGCAAGCTCTGTGCCGGCGCCTGCGTGCTCTTGGCTGCCAAGATCGGCGGTGACCTCAAGAAGCACGAGGTCAAACATCTCATAGACGTGAGTGTCTGTCTGTCAACTTGGGTCTTGGGCTTCAGGGAGGGAGCTCAATTATGCCCGTTTCAACAGTGATTTTACTCTCTCACATAGTAAAGATTTAGAGTTGATATCTTACTTGTGCTCTTTGCTCCTTTAGCACTTCATCTTCATTGATGTTGATACTTTTTGTTCTGTTATGTCAAAAATCAGTAGCTGTAAATGTCACATCTGACTGAGATGAAATACACCGTAGGCCTGTGTGTGTGTGTGTGTGTGTGTGTGTGTGTGTGTGTGTGTGTGTGTGTGTGTGTGTGTGTGTGTGTGTGTGTGTGTGTGTGTGTGTGTGTGTGTGTGTGTGTAAAGACGCTTGCACATGCCCGTTTGTCACGAGGTGCCCAGCCAAGTCCTCTTGGGTGTCTGTCTGATTTAAAATGAATGAGCATGTGATGTGTCTCTCCCTCTCGGCCAGAAACTGGAGGAGCGGTTTCGGGTGAACCGCCGCGAGCTGATCGCCTTCGAGTTCCCTGTGCTGGTGGCGCTGGAGTTCAACCTGCACCTGCCCGAGCACGAGGTCATGCCCCACTACAGACGCCTCCTGCAGGCCTCCTAGCAGCAGCTCCCCATCAGGAGAGCCCCGGCCCGCTCCGGCTCTCCTGATTCCTGGCAGCACCGCCTTCTCCCCGCTGGATGTCCTGGACTCTGGCCCCCTGCCTGCTATTCAGATGGACACGGCCTATCCCCGCCCTCTGCCGCAGACCCCAGGTCAGCCTAAGGGACATGCGTCTACTACAGTTTCTGTAGACTTTTTGGGGAAGGAAGCATTTGTAAGGGAGTTCCCCCAACCGTCTCCAAATCCGTCGCCTTTTTCCCCCTTTTTATTGTCTGTACAGTATGCTTTGTACACATTTGACCTGATTTTCTTGACATTTTCAGTTCTTCTGGCTCTCCTAGCTGAGGCCCCCGTCCTTGCGTTGAGGGGTCAGGGGTCACGGCCGCTGCAGCTGAGTTGTGGTGAATGTTTCCCAAGGGAGAGCAAGATGGAGTACACTGGTGTTCTGCATGAGCCGCAGCTTGGTGATTGTGCAAGTGGTCGGCCCTTTTTTTTGGTTCTTTTTTGACAAGCGCTCAATTCATTCACTGATTCGAGTCCCAAAGTTAAACCACAATCTGATTAGCAAGTGATTGTTCATTTTTCTTCCTAATGGCATGCTGCCTTACTTTCTTAATCAAATGAATCAGACTCTTCGCTGGACCCGAAAGTGACATGACTGTTACGTGTTAACAGTGACTTCACAATAGTGAAAACATCCATCTCGTTCTGCTATCACTAGAAGTGCACTTTTTTGTCTTGGTTTTGCTGACCAGACCTATGTGTCAAATATAACATGTGTATATACAAATATACATATATATTATATATATGTATACATATATATAAAACATGTACTATATCATAGACATTCTACAGCTGTGATGTTTTGAAACAATTCTGTGTCGGGAGACAAGGAAATAAGATTTTTCTTTTTTCTGAATACCGTATTTGTTTTTTTCCCCATTTACTTTCGTATTTGACCTAGGCTTGTTTCTAACAAAACAAATATCCTGCAGAGGCTACCGCCTGGGCCAAATCACTTTCCTCCTCACCAACCAGCTGTTTCTGTTTCACTTAAATGAGAGACCTTTTTTGTTTTCTCTCTGAGGGAGAAGGAGAATAGCAGCCTCTGTGGAATTTTATACTCTTGTAAGCAGTACTTTGATGTACGCGGAATCCTGTTTTTTTTCTACTATTGTGTGCTGACTTTGAACATATGGTAACTAGGCCCACTGCCACAGTACTCCTGTCTCCTGTGCTCTATGTTAGAGTGAATTACCAGCACGGTTTACAGTGCTACATGGGAGATAGGCGGGAGGCACGGCTAGATTGCTTGCAGCAGGCGATGACGATACAGCAGATGTGGAAAGAGAGGACGGAAGACGAAAGGTCCCCGGCTTGGGTGTTTAATAAGCTACGGTCGCAAAAATCTTTCTGGAAACATCATAGCAATGTTGACCTGTTTTAGTCTTAAATCCTGTTCTTAAAGGAAAGACGTTCACTCTGTTTTTTTCACATCTCTATTTTACTCAAGTTAGAGGTATGTTGGTTTGTTTGAGCTCAATGATGCAAGTTAGTTTTTTGTTTTGTTTTTGTTTTGTAATCAGTGTTTCATCAGGAATTCCTGGTCAGTTCTCTTCACTGACAGTGGTAGGAGTCACTGTTTAGTGGCTAATTTGAATGGGAAGTTTTTATTTCAGAAACAGTTGTGGTAAAATATAATAGCCAGCATTAGATAATATCTTTCAAGGTTGTCCCTGTGGCCACTTCAATAAAGTTAATAAGTTCAAAAAAGTTATGTAAATCAGTATGTTAAAAGTATGATTTGCCAATCAACATTTTGTTAGTGTGGAAATGTGCATAATCTACCTTATGCAGGTCACATTCAGATTTCACATTGTTTTAGATGGGAGAAACCAAAATGTCCAGTTTTAGAACACAATTTGGCCTCAGGACATGCACTTTAGATCTTTGTGATAAAATAATACTTATATCCACCAAATTTAAGAAGTAAATACATGCATATTCCTAACAATGTGTACGTGTTTGCTATTGTGTAAATATATATGCCCAAGAGTATATTTGCGTGTGTGTGCGTGCATGCGTGTGTGCGTGTGTTTGTGTGTGTGCACGTGTAAATATGCTGCTTTGCTTGTTCAATAAAAAAGTTAATGAATTTCTCCTTTGCAGTACTCATTTAAAGATTGTTACTTGTTACTCGATATTTAGGCTTGTGTCTTCTGCTCTGGCTGCCATGCTGGCCTGAAACCCACTGTAACAAACTCCATCTCAATCTCTTTATCACCATTATCCACACCAGAAGGTTCTGCAGCCCAGACAACGCAGACCCAGGATCTCTTTCAAAACAGTGTGTGTTGCTGTTAACTTAGAAATAAAAGTGCAGGGGGTGTGTGTGCGTGTGCCCCGAGGGCCTGACACGGTTCCAGGGTAAACAAGCTCTGCAGTCACGCTGGTCTCGTGCAGCGACCAAAACAAACACAAGGGCCTGACCTAGGACACGCTGCATACGTGGCTTAGCCACCTCCATTGACCAGCTAATTCCCCCCTCGGTGGCGCATGAAAGCGAGCTATTGACAGTCTTTCCTGGGCCCTGGGCACACAGCGGTGACCCTCATTGTGGAAAGGTATGTGTACACCGTCGGGGCAAGCCGTACTCGCTCGGCGTGCTTCCTTTTCAAAACGCCCCGATTTGGCTGAGGCGGCAATTTATGGCCCCAATTCTGTGACTCAGAGGGTTCTCTCTTTCTCTCTCCCTCTGTCTTTCTTCTTTCTCTTCTCCCCTTTGGCCAAGCAAGCCAGCTTGCCATCACTAGCCGTTTGTAAACAAGGAAGTGGTCTGTGTGTAGCTCTGAAAGGACCTAATTGAATGTTTTGTGCGGCCGGCCACGGTTGCCAGTGAATGAGTGGGCCCTCTTGTTGGTTGTTACTAAGCTTGTCTCGGAGGTGAATTGCAGTGCAGTGATGGCCCAGTGTGAATGGGATCCTCCAGCCAGCTCGCCGAAACCACCATCTAATCCCGACTGCTGCTCTTATGGGCCATTTTCCTGTCAAATAGGGCCGGTAACAGAGAACCAGTGACGCACAACAAGACACAAAATGCCTCATTATTATTTCACGAGAGTCTAAGAGAATCAATCGGCCTTACATAAGAGGGACACAGATAGGGGACTGCTTTAGAAGGGACTCTAAACACACATGTGCATGCACTGCACTGACAAAGTGCTGATTCCTGGAATCAATCTGCGCTTTAATGAATTATGCATTGGAGTACCTACAAGATATAGTAGTATAGTAGTACATTATCACAGTATTTGCTATGTATATTCTATAAAATAATTGGTATGGCCCTAGAAGGATGTAAAAGTACCATGTAATAAGGGTACATTTGATCCTGAAGCCTTGAGATTATTAATGGTCTTGGCCTTCTAACTGTTTTCTCAAGGTCATTCACCAGTCAGAGTGGTGGAACATAGAAGCCATTTCACTTAGCCACAGCCTCCGTTTTGACTTAATATGTGCCATGTTTTGGTATGTGTGGCGTAATTGGATGTGGTTGTACAGTTGTATATAGATGTATGGCCCTAGTGTGAAAAAAAACTAACAAGACCTCAGGGTCTGGCAAGTTATGATGCTCCCTTTCTTTGATAAAAAAAAAAAAAAAAAACCAACTACAGTGCACACTAAAGGTCGCAGTTTTCTGCTCCAGCGGTCAGGAATGTGTTAGGTCCATTTTGGGTTAGTTTGGGACTGATGACAGGCCAAATTGCTTACATAATCGTAGGGAGCCCTATCTACTCTTCCCACTGCCCAGCCAGGACCCTGGCAAATTAATATTTTATCCCCCACCACCGCTGCTGCTACCGCCACAAGCTGTGAGGGGGTAGAAACACATAAATAAAGGATGAGATGGCAGCTTGTCTGACAACAATTCTTAAAAGCCAGCCAAGTCAGGCTAGACACAAAAAGAGTGCATATGGGACTGTTTGCCCTCCCTCCTGCGATTTCTAAATAAGTTCTGTTCACCCCTTTTGTGTTTTATGTTAGGATAGCTATCATTAAAAATGGTTCTACATGTCTGTTCTCTTAATTTTCGACACAATACAATACAATGCAAAGCTGCATACGCTTAGCCACAATACCATGTTTAGGCCTACCTCTCTCCCGGGCGCGCGATGAAATTGCAGGCTCATCATCATAACACGACTTTCCAATATGGGTTTTTGTATCTTCACACAGAAGAAGTAGGTCAATTTTGAAGTAGGGCCATGACAACAAACCCTGACGCTCACCTTACTGCGGTTGTAGCTGGTGCCACACGGTGGCCTAAACGAGCACTACACACCCAATTCCTATGCAGCCCTAGACATCAAGGTCGTTTGAGATCATTGAATGATAATAGCGGATGATTTAACGAACTATTTAATTGTGAAATCTCTATAATATAGCAGTAGGCCTATAATCTGGTGACAACGTTTACCATTGTGGAAAAGCGTGATGATTAAGTCAG
Organism: Alosa pseudoharengus; assembly: GCF_046254945.1. Classification (NCBI taxonomy): domain Eukaryota; kingdom Metazoa; phylum Chordata; class Actinopteri; order Clupeiformes; family Clupeidae; genus Alosa; species Alosa pseudoharengus. Next base: position 6,812,917 of record NW_027468663.1, read on the forward strand.
AACTGACAGTTTTTTTTAAATCACATGTTGGTTCATGTGCCAGTAGTCATTATGGTACAGGCTATTTGCCAGCCAATAATAAAGCTCCTTAATAACCCTAAAAAAAAAAATCCAATTTGGCCTAGCTGAAATATTGCTATATTTGCTAATTGTGCTGATTATGCAAGTTGCCGACATAATTATGCAAGTTAGCATCCGCCAATTTCTAAATGCTGGGGACGCATGGTATAGGCCTACCTTTCTAACATAAAACTTTTTTGAGTACTCAACATATCCAGGTTCACTTTGCTAGCAGGTAGAATATTATCTTTTTTTCTTAAGATGCACAAGACAGGTCAACGGATTGTATATTAACTCGCAAACAAGATAAGGTCTTGTGAAGAGTAGGCTAGTTTGAACCATAATAGTAATCATGCTACCTCAAATGAATACCTCTGCCTTTTGCCCTCTCCCCTCCATACGGTCAAAAAAGGCAAAATGACAAATTAGTAAAAGTTTTATTTCCAAAACCAAAAAAAAGGCATACAAATCTAAAATAACATCCATCCAAATAATATCCATCTGAAAATAAAGGATGTTCTGCTGCAACATTCAATTTATTATTTTAAAAAGAGAAGCATTAAAACACCTGGTTGTGCACATCTTATACTTGGTAATATCTCAATGCTCAGCATTGTCTGTTCCTGTGTATGTTCAACATTTTCTTTACAGATTTCGAAATCAGAGCTGTGCTGTGCTTTAAGGTAAGCAACAGCAGAAAGCCATGTCTGGAGAGGTGCTGCACTGGTTTTAAGCAAGACCTTTTAAACTCAGCGTAACTGACGCAAATCATCCTACTCCCATTCGCCTGAAGGCATTGTGCCTTTGGACAATTTCATTGTAGCCTAACTGGTGTAGTCAGTAACTAGTGAACCGATCAAGACCACTGGACACTGCAGCTTAAAAAAAAAAAAAAAAAAAAAAAAATTATTTATCGCTTATTCTCATCACTAATGGGGAGGGGGGGCAAGTTGGCTCCAGTAAGACATCATCCAGTGGCAAGAATGTGTTATTTATTTTCCCTACCCTTCATCATCCCCTACACTCCAGTCATAGTGGTTGCTAGATCCTCTGAAACATTACTACCTGCACATATCCTCTGAAACATTAGTTCCTGCATCAGTTCCTGCCCCACTGAGTGAGTGAACAGATATACGGATACAAAGTGAAGACAAACTTGAGTGGGTCAAACTCATCGCCTCGGTCATGTCTCTCCACAGTTACTTTCATTTCTCTCAACTGAGATTTCAAGAAATTAAAAAGGTTGGTTTCCTGGAATGTAACCACAGTTTAAATAAACAAACAAACAAAGTCAAGCCCACTGAGTATGTTGATTGATCTAAATGTTGCCAATGAACACACATCAATGCATTTAAGTCAGAACTTAAAATGAAGGACAAAAACAATTAAATACACACTTCACCTTAGCCAGTCTGAAATGGTTCAGAAAAATATTTGACATAATGGTTTTAATGGGCTGTACCCGACTTAGCTTCTTGACCAATAGGACAATAAAGTGTCGACCTGCATTATAAAAAGGTACTCACTTTAATAGCTCCCATTTTGATTGTGATGAATTCTTGATTTTTACATGTTTCGTCTGCATTGCTTGTCTCAAACAAAGAAAAAGAAAATCTCAGATAAATAGAAAACATATACATTTAGGGATTATAAGTTTGTCACATAAACATTTCCCGTTCTTCAACATTATTAGGTGGAATCTTGGTTAGTTGATATTTCATCCTCTACAGGAAGCCGCTGAACTTTTCGTCTTCAGTTCAGACAGGGAGCCTCCCTCTGTTTTCAGTTAGTCCCCTTTGTTAGGATCCAGAAGGGAGGTGGGAGAGAAAAAGCGTCGCACACCAAAAATGCCCAACTTTAGACAGAGAGCCTGTTGATCGTAAATAAGAGTGTGAGTGTGTGTGTACTCCGGTACTCCGTGATCAATGCTGCTTTTTCAGTCTGTAGTCATGTTAGTGTCTTGACAAAGGCTGTTAGAAGTTAAGTAGTCGCTCTCGTTCTGTGCCCATGACTCGTTTTTGAGCAGCCATGACCTTGGCTTTATTGGCAGATGGGCCTGGAGGAGCAGAGAGAGAGAGGAGAGAGAGAGAAAGTAAGAGAGAGAGGGAGAGAGAGATGATTACACTGGTTTGACAATACTGCACACTTATTCACTCAATCATTGTAATGGGGGTGGCTAATGGTTGGGAGGACAGGTGTCTGAGGCGTCTCTCACCTGCGTAGCTGAGCAGCACAGGTAGGAAGAGGAGGCCATGGGTGGCACCCAGCAGCACGATGGCCAGGTACATGCGGAAGTAGAACACCTGGAAGATCTGAGACTTGGACAGGGCCAGGATCAGTATGCCCCCAAACTTGGTCAGCGTGATGCCACTGAACACCTGTGGACCGGAACGTGGACATGTTCAGTGATGATGAACACCCCGTGCTTTATCTCCATAATCCACATGGTTCAATAGGTTTAATCAGTTTAGGTCAAATCTGTTTTAATATGGCCATGTTAGTGGAGCGGGTGGGGGGGGAGGTCGGCATGCTTACCGAGCTGCCCATATGTGCCAGGGCCTCTTCTGCCCGCTCCACTCTCGTACTCTTTGTGCTGATGGAGAACGCCCGCACAATATGGCTGCAGAACTCCACCGAGATGCCACAGCTCTGGAAACACACACACATGCACGCTTTAATACCAAAGAACTCCACTGAGATGCCACAGCTCTGGAGACACACACACACACACGCACGCTTTAATACCAAAGAACTCCACTGAGATGCCACAGCTCACACACGCTTAAATACTACTGTATAGAACTCCACCGAAATAGCACAGCTCTGGACACACACACAAAAGAATGACAAAAATGCTCTGTGAGACATTTTCCCATTTTAACCCCTCACAATAAGTAATTTACAGTGTGATGAACTGCATGGCCATTCACAACAGCTGCTCTACTGGAAACGTCTGTAGTCCTCACTGACCGTGGGACACATGACCGACTGGGCACATGACAGCAACATAACTCCCTCCTATAGATAAAATCCTTAAAATAAGGACACCTACTTCCTTATAAGCTCTGAAGAGGAAACCAACAGCAGTTTCTACAGCAGTGGCAGCAGTCTACTGAAGCAGCAGCAGCAGCAGCAGCAGCAGAAGTTGGCTGCAACTCACCATGACCAGGTTGACCAGGGAGACGGCGTTCAGGCTGATGCCCCACAGCCACATGACCCCGAACATGTTGACCAGGATCATGCCGATGGTGAGGGACACCAGGAAGGCCAACCATAGCTCGAAGCCCAGCAACACAGTGGACACCACAAAGATGGCCACCAGCGACACGCACAGATTGAGGGCTGTGTCATAGACGATGGTGAGGTACTGCTCGTAGAACACGTAGAACACGCTGTGAAGAGGAAACAGGAAATGAGGTGTTGACGGGGGAGGCTGATGTGCAGCATAACAAGCAGGATAAAAAGATTCCAAAGAAGCCAGTGGGATGTCCAGATGACCCGTCAATTATTTATCCATAGCTAAAGACATGTATGTAAAACTAAAACCATCGCTAGACTTTTGATATTAATGTAATGGCTATGTAGAGTTCCTTTCTTTTTAACATATTTTTTGCACATTTATTTAAACATTCATGTAATTTTCAAGACATAAAATGTAGCAATGTAAATATATGCCATAAAGCCCAAAAACAAACGGTACGCATACATAGACATGCTTTCATCGTTATCTCACCATCACAAGCCCACAGGCAAAAAAGACAGACATTGAACACTCGCACACAGGAAATCAATCCCATTCCTATTCCAGCCATCTTTGCTGAGGTCACGGACTGGCCACACTGCCCCACTGAACAGGGATGAGCACAATCTCTCAGAAAGGCAAACAAAACACACAAAAAAAACACCCCCCAAAAACCTGTACTGAAGCACAGGGCACTAGAACAAGGGTCACAACCGGCTGCCAAAAGCAGCTCACATGTGCAGCATGTGACCAGTCCACATCAGAACACAAAGAAGACAGACCGTTTCCACAGCCACATTAGTGCCAGGACGACGGAATGCATTTTTATGTTTTATTTCCATGCCGATAGGGGGCGACACACTATTCACATGACATCATGCAAACAAAGGAGAACAAGGCACAAAAGATCAGGAGTCCGAGACTGTGGTCAGTATTCACTCAGGTCAGTGGTCTCAAGGAGAGATGTGGGAAATGTAAGGTTCAGACCGTAAATACCCCTCTGCCACCTTCACAGACATAGAAATCTCACATTATTTTAAAGTTTCATGACTTTGGTGCAAATATACAGAGACAACAGCAGCAGTGCTGGGGTCTCTATTCCAGTTTATTCAGTCAGTGGAAGTGAACTGGACTGTGAACGTCCCCCCATGTTGTTTACCTGTAGGGGAACACTCGGTAGCCCTTGCCCTCCAGGCCCATAGTGCGGGTGATGTTGTCGGCCAGGGCGCGGGCCATCTTCATGGCGCTGATGAAGTCTGGCGAGCTGGTCAGGATGGTGTGGTACGTCATGAAGTAGGTGGCGCCCACCGTCTCATGTCCTAACAGGTCCACCGCTGTGCCGTAGGCCGCATGACCACTGCAAGACACGCGCATCTTAGCACTTGACTTTCAGCTCTGCTGATAGGCTGAATATAAAACAATGTTGAGGAACCAAAACCCAAGAATTTGACTCTCTTATGCAAGTGTAATGTGATGTAAAGGACTCTCGAAAACAAAGTGCCTAAGGCAGTGGTTCTCAAACTGAAGGTCGGGACCCCCAGGGGGGTCGCCAAAAATATTGGAGGGGTCGTGAAATGATTTGCAATGATTTTTGTAAAGGTTTTTAGTCAAAGGCTGCCATTGACATAATTCCTTTGATGTTGACATAGCCTACCTGTGAGAGGAGACATTTGCCTCTGCTTCCAATGTCCATCTCACAACATTTCAAAACCAAATTCCACAGGTTAGAGAGAAGGGGGTCGCGAGGCCCTTTTTTGTGTGTGTGTGTGTGTGTGTGTGTGTGTGGGGGGGGGGGGGTCGCCAGATAAAAAAGTTTAAGAACCACTGGCATAAGGAGACATGTAGCTGGACTATCTGGTAAAAAAGAGCAATGTTACAGTGTGTGCCATGTGGAATAGAGTTGTCTGTGCACGTGTGGTAAATAAGTACCCTTTCCCACAGTTGACGTTGGGATTGTCGGACAGGAACATGGGCAGGAACTTCATGAAGTCCTCACCGGTGGGTCTCTGTTTGCCACTTGGCGTCATCGGCCTGCAGGACACACATTGCGGCTCCACCACTGAAACACACACGCACACGCACACACACACACACACACACACACACACACACACACACAAGATTTAAAACACCACCGCCTCACACACATGATTCTTATTTCTCACTTCCCCTCAGACACTTTACTAGATCTTAAAATAGCACCAGAGAGTTATTCCTGCAGACCCTAGTGGTTTGGGGTTAAAGGTCATCAGGCATCTGAGCAGTCACATGCTGCCTCCGTGGCCCACTCTAATCTCTGGACACTGACCCAGTTTGCCAGGCAACACAGAGCCAAAATAAGGGATTACTCACAACAATCGACACTTCCCCTAACTAAATGCACAAGGCCTTTTGACAAAGCCACTAAAGCTGAACCAGGATTACACTGAAAATGGCCCTGACCACAGTGCGCGTGTGTGTGTGTGTGTGTGTAAACTATTTTTAAAAATACCCTGGCATATTTTAAACACAGTGAAACACTTTTTAATTCTCAAGATTTCACCAATCTGAGACAGCAAAAGGTCAACAAATACAAAAGAGAAAGCTACAGAAATAGCAGAATGTTTCATGTGGCTTGCAAAGCCCATAAGAATAACAGCATAATCAACATGTGTTTAGAGGCAGATCACCATCATAATACAGTGGTCTAAAAGGTAGTTTTAGGTTCAATTAAATCTCTCTATAAAATGTTACACTGGAGATTAGGCACATCAGAAATACAGGGTGCAGTTTCTCTATATACTTTTACACATGCACTACACTGCCTCATGATGTAGGGTAAAGACATGGAAGAACAACCAAAGGAAACAAAGAGCTTTGTAGAGCAGAGCGCTCTGATGAGGGTGGGGTGGGGGTGTGTGAGAGGGGTTGGCTGTTGATACAGTGGCTAATGCTTTACCTGACGCGTTGCAGAAGGCCCCCGTGGAGTTGTAGTACCTGCAGCAGCTGGACTGCGGCTTCACCCAGTCAAAGTAGTCGTCCAGCCAGGAGGAGGGTGTGAAGCCGATCTTTGTGCTGGGGAGGGGAGAGGGGATAAACAGTGCTCATCTGACCGGTTCTTACAAAATAACATTATAGCATATACATTTTATACCCATTTAAAGAGAGAGAGAGCAGGTGAAACAGGAAATTACTAAATGATTTAATTTTGTGTCGGAGATCAGAGGTCTCCACCGGTCTCAACCCTGTGGGGGCTGTGGTCACTCACTAGTTGCTGATGAGGGAGGCGGTGTACACCTGCTGGACCAGGGAGTCGTTGTTGCAGCCCACGCCACCACACACGCTGTTCTGACCCTCGGTGCTGCGGTAGTCGTGGCCCTCCTCCACCACAAAGTACACGGGCGGCCCGGTGTGCAGGTACTCTGTCAGGTTCCCAAAGTAGTTCAACACGTAGGAGTCCTGGGACACACACACACACACACACACACACACACACACACACACACACACACACACACACACACACACACACACACACACACACACACACACACACACACACACACACACACACACACACACACACACACACACACACACACACACACACACACACACACACACACACACACACACACACACACACACACACACACACACAGGTTGATTTCTGTACAATTCACCACATTACAAAATCAAACAATCAACTTCCCTTTTAAAAGATCCTAATAACAATACAAGAAACACCATGACTGTGTTTATTTTCTTTCTCAATTCTCATGCAGTGTAGCCCAATGCACACAGAGACTCACGTCAGGCATGGACAGGGTCTGGTCCAATCCGATTTCCACTTTATTAATAGCTGCTATGCTGAAGGAGAAGATGCCCACAAACAAAGCCACCTGATGGAGACAGACAGACAGACAAACAGACGGCACTCTTAAAATGAATAGTCTTATACTCTTGGCAGTCAGAGGGAGGATGCAGGGAAAACTTAGCTGTGTATGTGTTTGTATGTGTGTGTGTGTGTGTGTGTGTGTGTGTGTGTGTGTGTGTGTGTGTATATGTGTGTATGTCCGCGTTTGACTCACCACCAGGGGCCGCACCCACTCCTTGAGGACGAAGGGGGCATAGACCTTCTTGAAGAAGCGGAAGAGGAAGCCGTCGGTCCGCTCCTCCTGACCCTCTGGCAGTGTGACGCAGCACAGGATGTCCAGTCGGTTACTCTGGCAAACACACACAAAGACACAGAACCACGGTCAACCATCGATACACACCAAACACATCAAAAGCCCAGAGGGCATGATTTGAACCCAGCAGGCGACACAGAGTCACAACCTCTGCCTCCTGACCCTTGACCCCTCACCTCCTGCCTCTTGACATCCAGGCCCAGCAGACTGACGAAGCAGCTGATCTGCAGCAGGAAGTCGATGAGGATGGCCAGGCCGGCGAACAGCGAGAATGTGCGCACAGCTGGCATGCTGGACAGGGCCCCTGTGGAGACAGCACACGGTGGTTAGATCACACAGGCCAGCCGCCAGGCCAGGAATGCAAGGGTTAAATCACCACTGACGGGGGTTGAACCATTCAAACTGTCGCCACGGGAGCCACACCAGAGCAAACTTGAAAGTGCAATAGGAAAGATTTGTGAAAAGCCACGTCATGCTTTACATTAGAAATGACTCATGTAAACCATCTTTTTAATGTGACAGTTGATAGTGCTCCAAATAAATACTCCGCTTCAGAAATATGGGAATTGTGGAGTGGAGCATGGGGCAGTGGTGCAGCCAACCCTTTTAAAGAGATCTCAAATCCACAAAGCAGTGGGGGAGGACACAAAACAAAAAAAAAAAGGTCAAGCAGACAGGGCAAACACAGCACAGTGGACTGAAGACTGGAATGCAAGCAAACAGCTCCGTCATCTGTCCTCAGGAGACACAGACACACAGACACACAGACACACAGACACACAGACACACACACACACAGACACACACACACACACACACACACACACACACACACACACAGTCAGGGCTGGCTGCTGGGGTGACAAACACTAAGGGTTGTTACTGCCTGGTCGAAAGATCAGGAGTTTTACACCTACAGTTAAAATCAACAAGTGGGTCAGTGGGGAAAAAAGCTTGAGTTGCAGAAACAGCAGGTGCTTTCATGTCAACAGCATGGGTGAAGACATAGAGTTCAAAGTTCAGACACTAAACCTGCTGTCTATCAGCACTCATATTGACGGCTGTAAACTTCATCAGCCTGAGGACTAACGATAGCATGCATGTTGTGCTTGTGCATTTGGGTCTTAATGTCTATTTTTAAAGAGAATTGCTTTGGGCTTTTATGCTCTTAATCAGACAGGACAGTGAAGAAAGAGTGACAGGAAGCGAGTGGGAGAGAGAGAGAGATGGAGTGGGATCCAGGAAATGACTCAAGTTGGGTAAATAGAGGGCTGGGCTGCTCTGCGTACCCAGGAAGAAGGCCACGGTCTCGGAGAAGGAGGAGAGGAGCATGCTGGGGGCCACGTCTCCCAGGATGCGGCCAATCTGCTGGTGCAGCTCCTCCTGTGGCATGCGCTCGTCCCTCTGGTAACACAGCAGGATAGACAGGTCTCAACAGCATCTTCTGACACCATGGTGTTGCACAGACAGGTATGATATGTTTATTAGTATTTCACTCGAGGAGGGTAGGTACCTGGTAGGTCTGCACGAGGATGAAGATGTTGTCCACTCCGACGGCGAGCACAAGGAAAGGGATGACCTCGATGACGATGAGGGTGAGTGGCACGCCGGCGTAGCTGAAGATGCCCAGTGAGCAGGCCACCGAGCTCAGCACGATCAGGATGCCTGCAATGCCCAGCGAGATCTTGGAATCCACCTGACACACACACACACACACACACACACACACACACACACACACACACACACACACACACACACACACACACACACACACACACACACACACACACACACACACACACACACACACGTCAGAACAGCGCTGATTGAGATAGAGCAGCTCTGGGGGATTGACAGGGCTGAGCTGCAACAGCAGATTCTCAGTCACGACTGCAGTTTTACACCCTGCCGGATCATTAGCATTGCAGCACTGCAATCACTCTCAGTGGGCAGGTAGGAAACCATCTGAAACCAGCCTGTGGCAAGGACCAACCCCAGGAGCCACCACACCGTCTTGTGGTTTGGTGAGTTTGGTGTGCTGAGTGTCACAGGTGCAGAAAAAGAAAGTGAAATGAAGTGAGGGGGCGGAGGGCAAACAAAAGGAAGCAAAAGAGGAAGCAAAAGAAAGAAAGAAAGACAAGCTCAACTCAGATAATAACAGGGGAATGTTATCTGTGTGAGGGAGAGTGCTGAGCTGTGAAAAAGAGAGCAAGGGAACAAGAACAGGCAGAGAGAGAGAGAAAGAAAGAAAGAAAGAAAGAAAGAAAAGCTCACTCAGACAAAGTAGAGGTGAGGTGTGTGAGAGGTGTATCTGTGTGAGGCAGCATCCTGAGCCGTGTGACTGGACTCACCAGCAGGCGTCGGCAGCTGTTAATGTGGCCCAGGGCCAGCGAGATGTAGATGAACATGATGGCGTAGCTGAGCACGATGGTGCTGATGTCGCTGTTGCTCTCGCGCTCAATCTCACGCTCAATGCTGCTCTCCGAGTTGTAGGCGATGGTCAGGTTGGGGTTGGAGTAGCTCTGAACGAAGCGGATGAACCTGGCAGCACAGAAGGGAGGATGAGGAGGAGAGAGGGCTCGGATTATGATAGATAGATAGATACTTTGGGACCAACCAACTAACTCACTAACTAACTACTGTATCTATCTATCTATCATAATGGAGGACAACATGTAGCCAGCACACACAGGCACAGAGTGTTTCATTCCATACATTGTGAGGGAGAAGAGTGATCACTGAGGGAAAATTAATTGGCCAGTGTTGTAACGTTTTTTAAAAAAGCTTCGCCTGAACGTTCGGTGCTTTTCCACCATTATTATAGCTTCTATAAAAACTGTGTTAACAAGTTTTAGTGTATGCAGTAAGTAAATCTACCCAAAAAGCAGACAGAGGACATGTCCTGGGTGCCAATGAAGTTAATCATTTTGAGACACTAGGTCTACAGTAGTCTGTTTTCATTTTAAAATATTGTTTCTTTTTAAATGTGATTCTTCGTAACACACAGTGCGTTATTGTCTGTACGGGACACCTAGACACCTAAGTCACATGAATCACATGACCATTCAGCAATGTAAAATGCATATTTTATGCACGACATAAAATTGTTGAACTGACTTGCTATAACCCATTGCCAAAAGCTATCATACACCACAATCAATATGAGCCTCTGCTTGCTTGTACTATGCAGTGAGACACTTTCTGGAGCTTCAGTGGTTCTCTGCCGTGCAGGGTCTCGGCCGTTGAATGTACTCACTCTTTCTCCCAGGCCCAGGCTTTCTTCAGCTTCACAGAATCGTTGTGGTAGTTGTTCACAGGGAATGTAATGACCAGGGCTGTGGCGTTGTGGTAGTTGTTGGCTGCGGTTGGAAAGGCAAAGGCAATGCTGGTTAAAAGGAGCGCGGGCAACACAATGCATAGGGTTTACATGGCAAACAGCACTGGAGGATTGTGTACTCATTTGCACCTGGAGAATGACAACTGATCTTCAAATCTGGAGCAAGATTGATGTTTAACAGCCCCGACAGCTCCCAATGTCATGTTTGCAAAGCAAAAATAGGTACATAGATGTACTGCAGTGCAGACTGGTCATTCTGTGTCAAATCAAATCAAATCGTTTTTCCAGCCCTTGATATTACGTCAGTTTGAAAGACTAAAAAACACATAGTCTGGGAAGCAATGTTTGAGCATCCATATCTTGAAATCTCAAGCATGTTTTCAATATGACTGAACCATTAAAAGTTTGTATGGCATGGTCACTGATTTTTTTACAAGGCCCTGGATCAGGAGAAAAGTGCAAAGAGAGTGATACCAAATGCATACAAAAAACGAGTTTGTAATACCAATCATGTCAATCATTATTACTTGTTTAAATCCAAGATTTATTACTGTTGTGCAAATATTAGGGTTTTCCACATATAAAGGTCACAAAGATATTAAGGATAAAGCAAGGGATGGTTGCACTTTTTGGATATGAAATAGTATGAGGGGTAGCTTGTAGGAACTGGAAAATCTATGTGGAAGTAGCTCAATTTAGTGTACACACGATCAATGTTGTACCAGATATTAAGATAGAGTTTCTCAGGAACATGACAGAGTTCCGCAGGAGCAAGAACATTTACGCAGAAGTATAACCGTGTAGTTATTTATGAAGGAAGTGTATTTATCTATGAAGGAAACATAGTACAACATTGAGACTTTGAACACTAAATGACACAATATTTAACTACGCCCCTATATATTCACATTCCTGCTACCTATCCCACATACACATTTTGTTCTATGAAAATGGCCATGAAATGCAACCACATCTAGAAATCCATAATTTCTCCATGTTCATATTTTATGGATACCTCAAACATTGGCACAACATTAATAAAGTATTATATTTGCAGAATATAAGATAGATAGATAGATACTTTATTGATCCCCAGGGGAAATTCAAGAGTATAATACTCTATTCATCACATTTTACTCTGCACAATGCACTGATACATACAGGAGTAGTGATCTCAGCTGTGTATTTAGGAAGGAAAGTCCGATGCACCACAGCAGACAAAAAAATGCAACCAGACTCTGTTAGCAAATGTTATGTCGGTGACACAAGTTTCAGGGCCCTTTTAAGGTCCAAATGCACTTCATACAAGCGAGGATATGGAAATCTGTTGATAGTGTATTCAGAGACTGACCCTAAATTGTTATAGATATTATAAGATCTGTTATATGTTATATATGCTATATATATATATAGGGCTGTCAATCGATTAAAAAAAATAATCTACTTAATTACATACTCTGTGATTAATTAATCTAAATTAATGGCATATATAATTTTTGCTGTGAAAGTATTTTAAATATTTAAATTCAAATGAATCATTGAATAATCAGCATTAGTGACATTACAGTTCAAAGACTCTTTTATTATTATTTTCATTGTTCAAATAATTGCCATAATAATCTATGATATGACCTAATATGCTGAGGAAATAAATTCAAAAGTGCTTCAGGAAGAAGATTTTTTTCACATACAAGGCATTTCAGGCCACAGATATAACCTAGGGGACACAATGAAAATAAATTAACACTCCCCTCAATGTCAACACTTATTTCTTTGCATTGATGTGCGACTATAGAGTTGATGAACTCCAGTGATATGCAACTTCCTTGCTGCAGACATTGCAGAGGACTTTATTTTCAACACTTTATTTTTTTATCAACGCCATCAGGCCGTTTTTTAAAAGTAAATGTTCCAATCAATGATTCAGGCAGCACATTTTCTTCTCTCTCCCTCATTTTACAGGCTAATTTTTGCTGACTAGAACGGCTCGAGGTCAAAGGTCATACGGAATCGATTAATCTGCACTAATTTTTTTAATCAGTTATTTTTTCTGAAATTAATTAATCAAAATTAATCAGTTATTTTGACAGCCCTAATAATAAGATCTGTATTTGAGAAAAACTTTATATGTGGCTCAGTTCTCACAAACTCCCTGTGTAACTTCCTCTTAACCCCTGAGGGCAGACAACTTTTGATCCCTCTTTAACCATACTGACAAACCAACTTTTGCAAATGCAGTTCTGAATTATTTTTATGAGCGAACCACATTATGTACCGGTAAGTATAGGGAATAGGGAAATTAGGGAATATGGACTTGGATAGAGAGAGCCTCTGAGTCAGGCCACCCTTGTTAGCTCCAAACCCCAGATTAGGGAATTTGATTCAGATAGAGAGAACCTCTCAGTCGTGTCAACCCTCTTGTACATCCCAAACCCGTCGAAAAAAGGGGCCCTCGCGTCAGACACATACAATGAATGGTGCTTCCTTTTTTGTGCTGTGAGAGCCTAACAGCCCCAAGTTTCGTACACGTACACGCACACGCACACGCACACACACACGAGTAGCGATCTCAACTGTGCTACAGGAGCCCCAGAGTGGACACAAAATGCAACATGTCCAAATATGGCTCCTGAGAGAAGGGCAAAGAAAATATGAAAACATTGGATTTGAACAAACATATTTTACAGATGCTCGTTTTGGGACCTAAACACTCTATAAGACAACATTTTGAGCAAAATTTGAGATGGTGCAGCAACCATTTTCATGTATTCTGTCTGATTTGACAGTGACACGAAATGACTCAACAGTGCACACGAGGACGTGGGACACAGTGTTTTACTCACCGTCATAGCCCCCCAGGACCAGCCAGGGGAACACAGGCCCCCCATAGGTACCCAGACAAGGGTCATGGGGCTTATTGGTGTCGTTCAAGGAGGCTGGGGCACTGCGGGCCGACAACAGAAGCACTCAGTCAAAGCAAAACAGCACAGGCACAAACACATGCAGGAATAGCTCATGAGGTTGCCTCTCTCAGAGACTTAACTAATCAAGTGCATGAGTTATTATGCTAACTATATCAGATCTCACAGGGTACAGGGCAGTATGTGGACTCAAGGGGTAGGACTGAGAAGAGCTGATCTAACTGTGCTAACACACCAACAACGACTTGAGCCTCAAATTGGCTCTGGCAGCCCTGCTTTCGATGAGTGAACCTAGGAGGTATTCCAGACGGCCAGTCACATTATGTTATATTTTTTTAAAGAACCGTTGGGATCACATATCCCTACACAAATTAACTTCAACAAATGTTTCGTAGGAACTGAAGTTCAGAACTGTGCACACCTAATTTTGAATTGGTTGCTGGTCGTTGCCACTGATCATAGCTCGTTACCATAAAGTTGACCAAGCTCCCAACTTGCAGCTCTGTTTGCTGCTCTCGATGCTCAAAATGTGCACATTTTAACGTTCTAGTCGCTCTCGGTGTGCACGCAGAGTAAGTGTGATATTGTGCCTCCATGCTCCTGAATAGTGCTCCTGAAACCTGTCCTGGGCTCACCTGACGCAGTACAGGAAGTGGCTGTGGTAGTCTGCGTAGACCCAGAGCCCGTCCGTGTCCTCGTGGTCCAGCACGTCGTGGCTGTTCTGGTAGTAGTTGAGCACGCTCAGGATGGTGCAGTTGCTGTTGTAGGGAGCCAGCGGGGACAGGCAGATGTCCTTCAGGGCCACCGTCTCATTGCCATAGGGGGCTTCCAGGTTCTCTATGGCTGTCTGGAAGTCAAGCACCTGTTTGTGTGTATGTGTGTGTGTGTTGGGGGGGGGGGGGAGAGAGGAAGAGAGGGAATTAGAAAACAAGCAGTCAGCACATAAGGACAGAATAGGAACACAGTCATGAGTCATTCCCTTTGAGACTGGAGGTGGAGATCGTACTAGCAAACATCAGTGACTCAGTGTAGTGTGGTCGCAGCCATACTGCCTAATCAAATGCAAAACACATTTCCAACAGAGACGGCTGTTGACAACAAACTTCTCCTAGCAACCAGAGTGGGTGCCCTGCCTCTGGCACTCTACAAGTGTTGCCTTACACTTACGTCTCCTCATTCATGCCAGCGTGATCACAGCCTCCACACTCTTAAAATGAATGCGTTGAAAACAACACAACTTGCGTTGTTTTTCCTCTATGTCCAGACAACACAGTTTGCATTACACCATTAGTTCAGGAGTATGCATCAGAATCATTATTTTTATGTACATTTACATATATTTGTGTATATTATTTTCATATACTCCTTTGCAATATTTTTCTTGTCTGTTACTTTTATTGATACGCTTGTTAGTCTGTGTCCTGTTTTCTAGTATATCTGTGATAAGGGATAGAGATAAGGGAGGCATAGTAGGATGTTTCTGTGTATGTCTGCGTCTACGTTGTACTCTTTGTATGGGTTTTATCAATTACACCCAGCTGTTCAGAGAGAGCACAAGCGGGAGCATCTGACCAGGACATGAAACCACTGAGGTTTACTTAGCAGGGCTGTACAGTGCGACATATATGTTGCACATGCTACAAAAAAAATAGTTTGTGCGATGGATGATTTACCAACGTAGCACTGGTGCTACAGTATACAGTTTTGCTTATGGCAATACAATGCATGCGTGTGAGACTGACAGGGAGGCTACAGCAATTACCTTCTACTGTGATCAGTGCAACTGGCTACACCAGATGTGATAGCGGCGCGTAGGCTACGTAAAAAAAAAAATGGACCCTTCTTCTGTTTTTGCGCGTCGCAAACGGAGCTCTTTGTTACGCGCCCGGCGTAGGCTCCCGGTGGAACGCTTGTTTGTTTGTTTGAAGTGCGTATGTATAGATTACTTCTGTGAGAGGCTACTTTGATTTCAACTTAGTTGCAGTCTACGCGATTAAAAACAATGTCTACTTGTTTGTAGGCATAGTATCCAAACAATCCAACTCCAAACCAAAAAACACCTTGCAAATTATCCTCGCGAATCAAACAAGTGATAGCTATGTTTAGTCTAAAGCGAAAGTATCTTCCGACCGGGCCGGGCTGAGGTGATTAGATTAGTCAAGCAGAGGTAGAAGTTTGTGGCAATCGCCTTGTTGCTTTGCATTTTTAGTTCAGTTTAAAACGAACAACTTATCCAAACAGCACCATTCAGATCTAAAACTTAGAAGAAAAAAGTCCACCGGGACGTTCGCTTCTATCTGTCAAATATGAGCCCACTTCATGCGCAAGTCTCGCTTAGTAGTGCTTAATAACCTATACAAGATCGGTTCCGAAAAAACCTTCACGACACTTTAATTACGACTCGTTAGCCACAGACCTTCAGCTATCTTTAGTAGGCTACCTATTGCAGCCTATGTGTATGGAACAGTCTAGGGATGCATTTGACATGTCAGTTAGCCTACTCATTTGTACCACTGGTTAGATGTACGGTATTTCACTCGTGCAATGACAATAAGGTTAAATGTAGGATTACACTAATTTAAAAACTTAGAAATATGAACTAAACGTGAATTAAATCTTAGTGGAATAAAATCTTCAGCATATCTTCTACTTATTCAAAAATAAATGAACAAAAAATCAATGGCATGACCTGTCTTCCTGATACCCATTGAAAAGTCTAACTGCATGGAACTGTCATTGATTGTTTTTTTGTTTTTACAAAAACACAACAACCAAATAACATATCATGCTGATAGCTTTTGTTCATCTCAAACACAATGTAGCCAGGTGAGATGTTTACAACTACATGACCTTTTATCAATCCAGTTGCAGTAGGCCTAAATCCCATCCACAATTGATGAACTGTGATGAACTGATTGTTTTTAGAGATTTTAGAGGTTTTATATCGATGCTACAGAACTTGTGGCTGGTGCTACAAAACTTTTAACCTCTGTAGCACCAGTGCTACTTGCAAAAAAAGTTAACGTACAGCCCTGAACTTAGTATTACCTAGTATACTTTCACTTCTCAATAGCCAGACATCTGGATATTCAGACTTCCCCTCCGAGCGCGCACACACGCACACACACACACACACACACACACACACACACACACACACACACACACACACACACCTGGTGCAGCACGTCGTTGCGCAGTGGCGCTCCGAATGGCACGACGTCTCCGGCTGGGAACGTTGAGTAGGGTTCAGGGGGCTCCAGCGGTGTGGTGATGATGACCTGCTCGGTGCGGAAGAAGGGCCCGAAGTGCGTGTCGAAGTAGTCCTTCTCCTGGCGCGCCGTGCTGCCGGGCGACGACCACAGCTCCACGGGGTCGGTGGTGATGCGCATGTAGCACAGGCCGGCCGAGCAGGCCGACACCAGCACCAGGCTGCACAGAACCACCGGCAGCGGCCTCCGGACACAGTACGAGCCCCAGCTCGTGAAGGCCCGACGCAGCGCGTCCTCGAAGCGCTCGCCCAGCGTCTCGCAGCATGACGCCTCCGACGCTGCACAGAGACCCATAGGTCAGGGGGAGAGGGGAGAGACCAGGCAGAGCTGTTAGTGACCAGAAAGAATAAGGAGTGGAACTGTAGAGCTGTTATTGATTTCTGTATGGTTAAGGTCGCACCACTGAATCAAAGATGAAAACTGTTCACTTTGTGTAAATTGTATGTTTCAAAGTTTGTTGTTGGCTACAATAGGTAACAAAAGGGACAAGGACTATAGGAAAGGGAGCTTATACCACATCTTTCACTCACATTCTTCCAAAACAACACAAACCTAACAAATATGTCTTCTAAACCCGTGTCTGCTTGACAACACTGAGAGAGACACAGTGCACTGATGTGCTGCTGACTAAATGTTTAATGCCCATCGGATGTAGAGCTCAGTCGACCAACTGTACCTATGCATGGAATCAGTCCTCTATTGTTTTGTCAAGGTCACGGGGTGGTAGTGATCACAAATAGGGACACAAAACAGGTAAACTGCTTCAATTCACCAAAGTCATTCCTCAGCCATCCCTCTGCTGCTGACCACCTCTGCCTAATCCACTAGACCCTGTTCTCAGGGTCATCTGCTCTTGACCAGCATGAAGGAGCTTAGCAAACGTGGAACAGACTCAAGACAGGAAATCTCCCACTGTGGTGTTGCCCAATGAGTCAACCGACAGCACACACATGTTTGTGAGCGCATTCTGAGACTTGACCCTTCACCTTCACCTTCACTTTGTGAGCCTGCCTTTCACAGCATTCTGCACTTTAAGGCCTTGACTCTGGTGACAGGAGCAGAAGCACACGGCCACTGTGCTACACCATAGACTGTAGAACTATATATACAGTCTATGTGCTATACAATGGGCAGGAGCGGGAAAGCCCGTCACGCTGGACGGAGCACGGACGGGCGCTCTCCCATGGGAGCCATTGCAGGAGCCACGAAGAGGTTTGGGATTGAGTCCCGAAGCCATGACGTAGCGTTGCCAAGGCAGCAATTTCACTGGATCTAAACAAATCAATCTAACCATTGAAATCGCCATAGCGGTGGCTTTCTTAATCTATTTCAATAATTTTACAACGTTTCTAAGACGTTAGTATATTTTTTTACACTGTAGGAATCACATACTACAGCATATATTCATACCAACACGATCAAATTTGTGACTACAGAGTTTTATTTTAGCATGGGTTTCCTCCGTAAAAGAGACCTGCATGTAACTTCACAGCATGCGGTTAAAATCCTTAAATTCACGGACGTGTTTTGGCTTTATTGTTTTTGGCAAAAAACGTTGCTCTTAACAGCCGGCAGTCTTTGAGAAGACGTGAAATATCCACTGGAATTTTGTTTCTTTCTATTACACCTGCCAGGGAATCCGTGTTATGTGGCTAAGCTGCTGCCTAGCAGGTAAAACATGTTTAAATTGATATATTTATTTTTATTAGCTAGAAATGATGCCACATGTCTACATTCAATGCTATTTATGCCACTTCGAAAGTTTGTTTAGATCCAGTGATTCTGCTGTCATGGAAACGCTACGTCACACTTCTGGACTCTATTGAGTGGAATGCTGGAGGAATGTCTTTACACTGCGTTCCAAATTATTATGCAAATTACATTGTTCTCAGATTTTCCTAAATAGTTGACGCAAATGACAGTCAGTATAATTTTAAATGTCATCAACCAAGTACAATTTAAATTTTATTGAACAAACCTCCTTTCAAAAATAAAAACTCAAAATGCACTTTTCCAAATGATTATGCACAACCGAGTTTCAAGACATTTTATAGGTTGTAAAGAACTAAATGTTCATTTGTTGAATTTCAGCATTGGCAGTATGAGGGAGATTTTGGGGCATTAGGGAAAGGACTGATCTGTATGGATGATAATAAAGAGCAAATTGCACCAAGGCACCAAACTACCCTCAAAGGAACACAAACACACAGGGGTGTGGGCTACTTGAAACTTTACAAGCCAAAGCTATGAATAGTATCTATGCACTAATTCGCATGAATACAAATGTCGTGGGGCTATACCTGCACTCAGAATCTGTAGAACTCTGTAGAAAACTAACTCTACTGAAGACAAAAAAAGCCAAACACTTTCACAACTGAGCAAATAGAAAGCATTCTGAAACTGGTTAAAATGTTTTGATTTAATGTGCATAATGCATAATAAAACCCTGCAGTAGGGTGCATTTCAAAGACACTAAACCTGGAAAGAAGATCAGTTGATCATCGAAAAAAAAAAGAAATGATGATAACTCACAGGAGTCGCCAACATCGCCGTTTAGTGAATGAGGATTGTTGCTGTCAAGGATGGGGCCATACTCAGACATAATGGTCCTTTTCCTGTAAATAGAAACCAGAGCAAAGACACCAATAATTTCAGCACCATGTGATGAAGAGAATAGGCCAAGTATGGCCACACCAAACCATCTGTAGATGTGAAAACTAGAAACTATTTGCCTTGTTGACTGGTTTACTTCTCTGCAAATAATATGACATTTACCGATGATAATTGCTGATGTATAACTGTTATGTTACATCACATTCAGAGGTGGTGCTATGAAAGGCTGAGAGACTTGGTTCAGTTATGGGATTATAAGGAATATTTTTGTTTTCCATGCCACAAACAGTGTAACATTAACAACAAAAATGAAGTAAACAAACAAATAAAAAAAATCTCACAATCTGTGTATGCATCCCTAGTGAATGTATCTGTGTATGCATCCCTATGACCATCATATGACCAGCATAGAATGATAGAGTGAGTGTGAGTGTGGCCACCCACCTGTAGCACCAGGCTCCTAGCACACCTCCCATGAAGAGCAGGATAAAGGTGGCGTAGGAGATCCCCACGATGACGTCCATAGCGTCCATACCCAGGATGGTCCAGGGCAGGGGCAGCGGTGGGGGCACGGGCGTGGGGCCGCAGGCCTGGCTGCAGTCCTGGCAGGAGCAGGGCCCCGAGCCGTCGTCCAGGCCATCGGTGCAGGCGAACGTGTGGTTGTTCATGGGGGTCATGCCCTTTACAGGGACGTCTGTGGACAGAAGCCAGGCACCACGTGTCAACTCAGGTGGGAGGACGAGGAGGGGTTTGGAGTGAACGGAGGTCAACTCAAACTAGCTGGGTAAAAGGTTATCAGCGCAAGGCGGAGCAGGAGAGCCTGCTTTCAGTGATTAACCAGGCTTACAGGACCAAGCACAAAATAGACAGAGAAGTGGTCTCCTAGTACTTGTATAGCATTGCCAAGCCATTCTTTCCTGTTCAGGACTTTTAAATGGCCAAACAGCCGTCAGGTTTCAGGTTCATTAACACAACAGATGGACAGTAGATTTGATAATGATTGGCTGAGGTACGAACCAGACCCCAGCCGGTAGAGTGATGCGCTAACAGCACCTAGCCAATCGATTACATTTTAACAGTGACTTTAGTTAAAAGCACGCATGAAAAAAATCTGTGCCAGATATAATGCAAACAAGTCTGATTTCAACTATAGGAACCTCTGTTGTCTGTACCTGAGAAAACCGAGTCAATGGCAAAGGGAGTTTGTTCGTTGTTGGTGTCGAACATGTACTCGATCCAGTTGGTGGGAGTGCACTCACTCGCGTCCTTCCCACACAGCAGAGACAGGGCCTTCACGTTGCTGGAAGGGGCCTGCACATCCCGACATGCTTTGTACATAGCTGCAGGAACACAGGCAAACAGGACATGAGAAAGGTTTGGGTAGGGACGTATAAAAGTCAAATAAAACATTTAAAATGTTTTAATATTTTAATTTGTAAAATTATGACATCCCCAATCCCCAGCCCCATCTCCTGCCTGGAGTCTCTGTGAGAGGCTCTGTATATTGCACATGAAGATGACAGATGACTGTTCAGCAGACTTGCCAAGCAGGCTTGGCCTAAGAACCCATGCCTGCATGATCTGAATGGCCACTCACCATTGGCGAAGGTCTGGCTGATGTAATAAGTGACCTCAACCACATTGGTTTTGTTTTGGAAGGGACTAAAACTGGTGGCATTAAGGAAGTCACTCTGTCTCGGACTACACGTAAGCTCACAGAACAGGTTCATCAGATTTTGGAAACATGCTGGACACCTAAAGAAAGAAAAAACATACCTTGATAGGTAACATGCCTTATAATATAAGGTTAATGTCCTGCTTGCATGTGATCTTATGTTAAAAGTTAGATATAATATAATTCACAACAGCAGCCACTAAAAGGTCCATAAAATCTTGATTGTTAGGGTAACATAGCAATTAAATCGTATTCAGCATCTACAGCAGTAAACAAACTGTCAAGCTGAAACAGCCGATCAAACAGCTGTATGTATAAATAAATAAATAACCACACAAACAGAAGTGCCCTCAGTGGAGAGGCTGAACAGACATGCTTCCTAGCTCCTGTTGGATGCCCATCAGAGACGGGTGCTAGTACCTGGACAGGAACTGCAGAGGGACCTGCAGGCTGCCCTTTAACGTCCGCAGCTGCTGAACATCACAGCACAGAGCCTGGTCCCCGTAGTCAAAACCTGGACACAACTCCTATACACACACACGCGCACACACACACACACACACACACGCACACACAGACACACACCTCTAATTTAAAAAGCATTTCCTTGTGACAAGCGAATTGATTTTTTTTCTCACATTTAATCAGTTCAAAAAAGTTTAGATTCAGAATAAAGATCAGTAAAGGTACAAAAGGCTATGCAGGAAATGTGCACCGTTATACAGATAGGCCTCTCTATACGCCTTGTACTTCCTTTAAAGTTAATGCGTCACTGAGTGTGCACTAGAGCCCGACCGATAAAGGATTTTGAAAGCCGATACTGATGCAAATATTTGTTGATTTAAAAATCCGATATTCCGATATATCGGCCGATATATATATATATATATATTTTTTTTTTTTCAGAAATGCGCAACAAAACATTAACAGATTTCCCTAACATTAGTTATTTGTAGTTATTTATGAGTATTGACTAAAATAATATGATAATGCATTTCAAAAACAAACTTGTTTATTTTTAAATAATATTGTCACAGTGGAACAGAGGAACATCGAAATATATTAAAGTTCTAATAAATAAAATGTATAAAAATAGAAACTTAAGATATGATATTTTTTGAACAAAAACACAATAACAACAACAAGTTTCATAAATATAACTTTGAACTAAGACTTAACAATTACAAAAAATAATGATGACATTATTACTATCATCATCATTTGTATTATCATTAAACAAGATAAAGGTCACTCTTAAATGTTTGAGTGTGCGTGTGTAATAATTAGTCCCTATTGCCTTATAAGCTACCTTATAATTACAATGTCAGCTTGCTTATCCCTTTACCTGCACTTTTAAAATTATTTCCATCAAGCTACATCAAACCATTTTCAATCATCAGTTGCTGCCTGCCTTCTAAAACATACTATTTAGTGATCTAAATCCATTATGTAACTCTGCTGCGGCTGAACGACAGTCTGAAGCGCACACTTGGTGTCATTGGATTTCACACACGTGTAAAATAGTCCAGGCAAAGTAGCGTTTTACGACAGACTAATTGTAAAAGAATTTTTTGCAGCTTAGATCATTTCTATGAGGTGTCCAGAACAACATACTAAAAGTCCTAAGAAATCCTAGTTGAGGAAATATGTTAAATTCTCATCAATCCAAGATGTGTGCCAATTAGACCAGGCAACAATAGGCCTACACCATCAATGGGGCTATTTTTTTCCTTTACTCCTATCAAAATTAAACTTTACACAATGAAAGTACCCATGAAAAGTATTTTTTTTGTATTACAAGTTTTTTTTTAAATGAATTTGAATATGCAAATGAGCTATACACTAATCAAATATGCCCAAAATACACCCAAATAGGCTTAATTTTTCCTTTACTCTTACCACAAAAACTGATTTAACTATATAAACCATATATTTTCTGGAAGGTTAGACCCTCAGGATGTGATCTAACATAGGTTTTGACCTTTCTCACCCTCCCATTTACTTTGCTGCCCATTCATAATACATAGGATATGAGTAAATTGGGTATATGGCTCATACCTTTGGGTCTGTGCCATTTAGGAAAAACTGTTTCAACCATATAAACCATATATTTTCTGAAAGCTTATACCCTCAGGATGTGATCTAACATGACATGAAACATGTCCCATCCTCCTCATTAGTATGCTGCCCATGCATAACACATGGGGTATTGGTAAATTAAGTGTGTTCTGATACATTTTGGGCTGTACCATGAAGAGAAAACTAATTAAACCACCTAAACCATATATTGTCTGAAAGCATATACCCTCAAGATGTGAACTAACATGGATTTTGACATTTGTCACCCTCCTCATGACACGACAGCCCAAAAAGGTATTAGCCATATACACGATTTACCAATACCCAATGTATTATGCATGGACAGCATACTAATGAGGAGGGTGGGGCATGTCTCATTGTACCCATTGTAAAAAAAAAAATGTTACCTTCCATGTATATTTTCACTGCGATGATTGATTGTGATAGGAGTAAAGGAAAAAATAAGCCCATTAGGGTGTATTTTGGGCATATGCGATTAGTATGTTGCTCATTTGCATATTCAAATTAATTTTCAAACAAACTTCTAATACAAAATGTTTTACTTTTCATGTAGACTTTCATTGTGTAAAGTTTTATTGTGGTAGGAGTAAAGGAAAAAAATAAGCCTATGGGGGCCTATATTTGATTAGTGTACAGCTCATTTGCATATTCAAATTCATTTTCAAAGAAACTTGTAATACAAAAAAATTTACTTTTCATGGATACTTTCATTGTGTAAAGTTTTTTTTTTGATAGACGTGGGAGAAAATAGTCCCATAGGGGTGTATTGTTGTCTGGCCTTATACTGGCACACATCTTGGATTGATGAGAATTAAACATATTTCCTCAACTAGGATTTCTTAGGACTTTTAGTATGTTGTTCTGGACACCTAATAGAAATGATCTATGCTGAAAAAAAAGATTTTACAATTAGTTCTATTTTTGGCTCCAAAATGGGTTACTTTGCCTGGACTTTTATGCACAAGCTACGTTTTGCACAAGCTACGTTTGATACTTATTATCTATGTCTAAATGTTCACTCCTCTCACGTCTAATTTACATTTTACAATGCAGGGACTGTAACTACAGATATACTAGTAATAATTTTCATTATTTTATTTAGGCAGAATAAGTTCGTTGTGGTTTCCAAGCTCATTAATGGTAGCGGTCTTCCACTGATATTCATAGCATTAGCTAGCTTTGTGGTTAGCTAGTCTATGATGAGCCCTAATTTAGCAATGGATAACGTCATACTGCAAATTGTAAAACATAAGCTTTCAAAATAACAGACCGGGGAGAGATGATACGTCTCACTGCTATAACTGTCACGCTATTAAAGAAATACATCTTCAGTCACATTGTCAAAAGTTAAAAGGACAGTCAACTACACTGTAACAACGTAACGTAATTACTAGCTAATTCCGCTTCACTCTCGGCTTATTTAACAGCAGCAAAACTGGACATTGTTTTCACGAATTGTGTCATGCTTATTTGAGTTAAGAGAACTGGGGATGTTCTTTTAATTGTTATTTCAAGCAATGTATGTCTCGTGACCAAATCACTGATGATCTCACTCGCGATAACTGGTTCTCTCTGCCTGACTCTGGCTGGATCAGCAGGTTGCAGGATGTGTGGCGCGTTATACACGAGTGTTGCCAGCAGGGACGGTGTAGAGTGCCCTCTGGAGGACAAACTATACAACGCCAACACTCTATCGGCGGGCCGATATTATCGGCCGATATTAGGCATTTTCCAAACTATCGGTATCGGCATTTATAATGGCCGATAAATGAATATTTTAAAAATAAAATAAAAACGGACGAAACACCCTTCAACCATGTCATGAGTGTTGGCGTTGTATAGTTTGTCCTCCAGAGGGCTCTCTACACCGTCCCTGCTGGCAACACTCGTGTAACGCACCCATAGACAGTAAAAGAAATGGACGAACAGACTCGTCGTTTTCAATGGGAGGGCACTGAGTCAAATAGAACGATTTTTCAGTTGGTCCCCCCCCCATGGTCCCCCCAGTACTGTGCAGACTCACACTTAACTTCGTGATGTTAGCCATATAACTGAATCTTGTAACTCATGATAGATACACAGAAATTCTTCTCACACTTCCTTCACCTTCAATGTCATCAAAGTTAAACATTTATTTATGTATTATTATTAATATCATCCTCACCAAGTCGTGTTAATGTTGAAGCTACCATACATGATCATCTTCAAAAACAGTCATGCTAAAACCAGGGTTGCCAACTCTCACGCATCTGGCGTGACACTCACGCTTTCAGCACCAATCTCACGCTCTCACGCAAACTCAAGAAATGTCACGCCAAATCCATTCTTTTTTTTGCAATCCTCATTTTTTGTTGATGACTAGACTATACCACAGCATTGTTTCTAAATGACAGGATACAAGTTTAAGGCATACATATGTCTAGATTAACAGCAGGTAGGTCTAATATCCACCTACAACGTTCTCAGCGCAGTTTTCTCTGATTGTTGATTCGCTATTTTAATCCGGTCCGCGACACCTTCACGGAACACGCTGAGGCAGACCGACATAAAGTGTGGCCGCCCATTCCTCTCTAGGAACTACTCGCGAAGTAGCCTCACAGACATCACATGAAATAACTTTTTCTCATCTTTTATAAGTTGCTATAGCCGCCATTTGCTGCGATAAACGGTTCGCGAGAAAATTAACTTTCAAGAAATAATCATGTTAAGCTACTATAGCTCTGCGCTCATTTCAATTCATATATGAGGAATATCTCACAAACTTTTCGTTCCACACATGACAAACCGTAAACCAGAATAAACAGCAGACTTTACCGAACACAAAGGTGTAATGCAATCCCCTGTACAATAAACCGTTCCAGAGTAATCCGGTTTTGAAATGGTAGCAAATTTCTATATGGTCTCCAATTTTGGGCTTTAATGTCTTAAAACTGAGCTGTGCTTAAATACCTACATATGTGTAAATATTAAAATCAGAGGATATACAGCTCATAAGAGTTTGTCGATGTAGCCATAATGATTTGTTTTCACAAAATGCATGTATTTAAGTGTCTTAAAAAAGTGTGCTCATGTTGGTCAATGCATAATTTCATAACAGGCCAAATAGAAAATAAATGTTAAATGTTAAATATAGCCTAGACATAATATTAAAATCAGATGATGTAGGATAGTATAGAGTTAGATAAAGTTGGATGGCTCCAGAACTCCAGTGGATTGGGTCTTAAAGGAGCCACACCACTTTTATGACACTATAGCTGTTCTGCTGACCTTTAGATTTGTTGCTACTGGGCATGAAGGGCAGGCCAATTATGAGTATGAGCATTGATGGTAGGTTTAGAAAAAAAGTCAGCACATTTTAATCATATTGCAATACTACCAATAACCGTGATCATTTTGGTCATGATTTTTCATCAAATGTTCATACTGTATCTCTAGTGGCTGGTAGACTTTGGAATCCACCAGCCACAATGGTAGGTGGAAAAATGTTTTTAGGCTATTTCCATCCCTGATACATACGTACACTCATACACACATTCATATGTCTCAATCTGTCCATTTCTTTCCTCAAAACTTGCCAGAAGTCATCATTTAAGGGGTTATTTTTAAACATTTTCTACTGAGCTACTACCTTTTTCAGGTGGGCAGGGGGCCCTTTTCATGTCTGTGCCCAGGGGCCCAGTGGCTCATAATCCTTCCATGCCACGGGGTTAAAACACTGGTCTTGTTTTCAAGTGCAATCAATAATTTAATTGTACATTTTGAAGAAACTTTTTTCATTCTATTATAGGTTTTTTTAAAAAACATAAATCAGGGATTATACTGTACATAGCGAGAAAGTCAGGGGACAGACATTTTTAAAATTAGGTTTAGGGAAAAATTTAACGCACACGCACTATGACTTCACAAAATCTCACTCCAGCCAAACACCCAAAGTTGGCAACCCTGCTAAAACAAAACAAAATAGTTATAGCCTTGAAGCTAATCTTCTTTCCACTTTTCCGACCTACGGTCAATCAATCGAAAACCTCTGAAATGATTAGTGCCGTTTTTTTAAATTAGGTTTACTTATTATAATTAGGTTGCCTCTGTGTAAAGCTTTACCTTAACATACGGTCGTGTATGCTAGGTTTTGCTTATGAGTTACCGTCATAGACAGTAAGGTGGACTGAGCTTCTTATCCAAACAATACGGTTATCTCCCTACGGCGCGAAAGAGAGATTACGTCAAAGCTAGCTTCCCTCCAACTGAACAAGCTAACCATTCTTCTTACGGGTAACCAACGTTACGGATGAGGTAGTGGAGTCTGTTTTGCCTTTGTAGTGTTTATGTGGATTACACAGAAGCTACAATATCAGCACAGGATATATGTTATATGAAGTTATGGTATTTCAAAAAAATCCTAGAATGAATGGACTTCTATGGGAGTTAGCAGAGAGGTGGTCCCTCCAGCCTACGTCGATTCTTCTACTTCTGGGAATTCGCCTGCCCCCTTGAACGCGCCACACATCCTGCAACCTGCTGATCCAGCCAGAGTCGGGCAGAGAGAACCAGTTATCCGCCAGTGAGATCATCAGTGAAGTGTGTTCATGGTGATTTGGTCACGAGACATACATTGCTTGAAATAACAATTAAAAGAACATCCCCATCAGTTCTCTTAACTCAAATAAGCATGACACAATTCGTGAAAACAATGTCCAGTTTTGCTGCTGTTAAATAAGCCGAGAGTGAAGCGGAATTAGCTAGTAACTACGTTACGTTGTTACAGTGTAGTTGACTGTCTGTCCTTTTAACTTTTGACAATGTGACTGAAGATGTATTTCTTTAATAGCGTGACAGTTATAGCAGTGAGACGTATCATCTCTCCCCGGTCTGTTATTTTGAAAGCTTATGTTTTACAATTTGCAGTATGACGTTATCCATTGCTAAATTAGGGCTCATCATAGACTAGCTAACCACAAAGCTAGCTAATGCTATGAATATCAGTGGAAGACCGCTAACGTTAACATTAATGAGCTTGGAAACCACAACGAACTTATTCTGCCTAAATAAAGTAATGATTTATTACTAGTATATCTGTAGTTACAGTCCCTGCATTGTAAAATGTAAATTAGACGTGAGAGGAGTGAACATTTAGACATAGAGAAAAAGTATCAAACGTAGCTTGTGCAAAACGTAGCTTGTGCATAAAAGTTAGCTTTTCTTTTACACGTGTGTGAAATCCAATGACGCTAAGTGCGCTTCAGACTGTCGTTCAGCCGCAGCAGAGTTACATAATGGATTTAGATCACTAAATAGTAGGTTTTAGAAGGCAGGCAGCAACTGATGATTGAAAATGGTTTGATGTAGCTTGATGGAAATAATTTTAAAAATGCAGGTAAAGGGATAAGCAAGCTGACATTTTAATTATATGGTAGCTTATAAGGCAATAGGGACTAATTATTACACACGCACACTCAAACATTTAAGAGTGACCTTTA
The DNA here is from genome assembly GCF_046254945.1 of Alosa pseudoharengus. NCBI lineage: Eukaryota > Metazoa > Chordata > Actinopteri > Clupeiformes > Clupeidae > Alosa > Alosa pseudoharengus. The sequence continues at coordinate 6,841,785 of NW_027468663.1, forward strand.
TCTTGTTTAATGATAATACAAATGATGATGATAGTAATAATGTCATCATTATTTTTTGTAATTGTTAAGTCTTAGTTCAAAGTTATATTTATGAAACTTGTTGTTGTTATTGTGTTTTTGTTCAAAAAAACTAAGTTTCATATCTTAAGTTTCTATTTTTATACATTTTATTTATCAGAACTTTAATATATTTCGATGTTCCTCTGTTCCACTGTGACAATATTATTTAAAAATAAACAAGTTTGTTTTTGAAATGCATTATCATATTATTTTAGTCAATACTCATAAATAACTACAAATAACTAATGTTAGGGAAATCAGTTAATGTTTTGTTGCGCGTTTCTGAAAAAATATATATATATCGGCCGATATATCGGAATATCGCATTTTTAAATCAACAAATATTTGTATCGGTATCGGCCTTCAAAATCCTTTATCGGTCGGGCTCTATTACCCAGGAATACTTTCTAATTTGAATAAAACTTGCGCGATAGCTATGCTCATCTCTGTGGACGCCGTCATGTTGTTCGTTGCGTCACACCTCAACCCGCCTCAAAGCCAACGCTGAGTGGACGTTCGTTTGGTGAACTGCTCCAAATTCTCTTTAACGGAAAGTATCCAGACTGATCTGCGAGTGAAACCCTGAAGCTCGCGAGATCAGGATGGTCTCACGAGGCTAGATAATATCGGCCCGCCGATAGATCGGTCGGGCTCTAGTGTGCACTGGCATCCAAGTCCTTACCGCCAGCAGCTGAGATCCCTCCGTGTCATTTAGGGGCATGGGGGGGCCGTTGTACTTGCAGTTGTACTTCTTTCCTGGGACATTGAGGGAGTCCCCACACTCTCCATACCACACACAGTGCGGCGCCTGCGCCTGCACCTGAGAGGATGAAAAATCAGAAATCGCCTTGCTGGAGCAGAACAAAACTACAGGACCAGCAAACAAAAAGTACAAAAGTTTCCCAAAGGCACAGGGGTTTGCAAGGAGTTTACACAGACTCACAGACAACAAAGGTCATGGGAAAGAAGCGTTATGACTGACATAAAAAAAAAAACCCTGAGCACGTACAATATCATCAATGTCCAGAGATTTCCTGTGTAGCTCGTCAAATGAGGTGAGGACAGCTAAAAGATTTTCTGTGTATCTCAGTTGGCCTTGACCAATTGCCTATAAACATTGTAAAACCTCTCAAGGTTGGTCAGCCACTTGCTCAGGCAATCCTAGCCTCAACCTAATAACAGTCTCCATAGTGTGGTGAAGCAAGATATGACCAGAATATCTTGCCTTTCTCTCTCTCTCTCTGCAGGTCTGTGTGTGTGTGTGTGCGTGTACGTCTGTGTGCTTATGTGTATGATATATTCTTAATTACATATGCACCCTTCCTCTTTCCAGTTGTTACCTCATGTCCTGACTCAGAGCTGTCCTGTAAGAAACATCGTGACTGCACTGTGTATTACAGGTAGGCCTAGGCCTATTCCATGCAGTAGGACCAATTCAAAACAAACGTATTTGCTTCACCACCACACCTTCACACGCCTTCAATACCTTTGGCAAAACATTACATGGGTCCTAGGCTAGCCTGAGTGGATTTGGAGCATGATAGATATTTGATATGTTTGTGTAAGTGCCTGATATCCTGCCCTCACTGATAGACCCTGAATGACGCCCCCCATGCCAGGGTGAATTCCACTTAGAGAGAGGCAATGCTATTTACAAACCACAGCACGACCGCAAGATAAAGCCATTCTTCTGTGTAAAGGCATTGCTGCATAGGTCTATCTTAGATAAAACCTTAATGTGTGACATTCTTACTCAACATCTTGAAATTCCCAATAAGAATAGACTGTAGTATTCACATTGGCTTTGGTAAACAGTCTACACTCGTCAGGCTTGGTTGAACTTGGTATGATGCTTTCTTTTATAAAAATAAATAAAACTGAACTGAAACCAAAGTGATCACGTACAAAAGGGAATCACAAGCCAACAGTGAGTGACAACACCGTTGCCAGCTGCCTGGAACATTCCTGACTCATCAACTTCCAGGCACTATATAGCTAAGCTGACCACAACCTGGCCAATATGCTGACAGAAACCAAACCTACAGCTCAAACATATGCGGCATCCTATGACCAGGAAGCTATATACTGAGCCGCTGAGAAAGTCTTTGCTTTGTCCAACTTGCATGAGTAGTGCAACTCTGTTGCCATGCAGCCCCGCGACTTCAAGGTAGACCTACACAACAATGCAATGGCACGTGACAGGATTGGCATTTCGTAGAAGCCTATCTCTGATAACGTAGGCTATGAACCCACGGGAAACTGACAGCTCAGCCACTGCCGCTGACTAAAGTTACATCACGTCCTCTTTGCATCAGGTCCTGCAATTTCATTAGGAACCGGTTTGTAACGCTAATCCCCTATAAGGTGCACCAAACAGCATAAACGAACATTTTATTGATGTGTTTATATGTTCAAGTTAGTCAGCTGGATGCACCCTAACTGATGATATTAAAGAATTGCTTCAACGACTTGATCACAAGTAATTTGATGCAAACTAAGAGGTCAAACCCAACCCATATCCAAACGAGGGTTGAAACGCATATTTGGACAGTGACTAACCCATAACCCTGCGACTAGTGTCGCATTATGGTCATTGATTAGCCTTTACCTAATCACATATTTTAAACGCAGAACAATGAATGTCCAAAGCAGCTAGGCTAGGCCTACGGTTGGCTACGAACACATTACTGGAACTTTCTTGTTACAACAACACGGTATTGGCCGCTCAATGATTTGATGGGCATAAATAGAACCCCAAGCCAGCTAGGAGCTCACATGATACCTCCTTATAGCCCCCTACCAGTATCAACAACACAACACAACATGACTGCGAAACTGACGTTAGACAGACAGCGAGGTCGGGGTGTTTTCAAACAAAATAATACACAATATATTACAAAAGAGAATTAGGCTACAATTGTTCTGTTCCCCCTTTACCTACATCCCAACCCACCCTAGGAAAACAAAGGCAGCAGCACTCAACTCAGGCTACGTACGTGTAGGCTAGTGTATTATCTACGTTATCGTTATCTGGTGTGAGTCTGACAAATGTCAGAGACTAATGTTATTTTAGCGTAAATTTCTAACGTTAGCATTTCCAAAATTGAAAATAAGAAATAGACAGACTTACCCACTGATGCGTCCCTATAATAACCAGTATTACAAAGAATATAACGTGCTTTTCCTCAGAGAGCCCCATGTTTTCTTAAAGATAGCCTAACTTCGCCAGAATAGTCGCCTGCCTGCTTGGGCTGGGCTGAGGCAGAAGTAATCCGGCTTTTACTGTCTATGGTCTGAGGTCTCGACGGTTTCTACGGCGTTTTCTCATTTCCTGTTGTCAAGCGCACATCTTCTTCTTTTTGCTTCCTACTAAAATGTAACACACCTCGGCTGCCCCCAAACGCATTGGAATAAAACTGCAATCATGCGCATGGATTTTTAAAACGAATGGAAAGCCTATGGATTTAGGCCTACACTAGGCCTATTGAAACTGGAGGCCTATCTCTGCCAACAGTTTCGAAGTAGGCCTAGGCCTAGTCTATTTTATTAGGATAGGCCTATTTCCAGAGTTAAGAACTTAAATACAAGAAATTAACAGTAAAAAAAGGGTCTGTTCCCATATGGACTATACAGCCAGAAGTAGGTGATTCTCATGAAGCATCTCATCTCCGGGTCCTATTTTCCGAAAACAATATTTTATATAAGAGTAACGGTGAAATTTTCTACAAAGACTGCAAAGATATTAAAGAACACTATAGGAACAGACATTTTTTTATTAGCATTTTAATACAATTTCATAGCATTTTAACGAAAAATCACAGTGAATTCTGATTAGGCCTATCAGAATTGCAAAGTTGTGTAAAAATGTCTATGGTTAACATTGATATAAATATTTATGGTATTGCAAAAGGAAATATTACATTTATAAAACTATTAAAACTATTGTGTTACAATAAATGTTCCTCATTATCGTAATGCAACTTTCCCTGCCTATAAAAACTAAACTGTTCCTTTAAATTAACAAGCAGACCCATGATGCATCACTTGGGACAAAAAGTTTAACATGGAATCAAGTTCAGTTGTTCTCTCTTCTCTAACATCATGATATTTGTGTTAATGTCATAGAATCTTACACTGTGGACTACCTGCTGCGGTATTTTGGTAATGAGAGGTAATTCATTCAAAATGGAATTAAAAATAAAACATTAATTTTGATGAACTGCACTGTTCATTTTTTCTTACTAATGAACTCCCTTTCTCATTTATCAGTAATGAGAATTATTGTGGATTATGCTACCATAACATTCAAATAAAGTTATATTAAATTGTTTTATTATAATACTTCACATTCTATTCAGTCACTAAAATAAAAAATAAAAAATCAACCAAATGAGGTAGGCCCTAGATCATATTTTGATGTAAGTTTGAAAGGCTTTGTGAGATTCACCCAAGTGGAATGCATTTCAGAGACAAATTAAGAATTAATCTTGAAATAGCATGGTCACTTGGTCTTTTGTGATATAAAAAGTGGCCTAGTCTGCAGTACGTAATGCCCCACATGAATCTTGCTGATTAATATACAAATGTTGTTATATATTTGCCTTATAACAATTCAAAGATATATTAAATGCCGTCAATATATTGCCTACTTTTCAAAAAACTTTGAAATGTGTTGTTTGTCAGTCAACCGATGCTTCTCATTATCTATGACAATATGCAACAGGAATCCTGTTAGTCGCCTACAATTTTTTAAATGTCCCTGCTTTGGAAAACTGTTTTGGGAACAGTGGCCTTCTGATCTGATTTAATCCTGATACAATCATACTAATTGTGTTAGGCTCCGTCAAAGATCAATCCATAACCTGTGAGAGGCTGTCAGATAGACAAAATGGTTGTTTGTAAGTCTGATTGCGAGAGTGGATTGCATCAGAGATATGAGGCGGATTTACATATCATTGGGCTGTAGCAGGATTTTCAATAGAGTTTAATATAAAGGGTGCTATGAATGGCAACTGAAACAAAAAAGTCTAATGCCCCTCACGGGGTTAAATGCCTCCTCCCGTTTTGCAGTAGCCTACTGAGGATGAGCAAATATAAACAGAAGGGAAACAGAAAAGGGTCCAATGATGAATAACAGATTGAATAGATGAAGATAACTGGTTGCTGCTTGGAAGGAACAACAGAAGGGAGAGTTACGCAACAATACACTATATGAGATCTGTTCTCTAATGTTTCTCCTAATCTCCACCTAACTTAATCATGAAGGTTTCACATGACGTTGTGTAGTAAGAGTAAAAGTAGTAGTTGTTGTATTAGCTTCCTACAACATGTTAACAACAGAGCAGTTCCACCACACTGTCAGACTCACTTAGAGATGAAAATCCAGTTCAAACTCTCATTTGAATTGTAGTTTTTATTTCAGGTATATGGGTGATCCAAGTTACACTGCAAGATCCACCAAGTGACAGAGAGCCACCCTTAATTTGAAAGCAACAGGCAATGTAGATAATGGCAAAAAGACTCTGTCCTTGTGGTATGGGTGTTTTGAATCGAGAGAGCAGAATTCTTCCTTCATTTGGGAAGCAAACTGTATGATGCTCTTGCATGTATCGTGAATTTACAAAACCGTTAAAGTGCTCCACTCTGCACATGCTGCAGAACATTCTGCAAAGTATGTTCTGCAGCATATATACTCTGATAGCCATGATGAAACTGTAGCCTGTAGTTTCATATGTGTGGGAGAAAATGTGATGGATGAAGACAAGACAGGTTCAATAAAAAACGTTATGCTTTATTTCACTTCGGAAATAAATAATTACAGCTGAGCTCAGATGCAACTAAAGTGTGGACATTTATAATTTGCATGGATGCAGCTTGGGTAGATGAACTTGTATAGAATCAGATATATTGACAGACTTTGAATAAGCTTTATGATGCATAACTCTGCAACACAGAATTATGACAATGTGCAACACATCTTTTCATATGTCAAATGAAACCTGTCTTGTGCACCTAATTTTAAAAAGTGATAATCTGAAGTGCGCTCAATACTGGCTTTGAATATGAAGAAGGAAGTACACATACTGTAAATAACCCTGTACATTGTTTCACGTTTCAATTAATGAATGACATAGAAGAGAAGCATCTCCAGCATCAGACAAATACTTCTGTTTTATACAAGTACCATTGGTATGTTGATGTATGGGTATATGACATTCAAATGGTATCTATGTAAAGAGACACAGTGACAATGTCTTTTTACAGCTACATGAAAGTACCAATGATAAGTGAGAGCCCTACCTCTGCCAAATAAAATTGACACTTTTTAGTATCATTCACAGTAAAGAAATATCTGCCATGTTTTACATGAAGGTTCCCTTAACTCACATGTGAATGCAAGTAATATAAAAGCATTAACTACAGATGTTAATATTTCTCAGAAAACAGAACTTAATGCTTTTTTAAATGTCCACTGATGCTTTAACTCATACAGTATGAGTTAAGGGAACTAGAAGTGATATAATATATAATTATATATAATATAATTATATAATATATAATTATATATATAATTGTAATATAAATCTTTGACAAGTTTTAGGTTAGAGCCTCATCACTAAGTCAAACATACTGGTCACAGGGCAACACAGTGCACATATAGATATTACAATGAGTTATAGAGATATGTGTTTTATTTGTGTGCAGCTACAAAAGTTCTTAAAGTTCTTTGGGTGCTGGAGACTGCACTCCTAAACAGACCAAACCACCAGCATCCTGGAACAGAAGGTCATGGTCTTTCTGTGGCAACAGTCAAGAGTAGTACAGAGAAGTTCACTAGCTCACAGAAGCATTGGTCAGCGTTCAAGGAAAAGCATGAACCTCCTCCTTCACAAAGTCTGGCGAACCAGTGTCTTGGCGTGCCAGTCCAAGCAGGCTCTGGAGAGCCACCAGCATTATGTCCAGACTAGTCGTCTCCCACAAGATCCGGGAGCTAAGCCACATGCTAGCCCTACCATCCCCACCCACTCAACCCCCGGCTGTCAATCTGCGAGACCACATGGAATGCTAGTGGACCTCCAGGGGGCCAGCTAAGCCCAGGTACTCCACGTTCTCAGCCGCCGGGAGGTGTCCGTTAAGCTTGGGCTTGACCGCCACCATTGGGCAGAAATCCTGCTGATAGTCTGGGTTATCCATGCTGTTCTGGGGGTTGAACAGCGGCTGGTCCATGAGGCCGAGCTCACTGGAGGAAAGAGAGAGGAGGCCGTTCTGGGAGGTGTTGAGATACTCAGGGGCAGCTGGGGAAGCTGTTTCGGCAGGGGCAGTGGGGGTGACCCCTGCCGTGGCCCCTGCGGGCTCCTTGAAGTAGTTGAGGTACTCCTCCTCTGTCTCGTCGAGCACCTCAATGGGGAGGAGGCTGCGTGGGGGTCCTGGATGCTGATAATTGGGGTTGGCCATGTCTGACGTACTGCAGCCATTCTGGTTCATATATTCTGCACAAGAGATGACACAGCATAAGACACTCTATTTGATCCACAATTCATCAATAATATGGCTGTGGCATATAACAGTTCTGAATACATAAAATAAATAAATAATAATACATCAAATAACAAATTTGAGAATATTTGATTTTTATGAGAGGTAATAAATCAACATTTTAAATAACTATATATAGTATAAATAGTTAGACACAAGCATCAATGCAAAGAGGCTTGTGCAACTATCAGAGCACAACCATGTCCACTAGAGGTCCCTATTTCACCAAAGACAGGAGAGGGACTATAAAACAAACAATATGCACTTCAGTGAACTCTTTCCCCAGATAGAGTGAGCAGCTTGAGACTGCTCAGCTACTCATCCCACATTCCTCTGCACTGATGACCGTGTGAGGTCAGAGACACCCGTTGTGTCGGTGACTTTGAGAGACACTTGCCTGGGGCTGGCTGAAAGTCTCCGTCCAGGAACCGGTCGGTGGGGTCGGGGATGTAACGCAACACCAGACTGTTCTCCCTGGCCGGCACGGCATTCTGCAGGAAATCAGACTCAGTGACTAGGTTGCTTAGAACGTCTCATCTGTCAACTCACGACGACTCTGACGATATGTAGACACGCTTGTATAAGAATGCTGCACTGAAACCATGTTGTGCCAGGCATGCAAATGTTTTCAGGTTCAGCTAAGAGCCACACTGGATTGCCAGGTGCACATATGATTATAATGCATTCTTTGCACGTGAGTGTATGTTCATATCTCTTGTATCACAGGTCTGTCTATGCACCTGTACCACTGTACCATCTAGAGTTTCTGAATGAGAGATTGAGATTGACATGACTGCATAACAATGGGTGGGTTCATGGAGCACCAGAGACAGGCAGTGTTGTCATGGTCCACTTACCCCATTCCTGTTATGGCACGTCTCAATGCTGCTGTTCAGACTCTGTGACAAGAGAGACAGGTAGGGTCATGTTCACAGACTGGTGTTGGGCTTTTACATGTCAATGTGTGCTCTGTGTACAACCCAGCTTAGTGTGAATACGCTTCATGACAGAGGGAGTTAACAGCACACATAGTTTCATCTCACCGTCGCCCAAGAGGAATTTTCAGGGCGGGTTATTTACCGGAGCACACAGCAAAAAATCATTCTAGACAGTTCCCAAGACAGTATGTGGGATACAATTAAATACACTTCCCATTTCATTAGAGAAATGAATTAGGTAATGCAAACAAATGTATTTCACTTTGAGATTGCTGAAGTGGGCACAACACCTTGCTGTTTTTAATGGCATGAAATATCCGTCATGTACCGTAAAACAACAAATAATAGCCCGGGCTTTTATTTTCCCAAATCGCCAAACTGCACCGGCTAGTATTAGAGACAGGCGTCTATATGAGACAGGCCTTTAATTCCCTTTACACAAAACTTTTCCTCTGCAAAGATGGAAAATTATCGAATTAATTATTTCAAACACACTGAATGTCTATACTAGGCTATCTGATTACAATAATAATCATTCATTTAGTGTTGAGATGTTGTTCATTGAGTGAGATACAGTAAGATCCAAATAGAGGGGATAGCCAGAACAGATGAAACACGTTTTAATTAAACGTAATCTACAAAGAGATCGTATCACACTGAAAGCTCATATTTTGTCACTAGCAAATAGCCTATATCGGTCCTTTGTCAAATACAGTTGCATTATCAGCCCTGACCAAAACTGTTCAGGAATTATTTATGCAAAAGTGGAACGTGCTTAATGTTTCATTCTCCCTCCTTTTCGGCACAAATGAAACAGCATGAGAGAGCATGAACCATATTGTTTCTCCCGTTTTGTATTTGCCAAATTTGACAACAGTCTACATTCAAATCATAGCCTACTTCCAGGCTCGCGGGAACATATTTTTGACCAGGGGTGCTGAATAACAAAATAATCATGGATGTCCGACGATTTCTCCCCCAGCATATGATTTGAATTTAGACAGCTAAATACGCACTGCAACTATGCGCAGCACTTGCCACTCCGACTCATCAATAAAAACTGTGCACGCACACAGCAGTCCCATAGAAGCACACTTGACTTTACATCATTAACCTATTTCATATAGCCAGAGAATGTCCGTAGACGGGCTCTGATATAGCCTAGTCTAAGGTAAATTCCTTTTCTGACTTCTTTCTCTTTATCGCCATGGCATTTAGAATAAAGAATAAAGTTCGCGAAACGTTCTGGTTTTGTTGCCAGCATAAAAACAAGCTTACCATCGGCCTATCCGCAAATTTTAAACACAAGGGATGAATTGAACGATGACGAAGTCGGACATATAGGCATAGTTCATATTGGAAAAAACGTTATACAATTTGGAACTCTAGCTTTTCCCCACCGCAGTCTTTTAATGCCATCTAATCATAACGTGCGCAGTCTGCGCCATACTTAAGCCCAAATCACACCCAAGATTCGCAACGAGATGAGCAGCAACTTCATGCAACATTCTAAAACCTTGCAACTGTGACCAGACATGTGAATGCTTTGCGACGGCTTAACGACGTGCAACATCTAATTCACACTGCTGTACCCTTTCTGTAACGGTTTCGTGTCATTGCAACAGACGATCGATCTGACGGGTTTTAGAAGATTAAATACAACCCGAAACTAAAAAACAGACCAGGCCTCTACTGGAGACCGGCTTTTAACCCAAACCTGTAGCCACGCCAGGCGTTTAAAAGAGACAGGCGTCTCTTAGGGACTCGGCGATTATTTGAAGTTTGGTATGTGTGTTTCAAAACAACATCCGTACCCTAATTAACCTCCTTCCACAAAAGCAGCAGGAGCAGCAGCAACAGCAGCAGTGCCCAACCTTCCCACCAAACAGACAGCACGGCGCTTTCCGAAGTGAGTTAAACAAGCTGAAAAGGCCGCCATCTGTCAGCGCCACTCCAGCCTTAAATGGCCATATCCCAGTGACAGCGTTATATAATTTGGCTCCTTTTTTTTTTCTTCTGCGAGCTGTGGCGCTGTTTCTGCCAAGAACGAGTGCAGGAACGACAGAAAAGAAAGGAAAAGAAAAAAAAAACCTGGGCCTGCGAAGGCAATCAAAGTTGAAAGGAAAGGCGGCAGAGTTCTCCTGCACTCAGCAGTGGGCTGGGGTCCAGCTAGAGCGGGGTGGGGTGGGGCGGGGAGAGGGGAGGAGAGGAGAGGAGCAGGCTTGCGGCCCTCTGAACCCTTTCGCAGACACGCGCGCCACTCTCCCATCAAAACAGCCATTAATCAGGGGCACCTGGGAGGAAGCGGAGGCTTCAGCTGGAACCAGCGCTCAAAGAGAAGTGGGACCTCGTTCTTGGAACGACATCACATCACAACAGGAAGTGGCGACGACCGAGGCCAAGCGCAGGGGAAGCCATGGTACCCTGATTTTCACATCGGCGAAGGTGCTCTACTTGATGTTGCTGAGATGTTACCATGTTACTGACTCTGCAAAAGAGCTCTTTGTGTGCTGTGCTCTACTGAAGTGGTAAAAGTCATATTAAAACAGCACATTATCTGCAATGTCTGCAGCACAGGTGCAGCTACCCCAACATTTCCGGTAAATTTCCGGAAACTTACCATGGAAAGTTAAGTTGTGGAATTTTGGAAATATTCCAAATTGGAAACTTTGGAATTAAAGGAACTCATGGAATTAAAGGAAAATAATGGGAATTTACGGGAATTAACTGGGAATTTTGGGTACTTCATACAAACTGTATAGTATACAAACATTAACATTTTGTTTTCGTAATAAGCAATATGATTTGTAATCCTTTTAGGCAAGTCCCTCCACTCGGCGGCCATATTGCAACGCTTTTTGGTCAGTCATCGGGCATCCTATTCTGCAGAAATGCGCGTGCGCAACGCTTCACAACACCAACCTTGCTCCAGCGAGTTCACAACACATGATTGGCACGATGTCTTCACAACACACCACATGAATGGCTCAATGTATTCACATGTCGACGTTTTGCCGAGGAAGGGGTGGGGTATGTGTAGACAACGGCCATATTGGCGTTACAAACTAACCCCATGCATTTCTATGGAGGATTTTTTGAGTGATGTGTCTCCTCATTAGAAAGTCTCTGGCTTAGCATACAAAGCTAGCTAGCATGCTAGCGGGAATTCCATTCTCTGCCTATGGTTTACTAGCGTACTAAACTAGCAACACTGAACTGCCCAAGATACACCACACCACTCAACAACAAAATCCGATTGGTTGGAACATTTTTTTCCCATGCATATGAACGCACCATAAGTTTCCTTTATATCTAGCAGCCTATGCCAATTGCTGTGTGCATGTGATCGACATATGTGCAGGGTAGAAATTCGACTGAAATTGTATTAAATCAGGTTGTTTTAACTAATATTAGACTGCAAGATGGGGTTTTGTCCACTACATTTAAGTTCCCTGTTATAGACTAACTTGCCATATTAAAAATTCCCAGTTTATTCCCATTAATTCCCGCTTATTCCTGTTAGTTCCCATATATTCCCGTTAATTCCCATGGAAAGTTTCCAACTTTGAAAAATCCCGGATTTTGCAACCCTAATTATGAATGAGATGAGGAGCGCGGATGGAGAGAACAGACAGCAGTGTTGGGAGTAATGTGTTACAAAGTAACGCGTTACTGTAATTCCACTACTTTTAGTGGTAATGAGCATGTAATGAAGTATTTTTGTAAATCAAGTAACACAATTACAATTACTGAAATTGTAAAGAGTTTGTTACTTGCGTTACTCTGTTGACAAGGTTCCTACGCAGAATGGAAAAAGTATGGAATTTGATTTGAGTAATTTCCAGGTCTAGATAAGTATGGAAAAAACAAATAAGGGTATGGAAAAATATTTGTGTTTCCAGACTATTGCATCTACAGTACTAATCACTTCACTCAGGTCAAAATGAACCATTCCTACTGTTGTGTAGCTTAACTGTCAGTCCACATCATCAAGATACAATTGAATACAATTGAAAAAAATCTCCCACAAGGGGACCCTGGTACCAAAACCAAATCGAGAACCCCTGTTCTATGCACGTGCCCTATACCATTGTGCACTGGTGTTTGCATAGCTCTGCTATTTTCGGCTAAAACACTGGTAGACTTTTTTGATTTTGTAAAAGTTACCAAGACATGGATACTGCATTATCTGATAAACTGTTATTGCAAACAAATAATACTGTTTACAGTGATTTCTGAGGCCTCTGCCAGCAGTGCACTAGTCTCCAACATATGTAGGATATGCTGTATTTACAGAGAACTAAAGTTCTAATGTGAGTGCACCCAACACAGCACTTCCCCAACGAAAAGTATCCAACAATGGGCAAGTGTTTTCTGAGGGCTAACAAGTTGAAAAAAACATTATTATACAGCTCTTCACAATGCTAGTAGAACGCTCCATTGACAATGTCTAGAATATGGTCAGATCTAGAGAAGTTTGGAAATTTGAGTATGGAAAAAGTATGGAATTGTGAAATGAACAATGTGTAGGAACCCGGTGTTGATCTTGAATGAACAACTGCAGACAAGATGACAGATGCACATTTGCTGCTTCGGATCTAACGTCTCCCGACCTTAGCTGTGTTTCCAGCGATTGTTTCATGTTTAGATTGCAGATGCATTCTTTACAGTTAATAGGAGCCTCCTCACATTCCTCCTTATTTCGCAAAGTACTACAGCGACTTGAGTTATTTGCACAGTATGTTTACATCGGAATTGACGTCCATGGTGTTATGGATTAATTTGTCTGCGACGGAACATGCAACTTCTCTCTGGAACACCTTATCAGCTGAAGAGTAACCTTCTGCATAGTGCGCGACAACCCCAAACCCTCGGATGCGCATTAGAACTTATTTCGGTAGGTCAGCACTTGTGCAGTGCAGGCTTTTCCCAAACTGGTGGTGCTTAAAATGCTATATAATACAACTGTGTTCGAAGCAGGATGAGGATAACCTAAGGTTGTATGTGTGTGTAGTCGTAGTAGAAGGCAAGCAGTAGGCAGTGTACTGTATCTATCAAACCACCTAGATGGTGAGGGTGGCGCAAAACAAGGTCAGGGAAGCCTTCATGCATTGTAGAATGTGTTGTGGTCGGAAAAAAGTTTGAGAACTCATGCACAAGGCTATTGATTTGAGGGGCCCGTTGAAACTGCAATAAATAGGTCTAAAAATTTGGTTTATTGTGTGTGTGACTGTTCAGTACTGTTCATATTGACATTTTAAAAGCAGACTTAAAAGTAACTCAAAAGTTACTTTCTCTTAGCCTAGAAATCTAGACGCACCCCAGCGGCAGCAAATTAAATGTGCTGCCAGGGCTACTCTAGCAACTCTCCGTTGGCTTGTGAGCTCGAAAAATTAAACTTCTATCAGGCCAATCAAATCGTGTATAGAGTCGTTAGGCAGGCTTAACATAATGATTGATGGCAGAGTTGCAACGGTTTGGCTTGAATTCCCTGCTACTTGAAAACAAATAAGATAATGTTGCTGTTGGCGAACAGTGTGACACGAAGTTGGCAAAAGTTTGAACTAGCCAACTAGCTCCGCTGGTGGGAAACGCATGGGACTCATAGCGCTTTCCTATTGCGTGTAGAGAGAATTTGAAAGACAACCGATTATCCCGCCCCTCGGACTGAGCACTGCGAACGGTGAGTGCCCAGACCCTACATTTTAATGTGGGTCTGGCTCGTCAGGCTAACTTTCTCTAGTAACTAATTACAGTGCATGAAAATGCACTGTACTGTTATTCCAAGGCATTTTATTATTATTACAGTGCATGAAAATGCACTGTACTGTTATTCCAAGGCATTTTATTACAGTGCATGAAAATGCACTGTACTGTTATTCCAAGGCATTTTATTATTATTATTACAGTGCATGAAAATGCACTGTACTGTTATTCCAAGGCATTTTATTACAGTGCATGAAAATGCACTGTACTGTTATTCCAAGGCATTTTATTATTATTATTACAGTGCATGAAAATGCACTGTACTGTTATTCCAAGGCATTTTATTACAGTGCATGAAAATGCACTGTACTGTTCTTCCTAGGCTTCTTATTACAGTGCATGAAAATGCACTGTACTGTTATTCCAAGGCATTTTATTATTACAGTGCATGAAAATGCACTGTACTGTTATTCCAAGGCATTTTATTATTATTATTATTATTCTTCTTCTAACGCACTTAATGCAGCTTCAACCGTTTAACGTAGAAACTTCATTCAAACTATGTTACGTAGGTCTTAATTAGGACATGTGAGCTTTGTATTTTTCAACTTTGTAACTTTTATACTTTTTAAACTATTAATTAAAAACTAATCAAAATTTCCCCATTGACTTAACATTATGATTATGACATCACAATACGGCCGTTAAGCAATTAGAATCCTATGGCAGGTGTTCGGGCCACCTGTTTCAACTGCCAGTCTCAGGCTTTAAGCATACAAACTGGCCCTATTAAGACTACACATCCTGTTCAACTGCTTCCTCTGCCAAAAACTGTTTCAAAATAAAAGTCCTCACTACAATATTTCACTGTTAAACAATTTAACCCTTTAAACTACTGAACTTTTTAACTGTTCAGCCATTGTAACTGTTACTTGTCATCAACTATGACTCCTACCCACTGTAGCTAGTTAGCATAGTTAGCATGTTAGCATGCTAGCATGTTAGCATGCTAGTTAGCATTTTTAGCAAAACTCCTAAAAATGATTAGCTAAGTTAGCTAAGTCACATGGTTAGCATAGTTAGCATGCTAGCATGTTAGCATGCTAGTTAGCATTTTTTGCAAAACTGCTAAAAATGATTAGCTAAGTTAGCTAAGTCACATGGTTAGCATAGTTAGCATGCTAACATGTTAGCATGCTAGTTAGCATTTTTAGCAAAACTGCTAAAAATGATTAGCTAAGTTAGCTAAGTCACATGGTTAGAATAGTTAGCATGTTAGCATGCTAGTTAGCATTTTTTACAAAACTGCTAAAAATGATTAGCTAAGTTAGCTAAGTCACATGGTTAGCATAGTTAGCATGCTAGCATGTTAGCATGTTAGCATGCTAGTTAGCATTTTTTGCAAAACTGCTAAAAATGATTAACTAAGTTAGCTAAGTCACATAGTTAGCATAGTTAGCATGCTAATATGTTAGCATGCTAGTTAGCATTTTTTATAAAACTGCTAAAAATGATTAGCTAAGTTAGCTAAGTCACATGGTTAGCATAGTTAGCATGCTAGCATGTTAGCATGCTAGTTAGCATTTTTTTCAAAACTGCTAAAAATGATTAGCTAAGTAAAATGGTTAGCATAGTTAGCATGCTAATATGTTAGCATGCTAGTTAGCATAGTTAGCAAAACTGCTAAAATGATTAGCTAGGTTATCTAAGTCACATGGTTAACATAGTTAGCATTGCTAACATGCTAGTTAGCATAACTACTAAAAATGAAAACATTAGCTAAGTTAAGTATTATCCACCTATTTAACCGTTAAATCATTCCAACTATATTAAACCTTATCTACCAAGCAAATCATTTAACCATATAAACTATCCACCTATTTAACTGTTCAGTCACTCCAACTATATTAAACCTCATCTACCTAGCAACCAATATAGTTTGTTTTTACTCTGTATGATATTTTACATCATATTTTTTGCATTTTCATGCACTGTATTTCCTTCAGGAAATGCTTTTCTAGTTATTATTATTATTATTATTATTCTTCTTCTAACGCAGCTAATGCAGCTTCAACCGTTTAACGTAGAAACTTCATTCAAACTATGTTACGTAGGTCTTACTTAGGACATGTGAGCTTTGTATTTTTCAACTTTGTAACTTTTATACTTTTTAAACTATTAATTAAAAACTAATCAAAATTTCCCCATTGACTTAACATTATGATTATGACATCACAATACGGCCGTTAAGCAATTAGAATCCTATGGCAGGTGTTCGGGCCAGCTGCATCAACTGCCAGTCTCAGGCTTTAAGCATACAAACTGGCCCTATTAAGACTACACATCCTGTCCAACTGCTTCCTCTGCCAAAAACTGTTTCAAAATAAAAGTCCTCACTACAATATTTCACTGTTAAACAATTTAACCCTTTAAACTACTGAACTTTTTAACTGTTCAGCCATTGTAACTGTTACTTGTCATCAACTATGACTCCTACCCACTGTAGCTAGTTAGCATGGTTAACATAGTTAGCATGTTAGCATGCTAACATGTTAGCATGCTAGTTAGCATTTTTTACAAAACTGCTAAAAATGATTAGCTAAGTTAGCTAAGTCACATGGTTAGCATAGTTAGCATGCTAACATGTTAGCATGCTAGTTAGCATTTTTTGCAAAACTGCTAAAAATGATTAGCTAAGTTAGCTAAGTCACATGGTTAGCATAGTTAGCATGCTAGCATGTTAGCATGCTAGTTAGCATTTTTTACAAAACTGCTAAAAATGATTAGCTAAGTTAGCTAAGTCACATGGTTAGCATAGTTAGCATGCTAACATGTTAGCATGCTAGTTAGCATTTTTTGCAAAACTGCTAAAAATGATTAGCTAAGTTAGCTAAGTCACATGGTTAGCATAGTTAGCATGCTAGCATGTTAGCATGCTAGTTAGCATTTTTTGTAAAACTGCTAAAAATGATTAGCTAAGTTAGCTAAGTCACATGGTTAGTATAGTTAGCATGCTAGCATGTTAACATGCTAGTTAGCATTTTTTATAAAACTGCTAAAAATGATTAGCTAAGTTAGCTAAGTCACATGGTTAGCATAGTTAGCATGCTAGCATGTTAGCATGCTAGTTAGCATTTTTTGCAAAACTGCTAAAAATGATTAGCTAAGTTAGCTAAGTAACATGGTTAGCATGCTAATGTGTTAGCATGCTAGTTAGCATTTTTAGCAAAACTGCTAAAAATTATTAGCTAAGTTAGCTAAGTAACATGGTTAACATAGTTAGCATGTTAGCATTGCTAACATGCTAGTTAGCATAACTACTAAATATGAAAACATTAGCTAAGTTAACTAAGTTAAGTATTATCCACCTATTTAACCGTTCAATCATTCCAACTATATTAAACCTTATCTACCAAGCAAATCATTTAACCATATAAACTATCCACCTATTTAACTGTTCAGTCACTCCAACTATATTAAACCTCATCTACCTAGCAACCAATATAGTTTGTTTTTACTCTGTATGATATTTTACATCATATTTTTTGCATTTTCATGCACTGTATTTCCTTCAGGAAATGCTTTTCTAGTTCTTATTATTCCTCTTCTTCTAACGCAGTTAATGCAGCTTCAACCGTTTAACGTAGAAACTTCATTCAAACATTGACGCGTAGGTCTTAATTAGGACATGTGGGCTTTGTATTTTTCAACTTTGTAACTTTTATACTTTTTAAACTATTAATTAAAAACTATCAAAATGTTCCCATTGACTTAACATTGCCCTTTATGACATCACAGCAATTAGAATCTTATGGCAGGTGTTCAGGCCAGCTGGCCCAACTGCCATTCTCAGGCTTTAAGCATACAAACTGGCCCTATTAAGACTACACATCCTGTTCAACTGCTTCCTCTGCCAAAAACTGTTTCAAAATAAAAGTCCTCACTACAATATTTCACTGTTAAACAATTTAACCCTTTAAACTACTGAACTTTTTAACTGTTCAGCCATTGTAACTGTTACTTGTCATCAACTATGACTCCTACCCACTGTAGCTAGTTAGCATGGTTAGCATAGTTAGCATGCTAACATGTTAGCATGTTAGCATGCTAGTTAGCATTTTTTACAAAACTTCTAAAAATGATTAGCTAAGTTAGCTAAGTCACATGGTTAGCATAGTTAGCATGCTAACATGTTAGCATGCTAGTTAGCATTTTTTGCAAAACTGCTAAAAATGATTAGCTAAGTTAGCTAAGTCACATGGTTAGCATAGTTAGCATGCTAGCATGTTAGCATGCTAACATGCTAGTTAGCATTTTTTGCAAAACTGCTAAAAATGATTAGCTAAGTTAGCTAAGTCACATGGTTAGCATAGTTAGCATGCTAGCATGTTAGCATGCTAGTTAGCATTTTTTGCAAAACTGCTAAAAATGATTAGCTAAGTTAGCTAAGTCACATGGTTAGCATAGTTAGCATGCTAGCATGTTAGCATGCTAGTTAGCATTTTTTGCAAAACTGCTAAAAATGATTAGCTAAGTTAGCTAAGTCACATGGTTAGCAAAGTTAGCATGCTAGCATGTTAGCATGCTAGTTAGCATTTTTTGCAAAACTGCTAAAAATGATTAGCTAAGTTAGCTAAGTCACATGGTTAGCATAGTTAGCATGCTAGCATGTTAGCATGCTAGTTAGCATTTTTTGCAAAACTGCTAAAAATGATTAGCTAAGTTAGCTAAGTAACATGGTTACCATAGTTAACATGCTAGTTAGCATAACTACTAAATATGAAAACATTAGCTAAGTTAACTAAGTTAAGTAACTTGGTTAACATTATTATCTTTGTTAACATAGTTAGCATAACTACTAGCAAACATTAGAGCCATTCCAACTGTCAGTTATCGTCAACTATCTACCTAAATAATTTAACCATTTAAACTATCCACCTATTGAACTGTTCAGTCATTCCAACTATATTAAACCTCATCTACTTAGCAACCAATATAGTTTGTTTTTACTCTGTATGATATTTTACATCATATTTTTTGCATTTTCATGCACTGTATTTCCTTCAGGAAATGCTTTTCTAGTTCTTATTATTCCTCTTCTTCTAACGCAGTTAATGCAGCTTCAACCGTTTAACGTAGAAACTTCATTCAAACATTGACGCGTAGGTCTTAATTAGGACATGTGGGCTTTGTATTTTTCAACTTTGTAACTTTTATACTTTTTAAACTATTAATTAAAAACTATCAAAATTTTCCCATTGACTTAACATTGCCCTTTATGACATCACAGCAATTAGAATCTTATGGCAGGTGTTCAGGCCAGCTGGCCCAACTGCCATTCTCAGGCTTTAAGCATACAAACTGGCCCTATTAAGACTACACATCCTGTTCAACTGCTTCCTCTGCCAAAAACTGTTTCAAAATAAAAGTCCTCACTACAATATTTCACTGTTAAACAATTTAACCCTTTAAAACTACTTAACTTTTTAACTGTTCAGCCATTGTAACTGTTACTTGTCATCAACTATGACTCCTACCCACTGTAGCTAGTTAGCTAAGTTAGCTAAGTAACTTGGTTAGCATAGTTAGCATGTTAGCATGCTAGTTAGCATGTTAGTTAGCATTTTTAGCAAAACTGCTAAAAACGATTAGCTAAGTTAGCTAAGTCACATGGTTAGCATAGTTAGCATGCTAGCATGTTAGCATGCTAGTTAGCATTTTTAGCAAAACTGCTAAAAATGATTAGCTAAGTTAGCTAAGTCACATGGTTAGCATAGTTAGCATGCTAGCATGTTAGCATGCTAGTTAGCATTTTTAGCAAAACTGCTAAAAATGATTAACTAAGTTAGCTAAGTAACATGGTTAGCATAGTTAGCATGCTAACATGTTAGTTAGCATAGTTAGCAAAACTGCTAAAAATTATTAGCTAGGTTAGCTAAGTCACATGGTTAACATAACTACTAAAAATGAAAACATTAGCTAAGTTAACTAAGTTAAGTATTATCCACCTATTTAACCGTTCAATCATTCCAACTATATTAAACCTTATCTACCAAGCAAATCATTTAACCATATAAACGATCCACCTATTTAACTGTTCAGTCACTCCAACTATATTAAACCTCATCTACCTAGCAACCAATATAGTTTGTTTTTACTCTGTATGATATTTTACATCATATTTTTTGCATTTTCATGCACTGTATTTCCTTCAGGAAATGCTTTTCTAGTTATTATTATTACAGTGCATGAAAATGCACTGTACTGTTCTTCCTAGGCTTCTTCTTATTCTTCTTCTTCTTCTAACGCATTTAATGCAGCTTCAACCATTTAACGTAGAAACTTCATTCAAACTTTGTTACGTAGGTCTTACTTGGGATAAGAGTGCTATGTATTTTTCATCTTTGTAACTTTTATACTTTTTAAACTATTAATTAAAAACTATCAAAATTTCCCCATTGACTTAACATTGCCCTTTATGACATCACAGCAATTAGAATCCTGTGGCAGGTGTTCGGGCCACCTGGATCAACTGCCACTTTCAGGCTTTAAGCATACAAACTGGCCCTATTAAGACTACACATCCTGTTCAACTGCTTCCTCTGCCAAAAACTGTTTCAAAATAAAAGTCCTCACTACAATATTTCACTGTTAAACAATTTAAGCCTTTAAACTACTGAACTTTTTAACTGTTCAGCCATTGTAACTGTTACTTGTCATCAACTATGACTCCTACCCACTGTAGCTAGTTAGCATGGTTAGCATAGTTAGCATGCTAGCATGTTAGCATGCTAGTTAGCATTTTTTACAAAACTGCTAAAAATGATTAGCTAAGTTAGCTAAGTCACATGGTTAGCATAGTTAGCATGCTAACATGTTAGCATGCTAGTTAGCATTTTTTGTAAAACTGCTAAAAATGATTAGCTAAGTTAGCTAAGTCACATGGTTAGCATAGTTAGAATGCTAGCATGTTAGCATGCTAGTTAGCATTTTTTGCAAAACTGCTAAAAATGATTAGCTAAGTTAGCTAAGTCACATGGTTAGCATAGTTAGCATGCTAGCATGTTAGCATGCTAGTTAGCATTTTTTGCAAAACTGCTAAAAATGATTAGCTAAGTTAGCTAAGTCTCATGGTTAGCATAGTTAGCATGCTAGCATGTTAGCATGCTAGTTAGCATTTTTTGCAAAACTGCTAAAAATGATTAGCTAAGTTAGCTAAGTCACATGGTTAGCATAGTTAGCGTGCTAGCATGTTAGCATGCTAGTTAGCATTTTGATTCAAACTGCAAAAAATGATTAACTAAGTTAGCTAAGTCACATGGTTAGCATAGTTAGCATGTTAGCATGTTAATTAGCATAGTTATCATTACTAATAAAAATGATTAGCTAGGTTAGCTAAGTCATATGGTTAGCATAGTTAACATTTTAACATTGTTAGCATGCTAGTTAGCATAGTAACTTGGTTAATATTATTATCTTTATTAACATAGTTAGCATAACTACTAGCAAACATTGGAGCCATTCCAACTGTTAGTTATCGTCAACTATCTGCCTAAATAATTTAACCATTTCAATTATCAACCTATTTAACTGTTCAGTCATTCTAACTATATTAAACCTTATCTACCAAGCAAATAATTTAACCATATGAACGCATCATATTTTTGCATTTTCATGCACTGTATTTCCTTCAGGAAATGCTTTTCTAGTTATTATTATTCTTCTTCTAACGCACTTAATGCAGCTTCAACCGTTTAACGTAGAAACTTCATTCAAACTATGTTACGTAGGTCTTACTTAGGACATGTGAGCTTTGTATTTTTCAACTTTGTAACTTTTATACTTTTTAAACTATTAATTAAAAACTAATCAAAATTTCCCCATTGACTTAACATTATGATTATGACATCACAATACGGCCGTTAAGCAATTAGAATCCTATGGCAGGTGTTCGGGCCACCTGTTTCAACTGCCAGTCTCAGGCTTTAAGCATACAAACTGGCCCTATTAAGACTACACATCCTGTTCAACTGCTTCCTCTGCCAGAAACTGTTTCAAAATAAAAGTCCTCACTACAATATTTCACTGTTAAACAATTTAACCCTTTAAACTACTGAACTTTTTAACTGTTCAGCCATTGTAACTGTTACTTGTCATCAACTATGACTCCTACCCACTGTAGCTAGTTAGCATGGTTAGCATAGTTAGCATGCTAAAATGTTAGCATGCTAGTTAGCATTTTTTACAAAACTGCTAAAAATGATTAGCTAAGTTAGCTAAGTCACATGGTTAGCATAGTTAGCATGCTAGCATGTTAGCATGCTAGTTAGCATTTTTTACAAAACTGCTAAAAATGATTAGCTAAGTTAGCTAAGTCACATGGTTAGCATAGTTAGCATGCTAACATGTTAGCATGCTAATTAGCATTTTTTACAAAACTGCTAAAAATGATTAGCTAAGTTAGCTAAGTCACATGGTTAGCATAGTTAGCATGCTAACATGTTAGCATGCTAATTAGCATTTTTTACAAAACTGCTAAAAATGATTAGCTAAGTTAGCTAAGTCACATGGTTAGCATAGTTAGCATGCTAACATGTTAGCATGCTAGTTAGCATTTTTTACAAAACTGCTAAAAATGATTAGCTAAGTTAGCTAAGTCACATGGTTAGCATAGTTAGCATGCTAACATGTTAGCATGCTAGTTAGCATTTTTTACAAAACTGCTAAAAATGATTAGCTAAGTTAGCTAAGTCACATGGTTAGCATAGTTAGCATGCTAACATGTTAGCATGCTAGTTAGCATTTTTAGCAAAACTGTTAAAAATGATTAGCTAAGTTAGCTAAGTAAAATGGTTAGCATAGTTAGCATGCTAGCATGTTAACATGCTAGTTAGCATAGTTAGCAAAACTGCTAAAAATGATTAGCGAAGTTAGCTAAGTCACATGGTTAACATAATTAGCATATTATCATGCTAATTAGCATAGTTATCATAACTAATAAAAATGATTAGCTAGGTTAGCTAAGTCATATGGTTAGCATAGTTAACATTTTAACATTGTTAGCATGCTAGTTAGCATAGTAACTTGGTTAACATTATTATCTTTGTTAACATAGTTAGCATAACTACTAGCAAACATTGGAGCCATTCCAACTGTTAGTTATCGTCAACTATCTGCCTAAATAAGTTAACCATTTCAATTATCAACTTATTTAACTGTTCAGTCATTCCAACTATATTAAACCTTATCTACCAAGCAAATAATTTAACCATATGAACGCATCATATTTTTGCATTTTCATGCACTGTATTTCCTTCAGGAAATGCTTTTCTAGTTATTATTATTCTTCTTCTAACGCACTTAATGCAGCTTCAACCGTTTAACGTAGAAACTTCATTCAAACTATGTTACGTAGGTCTTACTTAGGACATGTGAGCTTTGTATTTTTCAACTTTGTAACTTTTATACTTTTTAAACTATTAATTAAAAACTAATCAAAATTTCCCCATTGACTTAACATTATGATTATGACATCACAATACGGCCGTTAAGCAATTAGAATCCTATGGCAGGTGTTCGGGCCAGCTGCATCAACTGCCAGTCTCAGGCTTTAAGCATACAAACTGGCCCTATTAAGACTACACATCCTGTCCAACTGCTTCCTCTGCCAAAAACTGTTTCAAAATAAAAGTCCTCACTACAATATTTCACTGTTAAACAATTTAACCCTTTAAACTACTGAACTTTTTAACTGTTCAGCCATTGTAACTGTTACTTGTCATCAACTATGACTCCTACCCACTGTAGCTAGTTAGCATGGTTAGCATAGTTAGCATGCTAGCATGTTAGCATGCTAGTTAGCATTTTTTATAAAACTGCTAAAAATGATTAGCTAAGTTAGCTAAGTCACATGTTTAGCATAGTTAGCATGCTAACATGTTAGCATGCTAGTTAGCATTTTTTACAAAACTGCTAAAAATAATTAGCTAAGTTAGCTAAGTCACATGGTTAGCATAGTTAGCATGCTAACATGTTAGCATGCTAGTTAGCATTTTTTATAAAACTGCTAAAAATGATTAGCTAAGTTAGCTAAGTCACATGTTTAGCATAGTTAGCATGCTAACATGTTAGCATGCTAGTTAGCATTTTTTACAAAACTGCTAAAAATAATTAGCTAAGTTAGCTAAGTCACATGGTTAGCATAGTTAGCATGCTAACATGTTAGCATGCTAGTTAGCATTTTTTATAAAACTGCTAAAAATGATTAGCTAAGTTAGCTAAGTCACATGTTTAGCATAGTTAGCATGCTAACATGTTAGCATGCTAGTTAGCATTTTTTATAAAACTGCTAAAAATGATTAGCTAAGTTAGCTAAGTCACATGGTTAGCATAGTTAGCATGTTAGCATGCTAATTAGCATTTTTAGCAAAACTGCTAAAAACGATTAGCTAAGTTAGCTAAGCCACATGGTTAGCATAGTTAGCATGTTAGCATGTTAGCATGCTAGTTAGCATTTTTAGCAAAACTATTAAAAATGATTAGCTAAGTTAGCTAAGTAAAATGGTTAGCATGCTAGCATGTTAGTATGCTAGTTAGCAAAACTGCTGAAAATGATTAGCTAGGTTAGCTAAGTCACATGGTTAACATAGTTAGCATGTTAGCATTGCTAACATGCTAGTTAGCATAACTACTAAAAATGAAAACATTAGCTAAGTTAACTAAGTTAAGTATTATCCACCTATTTAACCGTTCAATCATTCCAACTATATTAAACCTTATCTACCAAGCAAATCATTTAACCATATAAACTATCCACCTATTTAACTGTTCAGTCACTCCAACTATATTAAACCTCATCTACCTAGCAACCAATATAGTTTGTTTTTACGCTGTATGATATTTTACATCATATTTTTTGCATTTTCATGCACTGTATTTCCTTCAGGAAATGCTTTTCTAGTTATTATTATTCTTCTTCTAACGCACTTAATGCAGCTTCAACCGTTTAACGTAGAAACTTCATTCAAACTATGTTACGTAGGTCTTAATTAGGACATGTGAGCTTTGTATTTTTCAACTTTGTAACTTTTATACTTTTTAAACTATTAATTAAAAACTAATCAAAATTTCCCCATTGACTTAACATTATGATTATGACATCACAATACGGCCGTTAAGCAATTAGAATCCTATGGCAGGTGTTCGGGCCACCTGTTTCAACTGCCAGTCTCAGGCTTTAAGCATACAAACTGGCCCTATTAAGACTACACATCCTGTTCAACTGCTTCCTCTGCCAAAAACTGTTTCAAAATAAAAGTCCTCACTACAATATTTCACTGTTAAACAATTTAACCCTTTAAACTACTGAACTTTTTAACTGTTCAGCCATTGTAACTGTTACTTGTCATCAACTATGACTCCTACCCACTGTAGCTAGTTAGCATGGTTAGCATAGTTAGCATGCTAGCATGTTAGCATGCTAGTTAGCATTTTTTGCAAAATTGCTAAAAATGATTAGCTAAGTTAGCTAAGTCACATGGTTAGCATAGTTAGCATGCTAACATGTTAGCATGCTAGTTAGCATTTTTTATAAAACTGCTAAAAATGATTAGCTAAGTTAGCTAAGTCACATGGTTAGCATAGTTAGCATGCTAGCATGTTAGCATGCTAGTTAGCATTTTTTGCAAAACTACTAAAAATGATTAGCTAAGTTAGCTAAGTCACATGGTTAGCATAGTTAGCATGCTAGCATGTTAGCATGCTAGTTAGCATGCTAGTTAGCATTTTTAGCAAAACTGTTAAAAATGATTAGCTAAGTTAGCTAAGTCACATGGTTAGCATAGTTAGCATGCTAACATGTTAGCATGCTAGTTAGCATTTTTAGCAAAACTACTAAAAATTATTAGCTAAGTTAGCTAAGTAACATGGTTAACATAGTTAGCATGTTAGCATTGCTAACATGCTAGTTAGCATAACTACTAAAAATGAAAACATTAGCTAAGTTAACTAAGTTAAGTATTATCCACCTATTTAACCGTTCAATCATTCCAACTATATTAAACCTTATCTTCCAAGCAAATCATTTAACCATATAAACTATCCACCTATTTAACTGTTCAGTCACTCCAACTATATTAAACCTCATCTACCTAGCAACCAATATAGTTTGTTTTTACTCTGTATGATATTTTACATCATATTTTTTGCATTTTCATGCACTGTATTTCCTTCAGGAAATGCTTTTCTAGTTCTTCTTCTAACGCACTTAATGCAGCTTCAACCGTTTAACGTAGAAACTTCATTCAAACTATGTTACGTAGGTCTTACTTAGGACATGGGTGCTATGTATTTTTCATCTTTGTAACTTTTATACTTTTTAAACTATTAATTAAAAACTAATCAAAATTTCCCCATAGACTTAACATGGGCTGATGACATCACAATAGAGCCGTTAAGCAATTAGAATCCTATGGCAGGTGTTCGGGCCACCTGCATCAACTGCCAGTCTCAGGCTTTAAAGCATACAAACTGGCCCTATTAAGACTACACATCCTGTTCAACTGCTTCCTCTGCCAAAAACTGTTTCAAAATAAAAGTCCTCACTACAATATTTCACTGTTAAACAATTTAAGCCTTTAAACTACTGAACTTTTTAACTGTTCAGCCATTGTAACTGTTACTTGTCATCAACTATGACTCCTACCCACTGTAGCTAGTTAGCATGGTTAGCATAGTTAGCATGCTAGCATGTTAGCATGCTAGTTAGCATTTTTAGCAAAACTGCTAAAAATGATTAGCTAAGTTAGCTAAGTCATGTGGTTAGCATAGTTAGCATGCTAACATGTTAGCATGCTAGTTAGCATTTTTTGCAAAACTGCTGAAAATGATTAGCTAAGTTAGCTAAGTCACATGGTTAGCATAGTTAGCATGCTAGCATGTTAGCATGCTAGTTAGCATTTTTTATAAAACTGCTAAAAATGATTAGCTAAGTTAGCTAAGTCACATGGTTAGCATAGTTAGCATGTTAGCATGCTAGTTAACATTTTTAACAAAACTGCTAAAAATGATTAGCTAAGTTAGCTAAGTCATGTGGTTAGCATAATTAGCATGCTAACATGTTAGCATGCTAGTTAGCATTTTTTGCAAAACTGCTGAAAATGATTAGCTAAGTTAGCTAAGTCACATGGTTAGCATAGTTAGCATGCTAGCATGTTAGCATGCTAGTTAGCATTTTTTATAAAACTGCTAAAAATGATTAGCTAAGTTAGCTAAGTCACATGGTTAGCATAGTTAGCATGCTAGCATGTTAGCATGCTAGTTAGCATTTTTAGCAAAACTGCTAAAAATGATTAGCTAAGTTAGCTAAGTCATGTGGTTAGCATAGTTAGCATGCTAACATGTTAGCATGCTAGTTAGCATTTTTTGCAAAACTGCTGAAAATGATAGCTAAGTTAGCTAAGTCACATGGTTAGCATAGTTAGCATGCTAGCATGTTAGCATGCTAGTTAGCATTTTTTATAAAACTGCTAAAAATGATTAGCTAAGTTAGCTAAGTCACATGGTTAGCATAGTTAGCATGCTAGCATGTTAGCATGCTAGTTAGCATTTTTTATAAAACTGTTAAAAATAATTAGCGAAGTTAGCTAAGTCACATGGTTAACACAATTAGCATGTTAGCATGCTAATTAGCATAGTTATCATAACTAATAAAAATGATTAGCTAGGTTAGCTAAGTCATATGGTTAGCATAGTTAACATTTTAACATTGTTAGCATGCTAGTTAGCATAGTTACTTGGTTAACATTATTATCTTTAACATAGTTAGCATAACTGCTAGCAAACATTGGAGCCATTCCAACTGTTAGTTATCGTCAACTATCTGCCTAAATAATTTAACCATTTCAATTATCAACCTATTTAACTGTTCAGTCATTCCAACTATAGTAAACCTTATCTACCAAGCAAATAATTTAACCATATGAACTCATCATATTTTTGCATTTTCATGCACTGTATTTCCTTCAGGAAATGCTTTTCTAGTTACTTTTGATATACAGTAATTGGTAAGGTAATTCAATTACTTTTGACAGAAGTAACTAGTAACTGTAACTAATTACTAATTTTCAGTAACTTGCCCAACACTGACAGAGAGTGATCAAATGTTTCTCTTGTCTAGATGTCTCTAGATTTGCCAGGCTGCCTAGGTTTCTCTAGTCTAGATGTCTCTAGATTTGCCAGGCTACCTATGTGTGTACCACTGGGCCTGGCTAAGCCAACCTACCACGGAGTGCAGGAGCTGGGTGCGCGAGGTGCAGGGGGTGCTGAAGAAGCTGCGGCTGGGCACCAGGTACTCGTCAGCATCCACTGCGTCCTCCATGTCCACGCCACTGATCAAGCTGCGGTAGTACTTGCCATCACTGGGACTGGGCAGATGCATCCGATCATCACCCTGGACAGAAGAAAAGTTATTACTACTGTCTGTTTTTGTGAGGAGGATATTAGTTGTGTGTGAGGATGGAGAATAGATGTAGAAGTATAGGACATTTAGGGTAATTCACAGATAGGGTTGGTTGGCAGGAGTTATGGGCAAGAAGAACTTACTGCAGTTCCAACTCATTCATTACCCAGAGGGCTGACATCAGGAATGTTATGAAGACCATAAAAGGAGTAAAGGTTGCAGAGACTTATGAGAGCCATGTTGGGGGGATGGGGGGGGGTGAGGGTATGGGTCATTAAATGCATGGATATTTTTGACCGGTGTGATGACCGGACCATGAGGCATACAACCGTGGGGCCTCACCTGAATGACTAGGTAGCGTGAGGGGTCCCGGGCCATCTTGGTGAACTCGGCGATGAGCTCCCTGAAGCGCGGCCGGCTGTCGGCATCAATCATCCAGCCTGCGGAGGAAGAGAGAGGACAGAGGGGGCGTGATGAACGGCACAGACCGGGAGAGGGCAAGGCCGAGACCACCATAACTCATATGGGAGCCCACGGAAGGACTCTGCGTCTCTCCTTACATTTCACCATGATCATGTAGACGTCTATGGTGCAGATGGGGGGCTGGGGTAAACGCTCGCCCTTCTCCAGCACTCCCGCAATCTCACTGGCCGGTATGCCGTCGTACGGCTTGGTCCCGAAGGTCATCAGCTCCCACACGGTCACACCTGCGGAGGCAGGACAGCTGTATTGTAAACACTGCTAATTTAATGCCACTTGTATGTTTGAACTGGGATTAAGATGATTAAGTATAAGTATATATACTGTTTTGATCCTGTGAGGGAAATTTGGTCTCTGCATTTATCCCAATCCATGAATTAGCGAAACACACTCAGCACACAGTGAACACACAGTGAGGTGAAGCACACACTAATCCCGGCGCAGTGAGCTGCCTGCAACAACAGCGGCGCTCGGGGAGCAGTGAGGGGTTAGGTGCCTTGCTCAAGGGCACTTCAGCCGTGCCTACTGGGGTTTGAACCGGCAACCCTCCGGTTACAAGTCCGAAGTGTTAACCAGTAGGCCACAGCTGCCCCATATGAATGGATTTAACGGTTGCTTACCATAGCTCCAAACATCGCTCTGGTGATTGTATGTCCGATGAAGTATGGACTCAAGAGCCATCCATTTTATGGGAACCTTTAGATAAACAGACCATTTTCAGAAGTGTATGGTATGTAGGGTATGGAAACAATGTAGGACAGGATTCCATTTTGTAATACAGGAATGATGCTGTTTTATTGGGCAATTAAACCATTTAAATGCTCAAATATAACAAATATAAATGCTTAAATATAACATAACGAGTCAAAGAAAGAAAGAGACAGACCTTTCCACCATCTGCATGATACTCTTTTTCGTCTGCATTGAGGAGCTTGGCCAGGCCAAAGTCTGTAATCTTGACATGCTGTGGAGTCTTCACCAAGACATTTCTCGCCGCCAAGTCACGGTGAACCAAGTGACGGTCCTCAAGATAGTTCATTCCCTGCAGTTGATGGACAAGCACAGACGTGACCGTGTGCAACCTCAGGTTAATGCTAGTCTCCAGGGCGCCATCACCCATCATCATGAAACCCTCAGGCAGGGGAACGGATGACGCGCAGCCGGCAGAAGGATTTGCTGACTGATGTCATTTGAATGACTGAACTGCTTGCTTATTTGCACATGTGCTGGTCTATATTGGAGCCTTTTCTCTATATGAGCTTGGCAGTATGCTTAGAAACAAATTACTTCCTCTGTGTGTCTGGAAACAGTGTCCTACTCGAGCATGATGTGCCACATGTTTGTGTCACTGTGGCAGGTAGCACAGCTAATAATAATCTGTTCTCATACTAGGAGTTGTGTTTATGTTTGAAAGCCTGTGTTTATCTTTACCTTGGCGATCTGCACACACCAGTTGAGCAGGTACTGGGAGCCGATGTTGTCCTTGTGCTCCTTGACGTAGTCGAGCAGGCAGCCATAGGGCATGAGCTGTGTGATGAGCTGCACCGTGGAGGTCAGACAGATGCCCAGCAGCCGACACACGTGCGGGTTCTCCACACTGGCCATCACATATGCCTCCTATGTGTACACACGCACACACGCACACACACACACACACACACACATCCAAAGAGGAAGAATAAGGGTTTAAACACATTCTCTCATGATAATGCGGTACCCTATTGTAATTGATTGTGCATCACTGACAGCAGGACTGAATTCTTGGCATAGATCTGAACAAATCAGAGGAGGACATAGAGAACATACAGGAGCTGACAACCACTCATGCAGTCACACATACACATACGTCTATATATTTGGATGGCTGTGAATTTTATAATATAATATATATATAATAAATGTACATGTGTTATATAACATATGTGCTATGTCCTGTGATGTCTTTTGTATTGTGGCTGTGGCAGCTTACCCTTTTTTTTTCAAAACAAATTTCTCCCTTGGGAGACCCAATAAAGTAACCTTGCACCTTGAACCTTGATATTTACTCATCAGTTTCATATCAAATGCTGTTTTGTCAGACGTAACAGGGCTGTTTACATGTCCTTGTTATATTTAAAAGAAATACAGATGAAATGTCTACAGAAACTGAATTTATCTGAATTTATTTCTTCCTTTTTCCCATTTCTGGGAAGGGGAACACTCCTCCTCTTCCCAAAGGAACACATTCCACCTTAATGAACTCAAGATTACAGCATGAACTCAGTCGCTTGTTTCCAAAGCTACGACATTCTCTGGAACAGTAAAATATTTCGGGCGCTTTGGACAGCGGATATTGCGGCGGCTTGTTTTCCGGGCCCCGTTGACCCTGTGTCCACGAGTCCCCAGCTGCTGCGTCCTGAAGCATCCCCTGACTAAGCAGCGTCCAGACACTACTGCTCACACCCAGCCTCTTTTCACAACACAGAGCCACTTCAGCCTACAGTCAACGCTACACCCACTCAGTCATATCCACAAGCATCTCACAGTCAGCATGTGTCTAACCAGGCCTCCCTGAGCACCCCCATCAGTTTACCTCAGGCCATGCCTATGTGATGCTATACAGCAGTATTACCAGGTACATGAATGACATATATCTCTATGCAGGCATATGTTTTACATTTTACTGTAATTGAAAAAAACACAATACACTAGTGTAATTGAAAAATGATCTCCTGAAATGCTGGATAGCTCAACATCAGTCTATATAAAATAAAAAAGAACTACTTTTACTCACATCCAAGATCTCTTTGTTGGCCTTGGGAGACGTAGCCTCTCGTAAGACTTTGATGGCAACCGGAATTTTCACGTCTTCCCCCTCAGGAACCCACAGACCCTGCAAAGATAAACGACTCTTTGTAACCTAGTAACAATAACCCATAATACAGTAGTTCCATCACTTTTTTAGACACAACAGAATGAGTACAGCAACAGTACTTTAATGCAGAGAATATTGGGCAGGACAGACAGAAGATGCTTAGATACAGCATGCCTGGGAGTCGACTGACCTTATACACGGTACCAAATGCTCCTGACCCCAGCACTTTGATCTTTTTGAACTCAGTCTCTTTGAGGATTCGCAGCAATGCCTGGTTGGGCGTCTCTCCACTAGGTGTCAGGGGCTCCACCAACTGAGAAGACAAAGATGAACTTGGTTCTTGAACCATGAAAAATGAGTGCTAGTGTGCCTAGTGAGAGATCTCTTAGAACTATAAGCTCATGTCCATAAGGAAAAGTAAAGCATGTTTGCTCCTTTTACCATTAACAGGAGCAAACAGTATCTGGCCACGCTGCAGAACTATGCAGCCAAAAGACCTTAGCAGCCACTCATATTTATGTAGTACCATATATTCATCTTGTATTATTTATGTAGTGCCATTAACAATTTACTTTGCCTCAAGGGTAGCCCAACGTGAGCGCTAAAGTTTCGCACCTCTCTCTCCTGCAGCAGTCGGCGGAGTGTTCTCTTCCTCTTGATGTGGCGTCTTCGCAGCAGCACAAACACACCCAGTGCCAGGATGACAAACGCCAGCAGGCCACCGACCACTCCTGCGGCCACCATCGACAGGTTGGAGTGGCTGGACAAATCACCCAGAGCAGCTTAGTGACTTCTGTGTGTACCTCCATACTACAGACACCCTTTCCTATATGCAGTGGCTCTCTGTGGGGTACCACTGTACTTCATCTAAGCATGTGTTATGCAGTGCTCAAAAACTGGTGGTTTTTGAACAGTTTAGAATATAGATATACTGTATCCAAGGTAATATCTAGCTTTCAAAGCCTCGCTCTTGAATAAAAGTCTTTTTTCAGGATAAGTGCAGTGAACAAACTGTAAATAAGTATCCCTTACATGATGTAGTCTTTGCAGTCTTTCAGCTTTGGACCTGTGCATCTGAGAAATAAACAAGACACTGAAGTTAATTTAGTTAAAAGGCCCAAAATAGTTTTTTAAATATTTGTGCATTTTTCATATAATGCTGTTAAGTGAGCAGGTTAAGCCAGCCTACCCTTGAGTACAGTTCTTGTGGCATGGCTGACACTCCCCGTCTTTGTCAGCGTACTTCCAGATGCTGGAGCCGTCTTTTGCGGGCACACCATGGGGGCAACGCTGGACACAGTGAATGCCATCTTTAAAGTTGGCGCACTCCGTGCACTGGTCAGGACCCTGAGGGCATCAAATTCAGGTATTATCTGATGTCACAACAGAACCAATATTTCACAAGAACACATATTTGAGTGTTAAATCATATCATAGTATTTCAACTGTGGTTGACATCATTTCAAACATATATTCAGACATACAGATGCATGTGGCACAGTGGTTACCCCCACCATCGACTTCAAGGCAGCGCTGCCTGGAAGGCACTAGGGTTAGAGTTAAGGTATGGCAGTGTTGCCTTGAAGTCGATGGTGGCAGTGCTGCCTTGAAGTCAACGGTGGGGGCCCAAAAGACCATCAAGTGCTTATCAGTGAGTCCAGGGCACTCTAACATAGTCCAGTCATAACCTATTGTTATTTTGACTTGTGTTTAATACATTTGACACTACACATTGACGTAACTTACTGAAACAACTGGGCTATGTTGAGTGCACAAATCATTTGTTACAGTGATAAGCATAGAGCATACTGTACTCACAGGTCCACTGCAGGTCAGGGTTCCATTTAAGGGCTTGCACTCTGAGTCACACTGAAAACAGGTCCTGTTAATCTCCGATTCCCGTGGTTCTCTACAAACAATATTTTTTATTTATTTTTTTTGTTATTAAAAATGTAAGTATTTTGTTTTTCACTCATTTGTTTTTACAAAGACAGGCCTTCATCGCTCCCGGCTCGATTCTCCCCCAACACCGTAGCTCACCCTTCCAGTAGGTTGCAGGAGGCGACACAGTGTCCATCGCGGATCCTGTGCAGGCAGGAGAAGCACATGTCGGCCCCTGGACCCCAACAGCCATCAGCCGTGCACATCTCATCACATGTGCTGTTCTCCGCAACTGAGAGGACATGAAAAGGGATGGGTCAGGCTCCACAGAAGGACTGACCCTCTCGTGTCTCCAGGCAGGGTAAGCCTATGAGACTGGCCATGACTCTTGGTTTGACTTATGCCATGTATGAATCTTATGTCATAAGATTGACATAACCAAGTCATGGCCAATGCCACATATTCTGTTTTAAGTCAATAATAATGTTATGCAGCCCAAATGCAGTATCATATAAACAAAATACCCCAAACGGTCACACGTTGCAATCACATTATTAAGATACCAACTGTAAGATACCAACGGTAATGTCAAAGCATGTTTATGCTAAAGCAGTTAAAATGATAGCAAGTTGTCTTGAACATTACAATGCTAAGTAAAACTTTTAGGAAACCAGGCTGAGGTGTTTTCTTTACCACATGTCTGCATGTCTTTGTTACTTTTCAGGTTAACTTTCTGCGTGCGCAGCTCAAACAGGCGACTCCAGTGTGACACCTTGGTGTAGCAGAGGTTCTCGTTCTTTATAATGGCCACTTCGCCATCACTGATACTCTTCAGTGACCGCAGGCCCAGGTGGGTTATCTTAGTGTTGGCGACAGCGAAGCTCACCACTCCCCTGTTCATACACACACATAGACAGACAGACAGACAGACAGACAGACAGACAGACAGACACAGACAGACAGACAGACAGACACACACACACACACACACACACACATGTTTTAGTGTTTGAACTGCTGGCTTTCATGGACATAAGAGTGCTACAGAAAACACAATGCAAATACTAAAGGCTACTAAACTGGTCGGAAGCAGTTGGAACTCTTTTACATTTTTGAGAATGTGAAAGAGTGATGTGTTGTGTTCCCTGATGTGTTCATTGCACTACAGTCACTCTTTTGTGGGTGACTTACTGTTTTTTGGTTCGCCCACGGATCACTTCAAGGTTTTCAAAGGGACTAAGGGAGGTTAGACTTTCAGGCCAGTCCTGGATCAACAAGTACCCTTCAGACACAATCAGTTAGGAGAGAGTTATACAGGCTTGCTTTAAAATAAAAAATAAAAAATGTTAATATGCCAATTTGAGTTTTAGCTTCTGCAAATCACATTATATTGATAGCCTAAATCATATCATTTAGGATAATTAGCTTACCAGTGATTTCTTTAACAGACTCAAATACGCTAAGCTTGGCAGGATCCAACTTTGGTGTTTTTGTATGTTTATCTCTGAAAATCACAATGAATTATATTTAGGACCACCTTGATACATATTTTTTTCTACAATTTAAACATTTATGGGAGAAATCAAAGTGATTGCATTGTATTGTGGTTTCACACAGTCCATCAAATGAAAAAGAGTGTCAATGTTGAGACATTACCTTAACCAAGCTATGGGCCTTTTTCACTCACCCGTGAATTGTTGTGTAGAGTATCGCCACATCGCCATTTATCTTGGTGCAGTTTTGAAAGGTGTCAATGTTGCTGGCGTTAATTGACAAGATGTCTTTCAGCTTTCCCATTCCGAGGCCATGGCAGACTGAAAAAACACATATAGACAATCTCAGGGAACATCTTCTCTCTGATAAGTATAAGTATAAGTATATATACTCTTTTGACCCCGTGAGGGACATTTGGTCTCTGCATTTATCCCAATCCGTGAATCCGTGAATTATTAACACACTCAGCACACAGTGAGGTGAAGCACACACTAATCCCAGTGCAGTGAGCTGCCTGCTACAGCGGCGCTCGGGGAGCAGTGAGAGGTTAGGTGCCTTGCTCAAGGGCACTTCAGCCATTCCTACTGGTTGGGGATCGAACCAGCAACCTTCCGGTTACAAGTCCGAAGCCCTAACCAGTAGACCATGGCTGCCCCTAAGATAAGGAGAAGGAGGATTGCTGCTGGATCCCCACCCTTACTGTCACCTAGGCTCCTACTCATAGAGATGAAATGGGATTTGCAAAAAGACACTGGTTATCTAAACTAGTTATTTCCAGTGGAGCATCAGCTGTGTTGTATATTACAAGGGCCATTCTTCCCAGAGCAACTTGGGGTTAAGTGCCTTGCTCAAGGGCACAACTGTGGACACAACTGCTCCTTAGCCACTACGCTACCACCGCCCATAGAGTTGAGATGAGATTTGCAAAAGGACACAGGTAGGCCACTAGCTTACCTTTGGGACACAGGCCTTCACAGGGCTTGCACTTCCTGACCCCTCCCTCCTCGGTCTCATAGTGCTTGGAGCTGCATGAACGCACACATGCTCCATGGTCCGTCACCACATAGTTATCTGCGGATGGTATCAAACTGATTAGGCATTAATCTTTAACACATTTCAATCACAACATGAGGATATGGGCGAAGCCTTTACAATCATTTGCACAAGCAGTTGCGTAATCAGTCTTTATTTCAAACAGCCTAAGGTACAGTGTTGGTCATTGTTATTGTACGCAATTAATCCTACGCAATTTTGATAAAAAATGCATACAGTCATATGTTCTTAACTCCTAACTGTACGTGCTCATTGCAACTGCATACTCCTATAATAAGTTGGCTGTTTCAAGTGAACTAATTAAGATTCAGCACACAATGTTTAATGTAACTCACAATCATTTGGGTCTGATTGTACAAATCAAAAGCTCAAAAAGTATTTTTGTGTCAGTGTTCCAAAACACCTGTGTCTATGGCTTTGCCATCCATTTAAGAAATTCAAAGTATGACCTGTGTCAGAAGCAAGGTTTTGAAATCTGTGTGTTTGTGAGACTGACAACTGGTGTCACTGAGGTGTGCACTCGAATTATGTTGCATTCGCACAACTTATGATTCAGTCATTCTCCTGGTTTGTTCAGACTGTTTATATTTTAACCAGGATGGCCAGACATTGATCACAGATCACTGAGCACTGACCAGAGATGCCAGCATGCAACAATTTGAACCCCTATGGGCACTTGACTGAATACTAAAGATGAAAGTCGAGTGAAATTTGAAGAATATTTGGGGACATAAATATTTGGGGACATGCCTGAACATGATAACATGAGATGAAATGAACAGGGATGAAATGAACAGGGATCTAGAAAAAGGTTGCGCAGGCTGACTCCTTACGTGGGGACATGCCTGAACATGATAACATGAGATGAAATGAGCAGGGATGAAATGAGCAGGGATCTAGAAAAGGTTGCGCAGGCTGACTCCTTACGTGGGGACATGCCTGAACATGATAACATGAGATGAAATGAGCAGGGATGAAATGAGCAGGGATCTAGAAAAGGTTGCGCAGGCTGACTCCTTACGTGGGGACATGCCTGAACATGATAACATGAGATGAAATGAGCAGGGATGAAATGAGCAGGGATCTAGAAAAGGTTGCGCAGGCTGACTCCTTACGTGGGGACATGCCTGAACATGATAACATGAGATGAAATGAGCAGGGATGAAATGAGCAGGGATCTAGAAAAGGTTGCGCAGGCTGACTCCTTACGTGGGGACATGCCTGAACATGATAACATGAGATGAAATGAGCAGGGATGAAATGAGCAGGGATCTAGAAAAGGTTGCGCAGGCTGACTCCTTACGTGGGGACATGCCTGAACATGATAACATGAGATGAAATGAGCAGGGATGAAATGAGCAGGGATCTAGAAAAGGTTGCGCAGGCTGACTCCTTACGTGGGGACATGCCTGAACATGATAACATGAGATGAAATGAGCAGGGATGAAATGAGCAGGGATCTAGAAAAGGTTGCGCAGGCTGACTCCTTACGTGGGGACATGCCTGAACATGATAACATGAGATGAAATGAGCAGGGATGAAATGAGCAGGGATCTAGAAAAGGTTGCGCAGGCTGACTCCTTACGTGGGGACATGCCTGAACATGATAACATGAGATGAAATGAGCAGGGATGAAATGAGCAGGGATCTAGAAAAGGTTGCGCAGGCTGACTCCTTACGTGGGCATTTTTTCACACAGGTGGCTCCAAAGCTGTACTTCCCGTATGGATTGGGGACCAGCTGGTGCAGAGTGCTGTCGTAGATCATGAGGGGGGGGCAGGACTCCTTACACGTCCCGTCTTCTGAGAAATTTCTGCAAGCCTGCAGGGGAGACAACCAACTAGCTTAGACACACACCCAGCGAGCTGCAGCAGTCTGTTAGTAAGGCTTTCACTTCCAGCACAGCACCCACCAAAGGCCCATCATCAGCGATCGCCTCTGAGGAAAGTCTGGTCGTCTGTGACATGCCAATTTACTGGCATCTGAAGTCACACGGTCAATGTGATTCCGCATATAACTTTTACACACGCGCGCACATACACACACACACACACACACACACACACACACACACACACACACACACACACCCACAGGCCCATTCAATCACACACACTCATTTGTAGGATGTGCAAGGATGTGCAAAGTTTGCAAGAAAGTGCAAAGTCGTAAAACTAAAGCTAATAAATAGCTTTAATAGCTTTAATAACTAGGTAAATTAAAATGTTAATTTAACTAATTTAACACTGTTGACAAGCTAATGTAACACCGTTGACAAGACCTTAACCACAAACACTGATGAGTCAGCTCAATGCTCCAACAAGCCAAACAATAGTTATAGTTCATGCATGAGAACTTTGCTTGTTGTAAATTATGGCCCTAAATGTCTGTTAAATTGTTAGATATCAGTAAATAATGGAGATTTTTCAAAGACTTTCCATTATAATGCAGATGCACATGCAATGTTACCTCTTTATATAGCTGTATGGTAACACAATGATATTACAGGCAACAATATTACAGCTAGTTCACATGCTACACTTGAAACACAAATGTACATGAAATAGGAAAAAATAATACCGGTATACATTAAACTGAAAAACATATTCCTGGCTGGCTGGCAAGCTTCAGTGCAACACTGGAGACACTTACAAATCTAAGAAATACAAGCTCACATAAGACATCCCAAGTCAGCACATCAGACTACAAATCAAACTACACTAATTAAAGAGCTGGCTGCATGAGCACAGCTGTTTCACATTACAGCTCGGAGACTTGCGGCTGACCCAGCTCTGGGGCTGGTCAGTCAGTTGGCCGGCTGGGAGGCTCACCAGGCAGTCGGTGGGCCGGGGTCCGGTGCAGCCTGCTGCGCAGTACTCGTTACAGCAGTCAATAGGCCGGGGCCCTTTGCAGCGGCCCGAGCACTGATCCGCACAGATCGTCTTGGTTACTGCGGGAGCGACACAAAGCAGGAGAGAGACGACATGGAGAAGATGAGATGTAGTCAGCTGGCTAAGGCATGTGGTGAGTCTCTTCTTTTTAATCAGATAACAGGCAGAAGCAGCGAGTTGTCATTTCACAGGATCTTTCTGGCAAGATCTATGCTATATTAAAGTGACTTACACGTCTGGCAATTTTTGTAACCTGGAGCCCAACAAGATCCATTAGGGCAGCTTGGATCACACTTTTTACCTACAGGTAAAAAACAAAATGTTATGCATCTTACAGTCAATAGGTACCTATTTCTTGTCTATATACATAGTTTATGATGAATGTACCCACCGATGTCTTTATGAAACAAAGCTTTCTTAAGCGGCAATCAACTTAATTTAAGCACCAGTTGATAAACAAGGCATATGAATACTCACAGTATTTGTCATATTTCGGAGTAGGGAGGTCCATACTGGGATTTTTCTTCATGTTCAGAATGTCCGCCCACTGTATCGTCTCCACATTGCAGAGGCAGTTGTGAGAGAACTTCACACCTCCATTGATAATTTCTGTGAACGTGAAAGCGAACACCAAAAGTCTGATTGCTAATCCCTCACTTCCTCCTCTTCCACGGACACATCTGTGAGTATCAGCCTGAGCAAGTATGCCACAAAGCAGGCCACTGTAACCTGACACAAAGATGGAGATTTTTGCCCCATTGCACACACCAACAGACCAGATGTGATTGTAAGCCTCGTAAGATGGCTAACACGGACTGACTGTGTGACCAAGCCAGTGACATACTGTAACTATGCTAATGACTTCATTAAATTAGTCTATCTAACAAGACACTGAATCTTCATTATTCCACTGCATTCAATTTAGCATGTGGATTTGACTAAATGAATGATGCATCATTTGGGGATGTACTGTAAGTCAGGTGTAAGGGCATGCTGGCTAGTCAGGTGTCAGTATATCGGAGGGCCTGTGGAGGTCTCACCTGTATGGTTTCACCTGTGAGGTCTCACCTGTGAGGTTTCCGAGGTGAAGCTCCCTGGTCACGGAGGCGTTGGTGCCTTTGTTACAGTTGGACAGCACTGCCAGAGCAAACTCGTCATTGTAGAGGGTGTGGCCTCGGATGATGTGCAGGTTGTCCAGCGGTATCTTGGTAGCCGTGTTGATGGCAATCAGAACATAGCCTCCAACCTCCTGAATATTCTGTGAGAAAGGATGTTCACGAGGGGAATAAACTTCACAGAAATAACATCACAAAGCACATCTCTTGCATTCAATGCTTACATCTTTCGAACACACACGTTTCAATTTTCACTAGCACTGCATGTAGGTATAACAGATAAACATTTATTTAGTGCACTATAAAAAAATAGCTCTTGCTGGTTGAGTGACATCTCACCTTTAGGAAGGACAGGTCATGCTGGTCGGAGGTATAGGTGATCTCCAGGTTCTCCAGGACTACAGTGCAGTTACTGTACATTTTTACCAGGTTTTGGTAGTGATCATCATGTGTGCCCAAGAGCGTCAGTTTGTTGTTTGAACCTTGACATACTGCATGGGGAGAGAAAGGAAATCAGTCAGTGTGTGCAGTGCACTCAATGCTTTCATGAAAACTAATATTCAAATATAAGTCACAAAATGAGAACTGTATTGCTTCTTACAGGTTTGAGACTGCATGTCTGTCACTACAGACATCACAGTTCGACAACTAGCTTCTGGCAATTTATATTTCTGCTACTGTTCTGCTACTGGTACAGACATGGAAAGATGTTTCACAAAAAAGTCACGGGAACACATAACATCCAGTCCACATAAAAACCATGACAGCAAATGTGAACCTGGATTTAGATTCACTGAAGCTCACTAAAATGGTAGGCGTTTGTTTGAACTAGACTTCAGTGCAGTGGAAAGAGTCTGTTTTGGGCCAAGATAAATAAAATGAATACAGCTACACTCCATGGACCCAGAATGTTGCACCACTGACAGGAAAAACTGAGAACTCCAAGGTTCGGTTAGGACTATGCAGATAACTGCACTGATATAAGACACTGACTAGAATCCAGAAAAAAAACTGGAAAGATGAAACAAGATTGGGTTTGAGTTGGCTTGCTCTGATTGTGTTACATCACACAGTGTCCCTCAGCCATTCTGGGTTTGAAGTGTGTACATATCTGCTGAAAACTCCCATAGATGCTCTATTTAGTTACTCTGAGTGTACTGCTATGTTCTTTTGTTAGTTCTAATATGCTTTGACAATCTAGAAGGCATTCCATCTACATTAACCAGTATATTTTGGGTTAATCCTGACTATTAGAAAAAAAAAATCAAATCAAAAGAGGCAAAGACAAACAGATTGATATTAGTAGAATGATATGCTAGATATCAGGCTTGTGCAAAATTCCAGAATTAAATTGAAACTGGCTCTTAAATTCCAATTCAATTCTTGAATTTCACTTGCATTTCAATTGAGGTAGCAAACAAGAAGCAGAATTGTAATTCGAATTGTGCACAACCCTGCTGGATATCAAATGAAACTACAGCTTAGAGCAAATTAACCACAGCATCTTTATCAAAGCCCACTTTTCTGAATAACACAATAGAAAAACTTTGTTCATGCAATACCTTTTGATGGCAGAGAAGATATAAGATAATTACCGGTAAGCCATAATTATGTCATTTGAGAGAAAATTGCGGCTGTCTGTTGTCGGCAAACACATCTAAACCGTCTCAACAGAAGTACCATTGTTCCCAAGGTCCTTTGTCACTTTTGGGAAACAATGAAGCTACTTAAAAATACACAGCAAATTACCTGGATCATCAAATCTACATTTTTCAGTGAGTAATGTGTTTTAAGAGATGCAGCATTATGAAGACAGACAGAAACAGAGTGTGTTTAGGATAGAATCATAAAATAAGCAAAACGACAAAACAGCTGGCCTAACAAGTTCAGATCCACAGAAAAAGTCTTGTCGTGGCACATTAATTCTGAGTCACCACCTGATACATAGCATCCCCTTTACTATAAAATCACCTGCTTAAGACTAAGTTGCAAAATGATGAACACGTATTTATGTTTTAGTCTTACAGTCTGCTCTGGCCTTTCAGAAACATGACGGATACAAGTGCTGTTATGTGCCATGATCATACTGTAACACAAACAATGATTTTGTTTGTCTTCTCTTCTAGTTGTCAAGGCTTGTTAGCATTCTTGACGGAAATGTCGGCTCTTGACGAAAGAGGCTAAACTGCACCGAGATTCAGAGTGGATTCACTGGAAACTCACGTTTGTGACTTGATCCACATTCTCAGGCATATGCAGAAGCTGCATGTTGGTTCTTCCTTATCAACCCAGTAAAACAAATGTATGTAAAAACTATTGTAAATGGGAAGTGCAGTGGTCTTGGGACCCAAATGGTTTTGTTCAACTGAAATGGCAGCCTGCATTTTTCATTTGCTGGTGACAGGGAGCCAGCCCACATCCTGCCTCCCACCTGTGTAATTCTCTGGATTTCTATTTTACTTCATTACCTTGGACAAGACCAAAGAGGTTAGAGGTAGGAGGAAAGAACATCTGCCAATCTCTCTTTCTTTCCATCTCTCTCTCTCTCCACTTCTCATTAATCTCAGCCTGTTGAGACTATAGCGAGTAAATGCACCTTGTCCAGACGCCAGGTACTGGAGACAAGCTACAGCCCTGAGCTGCCCATTTTAATTAGTGCACAGGCTGAGATTTAATTAACTCTGATTAGTTCCTGCACCATCACACAGGTGACGCAAAACAAACGATTCACAACAGAAACCATGTGACAAACCAGGTCTCCAAAAACGAGTGTGAGCAATAAAGCAGAGTTTTCTTTTATTTTATTGATAATGTAGTATCATGGGTTAAATCATAAATGTGTTTCCACTGAAGGGTTGAGCCAACCCTGTATTGTGCATGTTTACAATAGGCTGTCACTATAACAAAGCCATATCTATGGTGCAGGCAACCTCTCATGCTCCAAGGAGGATGAATTCATAAACAGTAGAGCTCTAATGAGCACTAGTTACTCATTTCCTGTTTCCCGACACCACAGGAACAAAGGCTTGGCCGAGTAAAGTCCCTCCAGCGGCTATCTAGGGTTGGTCCATAACCAGTCCAGGCTTGGACTATATGGAAAGCAATTGTCAGTGACAGCGTGTGCTGTTCCTATGAATCACAGAAGAAATATGCACATGCTGTTTAATTAAATGCAGATATTCCTAATGGTATGAAGTGCCTGGGGATATGTGTCTGTGCATAAACACACAAAGGAACGCGTCATAATTGCTAGAATATCAGTAGATGTATGTAGTAGATAACAGTCTAGACAGGAGATAATGATGCGGATGTTCTGTAAATGAAGTGCTGATGTAGAAGAAGGTATCCTAAAAGTAAGGAATCTGAAATCATTCTGCATGGTGTAGAAAACTGGGGAACTTAAGGACAATTTCACGCAACACAGTTTCGTTGAAACAATATCTAACCCCTCAAAAGAAATTTACCATGAAATGCACATGTATACACTAGAGATGTAGGACTCGAGACCGGTCTCGAGACCAATTTCTGCTTTCTTGGTCTCGTCTCGGACTCGTTCCTTCAAAGACTCGGTCTTGACTCGGTCTCGGACCACAGTGGGAGGAGAAAGACTCGTAATTTCAGACCGAGTCCTCGAGACCAACGCATTTTTTATGTTCATATAAAAAAAACACACAACACATAACAACAATAATAATAAAATGCAATGTTGACCGGCATTATTTAAAAATGACATCCCATAGTGCAATGCAAAGATACTGCCGTCAGAGCCGTTTATTTATCTCTATGGCTCTGCTGCCGGTGAGTGTATGTAGGTCAGCATAGTCCATATTAAGACGTTAAGACTGCTCCTCTAGACAATTCCCAATCTAGCTTAGTCTGTAGGCCTAATGGTTGATTATTAACTGGGGTGATATTAAATTATGAATATGAAAACTGACATGTTTTTATGGTCTTGGTCTCGACTCGGTCTCGACTCCTAAAGGACTCAGTCTCGACTCGGACTTGCTTCCTCAAAGACTCGGTCTTGACTCGGACTCAACTGTATTTGGAAACCAACAGACTCGGTCTCGACCCTTCAAAGACTCGGTCTTGACTCGGACTCGGCATAGGCGGTCTCGTCCCCATCACTAGTATACACAGACACACTCACACACACACACAAGCAGACAGATACACATGTGCTTATTCAGTTGGCATGTCACTTGAGAGATGAGGTCAGCATGACTGGAGTGCCAGGCGCACCTCATATAAACTCTACCTGCGTATGGTCATAAAAGCCTGCCTGAATGCTGCACTTCCACCAGATGTTCTGTCAACTCACTGGGCAGGCTGCCAGGGTGACACAGGTATGGGCTGGACCGGATTGCCCTCTTAGAGTGCCTGCACTGCCCTCTCTCTCTCTCTTCCTGTGATGTAATAGCAAGTGTGAGACAATAGCAGGTATCTGACTACAGGTACAGAACATTCCCTCCCATGCACGTGGAGCAATGTTTGTGTGAACGCGTGGCGCTTCAAGAGGCTTCTG
Organism: Alosa pseudoharengus; assembly: GCF_046254945.1. Taxonomy (NCBI): domain Eukaryota; kingdom Metazoa; phylum Chordata; class Actinopteri; order Clupeiformes; family Clupeidae; genus Alosa; species Alosa pseudoharengus. The sequence continues at coordinate 6,886,776 of NW_027468663.1, forward strand.
ATAAGAGGGCGTGGGAAGGATAATCTCAACAGGCTTTCAGCATTACCACACCACAAAAGCACTGGCTGCAGGGACAAAAAAGGAGCACAATGAATGGTTTTGCTCTGCGGTCAAATTTCATCGACAGCACCATGGAAGAAATGGTTCTGAAAATGGGCGTATGAGTGTTCTAATGCACGTCTCAAGGCATACTTGTACTTCGGACACCACATAATCAAAGAGAGTGGAGGTGTAGCACTTGGCGGGGCTGATTATGATCAAAAATATTTGAGCAGACATGAGATCTGTAGCCTATGGCCTGAAGCCTGGCCACTGGGGCTCCTGAGATGGGATGATGGTGGCCCTGAGATGGTGCTGCTGATGGGTGACTGATGGTCCACAGGACACACATGGCCATGTCTGGCCTCTTCCCCTCTTTTACAGCCTGCAATAACATTAGCCTCCAGCCAGAGTGGATTAATCTGGTTAGTGGAAAATGTATCCATGATTAGAAGGAAGCGGTGTGTATAACTGATTTTTTTTTAATTTATTTTCCCCCTCTCAACAATAAAAGGGCATTATATATTGCATAAGCAAGCCATTTCCTTTGCAACAACAGCAAAAAAAAATCAATGTCATATGAATGTCCATATTAAGGCTTCCGTTTGAGAGGTGAACAATTGCCCAGTTCTCTTTGCCATGACTACACAGAAACAAAGAGAAGGCGACCCAGCTGGTGAGTGCCCAGCTTTCAGCTTTAAGTGATGCACCACACAGCTCTAGCAAATAGTGTTTCAGCGCACAAGTAGACAAAACAGATGGGGGTTTTTTGCTTTATTTTGTTGGTTTTATTTGGGAAGGACTTGCAGCTTGGCCTGGCTCTTCCATTTTGGAACCAGAACAAAGTCTGTGATGCTTCTTAGTGTCCTTTAACTCCGTTTTCCAGAGCATCGCAGCAAATCTCAAAGGCCCGCTATCGGCTAGCAAGGAAAATAAAGAACTTCCTCAGTACTTCCTGTGCATTCAGCCCACGCTTCCCTCTCCCACTAAGTCCAAACAGTCCAAGGAGGGACAGGCGGACACACACAGCATCCTTCAGCATTGTTTCAAGCGAGGCGCACAAGGCCCGCTACAAGATAAATATTCACAAACACATAGACGCGCAGTAATGAGATTCTTCTGAGCTTCAAGGTAGCGAGATTGAATTCAAGTTGGTCTTGCTCTTTTCTTGCTGAATTTGAGATCACTTCCTCCTCTGTGTGGGAGAATCTACGGGACCGCTGGGAGAAGGGGTCTCAGGGTACATCAAATGAAGGGGGGATAGGGGGTGAAGGAGAGGAGGAGGAGGATGTCCTCTCTCTCTCTCTCTCTCCCTCCCCAGCATGGCCCCCTCTGACATTGCAGGAAGTTCCTGGTATGGGGCCCCGGTCAAAGAACCACGGTGCAAAGCCAGATGTGAGCGGGCTCTGGGGAGGCTGACGGGGGCGTGAGGGGTGCTGGCGCTGGGAGGGTGGGCCACGTGTGTTCCTGGGGCCAGATGCAGAGGAGACCCAGTGGCCCTCCTCAAGGCTAATTTAATCTTCAACTGAAGGAAGCACTTGAGGAAGCCCGGAGTTAAACAAAAAAGAAAAGAAAAGAAACACTCCAATGGTAAAGTGGTTCCTTTCAATCCTCCCCACTTCCTGGTTAAGTTTTAACACCAATTTATAAACAACACAATAAATCAAGCATGCTGCGGCTGACTAATGTGGGGAGGTGAAAGTGTGGGGAAACCTTGTTACGTGAATCTGACACACTCACTCATCTCCCATAAAGGTTTTGATAAGAGAATTGACCAAGAGCAGTGATAACTCATTTCACAATTCTGTAGCCCAGGCATCCTTGTTGCTCATCTGTGATACAGACCATGGGAGTGTTTGACACACCTTATGACACAGCTGCGTAATTCCCGTCTTGCTGAAACAGCCCGGCGGAGCACGCAATCACCAGCCCACTGCTGCTGCCTCCACACACTGTAATGTATGGCCAACATGAGAACAGGGAGTGGCATTTTCTAAAGAGCTTCAAACTTCAATGAGCAACATATGAGGCGATCCAAGCCAGTCCTGAAACAACAGTAGGCCTTCTATGTGTACATATCCATACATTCTAGCCTATTCTTGAATTTCCCCTGGGGATCAATAAAGTATCTATCTATCTATCTATCTATAGGTTTTTTCCTTTACATTTGTATCTAATATTCACACTAATGTCTTGTTTTAACAGTGGACAGACAGTGAATGTAGACGAGCTCCTTTACCTTTTAAGTTATTTCCCTGCAAGGAGAGGAGAGAGCGAGGGGTAAGAATGGTCATGTTTGCTCCTTGTGGAGAACCTCGGGTCTTTCCATCAGCAGGTTATCTGCAGACACTCGATGTTGCAGTTTGGCAGTGTTTATTCAGAGCCTTAAGAGGAATGTTGGTCAAAAGGGCCGCGCAAACACTGCCCGTAAGGCTAAAGTTAGCCCAGTGGCCGGCTACTGCTAGGCTTTGTCTGTCTTCTGGCAGTGGTGGCATGTTGATTTCACGATATATTCAGCATTCAGAGTTTACCAGATGCACACAGACTTGCTATTCTACCAGCAATGGAGCCATGTACAAGTGAATGCATAGGCCTCTCAGCATGAATAGTATCAATTACACTATCACATGAAAATTTTCTTCCTCGGCTCCAGAGAGACAAATCCTTTCTTCATTATAGCAGGACTGTATAATTATTGCATTCACTTAATTGAATGGTGTTGTGCACCATAAGGAACAGTGCTACAGTGGTTCAACAATTCAGCTATCAATGACTATCTATTAATGCACATATACACAACAGATAATTGATGCAAGCTTATTAAGATGTATTGTGGTATTGTATAAAATATAAACCAGCACTTCTGCTACGAAAATGGAGATGAACGTCTTTGTAAAGTCAAGACATTTTATGATGGCAAATTACTTCTTAGTCCATATATAAAAACTGAACATAGCATGATAGTCGTTTGGACAACACAGTGGACTATGGCATATGAAGGTCAACATGCTGGAAGTGTATTTCTTAGCTGTTAAAAGGTCATCTTTCACACACTGACAGCAGGTGTGAGGTTCTGTTTTATCAGGTGCTACCTTGTTTTCCTTCCATAAATGTATGCTTGCATCATGACACAGCTGTTGAGTAAAAGGCTATTCTCCGACCCCTGTAGAAATACCTCTGCCACATCCCTCCTGGCTGCGTAAAGGACTGCAAGAGGGTCATGATGGCGAGACTCAGAAGCACTCAATGGCAATAAACAACCCTCACTCATCAGAAAAATATCCCATGGCACTATATATGCCACTGGGGAAGTTGTTAGAGAACATGCTAGCTGGGTCCAGGGGATTTGTGTAGGTGTGTGTGTGTGTGTGTGAGAGAGAGAGAGATGGGGGGGGACAGGAAGAGAGCCTTTGACTCTGCACTCTTCCCATCGGAGGTGTTATGGCAAGGATGCTTCAGAGTGCAGTCATGGCTGTGAGTGGGCCAGTGTTTGGCTCCTCTGGGCACTGTTCAGCAGGCTCCCACGGGCGCTTCCCTCCCAGCGCGCACTGATCGGCTGCGTGGTCATCAGGAGGTGCTGGGTGGGTCGGAGCTAGAGGCAGACCTTCAGAATGAGAGTCCCTCAAGCCCCCACGACACCCAACCCCCAGCACGCACACACACACACACAGACACACACACAGACACACAAACACACACATACATACACACACACACACACACACCTAACTTGACACACACACAAACACACCTAACCACACACACACACACCTAACTACACACACACACACACACACACACACACACACACACACCTAACCACACACACACACACATACAGTACCTAACCACACACACACACCACACACACACACCTAACCACACACACACACACACACACCTAACCATACACACACACACACACACACACACACACACACACACGACTACACACTATCTTTATATGCTTTGCTCATACCAGGAAATCTGTCATTGCACAGACCATATTTTACATTCCTTAAAAAAAAACACACACACAGGCTCTTCAAAAAATGCTTTGACATGCGCATATGTGAAGTGGGGGGGAAACACACACACATATTTTTCCTTCAAGCAGCAACGTCTCATGCTTCAAAGGAGAAGCCCTCAGTCCCACTGCCAGCGGTCCTGCATACAACACCACTTCATCATTCACACAGGAAAGAGAGTCTGTCTGGGGAGAGAGCGAGCTTGTGACTGAAAGAATGAGTGAGTGAGTGAGAGAGAGAGAGAAAGAGAGAGAGAAAGAGTGAGTGGGTAGGGATTCTAGGGAAGGCAAACTGCTGTGTCCTTTTCCCGTTTGAGACATCCTCCTTACTATGCAATAAAAGGATGGCGGGGGAAAAAAATGAAACGGGTGCACCGCAGTCTGAAAAACCCACACATTTCACACATGATTCCAGGCGGGAATACAAAGCAGCTGGATTTGGGAATCCCCTACTGACCCACGCTTTCCCAACCCTTACCCTGCTACAGACCTTCAGAGGATAAACAGAGGAATGACATCTCCCGCCTATAACCATCTAGCCATGTTTGTATGGCCACTCACTCTATACCGGTACTGCAGATAGACTCTTTGGCAATCTGTGTCTTTGTGCACAAGGCAGCAGGGGTTAAATAGCTCTGGTTTCGTGGCATCTGAGTGGCTCTAAAATAGTAAAAACAGGATCCTGATGACGGGGGCGCCAGGCTCGGCCGTCTTTAAATGAGCTCAGGGAAGGTAAGGCTCAGTGCAGGGCTGGGGTTTCAGTCCGTAGGCTGTTTCAGTTAGTCATCTCTTACTCACCGTTACACTCTGTTTTACGCATTACTACGCAGCCAGCAGGGCCCATTCTGGGCCCAGTGATGAATAGTTTCCTCCTCTAGCACACACTGGCACACATGCATGCACACTGACACGTACACACGTGCACACACACACACACACACACACACACAGGCACACACATACAAAGTGGCACACGTACAAACAGACACAGACCTAGACAAACGCATACCAACATACACCCACATCCACACACACACACCCACACAAACGCAGAATGAAATATTGCAGGGTCTGAAAAAGAAGGATGGGAAGGAATCTGTTTTCTTCAGCCTCGTATGTGCTAACACTGCGTCCAATCACAGTTTCACAGCGTGACGCCCAACGTGGCCTGCCGAGACTCGTGCATGACGCATCAGATCGCAATGCCTAAAATGCAAATGCGGGGCCAAGCGCTCCGGGTCTGGGGCACAGCGGCAGCAAGGCGCTGCGTGGTCATGCTACGAAAATTCCAAGTGGGAAAAAGGAACTAATGCAGACCATCTCTCGCTCTCTGCGATTTCACAACACTCTCTGTGACTTCACAAGCTCCTGTGGGGTGGGAAGAGGGGCCGTTTTAGTTGCTGGGATGAAAATGGAAGTGAAAGGAAGTATGAGCCGACGATGTTTGTGTAGGTTGTTGTGCTCGAGAGAGGAGAGTCATCCTTTCCACGGACGAGAGGACCCAGAGCGTGGCAGCCAGCACATCCCGAAACAATGGCTGCTCTTGTTTGAAGTTATCATCACATCCGAAGCCAGTTGTTTTAATGACGCCCCCTCAGCAGACACACACAAAAGGCCTTCTTGCCGTCTGTCTCCCGTCTCTCATCTGGGTCTGACAGAGACGGGGAGGGGGGTGGGGGGCACTCTTCATCTCCAGTGTATGGGTGTAGCTCCACAAAAATGTCTTGGCACGAAATCAAGCTCTGAAATATGAGCAACTTCACTGAGACATGGAGATATTCCCAAAGGGTGTCTGTTTGCAGCCCAATGCATATTAGAAATGGAAAAAAAAACATTAGCATAGCAGGACATTTTTCAGTAAAAAGTGTCCAACACTGAATATATGAGTACGAGACAGTCACTGCTAATGGGCTGACATGTCCCAGTATGCTGCTGTGGTGCTAGTGTCAGTGGTGCTGCTTTGGACACACAGTATGGCCTGCTGGTTGAAATGCATCTATCAATGCAATCTATTTCTGACCTTACACATTATAGGAGAAATCTTTTAACCGGACTGCTAAGAGTTTTTTGAGCCTCTGGACCAGCACATATATGTATAAATATATATATATATATATATATATATATATATATAAATATATACATATATATATAAAAGTAAAGAAGTTAATACATAGTTATTTAATGCGTCAATAGCTGCCCTAGGATTTAGCAGCAGTCTCAAGGATCTCCTTTTGTCAGAGTAAATTGGTGTTATCCACTATTGCCTTTCTATGAGAGAAAGACTCATTTTTTGCAACACCCCACAGAGGGACTGCGTCATACAATGCATTTCAGTTTCCTTCAGCTGCACTCACGGCATTTTAAACATGCATCGGCGTTGTTTTAAACTATGCTCCGTGCGGCGCATAGCGTCACGTCTGAGTTAAACACAGCAGGCAGCCCCGGCGTCAACACTTCAACAGGTCCGCTCTCTGGCCCCCTCAACCCAAACAACACGACCAAACAGTTTTCACATGCCGTCCACCAGTGACATCAACATTGTTCCTCGGAACAGATGTTGCACTCCCCGCACAGCTGCCGGGCCATTTCCTGTGACGACGACAACGAGCCTCTCCACCGTCCCGGCCAGTGGAGATGAAATAGTGACTGAGCCAATGGCAGCAGCCTGAGGGCCTCCGGTCCAAAATCAAGAGCAGAAGAGAGAGGTAGAGAGGAAGAGAGAAGGAGAGAAAGGGAGATAGAGAAAGAGAAGAGAGAGATAGAGAGAAGAGCGAGATGGGGGAGGGATGTGTGTTTTTTCCCCGGCGGGCCACACAGCTGCACAGCATGGTGGATGCTACATGAAGAGATCGTTTGCAGCAAGCAGGTGCGAGTGCCGTGACGTGCGAGAGCTGTGCGTTCTCACAGCAGTCCAGCCCCTGGCCAGCTGACAGTGAAGAGAGAGAGAGAGAGAGAGAGAGAGAGTGCATCAGAAATCAGCTGGAGGTGAAACATAAAACAGCCAGGTGACTCACGTGCCAGGCTCTGACCACACGCCACACGCTAAGTGCAGTTCCTCTAGCCTGTCATTATTCCCCGCTTCATCCTTGTGAATTGACAAAAACGCAGTGGGCAGACTCTGTCCTCTCGCTGCTGGAGGAAGGGCACTCTCTATCAGTTAATCTGCAGGGACATGCTTTGGTCAATTGGTGTGGAGATAATAACAGTGAGCCCCTCGCCCCTCCCCACCCCCCTCAGGGATTCTCCTAACAGTGTCAGGAACAGCCGCCTGTGTAGACACCCTCGGTACATTCCGAGCATAGCTCTGGCCCGTCGCTATGAAAATCACCTAACTGGGGCAGTTGACCTCTGACCCTTTGGCCATTTAAGCTTGGCCCAATCACCCACTGATACACAGGGACGGGTGATTACTCGCCAAAGGATAATCACGTCTCAATGCTGAAACAAGAGCTTCGATATTAAAATCTCAGAAGCTCTGGATTGCAGTCGTCTATACGTGCGGCTTTGCTTCAGTGGGTAAAATATCTGGTTCTGTGTGGGAGTTAATCTGGCCGGCTGGCTTCTTTCCAGATTTATACACAAGGGATATTTCCAACATTTTTACAAAAAGCTTTTCTCAAATCCGCACGCACTCATGGAAACATTCTGCAATGGAATATCTATGAATCTAATCTTCCACTACAGTGGTATCAGTTTGGACAAATTCTATATTTTCATATAGATACTGTACCATTTTAAATAAAAATTAATAACGAAAAAGAAAACAGCAACCCTCTTGTATTTTTTAAGAGGGATCATACAAGAGGCCAAATTTAGAATGTATTAATTCTACAGTATGACCCAGCCAGTGTAACTCAAGCAAGTATATCCGTATGGTTACTAAGCTCAAGAGAGACTAATGACTGACCCTGGTTTAGAGGGGACAACCTTACAACGTGCAGCTCTGGACTCCACCTGATTATATTTCACAACTGACTCCAAGTGAAAACGTCCCTTTCCAAGAGAAAGGTGCTGTAAAAATGAAGGCAGTAAAAAAGAAGAATCATATTTTGTATGTGTCATATTTTAAACGAGTGTTGAATTGAATTCAGTGCAGAGAGCAATAGAGGCAGAGGTGTGAGTTGTGCTTTGAGATCAATTTCACTACAATCCCATTATTCCAGTGTAACAATAACAATAACAATCAGAAGACTGCATTATTTTAAGTAATGATTAATAAAAGGACTGGGGTACATTTAGGTACAGAATAGATGTGATTCCACACACCAATCAGTGTGGAACACCAATAATTAGTGTGGGTTCTTACCGTTAATTATAGAGTGTCAAAGTGTGCTGTCATGGAGAGTGTTTCCACATGTTTTAGGAAAACATTTGGAATATGCTTTTTAATTATATTGCATGTGCACATGCAATTAGTCCATTTGGACCACAGAGAGAGTAGAGAGAGTAGAGAGATTCACATGGTAGGCTGTTTTCCCTCCTAGTATATAAAACACTAGCCCTTCTTGGGAGGGCAGTGCTGTTCAATTGTTAACTTGCCATCCATACCACATGCTTTGGTTTGTTCCACTTAAACGACCCCCTCAATCCCTACAGATCACCTGACGCAGGTGCACAAACACACTTTAGCAAAGATTTGTACACCAACTAAATCAACTACACAGCTCTCATTGGCAAAAGTAAAGACAGAAAGACAAGGCTGCTAACAGGCCTGTGGAACTGAAGGGTCAATTTGCTTAGAAAGTGATGATCAGGTCCAGAGAGAAGCTGTTCCGTGACTCAAGGAGGATGTTATGAGTTTGTCTATTGGGAGCTCTAATCGAGTGAGCTTCATGAGTCAGTCGTAATTAATAACTGAGTCGACAAAATAAGCCCTCTTCATTATCTAGCGGAAGTTGCTCGCCTAATCCACACTGCTGGTTCGCATTATCTTCCAGGGAGAGAGAGCCGTGATTCAACTTCCTATGGCGAGAGAGAGAAATCCAAGCCGCCCACTCCTCAAGACCCTGGACCTGAGCACACAGAGACGGCCTTTGACGAGAGGCCGTCTGCGAGGGGCAGGATGTGTCATTTTATGCCTCTGAGCCGTTTCTCAGCTGTGCGCCAACCTGCGACTCCACTCACATTCTGGTTGGTAACAGCCAGGAGCTTGTCGGCCATTATAAATGGCCCTCGACCACAAAACTGACAATGGGGTAGAACAACAGAGTTAGCAAATGCAAGGGTAAACAGAGCATGGCAAGGGTGCCATTGAAAGTTAATCCTGTTGAAAAGGCAATCCCAAATCCAGGAAGAATGCCGCTTTTGTGCTATCAGGTAATGGTTGCCAGGGAGATGTCAGTGTACATTCAGACTTTCTGCAAGCCGGAGGAGGACACACACACACACACACAGAAGGGGGGTACAGAGAGTGTGAGAGAGAGAGAGAGAGAGAGAGAGAGAGAGAGAGAGGTACAGACACACAGACAAAGAAAGGAATGCTGCTGCATACAAGGACAATAATAATTTCTCATCTTAACAAAGAACCCTGATCATGACTGGGTTCACAGCTGACCCAGGGGCGTAGATTTGCGTGGGGACCGAAGGACGTGTCCACACCAATGTCAAATTACGACTGAAATGTCCCCACCAATATTCAGGTTGAAATAGGGAAAAAAGCGCTCACAGCGCAGCGCATTTCTTGTGATGTGCAGTAGCCTATAAGGGTAAATCGCGCTGATTTGAAGTTACCTATAATAACTACCAGTGAGCTGCAGTCTCCTGTGCAGCATGCAGCGCTTCAGCTTTACTTCACTACAAGCATGAAGTGCGTCCAAATTCACCCATTCTTCTCTGTTGAACTCCTCGAGAAGTAGGCTACTCATCACACATGTGTCACATGAAAGAGCCTTTTCTCAGCTTTTAAACGGTGCTAGCTAGCCACTGTTTGCTGTGATAAACAGTTCGCGAGAAAAATAACTTCAAGAGATTTAGCCTAATAATTATTCTCTGCGCCCATCTCCACATCCATTCGTCTCGGTGGAATATCTACACACTCTTCACGCAACACATGACAAACCATATATCAGAATAAAGAGCAGACCTTACCAAACACAAAGGTGTATAGTTCCTGTGTTTCCCTGTATAGTTAGCTGTTCCAGAGTAATCCGGTTTTGAAATAAATTATAGCAAAATTCAACATGGTCTTTCGCTGCATTTCTTAAAACTGAGCTGTGCTTATCGCCTAGATATCTGTAAATATTAGAATCAGAGAATATACAGGCAACTCACGGTTAAGAGTTTGTCAATGTAGCCTTAATGATTTCTTTTCACAAAATGCTAAGCATGCATGTATTTAAGGTTCTTAAAACTGAGCTGTGCTTAAATGGGCATGATTTCATAACAGACCAAATAGAAAATAAATGTTAAATATAGCCTACATAACTGTAGCCTACATATTTTAATCATTTTATATATCTAATCATTTTATATAACTATAGTGGCTGGTGAAAGAGTTGAGTGTTTTTTTGTTTTTTTTGGGGGGGGGGGGGGGGGGGGGGGTTAGTGGGTAGTGTCCCCACCAAAGCTCAGACCAAACCTACGCCCTTGAGCTGACCACAGTAGGTACACAACCCTATGGAAAAGGGGGGGCTTAATGCAAAAGGCAGTACCCCATTCAGTGCTTCTCAAACAGACTTTTCTCAACAGTTGCCGTTCTGTCTCCTCTAAGGAGTGTGCTTTTCCAGTTGTTTTCCTATTACAATATGAGGTTAGCCTGACATTATTTGTGCTGAACATTTGCATCAAGTTCATTAGTTTACCTTCTTGCAAAAGCTTGAGGGGAATTCAACTACACTGAGAGGTGTGGCAGCAAGAACATGAGGAGGAATCTCCACAACTAGTGGATGCATATACAGAGAGCTCGTTCTTTTTGTCCTTGGGTATGAGGAAAACTGTGCTACAACGATAAGAGTCTAGACCAAATACTGGTGTCTATCAGCCCCAGCCATGTCAGACTGGCCACAATCAGTTTAACTTAGAAAAACACTGGGTATTCAACTGGATTGCTCAGACCCTGACCCTTAGCTGGGTCCATCGTAATCATTAAAGGAGACTTCATGCCACATTCCTTCATGGGGAATAAATGGATGGCCGCATCAAGCGGTTAAAATTCAGAGTACACTGAATAAGTAATCGGTGGTGAAATTATTGACCAGAAAAAAATAATTTGCCTGGCTTACTGTTAGGATGCTTTGGTTGTCTCAACACGCAAGTTTCCAAGGAAGTCAATAAAAGTAAAGCAAAAGTAAAAGTGAAGGAAAGTTAAAGGGAGGCAAGTGGAAATGGTGCCTTTTTTTATACATACACACACCACAGATTCAGTTTGAAGGTGGAGGTAAGGTAGGGAGAGACAGAGAGAGTGAGAGAGAGAGAGAGAAGAGAGAGAGAGAGCGATGCCTCCGGCAGGGAAAGCCAGACCGAGGACCAAATATATCCATGATCTTTATCAGCATGAAGCCAACAAGTGGGAAAATACAGTTTACTAAAACTGAGATTTATGCTGGGTCAGTTATATTTTTAGATACTTCAATTACACCTTTGGCAGATTATCTATGAGATCAGCTCTGGCAGAGTCTTTCAGTAGAGGCATTCTCAACAGTAGATTCCTTACAAGGCAAATTACCCTTTAAACACAAAACAAAAAACACAGCAACAGCCCTGATCTCCCTTCTTAATTAACTCCCTGTCATGTGTTTTAAGAACACCTTTGATTTTATCTGGGATTCTCACGTCATGATTTTCTAAAACCATAAGACCTTGTTTGTTGTTTACCCTTGTTGTTTACATTCTGTACAGATCTGAGGATAATGAACAATAAACACACACATCAGTGTATGTTGTATTTCCCGTGTGTCAGGGGTGTTTTGGGGCATGACCCTTCAGCAGACGCTTGGAAAATATACATCACCTGACAATCAACCTGTGCATATGGAATGCTGAGTGCACTGTATGTTGGGGGTTGAGACATTATGCTACCAGGCAGGTGTTATCTATGAAGAAAACATGGCCTTTTAAAGGAAAGAGAGGAGAAAAGATGAGTCAGAAATCTGTAGAGAGAGAGAGAGAGAGAAAGAAAGGGAGGGAGAGAGAGGATACCCAAAGATTGAGTCAGGGGTAGATGGCAGTGCATGAGAGAACCTCAGAGAAGCACATTATTGCACCATCCACCATGATTAAGAACCACTTCCATGGAAATGCTGGAACCGGTCAGAACTGATTAAATGTTTTCATATTAATGTCATATGTCTGTGAGTAATGAGACCGATACCATAAGACACATGTAGAAACACTCGTTTCAGCATCCGAAATTCTTAGGAACAAGAACAAACACTGTGAATCACACAGGTAGGGCTAAACATGAAACATGACGTGAGACTGACGCAGGGTATATACGTGTGTGTGTGTCTGAGAGAGAGAGAAAGAGAGAGAGGAAATGCAGACAGAAGGAAGAGTTTGCCTGAAGCATCTTTAGCCTGTCAAACAAATTCCATATGGAATATATAGGTTACACATCAAATTTTAATGCATTCTTTGGGGTGACAAACCCCGCAAAAAAAGCAGTAACATATACAGTGGCATGAGGCAACTTTCTGTATGAGGAAAATGGTTCACCCCTGTGGATATTATGGCAAACATGTACTGTATGCCTCATCACTACTAGATTCCCAATGCTCATCTGTGAAATGAATGCCATTGTTTGCTTCATTACTGTAGTTAAATATTTGGATAAGTGTTTACTACTTGGATTTGTAAAATGATTGGTTGTTTCTTAAGCTTGTTTATGAAGTAAACATTAATTAACATTCTCTATATCTACCCCTGGCAAGCATATCAGTTAGCCTAATAATAAACACCATGGTTCAGTTTTTATAGGTCTTAAAATAACAGCGCCTTCGTTAACACCTGTCATTTGTATTGTGGCTATAGCAGACTTGGCTGTAAGATTATTCATAAGCACATAGATGTGGATGCGAGAATAAACACAGCCCTTTTCTGTTCAGTGTAACATGTTCATTCAAAATGCCACTGTGTAATAAGCAGAAAATACACAGAGGGTTGTGCAAAATATGACTGACTCAAATGGCTGTGCACTTAATGAGATGTGACTGACAACTTCTTTTTCCAGTTCCAACGACGCCAACTCTGTTTCCACTGCAAACAACCAAATGGCCCTAAAGGCCCATTCAATCATGGAAAGAGCGAAAGACCGTAAACTCCAAAGCTCTCACCCTTTCAACAATGTACTATTTTTGGGAGACAGTCCTAGATTTTCAAATCCTAAAGCGGTTTCACTCATGCAGACGTCTTTCTGTGTTCAGATGACAACAAGACTCCAAAATGCCGACCAAGAACGATGAATTCAGTTCATTTCTGTTCTTGGATTATAAGGTTGGAATAATACTGGAAAATTCTCACCGACGAGAAAGCCTTTGAGAGAGTCAAAGGCAGAAGCTACTGTAATGTGGCAGGAGGCAAATTAGCTTGAAAGTTGACTTCGTCCTTGCTCTCGTTTAACTTTCCCTCTGTGTCTGGTAAATAGTTCATTGGGGCCTGTGCTGTCTTATATCAGGATATGGCTTACATTTAAGACTCGGCTCACACTGAGAGTGGTGGCCAGAACTACTGGACCCAACTGAACAACCGGCATTGTTCTCGTCTCCGTTCATAGTCCTTATTTCACAGTGCTGCTTAATAGCTTATCAAAGCAGGAGGTCCACTGCTCCCATCAGCTCTCTGGACCTTCGGTGGCTCCAACCGCTTCAGCAGATGTTCGTCTGGGAAGGTCATCAGGCCGGTGAGAAGAGGAGAGAGCGCCCGGAGTGGTCTCGGCTCACCGACATACTGATGCCTCCAGGTAACCGAGGATTGCCACCAATTACCCCACTGGGAGGGCAAACGGAAGGAGGAGAGTGCAGGAGAGTGTCACGTTGGGAACATAAAACTAGAGAAGGTGCTCAGGCAAAAGATGGAACGCAGTTTCTATGCAAACAGTAATCAAATGATGTGTGTGTCTGTGCATGGGGGGCGTAGGGCAGGGGTGATAGGAGACAGAAAACCATCAGGCATTAGTCAAGCGTCAGTTCAATAATACACCTGGTATTAAGTTATGCATTTGAGAAAGAACTTTGATTTTTGCAAGTGTAAACAATTAACTCTTAACAAAACACAGGGTTAAAATTGCACCCACACACTAGATCTTCACGTTGTCTGCAACACAGACATGCAATACAAACATTCTGATCCAGCAGCTTTATTCTAGTTCTAAGTTATCTTTTAGCTCAAGCCATGTGCCTCCTGCCCGGTAAAGGCAGCAAAGATGCCATGAACAGTAGAGAAAACATTGAATGTCTCCTGATTACCCGTCTAGGGGGTGTTCCGGTAATTTCAATTAAATATGAACGCTGCTATTTCCATTCAGGATGAACACTGATGAAAATTACACCTGTCACTAGTCTACAGTGATCTGCAATGCAAGAGAGCACAACCTACTGGGTCCACTTCCTGTGGGCCTGATGTGGGAACTGATTGCTCAAAAGCATATTAGGCCTAGTGCATTACAATGCAAAGTCATGTTGAAAAGTCAGGGCACACACACACAGTGCCTGGCTCTGAATAACAACTTTCTGTGAAATTAATTCACGGACCCGCACAGGATGCTGTGGCAGGACCACCAGCTCCTCACACCATCAGGAGAGGAAATAGAGCCCCGAAATGGATTTCCACTTCCTTCATACACGCATGCTACTGAAATGATATTCGCTGAGCGCCGGCACAGAGCATCTATTAACAAAATGCACACCAGGAGTTTTGCAACAAATCAGATTTGATCAAACTCTCAGACCACCTTTTCATGGCATATTCACAGTCCAATCTGATTATGTTCTTTACTCTACTTTCTAATATAAGAAACTACATGACATCTTAAAGTTTATCATTAGCTTCATTAAAAAGCCAGGTAATTAGACTGGGCCCAAACGGCTTGTGTGTTCTGTTTTATGGCATGTATTAGTGCTGTAGTACTTGTGTATAACTTGTGGCCAGCAATAACAAGAACATCTGCTTCAGCCCCTGGTCAAAGGAAGACGAAAAAACAAAGCAACACAGCAACTACATTTCCACTGTCCACAAAAAAAAGAAAAAAAAAATATATATATGTGTATGATGCCAAACATGGAGCTTCAGGAGCAGAGACCTACAGCACAGGCACAGGACAACGCAACCTTCAGCACAAGCCAAAGCTGCAGAGATGCTGTGTGTTGGACCCGTATACAGTGCAGACGGTGGATTCCTGTCCAGTATTCCAGGGCCTGCACGGCGCTGTCCGTTTTGTTTAGCTCTCATGAAATATTTGGGAAATCTGTCTCACAAACACAACAGACTTGTTATGATTTTGTAGAATGCAGGCCGAGATGTTTTTGTTGGAGGCTGATGGACGACTGGTTAGTTCAGAAAGGGTTCTTCAGTGAGACTTTAAGCTATTTTATTGCAGTTTCTAGCCTCCTTTCACTGAATCCATGGAAGATTTCCTTGTGGAACATTTGAGAGAAAATCACATACTCTCTGGTTCCACGCTGGTTTATAATTAAATAACTTCAGCCTAGTGATCACAGGGAGTGGGATTACATTTTTAACTTGGGTAAGCAACTCATTGAAGGTAGCTTGACTAGTGCAACTAAGTGCAATGACTTTGAATTCAGTTTTAAAACTTTGAACAACAGCCTTGATAATGCCTTGAAAGTGTTCCTTCATTTAGAATCTGCCAGATGAAAAGGGTGTGTCTGTTTTTTTTTGGTATGCATGAACGAGTGAGGGAGTGAGTGAGTGAGAGAGAGAGAGAGAGAGAGAGAGAGTGTGTACTGTTTTGATTTATACCTGAGGTCCTTACAGTATCTGACAGACAAAATGTCAATAGCATACCACCCATATCATGTTTGTGTGTCCTATAGAACTGAAGCATTCTTTCACATGTATTGCATAAAGGGTTGACATGGCCTTTTAAATTCAACAGGTTTTACAATCAGATAGCACCGATTGTAATAGCATTCCTCTAATCAGTAGGGATTATGACTCTGACTGTCATAACTGAAATAAATAGCTATAATTTTATTATTATAATTTAATTTTACAATGGGGCTACACTACACCACAAATTGTCAAGACGTGCAGACTGCTAGACTTTGAAAACTTGTCACCATCTGAAAAAAGTGTCAAGAACTGTAGGCTACACGCGTGATGTTCTACTGAAGTGAGGAAAGTCAAGATGCAGAGCATCCTTCATCCCGTTTGGAGTAGCTGTCTCATCAGCACCAAAGGGCCTTTTATTCTAATAGTCTGGATACAGGGCACCCCATCTGTCCACCCTGGCAACTGAGCACACATGGGCGGACAATCCTTACTCCGACCAGGCGGAACAAGGCAGTTTATTAACCATCAGCTTAAATAGGTCAACCTCTCAAGAAATATATAGAAATATATCAAATGAAGGGTTGGACTGCTCAATTTAAAACTTGCGACTGCAACTTTTAAAATACAGTAAAAAATATGCAAAAAGGGAGACGTGTCAAAAACAGTTTTAAATAAACTGATGGGCTTTGGAATTTAGGATTGTATTTTACATGTAGCCCTACAGTTTGTCTGTAAGGAGATAAGGTCAACACCATAGGCTTGCTATCTCATTAAACGACGTGCGTGACAGCAATTTGATTTTGGATATGTCAAGTTTTGTGAATTGCGAAACACCCATACCTCAAACCTACATCATTCGTCTCTTCACTTCATTTTCTCCTTTCTCTATATTCTTTTGTCATTGCCCAGTTGAAATATTATTCGAGTCGCTAGACAAACCTCCGTTGAGCCATTTCAGTATCAATCATTCGATTTAGGATAGCCTACAACGCCTAAAAGTTAAGTTCGAAAGTAGGACGTGGGAACGACATGCGATCACATAACGTAGCCTACAAATAACAGACTAGACTAACCCACTGACGACTGACTATAAATGTAATTGTTTAATTCCGGTGCTGATTCAAATAATCCCCGTTTATACACTTTCCCACACTACTAATTGCATGAGCACACATCGGACACTACGCCAGACAGACACCACTGTGGCAAGCCTGCCTTTCCGATCAAATCCCACCTCCCAAAAGGAATCCAACACCCATGTATCAGTCCTTAGAGGCAAGCTTACCTTTCTTTTCCGGCGTAGCACAACAACCCAAGCAAACCAGTAAGATCACAATGAATCCAATCTGATTTAGTTTTGCCATATTTTTTAGTTGTTTTGTCCCGAAAAGGAGATTCGTTATTCCATGCTTTCCCGTATTCGATTGAATTAGCCTACTTTTGTTACTTCACGAAACGTGTCATTCAAGGT
Source organism: Alosa pseudoharengus (assembly GCF_046254945.1). NCBI lineage: Eukaryota > Metazoa > Chordata > Actinopteri > Clupeiformes > Clupeidae > Alosa > Alosa pseudoharengus. The sequence goes on from NW_027468663.1 coordinate 6,904,262, forward strand.
AGTGACTTCTTACAGAACTTGTGTAGCCCTAAACCGAAAACTTTGACAGCTCCGCCTTCTCCCTTGAAAATCCCTGCAGTGAGAAAACTGTTGGCTGAAGAGGGATAAGGCACTGAGTATCTGACGTCACCCGGAGGAGGAACGTTATTGTAAAGCGCGCATTAAACGAGTGATTTCAGATCGGTTTGGTATATCAGGCAGTCAATTAAGAATAAGTGAATTAAGAATAAGAATAAGATAAGAGCATAAAAGTTTATTGTTCGCCAAAAGTAATTGTGCATGTTTGTGTGACTGTGCTCGATGTCACTTTGTGCAAGATGCTTTGGAGTGAATGGATGCCCTACATGGAAATAGATGCATAAATTCACTTGGTCATCAGGGTAGCTAGACTCTGGTCAGTTGAAGGTTATGGTCAAATTAATATCTGTGGTCTGAGTCTGAGATAGCCAAAATCTCGCATAAACAGGGACACTACAGGTTGAGGTGGGTCTTGAACTTTTAAACAGCTTATAGCCAAAGTCACTGCATATCCATCATTCATGATCACTGTCTGCTCCCACATTCATGTTTAACTTAAAAAAAACTTCACTCACGAAGGTCACGATGAACCATTCTGGGGGTCGTTTCTAGAAAGCATCGTTTGCTAACTTGCGTCGCAACCTTGGTAGTACGCTCCATCGTTCTTGGATTTGGTGTTTCTAGAAAAGGTAGTTCGAACTCACAATCGCAAAAAAGGACGCAAAGTTTGGTCGTTTGAACTACTGCCCCTTGGCAGTCGCACTTGTGTCGTTCCTTGGTAGTTCCTGTTGGTGTCCGGAGCGCCTAACCAAAAATCACAACCGCCTAACCAACATTTGCGAAGTGGATGTTTATCTCGTGACTCAATGATTTATCTATCCTGTAGCTTAATTTTGATTAAGACACTGACTCCCCTACTTGGGTCATTCTTGCTATTTATGTTAATTTAAGTATTGCCTTGCTTTTATTATTATAATCTTCACAGACCCTTACATCAGCAGTGCTAAATGGTGTAGTGGCTAAAGCAGATGACTTATTATCCCAACGTTGTAGGTTCGATTTTCTGATGTGAGATTTTCCTCTTGCTTCTCGCTACCTGCAGGTGAACTGGTGTGACACGTAGATTCAAATGTTTTTGACTGATATATTGTACCTATGGTCTCTCGATGTAGAGTAATTATATACATAAATATGTATGGTCAAAACCTATTGTCTCGTAGGCCTACTCTTACTCAGAGATGAAAAGAAGAGATAGGATGCGAACTCCGGCCGAGCGCGCAGTGCACCGACACGCTGCCGTTAAGCCACGGGATAGTTAATAATCTAAGGGATACCCAGACATTCATCCAGGCTATATATTTTTTCCAACATAGATATTTAGCACAAATAATGGCACATATTGGTCGGCTTCAGTAAAATGTTTTATATACTTGCAATTATAGGTTTAGATTTTTGCAGATGATAATGACAATGCCAGCATTAATCACTCGGTTTAAATGAGAAAAATGTCAACATAGGCTGTGGCAGAGAATTTTCAAGGGGTGGGGTATTACACGTTGCCACTGTTTCCACCAATGATATCTATCGCTGCATCATCAACAACGTTGTTGGAACTACATTGTTCGAACGTCGGAGGTAGCGAATTGCGACACAGGTACGATGTTTTCTGGAAACAGGTGTAAATGTCGTTGTTTGGTCGCAAGTTGCGTCGTACCATGGTGGTTGAGCAACGTCGTTGCTAACTTTTCTAGAAACGACCCCCTGCTTAGCTTGGCGTATGCAGCTGATGAACGTGGAGAAATGTTTTAGCCAGACTATGTCAAGTATGCAAAATCCAAAGTTGACAAAAGACCAAATTACACACCAGAAAACAGAATAGTGAATGGGATGCTTAATTGTTATGATTATCAGTCCTCAGAAAATGTTCTCCCTGGGTCCGTGGAACCAAAACATTTTAGAATTCCTGTTTGAGGTATATGTAATTTTGAGGTATTATCAATACATTATATGTCTTAAAATGTCATTTGTACAAATTCTATAACTGAATACTATCTGCATCTGTTATTGGTAGATGACAGCTATGTCAGGTTATATGAGGTTGTAAGACCTACAGCCCTGCATTACAGTTAGGATAGATTGATATAGGTGTATGTGCCATGGAACATTATTAACATCATTGTGTCAAAGAACCTACAGAACAGTGATGTTTTGTCTATACACAGGCTAAATCACTACCGAAACATTGTTCAAACAACTTTATTCGCGCAACCGACTGAGGGATGCATAGAGAGTTTGGTTATAGGAAATGTATTATATGCCTACATAACAATTTTAAAATGAATCTGTTCAAGTGAGAAGTGTAACTGTATTCTGAATACATCCAATTTAAATTATATCTGTATTTAAACAATTCCCACATGTATTCAGTTTCTTCCTAACATTGGGTCTAGACATTCATCCTGCATGATGCATTTGCAATGGTGCAAAACTGTAAAAATACCACTGCTATGCTATGCTATGATTACCAGATTATAATATTCAATTTATTTTAGGTTAGATTAACTGAATGAGAATAAATGTATGTATCCTAAGTGCCTGACTGCCTTTATGCTTAAGAGAAACCCTGCCCCATGTTATTGATATTTATCTGTACTAACTATCCGAAAAAATACGAATTACATGCTGCAAATGTAAAACGATGGAGTATACTGAGTGCCAAGTTAAATATGCAATGCAATTCAAGTTACAGCATAGAGACTGGTCAGATCATGAAGTAATGACTGAAACCCTATCATGCCTGACGTCAGCATGTAGGAGATTGAAAGTAATGCAACCTTGTGATTATTATGTTTGTCAGGCAGACATTCTGGTGTCCGAGACAAAATAAGTAATCAGTCAACAGTATTTCCTTCTTGCTATTATTCCATTAAGGGTCACCCAATGCTTGTTGGGACTTGTAATTTAATTTGTTGTCCCTGTGATCAGTAACCATTTTGAATGTGATTCGGCAATGTATTGTGAGAGAGAGAGAGAGAGAGAGAGACAAAGCCGGAGAGAGAGAGAGAGACAAAGATAGATAGAGAGAGAGAGAGAGAGAGAAAGATCGAGCGAGAGATAGCAGAAGAAACAGTAACAAACCACAAACCTCCCAAAAACATTTCTTCCAAAGAGTCTGACATGCGCTGCTGTGCTTGGCTCAGATTGCCACACACCTGCTGCTCGCAGGTCTTAGGAAAGAGGAAATTTCCAGTGGTTCTACAATCAGAGCAAGTGAGTGGAAAATATGTAAGCAGAGCAAGAAAACTGAGTCAGGAGCTGAGCTGTCTAAGAATACCTGGAGAATGGAAAACTTGACTAGATTCTATCACCTCCCTTAAGATTGAAGAATGATTGATAGAGGATTATTGTTTGCAAAGAGGGATTTACAATTCAAATGTCATTATAATAAAAGTAATGTAATAAGAACATCAGAATTAAATGTGACAGTGAAATATTACGATATAGCAAGTGTATGCTGCAGACCATCACAATATGTTATGGTTATGATATCACAGAAGCATTTTGATGTGTGTTTGCAAGCACAGGACAGCAATAAATCAAAGTGAATTATGTGGAAGGGGATTAGAGGTTGAGCAGGAGCATGTTTCAGAAATGAGAAAGATTAAAACACAGCACAGAACTGTATACCTCACTCTTGATTTGATTAAACCTGGACCAACTCCTGCTTATTAAGTAACACACACACACACACACACACACACACACACACACACACACACACACACTAATCTACAGTGTTTGAGTTAGTTCTATGTCTGTAGGATGTTGAAATATGTCTCCACTCATTTCCACATCTGTCTGTGTGCATGCTGCACTAATCACTGAGAGGGCTTGTCCTGTCTGGGGGTTTTGCCCCAGCCTGCAGAGGCTTTGTGTAAATGAAGAAAGTATGACCAAATGTGTGTCACATGATGTATCAATATGTTAAAAAGACAAATCTCATCTAAAAGACTTTCTCAAACAGTTATTACTATATCACAACAATGGTACAGTGACATATGGCTCTAGTCTTCACTGGTTTCTAGCAGTAAAGATATCATCAGCATGTACTGTAGCACCGGTTATTGCCTCAGAGACAGAGTTGATGCAATTAAGTTGTTTACTGATGCAGAAAGAATGATGTGTGGCCATGCTGTGAAGGAGGTGTGTCGGCCATAAGACCCAGCTTCACGCTCTCGCCCGGCAGGCTCCAGCTGGACAGGGTGGGATTTGAGGCTGAGCCCATACACATGCACAAGGAGACCACATACTGTACAATATGCGTTTATGGCTGCAAATACCCTAGTTTCTAGCGTAATGACTATGACCATGAAACACAATGAAGCTAACACTGTAAAGCATTGTGGAGAGTACTCTCGACAATTCGAAAACAGAGACTCTATTGCCAGAACACTCATCAAGGTTGAAATGTTCCGGAATTCTTAAATGCATGCAAAGACCTTGGATGGCTTGCATATGTGATAGTACAAAATATCTCCTTGCTTTCATTTGTTCTTGATGAACCTGAGGCCAATTCAAGCACAGAGCTGGACACAAACCTTGGAAAATGATACAAATAAAAATAATATTTGTCTTTATAATTAATAGATAGATAGATAGATAGATACTTTATTGATCCCCAGGGGAAATTCAAGGTCTCAGCAGCATACAGACAGCACAAACACATTCTTCAACAGCAGAAAGAGTAATTAAAGTATATAATATAAAAACACAACTAAGCAATAAGGACAGTAGAAGATAAAGAATATGCTAAATATACTAAAATACAAATTATACTAACTAACACTTAAATACAATATATAAAAATATACTAAAATACAAATTACAAAAATACAAATTATACTAACTAACACTTAATCTAAATCAATTCTAAAAACAGTATCCACATAGTGGTGATTAATCAATCAGAGGCGCTTGCAATGACTGAGGCAGGGACTGAGCCTGTGATTCTCTGTGCATAGTAAGGTATGGTGCTCTAAGGTGCTCTTTGTGAATGAGTGTCATGGTGGTAGTGCAGTGGTGATAGTGGTCATGGTGATAGTGCAAATGAGTAAGTCCAACAGTGCAACAATGCAGAAATAAAGTAAAGTAAAGTCTATATATCTATATATTTAACTAATGGTCATTTGATCATGGTTTTTCCTGTACTAGATCACACAGTTCATGTCCCACAGTGTGGTTGCAGAGGTACGTCAGGAGGGGTTAAGGAGGGTGCTGCTGATAGGCTGGCTATGCCTTGGGCTGTACAAACAAAAGGGTGAAGGCTTAATGTAATTAGGCTTAATTAGGGAAAGTGGTAGTGTGATAGTGTTATTCCAAACAGATGCATTCCTTGGGGCTGTATTCATATGCAGAGCAGCATAGCTGCACTGCTAAGTAAAGTACACTTTAATTGAATAATGCAATTATAGTCATGTCATAATTATAGATATAAAACATGTGAATAGATGTATTGAAATCCTTGTGGATATTCTGATGCACATGCACTCATATTTCTCGCTCCCCCCATCATCTCTCTCTCTCTCTCTCTCTCACACACACACACACACACACACACGCACGTACACGCACACACTCACGGAAGGGTGTATGTGTGTGTGTGTGTGTGTGGGGGGGGGGGGGGTCTTGAGACATAATACATAATATTTCCCAACTGTGTCAGGCACTTGTCAAGGCTCACTTGTCAGAGCATGTGGTTGTCATGACTCCACTGGTTAAACATCAGATACACCAAACCTATAGTTACCAAGTGAAACACTTGTGGTCCAAATGCCACAAAACCAGCAATCTACCCTTGTTATGCACTGTTTTGTTTTCTTCTTCATTAGACACCGGCACATTTTAGCATATTGTCCATGTTAGCTTTTGGCAGAGCTCTACATGCATTTCAATGAGCCACCACATGACTACAGAGTAAATACATACTTGTGGCCTGCAGGGGGCAATCTCTGTGTTGTTTTTAACCACCACTCATTTGACTGTACACACTAAAGTCTACTGTGCAGAACTACAGTAATTAGTACAGACTTCCTAATTTATTTAGTCTGTGGTGATGACAGAGCACTCACACTGGAAATTATGTTATAAAGACCACCAGCGCTGTCAATTCCGGCAATGACTTCACAGTAGGCTATGCTATGTCTTCTAAAAACATAAAACAAAGCAGATAATAGACTGTCTATGTGAAAGTGAAAACCTTGAATGCGCTCTTAATTAAGCTCCATTTATTATGAAGCAAATACCGCAGTCGGTACTTTCTGATCTCCCTTATTAAATGAGTGGAGGAGAAGATTTAATTTCCCCATGGATCAAAAACCTCAAAGTAGTGTATCCTACTGTGAATAGAATGAATGGCCAGTCGTCACCCATTTGCTCACATTAATAGCTGGCTTGTGAGGTTCATCAATGTATTTCACACCTGTGACATCTGAGGTTATCACAGCTAAAAACATACTGTTTAGCATGGGTAGAGAGATTTGTTTCACACCTACACAGAGTGACACACTATTTAGAATTACCACACTATGTTGTTGACGTAATTGCAATGCTCTTTGAGATCCTTTGACACACGCCCCTAAAGTGAAGCAGCCATTTAAATTGCCAAGATTGTTTAAGACAGGGGTGCTTTTATGAAACCATACAGACCACTGCAAGTGAAATTAGATTCAATTTTCATGCATATGGTGATGAGCCAGTGAGTAAAAAAGAGTTTGATGGTGGTCATCAGCCATTTCTGACCATAGTCTGAATGGGAAGAGGGAGGAGAAATTAAAATTGATGTCTTAATGAATGACAGAATGGAGAGAAATGACACTACAAGGTACTACAGCTGGCTCTCTATGAAGTGGCACACACACACAGCCTTTAATAGCCTACTCGAACAATTGTGACGAAATATCACCATCTAGGGGTCAGATGGATTTCTGCCCTCTATAGAAAAGCTTCAGTAATCAGTATGATGTTGTTTGCTCGCTTTTATTCATTGAAACAAATTGATAAGTGATATAATACTTTACGTTTTGTGTCATGATTTGTAATATGTGTTTTAATTCAATTGTGCCACAGTAGTGAGCAATTCATTATCAGAAATAACATGCCTGGGACGTAAGGCTATTTTATAAATAGTTGTCGTATGTCTATTCGATTTAACAGAAGTTACCTTTATAGCTTGAAATGAATTTGAGTATATGGACGGCGCTGCTCCCTACGAAGGATACAGGGAGCGGGGGGAGGTGAACTCCAAGCCGTGCTGCTGAGACAATCAAAGCGCAGGCGCCAACCCGTGGGTATCATCGCATACGCGCATAAATGTTGCTTGCAGGAAGGCAGACTGGGCAACTGGGAAGGTGACTGTCAAGAGCAGCGGAAATGCGTTGCCAAGATAATCGAGCCTGGCATCAAAAATCGGAGATGGAGTGTGGTTAACCATTCCGCAGCTCCAGTGCAGTTTCATGGATGCATGTCTTCCATGCCTCAACACTCGTCTGTGTAGGTCGCAGCATCTCTCGGATCCTAATGGCTTTTCTCATCTGACGCGCGAGGATTTCTGGACAACACCTCGACAGATTTTGTATTTACTCTAGCATCACACATAAAACATAAACATGATTTTTAAATCATTCCATAAGCGGAAAAGACTACATACATGTGCAGGAGTGCTATGGCTGCATACTTCGCTTTGGATTTTATGTGCCGTGTCCGGAGAAGAGCATCGCTTCAGCGTGGAGGTAAGCTTGGCCCAGTTCTGTTCTGGGGTTGGGTGTTGAGACTGAGTGCGCCGGCCCTGCTTGATGACTCCCATTCTTTACGAATCGCATGCAAATACAGTCCCCGGAATGAACAGAAACATAATTGCGTTGTGTCGGACTGCAGTAGTTGGGCATCATTATCGTCATACCAGAATTATCACATTTTGAACAGTAGCTCACAAGGGAATTGACTGCATGGAAATGGAATATGTATGCATACGCTTAACAGTTGATGTTGGTTTTCTCTAAGTGGCATGTATTCTTTTGCATTCTAGTCTATCCTTTTATCATTGTAGAATTTAGATGAGGTTTATACAAGCTGTAAGCTACAGAGATGTTGCTGTGTTTACTACATGTGCTCAACCACTATAGACAGAAAAGTGAATGTGACACCTCATTCTAACAATTTCTTCAATGGAATGACAGACATGACATGACACAGGAATACACATGGTATGTTGACCCCGAGGAAGAAGCCCAAAATCTTATTAATGACGGAGCACCTAGTGTAAGCAAACACAGTCTTACATTTTGTCTCTGTATTACCTACTGACATCTAAAGATGTTATGAATGGCAAGCTTTTAATGAGGGTTGGTCTCTCTCTATCCACTGCTTCCCTTAGATATGCCTGTCTAGATTAAGATTTTAGCAGGACATGGTGTTATGTAATAAGATTTAGACCCCTCTGGCCCATATTATTTAGTGTCAGACCTGCTGAGAGTGAAGTAGATTCAGTGCTAGCGCCACTAGATAAAAACAGAATCTCACATCTGCTCCTGTTTTGGCAGCAGGATCCAAACAGAATGCTGTTTTCCCCCTCATAGGAGCACTGCAATCATGAACCTGTAAAGGACGATGATCAGCCAGGACACCACAAACTATTTTCAGCACCAAGACATTTTTCAGTCCATCTGTTCAGAACTAATGAATAGAAGTGTTCAGACTCAGAGGATCAGACAAAGTATTTAACATGCAGATAAAAACATCATCCTTGCCCTGTCAGATTCTTCGGATTAAAAAAAAAAGTGTGCTGACTAAATCAATGGCATGTATTTCTGCGTCCTTGACCACTGTCCACTGTTCCCCCCCGGCCATTTGTGCTGAAGGGATCAAGGCAGTGACCTGGATACGCGTAACCCCCAGCTTGTTCCTGCTCTGCTGTGGGTAAATGTATGGGGCTCTCCATACTGCACTGACTGCCCGCTGTGTAGTTGAAGGGCTGTAGACTTTGGCAGTGGCGGCGGTTTGCTGCTGCATACTCACTGCTCAGGTCACTGGATTCGTATTAGCTTGATTAATAGTGTGGTAGGGCTGCCATCACAGGCCTGGGATCAGGCTGGGACTCAGCACAGAGCACTCAGGGAACCACTGCATCCCGGCCCATTTACAGTGATGCAAAGGACAGGACCACCAATTAAAAAACAGTGGGAAAAGGAGACGTTGGTCCTCCTTGTCACGTGAAGTGCCCATAAGGGCATACAAGGCTACAGATTTAGCTGGAGAGCTTTGTGTGTGTGTGTGTGTGTGTGTGTGTGTGTGTGTGTGTGTGTGTGTGTGTGTGTGTGTGTGTATGAGTATGTTTGTGTGTGTCGCATGCATTGTGTGCACTTTAGGCGACTAATTGGCCAACACGCAGCCACACCCGACTCCATCCCGTCCAAAAAAGGCCGCTTATTTTTTATGGGAGTGTGACATGGGCACTGCGCTGCAGGAGCGGCCTGGGAGTGCAATCAGAGATATGCAGTCTGCTCAAATGAATCGGCACAGTGCCATTAGCCAAGGTGCTTTGGCTACTGTGGCCCACGTGCACTTGTTTTGCGGGAGCTGTCACTGGCCCATTGATGATGGACACCTGAGTCTGAACACAGCCCGGGGGTAAATGTACACCGCCACAGCTGAAAGTGTCTCGTGGAGCCAGCCGCAGCATCACATAATAAAACCATAGGGCTACAATGTGTATTAGGCAATCAGGAAGAATTGGAAAAGGGAAAGGAATCACATTTGCAAATGCACATGTAGACTCACAGTATCATTTACTCATGAAGGTCTGGAACCTGTGCCTTAGCACAGCAGTCAGTGCCAAGTAAACACACAGCTGATTAAAGGCATATAAAGCGGATAAAGGGGTTGTTTGGCTCAGGAGCAGGAATCAGAGAGAGAGAGAGAGAGAGAGAGGGAGAGCGTGAGAGAGAGGGAGAGAGATGGAGGGAGGGGCGGGTGGGTGGGGGGAGAGAGGATTAGCTGGCGTGGCAGTGATAGCTCTGAGAGCCTGAAGTGAGTCGGTGCACAGGCAGCTGGGTAGCAGGGAGACAGCTGTGGGTTAGTGTAGTGGAGGGAAGGGAAGGGAAGTGAAGTGAAGTGAAGCTGCGTGGTTGTTTTTGTTCGCTGGGATTGGCTGAGCCTGACAGTGACCTCTCAGCCAACCTGCATGGGCAAGGGCTCACAAACAGGAAGTGGAAAAGCAGGGTAACATGCATTTCAATATGCACTAGCATTATCACAAAATGTTGCTAAGGAAAACATTTTTATTCTGCAAAACTGAAACTGGGTCTGCCCTGAATAACACAGAAAAGCAGTGGTTCTCAAGCTGTGCAGGTACAGATACTGTTTTATTTTTCCATAAAGACTAAATAATCACTTCAAATTATATCAAAATATATAATAGAAAATTCTTAACCAAGTTTAAGTTAAATTCAATCTATCTTTTATCTTTCTTGGAAAAGAAGACGCAAAACATTATGTACAATGTGAAATATGTTGTTAAATTGGTCCACGCTACTGTATTTCAATGCTGGTTATAATGGTGGTACTTGCAAAGCCAATTTTTTTCTGAGGTGGTATTCACTGTGAAAAGTTTGAAAACCACTGCAGTTGATACAGCTGAAATTCACTGGATTCAGTTTGAGCCCTGTTGAGTCTAAAGTGATTTGTTTCTCGGCCCTGTGGGTTGCATCACTGACAGTGTGTGCTGTTGCAACATCGGACAGTGGTAAACAAGAACTGTGACGAAGGGTAGGAGTGACTGACAACACTCCCGAGTATGGGAACACAACGCATCACTCACAGTGGCGCCTAAACAGAAGTGAATCAGACTGTGCCCATACCACGGTGTGAAGCCCAGCATGGCGCAGCAGACGCCCTGGCCCTGCCGTCAGCAGAGCTCATTCACCAACAGTCCCGCACAGCATGGCGCTGCCCACTACTTGGAATCACGTGGAGGCACAATAGTTCCTATTTATCACTGTAAAATATTTCTATCTTCCCTAGCCTTGAGGGTTACATACTGCCACTGCCTCATCTGTGATGCCCATCATTCATTTGTTAGCCCTAAGTAATAATGCTGAATACTTGATCTGACATATCCATTTATACAGTATCCTGATGTGCTATTTGTGCACGAGGACATGTGGTCTGTGCGGACGCATTATTCATGCGGACCCTCTCAGTGAGCAATATCGCAGTAGCACATGGATGGCCTGCCTCTGAATAATTGAGAGGAAGCGATACCAGCTAAGACGAATGCGCTGTATCCGTCGGATGCTTCATTTCCATGGAGAGCCCTGGGCATGTGCCCACCGGGCGGGTGGGAGCCAGCCGGCGGAGCCCACACAGCCTGGCCTGATGAATTATTGACATGTACTGCCCTACACACACACACACACACACACACACACACACACACTCATACACACACCCGTGCCGCTGGTGTGTTCCCTGACTTCCTGGCGTTGTGTGGGAGTGGGAGGTCATATGCAGGCCCACTCTATGAGGGACTGATTGAATGGAAGAGACAGGGTGATTGGCTCCCTGTTACCAGGTCCGTGTGAGCGCTATTGGCTGCTGAGTCGCCATGGAGGCACACCTGTGACGTTAGCCAACACAGCTCATGTGGCGTTTTCCCGAGCCTTGAAGCCATCTTGCAGTAATGAGTGTGTGCAACATGAGAGCTTAGGTCGGGTCAATCTGGTCATTGTCACAACTGTTTGCAGTTTTTTAATGGAGTAAAATAAAAAGAAGACAAGCTGTTGGTGTGTTTGTCTGTGTCTGTGTCTGTGTGTGTGTGTGGGCATGCATATACACCTAAACACAAATGTGTGCATGTGTGTTATACCCACACTCCTGAATGTACAGGAACCAGCAGATAAGCGCATTTACTGTGGACTAACATTATGACTGGTTACCCATGATGCATTACTTTTGCACTGCCATCTGTGGCTTTTAGCCGTGCCCGCAGGCCAGCTGTTATTCACTGGAGCAGTCAGGGAAACGTGTTGTATTTAGTCCTGACATGGACACTATCAAAACTCTTAAGGGAAGTGACAGGATGGAAGTCTTTTTGCCTGCCTTTGAACTATCGGGTGCAATAATAAGTATTGGTAAATATCAATATATTCTTCATTCATAAATTCATTCATAGTCATACTTCTGTTGCATTGTGTGTGTGTGTGTGTGTGTGTGGTTAGGGTAAAGCATTATGAGGGCACGGTTGGGAAAATGTGAGTCTGTCTATATGTGGCTAAGACGAAGTCAAAGCAAAAAGAGCTCTTGATAAAATCTCTCTTCCTCTCCCTCCTGCTCTCTATCTCTTCTCTCTATCCCTCTTTCTTACTCACTTGTTTTCTCTCTCTCTCTCTCTCTTCTCTAGGCTTGGCTGCAGAAGTATGGCTATCTCCCCCATACAGAACCTGGAATGGCTGCGTTGCGCTCAGCGCAGACCATGCATTCAGCCATTGCTGCCATGCAACGCCTTTATGGCCTTAATGTCACTGGGACACTGAACAGAAACACCATAAGGTGAGCTTCATTTCAGATACAATACACACATACACAAACACAGAGTGTGTGTGAGAGAGAGAAAAAGAGAGAGAGAGAAAGGGAGTCTGTCTCTCAAACATATATTGTATTTTATATATTTGCATTCACTCAGACACCCCAACACTTAACTAGGATAGTCTGCCTACAAACCTCATGTACTGAGATTCAAGTTCAGTATGTAAAATTTACCCGATGTATACCAGAACTCCACACAAACACACACACACACAACACAGAGACTGATTATACATTATATAATGTAAAGTGCTGAAAGTGAATACCAAATGTGTGTGTGTGTGTGTGTGTGTGTGCATTGTTATTACCTAACTGCTAATATTTTTTAATTAGGATGTATTGTTAGAGAACAGAACAGCGTAGATGATTTCTCAGTGGCTCAAAACACGGTGCCTGTCAGTGCTGAATGATGGCTGTTGTTGGTGGTGACAGGAGCTTTGTGGAGAATCTTTCAGCCATTATCTATCTGCTGCACAGGCATTAATGAAAAGTGGCAACCATTACAAACAACATGCGGTGATAGTGAATCTTGTGCAGCGGGATACAAACGCTCCTAGTAGCCAACGCTAAAAATAGATAGAAGTAGTCAACCAACAGCAGAGCAGGATTTGTGGTCAGCCACATGGGGCCTTCGGGGTCTGAGACAAGAGCATTAACCTGCTTAGCTACCGGCAGGAAAAGAATGTTGAGGACATGTGTCCAGATGTACTCACGTCATGCTCTGTCTCCTCAGCTGGATGAGAAGGCCTCGGTGCGGAGTCCCGGACCAGCTCAGGGACGTGTCCAGTTCCGGCTCCCGGTCCCGCAAGCGGCGCTACGCCCTGACGGGCCAGAAGTGGCAGCATGCGCACATCACATACAGGTGGGCGTGAGTGTGGACGATGACTTGTCCGGCGTGGCGATGAGATGGAAGTCTGTAGAAACTTCAGTGACCTTTAACAAGCTGTTTTCGAGTTAGTCACCTCATCACTTGCAGTGACGTAAAAGAAAACGTCCCACGTGTTCTAGGTTGCGTGGGCTAAAACCGCCATGGATACATTTTCGCTCCGATTTCTGCCATTGCAACTGAGACCTGGCACACGTAATTTAGAAACCTCCTCACTGCCTTGCGCTTATCTCTAACCTTTCAGGAACGTAATTCTACAGCTCGTAAGTTTACATTTAGCGAAGGCAGGGAGGAAATATAAGGTACTCTCACCCCAATTTAGACTAGACCGACTAGAGCATGTGATAACAAAAATGATGTATTCAAATCCTCGCTCCTGTGATTAGGTTTTAATTGCTGAGGCACCTATGCAAATGGGATGTAAATCAGTGGTGGAAGGGGACAGGCTGCTGACTGCTCCTCTTGCTGGGGAAAAAAATCACAGGAAGTAGAGGAGATTTTCCATTTCTCTGTGTCTGTCAGAGAGAGATAAAGACTTGAATGTGAAAGTTCAGCAAAGCCACTGCGGCTGGAACAGTTTAAAAGTAAACTCTCAAGCTTCTAGGATTCGAGGGACTATGGGTTTTTTTGGGGAGGAAAAACTGCTTTCTCACCATTCCCAGGTTTTGTGAGTTTTGATTTGTGTGTGTGTGTGTGTATGTGTGTGTGTGTGTGTGTGTGTGTGTGTGTGTGTGTGTGTGTGTGTGTGTGTGTGGATGTGGATGTGGATGTTGCAGTCCCACATCAGTAGATGATTGTTTCAGCGCTGCCTGGAAGTGTTGGTTTCCTTCATCATAGTGCTCCTTCATTCTTTATCTATGTGACCTAGACTGCAGGAGAATTCATTGATCGCCTAATTTGTTGTTCAGACACAGCCATGGCGCGCAAATTACATTCAGTGCCAAGATATTTGTCTTTATTCAGTGCTTGTCACATATTACTCCATGCAGCAAAAACAGCTCAAATTAATCATCAAACATCATCAAATTCATCTCCATTTTTAAAATATGAATATAAAAAAACTGTCCATCTGGGGCAACACAATGAGCCTTCAAATGGATTAAGGCCAGAAGACAAGCAACGTGAAAGCCAGCATATTTTTTATAGTTTCTGTCCTCCTTTCCAGCCTAAAGAATTTCACACCCAAGGTGGGAAACCAAGAGACACACGCCGCCATCCGCCGGGCGTTCGACGTGTGGCAGGGCGTGACGCCGCTGCGCTTCGAGGCAGTGCCGTACAGCGCTCTGGAGAGTGGCAAGCGAGAGGTGGACATCACCATCATCTTCGCCTCAGGTTTCCATGGCGACAGCTCCCCCTTTGACGGCGAGGGGGGCTTCCTGGCTCATGCCTACTTCCCGGGCCCTGGCATTGGCGGGGACACCCACTTCGACTCGGACGAGCCCTGGACCCTTGGAAACCCTAACCATGATGGTGAGATAGTGAGCTCTGCCACCCCTAGTCTTGGGCATTTGTGCGTGGGCCTGCATGGGCCTATGCGTGCCTATGGAGTGCGGATGGCACATATGGATGGGGTGGGAGGGTGGTAAACGGGGGTGGGGGGGTGTGTGTGTGTGTGGGGGGGTCTGTGGTGTAGTGGTTGCGGTGAATATTATTGGGTGGCTGAAGCCACTCTCTGATGGGGTAATCAGATCCGCCACTGTGTTGCATCCAGAGGCACTTAACCTTAATTACCTAGACTGCTAGACCTGAGTGCTTTTAAGACAAGCGCTCCAGCATGGCGATAATGGATAGTAGCACACACAGGCATTAGCCAGCCGCACTCACACGGCTGTCTGGCAGGCTGATAGCACCCGCTTTTGGCTTCCATGATGGCGTTGTGCTCTGAATCCTAATTGCGGCCTTTCATTTAACCCATTAACAGCGCAGGGTCACGGTACTTCTCTCGAGGTTGCGGGTCAACATACTTCGAATGTTGACCAGAGTGTTATCTGATCTGCGATATTAACACTGTACTGTTTACCCTGGTATGGGAAGGGTTTATGGAATAATACAAATCTGTCAGTGACAGTGAAATGGCTTTAAGGTTGTCTTCCATCTCGTGAATCTAGAACTTTCTGTTTGTTGATGATGCTACCACAGAGCGTTCCTGTCTCAGGACGCAGAGCCTGTGCTGAAATTCCTGTAGTTATGCTAGTCTATGAAGTAGCCTGATGAAAGTCAAGGTCAGGAGAGGTGATAGTGGGCGCAGTATGGTTCAGGAATTAATGGACATGCCCACATTTTATACACTGTATCACGCTGGATTCCTGAAGCCAACATTTGTCATGCACACATATAGTGCTTAGTGAGACAAGCCCTGGGGTGTTTACTGTCAGTGCCCCTGTGTTTTTTTCACTCTTGTGCAATGTGCATGTGTGTATTTTTACTTGCCTGTGTTTTGGGGCAACATAGGTTCACTCATGGCATGTTGTGTAAGACAGTACCCTTCCTCTGCCCCCATGGCAAGGACGTGATTTTCTCTTGTGTTTTTGCTGAACTACTGCACGTGTTCAGATCACCATGCATTCCCTAGCCTTTCACTGTCAGTTAGCTTATCTGAGAATGTGATGCACCAAAATGCCATGACCCCAGATTACAGACAAGAATATAATCTGAAACACGCTACTTAACTGAAAATCCATGCCAGCTGTTGTTACATTGCACAACAATCCACATTATTGTGAAAGCACAATAAACAAACAAAACACACCTGAAATTCCACTGCCTCGGCCTAGTACTCTCCCATAAAAAGGAGTGTTGGAGATTCTGGAACTGTTTGGTGTGATTTCAAATATACACTGGAGAGATGTTAAATTCCTAGTGCTATAAGTAGGGGATTTCACACAACTGCAAATCAACAACCAAGCCTATTTACTGTCAAAAACAAAATCACCAACAAAACCTTTGTGGACAAAAACCAGGCCCCTTCCTTCATGGATGTTTCATTGAATTAGACCCACAACACCTCCAGAAGGCTCAACAGTGGTATCTGGCATCCCACACCCACCCCCTCCACACTCATGATGGGTTCTCTGCCAACAAACAGCAAGCCCTTGATGCGGGCACCGACAAATACCGACAAACTCTTCAGTCAATCCTCTTCGTTGCTGTGGCCAGTTATGATCCAATCAGCAACATATACAAACAAAATGCAAACCCTTGATGAAGGCACAAACAAGTACCTGCAATTTCTCTGGTCATCTCTCTCCGTTGCTGTGGCTGTTTATGATCCGATCAGCAACATAACCAGACAGACCGCAAGCCCTTGATGCGGGCACCCACAAATACCAACAAATACCTACACATTCTTCAGTAATTCCTACTCATTGCTGTGGCTGTTTATGATCCACTCAGCAACATACCAACATACCAAGCAATATCATAAATTCTTCAGTAACTGTTTTACAGCTCCTTTCAGTGACCGTCCTCGAAAACCAAAATCTACAGGAAGTGTTGTGGCTGACTTTGTACAAAGCCTCTAGCACCTATCTCCACTGGTCTTGTGGGTGCTTACCAGCCACATTCTCTTACCGCTTCAAGTCAAAGTATGCAGAGCTGGTAGCAAAGGTAACGGCTTATACCGGTATATTAAACATGTATATTTCTGGAACTTTCTGTCTTTTTACAGGCAATGACCTCTTCCTGGTGGCAGTGCATGAGTTAGGCCACGCTCTTGGACTGGAACACTCCAACGACCCCACTGCCATCATGGCCCCCTTTTATCAGTACATGGACACAGAGAGCTTCAAGCTACCGCATGATGATCTACAAGGCATTCAGAAGATCTATGGTGAGTTATCTGGGGCATGTGGCAGTCTGATACTTCATCTATAGGATGAATAAGACCTCTTGTTGAGACATACCAGTTGAGGACACTGGTAAACCAAATTGTTTTCTTTTAAAGGAACATGTCAACTTTTTGGGAAATGAGTTGTTTTGCCATGTACCCCAGAGTTAGATAAAAGGACTCCCACTCCCTGCACCCAGCTGTGCGCCGTCCGTGTGTCAGCCCCCACCCTCTGGAACACTCTCCCAGTTGAGGTCCGCTCCGCCAAATCTCTGGACACCTTCAAAACGAATTCCTCAAAACCCACCTGTTCATCACAACCTATGACACCCAAACTGCCTGAGCTTAGGCTATTACCGTCCTTCTGTGTCTTTCTGTCTTATTGTTTTGTAAAGCAACCTTAGGTACCTTGAAAGGCACTATGCACTATGTGCACCTCGACAGGATCAGTTGTCATCGTTAGACCAGTCGTCTTTGTTTGTAAGATCTCTCGGATCTCTCTCGTCTTAACAGGTCCTCCAGACAAGAACCCCCAGCCCACCAGGCTGCTGACCACAGCAGCGCCTCCACGCCAGCTGCCGCCCTCGGACCCTCGCAAGCCCGACCGCCAGAGCCGACCCCACCGGCCCCCGCAGAAGACAAAGACCACAAACCAAAACTCGAAGCCGAATATCTGTGATGGTGGATTCAACACCCTAGCCATCCTGAGAAAGGAACTGTTCGTTTTTAAGGTACTTTGGTCATTACACAACACTACATTCTCAAGGATGTGTGTATTAATAATGTTGCAGTTTTTACCTAAAACATTTAAAAGCATTACTGTGCTAAGCCCTTGTTTTGTGTTAATTTCGTTCTCTAGGACCAGTGGTTCTGGAGGGTGCGAGATAACTCAGTGGTGCCGGGCTATCCAATGCAGATCAATTACTTCTGGAGAGGACTGCCTCCCAAGATTGATGCAGTCTATGAGAACAGCGAAGGGAAGTTTGTTTTCTTCAAAGGTGAGAATGACTGCCTGCTTTAATACAATAAAATGTATTTGCTCTCAATGTAGAGATGACTCACGTCTGTATTATTGTCTCCGTTTGTATACCGACATGCTTGTAGGGAACCGCTTCTGGGTATTCAAAGACACCACCCTGCAGCCTACGTATCCTAAGGATATCTCCCTGTTTGGCACTGGGATGCCCACTCAGAGCATTGAGACGGCCGTCTGGTGGGAGGAACCTGCTAAGACATACTTCTTCAAAGGAGACAGGTTGGTGTTGCAGGCCCGAGCCTCTGTCCCTCAGCACGGCACTGCATTCCTGCGTGAGCACAGTGCTGCCCCTAATGATTGTGCTTAATTATGTGGAGCTGCCAAGTTGCAGTGGCAAAGTCATTAGAGTCCTGGGAAAAGCAAGCACCCATAGCTGTGTACTGCAGCATTCTTGGCAGGAAATAAATAGTATGACAACGTTCATAACTGCTGCCTGCTGCTCCTCTATTTGAAAGCGGGACAAAAAGGGGGGTGGCACATTTGTGGTGGTGGATATTTTAGAAATATCTCAAATAAAAAACACAGTAGTGCTAAGGCAGGTCCTGCTGTCTGGTAAAGTCTGGCTGATGCATTGTCCTCATTCTGTCTGTGTAATGCCTTCTATCCTGTGCAGATACTGGAGATATAATGAGGAATTGAGGACCATGGATCCTGGCTACCCCAAACCCATTACTGTTTGGAAGGGTATCCCAGAATCCCCACAGGGCGCCTTTGTGGACAAAGCAAATGGTAGGACCATGATAATGTGACACAATCTAGATTAGTTTCTACAGCAAGTACAGCAATTTAGGAACTTAAGCATATCAAATATAGCTTCATATGATTTCTCAGTATTTTGATGTCAGCATCTCTCATTCTGACTCTACTGTATCTGCAGGATTTACGTATTTCTATAAGGGGAAGGAGTATTGGAAGTTCAACAACGAGAGGCTACGAGTAGAGCCGGGCTATCCACGCTCCATCCTGCGCGACTTCATGGGCTGCGACCACATCCCCATCGACCCAGACACGGACTGGGCGCCGCCGCAGCAGGAGGAGCACCAGTACGACCCCGAGGACATGGACGTCATCATCAAGCTAGAGAGCGCGGCCGGCGGCACAGAGAAAGCGGTGGCCATCGCCATCCCCTGCATCCTGGCGCTGTGTATGATGGTCCTCCTCTACACCGTGTTCCGTTTCAAGAGGAAGGACACCCAGCGCCACATACTGTACTGCAAGCGCTCTATGCAGGAGTGGGTGTGAGAGTGGGACGGCTGCACCACGCGGAGGAGCAGAGTTGTCCATCCAAGTGCCCCCCCCCCCCCACACACACACACACACAGTCTCACCCGCCCAATGTCCGCCCCCCAACCCCCCCACCCCAGGTTAAGACCACCTAGCTGCTCTTGCTGATTGGGTGTTTAGCAGTTGGCAGAGTAGTCTTGCCATGGAATCTTTGGGTTTAGGCTAGGTCAGGTCATTTGGTGTGAAGACCAGGCCGTGCTGGTTGACTGTGGACAGGAATGGGATTCAGTCTTTTGGGATGAAGGTGTTGGCTCTTCCTTCCAAATACGAGGACAAGACCTGAGTGTGCAAAGCCATCTTGGACCTACGGCTTTCTTCAAAATGAAACGACTACACTGACAATAAAGAGCTGAAGACAGGACTTCTCTCAATTCTGTACACTGTAGGTACATCATTTTGAGTGTGGGCTTGAGTGTCCCTCTAAAAACCTAACTGTGGATGCAGACTGACAACTGAACCAAATATGACCTTACTTTCCAAAGAGGATTGCTTTCGTTTTATGTTTCTCTCATTGATGCTTATTATCGTCTCATTTTATTGTATTTTTTTGTTTATCTTTGCTCTTGCCTGAGGTAGTAACTGAGAGCTGGAGATTGTAGACTGTTGAAGGAGTCTGTCAAAAACAGGTCCAAACTCTACCTGCAATATTTTTTGAATGCCTTAAATTCACAAATTACTTTATTCTGTGTATATCTAAGTGTATTTATGTAGATTGACATTTTGTGTCACAGTGTGTATATACAGTATGGTGTGTGTGTGTGTGTGTGTGTGTGTGTGTGTGTGTGTGTGTGTGTGTGTGCGTGCGCGTGCGCGTGCGCGTGCGCGTGCGCATGCTCCACAAGGTGAGCTATTCAGATGGAAGATTTTACTGTATAGGTTACCTCACCTCTGACTTGCTGTTCCTCCTCGGAGCAGTCCAGTGGTTTAGGGTGTTAATTAGCACACTACAAGTGCATAAGGATCAGCCAGGTAATCAGTGATCAGTAGAATCGTAAGCACCAACACCTTTAGCCTTGTTGCCATCTGGAGGAAAGATAAAAGGCTTTCATTCTTTAGTGACTCATGATGTTTATTGTTCAGTCTCTTAATGCAGAAATATGATGGAGAAGTTATTCATCATGCATACAATGCACTTGTATAGTGCTATGATACATATAAAAACAGACAAATCCCAGTAATTATGCATGAAGTCAGATTTCAATTGTTTCATGCCTCATAATAATTTCATGACGAGTTGATAATTCATAACTTGCTTTGTCTCGAAAGCAAAGCTGACATAATGGGTGTAGTGAAGAATAGTACAAATGACTGTTATAGAAAATACTGGATAGAAAAAAAACATTCCTCATATGGTTTGTGTTTAAATGTGAATAGAAAGAAATATTATATTATAAAAATCAGCTTCTCCAGGTTGAACATACTTTTTAACGTGGGAGCAGAATGATATGCACTGGTCAGTTGCCTTCCTTTATAAAAAATAATTTAGCATTTGATATGTTTTAGAAAATCAAACTAACCGATTCATATCAGTTTTTTTTGTAACTCTGCATTATAAGACTAAACAGAAATAGCAATCCTCTAACATGATCATGTGCGGTGTACTTAGAATCCAGACGTCTCTTGGTCACACACCCAAATGAATGTGTGAAATTCATTTTGTGTGTGATGTTTACTTATGTTTTTTGAACGTGAGGAACCTACTCCATTTTGCCTTGCAACTCAGTGAGTACTGTACATGTATATTTGAACATGTTGTAAATATTTCATGTAGTGTAGACTTGATATGAATAGGTGTGTGGCAGGCTGTCAGTGGAGTATGAGAGAAGTCTTCTGCCGTACAGACGACCTATTCAACATCACTGTTGACATGTGGCATTGCAGACATAATCCACAAAACTTGCTGATGCCCTTTATGGATGTTGTCATCATTTGATTCTGATTTTTATTTATTAGACTTAGTGAAGGATGTTTAATGAGCCAAAATAGTTCAATAAATGTCAGATGTTAATATAAAAGAGTGTTTTAATGGTCATTGACCATAATGAGTCATTATTCAACGTTTCATATAGCCTACAAAAGCAAACAATGTTGTTGCTTTTAAGCAATTCGAGACCTAACATGCTATTGCTGTCCTCTGAAAATCGCAAGTCGCATTTGAAGTATGATTTGCATGATTCAGAAATGGGCTCATGCTGTCAGGGTTGTTACTGGTAATTTCCATGCCATTAAAGATTGAAATGATGGTGCTATTAATACAGCAGTCAACAGGATGGCATGTGGATTGTCAGCGTAGCAAACAGATGATGTGAAAGCCTGACAGGCACAGGATTGAAGGCAGCCATTACTCTACCAGAGTCGTCTTCCCAAACAAAACATCCATGAATTTCCCACAGTATTTCAAATAAACATGGGTCTAGGGTGTCTCAAGAAGATCCTTGTACAGAATATCACAGGGAAGAGGGTAACACAAGGCCTAGGCTACCTTAAAACATTTCACATTACAGTAAATGTGTTATATGTTTGTTATGTATAGGCCTCTTTTGTTTTTGCCATTCTTCAGCAGGAAAGATGCATTTTACTTACTTGTTTAAACCAAGAGTAAATCACAGCCGGCTACTAGGTTGCTGCTGCATGCTTTCCACCTAAACACCATAAATTCCACAGCCTCAAATAAATTATCACATTTTTGCTATCTTTTTAATGGGATGGCAAATGGCAACTTTCACAAACAAGCACTCATCAAAGATGACTGATAGCATTTTGTCTTCCACAAATTGGCATACATGCACCAACTATCAGCCAGGAGCCAATGGATGTGGATAAATGTAAAATATGAGATGTAAGAACAAGGAGTTTTCTGGATCCCATTGTGTCCCATGAAAAAGCAAACACAACATGCCACAGAAATGTAACATCAACAAATCACTGAAGTGTAATGACTTGCTGATCATTTGGTGTCATTGCTGCCCATAATTGGAGGCATGGGAGACTGCTCTGGGGCACATGTCCCAAAACTCAGTTAGCAACTTTGTTGGTTGCAATGCAATTTGCTAACTTGTTCCCTAACAGGTTAGCAACTATGGTTTTGGGAAACGCAACCCTGTATGGCAGTTCAGTAACTGATACTTATGTAGGCCTTGATATCTTTATTTTTATGATATCTACCATGCCACTGCCAACAACTAAAGTGCAAGATGGCAATTACACCATGGAACAGATTTGGCCCTGGTCTGGCATAGATTCGGTGGAAGATGGTCCAACCGGGCTGAAGGCCTATATAGCAGAGTTGCAGGCAAAAAATGAATTTCTGCATACCAGTAGGTAGGTTCAGCACCTCAACATCAGACCAGCATTCCTAACATCAATCAACAGACTACCAGTGAAGAAGACAAGGAGAGGAGGCATGCAAGCAGAAAGATATCTGTGAGAGCTTGTAATATAGGCAACGTTTGCAAAGAGTTATCTGTTTAACACTCTGTCTGCATCAACCATATTTTAAGAACAATCTTTTCACAGTTGTTTCACCGTTGTTGAAAAGGACGGACGTCATCAAACCTCATCCCACAATTCAATGCGAAACTACAGACGGAGCACTCACGGTATAGCACGGCACGGTAGGCTAGTCTGTGTGTAGCTGCCTGAAGATTCGTGCAGATGAAATAGGCTATGCATGCGGCGATCTTTGTGGCAAGTGTACTTTAATGTACAGTAACAATGTAACGTTAGTTGTAATTAATTCTAACTACTCCGTTTCCACTTCGGCTAACCTTGCCCAACGTAACGTTACCTTAGCATAACAAAGTTGACTACCGTGACAGGCATGGTAGCAGCTACCATGCTAACGTTATTATTACAGTCAGTAAAGTTACAGTTATGCTGTTATCGTTACTTTTTACAAGTTAGCCATGATGTCAGAAACCAAGAAATGTAGAAAACGAGTTTGCACTTTTCTTTTAGGTGTATGACCACTAAGTGAGGTTCAGTCATTTAGCTAGCCTATGGTTGAGTTCGTTCGTGGTTTCGCACGTGGCAGATAAAAATGCATTGAATTCAGATCCCTCCAAAAGGCTATCTAGCTTAACCTGACTCGAGCTAGGCGGAACGAAATTCATCTGGCGAGAGTCAGAAATATCAAAATATATGATTAATTAATTATATTAAATATGATCCCCCCAGGGTGATAAGACTGTAAAATTATATTTTTAAAATGGCACATTAAGCTGTACATTGTTACCTCACAGGTTGCACGTGTCACCATTCAATGTAACTATTGTTATTACACATTTCTACAGTATTTGTCCCGCCTGTGATGTTTACGAAAATGTCTATTTCTTTGTAGCTACTTGCATCACGTTACTGGGGAGTGACCTTACCAGCAACATCTGATCAGCCCTCTTTGATCTCAAATGCGTGTCTGGTAAGCGCTTGCTAGTTACATACGTTGCATATCTGGTCTTTTACACGTTTGACCTGGTGGATGACAAAGATGATCATATTCTTGAACTCTCTCCCTGAGCATGTGATGTAAATAAGAATCCTGAGTGCATCCATTTCTTTTAAAAGTTACTTGAATTTTGCTCTGTAGTGCTTTAGAAGGACGTTTGAATAAATGGGTGGGATTTAAATACTGACCAGATGGGTTTCTATTCCAGATTTTGATATAGTGCAACAAACCAGCATTAGGTTCATGCATTACATTACTGGGGAGTGGTTTTACCTGCTACATCTCATCGACCCTCTTTGATCTCAAATACGTGTCTGGTAAGCTTGCTAGCTACATATCTGGTCTTTTTCATGTTTGACCTGATGGATGACAATGATGATCATATTCTTGAACTCTCTCCCTGAGCATGTGATGTAAATAAGAATCCTGAGTGCATCCATTTCTTTTAAAAGTGACTTGAATTTTGCTCTAGTGCTTTAGAAGGACGTTTTAATAAATGGGTGGGATTTAAATACTGACCAGATCATATGGGTTTCTATTCCAGATTTTGATATAGTGCAACAAACATGCAAGTTCATGCATCACGTTACTGGGGAGTGGTTTTACCTGCTACATCTCATCGACCCTCTGATCTCAAATACGTGTCTGGTAAGCTTGCTAGCTACATATCTGGGGCCTCATGTACAAAGACTTGCGTGGATTTCATACTAAAACATTGCGTATGTGCAAACCTGATGTATGAAACTGTGCGTACGCCACATTCCACGCAGCTTTTCTTTGTACATCACAATTAACGTGAAGTTAAGCGCACATGCACGAGCATTACACTCCACCCTCTCTCCTCCCTCAATCACACTCATTTTAATATGCTAACTAGAAGGACATTGGAGAGCGCAGACCTCCGCGAAGACAAAATGGCCTATCCTGCAATATTAATAACAATGAAAACTCATTTGTGGATCCATTCACTCGAACCTGCTCCAAAGTTTAATAATTGAAATCATGAAATTAATTTAAAAAAGTTTATCTCCAGCGAATGCGAGATAGAAGTGTTTATCCGACGAAATGGCAAGAATCTTACGTCTATCATCTAATTAATAACAAAAAAAAAAAAAAACAGTAGTGGCAGAGCGTAGCAGTGGCTAGCTATAGGGTCAGAGACCGTGGCAGAATTATCGGTCAGTCTGCAAGTAGGTGACGGGGTTCGCATAACTGGGTTTGATGCATTTGAACCATTACAACACAACTGCATTAATTAAAAAAACATTAAATCAATCGTGTCCAAGTAGGCTACCACGCATCGTGCACTCGAGGTGGAATAAACAAAAGTTGATCTAGGCCACATCGCCACAACATTACGATTTCTGGATCATATCCCTATATTTGCACACAAGTGTGACAACAATAATGAGAATGCTTACTCGAGGAAAGTCAAAGTATCCTATGCAGTCAATCACACTAAGGGAAATAGCTTATATCCGCGCTTATTAGTCAGCCTATCTATTCTATCTATATGTGTAAGCTATAGGTTTCACATTCCCTTTTAATTCGTATCCTCTAATAAGTATACAGTTGTCATAGATAGGTTGTTGCATAACTTAATAGAATTTGAGCATGTTGCATGTCCATTTATATAGAAACATAGGCCTACTTTCGAAGTGTTATCATTTTTAATAACCCACGTTTCACAATATACTGTGCAAATAAAGGCCTAGACTCGCGATCAATGTTGTTGCGCTGCATTACCTCTAAGTGTCGCCAACTGACGATACACATTGTAAATGTGCGTACACCAGACATGAAGTTTGCGTGGAGGACTGCACATTCTCACGTTCAAGTCAGTCTTCGTACATCCGGAAGTGAGTGTGAGAAGTGGCGTACGCAGCATTTTTTGCGTACGCAAGCTTTGTACATGAGGCCCCTGGTCTTTTTCATGTTTGACCTGATGGATGACAATGATGATCCTATTCTTGAACTCTCTCCCTGAGCATGTGATGTAAATAAGAATCCTGAGTGCATCCATTTCTTTTAAAAACGACTTGAATTTTGCGCTGTAATGCTTTAGAAGGACATTTGAATAAAGGGGTGGGATTTAAATACTGACCAGATCATATGGGTTTCTATTCCAGATTTTAATATAGTGCAACAAACAAGCATGAAGTTCATGCATCACGTTACTGGGGAGTGGTTTTACCTGCTACATCTCATCGACCCTCTTTGATCTCAAATACGTGTCTGGTAAGCTTGCTAGCTACATATCTGGTCTTTTTCATGTTTGACCTGATGGATGACAATGATGATCATATTCTTGAACTCTCTCCCTGAGCATGTGATGTAAATAAGAATCCTGAGTGCATCCATTTCTTTTAAAAGTGACTTGAATTTTGCGCTGTAAAGCTTTAGAAGGACGATTGAATAAAGGGGTGGGATTTAAATACTGACCAGATCATATGGGTTTCTATTCCAGATTTTGATATAGTGCAACAAACCAGCATGAAGTTCATGCATCATGTTACTGGGGAGTGGTTTTACCTGCTACATCTCATCGACCCTCTTTGATCTCAAATACGTGTCTGGTAAGCTTGCTAGCTACATATCTGGTCTTTTTCATGTTTGACCTGATGGATGACAATGATGATCATATTCTTGAACTCTCTCCCTGAGCATGTGATGTAAATAAGAATCCTGAGTGCATCCATTTCTTTTAAAAACGACTTGAATTTTGCGCTGTAATGCTTTAGAAGGACATTTGAATAAAGGGGTGGGATTTAAATACTGACCAGATCATATGGGTTTCTATTCCAGATTTTAATATAGTGCAACAAACAAGCATGAAGTTCATGCATCACGTTACTGGGGAGTGGTTTTACCTGCTACATCTCATCAACCCTCTTTGATCTCAAATACGTGTCTGGTAAGCTTGCTAGCTACATATCTGGTCTTTTTCATGTTTGACCTGATGGATGACAATGATGATCATATTCTTGAACTCTCTCCCTGAGCATGTGATGTAAATAAGAATCCTGAGTGCATCCATTTCTTTTAAAAGTGACTTGAATTTTGCTCTAGTGCTTTAGAAGGACGTTTTAATAAATGGGTGGGATTTAAATACTGACCAGATCATATGGGTTTCTATTCCAGATTTTGATATAGTGCAACAAACCAGCATGAAGTTCATGCATCATGTTACTGGGGAGTGGTTTTACCTGCTACATCTCATCGACCCTCTTTGATCTCAAATACGTGTCTGGTAAGCTTGCTAGCTACATATCTGGTCTTTTTCATGTTTGACCTGATGGATGACAATGATGATCATATTCTTGAACTCTCTCCCTGAGCATGTGATGTAAATAAGAATCCTGAGTGCATCCATTTCTTTTAAAAGTGACTTAAATTTTGCTCTGCAGTGCTTCAGAAGGATTTGTGGGATTGACCATATCATTTGGGTTTCTATTCCAGATTTTGGTGCAATAAGCCAGCATGGAGTTCAAAACCCGAATTACTCATTTGAAGTAACTGGGTGAAATCTCAGCCCGTTTTGGTGAGTCCAAGACCAGCCAATTTAAATGTATAATGTTCCTCAATTTATATGAACAATTTTCTAATAATGTGGGAGTGTGACTGATGTATTAGCAGTTTTTGGATTCCTATCTTAGGACATTTGAGGAAAACAACATGCCATCATGTCTGTTTTGATTCTCAGCATGATGTCCTCTCTGTCTGTCTGCAGGCACAGTCACCAATGTCCGTGCCAAAGAAGTAGTAGAACATGGTGTGGAAGGACTATGAACGGTACAGATGTGTCCCAACACTGTGGGTTTACATGGACAGTTTTTTTGTCATTCTGATTAAACTATTCCGATTGAAAAATTTGTGCTATCTGTTTACATGGTGTACATTCTATTTTGATCAGGTGCTTACAGACGCTCTAGAATCTTTGATCGGAATAGCCATTGTTCCTTTTCTTTACCTTGAGAAGATAAGGCCCATTCACACCAAGAACGATAATGATGACTATAAATAAATATCGTTCTTGTTAATAGGAATGATGACGTTCACACAAACTCTAACGATAACGACATGAAGAACGATATCATTGGGGATCACTTTCAGAACGATTTTCAGAACGATAAAAAGCTAATCGCCAATCAGAACCCATCGAATTTTAACCGTCACATTCATTAACACAAGGAGAGACTTTGTTTATCATTGTTCAGTGTGAACGCTTTTATCGTAATGGTTATAGTTATCGTTGTCGTTCTTGGTGTGAATAGGCCTATAGAGCAGGCAATCCGATTGACCGTATACATGGCTGTTCAATTGGAATAAGAACAGAGGGCACCACCCTTTCATTCCATTAAGAATTTTAATCAGATTGGTGGTTTTATTCCGATCAGGGTGTTTATGTGCTATTTTTATTCCAATTAAGCAATTTTTTCGATTTTAATCGGAATAAAAGTGTCCATGTAAACCCATTTACTGATGTGTGATTATGATGAGTATGGTCATCCCGATGCAGTGTTTCTTATTCATTGACTTATGGCATTTCTGTGGCCCCGTACTCAGTTGTTCCAACTACTACAATGGTGTAACAGGACTGGCTGCGATCCCCTAAATGGATAACAGGTGAGCTTAGACAGTTATCTTTATTTCTTGACATTTCTTTTTGTCAAGAAAAATTATTATGATGATACTCTTTTTGAACTCTCTCTCTGAGCTGCTGATGTCGACAAGAAATCTGACATCATCCTTGTTTTTGTTCTTTTATTTTTTATGACCTTTTTTGACTGCCCTGGAATGATTTTTGTCTGCTTAATGTGTACTGCTTTTACTTGTTACAGGTCAAAAGATGATTAAGTATGAAAGGGCTTCTACACTGCAAAGGCATCTGCAAGAAGACTTCAATTATACAGTTTTCAATAAATTGTTGTGCTCTATGATGGTCCTCTTTGTGTTAGTTGAACATTCTGAATTGATTGGCGTTTGGCTTAAAACATTTAACACACACTGTAACTAACTGTAAACGACTTGGAAATCAAGGCACATTTAATGAAATACCAATGCAACATCGAGAGTTCTCTAGAAGATACATTACATTCAAGAAAATATATTTTATTTACTTCATGAACAGGGGCGTCACTAGACCTTATTCACTGGGGCACGTGCCTTAGTAAAAGTCTCCAGTGCCCCAGTAAAATTCTAGCGCTGCTCTCGCTGGAAACGGCATTCATGAGCGCATCTCCGTGCCTGCTTTAGTCATGACTCGAGCCTGTCACTTACCAGCCAATAAAAAACAAACAAGGAAAAAAAGAAAGGGGCCATAATAGCCAATCAGGAAATAGCACCTCTGTAGCTGGGTAAGATTGAACGCAACAACCAATGAAAATCATTCACATGATTCTTCCGAGTGTTTCGTTGTACTGCACACACATACACTGTGGATTGTGGAATCACTTTGAGCATAGAGTAAGTCGTCCCCTGTTTTAATGTTACAACAAATTCACAACTTGTTTGACAGAAAATATGACAAGTTGATCGATGTTAGAGAATGTTGCCCACATAATTAGCATCCGTGTTCTAATGCTTAGCGTCAAATTTGTAGCCTAAATTTAGCAACAGTTTACCAGCTTGTGCTCTCTCCCTGACACACACACTCACACCATGCGTAGGCTGCATGCACACATGCGGACAATTAATAATGATTTACGTATAGTGTAGAGAGTCCTGTAAAATTAGCCTATACTGTTTGTGAAGCTGTCCTACTGTAAAACTAAACATAGCCTTCTGATAAACTATTCAGAGATGGACATCAGAAAATTCTTCCTGAACAGAGGCAGAGGGAGAGGAACAGTGAGGAGGGATGAGGAGGACGAGGGAGGTATGATAATTGCCTTCATTAACGGTAACATTAACATTTATGTTAAAGTGCTGTGATTTGATCAAGGGTTTAATGGCAAACTTAAATAAGTTTGCTGCATTTGCAAATGTAGCCTATAATAATCTACACAGACTCTGTGTAGATTATAGGATTTGGAAATTATCACCAAAAGTCAATATGAAGGCTTTAGTAGGCTAATTAAGATACAAAGAACTGCAGTATTGCCAGGATGACTATAGGACCCTTGCCTGGGAGGGAAGTATATCTCAATTTTGACTAAGCTTTCCCTTGTGTTAGTAGGAAAGCCTGTTAAATTCATGTAGTGAGCATAGGCCTACTTATGCCTATGTGTTTGGATGTTGCTGGCTAGTGGTTCTTAGAACAATTGAGGGAGAGAGTGCTGGTCCTATAGTATGACAGTGACAATAATGATTTTGAAGCTTGTAGCCTACCCGTAGGCTAGCCATTTATTTCATATTGCGCGCACATTCTTTTTTTTAATGTATTGGGAGTTGGGGGCCTGTGCCCCAGCAAAGCTCTAGGTCTAGAATCGCCCCTGTTCATGAAAGGTATTGTGTTTCTCTATGGCTAATGTAGGATAGTATTCAGACTTGATTGTTGTCCCTACATCTAGGGAAAAGCCAGCCTTGTGGTAAAGAGCAGCTGGTATCCACTAAGTGGGTTAGCTCTGGCAGATCAAGAATATGAAGGATAAAATGAAAAGTAATTCCACAACGAAGTTTATTAATGCAAGTGTATCATTTTGAACTTTCAATGTTTTGCTTTTCAAACAGCAAAACTCATATGTGGATGAAATATTTGAGAGATAAAGGCCAAAGATGAATACAATTATCAAGAACATGACATTGTCACCTGACCATGTGCATACATTTGATTAGGCGACAGGAGCATTCACCCAAACAATCCACCAGGTGTCAGTCGTGCAGCATTTCACTCAGCCATATAGACTTCACACAGCCGTCTGGAAATTGGAACGTTTCCAGTGCTGACATCTTCCTACTGCGAGTATGTGCTTTGCAATCAATGTGGGAATACAACGGATACATTAAAGGTTAAGGCATACGCATATTAATCCTAAATAAACCACTGTATTTGCTCTAAAATGCAGCAAATCGACATGTTCACATTAAAATCGCTGGTCAAAGTCCACATAAACTGATAGCCTAGACTACAATTAAACTACAAAGTGATGACAAGTCCACAACTGGGAAACATACAGAAATCTTCTCCAAATGTCCCAGATGTTGTTCCCATGTCTCGGCATGCATGAGGTGAGTATAAGGGCAGCATTGATGATCAAGTTAGTTTTCATTAGTTGAAAATTTCCCTCTGGCGCCCATGATTATTTGTCCAAACATATATGTGGTAACATCTGTGTTATATGTATCATAGCACGCGCACTAGGCAACTTTAGTTCACAGGCATAGTCCGCTGCAGTCACCATGATAGTCGCACAGGCTACCTTAAAACTTTTGACATCTGTGGTATTGGTGTGTGTGTGTTAAATGGCACAATGTAAAGTGACCTATTAGCACTGTGCAATATGCCTACTCGTGCATTCAACACCTTTTGATATGCAACGTGTCCGGAAGATGCTTAGACCAATCTTGCAAAGGTGAAGCTCGTAAGCTTTTCAGAAAATGTGTGAAAAAAAACGTGTTGCGTTATTCATTTATTTTCTGTTCAGTAGCCTAGGCAGTGCAGACTGTTCAGGGAAGTCGCTGCACCTGTAGGCTCAGTTGGCCTACATGCTGTGCCACCTGAGCCAATTAGCCCATGTTTGATGGAGTACATGCTCAAACGTATTTTTGCATGTTTGACATTAACGTTTAATGTGACTATTATATGTAGCCTATTTGTTTCGCATGATAGCCTAATTATAGGGCATTGATATAAGGCCTACACAGCCATGGGCGGATTATGAACTTTCGGGCCCCTGGGCCCAGATGTATTAAGGGGCCCCCATTTATTGTCGTATATGTGGGAGGGGGGGGTTGGGGGTCCTCCCCCAGAAGATTTTTAATTTGTTTGATGTGATTTCCTGTATTCTGGTGCATTTTGGGGATGGCCAATACTAAATTCAATCAGATTCATAGTCTACATCCTGATTTGTTGATATTGAGGCAATGATTCCATACAAAGGCTTGGGCTTCAGGGCCCCCTGACCCCTTGGGCCCCTGGGCCTGGGCCCGGTAGGCCCGTGCAGTAATCCATCCCTGTACACAGCATATTGTTTTTGCTCGATGGTGTTTTATGCCCCCAACGTCGAGGCAGGGCTGCCACCGCTGACTTAAAGGCACCTAAACCTAACCTAACCTTATCCATGCTGAACCCATGCTTTTCAGGCAGCGCTGCCTTGAACACAACGTTGGGGGCATAAAACACCAAGAAACATTGTGCTCAGTCCTCTGCCACTGTTGGACACTTTCCTTTGCGTCTCACCACCACCACAGTCGAGGTTGGCTGGCGAAATTGGAAGGCGAAGAACAAAGTTAATATACCCTCAGCTGTAGGCTATAGGCACACATTCTATTGGTGATTTCAAATTGCCTATAGGCTACCTATGTTTTCATTTCTTTCCTGTGCACTTTCAGGCTAATGATAAATTCCGTAAGAATATATGGGCAGAGAATCAGGCAGCTGCCACA
Source organism: Alosa pseudoharengus (assembly GCF_046254945.1). Classification (NCBI taxonomy): domain Eukaryota; kingdom Metazoa; phylum Chordata; class Actinopteri; order Clupeiformes; family Clupeidae; genus Alosa; species Alosa pseudoharengus. Next base: position 6,936,942 of record NW_027468663.1, read on the forward strand.
ACAAGAAATACTTGGAGGGCAAAGGTCGCTTTATCATGGACCTGAATGAGCTGGCCACCCTGGTAAGTGACTGGTCTTATGGTGTTCTATGAACTCTTCTATTTCTTATTGTGAAGGCAAATATGGCAAGCCGTTCAAGACAAAACGTCTGTCAAAATAACGCCTCCACGTGTAGATTTTTTACTTCTTCAGGAGTAAAAAATAGACGTCTGAGCGTCAGACGTCAAATTTTTACGTGTGCCACGCGCAAAAACTTTGCGTCTGACGTCAGAAGTAAAAAAATGACGTCTGGGTGATTTGCTGCAATGCCAGAGCCTTTGTGCCAGAGTAGACACAGCATTGGCTGCTGGAAACAGGAAATGCAGCCGCTATAGTTGCAGCAGAAGAAACAAGATGCCAGAGCAATGTGCAGCATATTCCTGCTCAAATCCATCGCAAACAGGGCTCGGGGGATTACTTTTCACAAGTAAGATTTAACATTATCGTACTATTGGTTGTATTTTGTGAATGCAATATTACCAGAGAGTTGAAAAGGAGCAAGGATCTTTGTTATTGTATTGTAACGATTTGATAGCAACACACACAGTTGTCCAATCAAAAGGTTTATTTGCTGAGAACGAGAGCAGGGACACAGACCAAGACCAAGACACAGAACACAATGCAAACAGGGCAGGTCAAGCACGCACACACACTACACATACAGGGGAGGACGCAGCCCCCCACACAAAAAGGGTCACACACGAGGGAGAACTAAAAGGGGAACATGTTACAATAAAGACGCTAACTTTACACTTAAAACTAAGGAGAATAACGACATAAACCCCCCAAATGTTCGCTCTCGTATCCCAGGATCCCCTGCGCGGGAGAACGCGAACACTGTCTTTTTGCGCCGACGCTACATAGCTCCCCCAACAAGCCGTTGCCGTCCTCGGCAACGACCACGAGGTAGCCACATGCTAGCGTCGGCGCGCGTCGCCCGCCACTCAGTTCAGTGCGACAGTACCGCCAACTCACGTGGGGTGCACGCGCCGCAGGAGCTCACTCAACGGGGCGCCACGCTGCTAGCAATCCAGTTCGGGCGTGCTAGCAGCCACGTGGCCGACTCGCTAGTCTCAGTTCATAGCCGGGTGAACACCTGAACACCTAGCAAGTAGCCTAGCTAGCTGGCTACGATTTACATAAAATAACAAAGATCCTTGCTCCTTTTCAACTCTCTGGTAATATTGCATTCACAAAATACAACCAATAGTACGATAATGTTAAATCTTACTTGTGAAAAGTAATCCCCCGAGCCCTGTTTGCAATGGTCCGCCGATTTGAGCAGGAATATGCTGCACATTGCTCTGGCATCTTGTTTCTTCTGCTGCAACTATAGCGGCTGCATTTCCTGTTTCCAGCAGCCAATGCTGTGTCTACTCTGGCACATAGGCTCTGACATTGCAGCAAATCACCCAGACGTCATTTTTTTACTTCTGACGTCAGACGCAAAGTTTTTGCGCGTGGCACACGTAAAAATTTGACGTCTGACGCTCAGACGTCTATTTTTTACTCCTGAAGAAGTAAAAAATCTACACGTGGAGGCGTCCTTTTGACAGACGTTATGTCTTGAACGGCTTGCCATAGGCAAACACTACGTCCCTTTTCACTATGTTGTACACGTGTACACCTGAGGAGTATGGCGTTCGACTGGGAGCAAAAATTACATCAAGTGAAGAAGGGAGACGAGGACGGAAGCCCACGTCACGCCTCAGACTGGACTATAGACCGGTTTCAGGTCCCTAACAACCGTAGTCAAGAACGAACTCGGAGGACAAGCACTAGTTGTTTACACTGACAGCGCATAGAAAACAAGCTGGCTGAACTTGATATAAGATGAAGAATAAAAACATATTGCCGAAATATTTCGGTGTAGCAGAGTCTGGATTGTTTTCATCTAGAGGTGTAGCGGATTTACCTATGAAAAAGCAACGGATTTTACGGAAGGTAGGCTAAACATGTGGCCAGTCACTGTAAAGTAGGTTAGGCTTAAGCTAATGTTAACATCAGGGCTTTGACTGCAGAAACAATTCGTTTAGATTTAGTGAGAACATTACCTACTCAAAGGGTACATAATGACAGGGGTGGACAATCATTTCCCCCTGAGGTCAGAGGATAATTACTTTGATAAAGTAGCCTATGCTGGCCACACATTGAACGATTGACTGAAATAACGTTACAATGCACAAAATTGTAACTGGATGTGCTGGATGTTAACTGACAGGACAGGAGCCTATGACGGATTAGCTATAAGCTAGGCTACCTTATAGTAGGCCTATGCAATAACGTTACTTGCAAGCCCATGTCTTCTTTTCTAAAACAAACAACTCAAATAGAGTGTCAACTTTAACTTTAGGCTACCCTGCATATTGTCATTTGCGTGAAATGTAGGCTAACGTTAGCCTCCATTCTCATGGATCATAAGTTTCTCATTAAAATGATATGCTGAGGAATATGATAAAAAAAACACTTTGTTAACGTCACTACCCTATGTTATTTAGCCTACATGACTTGAGTTTTTCCTCTTGAGCATGAAGATAACATTTGTGGCATAACTTCGTAGCTTCATAATGCGCATGCTTCGTATCCAAATGTCTAGCACCTAGGCCTGCCTACTTTATTCGTTTTTTAATTTTTTTTAGCTTTGAACAGACACATCACAAAAAATGAAATGTCTCCTGTACCACACATGGGAATTTCCGTCTGCTTTTCTCTGCCAAAAGTTAACAATTTTCAACCTCCTTGCGTCTTTCTCTCAGTGTATTGCTATAGGCTCTGGGTTTGCTTGTCCTCTGAGTTCGTCCTTAACGACGGTTGTTAGGGACCTGAAACCGGTCTATAGGACACTGGGCTTTGTAACCTCTGTAAAGAATCAGGTACTTCTTAAATTAACCTAATATGGGTAGCGAGAACTTGTGTTGACAAATCTGGTAAGTTTAAGAGGAAGATGATGCACACATTTAATTTCCCACCTACAACCTCCTTTTCTGCTGTGAGCATATGACCACCTGGAGGATGCTTCTCGATGTCACTACACTTCATTCTAAAACCCAGACTTCTTTCACAGGGGTGGTGTGGGTCTTGGTTTATTTTAGCAACAGGGTCAATTGAAGGTCAGCATTTTTTAAGAAGACGAGACACCTCATTTCACTGAGTGAACAAAACCTGGTCGACTGTTTCACAACTCAGACATATGGGTGCAATGGAGGATGGATGGGGGGAGCAATGCAGTTTGTTAAAAATAAAGGCATTCATTTGGAGGCAAATTATCCATACGTTGCCCGGGTAAGTACATGTAACTTGAAAACAGTGGACTGATGTACGGGTGGTTATTGTTTTATTGAATTATTAAATGAAGGCTTAATTATAATTGTCTGTCTGTATATAGACTGTGCCCTGGTGCAACAACAACCTAGCCTGGCTCCGCCCGAGAATGGAGAATGGAGAGACACAGAGAGAGTGCCCACAACTGTTTCAAAATAAATGTCCCCACTACAATAATTCACTATTAAATAATTTAACTATTTAAACTACTCAACTATTTAACTGTTCAGCCATTTCAACTGTCCTGACCCCCCGAAAGGAGGGTAGGGCAGACACAGTTTTCTGTGAATATCTTGAGAAACGTAGGGCCTAGGATGACCAATTTTTTGCGTATGTTTGCCTCCAGGGGTCATGTAAACCCATTCCATATGCACACATGTGCATAAACAGATACACACTCACACACAAACATTCACAGTAATCCTACGTATGACACATACTCACACAGTAGACATATATACGCATGCATGCACATGCACACACACAGGCACATACACAGGCAAACACACAAGCACATGCACATGCACGCACACACACCCACCCACACACACACATAAACATAAACATGTACATGCACACAATTCAAGAATTTCTCAGAATTATGAACAGGCAAGATGGGGGTGGGGTTGTATAAAATGTATATTACATGTGAAATCTATGAACTAATCATGTTTTGGTACTTGTTGTCTAGCAGATACCAGTGAGAATTGAGTGTGCATAATGCAATTCAGTGAGACAGTTAGAATCATATATGCTGGACTGGGCGGCGGTCATATTTTGTACCGCTCTGCGGTACATCTAGTTATCCATGTACATTTTGGTGACATTACAGTAAACTGAACTTATTCTGCAATACCTATGCCCTGTATCATTGTCAGTTGGTATGGTCATGCAATGCTGTGTGTGTTGCTTTAATGCAGTGGGCGTAGACTCTGCATGTGTGAGAGTAGATGTGTTGTGGTTTTCTGAAAATGCGTAGCTTGTCTCTGTCTCTCTATCTCTATATATATATAGCGGCAACAATGTCAACATGATTAAGGCCTAGTTGGCACCAAAATCGAGAACCATGTAAGGGTGCGTGGTGACGAAGATGCTTTGGCTGATGCACTGAGAACAGTTGGGCCTATCACTGTTGGAGTGGATTCTGGGAAATCTAGCTACCACTTCTACCGATCAGGTGATTATGTACCAGTCAGTGACCGTAGGCTGTGTATCAGAAGATGGTAATACACTATCCCTTTTTTAGGTATATGATGAGCCATCCTTCAGCACCAAGTATGTAAACCACACAGTTCTATTTATGGGCTATGGGTTTGAGAAAGGAGTTCATTACTGGATCATAAAGAACAGGTTGGATTGAATATTGGCTGGATTTGAGAGAATAATTTGTATGACTACTTGAAAGATTTCTTATTTTCAGGCCTATACCAAATCTTGTTTTTGTTTTTCCTTTTTTGCTCTAGCTGGGGAACTGGCTGGGGAGAGATTGGCTACATGAGAATGGTCAGAGATGGGAGAAACATCTGTGGCATTGCCAACTGAGTGTATCCAGTTATGTGAACCCAGCTCACAGGGATTCAGTTAGTGACTTGTCACTACTTATTGCCATCAGCATTATGTTGGAATAAACATCAAGGGCGTAGGTTTGGTCTGAGCTTTGGTGGGGACACCACTAACAACCCCCCCCCCCCAAAAAAAAGCCACTCAACTCTTTCACCGGCCCCTATAGGTAACACTTTATAATAACTACACACAATTCATCATTTGTTAAGCCTTTGTTACTTATTAGTTAATTGTTTGTTCATCATTAGTATTTTATTGTTCATACATAATTTATCATCAGTAAAGCATTTGTTCACACAATTATATATGGTTTGTTCATAGTAAATAAACATATATCTAAAATATGTTTATACATTATTGTTAATACTTAATAAATGATGCAATAATATGTTTTTGATGAAGTAATATTTCCATTATTTAACAGTTGTTACATACACATGCACTAGTGATTAGTTAGGGTGAGGATACATATTTTATAAACCACTTCCTAATACTATAATTAATAATTAACTCAGGAGTTACAAGTAGTTAGTTAATGATATTTTGTGAGCTCATCTAAAGTGAGGACATTTTATGCCTTGCAACACATTTACAAATAAATTATAAAGTTTACTCTTGCATTTATTCATTTAGCCGAAACTTTCACCCAAAGCGACTTACACATGTCGATGAAATTAAAGGGCAAGGCCACATTGGTGGACACCGGGGCTTGAACCCCCAACTTTATGGGTTACTGCATGTTAACCTGGCTCCCTATCCACTACACTACGGTACCTCTGCCCAGTGGTATTACAACAGTCAATTCAAAAATATAATATAGATATGCGTGTTTACTATGAACAAACCATTTTTAACTGTGTGTAAACATTTACAGATGAGAATTAATGTAGGAATAATGCTTTACAAACTAAAAATACAGCATTTAATAATAGTTTACAAATGTTTAATAAATGCTTAACAGTGTGTAGTAGAAGAAAACAGAAACTCGTTGTTGGGGTTTCTATCTGGGCCAAGGTAGTGTAGTGGATAAGGAGCTGGACTAGCATGCAGTAGCCTGAAAAGTTGGGGGTTCGATTCTCGCCTTTCACTGTTGTGTCAATGGCCTTCAATTTAATTGACATGTGTACGTCGCTTGTCTGCTAAATGAATGAATGTGAATGTAATCTTTACAACTCATTTGAAAATGTGTTGCAAGGCAAAACTCGTCCTCACTTTAGATAAGCTCACAAAATATCATTAACTAACTAACCACTTGTAACTCCTGAGTGAATCATAATAGTATTAGGAAGTGGTTTATAAAATATGTATCCTCACCCTAACTAATCATTAGTGCATGTGTATGTAACAACTGTTAAATAATGGAATTAGTACTTCATTAACAACATATTATTGCATAATTTATTAAGTATTAACAATAATTCTTAAACATATGTTAGATATAGGCTTATTTACTATGAACAAACCATTTATAACTGTGTACAAATACTTTATTTATGAGAATTAACATAGGCATTTTGCATTTTGTAATAGTTTGCAATTGGTTTATAATTTGAAAATGATTTCATTTATAAGTGATTGTTTCATTATTTATTAAGTATAAATCATGCACTTACAAAGTTTTTGGATAGGCTTATTTACTACAAACCATTTATAACTGTGTGAACAAATGCTTTACTGATGATAAATTATGTATGAACAAGAAAGTACTAAAGATGAACAAACCATTAACTAATAAGTAACAAAGGCTTAATAAATGATGAATTGTGTGTAGTTATTATAAAGTGTTACCGATATATAAAATGATTAAAATGTGCTACTGTCCAACTATATCCATGATTAAAATGTGCTACTGTCCAACTTGATCTAACTATACTGTGTAGCCTACATAATCTAATTTTAATATACAGATATGTAGGCTATATTTAAGATTTAACATTTATTTTCTATTTGGTCTGTTATAAAATCATGCATTGATCCATGTAAGCACAGCTCAGTTTTAAGAAACTTAAATACATGCATGTTTAGCATTTTGTGAAAAGAAATCATTAAGGCTACATTGACAAACTCTTAACCGTGAGCTGCCTGTATATTCTCTGATTCTGATATTTAGCACAGCTCAGTTTTAAGAAATGCTTAAAGCCGAAAGACCATGTTGAATTTTGCTACAATTTATTTCAAAACCGGATTACTCTGGAACAGCTAACTATACACGGGAATGCATTACAACTTTGTGTTCGGTAAGGTCTGCTGTTTATTCTGATATGTGGTTTGTCATGAGGAATGGATGTGGAGATGTGCGCAGAGAATAAATTAAATCTCTTAGTTTATTTTTCTCGCGAACTGTTTATCAAATAGTGGCTAGCTAGCACAGTTTAAAAGCGGAGAAAAGGCTCTTTCATGTGACACATGAGTAGCCTACTTCTCGAGGAGTTCAACAGAGAATGGGTGAATTTGGACGCACTTCATATGATTTGTAGTGAAGTAAAGCTGAAGCGCTGCGCAGGAGACTGCAGCTTACTGGTAGTTATTATAGGTAACTTCAAATCAGCGCGATTTACCCTTATAGGCTACTGCACATTACAATATCTGTACGAGATGATCCGCAGCACTGAAGTGACAAATAATTTAACTCTTTGTGTAGCGCATGTGAGTGCTTTTTTCCCCATTTCGACCTGAATATTGGTGGGGACATTTCAGTCGTAATTTGACATTGGTGTGGACACGTCCTTCGGTTCCCACGCAATACGCCCTTGATAAACATCATTGACATATGAACGATGCTTAGGAGCTTTTCTTGTGAATAACAAAGGTGATCTTGCCTGCAGCCATTAAAACCACCGAATGCGAGAATTGGCACTTGGTCACGTTTAACTAAACACACTGGGTAACTTTTTAGAGTCCTGCATGGGACAGTTCCGAGCTTCAATGACTCAACCGGTCCATAAAAGGGTCAGAGCAGTAGGGCGGCACAGGCTGCATTATCTCCAGGCTTGGGCTACGTCACCATCACAATCAGGGATGTAGTGGTAAAATAAGAGGTGGGTAAACTATGAATTCTGTGATCACAGTGAGGTAGATTGCGCCATGCGGTATCGGATTTTTAAAGATGGCATTCAGTTTGGTGATGGTGGAGGTTATTGTCCAATGTTTATAACAAGCAGTGGTAGGCTATTAAATGGTTCCTAGAGTGTTGATGAGTGTACATATTGTGAATGTGGATAATACAGTGTGATTTCTGAATATTAAAAGTTGCAATTGGTGCATAAACTCTTTTGAGAGGTGGATAAACTCTAATAAAGAGGTGAATAAACTTTATTTCTGAAATTTCATAAGGTGGATAAATTGCGTTTACTTACGTTTAGCCTCCACACATCCCTGATCACAATAACCTTAAGTCCCTACACTACATGTTGCCTTATAATTACCCGTTTACATTTGCTAGTCCATTATCAATACATGGCCCCACTCAGAGTAGCCTGACTAGTCTAATCTAACGACCTGCGCAGTGGTGTGACCCAATCTTGAACAAGGGAAGTTTTTATGTTTTTATCTGTAAAGGGTGCTTGTCAATTCTATGAAGTGTCTTGTAGTTACCCGTTCTTGCCTTGACATTTGATACGCCGGGGGTGGCTCGAACTGTAGGAGGTGGAGGAGATGCGAGCGCAAGAGTTGAGAAAAGTATGACACAGGGAGGGACGGGACTAGCCGTGAAACGGCAACGGTGAACATGTCAACATCTTTAGTTACCACACCATGGATTTAGCAGAGGACGTCACATCGGATATTTTCTTGAATGTTTTGTAGCCTACTCCGAAATGAAAACTGCGTAGTTCTCGTAAGTCGTCGTAATGTCAGGAATGGCGAAAACGGGAATTCATTGTTACAGGTTGTTGGCCATCGTCGTCCTATTGGGGAGTGTTGTGAGGACACAGGTGTCAGTTAACGAAATTTCAGGTTTCAGTCTAAGTCCCAAGTACTTCAACTTGGCAACACAGGCACGGATCTCAGCCACCGCTACCTGTGGAGAGGACAAATTAGGAAGACCTAGATCGGATCTTTACTGCAAACTTGTCGGTGGTCCGACTACGGAGCTCTATAGTCATAATATACAGGTAAGAACCTAAATTAGTTTTATTCCCAGTCTATTAAATGTCGCGGAGATTTTGAAATTGAGAGGTTTAACGCGTGGCTTTGATGAGAATGATCTTACAACGTCTTCTGACTGCGCTGGTCACCTGCGCTGGCTGTCCATGACGGTAAAAAAATGCTGTAACGCACGGTACCCAAATCGCCATGTGCCCTTAATGGCATTTGGACTATAACATATTAGGCTAGACATTAGTTTGCACTGATCTGAAATCACAGAATGTATTTGTCATTGCCATTGGAACATCACAGGCTATCAAATGTCATAAATTAGTGAAGTAAGTGTGGTTCTTCAACTTTGCAGGGCCAGTTCTGTGAACACTGCAACTCCAATAATCCAACTAAGTCTCATCCAATTACCAATGCAATTGATGGAACTGAGACCTGGTGGCAGAGTCCGCCTCTCTCGCGTGGCCTGGAATACAACGAAGTAAACGTCACCTTGGATTTGGGACAGGTGAGTGCCCTGGGCAGAGTGTTTGGCTTTAAGTGTACATTTCCGATAGAGGCGTTTTCAGTGTTGATTGGCATGACTGCTCTGGTGTGCATCTGAGAAATCACAGGGGTGTAGCTGTTTGTGATGTTTGTTGTCCCTATTGTGCTTGTGCGTTTTTTATGAGCATGTGTGATGACACAATTGTTTGCTGTACCAGGTGGCTATCAGGGCAATATCTCACTAGCATCTTAGGCCCTGATGAGAGTGAGAGGGGTTTTGCTGAAGATGGATAAGGTGCAAATACATCAATCGGACTGTGATGTTTGTTGTTGTTAACGTCAATGAACATTGTATATCAGTTACTGATTATCTGTCCCACACAGTTGTGGGAAATGTTGGTATATCTGTGTTGTGTATGTGCTTGTATGTTTGGCAGGATTAGGGGCACCCCAACATGGAGTCATGTTTAAAGATGAAATTTGTGTAGTTTCAAGTAAACTTCTACAGTCACATATTGATTCATGCACTTAGATGAAAATGGAGTTCTTTCATCATTAACTGACCATGTTCACTGGATGGTTGTTGGTTCTCAGATGGTGTTTGCCCATGGCGAGGTCTCATGCCCCCTCTGGTTGGGGAATATGCATCCATTACAGCCTGCTTTGGTGCACAAAGTTTGGCCCGCTGCCCGTGAAATCCCACCTCACGCTCAATTATGCACTGCGTGTAGAAAAGGGAGGAATTCCGCTGAGGGATTAAGGATCAGAGGAGGGGATGTTAAGATGGTCAGTGGGGGGTCGGGGGACCCTGACCTGCCGCGAGACACGTTTCCTTTTGGATCTTAGCCTGGCACCAAAGTCAGCCCCGCCCCAACCCCCAAACAACCACCACACCACCCCAACTACCCTTCATGTAAGAATTGCCCCCTAGCTTGCCTGTCTCTGTATGAGGACTGTGGGAAGTCCTTGTCCATTCACTCGGAGATGGGAAGTGGAGAGGGCGGCTTTTATGAATAGCAGTGGTTCAGCATGGCGTAGGCATTGGATGGGAGGCTCAAGAGACCTCCATACAGAAGACACGACATTGCTCCATTTATTTGAGATGGGTGGGGGGGGGGCAGTACTGGATTAAGAGGTGCGATAAAGGGCAGGACTGAAGTATTCACCCATAATTCCACGCTGCTGGCACAGACCGCACCTATTATTGAGCATGTTAATCCTAAGGATTCAAGCTTGCCTTACCTGGCTCCTCTACATTTCTGCAGTCACGGTTTGTCCAGATGGATTTAGTACTGATGTATTTCACATTAGTTTGCAATACACTTCTGGTTGGCAGTCAGCTATAGTTACTAGTTTAGTAGGAAAAAGTGGTCGTCTTTGTTTGGTAATTTTTAATCATCCATGTTATCCCTTTTAGTGTCATCCACATTTCATTTTCAAGTATAAACAAAATCTGTCATTTTCTGAGAACAGTCATAAAAAGTTCAAGACTCCACATCTGAGAACTGAAACATGTGGTTCACTCAGTTCATTATGTTTTTTATTTACCATTTGCGTTGACTGCACTAATTCAAAAACCTCTATTGACTGAAATTCACTGGCGTACTGTGATAAGGCATTAGTGTCGATGCCTGACTTGCTGCTTGATGTGCTTTCTGATATCTATGGGGGCATCCAGGTGTCTGATCTTTGTATTTCCTGTTTGGGAGAATACAGGTGCCTGCTTTTGCCTGTGTTATCTACAGCTCCCAGCAAACATGTTGGATAATGGCATGAATGATCCGGGTTTAGATAATGTGCTAGAAGTTCAATGAGTAAGGCATTTTTTGTCAGCAGACCAAAGGCATTTTATTCAGTGCATCTGAAGCACATGTTTTAGTATTTCTTTCTCCAATGCATCAGTGAATCTCTCATGGACCCAGTGTGATCTTGCATGTGATTTGTTTTTTTTAGCATGGATCTCTTATTTGACTTCACATTGGTCAGGGTCAATGCTCTGGAAATGTCAAAGAATTCAATGTCTGCAAGACTTGATTCTGTTTATAATGGCACTATAAACTTACATCTGCCTTGAGGCAAATACCCTGTCAATCATTTGTAATCTATTCACTTAGCCTAAGCCCATCAACATAACCGCTACTGTTTCCCCTTTTTGTTTTGAACCTTGACCTCTGACCAAAGCTTGTTTTAAGGCAGGAGACGATGCTGAACGTTCTCAGTAATGGCTGGCTAGGGAATCTTGGGTTTAAGGGGCCTCCCAAAGACATTAGCCGCAAAGACATTGACTCAGCAGCCGGAGGGCCTAAGCCAGGTTTTTCCAAGGAGAGCAATGGCAATGACAATCCAGGAGACGCCATTCAGAAATCCTGAACAGGTTGCCGACAAACAATGTTCGAGTTTGAAAGAGTTAAAAAAAGGACTTTTCTTTGGGAGTGAGAGGTAGCTCCCTGTGTAAACTGATGCGGAAGATATGTGTTCTATAGATCTATAGTGTGCTACTGGGAGGAGAAACCAGCTCTTTTGTTGGCATTTGTAAAACTACTGCAGGCGACGGCGGTGGCTCGTCCTGGAAAGCAGTGGACAACTGCACACATGCCATGGCATGTGGCATTGTTCTGGGCAGTGTATTTTAGGAGCTCTGAGATCATGCTGCTTATCTCCAGCGTGTGTGAGTGTCGCCCCATGTTTTGTGCCTGAGACACTTTTCGCAGATGGGGTTTGGGGGAGGGAGGGGGGGGCATGGACCTGTAAGCGGAAGCCAAAGCCTGTCTGATTTTGTGCTGTCGGGGCTTTTAAAAGTTGCCTCTTGGGTCCGGGCACTGTGGCCTCAATGGCCTCTCGGCATGTTTGTGAGGTGACCCTGGGGTAGCCTTCAGGAGCAGACAAAGTAGATTTAAAACAGTCATTGGACTGGATTTCAGGTTGGATGAAATGCAAGCCTGTTTGAATAGATCCTTTCTAAGGGGGTTTAAACTAGAGTTTGGACTCTAGCATTTAATGCTAAATCTGGACTGACAGCAGAAGAGCTAGCTGTTCTTTACATGGTCTCTGTATAGTGCTCCTTTCATTGGGGGTTTACTATGTTGATGGTGATTTCACAACGACTAACATGGGATTGGCACAGAACAATAAAATGTGCATGTGGACAGATACGGATAAAATATACAACTGAAAGGGTATGATGCTCAGGAAAGAGGGTTTCCAGATTGAGAAAAGCTATGAGCTAAAATTAAATATATTGCTCATGTGGAAGTATGGGTTCAGACATCAGCCAAAGTTATATATTTTTTTCTATCACAAACACACACATGCACACATGCGCACATAGACACACATGCGCACACACATGCAAGCACACACATACACACACACACACACACGGACACACACACACGCATATATGCGCACACACACACACACACACTCAATTCAGAGGTTGGTGTTTGCATGCCGCCTCTTGCCTATCAAGAGTGTGTGTGTGTGTGTGTGTGTGTGTGTGTGTGTGTGTGTGTGTGTGATTGTGATTGTGATTGTATGCGTGCACAGGCATGTGTTATGATGTATGCTATGAATAACTGTTTCTATGTGAATCTAAGTCTCTGTATCCAAGCGTAAGTGCTTGAGGAAAATGGCTGCTAAGGTTTTTACATGTGTGAGGTCTGCTATAGTCGGACCCTGTCGCCTGGCTCAGTGCTGGGCTTACTGCTCTGCAGCTTAGTTCCTGGAGAGATGGAGGTGGCTTTGTTTCAGCTCTCTGCTGGAGAATACACACAGCCAAATCTTTTCTTTGCACCATGCTCAACCTTGCATGGTCAAAATTTAGATAAGCCCAGAGGGTTTCTCCTTTGTAGGCCCTGTGGAAACCTTTTTCCAGGCGTTTGGCCATGAATATGTACTAAATGGCAGTGAGAGGTTTGAGTGACACTGGCTGTGACGCACAGTGCTGCACCAGGGCGCTCTGATATGTGCAGCCATGGCAGACAGCGCAGAGAGTCAGGTAATCCCAATTTGGCACAGCTGGGATCCTAGTTCTTGCACCATGGTGACGTTTATAAATAGTGTGAGGGATAAGGGGGGGGAAATGCTCTTAAAATGCTCACAGCAGGTGGCCCCCCAGAGAACGAGGAGAGAAGAGCTCACTGTTGTGAGGGTGTGTGTGTGTGTGTGTGGGGGGGGGGGGGGGGGGTAGGGGGTTAGGTTTGTTCTGAGCATCCGTGAATAAAACATCTGAGAAACGTGCATCATGTTAATTCACTGAACATGGATTAAATTGGAAAAACAGTTGGTTTAGAAAGGCATGGATGTTTGTGATGCTTGCACAGGATAATATAACCCCCCCCCCCCCCCCCACCCCCAATCTCCACCACCTGTTCCTGACAGACAGGACCTGTCCCTCATTGTTGGGAGAGGTCTTTGGATTCCAGCGCCTTCTAAATGCTACAGCACCAACTGTCTGGCCACCCTGATCTCCCTGCAGGCGTGAGGTGATTCTTCATCTGCTGGGCATTCCTCTGGCCTGAGCTCGTGGCAAGTTTTGGGCTTTGTGATGCAGCCACTGTCCGGCCCTGCATGCCTCACATGATCATTCGCCTGTGGTGGGCTTCCCTCTCACCCTGTCTGAGGCGTGCGCATGTGCACACACTCACACTCACACACACACACACACACACACCTTTTACGAGTAAAAAAAAAAAAACTCTTTCATTATGCTTTTAGTCAGAGACTAGCTTCTAGTTATTCTCATTCTAGAGGTTATTTTCTAAGTGCTGCCATCACTGCTCCCCAGTATCTCAGCGCCGTCTCCCTGATTGACAGCTGTGCGTTTTCTCTGCGCGCATGTAGGAGCACAACAGTCTTAGCGTAGCTGCTGTGCAGCCGGAGCGGATGGGAGCGCGCGTCAGCAGAGCGAGGCTGCTGAGAGAGAGAGCAGCTCTCCCCTCTCCAGTCCCACACTCCCAATTCCCCCTGAGTCATGCGCCAGCAACCAAAATAGGTGCTGTACCCGTGAAACGGAACACGGCCTGTTCGCCCGCTGCTCGCTTGGCAGCGGCCCTGGCGTGACTAGCCGTCGTCAGCGTCTCCCGTTTTGATTGAGAGGCGGGGGTAAACGGTGCCTGGCGCTGTCCGCTGTGCGCAGGCATGTGTGAAGTCGGAGGAGGAATTCAAAAGGGCGCGGCGCTAACAGCACTAACGCTGACTTCTAATTATTTTTTTTCTGTCTTTCTTACTCAACGCCTCAGGGCGCACATTCAGCACAGCCAGGCCATGACGGCGGAGCCTGGGGGGGGGTCACAGCGCTCGTGGGAGAAGTGCAGGGAGCAGTCAGGGCTCGCTCAGACACTGCGGCCCCTCCGTGCCCCGCACCTCTTCCCCTCCAGTGATAATTACAGAGCATGAGGGGATTCTGTGCACTCTTGTTTATGAGGGTCAGGTGGAGGAATGTGCTCAAGTTCAGGAGGTGGTGCGTGAAGGGTCTCGATTCTCCAAACTGCCTGACCCCATGCCTGGACTACCTGACCTGCCCCATTCCTACACTATGATAGACTGTGTAAGCAGCAGCACCCACATCACAGCAGGTTAGACTGTTGCTGATTTTGAGGCGATATCTGCCCTCACTTGCTTTCCTCCTGGAGAAAGCAGGTAACCCCAGGTACAGGTGCTGTCAGGGCAATGAGGGAGTTTCCCCGAAGCATCTTTTTCAATACTGATTTAATGCAACAAAAACCCATTGTACCACGCGTCTCATGATGTCATTGGCATCATTTCTGTGTGGACAAAAGCAGCTTGATTTATTCTTAGGCTCGGTGTTTGGGCATGTCAGTATGAAATCAGGGAAAGGTAGAGCATTGCAGTAAAACCTAGTCTGTTCTTTCTCACTGGAGGTGCCTGCATGGGGGTACCAGGATGATCCCTATGAGGCTTTGTGCTTTTCCTGATGTACACCTGGTTAATCACGTCATTCAGCCGGGCTTTCCCAGACACATGGAGTTAGGGATTTAACGATTTTCTCTAAGCCATGGATATGTTCCATCTTCTTTTTCTCCAAGAGGGAAGTGGTAATGTTCAACCTACTTTTAGATGTGCTTCACCATTAAACCACATTTTTCATGTCTGCTCAGGAGTTTAGAGGAGGGTGAAAAATGGTTGGTCTCCATGATATGCTTGTACGGAGGCCCTGGTGTTTGATATTTTCTACTCATGTGAATAACATCCCTAACTAGGGGTGTACCGGTACACTAGTTACTTCGTGTGTGTGTCTCGGTTTTGAAGTCACGGTTCGGTTAATTTTCAGTACAGTAAGCCTGTAGGTACTGCTAGCCTAAAATTAACTGACAATATTGCTGATGCGCAACGGCAAATGTATTTTGAAAAGGTGTCTAATGTTTTTTGACATTAAATGACTAAACAGGCGTATGGTCCGCCACTTAATATGTTTCTGTGGGAACTCGAATTTGACATTGTTCACTCACAAAAAAGCCTACTGTTGATTACTCTTGAAGACTGCATTCAGTACATTCATTCCTAACGTCCTGTACCTAAACGGTTCCGTACAAATATGTGTACCTTTACACCCCTATCCTTAACTGATGTGAAATGGGTCTTTGGGTTTTAGAATTTTTTGGATGTTTATATATGTTGACTATGATGACATGCGAATGGTATTCAAATCCACAGCAGTAGATCTAGTGCCATTATGAAGTCTGTCTTGAATACCAAATTTCTGACAATGGTTTGGTGTACATTCAATATCTGTAATTGTAACACCATCTTAGCATTTTTGAGTAATTGTTTGGCATATTTATCTTTTGTTTTGTTACTGCTGACCACTGATTCAGCAGTCAAATCCCTGGAGTGCTCCATAACAATCTGTGAGTCAGCTTGTTGACCATGAGGCCGCGCCTTTGACTGGCCTATCTCTCTGTGTGGATATGTGTGTGAGATGTTGACACCATGTCTGGAATCTGAGACATGTCTGCTTGAAGGTCCCTGTTGTCCCTTATCTCTGACACTGTTAACACTTTTGGGGTTTTAAGTACACACTCTCCTGCATGAACAAAATTAGGCTGCAGTAGTTTGGTTATAATAAGCTTAACTAAAAAGTAAAAGTACTAACAAAAGATGCCTAAAAAAAGTATAATGCTCCAGGACATTTACACACATTTGTCAAATGATGCCCTCCAACTTGACTCTATAACAGAATACTCTGGCAATATCCTTGTTTGACAGCGTACCCAGAACTATTTATGTCTATTGTTAGAATTGGCAGGTCTCTGAGAGTCTGGCCTTGATGCTGTTTTTAGGTCAGAAGCCCAGAAATTGTTTATGTGAGGGGGCTATCTGTTTTTTGTTCTCCCTATCCGGTTACTTATGCCTGGAATGGCTCCCTGATTAGTTTGAGCCACTCCCATGTTGCGCTGAGGCAAGGAAGTCCTGCTGGCATTCGTGTGCAGACAATTCCCATAGAAAACTGAAAAGGTCCTGAAAAAAGTCCCCAGATGGTCAGGTCTTCATAAAAGGCCAAATAACAGGTTTTTCAATACTATGTCAGAAGTATAAGTAAGTATAAGTATATACTCTTTTAATCCTGTGAGGGAAATTTGGTCTCTACATTTATCCCAATCCGTGAATTAGTGAAACACACTCAGCACACAGTGAACACACAGTGAGGTGAAGCACACACTAATCCCGGCGCAGTGAGCTGCCTGCTACAACGTTGAACTCGGCTTAGTCCAAGGACTCCAATGATACCTCATTTTTGAAGATTGGGAATACGGGTCAAAGGTTACATGCGTGAACGTACTTCCAACTTTGGCCTGTTGGTGGCGCTAGAGTGCTCAAGGTGCCGACATGAAACTTGCTGAAATTAATCATGGGACTGTCCCCAATCAGTGTGCCAAATTTCGCAACTTTTTACCAGACGGTTCTATGGGCTGCCATAGACTTCAATGGCAGAGGAAAGATAAATAATAAGAATACGTAGAAACACAATGGGTGCCTTCGCACTGCTTGGCCCCCAATTACATGCCACAGTGATGATACACAATGGCCACTCCTGGCCACTGTCATTTTGTAATATGTACCCACATTTTACATATACTACTACTAGACAGGAATACAAGATGCCACATTCAGATGCTGCATAATCCACAAAGAAAAGGAAACAACATTTCCCTCATCTGCCAACATGTCTGAATTGACAGCTAAACATATTTGATTACCTGCACTATATGCAGCACTGCCCACATGATTTCCATCTCAATCCGATTCCTATTGATTCAAAGAGCCACTGATTACACTTGACCACAAAACGTGACAAAAGGTGAGCCGGCTCAGTCACTGTTGCTATTATAAGGAGCCCACCCGTTTGGCCAGATAAAGGCACTGTTGCTGTTGGCACACGGAAGCTCCGCATTACAGCTGGGCACACCTGCCTCAAACTGACATCACTGACTGACAGGCAAATTATAAGCATAATAATACACAATAGGCGAGTTTCGTGGAAGGACTTATGGGAGGCCTTCAAAGGCTGGCAACCATCGCTGTCCAACGTGTCAGGACAGAGTAGCTGGGAGCAATAAGGAATTTGCCATGGAGAACTGCAGATTGCAACACTGCTGAATGCATGCGTGTTCAGTGTTGCTGGTGTGGGGGAACATCTCAGAGTAAGTGAGAGGCGTTTAGGATCACTGAAGTGTGTGGCCCCAAGCTGTGCTCTTAATGAGGATGTTGTTTATTTATTTGCACCTGAAGGATTGGGATGTCATAGGGTTCTCAATACTGTCCCTTTAGTTCCACGATCTACAATTAGCATAAACCTTTCATGGGCAACTGTTGAAAGAAAGCCTGAAACAAAGCCATTGACAACTGTTGACAACATGGCATTTTACAGGCAATCTTATGCACTTAATTAACATTCATTGCTCTACTGTAAAAATAATTAAACCGCATTTGCCTCTTTGAAAAAATCATATGCCACCTCTGTGGCAGTATTACTTCCCTTTACACTATTGGGCCACCATTATTACAGATTTGAATGGCCCCTATTTATATGTATTAATTTAGCAAACGCTACTATGTCAACTATATTACAAGGGCCATTGTCCCTACAGCAACTCGGGGGTTAAGTGCCTTGCTCAAGGGCACAATGGTGGAAGCTGGGAATTGAACCCACAACTTCAGGGTACTACATGCTAGCCCAGCTCTTTAACCACAGCACCGCCCACAGTGACTTTAAACACATTTTGGGTGTGAAAAGGCTTTACTGGCTCACTCGCTGGTCACAGCAGGGTTATTAACTTGTGCATGTGGAGTTTGCACAAGGCTGTAGCTGTGTTGCCAAAGCATGCACTGGCTCCCAGTGAGGATGGACGAGACGAGCATGATGGAGTCTGAGGCGGAGCACGGGAGGAACAGGTCCACACTAGTAGAGGCTTCTCTTTGAGGGGAGAAAAAAAGACTGCTGTGTTTTCTTTCAGAGGGCCTGGCTTGCCTCTGCTAATAAAAGACGTGCAGAAAAAGAAAAGTGACCTGTCGTGAGGAAAGGGAAAAAATATGACTTGTATAGGCTTTATAAATCAGGGAGGCCTATCTTTGCGCGGCCTGGTGATTGATGGGTGGACCTCCGGGGCCATGGACACTGCAAGTCTGGCCTTGCTGCACACTGTTGTGCTGTGCAGTTTAACTGCTTGTTCCTGATAATACTGTAACAATCCCTCCACAAGATGTGTGTTTTTAAACCCAAGAAATTAGATTATACTACAAAAAGAGAAAATGCCTTTGCATAATATTAAATAACTTATATAGCTTGTCATCCAAAAGCACACTTCCCCATATACTAAATATTATAATTTAAATGCAAGGTGATTCTGAAGTAAGGGATTACCGCTGAAATAGGCTTTCTCTCTTTGTCCATGTTGTAGACTGCCTGACAGGGGCGGCACAGAGACCCAGATATTGGGCTATTGGTCTTGGCTTGTGAGGCTTGTTTTTAATGTAGCATGCTGTCTACCGTTCTACGTTTGGAAAAGATTGTCATTTGTGTTTTAACAATGTTTTGCTTCTGACTGCTTGATCAAGGAGAACGTCAAATGTGTGAATAATTGCCACATTTTTCAGCTTTGCTGAACTTGGTCTGTTATGCTGCCTACTCCTTGTTGTGAATAAAATGTGGGAACGGAATAATTAAAACAAGTACACGATTTATTGAAGCCAACACATGACATACTAAAATGATTGACGTGCTTAATGTATAAATGTACAAAGTTATAAATACTGTAGATGAATTCTGCTATAGATGTGATTTGTCATCAGATTTATTGTGTTATTTGTTTTTGTGCTGCTTTTATTTTTAGCTTTTCCACGTGGCCTATGTCCTCATCAAGTTCGCCAACTCGCCCCGCCCGGACCTCTGGGTGCTTGAGCGCTCCGTTGACCACGGCCGGACTTTCACACCCTGGCAGTACTTTGCACGTGAGTGTGTGGACTTGAGACATTTCTCATGCGTGGACGACATTGCATGGTAATGACAGTAAGATTTGATGACCATGGATGCTGCTCGGGTTAATAGCACACAGTATTTCTTTTGGATGTCTCAGCAGAGTTCACTGAATGCTGTGAAGACGCATGACGTCTTCACTGTTATTTTTTGTTGATAAGGTCATCTAAACACCACACTTGAAATGCTATATTGTATATTCTGCATTTTCTACCAATGTGTCCTGTAATTATTATAGATATAATTTTCCTGTACATGCTTTGCTTTCTTAAACCCACTTTAAGATAAGTCTCTGACTATACTAATTGTCACGATCACCTCAGTATATGCTGTGCATTAGTTCATCATTTGAGTCAAGCCAAGGCGACACTTTGTGATATCTGAACAACAGAATCAATGAGTCACACACAAAGTCATCTCTCATGCCTTATAGACACACACACACACACACACGCACACATAAACCCAGAGGGAAAACAGCTGTGTTCCCTGGAATAAAATCTCTTAGACTCATGGACCTGCTTTGGCATAGTTGCCTTCCTGGTATAGGATTGATGTATGGATATAGCCCATGGCTTTCTAAGTTCCTCTTAGTTTGTATTCAGAGTGTGTCCTTCCCTCCTATCTGGCCTCTCTTATCTTGCACTTTCCCATTTGCGTGTGTGAGGGTGTGTTCATGGAGGGTGACAAATGAGCTTCCCTAGAAGAGTTTGGGATTGCTGCAGGATGTGACATAGCTATAGGTGACTTTACTTGACCAATGATGGTATTCTGTGGCTATTCTGTGTTTGGCTATGTAAGACCTGCTTCTGTAAGACTAATTATGACCGCCGCGCAGCGAAGCGGCGGTCATATAGGTTTAGTCAGATTTTTTTTTCTTTTTTCTTTTTCGCATGTCCAAATTTCCGTCAAGGATTCCCGGGACACTGAAAGACCGGGGTAGACGAAACTTGGTGGGCATGTAACCCCATATGGATAGCATGGAACCATCGTTTTTCGTTTTGATCTGTAGCCCCCCCCCGCTGGACTGCACCCCCCGAAAGGAGGGTAGGGCAGACACAGTTTTCTGTGAATATATCGAGAACCGTAGGGTTTAGGAGGACCATTTTTTTTTGTATGTTGATCTCAAAGGGCCATGTCAACCCATTCCATAACCACTCATTTCATGTATAGCGCCACCTAGTTAAACACAATAAAGTAAAAATGAGGTGTTGTAATCGCAGGTATCTGTGACCTAACATAGTCAAAACTGCACGAAATTGGAAGTGTAGGATCATTATGACACCCTCTGAATGCACGCCAAGTTTCGTGGAATTCCGTTCATGGGGGGCCACGCAATAAATTAATTTATGTTACTATACACCAACTGGCCTGTAGGTGGCCGGAGACAGTTTTCTGTGAATATCTCGAGAACCGTAGGGCCTAGGAGGTCCACATTTTTTTTGTATGTTGGTCTTAAGGGGGCATGTCAACCCATCCCATTCCCACTTATTTCATGTATAGCGACACCTAGTTAAAAATTAAAAAGCAAAAAAGTAGGTGTTTTCATCACAATATCTCTGGCTGACATGGTCAAAACTGCACGAAATTGAAAGTGTAGGATCATTGTGACACCCTCCGAATGCATGCCACGTTTTGTGAACTTTCGTTCATGGGGGGCCTTACAATAAAATCATTTATGTGTACATTTAGTGACCGTACACCAACAAGGATTCCCGGGACACTGAAAGACTGGGGTACACGAAACTTGGTGGGCATGTAACCCCACATGGATAGCATGGAACCATCATTTTTCGTTTTGATCTGTAGCCCCCCCCCCCGCTGTACTGGACCCCCCGAAAGGAGGGTAGGGCAGACACAGTTTTCTGTGAATATCTTGAGAACCGTAGGGCCTAGGATGACCAATTTTTTCAGTTTGTTTGCCTCCAGGGGTCATGTTAACCCATTCCATGTGCACACATGTGCATAAACAGATACACACGCACACACATACATTCACAGTAATCATACGTATGACACATACTCACACAGTAGACATATGTACGCATGCATGCACATGCACAAACACACATACGCAGGCAAACACACAAGCACGCACACACACACACACACACACACACACACACACACACACATAAACATAAACATAAAACGTGTACACGCACACATGCACACAATTCAAGAATTTCTCAGAATTATGAACAGGCAAGATGGAGGTGGGGTTGTATAAAATGAATTTTACATGTGAACTAATCATGTTTTGGTACTTTTTGTCTAGCAGATACCAGTGAGAATTGAGTGTGGATAATGCAATTTAGTGAGACAGTTAGAATCATATATGCCTTTCAGCGTGATTTATTTTTGTGGAAAAAATGTGCTGGACTGGGCGGCAGTCATATTTTGTACCGCTGTGCGGTACATCTAGTTTTAGTATGTTTCTTTCACATATTTGGATGTTTTTTTTGTTTTGTTTTTTGTGAAATGTATGAGCTGTTCATAATGTCAGCATTAACATATCCACACTCAGATTCTAAACGGGAATGTATTGAAAGATTTGGGAAGCAGCCCAACAAGTATATCATTGGAGATGATGAGCAGATCTGCACCACTGAGTACTCCCGCATTGTGCCTCTGGAGAACGGGGAGGTAAGAATCATGCCGTTGTTTTAATTAGGAAAAAAAACATGAGCTGCACATGAATATGTATGAGATGACTAATCTTGACACTGAGAACTGCGACAAGGTCTATCCACAGAGAAGGCAGACCATAACGGCATCATTCTGACCTTGCAGGTGTCAGGAATAAAAGTTTGAATGATAAAGATGATCATGATCCACAGCTTTCATCTCTACTAATGCTCTTGTGTTGCGCAGATTGTCGTGTCGCTGATAAACCGCCGGCCGGGGTCAAACAATTTCACCCACTCTCCGGTGCTTCAGGAGTTCACCAAGGCCACCAACATCCGCCTGCACTTCCTGAGAACCAGCACCCTGCTGGGTCATCTCATCTCCAAGGCCCAGCGGGACCCATCCGTCACACGCAGGGTAAGTGCCACGAGTCGGGGCGTGCATATGATCATCTTTCCCCAGAACGTTCAGCCTGGAGACCTTAAGTTTAGCATTACGGAGTCTTCTGAATATTAGTGGTGTTCATGTTGTTTCTCTGCCAGCTCCGATCTCTTTTGATTGTTGTGTGTGTCTGTAAGGAGTTCAGGCATCAAGCTGAGCTCCTGGATCTACTCTTTGGTTTGGAAAGGGAAAAGGAAAGGGGAAATGGCACAGGCCAGGAGACCATTACCAGATGGCTTTCTACGTGGTTTTGAACAATGAATGTCTGGTTCTCCGCCAGCTCATTACTCAAGTTAATGAAATTAGTTGTGAAGTTTGTCTTGAACACTTAGTTCTTTTTGGAAGTTGCATTGTTTTCAGGCAGTCTGGAGGACAGACAAGTCACAGAAAGCAAGTGCAGGATATGTATATATAGTCTGTTGCTCACACCTGGATGTATCCTTTGCTCTAGGTTTAGTAGATCCTTGGTATGGGCTCAGATTATATATGGGCTCATAAGATTATAAATGTTTGAAGAGAATCATGTTTTGTTACTGGTTCAGATGCATGTGATCACATAGTCAGCGGTAATTACAGCAAGATGTCACGTGTGCTCCAGTGTATACAGGCAGAGTAATCAAGCACAGATGACTCACAACTTTCATTGTCCTTGCCTTGTCTCCATCTGGAATGGTGATGATGGATGACTGTGTTCTGTTGGTTTTACTCTTCAGTCTGTTGATGCCATCACTTGGCGCCCTCCCAATTCACCCCTCTTACCCCGACTCCACCCCTTCTCCTCTCCCTTCCGCCTCCTTGCACATTCCTGGGTGGGCTCACTGCCAGCGCCGGGGCTCCTGCCAAGGCCACTCTGAGGAGGCGCAGGCTCCGGTGAACTGGCTCTGGAGGAGGAGGAGGAGGAGGAGGAGGAGGAGGAGGAGGAGAAGGGGCCGTCATCTTGCGGCTTACACGGCCCTGTGGAGTCTGACACACGGCTCAGCCTCCCTCTGTCCCTGCGCGAAACACAAAGTGCTCTCTGACTAGAGACTGAGACGTCTCACTGGGGCGCTGGTCTGGGAGAGGTGGATAAAGAAAGAACTGCTTTTTTTTAATGGTTGGCACTGGTATGTCCTTCCCTTGGTTACTGGAATCCAACAAGTACCAGCCAAATGGGATGTCTTGCCTGGTCATTCTCAGATGGGATTTCTGTGCTTGTTTGAAATAGGGCAGTTTATGAGTCCTCCCCGGAGTCTGGGGTAAATATCAGGAAGTTAATGCACCAGACCATGTTTTGTTTTGATGACGGACATGTGTTTAATGTTGCCCCCATCTGCACTTTCCCACTTTCCAGGTAGGCTGCCTGCCATCCATATTAATCTCTACTTAGCCAGGATAATCTGCCTGTCAGGAAGAGATGTCTGGCAGACAAGGCAAAGGCTAAAAGGGGGCCTTAGATTTTCACACTCTGTTGATTTGTAGCTCTAGATTCCAGGGTGTGTCGCATGCACACACACACGCACATGCACGCACAACTGATTTTTCCAATTCCTCTTTTCACAGTATTACTACAGCATCAAAGACATCAGTGTTGGCGGGCGATGTGTGTGCCACGGTCATGCCCTGGAGTGTGGTGGCCCAAGCAGGCAGGACCAGTAAGGAGCTCCACACACTCACACACTTCACACACTCACCCCTTAATTCCACAAAGTTGGGGTTCTCTTCATATCTGACAGGCCCAGTCCTGCCAATAATACATCTGCATTAGCCTTTATCATAAGTAAACTGTAAGTATAAATACTCTTTTGACCCCGTAAGAGAAATTTGGTCTCTGCATTTATCCCAATCTGTGAATTAGTGAAACACACTCAGCACACAGTGTACACACAGTGAGGTGAAGCACACACTAATCCCGGTGCAGTGAGCTGCCTGTGAGGGGTTACAGTAGGTGCCTTGCTCAAGGGCACTTCAGCCGTGCTGGTCGGGGTTCGAAACGGCAACCCTCCGGTTACAAGTCCGGAGCGCTAACCAGTAGGCCACGGCTGCCCCACAAAGGAACTGTGCAGGTAGATATTAAACAGTAGCTATACGGTAGCTGGCAAGTTGTCC